>NC_068312.1:33090480-34512980 GCF_025860055.1 Xyrauchen texanus | reverse complement strand
TTACGAAATTATGTGATTGGATCAGAAAATGTGATTTTTCAATTTGCTTCTGCATTTTACAACACTAATGGTTAGGTTGATTTGGTAAGGATGTCTTTTTTAAAGGTCTCATTTATATTTTAAAACACTAATGGTTAGGTTCAGGTAAAGGTTTTATGTTAGGGAGGTATGTTTTAAAAATATTGATTAACTTTTTTGATTAACTCAAATCTTTATTTCAAACTTGTCCCTCTTTTTCTTTAAAAACAAGCAAAAATCTCAGTTAGAGTGAGAAATTTACAATGGAATCGAATGGGGCCAATCTGTAAATGCTAAATACTCTCGGTTTCAAAAGTATAGCCACAAGACGTAAACAGTATGCATGCAAACATGATTTTAAAATGATAAAATCACCTTTTCTATGTAATATCTAATTTTAGAACTTTGTTGCCATGACAATGTAACACTGTAAACCGTAAAACCCTATATGACCATAAAAACACAGATTTTATAGATTAAATAGCACACAAGTTTTAACAGAAGATTTAATGTAAGTGCTTTTATTAAATTATAAGCTTCAAATTTCTGCTTTTGAACCCTCCAAAAATTGGCCCCATTCACTTCCATTATAAATGCCTCACTGTAACCTTGATTTTTGCTTTTTTTTATATAGAAAAGGAGGGACAAGTCAAAATATTTTTTGTGTTAATCAACATTATGCCACAAAGGCTGTCGACTGAGTTTAACTTCCATTGAACTTGGAACATTCCTTAAAAATTATTTTACACCCACTAACCCAACTCATTTATTTATGAACTTTTTAACCAAAAATGACAATTCTGTCATCGTCAACTCATATTTTGCTCCAAACCTGAATGACTTTCTTTCTTTTGTGGAACACAAAAGATGTTAGGCAGAATGTTAGTCTCAGTCACCATTCACTTTCATTGCAATTGTTACATACAATGTAAGTGAATGGTGACTGAGGATGTCAGTCCCTAACATTGTGCCTAACAACTTGTGTGTGTGTGTGTGTGTGTGTGTGTGTGTGTGTGTGTGTGTGTGTGTGCGCGCGTGTGTGTGTGTGTGTGTGTGTGTGTTAAAAGAGACATTTGTTCATCCCAAGTTTTTCCTACAATTACAGCATAATGTCATGTATTTTGCATTCTCCGCTGGCATGACTAGAGGTTTCTGTATTACTTTTCCTGTATAAAAAACTGCAACGCATGCCACATTCGCTGACAGTGAGAATATGACTTGGACATTTGGTCTGGGAAAACCTTTCATGCTTTTTATGTATATGCAATATCATAGAGAGCCATATTACAAAATAACATTTCAAATGTTGCCTTTCCCGTCTTAAAAGCACAACATATAGAAATACAACACCACCTTCTCTGTGAAACAGCTCCTGATATTTACAGCACAAAATGTTCTCACAGTTCTGCTGCAATCCCTCAACAAAAGAGTTGAGCTTAGTCGACATTTAAGTCCTTAAGTAGAAAATTATTTGAAATGAAGTCATTTCAATGTGAAGGCATTGAAGTTAGCAACAGCCTGCCAGCTTTACGATAGCAAGTCCAAATTGTATTGCTCACTGTTTCTCTTTTGAAGAGGTCTTGGATATGACAGGATGATATGAGAAGGAAAAAGACAACATTTCACTTCTCCCCTTTATCTCCCAACGACACACTATGACACAGAGACAAAGACTCTTTCGCCCACCAAATAGTTTCCGGGGGTTTGACTGTGGGAGGGAGGCTGATAACAGGAATGTTTGGACGCCTGAAAGACAATGTCTACCCATCTTAATAAAGCCAGAAGCCTTGTCAGCGGGAATTAGCGAATTAGAGCATTAGCTACTGCTGCATAGATTAAACGAACCAGGTTGCTTCACACTTGGAGAGCAGTTGATTTCATGCCGCTAATAGTATATGTGCCATTTCCTGGTGGGCACACTTTTGTGCGCAGATGTGCCTTTATTTACTTTTGGAGTCTATATATATAAATATATATATATATATTTAATATAAAATATTAAGTGCATTTTGACAGTGATTACTGAGTCTTTTGATGCATGGTATTCCTTCCAAAAGCAAATTTTATGACTCAAAGATTGCTCTTTCATAGCTCAGGAGACTCTAGATGTTCTCAGATATGTTTCCAGTATGAGCATTAGCTTAGATGTTTTTCCTAAAATGCACCTGGACACAATTGAGACAATTGTTGACATACCGTAAGAGTATAAAGCTGTGAAATTCATGTGAGTAGTGTAGCTCAGATGATCTGGTCTTACAAAGAATTTGATGAGAATTTTGATTGCAGACTTTGGTATCTTTGCAAATCATAGCACAGGTTGAGAAATGGTTGAGCTCTGAAGCTCTAGACGAGACATGTGAGAATGCTGAGGTCTTTTTCTCAGGAGAAACAAATGGGAAGCAGGGGACTGTCTAAGAAAAATATCTGAGCTATTGAAGACCCAATGAAATAGTTTTGATCAGGTGGGACATATAAAAGTGCTCATCCCATTTTTTTTAATAGCTAATAGACTTGAATTTGCATGACAACCATGAACCACGAGAGGGCAATCTCATTCTAGAGAGCGTTTTATTGGACACAATGAGTGAGTGTATGATGAGTCATCAATAATGGCAGTTTTCCTGGAAGGGATTGGCTGTAAATTGAATACAGTATTCGTATCTGCTAAAAGTGAACTTTTAGGAGTAAATTAGAATAGGGGTTTTAAAGTATTTTGATACATGATGATCCCCTTGCGAGGGACCCTTTGTGAGAAAAATGGTAATCGTGAAATTATAAAGACACGTTTGCAAAATTATATAAGTGGCTTTTATATAGTCATTGTACTAAATTAAATTATTAAAATAGTATCTGAAAAACATAAACTTTTTACTAAGTTAGGCTAGATAAACCCAAAGAGAAACATTTTCACAATTAATTAGAAGATTATTTGTTTAGCGCTTTTCACAGTTAATATTATTGCAAAGCAGCTTTACAGAGAATACTGAAATACAACCCTGTATTTTTACAAATAAGTTATTTTTTTCTTAATTCACTCAAAAAATAACTATTTGGCTGAACTTGATTCAGTTGTAGACAGAAGTTCCACATGTTTGAAATTAGTTATCGTAACTTGAAATTACTACGTAATCTCAACTCAAATACTTCATGAACAGGGAACCTAATTGAATTGGGTAAACCCAACTAAATCAGACTCAAATTAATCTTTAATTTCTTTATATACTAGCAAGCAGTGCCGGACCTAGGGTTTTGGGGGCCCTAAACAAAAATAGTGTATGGGGCCCTACAGGTTAATTTAGAAAAAATATACGAAATGAAACATACTAAGTTTCAATGATACGGTTGTGTGTTTTGTTGATTAGAGTAATTGATGGGCAAAAAATACAATAAATGGGGGTGGTGGGTGGGGCCCTGAACCAATCACGGGGCCCTAAACAAATGTTTAGGTTGTTTATTGGGTCGGGCTGGCCCTGCTAGCAAGTGAGGGTCTGTGTTAACATGCTAAATACATGCTGGTGGGAAGCACTACACAGTGCAGCATAGTAACTATGCTATAATTAGCAAGGCAATTGCTAAATACAGAGAGCAATAAATATCATGCACCTTATGTTATTGTCCTCATCCAAAGCTCAAGCTCCACTCATCAACATAATTGTAACATAAACATGATGCACCAGCAAGAATCCCCATTTATATTCTCTCATTATATTCAAAAACACATAAAATGGGGGGCATGGATAGCTCAGCAAGTAAAGACGCTGACTACCACACCTGGAGTTGCAAGTTTGAATCCTAGCTAAATGTGTCTCCAGTCAGGCTTCCTAAGCAACCAATTGGCCCGGTTGCTAGGGAGGGTAGAGTCACGTTGGCGTAACCTCCTCGTGGTCGCTATAATGTGGTTCACGCTCTCGGTGGGGCGCGTGGTGAGTTGTGCACCATGGAGAATAGCGTAAAGCCTCCACACGCGCTAGGTCTCCGCGGTAACACGCTCAACAAGCCACGTGATAAGATGCGCGGATTGACGGTCTCAGATGCGGAGGGAACTGAGATTCATCCTCCGCCATCTGGATTGAGGCAAGTCACTATGCCACCACGAGGACCTAGAGCACAGTGGAAAATAAAAAAACTAAACAAAAAAGCCCATACAATAACACTAGGAACTAGCAATATATGACACCAAACAAAAAATATTCATGTTGCCCCAACATAAATGAATTAAAGTAAACATTTTTCATTGATACATCTACTTGATTACATGTATTGTTGAGGAATATTAACAAGGGAAGATTCAGTAAACATGGTGATAGTGAAAGTAAATTTGCAGGTTTGTTTTTATTTCTTATGGTCGCCTCTACACTAGCATATAAATGGCCTCAAAGCTAAAAGACTTGAACTAAAAACTTCAGAATGCCAGCTTTGATTTCATGGGGTCTTTAAAGATATTGCATAAGTGATCTTTCTTTCTTGAGCCTAGTTTATTCAATGGAAGAAAACAAACTTTTTTCTCCTGAATGAACTAAAGTACCCAAGGCAAACAAAGCTGGCATTTCTATGCATGATGTTGTTTTAAAATAGATTAGCTAAGGAAAATAAATAAAAAAGAATGTCACATTCAATCCACCCATTATTAATGCTTTCGACAAGCCGAGTTCTCCGATGTCATGAATTTCAGGGATGTAGGCAAACAGCAGAAATATCACCAAACAAACTCTCTACCAGAAACTGTGTATTTATTTCCTATTTTTAATGCGACTAACTCAAAAACAAAAAGTAACCTGTTTGCCAAGTAAGTATAAATCTCAGTGTTTAGATGATCCTGTGGTCTCTCTTTCTCTCTAACTCTTGATGTATCATGTCTATGTCTAGATGTTCATACAGACGACTACCCTGACTGTTTCCATGAGTCTGAGTGCGTCTGTGTCTCTGGGGATGCTCTACATGCCGAAATTCTACGTCATCATCTTCCACCCAGAGCAGAACGTACAGAAACGCAAGCGCAGCTTCAAGGCTGTGGTGCAAGCTGCCACCATGTCCTCACGCCTATCGCAGAAATCCATCAATGAGAAGCAGAATGGAGAAACTAAGATTGAGCCAGACAGGACACAGTAGCAGGTCCTAGCAGGTAACACCCACTTACATACCCAAACCCTTGAAAAACCCTGCTGGACAAACCAGTTCACATGAGATTACGGTGATCAAACTAGTCAACCAGTTAGCTCAGAGCTGTTTTTTTTTAATGTGGTTAATCAGCTCAGCTAGGATCTCACCAGTTTAGCCATGGCAGCCTATCAGCCCTAACCAAGTTGAACAAGATTGTCCAGCAAGCTCACATTGGTCCCATCACCTAATCACAACCACAACGCCCTGGCAACCACCCTTAGCTCCCTAGCATCATGGCGACACGTTTTGCATGGGCAAGCATCACTCACATTTTCTTCAGAAAAGGTAAACAATTTAGTTTTACAGCACTTTTTATAGAATATAAGTACAACCATGAACTAGAATTCAGAGAAAATCCTAACTTGCACTAGTGATCTCTAATGGTTTATGGCAAGCTGGTGTCAAATGACTTATAACAGGAATCTGCCGAGAAATAATGTGCAGTTATATATTTTGTTGTAATAATCTGTCCTCAGAGCTTCAAAGATGTGATTGTTAGGCAATTCAGTGCTTTAAAATCAAGATTTTAGGTGCCCTGAATCCTTTTAAGTGAATTGTATTCACAATGTGAGAGTGCCCCCTCACATTTTTATACCCATAGCACCTCTCTCTCTCTTTCTCTTTCTTTCTTTCTTTCTTTCTTTCTTTCTTTCTTTCTTTCTCTCTTTCTCTCTCTCTCTCTCTTTCTTTCTTTCTTTCTTTCTTTCTCTCTCTCTCTCTTTCTCTCTCTCTCTCTCTCTCTTTCTTTCTTTCTTTCTCTCTCTCTCTCTCTCTCCTTGCTTTCTATCTCACTCTTTTAAATAACAGTGAAATGCTTTTGGGGTTATTTTGCTCTTGTTCTCTATCTCTGCAGCAAACATTTGCTTCTTCATCACACAGAGTTTGAAGCTGCACATCTCTTTACATCCATATTACTGCACTTTTAGAAGCAAAAATCACTAAGCCTGCACAACATTCCTGAATTGATGCTTGTTGATATGGATGTCCTCTGTGTGCCAATGTTATATGGATGCTGAAGCAAAGAAACTGAGCAAATGAATTACTAAAGTTGTGTCCTTAGAAGAACATTGATGAAAGCTGATGCTGCAGTTAATTAATTTATGATGTTTTTGCATTTTTAATAAAACGATTGCACTTAACAATTTTAATAATACAAATTCTATTCTCTGCTGCAAATGTTAGGAGTATATTAATTGTAATATGAATAAACAGATAAATAGATATTTTAGATTATGGTGTATAATGTAATATTTTGATTATTAGATTACTCAACATGTATGCAGCTTCACATACTGCTGATTTCATATCTTCATTTTCAAACTGGATGGTTTAAATATTCATTGTTAGCTCATAATGTATTACAGTTTTTCTGAATTGCTAAAACACTTAAACTCCATTCTCCTAAAGGCCTAAACCCATTTGTCGAATCAATCACTCTTTTTGCAAAACTCTAAACATATTCTCACTCACTACAACACATTTTGCTGTGATGCACTTGTGCTGCAAAACGATAAACACGGGCAGCAAAAGTGATGCTGTGGCATTTGATTTAGCAGTTGCACACCATGTTTGAGTGTACAGTAATGTATTTCAATTAGAGTGTTCTTTGTTCTTTGGGGTTTTGCAGTTGGACTGCTGTATTTTAACAGTATGCAAGTGCTGAATATACAGACATTCAGTACTGTATTACCTGCAGTACTTACAGTATACAATATATCCACTGTATACTGTAAATTGTGATTACTATACTTTATTTGACAGTAATTGCAAAATGTGCTTACTATATACAATAAAAAAAACAAATCTATAACTACATGCCCTGGATGCTGTGTTCTCCATTTTCTGATGTAGTGTCTAATGAACGCTCTGTAGTGTTTATAATTTGACTGGGTGTGTGTATAATCCGAAAGCATTATTTGATTTTGAGCACAGATGAAATGGTTTTGAGGCGATTGTTTGATTTTCCTAGAAGAGTCAGGGGTTTTGTGAATCTAGATTGAAGATTTGGTTTTGTGTTTAAAGTTGTGATCAAATGGGTTTCAAGAAATGTGTCTAAGCAATTGTGAAAAACTGTAACTAATGTTAACAAGTTGCTCCAAATGGCATGCTAGCGCCTTGCATGGCAGCTCTGCCATCATTGGTGTGTGTGTGTGTGTGTGTGTGTGTGTGTGTGTGTGTGTGTGTGTGAGCGTGTATTTATCACTTTGTGGGGACCAAATGTCCCCATAAGGATAGTAAAACCCGAAATTTTTGACCTTGTGGGGACATTTTGTCGGTCCCCATGAGGAAAACAGCTTATAAATCATACTAAATTATGTTTTTTGAAAATGTAAAAATGCAGAATGTTTCCGGTGAGGGTTAGGTTTAGGGGTAGGGTTAGGTTTAGGGGATAGAATATAAAGTTTGTACAGTATAAAAACCATTATGTCTATGGAAAGTCCCCATAAAACATGGAAACACAACATGTGTGTGTGTGTGTGTGTGTGTGTGTGTGTGTGTGTGTGTGTGTGTGTGTGTGTGGGACACAGTGTAAAACGCTTTGGTAACCGCTAAGTTTAAAAAAGGCACTATATAAGTGCAGACCATTTACCAACAATTTGATCCTTATTGTACAGTGTTACCTATAAATGCTATTAAAGTATTGTTCATTGTTAGTTCATGTTAACTATTGCGCAAACTAACAACTGTTGCGTTACACAACCTAACTGTAAAGTGTTACCGCAGAACATAGTTTGTATGCATATAATATTCATATGTATACTGTACATATATATATATAGTGCTGAAGTACACAGTTTTGTCATTGAAGAAACAAATGCTAATGAAGATCATCAACTTGACAGTTGATTGACAGTTATAAGCAATGACCTGATTTGTTAGTTGTGTTGATCCCTGAAGAGGAGAGTTACCGCAGTCTTACACTTGCCCTATCGCTCCTCTGGCCTTAAATGGGGAAATATACCCCCGGCTACTACACAAAACACATTGTGATGTCAGTATGACAAATCAATGCAGATAATGAGGCATCTACTAGAACTACTGACCTCAAATGAATGGCAATGTACAGTCTATTGAGGCTGCTTATGTTTTTGTGATTATTGACTTACATTAAAGAAGGGACCAGAGCCATATCTAGGGACCAGAATAACATAGAGACTAAGGGGTGAACTCTGGGTCAGTGAGCAAGCACCTAGCAACACCCTAGCAACTGGATAACAAAGAATAGATAGATAGACAGACAGACAGACAGATACGGCGATGTGAAAAAGTATGTGCCCTATCTGGATTTCTTCTGTTTTTGTGTATATCTCATACTAAACTGTTTAAAAACATTCTAACAAAATCTAGCATAAAACAAAGGCAATCAGAGTGAACACAAAATACAGTTTTTAAATGATAATGCTATTCATTGAATCACAAAAGCTATCCAATACCAACTGGGCCTGTGTGAAAAAGTATTTGGCCCCTTAGATACTAAATTCCCAAATCGATGAAAATGCATTCATGGTGGGGTTCAGCTGGACTAGACACTCTCTCTTCCAGAAAACCCTAAAGGGGAACGTCTGGTCAACAGTTTGTGAATTGAAGCTCAAGCGCAGCTGGATTATGGCAGCAAGACAATGATCCAAAGCATAGGAGTAAGTCCACCTTTGTCCATCAAAATGTAAGTTTTGGAGTGGCCTAGTCAAAGTCCTGACTTGAACCCGATTGAGATGCTGTGGCAGGACCTTCAATGGGCAGTTCATGCTCGAAAACCCTCCAATGTGGCTGAACTAAAGCAGTTCTGCAGAGTTGGCCAAATCTCCACCAAGGCGTTGTGAAAGACTGATCTTCAGTTATCGAGCACGTTTGGTTGCAGTTGTTGCTGCTAAAGGTGGCACAACCAGCTATTAAGTTTAAGGGGCAGTACGTTTTTCACATGAGTGCTATAGGTGTTGGATAACTTTTTGCTTCAATAACATTTTATATATATATATATATATATATATATATATATATATATATATATATATATATATATATATATATATGTATTTAGTATTTTGTGTTTACTCAGGTTGCCTTTGTTTTATGTTATCTCATTTGAAGATCTAAAAAAGTTATCAGGATGGGGCAAATACTTTTTCACAGCACTATAGATAGATAGACAGACTGACAGATGGGCGGACAGACAGACAGTTAGAAAGTGTCGACAGACAGTACTAAGTTTGATAAATGTAGTTGAAACTGTAGGAGTAGTTACAATTCATAATTTTGATCTTGGTTTAGGGATTTTGGAAAAAGCCTAAACCATGTAGATAGAATAACATTATGCTGACCATGTTAAGTCAACATAATGACCTCTTCAAACAGGTTTCCAGAATATTTCCCCCCTGCCATTGGATGGGCAAATAGATAGCCCCACCCCAAACTCACACCATTGGTTGAGCCACGGTTACCGTGTCAGTCTGTTTGGATCATAAAATGTTTTGAAAGCACCACAATGTTTACACTTCTTACTCCCTTAAAGATATGAATGAAATAAGTGTCCTGAGATATCTTACCGGTCTCTGTGACAGCTGTAGACTTTGTAAACAGCAAACAAAAATGTGTCCGCGGATCATGTACAATGACACTCAAACATTTTGCTCGTTCTCATAGTGTTGTATTTGAAGCGGATCATTGAGGCCGTGATTCATAATGTTTGTCAGTTGAGGGCGCTATTGTGCCACTGTTGAATTTGACAGCCACAGGAACAAACAATGCTGCTTTTGCTCAGTTTTGATCTCAAAGTTATCTTTTAATGGGGGTCATATGTAACATATTTAGATGGTCCCTTACCACATCCTCCACAGTTTTAGCTGTTATAATGCTTTTAGAGTTATTCATAAATGTGTTTCTAAAAAATGTATAACCTTTCTTTTATGATCTTCCTGACCTATGCCATATATATATATATATATTTTGTTTATTTGTTTATTTATCTTATTTATGTATACATGTGTGCTGGTTTATATATTTATTTTTTCTTTTCTTTGCTTTATTTTATTTATTATTTCCTTCACCTGTATTTCGTGTCTTTATAACTCTATAAAGTCATTGTATTCATACATTGTTCGATCTGTGTAATTTTGTACATCTTATTGAATATTTATATTGAACCTTCTGTTTTTCAATCAAATAAAACCTCACAGTTTTAGCACAATGTGTGGACTTTTCAGACGGCCCCTTACCCATCGCAGGCTAAATGTCCAACTCATATCAATGTCAAATTAACGATCTGAAACGATTTCACCGTGACGCCATCTGACCAGCTTAAATACAGGACAAATCCCATCCCATATTGATTTGATACAGGACTCATCATTTCATATTTAAATACGGGACAATCCCTTATTTATGGAATGGGTGGCTACTTTATTCACACTATCAAAAACGCCTTTTATAAATCCCAGCTTTTGCTAAGAAATGGATCTACAAAAGGAATGTATTTGTCTTTACTAGAAAATGCTGCAGTCATGAGATGCATGACTAAAACATCCATGACTCACTTCTGTTATAAAAGGAAAACACCCACATCTACCACAACTGACTCCAAGATGCATTTTTGTTTTGTCAAAGGAGTGTTCAACAGCATGATATAAACAGCACTGATCTGTTCAGAGCAGACACACTGGATGTGATGGCATATCATGCTTTCTCTCCCAATCTGTCATTTGTGGGTGTTGCTCACAAGAGAAAGTTGTTAGAAGAGATAAACAATGTGTCAGCACACCAAACTTTTCACATCCAGAGGCCATATCCCTTTCACACTGTCATACAACATTTTAGTTGTTGTTTGACCTTTTGTTCCCACACTCGAACATAAAAGTGCAAAAAAAAACTTTCTTTCCACATTAAAAGCTACAGACTTGAAACCACTGCCCCCAGTGGCTGAAGCTGGAAGTGTTGTTGAGGTGAAATGTCCACAGGGTGGCACTCAAAAACAGCTGTTTTTTTGTTGTAAATTATGAAATGCAGTCAACAGCAATGGATGTTTAATTTACCCTACTCCCTTAGCAAAACCCCTACTCTAAACCCAACCGTCAGTGGAGGAACATTTTTATTTTATTTTAAGCATTTAAATCAATGCTTACCATTGTTTATGTGAACGTGAATACTTCCTGGTTCCCACAGGTTCATGTCTCAAAAGGGAAAACACACACACACACACACACACTTATAAAGTGCCAACCTAATTTATTTTTTTTGCTGAGTGCTGCTGAGTTTCTCATATTTACAGATCTGTCTGTGTACTTACAGGTGACCCTTGGAGCAGCTGTGTAGAACTCAAATCACAGAAGAACTGCATCAAAGGGAGAGTTTTGCTGTGTTGTTTTTTGCTTGTTCCAGGTGAGGACGATAATAACGCCAATTTTACTGACTGTAAAACATAAACTGCAAACACTGCAAACATAAAATACTTTATCGAGCATCTTTGTTGAACACTTGATATGCTTCATACTGTAGATATAGAATGTGTCCAAAAAAACTTTCTCGACCAAATTATTTTTTGCTGATAGCACAACACAATCTCCCTTTTTCTCTCCATTTTGTACCTCAAAAAGGATAAAGGTTTGTTGCATTTCTGAGGTTGATTCATTAAGGTAGCATGAGATGTTTACAATGGTGCAATTTTGGACTTGCGAGCACAGACAGAGTAAAACCAAAATAAAGACCACAAGTTTTGATAGAAATACAGATTTTGACTGGCGTTAAAGGAACATTTGCACACCTTAAAAAAAGGCTACAGCAAATTCACTTTTCGTCAGATTAGCTCAAGTTGTGTCATGATACTCAAATTAGTTTTTTATCATAAGCTCAGATAATAAATTAGACACTATTTTAAGCCAGTCCTGTATTTTAGCTTTGTGCAACTAATATTTATTTAACTACTTTTAACTAGAATTGTTTAACTAGCTTGTTCAACTAGCTCTTTGTTCAGAGGAAACATTTATTTAATGTTGATCATTTTTAAATGATTGATCTCCATGGCCAAAGTGATGTTGGTGCTTTTATAAAGAAACCTGTAGGGAAGGTGTGACTCAGAACATCAATATTCAGTATCCAGAATGCACCAGATTAAAGAATAATGTACAGTTAACCTGACTTTACATTGTAAATATAATAATGAGAAGAAGTGGAAATTGTATGTGTAAAAAGTATTATTTTGTGTGTTCTAAGGCAAGTATTCTGTGTTTGACTGACAGTTTGCATGGGAAACTCCTATGATGAAAGTCTTATTATGTTACAATGTTATGTTATGACATGACTGCTGTGTTTGCCCATGAAATCACTTTAAAGAAATGTCTGTTTACATCTTTTTATAAAAAAAAAATGTAATCAGTGTTTAGGATATCCATGTATTCTGCTGAGTTCATACTCTACATTGCGTAGGTAAACGCATCTACAGCATCAGTATTGTCTCTATGAAGATGGACTGTTTGTTGAATGGTACAATCACTAATAGACAATGCAAAACAAATGTAATGCAAATCAGTTGTTATTTATTCAAAGAAAAGAAATGGATGCTGGTCAGAAGGCTTTGCCACAAGACTTCCTTAAATGGAAACGGAGGAGCACAATTGTATGCTGATTGTGTGACTCATTGTTTTCTGAATCTTGCAGATTACATTTTATTAGTTCAGTGTTTCTGATCACAAATTTCATTCAATAAAAATCTACAGCAAATAGTAAAAAACGATATGAGAAATTATTTATGGCAAATAGATATGGTCAGTGTGTGTTTTTCACGTATGCCAGAGAACAAAATAAATGTTTTAATAATGTTGTCTACTGTTTTCTTATGATCTTACAGACATTTTATTTTATAATCTATTATGTAGGCCTGTATTCAAACAGTATGTATCATATACATATATTATGCAGTATATATGCTGTATGTGTATATATATATATATATGGCCATTCTCTGTTGATCTCTCTCATCAACAAGGCATTTCCAGTCACGGAACTGACGCTCACTGGATGTTTATTGTTTTTGGCACCATTCAGAGTAAATTCTAGAGACTGTTGTGTGTGAAAATCCCAGAAGATCAGCAGTTACAGAAATACTCAAATCAGCCCATCTGGCACTAACAATCATCCCACAGTTAACTGAAGCTCCTGACCTATATCTGCATGATTTTATGCACTGCTGCCACACGATTGGCTGATTAGAGAATTGCATGAATAAGTAGGTGTACAGGTGTTCACAATAAATTACAATTTTCAATCAAATTAATTACATGAAGTGCCAATTCATTAATGTGCATAATCACGTTGCCTGTATAGCTGGAGCTAACTACCACCCACTGCCACATCAAAGTGGTACATCAAGCTTGCATTGCTGAAATGTTAGGAATATTCCTTCCATGGATTTTTGTTATGTTATTTTTCATGTATGTGCACCACAACAGTCAAAACATCATAACCAAATTGCACTCTATAGAATAGATTTTATTAATGAAAAAAAAAAGCAAATGTTGCCTGACTTAAAGATACAAAAAAGTCAGATAGTACTCTCTCTTAAGATTAGATCAAGATTCACTTATAATGTATGCTAAAAACAAGAGTCCATGTTCTCATGTATTTTGCATGCACAGATATTTTTGTCTAAATTGTATTGTCGCATGCAATGCACAAATCACTTTACTTCGGCATAAATATTCATGTGTATTAAAGAGAATCATTCTGCTCTATTTACATTAGAACCCAAATGATGTGTGACAGTATAGAGAGAAAAAGATACAATTTTACAATAAGGTTCCATTCGTTAACATTAGTCAATGCATTAGGTATCCTGATCAAACAACTAACTATTTTCAGCATTACTTAATCTTTGTTAATGTTAATTAGCAAAAATGCAATTGTTCATTGTTAGTTCATAGTGCATTAACTGATGGTAACAAATACAACTTTTGATTTTAAAAATGTATTAGTAGATGTTGAAAATGACATGGACTAATATTCACAAATGCTGTAAATGTTTTGTTCATTGTTAGTTCATGTTAACTGATGTTGTTAAATAATGTTAACAAATGGTACTTTATTGTAAAGTTTTACCTAGAAATAAGCATATTATGGTGCTGCAAGTACATTAGATTTTATAAGTCTGTTTTTTATGGACAACATATGATCTCTCTGTTTATGATCATAATATATAATCTTCTACTCCATGTTAGCACCATTGGGGAACCATAATTTCCTGCACATTTTATTCAGTCTAAGTTATAAAGTAAACGCAGATGACAGACGTGTGCGCTAGAGGTGAAGAAATGACAATGTTTAATTGCAGGTTGCGATTATAATGTGCATGGTGGGTAACTGTAAGATGTCTCGGATTCGGAATGACACGATAAATGCTGTTAGACACAGATACACGCTTGAAGGAACACACTTTATATATTTAAGTACAGATGACAGATAAGCATCTATGTGCGTGTTTGACACGCTGTTTGTTCAGAGGCGTGCAGTCTCGTGGAACACGCAGATGTAAAGGGTTCTCACTCTCTTTGTTTCTGTCTTTCTGTCATTTTCTTTTTTTTTTTTTGCAAGAACAGTATCATCCATGAGTGCTGCAAATGACCTCAGACCATCTCGGCTCAGGAGGTGCATTGAGTTCAGTTCACTTTATTTCCACAGAGCAGTTCTTTGAGAGTGCAACTCTGCAGGGTCACTTTATATATAGCCTAAACATCTGTGATTAAATCATAAAATAATACTAAAATACGTTCACCTCGAACCATAATTTATATTTCAGTGATTATTCTCGTCATTGGTTACGTTTACATTTATTATTGTTTTTAGATCTTTTCCGCCCTATCATCATAAACGTATATATATAAGTTTTTACGTTTTTTAATAAATGAATGTACTGGCGACCTGTCCAGGGTGTCCCCTGCCTTTCGCCCAATGTTAGCTGGGATAGGCTCCAGCCCCCCACGACCCTGTACACAGGATAAGCGGTTGACGATGGATGGATGGATGGAATAAATGAATGTCATTTTCAATGCAAAATTACTAAAGTAATAATATTCACTGATCCCTTAGCCGGGGGGATTGATGATGTAATTTGATATTGTGATAAAGTTAAACTGGTGCCTGGGATGAAAGGTAATAAAACACCAACATTAAACCCGCAACAACACACAATAAGTGAAGGATTTGCCCGGACCGGTGGTCCTTGATGGAGAGAATGAATGGATGAAGTAGGTTCGTTGCCAAAGAGATGTTGCCCTTCACACTATGGTAAAGCCATCTTTCAAAAAGTTGAACAACACACATTTGAATTGCAATTTTTCAGTTTCATTTGAATAAAAGTTTGAAATCAAGCTGCCGTGCGTTAGGCTATTGCTTAACGAAAATTACAGCATAGTACCTCTTAGCGTCCAACCAGCGGTACTGCTGGTGTTAGTCAGTTTGAACGTGAACACTGCACCGGTGTGAAAATGGTAAATGGTCTGCACTTATATAGCACCTTTTAAACTTAACAGTATTCAAAGCGCTTTACACTGTGCCTCATTCACCCATTCACACACACATTCATACACCAATGCAAGGTGCTAGCCTGCCATTGGGAGCAACTTGGGGTTCAGTGTCTTGCCCAAGGACACTTCAGCAGGAGTCATGTGGGCCGGGAATCAAACCACCAACCCTGTGATTAGTGGCTGACCCGCTCTACCACCTGAGCCACAGCCGCCCACAAATGATGATAGTGTGGCAAGTTTGCAGTGTGAACATTAAAATGTTGAACTTTTGAAGACATTGACTTCTGTAATTTCATCAAACAGGATGAAATGTTTTAGTGTGGTGCAAGCTAATTCCACAAATCATCACATAATCAAACATCATTAGTCTTTAAAAAATTGTGAGTTCCCTGTTATTAAGATATTCATGATAGGGGACATGAAAAATGTACAGCATTATAGTAATGACTCATTACATACAAGTCTAGTTTACACATCATGTGTCTGAATCTACAAGACCTTCAGCATCAGAATGTAATAATAATAAAAACATTTTTAATGCAAACTAGAACAGTACAGGTTCCCATTGAAAAACATAAATAAGATGTAATATTTGTTATTAGATTTAATAGTGATCAATTGTTGTCGATCAAATGTTGATTTGGGTTATTTTAAACAGTTGACTATGAGTGGCTGTGCATTATTGGCCAACACTGCTACCCTGTGGTGCAAAGATTGTCACACAGTCAAAATATTTGGATGCATATTCTCATATTAAATAATACAAAATTGAGAACCTTGTATTTGCAGTCCAAGCTATGCAGGTGAATGGATATATTGCAGTTTAACATGTTTGCTTCTAATTACTGGCCATATTCAAACAAATGAATCCAGTATTGGTATATTATAGTCTAATTAAAGGGAAAGTGAATAGAAAATAGAAAAATTCTGAAATCGTTTACTCATGTGGTTTCAAACCCTCATGACATTATTTCTTCCATAGGTCTTTAAAAGGAAATGCTAGAGTGTCAGTCACCATTCACTTTCATTGGAGAAAAATAGATGAAAAGTGTTACCCTTATGAAAAATCATTTTAGCGTGCATGAGTAGCGTGCTACTTGCAGTTACATTCTCCCTTCCCTTTCGGGCCACAAGGGGGCACCCTATAATGTCTAATTTAACCACAACAGCTGCCAATATCTTACTAGCAGCTTTTAATATATAATATATATTTTTAAATAAATAAACGATCTTGCTTTGTGGGGCCCTCTGGAGGGTCGGTGGCCCTAATCAGCCGCTTATATCATGTATTGCTAGAAACGGCCCTGATGACCAAGGCTGTAAAGATAATCTTTACACACTACTACTGTATATATTTAATTCAAACCCCAACCTTTGCTTTACAATACAACTGGCACTTTACAACTGAAAAAAAAAATATATATATATTTATATTATTTATATATTAAAATATTATTTATTATTATTATTTATTACAGAAATTAATTAATTAAGGAGAAGTACTACAAAGAAAACAAGTACATATTATTGTGAAAATTTCAAGATAATTATACCATTGACCATTTACTTATATTTTTTAATGTGTTATATTTATTTAATATATATTTTGATATACAGTGTTGGGTAAATTACTCTAAAAAGTTATTAATTAGTAACTACTAATTACATCTTCTACAGTGTAATTAGATTACTGTACTAATTACTCTGGCTGAAAAGTAATTGCATTACTTAATATGAATTACTTTCTAAATCACTTATCAACCTCGACCAGATGAAAAATACAAGGATGAACATTGAAACTGTTCTTTTAATTATGTTAAATAAATAATATACAATCAAATAAATTATTCACGAACTGGCCAAAGAATTTAAGGGGGCAGCGTTAAATTAGAAAACATATATTTTAACATTTGACATTAAATTTCGATTTTAAATTCACTATTGTTTTATATAGAATTGTTCTAGAGTCTAGTATTTAACGCAATTACATAAAAAGTAACTGTTAAATTACTGAAAAATTAAGTTACATTACTTTTTTATGAAAAACTAATTTAATTACAGTAATTAACTGCTTAGTAATGGATTACACCTAACACATTTTATATAATATATTTATATGTTTATATGTATTTCTATGTAGCTAAGTGATTCACCAATCTATCGCTAGCTTTAAGCCGCGCCCCCATAATGCTGTCTCGCAGGGCGGAAATTGTCATCCCAACCGCTTCCTACTTCCTGCTTCAAAACATTCCGGTGTTTGTATGTGGCGGTGGGCTTTAACGGCGCTTTTCCAAGCTGTGTAAGATATTATGGCTGCTAACAGCAGCACCGGTTCTGCCACCGAGCTTCCAGGACTGGAGACCCAGCGGCGGGAGATCGACAACCTCAACCAGAACCAGCAACTCCGGGCCGGGGACAGCTGGTGAGAGAAACTTCAGACCAAAATAATAAACAAGCAATAGTAAACAGTAGCAAAGACTCGAGCGCTCATGAGTGACGTTCCTGATAAAACAATATAAAGCCGATAAATTGGTTTGTGTTTGTGGGTTTGCGGTTTTTTAGCAGCCAGGCCACTGTGAAATTGAGCAAAAATGATTTAGAGATCAAATATAGAGACGAACAGGTGGGGCTTAATATGCCTCTGGCCTAATAGAAGTGTTTGCCTGCTTAATTAATGCTCTTTAAGTCAGTTTAAGCAGCATTACGTTTTGACAGGTTGTTTGTCCAGTCACATTCCAATATCCCCAACGATACCTGCTCTCATTAAGTCTTTTAAGTCTATTTTCATTGAACAGATGTTGTTCACATGACTTGATTTTATGGTGTTTTAAGATTGCATACATCTCTCAGAAGTTTCGCTTTCACCATTGAAAGGTGTGTCATTCTGTGATTGACGAGTTACTTCCGGTTTGTGCTCTGTCCTTGGATAGGAAAGGCAGAGCTGGTTCAAGTTCCTTACCTTCTTTGAAGGCAGGTGACAGACGTTTGGTGTCTTAATGCATGTCTGTCCCAGACATCCTGCACAGTTTACACAAAACAGATTTGTGCTGAAGCTCATTATCTTTAAAGAAAACAAAGATTGCCTAACCAATAAACTTTGATATCTGTCAAGACGGTTGATAAAACTATGCAGGGCTGAATACGATGTAATGATAGACCAATAACGATTTATCAGCCGATATTTTAATGTTTTTAATTTCTAACTCTCATTCCACCCAGTATCATTTCCGGAAACATACTGTCTGCCTTGTCTGGAGTTTTGGCATCTCATTTGCTGTCATGTTATGTATCAGAATTTTATTGGTCTTGGTGTGACAGGTGGTATGTATTTACATTATATTACATTGACAACTAGTGACAGGTTGATTAACTTCATTGCAGGTATTTGTTGGACAAGAGATGGTTTGATCAATGGAAAGAGTATGTGGACACTGGGGACCAAAATTCCTCCTCTTATCCTGGGAAGATTGACAACACAGAGCTCTTTGAAGGTAAGCTTAGTTATAATGTGATTCAATGGACAAGATTGTTTCAAGTTGCCCCATAAAAACATTAATGTCAGTATAACAAGACTTTTCACTGAGTGCATGATGGACTTAGCGAATCCTAATAATTTTAAACTCTGTGGCTGCAGAAGCTGTTTTGAGGGATTTTTTGTGTATTCTGCAGATCTGGATTCCTACCATCTGAAAGAGAGGTTGGTGGAAAATGAGGACTTTGTCCTGGTCCCAGCAGAAGCCTGGCACAAACTCTTGACATGGTATGACATGATGGACGACCAGCCTCCATTGGAAAGAAAGGTATCGATAACCAGACGGTTGATAGATTTGTACATTTTGGGCCGTATTTACGAGAGCTAAGTGCAGTGCTATGCGATACATCAGTGGGTATGCCATTAAGTAAGGGATAATGTACAGTCAACCGGTTGTTATCGCAATAACAATAAACCTCGACTGGGGGATCAGGACCCGGCATGAAGTGGAGGAGTCTGGTATCACCCAGAAGTGATTTATTGTGCGATAACAACCGGCTGTCCATGTATTTATTTATTTATTTATAAATAAATAAATACATGGACATCAAATGTTGATTTGCGTGGAAATGAAGAAATAAATCGCTCAACAGCTGGAATCAACCTCCAGTTTGTGTCAGAGTTCTGTTGGTGTTTATTTTGTAAAAATGACCATCTGACTCCCCAATATTCAGCCTATTACAAGACTACCTGCCAAATAAATAAATGCAGATGCAATTTACAGAGCAATTTCTGACTGCTGGATTGCGCCATTGACCAAATAGAATTGAGTATTCCAGAGAGCAGTGTAATAAGTTTAGGTTGTTTCGTGCAAGCGTGCACTAAGTCAAGGCGCAAGTGGGTTTGGTGCAAGTGGGTTCGGCGAAATTGCACATGCAAAGCGCTACTGGGCTAGGTGAGGTGCAATTTTTTCTGGTTATTTCACCACCTGTGTCCTATTATATAGTCCATTCCCTGTCAAGCAACAGTGATATAAACAAAGGCAGTTTATTCATAAGAATTTGCTGGTGTAAATGGACTGTTTGCAATGAATTAAAAGAATAGAAATGTGGACTTGTGTTTTTTAACTGCATCCTTGTTGAATATCAGGCATATCTCTATGACAGTGGCACACTCCTTTTATATGCATGGAAAATGTGGCTCCATTAAAATATAGAGAATGTAATTATTATTAATCCAATTGATCTAATATAAATCATGACTAGAATTAACAGTGACATGCAATGATAGTGCAAAAAGCACTTTGCACCACTTCATTAACATACAGTACACCCATAGATGGTGCATACACTCCCACCAACCCTTGCGCTGGCACGAAAATTGTGCTTTGAATTAGCGCTTTCAGAAATCTTAAATACGGTGTTGCTCAAAGCCATAAACATGCCTAGCACAGTCACGAAAATAGTTCCCACAGTACTCATATTGAATAATATTCAGTCGTTGAGCTCTAAAATCCAGTGTTTTAACTTTACATTTTTATGAAAGCTAATAGAAAGCATTATTTTTTATGTCTTGGGTATTAATACAATTTATTTAATAAGTAATGTGAATTTCCAGATTACTCACTGTAAATGTTCAGTGTGGCAGCCATAACACCATAAAACAGTAAGATGATATAAATATTAAATAGTCAGAAAAGTCTGCTTAAGACTGCTTCTTTGTTCTGGACTAAGTCATTGCACTATTTTATTATTTACTATATAGAATATAATTTAAAAATACTAGCAGTCTATTTTAACTGTCATTCAAACTTTTTGTGCCATGTATGCCTCTGTGTCACTTCCAAAGTGTACAGGTGACCGAAGTAACGTGTTGTCAGAGTTTAGATAATTGAGAATTATTTATTTTTTCTCTTTTCCAGGTGGTTGACCTTCCCAGCACTGTTAAAGTCGAGGTCTACCCTGTGGAGGTTTACCTCTGTCTCTCTAGCAACCTGGAGAATACTGTACCGGCACGATTCAGTCGGGCAGACAAGATACGTGAGTGTTGGCTTGTATTTAGTGGCCCAAAGCTGTTGGACACTTAAGCCAGGCTTTTAAATGTCTTTTTAAACTACAGACCCTGTTTCCACCAGGTATTAAGATGCATTTTTGTTTGTCCGATCACATGTGGTCTGCACTAAATACAGGTCTAAATGGAGCCTAAAAACTTCACAAAAACCACATCCGAATGTGGTCAAAAATGCATGTGACCGTATTGCATTTGTAAACACTAATCTGTCCTGTATGCGTCCCAGCAGAAGTGAAGCACCACTCCTCACCTGTCAATTTACCACTGCGCTAACACAAGAATTAAAACTTTGCCAGTTACGAGCGATTTAAAGGAAATAACCGTTGATCTAAAACTTTAAAAAAGTGGAACCATACACAAGAATGAGAACTTTACGGATCTTCTTCATTGTGTCTGATATCAACATGCAGGGACTTATGGGAAGCACAATCATCTACAGCTCAGGTTAATACAACGAATCAACTAAGATAACGGACAATTCTGCTCGAAATTTTGCAGTTGTGCTTGGATTAAATTTCAGCTGCATCTTGGAGAAATAGTGCACTGTTATTTTGCTCTTTCTTTGTCTTTTCAGTCTTTGTTGCGGTTTATTATCATGCAGTAACACACTGACAGAGTGATTGATGTATGTCGTCCTGAAACGTAGTCCCTCCCCTCCAAATCCAAACACAAGTGGCCACAGGAGATGCATATAAGCATTCAGGTGTAAACAGTGATGTCTCACGTGGCCACATGTGTTCGAATCACCCTATACACATTTTAATATCAGGTGTCAACAGGGTCAGTGTTAATGCATTAAGTGTCCAAATATTATTATTATATTTTTGAAAATGATCTTTTATACCAGTTGACCGTAGCTTTCAAACCTTTATAAATTTCTGCTCACAGCCACTGAAACCTATAAACAATGATTTATGCCTAAAAAATGTTTTATGTAGCTTTGGCCCTTCAGGAAGAAAGACTGGTGTATCTGAGCAGCAGATGTCTGTTTGTACAGTAGCTGTGTAAATAACTAATGTTTGTGTCTGTGTTTGACAGATGCCATACATCAGATGGTACGGCAGCAGTTTGAAGTGTCAGATACAGCTGAAACACGAATGTGGATGAGGAGTACAGATACAAGCTCGGAGAGGCTACGCAATCTTAACATGACTGTACTGGATGCCTGCCTCTGCTCTGGCATGGTAAAACACACCACACAATGCAGTGAGGAGAGTTCCCCCACCCCCCGCCAACTAATAGGTCTTAACTACATACTAAACAAAACAATACTATTTCTTTTTGATTCAGCTATGAATGAAAGTTTGCGCTCTGATGTATTAGGCACATCATATGTTAGAATGAGTCAAACCAATTATTCAGGAATTTGTGAGTCTGTTTGGCTGATTCCATAAAAGAGTTGGCTTATAAGAGTCATTTGTTCATGACTTGAGATGCATCGCAATCAGCTCCCTTGCTCTCTGTGTCATGAATCAGTATATTGCGAACAAACTCTGCACTGGCATAGGTGTTTACAAGCTCACGCATTAAAAACTCAGCTGGCATCAATCAACAATATTGCTGTATAAATGACACTGTAGTGCATTTTCATTGTAGGTATTCAAACGTACAGTTTTATTATGAAAGATCAATGACATAAACAAAGAAATACAATTATAAAGGCGTGTATTAGTTAGAGAGCATATGTGTCAGTGTACTGGAACAATTTTGCAATTGAGACAGCCCTAGAAATGGCCGACTGTGCCCTGACTACTTAACAAGAGAGGTGAGACACTCTTGGACTAAATAAACCTTATATATAGTGATATTCAAAGCACTTTACACTGCGTCTCATTCACCCATTCACACACACACATTCACACACCAATGACGGCAGAGCTGCCTTGCAAGGCACTAGCCTGCCATTGGGAATAACTTGGGGTTCAGTGTCTTGCCCAAGTACCCTTCGGCATGTGGATTCATATGTGCCGAGAATCGAACCACCAACCCTGCGATTAGTGGCCGACCCACTACCACCTGAGCCACAGCCGCCCCAAATTCTGATTTATTTTGCCGTGCAATGTAGATTCAGCATAGTTGCAGCAAACATTGCCACACACCTCATTCATATTCATGGGTCAAATCTGGTCAATTTCATGTTGTGTAATCATTTAGTGACGTTTACATTAGTAGGCACTGCCAGAAACTTGCCCATCGGGTTAGTAACATGGACAAAGTTTGTTACTGCTACAACAACTTACAATAAAACTTAAAAGCACACCCATTGAACACTTGAGGGGTGTGGGTGTGGTGTGTGTGTGTGTGTGTGTGTGTGTGTGTGTGTGTGTGTGTGTGTGTGTGTGTGTGTGTGTGTGTGTGTGTGTGTGTGTGTGTGTGTGTGTGTGTGTGTGTGTGTGTGTGTGTGTGTGTGTGTGTGATTGGCTGTGTTCTAACATGCTCTGCTCACTCTGCAGACAGTGATCATGGAGATCAGGAATGTAGATGGGACGTGGCCCACATCCAGGCCTCAGATCATGTGAGTGTGGAGACAACTGCTTCCCTCTCATGCGCTAGCGCAAGTTTCCTTTTCTGTTTTTGTTTAGGGCAAGTGGAAAGTCATGTGTCTAAAGCACAAACCACTCAAAAACGTCCATATACAGTATATGTCATCAGTTCCAGCCCTGTATTTATATTTTGGCAACTTGTTGTGTAATACATCATATAGTGTAATTTATTAATTATTGAGATTGATTGATGGGTAAATTAAGTGCATTGTTACATAAACATTGCATGAATTCTTATCCAAATGTTCACACTGAAGTCACGTTTACTTATCTGATTGTATGAAAGTGGCCCTGATCGAAACCGAGATTGTCAGATTCAGTTGGATTTTTACTGTTCACACAGTAATCCAATAGCAGATCTGTTTAACATGATTAACACACATTTAAATGCAGATTTATATGTTATGGTTTTATTAAATATCTGGACGTGTGGGAATTAGTGTGGGCTTCTGTGTCTCTAGGCGGAACTCTGCTGACGATCAGGACTCATATCGTGGGCCTCCAGGAGTGTGTGGGCTTACAAACCTTGGCAACACCTGCTTCATGAATTCAGCATTACAGGTCAGAGGTCACAAGCAAAGATATTTAGTTGTTTCTTCTGTAGAACACAAAAAAATATTTGTAGAAGAGTATTTTAGCTCTGTTGGTCCATACAATGCAAATGGATGGGGGTCAGAATGTTGACGCTCCAAAAAGCACATAAAAGCAGCATAAAAGTAATCCATACGACTCTTCTGAAAAGATTTTATACAATACATTTTTATTTATAGATTTAGTGTGGAAGAGAAACTAATCAATATTTAAGTCCTTTTTTTACTATAAACCTCCAACTTTGACCAGCCCCGACCAGGAGGTGGCGATATGTGCAAATAATGCAAATCACCAAAAAAACAAAAGAAGAAGAATGTGCAAGTTGAGATTTATACTTATTTTTATTTTTTTTAAATGGATCTGTTTCTCACCCACACCTGTCATATCACTTCTGAAGACATGAATTTAACAACTGGAGTTGTATGGATTACTTTTATGCTGCTTTTATATGCTTTTTGGAGCTTCAAATTTCTGGCCACCATTTGCATTGTATTGGCCAACAGAGCGAAAGATATTCTTTTAACAGTCTTCATTTGTGTTCAGCGGAATAAAGTCATACACATCTGGGATGGCATCAGGGTGACTAAATAATAAGAGAATTTAAATTTTTGGATGAACTATCCCTTTAACTTGTTCTTAATTTTTTGGATCCATAACCCTTATAATTTTTTACATTTCAGTGTCTGAGTAACATACCACCACTGACTGAGTACTTCCTAAAGAACTTGTATCTGGAGGAGCTGAACTTCTCCAACCCTTTAGGCATGAAGGGTGAAATTGCAGAAGCGTATGCAGATGTCATCAAACAGATGTGGTCAGGGAGGCACTATTCTGTGGTTCCCCGGGTCTTTAAGGTAATGTAAATCGTGGTGATCCATTTTTATTTTTGTGGAAATACATGTTGATGCCAGTAGAGCTGTTTGGTTTAAGTTTTTGAAATGGTTTAAGTTTACATTTATCACAACCCTTAAAAGGGTAGTTTACCCAAAAATAAACATTGTCATCATTTTCAAACCCATTTGACTTCCTTTCCACCATGAAACACAAAAAGAGATGTTAGGCAGAATAACAGCCTGCCTCAGCCACCAGTCCATTTCATTGTATGTAACAAAGATGCCATGAAAGTGAATGGTGGCTGATGTCAACATTCTGCCTGACATATCCTTTTGTGTTCCTTGGAAGAAAGTCATATGGGATTGGAGGGTGAGTAAATAATGACAACTTTCATTTTTGTGTGAACTCTCCCTTTAATTTAGCATAATGAAAGATATGAAGATTATTGTTGATGCTGGCACCATGGTGGTTAGCTCACGCATCTGTAGTGCTCATGTGACTTTTTTTAAAATTTTTATATTTTAACTTGTTCCTTCTGAACAATGACCAACATTTCTTGTGTCTGTCTGTATGTAGACTAAGGTCGGACACTTTGCGTCACAGTTTCTGGGCTACCAACAACATGACTCTCAGGAGCTGCTGTCCTTCTTGCTGGATGGTCTTCATGAAGACCTCAACCGAGTCAAGAAGAAGGAGTATATTGAACTCAAGGATGCAGACGGCAGGCCTGACCAGGTGTTCACACCACTGCAGATATATTTTCATACCTTCTGTACATTCTCAAATGTTCACTACAAATGCAATGTGGTCACATGTGTTTCTGACTACCTCTAAATGTGGTTTGAGTGAATGGATCACAAAACATTTTGAACCCAATTTAAAACTGTATTTAGCGCTGTCCACTTGTGATCAAATCACCCGAAGCAGATGTTAATAACGGTTTTCATTTTTCAACCTGCTGTTTTTATGTTTTAATGTTTTATTACACCATAGTAATTCCAAATCATTTTGTTTTTATAGGATGTGGCTGAGGAAGCGTGGCATAACCATCTGCGGCGGAATGATTCTGTCATCGTTGACACATTCCATGGGTTGTTTAAGTCGACGCTGGTGTGCCCAGAATGTAACAAGGTCTCTGTGACCTTTGACCCCTTCTGCTACTTGAGCGTGCCCTTACCTGTCAGTAAAGATAGAGTCATGGAGGTTTTCTACGTCTCCCTCGACCCCACGGCCAAACCAACCCAGGTGTGTTTTATGCCATATACACTGAATAACTGCAAATATACTATAATGTACAGTTATTTCTGGCAGAAAATGCAGTATAAAAGCAGATTTCAACAGAAATACTAATTAGAGAGTAAGCCCATGCCAAAGAGTTTAGCAGATGTAAATTATGTGCTTCATGACTGTAAACAGGAAGACTGCGTGTAGTGATGTCATCAGAACCGGTTTTGCTAAGGGCCAAGTAATCTGACATTTGTGAAAATCACTAGCAGATATTCTCAAGCCTTAGGCCCAAAAGATACTCTACGCAAAGAAATGAAAACCAACGCTTCTAACTACACAAGCTCGATTTCAATGTGCCCAAACACAATTCAAAGTATTCATTGCATTCTCCGAGGTGCAACAAGGGGCATTATAGAAGCCATTGATCTGACCACACTGATCTCACAGTGAAATCAGAAATGGCATGTTGACTTTTCTTTAGCTGAAATTGGCTCACTGATATGCAAAAACACTGTATGGTGTATGGGCACATGTGAGCTCCATTTTTCGGTTGAATTTTCCATGTAGGGGCTCCAAAAGCGAGTTGTTTTCAGCTGTACAAGCTGTAATACAGAGAAGAGGAATGCATAGTTTATAAACTGTACCCCCCAAACTTAAACCTGTTAACATGTTTAAAGCTAGTTTCTTGAATAATAACACAATGCAGACGTTTGAATGTAAGGCAATAAAGTGACAAGTGATAAATCCTCTCTCTTCTTTAAGACAGTCTTACTGTATATTTAGTTTTTCTTGTTAACTGATTTAATGTGTTTGTCTCACCTCCCCTGCAGTATCGGTTGGTTGTCCCTAAAGCTGGCCGAGTGTTTGACTTGTGCTCTGCACTTTCTCAGGCAACAGACGTCCCACCCAGCCAGGTTAAAATAGGATTTCTTCAATTCTAAAAACACTTTGACAATTCTCTTATGAATATAATCTTTGGTTTGGTTTGTGGTGCTTTGATTTATTCATTGAGCTAACAATTGATCTGCTCTGTACAGATGGTTGTGGCTGATGTGTTCAATCACCGATTCTATAAGATTTATCAAGCTGACGAGTTCTTAAGCTGTATACTGGACCGGGATGACATATTTGTGTAAGAGAGACCTAATCTGAGTAAACGGAACTAAACTGAGTCTTAATTGTAAAGACACACCAAAACAAGCACATGCACACTCCTATTGTACATAAATATTGCATTGTTGGCTCTTCTAACTTTACCTGTAAATTAGCACTTTACACTGTGTTAATGCAGGTATCAGCTTAGCAGCAGCTCTGTGGACCAGGATAGTGAGGAGGTGGTTCTGGCCATCTACATGCGCGAGCGCTCTCACTACAGAGATTACGGCTCGGGCAGTAACAGTTACGGCACCTCTCTGTTCGGTCACCCGCTGCTGATGTCTGTACCACGTGCTCAATGCACACAAGAAGAGCTTTACCAGCTCTTACTGACAAGACTGGCGTAAGTCTAACTGATCTGTTATGTGACATGCTACAGGCTGATCTTGACCAAATTTAAGGATCAGTTTAGTTTACACTGTGTTATAGGCCAGTCTACCTGACAGTGTGGTCCAGTGTTTTAAAGATTTGGGCTAGTAACCAAAAGGTTGTGGGTACGACGCCAGTAAGTGTTGATCCATCTACTCAATACCGAGCCCTTGAGGAGATAAATGTACTGGGTTCAATACAGGGTAACCTCCATGGACAGCATTAATTGAAATATAACTTTTACATTTATACACTTGAGGCTGATTTATAGTTCTGCATTTAATCTACGACGTAGGCTCCATGTTTTGGCCAACACGTTGGTTTGCATTTACAGTATAGTTCTGCGTTGATGTGTCTGCGTCATTCAGTGAGTACACAGCCTAAAAAGTACTTAATACATACAGCATACAAAAGCAGTGTACACAATGTAATTCATAGATTTTGAAGTATTAATGGAAGTATCTTAGCATTAATAATTAATAAGAGTTTAAATAATATGAACATGTTGAATTTTAGGCACATATTATATTGTTTATGTTGCCTCCATTGCAGGGAGAATAAAAGGAAATAACTGTATGCTTGTTCATGAGTCGCTTAATAAAATCATCAAATTAATGAAAGGAATATTGTGGGTTCAATACCAGTTTAGCTCAATTGACAGCATTTGTGGCATAATGTTAATTACAACAAAAATAAAGTTCAACTCGTCCCTCAAAATCGAGGTTACAGTGAGGCACTTAAAATGGAAGTGAATGTGGCCAATTTTTGTAGGGTTTAAAGCAGAAATGTGAAGCTTCTAATTTTATAAAAGCACTTGCATTAATTCTTCTGTTAAACTCATGCATTACTTGAGCTGTAAAGTTGTTTATTTTCACAGTCGTTTTAGGGTTTGTCGACATTAGATTGTCATTGCTATGAAGTTGTAAAATTGTCTATAACTTTATCACACTAAAATCATGTTTACATGTAGATTGTTTATGTCTTGTGGCTATACTTTTGAAACCGTGAGTATTTTAATATTTAAAAATGTGCCCCACTTCAATTTCATTGTAAGTGCCTCACTTTAACTGCGATTTTTGCTTTTTCACCTTGAAAAGAAAAAGAAAGAAAAGGAGGGGCAAGTAAAAAGATTTTTTTTTGGTCATTAATATTATGCCACAAATAACTACTCGCCTCTATAACACAAAACGGGTGTCATTTTAAAGACATACAATGCATATAGGCAATATTACCAACTTTTACAAGGTGATTTTACCAGTATTCAGTTTCCTAAGATGAAATATGATTATTTCCTGCAGACTGTACTGTCAAACAAATGGTCAAAACATTGTGCAGATCGGAAAGTTTGCGAGTAGATTATTTCACTCGCATATCAAATTCATATCAAGAAAAAGCCCTGAGAAGAAAAAAAAACTTTAAAGAAAAAAAATGTAAAGCATAAAACAGAGCCTATATTGTAGCGTTTCGCTTGTAACTTAATGAAACAGAACATAAAAACAGCAGATAATCTTGATTAAGACTTGCTTTAATGGTGCTTTAAAATGCAACGCTACCACAGATATCCTTGTTATCATCCTGGGGGACAGTCTCTGGTTACAAAGTTGAACAATCACAGCTCTGCGTCGATGTGACTCTCAGTAAAAAAAAACGGTGCACTGTAGGTGCGACACAGGAGTATAAAACGGCCTTTATAATGGATGTCTATGGGGCAATGCAAAATAAATATTGTTTCAAAAGTATAGCCACAACACTTAAACATTATATGTGTTAACATGAGACAAGTTTGATAAAATTGTTTACTAGCCTTGTCTGTGCAAAAGATATATCCACTCTCTCAACTCATGTCATGACTATGTGAAGCTGGAATATTCCTTTAATGTCCATAGAGCTTAGTTAGTATCGAACCAGTAATGTTGCTTTGAATAAAACCATCTGCTAAATGACCACTAGCTTACTTATATGGGGTTATTTTCACTGCACAGGCGATATGTCCGTCCCCAGACCCCTCAGAAGAAGTAGAGGAAGAAGAAGAGGGTGAGGATGGAGGAGAGGAAGAAGAAGAGGAAGAGTTGTACAAAGCTCAGACCAATGGAGTTAGTGATGGTATGTCTTCATTTCCTTTATCACAGTCAAAATAACCCAAACACCTTTTTGTACAATCATAATGTTTCATTTTCATACAGATGAGGGTGAGGAAGACTCTGAGGAGGTGGGCCCATCCAAGAAAGAGGAAGAGCAGTCAAGGGAGAGCAGTCAAGCTGATGGACCGAACAATGGTCAGCCAGAAGCCAGCCTGAGCAGCAAGGGAGAGGAGAGAGCTGAGGAGTCGTTGTTAAACAGTGAACCTGACCGGGACAGCAGTACAGAGGAGGGCCAATCGGCATGCAGCAGCACCGACATCAACTTCCAAGATGCCAATGATGGGAATCAAAGTGCTGGTACAGAGACCTCAGGAAAAGAGGAAGAGTATGAAGATGAGGAGGAAGATGGAGAAGAGGCTGCAACTTGTGCGCAGGCAAATAAAAGGCTTCCCGGAAGACGGCACTTCGGACAGAGGCGGAAAAAAGCCCTTTTTACGATTCAGGCGGTGAATTCTAATGGCACCACAGAGCGAGGGATGGGCGAGGCAGGCGGCAGCTTTTCTTTCAGCTGTGAGTACACGCCAGGGTCAGAAATTAGCCAGGGCTTAGTGTCAAAATCCTGCAGAAAGTGACAACAAAAAACAATTTATGGTGTGGCAAAAAAAATTCAATTCCCCAATAGTGATTTTTATTTTTTCTATTTCATAGTAAATTGATTTTGTACATATATATTAAGCAATAAGTAAAAGTTTTCAAAAGTTTCATTTCATTGTATATGTATACATCTCATTTGCTTTAATGAAGTTGCATTTACATAAATCACATATGCATCGGCCACCCTGCTCTCTTTTTATCAGTATCCACATTGGCTATTGAAAAAACAAATCAATCAACCATTGAGACGACAAATATGAACTTCTGTCTGGTAAAAAGCATTGCCCCTTAGTGAAAACATTTCTGATGCTGTTACACGCTAATGTGAAATCCCACTTATGACCAACCTCTAAACTTTTGCATTAGGAGATGCTTTTGTACTCCAGGTCGTATGTATGCACAAGTGAGGGTCATAATAAAGCAATACTGGGTGTCTTTTACCTTCTCTTGCAGCTCAATTCACATCTATTCAGATCTGAGCAATGGCTGTCATTTTGTCTTTCAACTCAGAGTGTATTTGAGTGTAAATGTTCCAGCTCCTAATGGTGTGTGACTCACTGTTTGTGTTCAGCTCAGACATACATTGCCATTGACTGGGACCCTGACATGAAGAAGAAATACTACAATGAGAATGAGGCTGAGGTAAGATCATTAATAAGATCTTTGATCCTTAAGAAACACTTTGCGTCTGTTGTTCAGCTAAGAAATGCGTGTATTCTTTCAAAAAAGGCTCTTATTTCATAAGAGGTTTATTGTGTGTTCAATTGAAGTATAGCTCTAATGCTGTGACTTGCCTAGACTGCATCAGTGTAGTGAATGGAACTCTTTGATCTGATTTAGATGCATTATATATGTCCCACCCCAAAGGTGTATGAACATTTTTTTTTATTAATTCGTATTTAAAGCTTTTTTAATTTAATCTTTTAATATTATTTCTTAATTTTATATTTCCTTCCTTACATTTAATGGTACTGGCACTCTCTACCAAATAAGTTAACAAATCATTCATCCATTATGCAGGTGTTCAGCTGCGCAATTGTACGTGGCCTTCGTTGGCGTATTTTTATCGTCATTATGCACATACGTTCTCAATGTCAAGACCGCAGGCAGGCCAATGTCGTATGTGGTTTGGGTTGTCCTGCTGGAAAATCCAGTGAAAAAGAATGTGTCTGGATGGCAGTATATGTTGCTCCAAATTTTATACATATCTTTCTGCATTAATGGTACCCTCACAGATATGCAAGTTACCCATGCCATGGGCACTGCCACACCTCCATACCATGACAAACACTGGCTTTTGGGACCTGGTGTTGATAACAGATTGGATGGTGCTTTTCCTCTTTGGCCCAGAAAACATGAGTTGTTTTATCCAAAAACTATTTAAATGTGGACTCGTAGTTTCATTGTACTACTTTCCATCTCAGATGAGGCCGAGTTCAGAGAAGTCAGTGGCGCTGTTGGACAGTGATGTATGGCTTCTCCTTTGCATAGTAAAGCCTTAACTTGCATCTGTTCATTTCTAAGCCCATGTCATGATATCCATTATAGACGCACTCTGGTTTTCAAGACCATGACGTCTGAGAGATCAGAGAACAAGCGCACTCAGAAGTGATTTTCCAGCAGGACAACGCCAAACCACGTACTGCCCGGATTACAGAGAGTGTGGGTGCTAGATTGGCCTGCCTGTATTTCTGACCTGTCTCCAATTGAGTATGTGTGGCGAATTATGAAGCGCAAAACGAAGGCCCTGTACAACAACGAAGGCCCTGTACAGCAACGAAGGCCCTGTACAACTGCGCAGCTGAACACCTGCAAAATGGATGAATGGGACAAAATTCTGCTTGCTAAATTTGGCAAAATTGTGTTTTCAGTGCCCAAATGCTTGTGTTATTAAAAGAAATGATGTTACAAAGTGGTTAATCCCTCCTTTTTGTTTTTCACACTGTCCCAACTTTTTTGGAATTGGGGTTGTACATTATAACTGTTTGATGCTTGGTTTCATTTTAAGCATGTACCACCTTGTAGATTAAAGCTTTTGTGTGAATGCTTTTTTAAGTGACAGGCAAGGCAAAACAGTATAGATTATTATTTGGGTACTATCAGTTATCGGACACAGCAAAAAATATTCATTCGATATCTGAGTGTCTTTTTTCATTTATGCAGAAATATATAAAGCATCAAAGCATGGATGTCCCTTACCAGCAGATGACAGTACAGCTTCAGGAATGTATAGCACTCTTTACCACAGTAGAGACACTGGAAGAAGAAAACCCCTGGTAACTTTCACAGATTCATGTCTTTCATTTCCTAATTGAATTTGATGAAGGTAAACATCTTATGGTGCTTTTTAAAAGCTGAACAATGTGAGGATGTGCTTCACTGTGATGTACCACGGTCAAGAGGTAACGTGAGGCACAGTAGCAACAGCAATATCATGAAAGACACTAATCTTCAATAAATACATTTATTTAATTACTGTATAATCACAATAAACAATTCTTCCACACAACAATCCAACATTCCTAGCGTAAACGTAGCGAAATGAATGCGTTTTCAGTTGAAAACGTTTTTGTGGAAGTGGTCAAACTGAAGGCTGTTCATGGTTGCCAAGCAACTTGCTGCATTGTGGTGCGTTCACATGTCGGAATTAACATAATTATGATGTTTCGACTTGTAAAAAGTGTTCCTGTCCTCAAAGAAATTGTAATTTCAAGTTTAAACTCTGACTTGAGTTGTGGCGTAATGTAAATATGGCAACGTCCTCAACATTTAAATCGAGTAAGAACACATGTTTCTGTATGATATGCCATTTTATTATGCCATCGTTTCCTGGATGTTTTCTTTGTTCTTGAGCATTTTGCAAGAGCATAAAGATAAATTAATGTAGAGACTGTTCTCAACAACAAAGCCGTTTTGGTGTTATGAGTGTTGTCATAGAAATGTAGAACTTCCGAGGTCCCGGGATGTAAACCGCTCCAAGTAGAAACTCTGAACTGCCATCTCGTTATTACAGTTATTCCAACAACATGAACGCAGCATCAATGTAGACAAAAACTGAAGTGTGGTTACAGGTGTGTACCCTGGCTATTTTACAGTGCTCATCACATTTTATAGCCGTAATCTGTTGTATAATTTCTAGTAAAGCATTCAATAAACTGTTTTGCAAATGCAGCTTAAGCAAGTTTTTGTTAATGCTGTCTGTAGGTATTGTCCAACGTGTAAAAAGCATCAGTTTGCCACTAAGAAATTGGATCTGTGGTCTTTGCCGGAGGTTCTTATCATTCATTTAAAGCGCTTCTCCTACACCAAGTACTCTCGAGAGAAACTGGAGACAATTGTGGATTTTCCTCTGCGGTAAGAACTATTGAACCCCCACAATACTCAGATTAGTGGTTGGATGTCTATGGCTAATTCGATTACATTTGTTGCTGCAATGTGGTCACAACTTTTGTAAAAAGTAGCTCTCATTGTGTGTTTACAGGAATTTGGACTTCTCAGGTTTTCTCCTAAAGAAGATGGTGAACAGTGCTGAACCTCCCTGCAGATACGACCTAATCTCTGTGTCAAACCACTACGGGGGACTCCGAGATGGACATTGTATGAATCAGTCTACTAATATATATGTATATTTGTTCTCACTGTTTTAAGCATAATACACTGTTATCATTTCTGCCTTTCTCTCCTTAAACAAAACAGATACTAGTTATGCCCGGAACAAGGACAATAGCCAGTGGTATTACTTTGATGACAGCAAGGTGACCTTTGCAAGGGAGGAACAAATTGTGGTAAGATCAATGCGTATTTATGTGGTTTGATTGGTTAAAGGGTTGGTTCTTCCAAAAATTTAAATCCTCTCATGATTTACTTAACTTTAAGCCATCCCAGATGTGGATGACTTTCCTTCTCCAGCAGAACTGAAGTGAAGATTTTTATAAGAACATTTCAGCTCTTTTTGTCCATACAATGCATGTAAAGGGGTGCTGGCTGTTTGATGGTCCAAAAGTCATATTTAGGCAGCATAAACGTAATCCACATGATTCCAGTCGATCAATTAATATCTTCTGAAGCAAATCAATAGGTTTGTGTTTAAAAAATAAATCGATAATTAAAACATTATTAACTTCCTGCCAGCAGTCGTCGCATCAGTGACATAAGCGCTATGGCGCATTCACGAGAGAAGTTGGAAGAGCGCACTTTTCATACCACAGTTGAATGAACGTTCATTTCAAACCGAAATACAACGCTGGGCGGAAGCAATGATTTAAAAGTTAAAAACGTTTGAATTGGGGGGGCCGGGGTAGCTCAGCAAGTAAAGACGCTGACTACCACACCTGGAGTCGCAAGTTCGAATCCAGGGCGTGCTGAGTGATTCCAGTGCTTCCTTAGCAACCAATTGACCTACATTAAAGGCTTTATTTTCTGTTATAGCTTAATTTCCTGTATAGCTGCTTTGAAACGACTTCTGTTGTGAAAGCGCTAAACAAATAAAAATTATTTGACTTGACTCTTGACATAGTGCAGGTCATTGAAACTGATATAAGACCAGAATTTTTTGTTGTAGACGAATGCCGCCTACCTCCTGTTCTACCAGCGCCAAGATAAAATCCGCCAGCCCACTGTCCCTCCACCCGTACCCTCATCCACCCAGCCAGAAAACCACATCACATCGCAGACCCACGTTGGAGTGGAAGGAGCCGCTTCCTGTGTCAGCATGGAGACTGACTGATTTTCATCTGTCATTCTGTCTGCTTTTTCTTTTTCTCGCTACACTTCCATCTTTCCATCTCTTATAATTTCCTCCTTCACAATCTATTGATCATCCTTTTCCTCTCTGATTCATGAGGGATTTTTTTATTCGTTTAGTCTTACTCAACAGAAACTTGAACCTCTGCCTCTGCTCTGACTCCTACAGGAAGTGGGTGGCAGAGGCTACTCACTCAGGCTGGTGCAAGAGCATCATGGGGTGGGAATGCAGATTTTTTTCTTTTTTTTTCTTAACGACAAACTCAAGGAAAGAGGTCAGGCTGGTGGCCAGTGTAGAGATTGCACACTGATTTGTCTGCTTTGCTCCAGCAATGATGAGAATCTGGTGAATGAGGTTGCGCTGTAGCAGATTTTGTGGTCAGCCATATTGTCGTTTGCACTGCAGTTCATCATCACATGCTAACATCAATGCATTTTTTTCTATCTTAAGGTTGCTTTTCTGAGCTAGCTAAGCTGCTATCTACAGTGATGTTTGATCTACATGCACAACACTGGGCCAGGTTCCACTGCTTGACTGTTTATGTTTTTATGTTGATGCTAGCATCAGGAACCGTCAGAACTTCTGGGGTTTTTCAATCACTTCTGGTTGTTCCATTAGAAATGTTTGTTTTCCATCAAAAGTTATGTTTTGTTTCATCAGAAAATGTGGTTCATCCATCAGAACTTCTGGTATTCCCTTCAGATCCTTTGGTTGTTTCATCAGAACTTTTAGTTTTTCCACCATAACGTTTGGTTGTTCCATCAGAACTTCTTTTTGCTCAGAACATTTTGTTGTTCCATCAGACACTTTGGTTGTTCCATTAGAACTTCTGTTTTTTCCTCAGAACTTTTGGTTGTTCCATCAGAAATGTAGTTTTTCCATCAGAAACATTTGGTTGTTACATCAGAACTTTTGTTTTTTCCTCAGAACTTTTGGTTATTTCATCAGAAATGTAGTTTTTCCATCAGAACCTTTGGTTGTTCCATCAGAACCTTTGGTTGTTCCATCAGAACCTTTGGTTGTTCCATCAGAACTTTTGGTTGTTCCATCAGAACTTTTGGTTATTTCATCAGAAATGTAGTTTTTCCATCAGAACCATTGGTTGTTCCATCAGAACCATTGGTTGTTCCATCAGAACCTTTGGTTGTTCTATCAGAACTTCTCTTTGCTCAGAAATGTTTGTTGTTCCATCAGAAACTTTTGGTTGTTTCATCAGAAACTTTGGTTGTTCCATCAGGACCGTTGACATTCAGTGTGGAAGTTTGTAGCAGGGATGGAGGATCTCTGTCTGAAATCTCTGACATCATTGTAAGAAATCCAGCTATTGCAATATCATTTTTGCATTCTTGTAAAAAGTGGGAAATAAGATGGAGGGGGGAAAAAAAGCTTTGTATCCACTCACTCGTGAATTATTTATTTTTATAGTGCCAGATGATAATATTGAGTGAGAGAGCTGTAATTCTAATTCTCAAGAGCGAGGTCAAAAGATCTTTCATTTTTATTTTTCATTATTGTGATTGTTTTTATTCTGCTGTCGTAATGGCCCTCTGTTGCAGGACAAAAACGGAGGCAAGCTTTCCAGAAAGAACTTGCATTTTTTTTGTAAACAAAAGGAAAATACACAGCAGGATTTAAATATCACATTAAGTTGGACTAATTGTGTGCAATTTATAATGAGAATATTTCAGCAAAGTGCTTTCTGGATAGAGCTCTTTATTGTGTTGATTTTTAAGGCGACTCTGTACAGTATTTTTGTATTGTAATAAATGATGTATTATATTTGATTATCTGGATCAGACGCTGGGGATGGGAGAGCTTTCATTTTATTTTGTTAATAATTATAAAATGAATATATAATTGTATACACATCTTTTGATATGAATAAATTATGACTATAAAGTTAAGAATTTTAAACTGGATACATTTTGGCTTCCATTACATTGTTTTACCTCTAAATAAAGGGACGTGTAGGGGCAGTTGCTAATGCATAAGTTTGGTTTGTACTGGTTGCATATTAATGTTTCTCAGCTGTTCACAGTATTCTAATTAATTTGGACTTCCCAGTATAAATAAATATATATTTCATATTAGAATAATAGTTATTACATAAATACAAATTGTATCGCATTACGTGAGAGAAGAGAGGAAGACACAGAGAAAAAGGAAATTATATTGTGCATATTTTAATGAATTTTATGACAACTAAGCTTATGCTCTCCCCAAAATTCTTATTTACTATAATATTTTTTGTTGTACTGCTATTAATGTAGGCTGATTTTAATTTATCAGCCTACATTAATGTAGTAAAATATTGCTGGAATTTTACTGTAATACGGTGGAAAATTACTATACGGATTAAATGCGATTTTACAGTAATGAGAAGGTTTGGGGTTTGAGTGTCACATTTTTATGAAAATAATACAGCAATGAATAAAATGGTCCATTTTATGCAAAATATAATTTCTTTCTTTTGAATTTGGGGTGAAATGGGTTTTTTGACAGGTTTTGTGAGATTCACCCACACACTTGCTGTGAAACGCTTTACACTGTACAAAGAGACCATTTATTTATTTTTATAAAATACTTCCTCAGATGAAACCTCACAATGAACAGCAGATTCATTTCACATCTGTAGTCTTCCATTTGTACAAGGCTTACAGAATGTATCAATCCACAGTTATTAAATACTTTTATAGAGATCCTTTCAGTTTTACAGCAAATAAATGCCTATACAGAGCGTTTAAAATATCAAATTAAAATATGTCTTAGAGATACTACGTGAAATGTACATAATCAAATTGAATGTAACCTCCAATGGCTTAATTTTCCAATAAATGTCATCAGGTGATGGTTCGCTGTATATGAACAACTGCAAATATCACAGCAATTAATTCTGCTTGATCACAAAATTGTGATCAAAAACGTTTTTAAAGCAATATTTTATAGCCCATTTCACTGCCATTGTATATCCCACCAGGAGTCAAATCACAAAATATTTACGATTTTGCAGAGTGGGGACACTTTATGTATAGAAATTAAACATTGTAAATAAGTGATCAAATAAAAGATTATTTGAATAGAGTGTGTGTAATATTTTATTATATTAACTAATATTATAGCTCCATGTGAACAACATGAGAATGTGTGTTCAGCCATAATGATCATTTCAAATGAGTTCCCCTTTGAAATGTTGAGTCCATTTAAGTGTTAACGTTTTATTTAGCTCTGCTTGATTCACAAACATTAGAAAAAACATCTTCCGGCTCCATCATTTCCTCTCAGTTGATTCAATCAGAGAAACAAGCTCAAGTTAATTTCCTTCTCACATTGGGGTTCCATATAATGTTTATTAAATTATTACATTTTTCATTTACATCTCCAGATCTGATACAGAGATCAAAAATAGTATCTGTTTGCTACATTCAATTTGATGTTATAATATCTGCAGCTGACAGAATGCTTTGTTAAAGAACTGGGGGTAGTCACAAACCACAAAAGGAAAAAAAAAATAATAATACATCCGTTTCACAACCATATAACAACCTTTATAATCAAACTCACTAACAAAACCGTGTTACTTTAAGAACTGGCCAGAAAGCACTATATGTTCAAGGCATCACATCAAACATAAATAGATTAAAAGACAAAACATATATGAAAAAATCTGCATGTTAACTTTGGTACAGAAACAATTATACATTTAGATCTCTTCTACAATGCTTATATTAGATTCAATGTTTATATGCATTCCTTCATTTCAAACATATTGTGCAAATATGTGTTCAAATACTTCAAGACAATTACATAGTATTAAGACATTCCAAACAAACGAAACACTGTACAGGATCATTGAAATCAACTGTTTTGAAGTGCCAACCAGAGAATCGTGTTAAGAATCACAGCTTCTTGTGAAATGTGTTATTAACAGAGCACTGGCTGATACGAGTTTGCAATCATTTAGCAATTAGAGCAACATCAGAACATGGTTGATTTGAGTTCTTGGCTGAAGAATCCTCTAAATTTCAGGTCCTGACACATCAGTTCATCTTCAATGTTCTCCAGGACCCATTTGTGCTCCACAATCTCCAGGGCTTCCCACTTGCTCTGAAATATCCATCAACTCAAGTGTTGCCCGATTTACCATTAGTGGGCAGTGGTGGCTTAGTGGTTGAGGCTCAGGGTTACTGACCAGAAGGTCAGGGGTTCAAGCCCCAGCACCACCAAGATGCCACTGTTGGGCCCTTGAGCATGGCCCTTAACTCCAGGTTGCTCCGGGGGGATTGTCCCTGTAATAAGTGCACTGTAAGTCGCTTTGGATAAAAGCGTCTGCCAAATGCATAAATGTAAATGTAAAATGTACCATTCATTTACATTTAGCAGATACTTTTACTGTATGCAAAGCGACTCTCAAATGAGGAACATAAGCTTTTTTGTCATACATAAATGACAATTTGCCATATCATCATTAGTTATGAATAATCTTATGAATAATCCATTGAGCTCACGTTAAAAAATGAAAATAATCAAGTTCCTTTTAATTGAAAAGTCATTGGATTATCAAAGTAGGTGTTTTAATAACTGGTAATCAGATGGTTGCTGGTTCGATCCCCACAGCCACCACCATTGTGTCCTTGAGCAAGGCACTTAACTCCAGGTTGCTCCAGGGGGGATTGTCCCTGTAATAAGTGCACTGTAAGTCACTTTGGATAAATGTACATGTTTCGGAGCCCAAAAACATTGAGGAAATACCATGAAGCTGAACTCACCCTAGAAGTGCAACATATAAATATATAGAGATTAAAAAATTAATTATCAATATGAGCAATGTTCCAAAAACAAATTCTGATAAAAAATAACTAAATAGAAAAATCAGGTACAATGAGCCATGTCAATACTGTACCATGAGGCGTCCAGAGAGAGCAGTTCAATTCCTCTCTGTAACATGGGTTTGAATCTGAGTGTCAGCGGAAACGGGAAACATGCACCATAATTTCTAACACTTACAAGTTTATGGATGTAATCTAATCACTTATACTAATGATTATGTGATGGCCACAAAACACAAACCCCTCTTTCCCTCCATTAGTTTACCAAAATGTTGAGTCCTGCTCAGTATTCTCTTTATATCTGAATATTGTCATCTGTGGTGGTCAGATTAGGAGACTCATCACAAGAAGCAGCACTTGTACAGTAGTGTACAGGTAAAAAAGAAAACTTCCACTAGCTTTTTGAATGCTCTTTAACTCTAGCCCACGGTGGGCACGACCAGCTGCCCTTACTTGTGACAAAACCAGAAAAGGCCCAGTTGATCCATCCTCCAATCAGAATCATTGGCAGCACATTGGTCAGATTGCCCTTCATCATGTCCTTTAACATGCTGGTGTCTGAGAGTGAAAAAGGGAAAAGTTGGCTTTTCAATACAGACAGAGTGATGGAAGACTGACATTATGATGAAGCCATGTAATAGGGGATTGCTTCGATGTCTATGACTTACTCTACATATTTAAAGGAATATTTAATCCCAAAAGTAAAATTCACTCATCATTTACTCACCCTCATGCCATGCCAGATATGTATGACTTTCTTCTGCAGAACACAAATTTAGATTTTTAGAAAAATATCTCAGATCTGTAGGTCCAAACAATGTAAGTCAACAGGGTTCCAAATTTGAAGCTTCAATAAGCACATAAAGTCAGCCTTAAAGTAATAGACTCCAGTGGTTTAATCCAGGACTTCTGAAGTGATCCAATCGGGAATGGGTGAGAACAGACCAAAACTTTTTAACTGTAAATCTTGCCATTTCTAGACACGATCATTATTTCAAGCTCGATCAAACTTCCTATTGCTTGACGCATGCGCAGTGTGCTAGATGGCGCTAAAGGAAGTCTAATCAAGCATGAAATCATGATCGCCAAGGAGACTGATGATGTCAAAATTTATGTTGAAAAAGGAGTTACTTTGTGGTCTGTTGTCATCCTCAATCAATTGGATTGCTTTAAAAGACATGGATTAAACCACTGCAGTCATATGGATTCCTTTTATGCTGCTTTTATGTGCTCTTTGGAGCTTCAAACTTTTGGTCACACTTCACTTGCTTTGTGAGGAACTACATAGCTGATATATTCTTTTAAATATCTTCATTTATGTTCTGCAGTAGAAAGAAAGTCATACACATCTGGGATCAGTAAGAGTAATTAAAATAGTAAGCCACAACAACCTTGTTGAAGAAGTAATCATATTACTAATTACATTACTTTAAAGTTATATTTAAGTATAAACCAATTTTCTGCTCAACAAATTAAATATAATGCCTATATTTCATCCTTGTTCATTGTTACGCACAAGTCATCAACTCAGCACCTCACATTTCTCCTTTTCAATGACTCATATCGGGGCCATAATTCATGTATTCTACGTAAATAATATTTTCAAAATATGCTTAACCCTATAATGTGCTTAAAAGTGATTAAATTAATTGACAGTCAGTAACTGTAATCAGATTACAAGAATTTTACATATAATGCATTGCACTACTTTTTTTGACAAAAAGTAAATAGATTACAGTAACACATTACTTTGTAAACGAATTACACCCAAAACTTTACAATAACCCACAGGCGAATACTGGAGTCCAACAACAGCTCTGGACCTGCCATACCCGCAAAACAACTGTCTGAAGTCAAACAAAGTTAGATCACTTAAGAAAACCCACCACTGCCACTTTTGAAGCTAATTATAATGCTTTAAATGATATTGGCGTCTGTCTCGGTGAAAAGTCAAACTGTGCTTAAATGAATGCACTTTCTGCCACTGTAAAAGCACATTGCTGCATCGGCATGCGCCATCTGCGCAGCTGTTGTTTGACCTTTGAACCTATTAGACATTTACATTTACATTTATGCATTTGGCAGACGCTTTTATCCAAAGCGACTTACAGTGCACTTATTACAGGGACAATCCCCCCCGGAGCAACCTGGAGTTAAGGGCCATGCTCAAGGGCCCAACAGTGGCATCTTGGTGGTGCTGGAGCTTGAACCCCTGAAGCACAGTGTATTCTTTTTGCACATGACTTAATGTTTGTTTTAAACAATGTTAAAATTATGGCAATTAGGTTAGGATGAACCTTGCATTTTAACAGGTTATACTGTTGTTTTGAAAATTAGCTAAATAAATTGCACCTCTGTGCCATTTTGTGATAATTTTAACTATGCCACTGTTTGTGCATGCAATACACTAACACTATTTTATTACTTAAACCCCTTTAATATCATGCAGTTTATACAAATGCAGATATTTCTACAAAGAAAGATGAACATGTGCAAGGCCTCTTTTCATATCTAGAACAGAAGGAATATGCTGTTTTAGGTACCTGCAGGTTTGGGGAGTAACGAAATACATGTAACGGGATTACGTATTTATAATACAAAATATAAGTAACTGTATTCCAGTACAGTTACAATTTTAATGCATTGGTATTTAGAATACAGTTACATTCAAAAAGTATTTTGATTACTGAAGAGATTAATTTGCTTTTTATTGTCATTTGTTTAATTTAATATTTAGTCATTTCAGATGGAAAACATTTATATATATAAGTGATGCGATCCAAAGTGCATTTGAACAGCGGTGAAACACTTTCTTATGATGTGTTACATTCATATGAGCAGACAGAGAAGTTTGAAGTAAGTTTGGAGCAGAACAAATAGAAATAAACCTTGTGTAAATTATCAGCTTTATGCTAAGCTAAAATGCTATTTCTAGCCATTTTACATGCACATTTTACCAGGCATTATCATATTTTTTTTTATCAAGAAAATTCACATTGGATCTTAATTTCTTTGATATTAGGGCAAAAATCATATTCTTGATAATAATTTTTGTATTGTTTTCCTGAAAAAATATCTAAAAGTCCTTAAAACAAGATCAATTTGATCTTGTTTTAGAAACAACACTGCATCAGATATTTAGGTTTTTCAGAGAATCTATTTTTAACATGTGTATTTTGTCTTACTGTACTGGCAGAGATTTTATAGTCAAAACAATAAAACAAAATATAAAAAAAAAATCTACCAGTGCTGAAGAAGTAATCCAAAGTATTTAGAATATGTTACTGACCTTGAGTAATCTAATGGAATACATTACAAATTACATTTTACAGCATGTATTCTGAAATCTGTAGTGACATGAATACATTGACATGAATACATTTCAAATGTAACCCTCCCAACCTGTCTGTAAATAATAAATAAATAAATAAATAATAAATGTATCAATTGTCACACATTATACATACATTTCTGCATATACATGGTGAAATTATTTATTTTTCACATATCCCAGCTAAGCTGGGGTCAGGGTGCAGGGTCAGCCATGATACAGCACCCCTGGAGCAGATAGGTTCAAGGGCCTTGCTCAAGGGTCCAACTGTGGTGTCTTGGTGGTGTTGGGGCTTGAACCCCTGACTTTCTGATCAGTTGCCCAGAGCCTTAACCGCTGAGCCACCACTGCCAGAATTATGTTAAATTCAGATCAGGAAATTGTATTATTTTAAAGAGAGGAATTTCATGTGTGATTTTATATTTATTATCTTAGGCCTTTATAATCATGCATATTAATTGGTAATGACACAACATTCATAGTTATATATTGCTATTATTTTTTGGTCTATTTTAAGATTAAATTACAAAGCCATTATTTGTTTATCTAATTTTACAATCCTAATTCCAAAAAAGTTGGGACAGTATGGAAAATGCTAATAAAAACAAAAAGGAGTGATTTGTAAATTATATTCAGCCTGTGCTATATTGAAAGCACTAAAACTACAACATATTTGATGGTTCACCCTTATGAACTTAATTTTATTTTATTTAAAAATACACATTTCAAATCAGTTGATTGCGACATGCTTCAATAAAGTCAGGACAGTCAGTGTTTACCACTGTGTAACATCACCATTTCTTCTATTAACTCTTAAGCATTTGATCACTGAAGACACGTTTGCCAGGTTTAACAAGCAGAATTTTCTCCAATTCATCTATTATGCAGGTGTAATTGCCGTAATTTGCTCTTAATAATGCGCCTGACATTCTCAAGTGGAGACAGGTCAGGACTGCAGATAGGCCAGTCTAGGACCCGCACTCTCTAATCCAGGCAGTATGTGGTTTGGGGTTGGCCTGCTGGAAAACCACTTCTAAATGCATATAATCTCCGATCCCATGTGTCTTGTGTCTATAATGGATATCATGACTTGGTCTCAGGAATACTTCGATAAACCTTTGTCAGTCAACACCATTTGCCACTGCAGCCACAGATTCAAGGAGAAGCCATTGAATCATCGCTGTACAGAAGCGCTCTCTATACCTTGTTATATAGAGAATGTGATTCTCTATATCACAAGGTAAAACGTCAAATAATGTGTTGTTGTAGTGCTTTCAATATTGCACAGTTTGAATAGAATTAAAAAATAAAAATTATTAGCATTTTCCGTACTGTCCCAACTTTTTTGGAATTGGGGTTGTAAAAAAATATGTGAACATTTTAGAACAGAATATATTTTTGCATATTTAACTGTAATTAAAAATGTAGCTTATATTATGTTGTTATATCTACAAATAAAAAGCACAAACTTTAGAATAACTTTTCCTCATGGTCAGTTCTTTATCCTATCTGTATGACATTTGTAAAATGCTTTCAAAAAAAGGTTTTATTTGCGGGGTGCTGTCTTTGGGATTAAAGTGACAATTGACTGATTGTTCATTGAACTTCAGTTTTAGCTCTTCTAATTGATGAATACTGCGGTTGATTTTACGTTTCTGCAGCATCCATGTGACGGCTACCCTGTCGTACAAGTAATGGTTGCCATGGAAACTGGATGTTGAATTGTGGCAGCAGTGTTAGACTTGCTTCCTGAAATAGATTATTTTTCTTTGTAAAGACTCAATGCCGCATTTGGGCACAATAACACGCAACACAATCATTGTGATGTGAAGTTGTCAGCGCTGGATCTCAAATTACAGATTGAGGATTTATGGCTCAAAGAATTCAGAATTTAGAGGAAAATGTATTGTGCATTACTTTCCCAAAAGGAGGAGATTTTCTAAAGTGCTTTTATGTTTCAAATATTAAGGCATTTAAGATGACCTATGTGTGCTTGATATTATTTTGTATATATATATATATATATATATATATATATATATATATATATATATATATTTTTTTTTTTTTTCTTTGGCAGTTTCTATGTGTAATGCCACAAACGTGCATGAAAAGCAACATTTTAGGAAACGCTCCTACACCAACAACCTGTGGATTGTACATGTGAAAGAATTTACACAAATTGATTGAGGCCTATGTGTATAGCTCTGTTTCACAGAAGAAGAAAAAACAATGCACACATACACAAATCTCAAAAGTTTATCTTTTCATTCATTTTGCTCAACCGACCAACGTCATGCCTGTGCGGTGACGTCACTGCCGCACAAGGACTCGCAGACCAAAGAGAGGTGGGAAGAAAAAAAAAAGTGTAACAGATGTAGTCAAAACGCTTGTGGAAACAGGAAGCAAAGGGGGTGGAGCAAAGCAGGGTTTGTTATTGTCAAAAACTTTTTAAGAAAGGGGCCTTTCTGCCGTGATTTTGAATTGCATTCTTTACACTGCAGCAGCCGCACTCGCGGATGATTAGAGCGCGAGGACTTTCTGTCCGCTGCCTGGACGCCACTGAACGAGGGAAGCTCGCGCTGAAGTGGACGGACCAACGGCTACCAGATCAAGGGTCTCGATTTATTTGCTCTCCCTGGCCGCTCAACACACAGGAATGAACCATAACTTAGTCTTATGATTTACTTTAAAGCCAGGGCGTGATATTCCACCTTTTAAACGCGACCTCTGTCTATATTACCGGAGTGTTTTGACGTTTTAACAAGTCCTCACTCCGTTTGACAGGAACGTTGGACAGTCGCGAGCGAATGCACGCGCAGACTGAGCTACCGCACGAGCTAGCGACTTAGCCGCTAATGTCAACTAACATGGAAGGAGAAGTGCATGTGTTACACAACATCCAAACGCTATCATATCATCGACTTTTGACACCCCGAAGCAAAATTATGGATGTGATTTAATCGCCAAAGTATAAAATATCCTTTAACACCTTTTGTTTTGTGGAGAGATGGAGTCCAACTCGCTGATCAGTGGTAAGTTTATTCCTGCTGAAGCTTGGCAATGGAGTGATTGTATTAGTAATTAGTGACTGCAGGATAGATTTGTGCTTGTTGGAAAAGTGTTAATACATTCACAGCTTGGTTTTCATTGTGTACTATTCGTTTGTAAATGGATGATGTTTAATAAGCAAGAACATTTTGTTCAAACCCATACGATTGCCCTCAAGTAGTGGTAACAATTTAAATGAGTGGGATTCACACCTAGGTCTGCTTATTTAGGGCGGGTTGACATGACTTCTACCTGTTGGAAACCCGATGCATCTAAACTGTTTGTATTGCAATCCAAATGTTTGACAGCGTGTCTCTCCTCATGTTTTTGCTGCAGAATCAGCTATTTCAGCAAAACTGTGCGATATGCTAAGTTTAATAGATTTTGCATTTGTTTCACATGAAATGTTTTTATTTTAAATGTCTTTTGTTGAAAAATAAATAAATAAACAAATCTGTCATATTTTACTCACCCTTGTATCGTTCCAAACCTTGGATAGGATTCTTTCAAAAGACTTCTCATTTGATGTATGAGCCATATGGACTACTTTTAATTACTTTTTTTTTTTTTTTTTTTTAAAGGGATAGTACAGTCCCCCAAAAATAAAATTATCTCGTCATTTACTCACCCTCATGCCATCCCAGATTTGCATGACTTTCTCTCCTCTGCAGAACACTGATGAAGATTTTTAGAAGAATCAGCTCTGTTGGTCCATCCAGTGCAAGTGAACGGTGGCCAGAGCTCTGAAGGTCCAAGAAGCACAAAGGCAGCATAAAAGTAATCCATACAATGCCAGTGAATACATACAGTATCTCACAAAAGTGATTACACCCCTCACATTTTTGTAAATATTTGATTATACCTTTTCATGTGACAACACTGCAGAAATGACACTTTGCTACAATGTAAAGTAGTGAGCGTACAGCTTGTACAACAGTGTAAATTTGCTGTCCCCTCAAAATAACTCAACACACAGCCATTAATGTCTAAACCGCTGGCAACAAAAGTGAGTACACCCCTAAGTGAAAATGTCCAAATTGGGCCCAATTATTCATTTTCCCTCCCTGGTGTCATGTGACTCGTGTGGTGCGAATGGGGAGCAGGTGTGTTAAATTTGGTGTCATCACACTCAGAACAGGCCTCGCCATGGTCGACCAAAGAAGTTGAGTGAACTGGCTCCGCATCATATCCAGAGGTTGTCTTTGGGAAATAGACATATGAGTGCTGCCAGCATTGGTTGAAGGGGGGGGGGGGGCAGCCTGTCAGTGCTAAGACCATACGCCGCACACTGCATCAAATTGGTCTGCATGGCTGTCGTCCCAGAAGGAAGCCTCTTCTAAAGATGATGCACAAGAAAGCCCGCAAACAGTTTGCTGAATACAAGCAGACTAAGGACATTGATTACTGGAACCATGTCCTGTGGTCTGATGAGACCAAGATAAACTTATTTGATTCAGATGGTGTCAAGCGTGTGTGGCGGAAACCAGGTGAGGAGTACAAAGACAAGTGTGTCTTGCCTACACTCAAGCATGGTGGTGGGAGTGTCATGGTCTGGGGCTGCATGAGTGCTGCCAGCACTGGGGAGCTACAGTTCATTGAGGGAACCATGAATGCCAACATGAAAGTGGAGATTTATAGTTAAAAATTACTTAAATATTGATGTGTTTCTCACCCCACCTATCATATTGCTTCAGAAGACAGGGATTGAACCACTGGAGTCGAATGGATGATTTTATGCTGCCTTTATGTCCTTTTTGAACGTTCTGAGCTCTGGCCACCATTCACTTGCATTGGATGGACACACAGAGCTGAGATAATCTACTAAAAAACTTTTTTACATTCTGCAAAAGAAAGACATTCATACACATCTGGGGTGACATGTGTATGAATGTCATCTGGGGTGACATGAGTGTGACTAAATGATGAGAGAATTTTTATTTATGGGTGAACTATCTCTTTAAGCTTTAAAGTGAGTCAATATCAGCTGCCGTTGTGTTGAAAAGATGGGCCGGGATATCATGTTTTTTTATTTTGTGTTCTGCACAATAAAATGTCATATCTGGGTTTGCAACGACATGAGGGTGAGAAATTAAATTCTGCAAGAATTGTCATTTTTGGTGAACTTTAGTTTTTACAACTCAGAGATATCAAACATGCTAATATACACTTTGAAGGTTTGTTCTTTTATTTTTTATTCTTTAATATCTTTTGTGCAAACAGAAGTTGAAGTCCTATCCTAAATGATTGCTCTGAGATCTTTAGTGTTACTAGAATTTAAAAACTGACCATAAATTATTGTTTTGCACTATGAAAAGACAAAAACTTGTGAGTTATCACTTGCAGTAATGCTGCTTTCCAAATGTGCTGTGAGCATGATGGAATATTGTAGACACGATTGAAGAAACTTACCCACTGCAGTATCTACAATGCCTATGTCAGCATTTGTTATCCTTGAGTTCTGTATTTGTGTGTATATAATACCAAACCAAAGTCATCACTAATATTAACCAACAGACAGCAGCCAGCCTAAAGAGACAGGGCGGGCACCTTGTTGATTAACCATTAGGAGCTATTCAAAACACCACTTATAAGCTGTAATTTGCATATTTCAAATGGATGGCCTGGATGTTCATGTGTTTATTAAGGATCCATGTGGTATTTTACCTCTGGATTAATTCTTCTCACCTCCCAGCCTTGTCTTGTTCTCTTCCTTAGGTAAGGCAATTCATTCATGGGCTGGAAGTCATTGTACGCCTTGCAGCCAGAACTCAAAATAATTGACTATTGAGCACTGAGGTCCCAAAACAGTCTTAAGGCAATAAGGTCTGTCGGGGAGAAAACAGATCTTGTGTTGTTCCTTGTTCTGTGCCTGTCTTTGTTTGCATTTCTCAGATGTACAGGATTTGATTTATGAGGCATTAGACCAAGGCAAGCTGTGCTGTGTTAGTCCCTTGATTAGTCATGCTATAGCTCTTCAGATAGAATGTAACGCTGCAAGGAAAATGAGGAAATAATCAGTGTAAATTAGACAAATGTACATGTTGTGCTTTGGTTCTGGCTGCACTCTAGAGAGTTTTATTTCTGGTAGCCCTCTGGTGATTTTGCCTTTTGTATTCCATTCTGGAGCCAACATTTATAATGATGCTATAGATGTGTAGTGTTCAGCTTCTTGTCTGAAATGAGTACAGCATGTATTTGCTGACACACTGGCCACTGACAGTTTTTAAACATACCTGTTGAGTTACCATAGAAGCAAGGGCGGACTGGCCGTCGAGAGCACCGGACGTTTTCCCGGTGGGCAGCTGGGTCATTTGGGCCGGCCCGTCGCTGCGCAAGAACCGGCCCGTCCTACAGACCGTATAGGCGGCTGCCCTGGACTCCAACATGCTGTGCAGATGACATTACAGAGTGAACATTCTAATAAAATCTGTACGGTAAAGCCAATACAATGACATTTATTTTGAATAACTGAAATTATTTCTATTTTGAAATTACTTACACATTGTAGCGCATTTCCTTTTATGCACATTAATGTCTTACCTCTCCCTGGACCTCATTATTTGACACGCAATTCACAATAATGGTGACAACCAAAGAATATTAAGTATAAGATGAGCTTTGAATAATCACAAAATGACAAAAACCTGCAAGTTACAACAAATACAATAACAGCAGCAAATGTAAAATCTGCAAACAGTAAAGCCATGAGCAGTAGAAAGTCATTTGCATAAGACACGGACACCGAAGGGAGCTGAAGTGCTTGCTGAATAATGATAAAAATGCGGAAAATAAGTAATGAAAAATATTACTTTGTGGCTATTTTAGTCTTTGAGGCTTAATTTGTTTAAAGGATAGTAGAAACAGCGCTTGTCAAAGCAGAGGGCTTTTCACTTTTTCTCAAGAATAATCTGGGGAAGGAAATAAAACTGCAGAAATAAAGATGCAACAAATTCACATGGAGTGAAAATATGAGCAATTAATCTGATAACTTCTACACTTTCAGAGGTATGTTTATTTTGTTTTACATATATTTATTTATGTACATATTCTGGCCAACTTTCTTCATTTATATTTTTTAAATAAACATTTACATTTGGTTAGGTGAATAATTGACGTGAAATTTTAAGTATTGTCATCAGTGTCCTGCGTTGTGACACTTTCTTCATCTAATTATTTGAAACAACATTTTATGAACTTGTATAGCTATATATAGATATATAATGTATTATATTGTACATTTTGGTTCCACAAGCTCATATTAACTAAGACAATAGTGTATTTGCTCTATTAGAAAAAAGTTGAAAGGTGATTTAAGATCTTTAAAAACTTTGAAGAAATACTAACTTTTCACAGCACATAAAATACACACTTTCCCTTATACATTCATGTACATTTTAATCTAACATCTGTATGTTGGGAGAAAAGCTTGGGGAGCAGGTGTGTTAAATTTGGTGTCAATGCTCTCACACTCCCTCATACTGGTCACTGGAAGTTCAATATGGCACCTCATGGCAAGAACTCTCTGAGGATCTGAAAAAAAGAATTGTTGCTCTACATAAAGATGGGCTAGGCTATAAGAAGATTGCCAAGACCCTGACACTGAGCTGCAGCACGGTGGCCAAGACCATATAGTGGTTTAACAGGACAGGTTCCACTCAGAACAGGCCTTGCCATGGTCGACCAAAGAAGTTGAGTGCACTTGCTCCGCGTCATACCAGAGGCTGTCTTTGGGAAATAGACATATGAGTGCTGCCAGCATAACAAAATTTTATGAACTTGTATAGCTATATATAGAGATATAATGTATTATATTGTACATTTTGGTTCCACAAGCTCATATTAACTAAGACATTAGTGTATTTGCTCTACTAGAAAAAAGTTGAAAGGTGATTTAAGATCTTTAAAAACTTTGAAGAAATACTGACTTGTCACAGCACATAAAATGCACACTTTCCCTTATACATTGAATGTACATTTTAATCTAACATCTGTATGTTGGGAGAAAAGTTTTCTGACATGTTATTTGTCTGAACTATAAAGTACTTATTTTAGTGCTTTCTTTCAAATATCCACTCATCACATTTACAGTGGTTTTATATGCTTTAAATTTAGGAAACTTTTTGTCTAGCAGTCAATAGAAGTGTGAAATCAATGATGTGGTGTGTTGTGGGCAGGGTTTGGTAGGCCACTGGGCTAAAAAGTCCAGGCAGTCCGGCTCTGCATAGTAGTACAATGTGATTCAAGAAAGCTGTAATATATTATTATACCAGTGGTAAAATATTAAGTTTGGTTTTCTGCCCTTGAACAGTTCAGCAGTTTCTGCGGTTAAGGCTATCTTTTTAATCGTATTTAAATTTTATTATCCATCATTTATTTTTGAAGGGATTCGAATCGTCAGCAATTTTATGATTCAGATTCCTTAATGGTTTCCGTTAACGATTCTTTTCAGGAAGAAATATTTGGAATAAGAAATGCTATGTTTATTGCATTTACTGCATATGTCTTTATATGTCGGATATAAAAAAACCTTTACATTTTAAACACAGGCTTTTTTTTCTTTTTTTTTTTTTTTAAAGAATCAATACAATCTAATAATTGGTCCTACATAAAAACTCTTAACAGATAATACTGTAAATGTGCTCAAATATTTATTTATTTCACTCAACTACACATTGTCAAATTAATAACCAGTCAGGCCACATTTACACCTTGCATTAAAATGCCTTTTTATATCCGGATAGTAGCTGGATATTTGTTTAGCTCGATTGTACAGTATTTAGTCCTTGCAGTCAATTGTGTCTCCAATCAAATATTCCCCTGCAGAATTGAATACTCTACTTCCAAATTACATTAAAGGCTGTGATAACTGAAAATTATCCGTCTTTTAGTGGGGTTTAAAAACATTGATGGATAATGTAAATGCTTTCCATCAGTTTGACATGAAGGTTTTTCCATGATATTAAACTTGTAATCAAGTAACATGCCAAATTTGTGACTGTAAATTGGTAAACAATAACAACTTCCCCAATGTTACAACACTAGTCTGCAACAAGGAGATGGCAGAGTTGAGTTAGTGTCCTAATTCACATCAACAAATCGGTATGCTTAACTTTAAATGATCAGTGTGCTGCACTTATAAAAGCAAGAATCTAATGCTTCTGTACTTGTTTGACATTTTTATGGTGTTTTAAAACCTTTTGCATATACATTTTATTTTAAATTAGCCTACATTTTACAAAATTTTACATAATTGTTTTTTTGGTTTTTAATTTTGTATTCACTTTTATACAAAAGAAATAGAATTATATATATATATATATATATATATATATATATATATATATATATATATATATATATATATATATATATATATATATATATATTTATATTGTTTGAAATAAACCAGCAACAACCTGGATTGTTAAATAAAACCAAAGTGTATTGTTTGGATTTGTTTTTCAGTGTACAAATGGTAGTGTACAATTATTGTACATTTACAATTTAAACCTCTTTCTAAACAAGAACAATGAGTGGTAACAGACAATTTCAGTGTAGGTAAAATGGTGCTTTTAAGATTATTTGCAGTAGTTCTTCGAAATACAGGCACATATACTCAAACTTCCTTCAATTTATCTCATGGGATTGAAGCATCATGCTTTGGTATGTGTAGATAGGCCCCGATTTAATTTGTGAACGGACCTATTAATGGTAAATGTTGTTCATGCTATTATAAATAGTTCTAAGAATGCTTTGAAGTGAGATAAGATGAGATTTAACTTTGCCTTTTTATTTTTGTAATCCAAAAGAATAGAAAAAATGAATCTGGATTTGATTCTTGAAACCCATTTCATTGAGTTAAAAACCAGGAATCGGACTCGATTCCCAAATTTCTGGAATCGAACAGCCCTAGCTTTCAGTGCTAAATATTAATTTATCAACACACAGTGTTAAGAAAAAAAAGTTATAGTGCACCCAAAAATGAAAATTCTCTCATTATTCACTTACCCTGATGCCATCCCAGATGTGTATGACTTTAGGGCTGAAACGATTAATCAACGTTATCAACAACATCAACAATAAAAAATTGTCCTTGTTTGATCTTGTTTAATGTAATATGAAATTACATTAAACTCTAATGAAGACGTGGGAGAGCAGCAGTTCAACTCACACTTGAATGAAGAGAGGAAGAAAACACATCTAACAGTCCAGACACACTCCAAACCTTCCAAACAGCCTTAAATGTGATGTAGATTGCAAAGTATGAGGGAATTATAGTACAAATAAAAATACCAAATAAGTAAATAAAGAAGTGTCGTCCTGACGTGAAATAAAGCGGAAACTTACCTGGCATTCCACTTGAGCAAAACTTACCTACCAGAGCATCTAAAAAGGAAACACCCGGCATTATAATCTTAAATGTATCTTTTATTAAAGTTCAAATAATAAGGAAGTGGTTGTATAAATAAGCACAATCTCCTAAACTGGCATTTCTCTGTGTGGTCAGAGTTGTGTGAAAAACAGAGAGAGAGAGAGAGTTTCAAACTTCTCCCGGCTGATAAACTCTCTCCTCTCGCTTGGAGATGCACGTCCCTCGCGCCCGCTTGCTGCAGCTAGATTATAACATGATGGCTCTCGATGTATTGAATCATAATATACTGTATATGTCACATTGTGTATCTTATTGGCAATACGCAGCTCTGTTAAGAAGAGTGTTTGTTTTTTGTAATTTAAAGATGAATCAAAGTTAACAAAAATGTGAGAGAGTGTAGTCTTAGCCCATTGTGCAGTGCAAAAAAAAAAAGAAAAGTTTTTTTGATTTGTCTTTTTTGGTTCATTTTCCAATACAAATATCTAAAATTGTAGAAGAAAATTTTTTATCAGAGAATGATGAATATACTGTTTAACATATTGTAATATTTTGAAATATCAATAAATCCTTAACTTGAAACATTTACCTGAAACGCAACATATAAGATATTAAGACTTTATATTTTAAAGTATATTTTGTCTTTACTGCACTGGCAGAAGTATGAACAAGTGAAAAATAAATTTCTACAAAGTACACTTAAATTCAAGTTACATAATCTGAAAGCAAGTCTAAATATTTATGTTTCTTCTCAAGTAAATGCATCTTGTTTTATGGATTTTTAGATAATTTTAAATGGAAAACAAGACAAAAATGCTTGATGATAATAGGATTTTTTGCAATGAAATTTTACTGAAACTTATTTTTGGTAATTCAATTAATGTTATTTATAGGTATTTTTAAAAGATGATTTTGTCCTTTTTATTGTTAGTAAGCAGGTTAAATACACAAGGCACAAGCTGAGAAGTCGGTTAAGAGCTAATTGTTGATTAACCGTTGCAATAATCGACCAAATAGTCGAATAATCATTAGATTAATCGATTATCAAAATCATCATTAAGGACCTTAAAGAAAATTCCTAAAGGTCCTTATAATGTACATAAGTAAAGGGGTGCCATCAGGCTGCTGGCTAGTTGACAGTCCAAAAGGCATATTTAGGCAGCATAAATGTAATCCACACGACTCCAGTCAATCAATTAATGTCTTCTGAAGCAAACCGATAGGTTGGTGTAAGAAACAAATTGATAAATAAAAAGTTTTTAACTTAACGTTGCTTCTGGCCAGCGCTGGGATGCTGTTTGTAATGAACTAACTCTGTTGTATATAACATCTGGGATGGCAACAGGGTAAGTGTAGCAGTTCTAGGTTCATGCCGAGCTGGACATGATGGTATTCAGATTTAATGTAGATTTTAATGAATCGACTCATAAGATGTAATTCGTTTGGGAATTGGACTGAACTGCAAGCAATGTATGTGGTGTGCTGTAGGTTGAAAAGAACGGTTTTATTGGGGCATTTGTTTGGGAATCTGTTCTTTCTGGTCTCACACTGTTTTACACAATAGATTCAGGAGAGGGGCAGGACTGCTGGTGCTGAATTTCCCTGCAGGACACACTGTATATTAGTGCAGTGTTTCATCCACATTGGTGGAAAAATGCAAGTTCAAGAACTGTTAACTTAATGTTATGAAAATCATATGGTTCGGGTATTTTGGAAAACATGGAACCAGTTCTGATTCCGAAAAAGAAACTTTTCTTGGTTTCCATCCCTAATGTTTATGGAAGAAAGTTTATATATATATATATATATATATATATATATATATATATATATATAATATCTGTGTATATATAAAAATGCTGCTTATTCTTTTAAACAACAACATGTCATTTTGATCACAGTTTAATTTTTCTTATTTATTTATTAAAGTTAATTTAATTTAATAAAGACATGACTTGCAATTTTACCTATGACACATGCACACTGTCTGCCTGTACAGAAATGTGTAATTTCAGCAATTTCTTGGGGTCTTTAGAACTATTTGCTGTGAAATGTTTATTCATTGAATGAATGTTGATAATGGGCTAATAGGAAAATATGATAATAATAAAAAAAAGAGTTTTTCTGTTGTTTAGTGTTTAGGTGTAGAAGTGTCTCAAAGGATTTTTCTTTGGTGACACCATCTATGGAAGACAGTTTTACTGTTAATGAATGCTCTCATTTACTTTCTGCTCGTTTTAATGGTGATATTAATGAGATTTTATGCACCTGGTTACTTAAAATGGAAACCGTTCCCTTTATTGTCATCAGCAATTCATAGAAGTTCATAGAAACTGTTGCTTAAATGCTTTTACCATGGTTATCATTTCTAAGGTGTTGCTTATGTGTTACGTAAATGAAAGGGGAAATGGTAATAAGATTAATTTGCATTCTCAACATGTTCTTCCTGAACTTGTGATACACGTCCTCTGCTGACTAGCACCATTCATTTGTCCCTGTTTTCCCTCGAATTCACTGCAGATAAAATTCTCTCTCTCTCTCTCTCTCTCTCTCTCTGTGTGTGTGTTTAATCTGTCCAGCACTAAGGACTGTCTAAAGAAAGAGGATTTAATTTACTGTACTAAAAAGTAGAGAGTCAGATTTCAGAAGCTGTTGGATTTGGTAAAATCTCAAAGGCTGGTTTTTCCATGATTGCTTCAGTTCTATAAATAAGAAAATCCTGTGACAACAGAACATGTGTATTTTAAAATCAGTACTTTCAGAAATATAATACATATTCCTCCCCTTAATGTTTAGCTCTTTATAGCTAAATTTTTGTTTAATCTTATGACAACAGTAAAGCTTTTTTAGTGTTTTACCAGCAGCTTCTTAGAGCTGTAGTACATTTCCTTTTCATATTGCACATACTCAGCTCAGTGTATAGTCACAACTCTGCTTTTACAGCACTTATCAACTTGATTGCACAATATTTAGCAAGCAGGCCGCACCACCGCAAATAAAGATACATTGTTGACTACTGTTTTTTTATTATTATTTCAGTGAAAGAAAATAATAAAGAGTTTTTTTTTTACAAATGGATATTTACCATTTAGAAGATATTTTCCATTACAAATGCATGCCCTCACGGTGTGTTAATTGCATGGAAAATTGCTTGTAGTATTCTTAAGTGTAGTCCATTTGACTAGTGTAACAGCAGTGTGAGGAAACCAAATGAGAAAAAGTTTTTCCCTCATAGGTTGACAATAAGTTTTGTGTCTCCTACAGCAATGGACCCATCCATTACATTGTGGCAGTTCCTGCTACACCTGCTGGACGATCAGAGTCAGAAGCACCTGATCTCGTGGACGTCAGGTGATGGGGAATTCAAGCTGCTAGATGCTGAGGAGGTGGCCAGGCTCTGGGGGATGCGCAAGAATAAAACTAACATGAACTATGATAAACTTAGCAGAGCACTTCGTTACTATTACGACAAGGTGTGTACTTAAAAAGAAGCTTTGTTTGACTATGAGTATGACTCGGGTATGTTGGCTAATTCAAAAACTACAGAAAATGGGCCTGGGCAATATATTAGTCAGTTCTCTAGTTATGAAGATCTGTTCAGCAATGCATTATTGCAGTAATTATACTGGTTCACTGCTGGTTCAGAAGTAATTATAGTAATATAACTGTCTAAAGTCAAGTGCATATTTTTGACAAGCTTTCATACACCCACAGAATATTATCAAGAAGGTTAGTGGTCAGAAGTTCGTCTACAAGTTTGTGACCTTTCCCGACCCCAACTCTGCTGAAGGGCTTAAAGGGCCTGAGGATGCCCAGAAGGCCAGTGCAGGGGACAAATTGGAGCTGTCCATCCAGGCCAGATCTGTAGGTGGCGCTAACACCACCACCTCGTGTCTGAGCAAGAGCCTGCAGGTCCAGCGCTCCTCCCCCAGCTCAGTGCAGCGCAGCTCCCGTAATGATTACATGAAGTCTGGCCTCTACTCCACCTTCACTATCCAGTCCCTGCAGATGCCCTGCAAAACCACTTCCAATCCCATCAAAACAGAGCACATACTGAATGACGGCAGCCCCAAAGCTACCCCTCTGGACCACACAGTGCATGAGGTCAGCCTCTTTTAGGATTTCATTTGTCAAAAAGGGAATAGGACTTTTTTCTGTTTGTTCTGGGGTGGGGTTGTAGCAAACGCTTAACCCTAAAACAACATGCTTATAGAATATTCCGGGTTCAGTAAAAAATGTATGTGATAATTCTCAGAATGTTTTCACCCTCATGCCATCCCAGAGGTCTATAACTTTCTTACCTCTGCAGAAAACAAATTAAGATTTTTAGAAGAATATCTCAGCTCTGGAGATCCATACAATGCAAGTAAATGGTAGCCAGATTCCTAAAGGTTCAAATATCACACAAAGGCATCATTGATTAAACCACTAGTCTCATGGGTTACTTCTAAGTCTTCTGAAGCAATCCAATTGGTCTGGGGTGTGTAAAGACCAATGTAATTCCTTTCTCACTATAAATCTTGATAGCAGTCTCCTTGGCGATTGAGATTTCAAGGTGAGTCAAAGTTATTTTTTAACATTATGCCACAAATGCTGGGAATTGAGCTAAACTTGTTTTGAACTCTGATTCTATTCCTTGAATTAATTTGATAAACGGAGAAAAATAATATTAACCAGTAATATCACTTTACATGATTTAAATTCCAGTAGATAAAATCAAGCCACGCCCTACATTATTTTCCACTAAATAGTCTTACAGGAAGTTACAGTATTGAATATTCGCAGTGTGATGCTGTTTCATGTTGTCTTTTAAATAATCCATTATGTCTTTGAGCTGTTGATTTTAATTCTGTGATAAATCCTCTCATATTATGTGGGTCATTAGTTAAATATGTGATTGACAGGGGGTTAACACCTGCCAAAGCTCATGTGTGTCAGTGCAATAGTGACCACATTTACATGCACTTAAGACAACTGTTTATTCCAGGGTTTTTAACGCAGATGTGGCGTTCTGAAACGTCATGTAAACAAGAACACTGATTTCCTTATGTAAGGCATTAAGAGAATGCGGTTTTACACACCTAGGTTCCTCCCAAATAACATGCCTTATTGTGGTCATGTAGATGTATAAGCAGCGTCCTAACCATGTTTTGAGGATTGTGCATGTGTGTAAATGGACCGAAAAACAAACGTCATAGAATGAAGCCAAACAACATGTTAACACAGTGGAAAGAATTCATCATTTCTGGAAGTACAGTGGGAAAATCACACAAACTGTAAACTAGACCCATTTATACACACTAATATAAATACCAACTGTCCCTCATGTTTGTGTACTGTATATGCACTCTTACATTGGGGGAATCCCTTAGTTTTGTGTAGGAGGGAAACCTCACTATTGCTGTGCAATTCAGATGAAGGTCGTAATAGAAAATTAAGGAAGCAAACACGGCAACAACTCTGGAATATCTGGCAATAAAACAAAGAAATAGAGAATAAAATTGCGAAGTCTTCCTTGGGTCCCATTTTTGTTATTTACACAACCGTTGCGGGAACGTTACGTTGCCGTGGAGAAAGCTGCTTACTGAACAAGCCACATGTATACATGAGTAAATAGAAAGCTGCTAACACAGCTCATGTAAACGCATACAACGATTTCAAACCTTAAGCAGCTTTTTCACAATAAACGTGTAAACGTGGTCGGTGTATTTGATTTACTGCATGTATGTGTATGTTGCAGGTGCAGGTCTGTCAGACAGATGGACAGCAGGTTAGCGCTCAGGTCCAGTCAACTGTAGAAAGCAACAGTCTGCAGGTGATAGTCACCCACCCGTCTCCATGTGCTACACCTGCCCTCAGCCCTCAGACACCGTCTGGCTCTGCCACTGCAACCACGGTATGGATTTGGTCACTAACACTCATTTAGAGTGAGCCTTTACATGCTGCTAATAATGGTGGAGTGAATGGTCCATACCATAAAAAAAGTCTGGTTCACTTATTTTGCAAGGTTCACTTATTCTGGCCATTACTAACCCCCACACAAAGGAATGAGATGCCTGACCAACATATAAAATGACCAACTAGTTTTCTTTACTTTAAGTTAAAAACCACTGTCATTGACATCAAAAAAATTTGAAGCTAATTCAAATAGTGGCACAACAGACTCCTTGAATGTCTACTTTCATGCAAATAGAGTGGAATATATAGCTGTGTTTGACAATATATTTGTTTATGTGCCACTAACTACTTCAAAAGAAAACCTTAAAAGTCAACATGATATCAAATTTGACCCTATTTGGTTTCTAAATGTGCATTCCTGGTCTTATTGCGAGTCATTCATCAACGTGCGTTATATGAAAACATTTGGTCATGTCATAATCATAAACGCTGTTTTAAATTTAGCTATCTATTCTACAGAATACTCAAGCACATAAGAGCCAGAGTCCGAGTGACCCACCACAGATCTACCTGTCTGACCCCAGCTCCCTGACCTCCCTCATTCCTCTGGCGCATGGAGAGTGTGTGGTCAACCCATCTCAGCCTGTGTTTGTGGTCATTAAACCTCCTGTAGGGCTGCCTAAAGAGAACAGCTTCCCCCCTGAGGAAGACCTGCTGAAGATTGTCAATCTGGATGAAAAAGCAGATGTTGAGGTAAACAGATGTGTCACAGGCAATAATGAATCAGTCAATCAGTACAAGACATCCAATTGAATATTTAATAATTGGTTTTAAAAAGAGACTGGCACAGGAGAAATGCATGGGTTGAACAGTAGTGAACATGAAGTGATCTTGAGTTTAGCTTTTGTTTTTTAAACGCATCTGTTTTTTTTATCCCAGGTTCAGCCAGAGTCCACAGTAACTGTGCCTGGAGTTACAGATGCCCCAGTCTCTGTAGACACCCCGTCACCCTGTGTGGAGTCTGCGGCCCAGCCCGTCGAGGAAGGAGAAGTAAAAGAGAAGCCTGAACTCCCTGGTTAGTCCAATGTACTCATTGTATCGGCATTTAAAAGCCTTTCAGTCTAGTACATAGAATGCAAAATGTATTGCTGTGGACTGTTGGCTTGTAGGCTTCTGTTCAGTGATATAGAAAGAAAACAAACAAAATAAGACAAACTGTAAAACATAAGACTTCTAAAGCCACTTTTTGTAATGTGAATATTCAATTATTCACTTGTTTGCCACAATAATGAAATGTTTTAAAATTCGATTTTTTTGTGGGGCTTTCTCAGCAAATATTGATTAATTGCAATTAACTTGGTCTGAATATGATGTAATTAATTTGATTAAAAATGTTTTTTAATCATATTGAATATTGCTTATATCCCATCGTTTTGTAAAAGCAATGAGGCACTTGAGGTCATATGTTAGTGATTTACCATTGTAAAGGCTCCTTAAACATGGAAAAATCACTAAAAGACCTCCCTCCCTCAAATTACATTATTTAACCCCCTGGGAAAACCCTCAGAGTTCTACAGCCTCTACAGCTTTACCATTAAAAACTCTGTTTTCAGAGGACACCAATACTGCATCAGTGTCCCTCCCAGCCAGCCCGCAGGAAGTTCAGCCTCCAAAATCAAAGAAGCCACGTGTACTGGAGCTGCCGTCCTCATCCACGCTGCTGCCTCCTGGACTCTCATTGGATAAAGTCAATGCAGCAGTGAACAGTCTGCTGGCCTCTGGCAATGCCACTAACACCTTAACACCCACAGTCATCACCTCACATGCCCTGGTGAGATAGTGTTTAATTACTGTGAACATGAGACAATTCAGACTTTAGGAGTTATTGCACTGGCCTCTGATTCATTCATCATTCACACTCTTTGTATGGCTCATACTTAGATTTAGGGATTTGAACAAACTGCTAACACTAAATATTAAACTCGTCTGACGCCATTTGTGCAACGAACATAAATGATGCAAATTGTGTGACTTGTTGAGGAGACATGTGATTTAACTTTAAAAAATTACAAAGCCGTATCTATTTACCAGAATATAATAGAGATTGGGCTTGGCTCTTTTAACTTCTTTGACCAAATAGACTTCTATAATAAATGTTATTGTTAGTGAAGCATGTTAGAAGGCACAAAGAGATGACAGACCACTTTATTATAACCCTTCTTTTTAAATGACTAATCAATCAGCTCAGAAGAGCTTCAGAATTATCCTACAGTCTTAACAGAGTCACGATCCAATGTTTTTACAGCTAGATCTCTGCTTATAATTATATAAAATATTTTGTTATTTTTTGAATGAGGTATCGGTAGGGTTTGCATGGTATACATTTTCTCAGTTATGCCCAGCTCTTGTTGTCCACACAGTCTCAATGTGATTTGTAAAAAAGGTTTCCACGGGCAAAGCAGACAGAAATGAGTGCTTATGTTACCAGATAACCAAGAACAAAAATATACAACTCAATGACCTTGTAAAATCTCTCTCAGACTCCAGTGCTGTTGACACCAAGTCCTCTCCCATCAACCATTCACTTCTGGAGCACGCTCAGTCCAATCGCTCCACGCAGCCCTGCCAAGCTCTCCTTCCAGGTGAGACTTCCTGTCCACACAGTTTCTATCCACAGCATGGCAGCAGCACACCATCTGTCTCCTCACACTCTCTCTGCTCATCACATGACTGAGAAATTCCTCTCTGCCCACACCATTCATAACCTTCAAATGCATCTCAACATGCACAGCTACAAATATTGTATATATATTTCTACATTTGTTTTTTACTTTTCTGATTGTTATAGTAGCTGATAACTTGGTAAATAGTCACTGTGATTGTTTTCCATTTTGTAAGCCTGTTTAGTGTCATTACCAAAGGGGAGCAGGTGTCTTAATAGTGAGTGTTGTCAGTGGATTATAAGACTCTATTCATAAAACAGATAGTATTGGCTCTAAAATCTGATTGGATGAGTCGTGTTCAAAAAAATTACACACTATATTAATGTCAAGTTCATAAAAAATATTTTAACAGTAAACTGCTGCAGTGTGACTAAAGACCTGAATTACTTGTTGGAAATATTGTTTATTGTGATTATTATTAATTATAAATTAATAATTTATTGAATATTGGTGTGTCTTATCAAATTGCTGTTGCCACTGTTTCATAAAAGCAAACAACTATCAGTGGCCTTGTGTTACCATGATTTTACCACAGGTCTGTTGTGGCTTATTCTTTAGTGTGCATAAAACTATTTTACTTAATTTGTAATATTTTGGTTGGGCTTTTTTGTTTTGTTGGGCTACTTCTCAGAAAAGCATGTGAGCATCCTCTGGTGGACAGAGTTTGTAATGCACATAGGTTGTTAATTGTTCAGAAACCAGTGAATTAAACAACTCATCATGGGTGATATCTTATGGTGGTGCAATCCTGCCACGTACTTATTTTTTCACTCAATTGTTTTGTAAAAATTAAAACAAATTCTCCTAGTAACGAGATAATATCTCATAAAAAAATACATCTTTTCTTTTAATAACGACATAATACGTCCAAAAAACAACATAATTTCTTGTGTGGCAACCATGGCACAGTTATTTGAAATGTATTCATATTTATTCTCAGTTTAAGCCATAAATAAATGTTAATATGAGGAATTAAATAACAATAATAAATAAATAAAAACCTTGAAGGACATGGCTTTTGTGAATCTGTTGTTGAGCTACAATTTTTAAATTACAATTAATTATTATAATGATCTCACTCAAGTAAATAACTTTTAGATTCATGCATTTTAATTTTATCATAAAATTGACAACTGCGTAATCTTCAATAAAATAAATAAAAAATAAAGTTAATTTAGATTCAGCAAATTCATCAAAATATTGATGTACAATAGCTTTACTGTAACAGTTTTGAATGAAAACGTTTTATTAATTGCACACTTTATTAAGTGGCAAATAAAATGTCCACTAAAAAACATTTTTTATTTTATTATTGTCATCACAATGTCTGTAGTTTTATTTGTTTAAATGCTCAACAAAATACTGGATTGCACATATTCGATGTCTAAAGAATAATTGATGTTAGACAAGTGCACTAACGATCGTGACATTCTTTATCATATGCTGGCCGGGTTTCCCATAACGTTGCAACTTAAGCTTTTAACTTCATCTTAACTAACATCGCTCCTTATTTTACGATGGTGTTATGCCTGTTGCTAGTAATGCCTTTTTCCCAAACCAGCACATATCACTATAAACTCAGTCCGTTTCGGAAGGTGCTGAAACTTTTGGCAAGATGTCCATGAGTTTGTCCACTCAACATGAAAATAATTCAGAAACACTGACATGCATAAAAATTGCAACAGCCCCTTTCACACATGCAACCAGATAAATTACTGGAATATTTTTGGGTTGCCTTTTCTGGCAAATGTACCACATCACTCATACCATCGGGAATTAAGGGAAACTTCTAGAGCTACATTTACAAGTATTTTTGAAAAGGTTTGTTCACACATGACCTCTAACATGAAAAATGTAGTACATTTTCAGGAAAAGGCTGTATGTGTGTGAAATGGGCTCTTGTTGAGTCCACAAATGCACCTTAGAAATTTAAGTGCTACTATAATGTGCTTCATGAAACCCAGCCAGTATCATTTTCAGCAGGATCTGTTTGATAAGTGACAGATTACATTCTTGCATTATTTGAATTAAAATAGTTTAACAATTTTAAACTATCATTCTTTACACTAACACAAATTTATCTAAAAAAAAAAGAAGCTTGATAGTGTTTGATAGTCCGACATGGGTTTAATTTGGCAAAACTCAGGTTATTTTAAGTCTCTTTGAATATTATTGTGATATGGTTAATTATATTAAATATTCTAAATAAATATAAAACAAATATTTTAAGATTTTGATTTAAATATTTAAAAAAATATTATCTTGACATTTTTGCGACCACTACAAAAACGTGGCCTGCAGTTTACATTTAACCCGGTTCAAAAAACCGTCTGCTGTTGAGAAGTATGTTGTTAATATTCATCAGAAAACAATAACAAGAAAACAAATAAACAATTCACTGCTCTTGGCTGCATACATTTTGTAGTTTTAAAAAGTGTAGTAATAATGATAATAATACATTTTATTTATAAAAAATTTATTCTTTCGAGAACCCAAGGTCGGTTTACAGAAATATCAAACAAAACATAAATTCTGAGCACAAAAAAGCAAGTTAAAATAATCTTTAGTTTTAAAAAAACTAAATAAAGGCTAATAAAACCAATAGCTCCTATTTTTGTCACTTTTCATTTTATTCTGAATTTTGCTTAAATACTTGATATTCTGCTGCTGTTATTTTTAAAATTTGTAAAAAAATTTTTATTAGTTTTGAAAATTGATATGAAGGCCCAAATTATTAAAATCATAAAATATAATTTCATATCATAAATAATAGTGTATATGTTTACAATCTTATGATGAATAAATGTATTATTATTTGTCCTGACTTTGTAAGCATGTATTTCTGGTTCTGTTTACCCCATCTCCCTCCAAATAGTCTTATTTTATTCAACAGCAGCAAGTACTAGAAAAATCTTTTTTCCTCTTCACCTTGAAATATAGGTGATGCTATAATGCATTTTAGCCCTTGCAGATGTGCTCGTCCATAGACATTCACCACCCCCATTTTTTCATAAAATATCTTATGTAGACGACTTTTTAAACATCTAAAAATATTTTTTAGATATAGCACCCTCCAGCGGGTCCACAGGTTTGAGGGGAAAAATCATTGTACAACAGCATCTTTTGTCTTAAATGGTTTTACTGTTAAAATTACAATAATGAAACTCATAATTGAAAACAATGGTGTGAAACTAAAGGTAGTGATACTAAAACGTCCGGACACATTGCGGTTATGAATATTGGATTGGGGGTTAAATGTCTGAAGCGTCCTCCTGAAAATAATACCACTATGCAAAACATCTTAAAGAAAATGAAGCCTACATTTAATACCATTGTGCAAATTAGAAAATATTTCTGTTTTTTGGGATTAAATATAACTAGGACATTTTCTTGACCAGTTTAGAGAGTATCACCCTGATATTGTTTAGTTAGTGAATATTATAAATTTGTTTGAAGGAGTATTCTGGGTTATTTATTGTTTGAGCTGTACAGTTTTACTACCATTTTGAGTTTGGACTGCTTTTTTAGGAGGCTGAAATTGTGGTTCTGCGTTACTGATAGTAACATTCACTTGCAAATAGTGCTGTATGGATTGTTTTTATGGATCATTTCCCTTTCTGGTATCCTTGCCACAGACACAAAGTGATTTGCAAGTCATGACATGAGTTGAAATATTGTATATGACTCTACACAGACTGGGTTGGTAAGCGATTGTATTTCGCCAGTCTCTTCGACATTACACGTGTTAGCATGTGTTCTGGGTGTACTTTGTGTAATTTATTTCTAGTGCTGCTGCATGTTTGCCTGCAAAACTGTCATTGTAAGTGTTTTAATGTAAGTGCTCTTCCTATTTGTTTATACTCAATTTCGAAGTCGAAATTGTCTGTTGTAATCAAAAGCATGCCACACGTAGTACAAAGATATTAGGTTGCAAATAACTCTGAATAATAGAGTCGAGTTTCAATCTTATTTATTAACTTTTTGTTATTCTTACAGTTCCCCTCCAACGGAAGCAATCAGATCCAGATCCCAGCACTGAGTGTTGATGGCCTGTCCACGCCTGTTGTTCTTTCTCCTGGACCACAGAAACCATAACATGAGATTAATTCCATTAAATTCTATTGAAGTTATTTTCTCCCTCCCCAGCCAATGAAATGCAGAGGACCGTGAGTGAAAAAAATTGAACACTCCATAATGAGTTCTGCTTGATGTTGGACAGAGCGTCTGCTCCAGTGGCGACTCAACAAGAGGAGTGCGCTCTCTGCCGCCCTTAATGATTGGTTGATGGAGCAGCTCTGGCTGCTTTTCTTTTTTTGTTTGTTTTTTTGCATTTTGTAAAGTTTATTTATTTATTTTTGTGGTCTCAAGACAGAATGAGTCTAATGCATCTTGAGATGCACTTTCCTGAATGACATTTTAAATTGAGAACTTTGGAGGTCTCACTTTTTTAATATGTTTTTTTTTTCACCATAACATATTAAGTTATGGACCAGACAAGGTAACCTTTTATTGAATAAGGGCATAAAATGCCCTTTCTTTACAGATGGTGCATTGCTTTCTCAAAAACTTCATTTCTTTATTTTTTGAAAATAGAAAGCATGCATTTGAAGTCTGTCAACAAACATTCACTTGCACTTCGCAAGTTCAGTTTGTTCTTTGGCATTACAGAAACTCCGTTTGTACACAAATGAATATGGCAGTTTTAAAAAAAACAACACTTTTGTTTTATACATTCTATATTATTTTTCCATGGACAAAGGAGTCCTTTTGCTGAAGAGGCATTGCAAATGCCCAAGAAATGGCATGGCTATTCCCAGGATTTAAAGAGGTGGAACCAGGGAGGAAAAGATACAGCATAATGCTCAAATATCAAGATGTGGAATGTATTGATATTATCTTTTTCTTCTGACATCATTCCTTTATTTCAAAACTTTCATTTTGTAAATACATTTTGCACCCATTCCAAGTTTTGACAGATTGCATTTTTGGTTTTGTTGTTTTTTAATTATTCGATCAAGGAGCCCTTTCTCCATCAGCATCTAAAAAGATGCTGGTTTCAAATGTTTCACATCGAAGCTTTAGCTTTTTTCGTGCTTTTTACGAAAACGCTGGAGGAGACCAAAGACCAGCTTTATACACAATCCATCTCAGCATCTCTTTTTGTCAAATGTTTTCAGTATCGCTTCACAATAAGGTTCCATTTGTTAACATTAGTTAACTATATTAGTTAACATGAACTAACAATAAACAATATTTTTAAGTCATTTATTAATCGTAATGTTTAATAAATTAATACTTTTTTAAATAAAAAGTTGTACTAATTAACTTATATTGTTCATTGTTTGTTCATGATACCTAATGCATTAACTAATGTTAACGCATGGAACCTAGTTGTAAAGTGTTAATCTTGCTGTCATTCTATTTTTAACCTGCAGCATCAAGGGCTATGACCTTCACGCTATCAAAACAATCACTTTTAACACTGTATATATAAACTGATACAGCTGACTCGCCAGTTATATGTGTAATGCTCAATAAACATTGTAAATACTAGGGGTAATTTATGGCAGAATAAGAGGAATTTAGCTTCTGTTAATATTGATATTATTAGTAGATTTGTGTTAACTGTGGCCTGCCTTTTATGCTATGTTTGTCTGATGTGTTAAAATCACTCGTACGGTTGTTACCTCAAAGCTGTCAACAGCTCGACGTGTCAAATTGAAAGTCAATGCAGGCACGCAAATATGTTGCGAGTGTTCTACTGACAAACAAAGCCAACATCTATTTTGATATCTTCTTGTGTTTGTAGTTTTCAGGTGTGTGAAGCTCAAGTTTCCTGGTGAGAAATCATGATGGTTAAATATAGAATTCTATAGAGGCTGTCTTGTTTAAGGACCATAACTGCCTCCACGCCATGCAGCCTTTTTGCAGATTATTTCTGTTTTATAATTTGACCTGGTTTTGCTCCTCTCACACTTGTCATCCTTGTTTAAGATTTTAAGCATCAGTGTCCAGTGTATTTAAATCTGTGTTTTAGTTGTTTTGAAGAGACGTTTGATATCGTAATTGTAGTGAATTGGGAGGTTTTGCTCATAGCATGGAGCTTTCGCTGTGTTTTGTGCTGCTGTGTCAGCCATTACGTGTTCCTTAAACATGTTATACCGCTAATGATTGATTTGGTACATTTAACCAATGCAAACTGAACTAATCTCAGTGAATGACTGTTTGAAGAATCCGTTTGTAGATCGTTGATGTTCACCGCAGCTCTTGGTGGGCTCTGATATGTACAGATGATGTCAAGAGTCCCCACAATTCGACACATTGAATGTTGTTCGAGGGGCATTTTGGGAAACCCCCCTCACGTTTACACATGCTAAGGTCGTGTGCAAAATTATTAAATTCAATTCAGTGTTGGCAAGATTTGTGTGTCAGGTGTATACTTTGTTCCTCACATTGCAATGCTTCTGTGAGGTTCAAGGTTTCAATACAAGTTAAGCTTAACAGCATTGTGGCATAATGTTAATTACCACAACACCAAAATAAATCAAGTTTGACTTGTGCCTCGTTTATAAAAAAAAAGCTATTAGTTAGGGGTCAAGCCAGAGGGTGCGAAGACCCCTATTTCTTTCGTTAGTGTTCCTATTATTATTATTATTATTATTATTATTATTATTATTCCGCTTCTTCTGCTCGAGTCTATGGCAGCCCATAGAACCGCTTGCGGGAAAGTTATTAAATTTGGCACACAGATAGAGGACAGTCTGATGTGTTACCACAGCAAATTTAGTATCTCTACCTCAAACCCTCTAGTGCCACCAACTGCCCAAATTTGCACTCACGTTTATGTTAATAACTTTTGAACCGCCATTTAGAATTTTCTGAAAAACCAACTTTTTCGAACTCATCCTAGACTGTTTGTCCGATTTGCACAAAAATTGGCCTGCATCAAGGGCACTCACAACAAAAAGGTATTCACATAATTTTGATATCGTTTTTGAATGGCGCTTCAACGAATTTGACGAAGTACGCGCAAAATTAACTTGAGGCTGTATCTCTGCAACGCTTTGAGGGATTGGGACAAAACTTGATACGTGTCATCAACATTAGGCTCTGAGGTTACCTGCAGCATTTTGGCGCACTGCCCCCTACTGGTCAGGAGATAGAAAAATTGCTATTTTGACTTATAACTCGTGAACCGTTTTGCACAAAATAACGAAAATTGTCCCTTTAGTTTCAAGTGCTACATATTGAGTTGAACGATACCACATTTTCCTATGTCGGCCATTTTGGATGTCGGACGTTTTTATTTAAGTCATAAAATGCAGTATTTTACAAATTACTTGGCGTATCATTACGAAAATGACTCAAAATGTTTCTTTAGTAAGTTGTTTACAATGGACGTGAATGGGGCCAGTCCATAAACATTAAAATACACACTGTTTCAAAAGTGTAGCCACAAAATGTAAACATTCTACATGTTAACATGATTTTAGTGTGATAAAATCACTTGCTAATCTTATCAGTGTAGTTACATCCAATATTACAACTTCATTGCCATGACGACACAATGCTGTAAACCCTGTAAGTTATTTTATCACACTAAAATCACGTTAACACATATAATGTTTACGTCTTGTGACTATATTTTTAAAATGTGTGTATTTTAACTTTTTTGGACTGGCCCCATTCACTTCCATTTCTATAACACTGTTTTTTGTTTCTTTTTTTTTAATAAGCGAGGGACGAGTTAAAATAATTTTCTGCGCTAAGCAACATTATGCTATAATGCTGTAAATTGAGCTGATCTTTTACTGAACCCGAAATATTCCTTTTAAAGGCATAGTTCACCTAAAAATTTAATTTGTCATCCTTTACTCATCCTCATGCCATTTCAAAAATGTATTGTGTGGCTTTTTTCTTCAGTGGAACACAAAGCAGATGTTTTGCAGAATATTACCCGCGCCATTCTCTTTCATCGCATCTTTTCTGTCATACAATGAAAGTGAATGGTGACTGAGACTAACAGTATGCCTAACATTTTTTGTATTCCATGGAAGAAAGTCATATGTGCTGGAATAACATGAGGGTGAGTAAATGACAGAATTAGTATTTTTGGGTGAACTTTCCCTTTACAACCATAGAACAGCCAGATTGTTCGGTTTGCTGTTGACCAGACCTAGTATCAGTTTTATGATATTTCATCAGCGATTGACCTATTAGTCTGTGTGGTCGGATGGATTTTCATAGGTGAGTTACTTGTGGTTCCTTTGTAAAATATATTGGGCAAAATAATAACTAAGGCTGCAATATCAAGTAGCTCACTGTGATTTGAATTTAGTGATTTGTGAGTAATACTTTCTTGCGAGTAAACCCATTCTTAATCTTTTATGCGGTGTGGCAAGTCTGCAGTACTGAAATATTGTGTCTGCCGTCAGCCATCTGTCAATTTTGCTCTTAAGCTTGTCCGGTTTTCCAGGAAGTGGATCGGACTGCTTGGGCCTCAGAATGTCTGATTCATTTTTATGCTTTGTAATGCCCCGTGAATGCGTTTTAACTAGGGCTGTCAATCGATTACATTTTTTATCGAATTAATTACATGGTGTCCCGATTAATTAATCGCGATTAATGGCATATATTTGACAAATATTTGCTTAGCCCCTTATATAACAATTCAATTTATAATGATTATACATATTTATATAAATATATAACTATGCATAGTTATCTTAAAATATTTAAAAATTATGTGTGTGTGTGTGTGTATGTATGTATGTGTGTGTATATATATATATATATATATATATATAATAATTAAAATGCATTAAATTCTTAATCATTGTTAAGACAATACAAAAAGCGTCTTTAGAATACAATGTATTGTTTACTACTATATTATTGATCAGAAGTCAATCATTGGCACACAGTTCACAGCAATCCATTTCACAAGTGAATTTGTCAATCAGTTGGAGATTTATTATGAGGGCTTGTTTAAGAGCCCCTCATTTTACACCTGCGTCAGACATTTAAAAACTTTTTTTATTAATGCTTACAAAACTTGTAGGTAGTACTTATAAATATGTTTGAAGGAAATTTCTTTGATTTTATTCGTGATTAAATATTTATGGGTAATTTCCAAATTTCAATCCAGCATCAGACATGCTTGTGTAGTGTCTTGTGTGCGTTGCATCATAAACATAAAATGTTTCGGTCACTGTTTCAAGTTAAATATAGTTTAATAATGAATCTTTAAACACATCTTTAGATCCCTTAGTTCGCATTTGCGGTCCTTCGAGTGTTTTGAACGCAAGAACGTAACGCATGTTTGTGTTGTTTTGTCAGCTGAAGGGTTGTTTTCTGCATGTATAAACTGCACGTTGCTCATACAGCTGAAATTTCACTTACTGCCCTCTGGAGTAAACAGGTGGGATTACAAGCTTGCATTTCTCAGGACTCTTTCTTATTATGGTCCGGGGGAAGTGCGATTATTTCCGGATTTTTTTTTTTTAACGCGTTATTTTTTGTAAAATGAATTGCACTGAATTAACGTGTTAAATCGACAGCCCTAGTTTTAACAGCTGATGTCTTTGAGCTAGAGTCCTCCTTACCTGTTAAAATGCTGCTGCTGTTACCTTTACTGTACATCAGGACAGATCAATATACACGTGACGGCATACTGTGCACAAATTCCTGAATACAACTATTAGATAGTGATGACTTCATAGTTCATTTATCCCCAAACAGGGGATGTTTACAAAGCAAGTGTGCTTAAAAAACTTTAAAAAGATCACAAAAGGGAGAAATAGCGAGCCATATCTATTGAAAAGATTTTCAGTTTTTAAAAAATATATAGAATATATATATATAAGGATCTAAAATGTATTATAAATATGTATATTTTGGAAGACATTTGAATAGTGTTATGGGTGTTCTGAATTAAGACAGTTTTGCAGTTCTCTGAGATGAAAAAGAGGTTTAATATTGTAATTTTATTGAGATTTTGTCATGTTGATAAAATGACTGCCCCCTATTCAGATAATAAATATAATGCTGCATGTCTCTGGACCTACAAAGACTGTTTGGGTATTATAATACCACATTAAAATAAGCCTTAAAGTTGGATTTTTGGTTATGTGCTCATCCAGTGACTAACTCTTTTGGTATTAATAGCGACAAATTTGTTCTGAAGTCCTCCCAGAATATTATTTTCATGTGGAGATCAGTAATATTTGTTGTGCATATAACAAGAAAAGCTCTTTATTATTATTAATACAATGTTTATTCAGTTTTATCCCAGTTTCCCTATCCTATTCCCTCAGAATTGTGCAAAAAGTAATATTTTTGAGCAAGTTTTAATTGTGCAAAAAAACTGTAAATGATTATTGTTGGTGACCAGCATGTAGTAATTGTTCTAGTTACTAAACGTTTATGCAAATGAAGACACACGTTACATAAAAAAGCCATTTATTGAATAATTGATTTGACCATAGAGACACGGTATTTGCTTTGTGAGGAAGTGTCTCTAAATTATTTCCAAAAACCAGCATAGATTTCTTGTCGTGTAGAAGTTGCCATTGTAAGACTTATCAATATTTATTATTGATTGAGATTATTTAACGCTTGTTACCTGCTTACTGTATGTAGTCAAAAAGCCAAGCACCAAACTTGAGATGATGGAGATAAAACCATTGTGGCTCGAAACTGTTAAGACATGTTTGCCTCGTTTTGCTTTTCAATTTATTGAATTTGCACATCTGTTTTGTCAGATGCTGTAATAAGTCTTTTCACTTGTTATTTTCTCTTTGAAATGTTATGTGGGAACTGTTATGTATTGTATGGCTATATATTCAATAATGTGTTGGGATATTTTGGGTAAAAACTGTCTGCTATTTGTGTTAAGAAAGAGAGTATACAGCCCTGTTCGACTTTGGGAACCTCGGACTATTGGGAAGCAGATCTCTGTGGCATGAGCTCCCTTTTCCCAGATGAGAATCACTCTCTGGGAGTTTATTTCGTAAAGGGATGGAGAGGCTTTTATTTTTCTGATCTGACTAAAAACTATATTATATGTACTGGAAAGGGAGACAAAACAATTTTTCATCTGCACATTATACTTTGTGTATGTGATGGATATTAATATTGTTTTCTAAGGACAAAAGATTCTTGGAACTACTATGAAAAGTGAATAAATGCTATTTTGGTCTTTACATCGTTTGTTTAATCTATTCATTGCCATCATTTTGTTATGTGCAAGATGTATAAATGGACAAAATTAGACAGCAACATTAGTTCCTGGTTATCAGAACTACAAATGCTATACGCAAAACTATTATTTGCATAATCTGTAAAATAAGAAAAACATTGTAAAACCGCATGAAGCGAAAGTATTCATAATGCCTTTTTATGAACGTTGCAATGCATTGCAATTATCCAATTTTGCTTTTCACAAGGCATTATAATAGCACTATTTTGCATTAAAGATAACAACAGGTTTCACGTGAAGTGCTACAACATTTTTTTTTTTTTTTAAATAAACTGGTTTGTGTTTTAATTTATTTATTTAATTTAATTTTAATCTTTGCTATTGAATTGTCCATACATTCTAATCTAAAAATTGTATTATAAAAAGTCATACAATCGTGCAACGGTTATATGCATGATTACATGTATGTGTGTGTGTATATATATATATATATATTTTAATGGTATTAAATACCATACCAATATCTAGAAAACAGGGTGAATGATGGCTGAAGTATGTTATACAATTAAATGACGGCAAATAAGATGTACACAAATTTGTTGAATTTAAACAATTATTTTACTTTAATTTATTTTACAATATATACTCAAAATGCTCTAAATATATTTTTTAAAAGAAAGCTGTTGGCAGATTATGAAGCTGACAATTGGTAAAATAGGCACATTTGTTAAAGGATTGTTCCGGGATCAATAACAGTTAAGCTCAGTCATCAGCATTTGTGGCAAAATGATAAAACAATTTCGACTCGTCCCTTGTTTGTTAAAAAGAAAACGTTGCAGTAACACTAAGGCACTTATAATAGAAATAAACAGGGCTTAATTTAAATTAAACAACCCCCTGAACATGCATCAGCAATGAGCATGTCATAACTCTATATTTTTAAAAGAAATGCAAGACCTCCATAAATAACCCTTGCATGTCCTCTTTTCCTCAACCTAAAAACTGTATCACATAATAAATGCCACTTAGTGGAGGAACACGAAAATTAACAAAAGAAATATTCCAAAACCAAATCCCAGAGGTACTCTGTCTTACGTGTCATCCCTCTTCCAGGAAGGCAACCCTCTGGGATGAGCGCAGAGATATTAATTAAAGCCAGGCTAAGACTCAGACACAGTAGGACCCCAAACACAACACGCTGATTAACCAAACCCCTGAATGCTCCTCAAACTCTCTTTCATTTCTCATGACTGAGAGTTGAAATAGAACCAGAAAGAATGATGAAAGCATAACACTTCCTTTAACATGTTGCCCCCGTAAGCTACGAAAAGACAGAAGGGGTGAGAATCTGTTGATATTGCGAACAGATGCATGCACGGATTGGATTCTGTCACACAGAACTGGAAAAACCTTCTGAAGTTAATACAGCATTGTTTAGAAAGTTTGGGAACTTTTTAGTTCATGAACTGTGGCTATATTCAGAATAACATACTATTCTTACTATTTCTGCTGTATATATATTATGCAGGTTTTCTGTATGCATGTTTTTTGTTTTTAATAGTAGGCAGCACAGAGTATACTGTGCAGGATGCATTAAGTATGCAATCTCTTCACAAGACACCATAAACCCATTATAAAAGTCACTGTCAAATTGAGTGCAGGGTCAAAATGTTTTATTATTCTCTCCATAATTTCAAATAACAAACCACAGACTGTTGTTTTAGTTGAATGATGGTTGTTTGAGAGCTGTTTTATTGCTTTGGTGCCTCGGGCACAGCTGCAGATGGCACATAAGAGACCTGTGCATCGGGTAGCTGGTTTTTATTAAACTGAATGGACTTCAGTAGCTCCATACTCCAGGTTGGCTATAATTGTACCTCACCCAGGGTCCCACTGATGGAGATGAGTAAGGCTCATTAACTCCCAATTAGAAGTCTGTTTACTACACCACCTGTAAGCACTCGTTCTGTTTCCATGTAGCTGTAACATCCATAAATATGAATATTTCGATTGGTGGTAAAGAAATATGAATTTTGTTACGGTGGCCGATTCACAAAATATTAAAGGAATTTTCCGGGTTCAATACAAGTTAAGCTCAGACGAAAGATTTTGTAATATAATGTTGCTAAGAGCATTTCGATTTGTCACTCCTTTAAAAAAAACAAAAAGGAAAAATCTTTGTTACAGTGAGGCACTTACAATGGAAGTGAATGGGGCCGATCCGTAAACATTAAAATACTCGAAAGTATAACCACGACACCTACACAACATGCATGTTAACATGATTTTAGTGTGATAAAAATGCTTTCTGTCCTTTTCTGTGTAAAGTCATATCCAATTTTACAACTTCATTGCCACGAGGATGTAAATGCTGTAAACCCTAAAACGACCATAAAACAACGATATAAACAAATTTACAGTGCAAATAATACACCGGTTTTAACAGAAGAATTAATGTAAGTGGTTTTGTAAAATTTTAAGCTTCACATTTCTGCCATTTAAAGGAATAGTTCATCCAAAAAGGAATATTCTCCCATCATTTACTCACCCTCATGCCATCCCAGATGTTTATGACTTTCTGTCTTCCTTCTGCTGAACAAGGATTTATAGAAGAATATTTCAGCTCTGTTGGTCCTCACAGTGCATGTGAATGAGTTTCAAAATTTTTAACAATTACATTTATGCATTTGGCAGACACTTTTATCCAAAGCGACTTGCAGTGCACTTATTACAGGGACAATCCCTCCGGAGCAACCTGGAGTTAAGTGCCTTGCTCAAGGACACAATGGTGGTGGCTGTGGGGATCGAACCAGCGTCCTTCTGATTACCAGTTATGTGCTTTAGACCACTACACCACTACCACTCCACACTTTTAAGCTCCAAAATCCACATAAAGGCAGCATAAAAGTAATCAATTCGACTCCAGTGGTTCAATCCATGTCTTCTGAAGCTATATGATTGGTGTGGGAGAGAAACGGATCAATATTTAAGTATTTACTAGGAATTCTCCTCCCTGCCCAGTAGGTGGCGATATGATTAAGAATGCAAATCGGCAAAAACAAAAGAAGAACGTGGAAGAGTGAAGATTTGTAGTAAAAAGGACTCAAATGGTGATCTGTTTCTCACCCACACCTATCATATAGCTTCTGAAGACATGGATTAAACCACTGGAGTTGTATGAGTTACTTTTATGCTGCCTTTATGTACATTTGGAGCTTAAACATTTTGGTGCCCATTCACTAAGGACCTACAGAGCTGAAATAAAACCCTCTTTAACTTGTTCCTCCTGTAATAATTCATGTCTTTTCAAGCAGGTCTCTGAAAAGCCTGATACAGCACGCCTAATTAGAATCTGAATATCGCTTTCACAAACGGTAAAATACTCCCGCTCTGCAGTCGTATTTTCTGAGTCACTTATGCAATGACCTCTTCATCTGTACAACCAAAGTGAGATTGGAGAGGGAGAGAAAGAGAGAAAATGAAAGAAAAGAGAAGAAAAGCAGTCTGATTTAAGAACAAAGAAAGAAAATCTTGTTGAAAAATTAATAACTGTTCTGAAACTTGCATGCACGCAACTCTGCATATTTAGACTATAGTTCACTGTTTCCCAACTGGTGGGTCGCAGTTCTGTTTGGGTCACCAACAGCAGGGCAAAACAGTGGTAAAACCAAATAATGAAATGCAACTAACCACATAATCTTGTGTAATTAGGATAGCAAAATGCATTATGCTGATTAACTTTTCAAAGGGATGAGAAAATGCTTCCCATATCTTTTATTGTTGACATCAAATTTTGTGCATCCAGTTAAACTCTATAGTATTATACTCTATAGTCATTTGGTAAAACTAGCAAAATTAGGCAGATGCCAACATGGACCACAATGTGTTTTGTGCAGTAATTATTGGCTTTTGAAACCACAGAATTTCAGGAGACATTTAGAAACCAAAATTTTACTTAATCCTATGTAATGGTAATCATTTGTATTTTGTTGGGCCTGTGCAGTTCGTGATAATATGAATACATTTCCATGTTTGACTTTTGGTACACACGTGTTTAATTATGTACAATTAACATTATTAGTTCTGTACAGGGTCGCCATTTTTGATGCAAAAACTATTGAGTAGCACTGCTCTAGATCCTTATATCTCTCTTTCTCTCTCATGGGTTCCTTTCGCCTCGCTCCAGCGACCACGTGTCCTTTAGCATATACTGAATTACAATTACCTATTTTGTCAATGTCAGGCCCTAACGAGGCAGGGAGAGCAGGCGACTGTGGCGCTATGACAGTCATTAGAAGCGATGACTACAGCAAGGGCTCATAAACACAGCAAACATCTTCACCTAAATAACTGCACTCAATCTAACGCAAGAATGAGTCGAGACACGGGAAATATCATATCTATATTCACAGCTGTAATATGTGTGTTGGCTTGTGTGGGGAGTTTATTGGGTTATTAACTTTACTATTACGTTTATTTGCTTCGTGAATACAAGATTGATTTAAAGAAGCCCTGTTATACACGTTCAGTAGTCTACATAAGGTTTCTTGAACCAAAAATATCAACCTGGTCTGATAGAATCACGTTAATATACCTATGATATACCTATGCAGAATGATTTTAACATGGCTTGTTGTTCGTATTGCAGCAGTTTGAACACTAGAGGCGCTAAACAACAATTACTTTTATTCCATTGCTCACAAATCACCTGTAAAAGGGCAGATTATCAGTTCATAAACACTTACTTTTCACTCTTGTTCCTCACACAATACTATCTTATGACATTTAAAGTTGAGTGGGGTGGTGGTGGCTAAAAGCACAGGGCTGTTAATCAGAAGGTCGCTGGTTCGAACCCCACGGCCATTGTGCCCTTGAGCAAGGCACTTAACTCCAGGTTGTTCCGGGGGGATTGTCCCTGTAATAATTGCACTGTAAGTCGCTTTGGGTAAAAGTGTCTGCCAAATGCATAAATGTAAATGTAAACACTTTTACAATAGTGCAAGACCTGTGAGGCGATACGTTTGAATGTTTGCATTACATAACCAACTTCATTTACAAGCTTGATCATGCACAATAAAATTGCAAGGTAGCTCAACTGATGGAGCATTGCACTTGCGATACAAAGGACCGAGGTACGAATCCTGATAAGTATAACGGGAGCAAGCTGGTACATGATAACTGTGTGGTATGTGTAAACTTCACTCCCCTGCCTTAAGAGGCACATTAGCAAATGACGCTAGAGGCTGTAGCCTTTAGCCTCCTTGTTAGCGTGCCTGCCTCTCATGCTAGCTGACACTGGTTCAAATCCCGCTCTGAGAACACTCAAGTCTACACATGAGCAGAAAGTGTTATAGGGGCACAAAATGACATGGTTGCTTTAGCAATTGTGTTTTTCATCACATATTTGTTTAGGTTTACAATTTGGGGTAGGGAGGTTGGTTTTGTTACAGTAGTACATTGAAGATACACACACCTCACTTAAAATATGAAGTTCAAAAACAGCACAGGAAAAAGTCTAATAGTAGATATTTGAACGTTCCGATTTGTTCCATTATGATAGAACAGAAACTTTCTGTCTTTTCTCGAGTTAACACTGTTCCCTAATGGCCTCCAGTGTGAGTCAGACACATGACTGTGTGTACGACCTGCTCATCCTTTTACACTGCCTTCATGATTCAGCTCTCCGACTCTAATGTTTTCATCAGTACATCTGCTCCAACTACACAAAATCATAACCTCAATATTACAAGTGCCCAAAACTGGATCAAAAGGCATAGTTTACTCAAAAAGGAAAGTTCTCTCTGTATGACTTTCTATCACTCGTTGAACACAAAAGGAGATGTTAGGGTGTTAGCCTCAGTCACCATTCGCTTTTAGAACTAACTTTCTGTTTAACGTGTCTTTTTGTGTTCCACAGAAGAAACAAAGTCTTAGTTTGGAACAATATGAGGATGAATAAATGATGACAGAATTTTCATTTTTGGGTGAACTATCCCTTTAAGGTACAATAAACAAATATAATTTCACTGAAAAGTAACTGGGCTGAACAGAATGTTTACTCTGATCGTGCCATTTACCAGAGAAATTCACTTGGCCGTTTGTGTATCAACACGCCTGTGAAGTTTCAGCCCGTCCCATGGACCAGCCCTGTGGGAATTCATATTTGCCTGCCTAATCCCAGATTTCAGGGAATTTGATTGCTTTTCATCGAGCATGGCAGAGCTGTTAGATAGCCACAGGTCTGATCCTGTGTTGAAACCAGGTAGTAATCGCGTTTGGATAATCAGCGAGCAGAGGTTGCATTCAGAGGTTGTATTTTGCCCCCTAACATAATTCATTTTCAGACTGTACAGTTGAAAATAACTCTTTACAATTAGCTTTTGGCGTCCCTCCATGGACATTTCACCCGGAAAATTGAGCATATGCATGCCCATACGCCATACAACAATTACCACTTTGGCCACTGGGGGCAGTGTTTCACATTTCAGAAAGCACAGAGCAATTTTAGCTATAGAAAAGTCAACTTACTGTTTCCGATTTCACTCTGAGATTATGAAGCAGTGTTTGTTCCCTTAATGATTAATGTGCAAAATCTGGTTACTATTGCCTCTACTTGTTAGGAATTTGAACAAACCCTTTGTTTTAAACTTTGACATGTAACTCATCCCACGTCGTCGGTCATGACTGATACCTCAAATCATGAGAGATTTTTCTAACACTCAGAGACCCAAGAATTGATATTGATGATAGATTTGTTTTCTTTTTCTTGAAATTTTCGGAAGCCACTGATTAAAAAAAAATGATATTTATGCATGTTTTATTTTGGGATGAATTTAAGATTTTTATTTATTTTTTTCAAAGAAAATGACGTGGATGTTTTAAAATCAGAACACAAAAGTATTTATTAAAAGCATTGAGGATAAGTTCATGAACAGATAAGAAATGTAACATTTTAAAACTAATGAGGACTTTTGATATTGATTATATATTTGCTGGTATAATAAAAATTATTTCTCTAAGTAATGTAGTATATTTAATATACAATGAAAACCATAAAACAAATCTTTTTTTTTTAAATGACGGAGCAGCATAGATCACAGCTGAAAATCATTCAGAATAGTTTGTCAATGATTTATTGAAGAGGCTCTATTGTGTGAATATATAGAAAAAGTATGACCACTAATGCCCAGCATGCCATTATTTCTCATATTGTCTCACATTTATGAAAGTGGATATTTTCGGGGATATAACAATTTTCCAATTAGTAAACGCAGTTAGCACAAAAACTTGCTTGGAAAATTGCTAAATTATTGCCAAAGTGATTAAAAATTGTATCAGCTAGTGATGACCTCAAGCTATGACAGTTTATATGTGATACAGTTAAAATTGTCATCTATTGTTATATGTTCATATTTAATGAAAAAAATAAAAATAAAAAAATAAAAAAAATATATATATATATATTTTTTTTTTTACGAATGTTGCAATTCTGCTAAGCTGGGTAGGAAACAAATCATATAGATAAGGACATACTGGAGCCAAATCTAGGGACCAATATATCACAGAGACTTGGGGTTGGTCTCTTTTGCTTTTGGCCAGTAAGCAACCACTTACAAAAATACAAAAAGCAACACAAAAAACATCTTAGCAACTGTGTAGCAATGCCATGGCAACCACTCACAACACTTACCCTAGCATGGATGTGGACAGTTTGTCACAGGCAAGCACCTCTCACATCTAGTTAGCTTTATTAAAGCATTTTTATGCATTTTGCATTTTAAAAATATGTAATGTAGAAGTTCAGCAAATTTGTGAGAAATCAAAATGAATGTTTTGTTGCCTAGCACTTTGAGGTTTGGTCTGAGGACTCTTGTATCCTTGGCTAACTATTAAACAGCCAGACCAAACACAATATGTGCAAAGTGATGCAATATGTCAGTTTAATTTAAGAACATGTGCCAAGAACCTGAATGTGAATTTAGATGTTTTATGCATTGCAAGCACCATCATGGTGATGTACAATTTTACAGCACAGTGCATGATTTGATCTAGTGAAAATGGGTTGCATGCACTTTTGTTCTTATTAAAATACAAAGAAAAACATGTTTTAATAAGGAATATTCTGGGTTCATTTAAGCTCAGTCGACAGTATTTGTGGCATAATATTGATTACCACAAAAACTTATTTTGACTCACACTTTTCTTAAACAAAAAGCAAAACATCTGGGGTACAATGAGGCGCTTACAATGGAAGTCAATGGGGTACATTTTTGAATGTTAAAATACTCAAATGTTGTAAAAGTACAGCCACAAGACAATATGCATGTTAACGTGATTGTAGTGTGATAAAATCACTTACTGACCTTTTCTGTGTAAAGTTATAGACAATTTTACAACTTCCATTCCTTGACTATGTAATGTCAACAAACCCTATAATGACTGTGTGGTGGTGGGGGCGTGGTCAAGCGCCCACAACCACAGACTGTAAAAATTACAATTTACACAACTTTACAGCTCAAATAATTCATTGAATTTAACAGAAGAATTAATGAATGTGCTTTTCGAAATATATATTCAAATTCCTGCCTTTTATTCTCTCAAAAAATGGCCCCATTCACTTCCATTGTAAGTGCCTCACTGGAACCTCGATTTTTGCTTTTTTTTAAAGAAAAGGAGGAACGAGTTGAAATACATTTTTGTGGTAATCAACATTATGCCACAAATGTTGTCGATTGAGCTTGACTTGTGCTGAACCGGAACATTCCTTTTAGAGATAGGAAGAGATGCCACAACAGAGCAAATCAGCTCAGCATAATAACAAGGCAAAAAAATCAAATACTCCATTTTTTTATAATCTTTCAAAATATTTTTAATCTGAGATTTTCAGTGAGGTCACCGACTTTTGGATCTCACTGTATGTGATAACAACATATTTATGCATGATTAGCTTATGAATAAATACATGCAAAGGCTTCATATGTCAGTCTATGTGACCAGCTATAGTGACACAATAATGACATCACATGTTTTCATATGCTTTACAAGCGATCATTACTAAGGCATAGAGGAAAGATGAGTTTTTATTGTTATGTAATGAGACTGTCAACATTATCTGCCTCAGGCGAAGCCCCACGGGCAAAGCTATTAGTCACCCTTGGTTTTGTTGCTTGTTTCATGCTGTTTTCATGGCCTCCCTCTCCAAAGTAGCTGGATGAACATCCTGCCTAAAATAAAATGCTAAAAAAACACACCCAAAGTTTATTAGAACAAAAGCTTTCAGTCTTTTATTTTACAATCTGATAAATTAACCATACATTCTCGGTGACAAAGAGAGCATATTTGATCAAACTTATCCATCACCAGGGAGCTGTAGAGAGAGAGAGAGAGAGGATACGTCCCAAAGAAATGTTTCATCCTATACAGGCTAGACCTCTAATCATGACAATATAAAACTGAGAACTGAAACTGTCACAGGAAAAACACATGCATTGAAATATCTTCATGCCAAAAACTGCATTTTGAGGATATCATAGATTGCTTTATTGTTTTCCGATACAAATATCTTCTCCACTGTAGTGGATGTTAAGTATTTGTCCACTGTTGGTGATATAAGTGAACATGTAAGTATATACTTGTATGTAAAGTATTTTGTTCAAATCTCAGACACCATACATGCCATTGTTTTAAATTCTGGTGAATCTTAAAGAAGACTGTGATGAGGAAGAGGGCTTGGCCGGGCCGCGAGGATGCACAGCCGGTGCTGAATCAGGTGATCAGCGGGAGAACAAGATAAAGAGGACGCCAGTTCCCGTGGCCGTGCTGCATGTGTGTCTGTGTTTGTCTTATGTTTTATGTTGTATTAAGTTAATTTATATCATTAAACCTTTATGTTGACTGTTCAGCCGGTGACCGCCTCCTCCTTGCCCATCTGTTACACTGGTGCCAAAACCCAGGAAGGACGTGCCGTCAAGGACTCCTCGCTGCTGACTGAGGATTGTGACGCCGAGGGAGTAGCACTGGAGCACTGCATCAACCGCCAACCGAAAGAGAGGGCTGAGGGGTCCAGAGCCATCACCTGGTGTTGCAGTAGGAAGCAGTACAAGGACCTGAGGGTCAGTCGACGGTGTGTCCGGGGCTGGCGAGCCCCTCTCCCTCTCCCTTGTACTGGCGTCTCCTGCTCCCCTTTATCTCGCTCTCCCGCCGATCACCTGATTCGGTACCAGTCGTCGCCTGGCCACGCCCTGCTACACATCACAAAGACATATGGGGCTTTTCTCTGATACCAAATTAATAATATTAGTATGTGATATGATATTTATTTTCTGACAATATTTTTTGTTGTTGAAAATATGCTAAAACCAGAGGTTTTTAAATAAAACTGAAAAATAAAGAAAATTATTTTATTTGTTTTTTGTTTGTGTATTAAAAATATACAAGGAAAACTAATACAAATAAAAATAAAGGTTACTGAACATGAAAATTAATAAAAAAAAAAAACAGAATAAGAAAAACATAATTTATAACTTATATAGAAAAAAAGAAAATATATTCTATTAAATAATAAAATATATACAGTAAATAACTATCTACAGTATATATATATATGTATACTATAACTTCATATTTTTTTCTATTTTGATTTTGTATAAATATAACACCATGGTTGTTGAAAGGAAATTAGATTTTTAAATAAAATGAATTACAAGAATAAATAAATAAATACACAAAGAAATATGTAATTGTATGTATTCTAATATATGAAATATAAAGGAAATAAATAAGAAAAGCAGAATAAAAAAAACGTATAAATATAACTTTTACATTAAGCAAATACTACATGTTAAGTCTGTTTATGAGTCACTCACATCAAGCCTTTCCATTAAAGATGAAATCAATATTTCAAATAAAATATCTTATATCTTCTTAAACATCAAAACAAATATGTTAAAAATGCCAACACCTTTATGTTTGCTGGGTCTCAAGAGGATAAAAATGATTGTTTGTTCTTGATATCAGATCATATTACCATGCGTTTGCCTTAAACAGAAATATGAGCCTCACTATGACCTAATCTATGATCTCAAGGCTTATTCTTTATGCCTGACGCTGTCGCAGGAGCGGTAAACCTGAAGGTAGAGCGAAAACTGGACCATTACATCATTGCTGTGAGACAGAACGAAGAGGCGAAGCGGCCTCGTCTGACTCTCCTATTGGTTGATGTCAGCGCGAGGGGGAGACGCGAAGGGGCGTGGCCTAAGCGTGTAAGGGCGCTTCAAATGTACTGTAAAAGATGCATAAGAGGACGGTGTTGATGCTGATGCTGAGCTTGTGATGCGAGAATAATTTCACTCCGGTGGCAAGGTTTGAAACGGACCAAGCGGTTTATGATGGACTTTATCTTTAGAATAAAACAAACAAACGCGAAATACAGTCAACTGTCAACAGTAGAAGAGAATATTGGCTCAAATTGCAAAGTAATTGTGCAGAAATAGGTGAGCGCGAGAGGCTGGATCCCACGATCGTTGGAGGTAAGGGCGTTTCTAAAAGCATCTCTTTGAAATTCGCAGCATTCCGTTCGGAAGTTGCAAAGTTGCAAACTGATGCCACGTCATAAATAGATCTAAACTGCTGGGAAATACGTAGTATATACTTCTTGATGAAAGATTGAGTTTGTGTTCTTAAGTTTGACTGTCTTTCTTTTGCTTTTTCGGTTGTTGTTTCATGGAGGGGTAGCTATCAAATCCTTTCACCTCTTGGAGTCAGTGACCCTGCTTTAAAAATCTGAAGTGCCTGTAAAAACAAATCATTTTTATAATTATTTGATATTAATAATAAAATCATTATTAGACACCTCATAAAGCCGATCTTGTTTATTTGTATATTTTTGTTTGCTATTTATTTTGATTGTCTTTATTTTTCATTTGGGTCACACGTCACATTACAGTGTTTCATGTTATAGTGTAATTACAGAGAAATGTACTGCTTGCTAATTATTATCGGCTTTATAGGAATTTCTTAGCATATATAAAGTGTACACTGTAATTTGTTTGCTTGTTTAGCATCTTTGCTGTTACAGTCATGTATATTCATACAACAGGGTTAAGGGTCTACAAGTGACTGCATACTGATGTGATGCACCTTAATTTACAATTTTATCTAAGTCATTTAAAAAACATTTGGTGTTGGTAAAAGGTTGTTTGATCAAAAATATTTAAAGTCACAAAATTACATTTGCATAATTTATCATTTAAGAAGATATGATGTAGACGAAGGAACAATGCATCATAACCTTTGGCATGGTTGTTTTTAATGGCCTCATTTTGGTAGTTTACCCTCAAAGATGTTTTCTGGTTGGAGTACCTTCATATTTCTGCTATATGTTGAACAAAAATGCGCTGATTAATTATAGCTGCTCCTGCTCTAAATAAAACCACGCAGAAGAACTCTGAAGTAGCAAACCAGGAGAAAATTGCCCCTGGGAATCTGAGTGAATGCAGTAGAGACAGCCCAGAAACCCTTAGCAGTCATAATGGATGCTCACATATTCAGTTCATGAGATCTCACACTCCATTTGATTATTAAGTGCTCCAATCCCTCTTTCTTATTGATAAGAATCCCAGAGTGAAATTGTATCCTCAGATCTTTGTTCATTAAATTGACTGTAAAACTCAGTGTATGCATATCTATTCCAAGATTTGACATTGGATATCAAATGGCAATTCAAGACAGTAATGAAATGGTTTATTGTTCATATGTAAACCAAAATGTACTTAAAACCAAACACGTAAATCAAACATTCAAACACTTAAAGGGATAGTCCACCAAAAAAAATACAATTCTGTCATTATTTACTCACCCTTGTGTTATTCCAAACCTTGTCTCAGCGCTCAGACTAAGGATGGGAATTTTCTAGTAAATTTGTAGTTGAGTACCCTGTTACTTGCATATAATAACACGTTTGACACATACGTGAAGCTTAATTTTTATAAATAAATTAACAATATGTATTAATAAAATTGGAAAACAAAAAAGGTTTAAAAATAACAGTAAAAAATATTTGCTCTCACTCGGATCTTAGATAGAAACCAATACTGATGGCGTGAGTGTAATGCACATAAATTGTAAGTCTATATAAAGGCTATCTCATTTTTATATTTTCACATGTTATTATTCAGACTTTTTTGTGTGTGTTTTTGGTAGTAAAATTACAAGTATTACTTTGTAATATAGCTTGGCTTTGCTTTAGAAGCACAGACACTGTTACACGTCTTCTCTCGTCCAACACCTCAACACCACACACATTCACAGCGCCCCCAGTGGACTCAGATGTAACTGCAAGATTTAGTGAAAGATTCAGAGGGAAAATTCAGTGCTGCTCATGGCAATCAAATGTGCAAAGAAAATAAATTTGCGATATTCAAGTAGTTTTTTTAATACTCGAGTAGTGGGGGGCCTGAGTAGCTCAGCGAGTATTGACACTGACTACCAACCCTGGAGTCAAGAGTTAGAATCCAAGGCATGCTTAGTGACTCCAGCTAGGTCTCCTAAGCAACCAAATTTGCCCAGTTGCTAGGGAGGGTAGAGTCACATGGGGTAACCTCTTTGTGTTCGAGATTAGTGGTTCTCGCTCTCAATGGGGCAAGTGGTAAGAAGCGCGGATTGACTGGTCTCAGAAGCGGAGGCGTTTGACACTTGTCCTCCACCACCCGGATTGAGTTGAGTAACCGTGCTACCACGAGGACCTACTAAGTAGTGAGAATTGGGCATTCAAAATTGGGATTAAAAAAAAGTCTGAGTATACTGAGTATAGTGGATGCAGAATGAGTACTCGATTACTTGATTTCTCGTGCACATCCCTACCTCAGATAGCACGCCTACGGATTGCCCACAGTCTGTGCTTTTATGTCTGATGCACACAGCACACAAACTTGGAAAACGCGTTCTCAAACAATCAGCATAAATCTTTTTGACTGGTTTGATGGAACTTCCTCATAGAAGCATACAGAATTTTTATCAGTCCTTAAGGTCACAAGGTTTATCAGTCACAAGGTTCCTTAATAATACCATGAATGCTTTTGAAAACAAAATTATGAGCAGATTTGCCCAAGTTTGCCTTAATGATATCAAATCTTTTTTTTTGAGTTTCGTTTAAGTTTTACGTTGCAGGAAATAAATCAGAAATCTACAAGCTGCGTATTCTGCTTTGTTTACTTACTTATATGTCTGTGAAATTCTCTGTGATGAGGTTTTCTGTACTTTACTTTTAGCATTTTCTGCTACTCTCCCGTGTGTTTTCTGTGCTATCGCTTGCGGAGATTGCGGTTCCATTATATCAATTATTTATTTCCCAATGTCTGTCTTTTATTATGGTACATCTTGATAACCCTGCTCCTAAACCACACGTAATGGCAAAACCAACTGCTATTGATCACTTTACATGTAAGTTAGATGATTATACAGTGTGTTTAGTTGCATTTTATTATTTGCATTTAGCATTGTTTTATGCCTGCTGTCCACAACCCTATCAGACCCCATGACACAAACCCTTTTGGGTTGAGAACCACTTAAATATTGTACATTCCTGGCATAGTTTTGGCCTACAATTGTGGACAGTTACTGCAAGTGATATTTTAACATGTATAGACCTATACATGTATGCATGTTTTCAAACAACTAAAAAAAGAACAAATTCTTTCTCTGTAAAAAGTTCCAAACCTGAGAGCACCAAATCAGGCCTCTCACTGCAAGACAAGAGTTGCATTAGTTCTGAATGTTGCACACACTGTTAGAAGTGCCATGGTGAGCTTACAAAACCTATTGTAGCTTTTTATCAAGTTGTTAATGCCACTCACTGTGAGCCGAGGCTGTGTTATGTGTGCGCTGACTCAGTGTGAAGCGTCCACCTCCTGACCGTGCGGGATGTGGGATGTGGGATGTGTCTCTCCAGCCTGAGTGGAGAAAGAGTTTCTGTAGGTACTTTGCATAATGCATTGAACTATTTATTAGTAGAGAGCAGCACCATTACATTTGCTTGAAGAGAGCCATGTTGGGGAAGCTACAGAATTTTTTTTTCGCTTTTGAAGCAGCAAAATTTAGAATTAGTTAAACCACAGTCAAGCTACTTTACCCTGCTGAAAAGCTTAAACAGCTACGATGGTTTGCTTGTCATGGCTGATCTCCCAATCTGGTATGTTTGCAAGTTTTAAAAGGGATTTTGACACTTTTTTTAGCTGGTCAGACTGGGAGACCAACTAAACCAGCTTAAACAAGGTAAGATCAGCAAATTATCTTAAGATGGTTTAAGATGTTTAGGGTTTAGCTAAACTGCAAGACAAGCTACTAAAGAACCTGTGGTATGGTCACAAGTCATGGTTGCAAAGAGAATTCTCGGACGTGTTCTCATCCCTTCCCGGTCGTCCGAACCTCATAAAACACCATATCAAAACAACCCCAGAGGTAGTGGTACGCAATTGTCCCTACCAATTACCTGAGCACAAAAGAAAAGTGATTCGGGAAGAATTTAAGGCCATGCTCGATATGGGGTAATAGAAGAATCCCACAGTGTCTGATGCTGGTTCCGAAGAGCGACTCCTCGGTCCGGTTCTGTATGGATTATAGAAAGGTCAATGCGGTGTCTAAATTTAACGTGTATCCAATGCCTCGTTTTGACAAACTGCTCGATAGGTTGGGCACGGCTTGCTTTTATTCGACACTGGATTTAATGAAGGGTTATTGGCAGATCCCCTTAACACCAATGTCTCACCTTATGGACCAAGTCCTCAGACTGCACTCTGCGTACGCTCCTGCCTATCTGGATGACATCATTATATACAGTAATGATTGGCAGCGGCACATGCAGCATCTGAGGGCGGTTCTGAGGTCACTGCGATGGGCGGACTCACGGCAAACCCCAAGAAATGCGCAATTGGACGGGTGGAGGTAAAGTATCTGGGGTTCCACTTGGGTTACGGGCAAGTGCGACCCCAAATTTTCTCCCCTTTTTCTCCCCAATTTAGAATGCCCAATTCCCATTGCGCTCTAAGTCCTCATGGTGGTGTAGTGACTCGCCTCAATTCAGGTGGTGGAGGACGAATCTCAGTTGCCTCTGCATCTGAGACCGTCAGTCCACACATCTTACCACGTGGCTTGTTGAGCGCGTTACCGTGGAGACAGCGCATGTTGAGGCTTCACGCCATTCTCTGCGGCATCCACGCAGAACTAACCACACGCTCCACCGAGAGCAAACCCCATTATATCGACTATGAGGTGGTTACCCCATGTGACTCTACCCTCCCTAGCAACAGGGCCAATGTGGTTGCTTAGGAGACCTGGCTGGAGTCACTCAGCATGCTCTGGATTCGAATTCGCAACTCCAGGGGTGGTAGTCACGTAAATACATGTTGAGCTACACAGGCCCTCTGTGAAATGTTCTATTCGAACTCACGACTCCAGGAACAGTTCTCTTGAGTCCTATGAAGACAAATTATAAACATTGAGTTAAATATAGCAATATATATTAATTCTTAATCACAACACACCAAAAATAAAGAAACACAATTATATTGTATTGTGACCTAAATATTGATATTATATCGTATACTGAATACGGTAAGCAAAGGTCTATATATTTTGTTCATTGCTATGCATATATCGTGTATATTTATATCAATTAAATAATGTGTCAAGTAGTAATATAAGGCTCAAGCTAGAATAGTTTACCCCAAAATAATCATTTACTCAATATTAAGTAATTTTAAACCAATAGGAAACATATTGCTTATTTGAAACCCGAAAGGTGAATTTATTTTTAAGATGTCATGGCCAATTTTCTTCCTTACAGAGAGTAAATATTGACAGAATTTTCATTCTTGGGTGCGATTTTCCATCACATTTAGTACATGATTCTTGCCAAAGATTGTCCCAACATCAGTTTTACAGCCTCAAATATTGCAAGAAATTAATATTTCTCTGTAATGTTTCATTAGAAGCACTTAAATAATGACTCATACATCTATTTTTTCACTCGGCCCACTCTCCCAGCAACAGTTCTCCATTTTTTAGGTTTTTTTATGACACCAATAAGTGTGTAGATATGGACAATTATCTAGCTAAGTGAGAGTGTGTGTAGATGAATTGTTTTCATTTTAAGTTCATTCTGTTTACCTCAGCAGCTCTGTGATAGTGTAAATAACTTTACTGAACTCCAATTGCATATATTAAAAAAGGAACACTTTGAATTTTAAGTGTTTTTCCCTTGCAAAAATGCTTACACCAGCATGTCAATGTTTCAGTATGCATCCCATTTAAGTGCTGCACTAGCTTCAGTACACATTTTGTGCTCTTATTTGGATCTCTTTACAGCTTTGGATGTTACATTTTATACAATGTTGAAATGTATGAAATGTAAAAGGTGTTTTAGGTCATACATTAAGTGCATTATTCGTTAAAAGTGAAATAAGATTTTTTTTTATGCTAAAATATATTTTCGTATACCAGCCAAATATGCAGAGAGAGCCATATGTAAGCTATTCATTTGTTGATTTCCCCCAAAAATGCAAACACGGTGGTTCTGTGGCGCTATCAAAACATTGTTCTGTTTGTTTGAGCATCGTAACCACCTCGACACAGCAACTCTGGCTCAACCAATGCCGTCCGTTTGTGGTGGGACAATCAGTTTGTCTAACTAATGACAGACATGAGGAGTGTCCAGGAAACCTGTTTGCAAACAGTCATTATTTATACACTTAAATAATTCAAATGTAAATAATTCAACACGCAGTGTTGGATGAAAGTAGACATGTTTTTTTTTTTTTTCTTCAAATGTATAATTTATTAAAAGCAAAAACCCTAGATGACATCATATCCTGATGATTGTCATAAAACCTGTCAAAATGTCTTAGTCCTTTTTTACTCCGAAATCAAAAGATACAAATAAGGAATTTTATTTTTTCATATAGAAAATAAAGACTATTTGAGGGGCATTACGATTTTTTTACATTGTGACATTATTTTCGTGATGGTTACGCACATTTTACTCCTGAATTCTCATTTTCACAATTCAATAAAAATATGATCATCATTTCTCTTTTTTTTTGCATTGCGGTAATGAGAATTAGGGGTACAATGTGCGTACGTGTCCTGAAAATGTCAAATTTAAAAAATCTTATTGGTTCTAAATGTAGGCTGCATTGTTTTTATTTAAAAAAGCATGATTTCTTTTTTGTTTTGTATAGATTTGGGTATAAATATGACCAGGACTTTTCCTTGACAGGACAATTAAACAGTTTTGTGCAGGGTGCGTAGATTGAGTTTGGTAATGTCAGAGGGTGATGGAAGGTCAAGGGAGGAAATGAGGTCACGAGGTGTTGACATTTTGTGACGTTCCATATACAGCACTCCTTCACACCAATTAACAGCTTTTTTCCCTTCTTTACCCAATAGCAAAAGGCAAGGATGAAAATTAAAGACCTGACTGCAGTGCACTCAATAATTAATAACCCATTCATTAATTTTTCATTGACACCAGTTCGTAGGCAGATGTGAGGGGCTGTGTTCAGGCATGTCAAATGAAAAGGAAAAGGAAACTTTCTAAAAGAGGGATGTGCCCAGAACGTTATCGGTTACACGCCAGGTTACAATTTACTGTTACTGTAGACTGCGTAATCTGTGTATAGAGAACTACGTAACTGCAACTCTGTACGTATCGAAAATGGGTCATTCATACAATTAAGTGACATTCTGGCTTTTAAAATTTTTAAAAATAAAACTTACATTTACAAGTTTCTTTATGTTTCATAATTACAGGGACATGTAAAGATGTTTCCCCTTGGCGCAGGGCTTGTGCTGGGCCACAGCTTACATGGCTTTACCAGTCGCTCGGCAGCAAAATTTGGCATCGCTGAGGCAGCTAGTGTGGGGTTTTTAGCCAGGTGCTGGCCCGGACTAAGCGGGAGCGAGCCGGTTGTGATGAAGTACTGCTCCGTTCTGTGTAAAATGTTTCATAGGCTGAGTGTTGCTGAGTCGTGAGGTAGCGCTCAACAAATCTATTCACAGAACCTCCGAAAAGGCTGGCTGGAGACAGAAGTATCAAATAGAGCAGCTTTTCCCACGTCACGCATTTCCGTGAGGGTTGGCCAGATGTGACGATCCAAAAACACTAGGTTACTCACTGACTTGGCAATGGCCTGTGCAGTGACTTTTGTGTCTTGCAGCGCTAAGTCCGTAGCAGTGTGGAGCTCATTGAACGTCTCTGGATCGTAGCCTTGCTTGTCCATTTGTTTGAGGAGCTTAGCTTGATAAAATTGGAGCACCATCATCGCGTGGATTGCTGAACCAGTTTGGCCGGCTGCTGAGTATGCTTTTCCAGCCAGTGTGGACATGAGTTCCACACCCTGCTACTCGCCGGGCAGATATGTGCCACTACCGCCTCTTTCAAGGGGGTAGTTTGGCATAACTTTTGTCTTCCCCATGGTCCACATTATTGAGGGGAGTGGAATCACTGTGCGAGCGAGCTGAATAGGACCCACGGCAGGATTTTGGCGGGGCAGTGCCCCGGGAAGTGCGGGGCAGATCTGCGGAACACGGTCACTTGACGGCATTTGGACTGATCGAATCATTCATCAAGGCGAGATTTTTCAGGTTTCTCTGGAGATTACTCGAGACCGAGCTCTTTGACTGCTCTTGAAAGGACGCTAAGCATCTCCTTTTCAGTGGCTCATGCAAGCTCCTCTCCATTTCTGTCAAGTGTAGCATCTGTGTAAAGCAACATCTGATATCTCACACAACTCATGCTAAAGTTGTGTGTGTTTCAGGTCCATTTTAGGCCTTCCTATTCTCAGATCACGGTTGTATTAAGACACATCTGTGGGGAGCAATGCTATAACATCTTGCTCTCCATTGCTGTCCTTTGCAATGATCTTTAGTCACATGGATGTACATTTTTATATCATTACAGTTATATTTTTAATGATATGCAGTAACAACACATTGATGTTGTGTGTATTATTCTGTGATCTTTGCAGAGTTTGAATTGTCTGGACGTTTACATGTTTCCAGCAGACATAATTGCTTTTAAGAGCTCAAAGGAGAAGATCTAGCGATAAAACTTTGCGCCAGACTTGTGAACAGCTGGCTGGATAATCTCTCTTAAATTGCAATGTGAGCCTTGCAATGCACTTTGCTAGGTCACTGAGCTGAGTGCCACAACATTGTGTCATAGAGACACAGTGAATCGAACAACATCTGTCCTCGAGTACAGCATTTAATGCAAAGGGCTTTTTTCTCACGGGTTATATACATTCTTTTTCTTATGTAACACTGGAATTTTGATATATGGTGGTTTCAGATGGTTTTGACTGCATATGTGTGAAGTTATTTGTTGTTTGGACAAGAAAGAACCACAAAAATATTGTGGGGGATGGCGGGTTTTGTGTCTTTCAATAACTTACCATAACCCTACCATCATATTAAAGTAGTAGGGTACAACAGGACTAAAGGCAGACCTTAAGGCAGTGGTTCTCAAACCTGTCCTGGAGGCCCATCAACCTTACACATTTTGGATGTCTCCTCAATCAAACACACCTGATCCAACTCATCAGTTCTTTAGTGGAGACACCAAGACATAAATTGGGTGTGTATGAAAAGGGCGACATGCAAAATGTGCCCTTTTTTCTGGTCACAAAGTGTTTCAAGATTCAAGAAATATGTTTGTTTTTATTGAATATTGATGGAGCAAAATAATTTGTGTGAAAATAAATAACAACAGAAGGTTGTTTTGAATACAATTTATTTTACACTTAAGAAAAACAATGTGTTTAATAGGGGCCTTTAGCCCCTGCAACAGGGGGGCTTTTTACCCCAAATACTATCCTTATACTATTGGACAGTTATTGACATTTTGTTTTTTAGATAATCACAAAATGGACAAATTAGTATTTTGTTACAAAATAAATGTGATCATTTCCAGGATATGCATTAGCTTCATACATTTATAAAATTTTTACAAATATTAAAGGTGCTTGTAAAGGGATCAATGGAAAAGAGGAGGCGAGAACTGGCTTTTCAATATAAATGATAGTTTAATGATAAACTTAAAAGACAACATAAACACACACATAATGATCTCTCTCTCCGGCACGATCCTCTGCAGTCGACCTTTATCCCTCACGGAGGCTTGATTAGCCTAATACGGGACCGGGTGTGTAGGATCACGACCCGGCCCCGCCCTCCGCCCTGCCACATTCCTCCCTCGTTCTCTCATTATTTATTACTATGTCAACCCAAGCTAATCTTTTTTGTTGTGTTAACTAATGTTGTTAACTAATGGAACCTAATTGTAAAGTGTTTTTTTTAGCATTACTGGACTGAAGTATTCAGTGTGTTTTTATTTTTCTTATTTTGTGTTTTAAAAAGTGCTAAAGAAAAGATTATATCCTCTGTAGTTGAATAATACCCAGAATTGGTATTGATTTCCTTTTTCTTGTAAATGTATTTAGCATTATATTTGTAATATCAATGTATATATTTTAGTCTGTATCTGATTTTATTTATTAATACGTACTCTCAACTGTGTGTATTTCTACCCAGATTCACTAACCCACACAGGTGATTCTTTATATCTCTTATTCAGCTCTTTCTCTCTTTCACTCTGTGTCCCATCACACACATATGCAAAAGGAAGCCCCAAGGGCTGGTCCTTTTTGCTTCTACTTGTCAAGTTGCCAAGGCATCAGGCCAGGTGGCCCCATTTCCTGCTGTGCAGAGGGGATGGGGGGGTTACATCCTGAGCGACTGTCCTGCTGTCTAATGCAATCAGACAGACGTGTTGTGTAGTGTCACACAGCTTAGCTGATGCACTCACACTCTCTCTCTCTCTCTCTCTCTCTCTCTCTCTCACACACACACACACACACACACACACACACACACCTCAAAGGACGAATGAAAAAACTCCACCTCCCTCTCAAACACTCCACCCTTCTTCACAGTATAGGAGGAAGCTAGAGGTGTAACTGTAGGCAGTGAAGGGTGTGCATTAGCACTGGGGCCCGGGGTGAGAGGTGGGCCCACGTTGGCCAACTGAAAGAGTATGATTGAAAGGGGGACCAGAAAACGAGGAGGGCCTGACAGGTGCCTTGCTCTTGGGCCCATAAGATCCAAGTTACGCCACTGGAGGAAGTGATAGCAAATAATTCCATGTGGAGGTTTAGGGCTTAGTATAGACATACTTGGATGCGAATGTGGCTATCCCAGCAATTTCAGTGGTTTCTATTTCAAAGCTCAGGATTTTTTTATTGGAGATCTTAGTTACATTTATTAAGTATCAAATTTGTCTCAGATGTTTCTCTTAAAATGTCTTTGGAGAAATAAAACGAGGCACAAATGAGGTAATTGTTGACAAAGTAAGAATAAAATAATGTGGATTGCATACCTCAGATAATTTCATTATAGAAGAGTTTATGAAGTCTTTGAGTTCATATTGAGGTCTCTGATATTGGATTGCAGACTTCTAGCGAATCTGTTTGAGAAAATAAGTGTTTAATTGCAAGAATCACAAGCAAACTTTTCTGCTTTTGACATAACAATGTAAACATGCGAAATACTTGCACACATTGGATAGGCCGGTGAGAATAGCGGAAAAGGTTTTTACATGCAATGTGAAATGCAATGGGATTGAATGGGGAGAAAATGGACACATCTGCTTAAAGGGATAGTTCAACCAAAATTAAAAATTCTCATCATCCTTAGATATTGTGACTGATGCTAACATTCTGTGTAACAACACCTTTTGTGTTCCATGGAACAAAGAAAGTCATAATTGTTTTGGAACAACATGAGGGTGAGTAAATTAAGACAGAATATGATTTTTTTTGTTGAACTATACCTTTAATGCTGTTGATCTTCACTTACAAAATTATGAAGGCATATGGTAGCACTTTTTGGTTTTGGAAGTTTTGCGTTGAGTGCTGAGAATGAATTGCATACTTGAGTCATGTTCTGTCAAATTTCGTAATGTAACATTGTGAAATCAAGCTTGTGTAGCTAGAAGCATTTGCATTCACATATTGCAAAATGAATGTTTTGGGCCTTGTTCAGAAAAGTATATTGAGACATAAGTGATTTAGAGATCTCAAATGCCCTCATGATTCCCAGTGGCCTTGTTTCAAAAGAAACCAAACAGGTTGCACCAGTACAGGTGGCCCAAGAGTCATTCAAATGTAATCTTTCCAACCTGAACTGGCTAAGAAGCTCAACAACAACAACACATAATCATACGTTTGGCAACAATAAAGAGTTTTCTGCAAAACTCATTTGCATGTGAAAATATTGACGACTAATTTGCAGCAACTTTGTAGCAACTCTCGATTCTTGCTCAAGATCCCTGCTGAAAAGCCCAGTTTAATCAGCAGCAGTTCCCATACTGGTCTAGGGTGGTTTTAGCTGGTTAGTGCTGGGAAGTGTGTTTCATGAAACCAGTTCAAACAATGTCTCAAAAGTGTTTGCGCAGTATTTTATGTTACGATTTTGTATAAAAATCAACAAAATGGCTAAGAACATTACAAACAACAGTGTTGCCAATATTAATACAATTGTCCCATGTTGTTAACAACATTGCTGCCATTTCACAGTCTTACTCCTGTTTTGTGAATTGGTCAAAGAGTCCTTTCAAAAGAATGGTTCATTCGATGAATCGACGATACATCACAAGTCAAACGATACATCACTAGTCAAAACGCCTTGTTGGAACACCCACACGCCAGCAGGGATGTTATTTTCTGGACTCGTGTGCACTGATTAGTCTTTGAGGTACATCAGACATTTGAGGTTCTTTGCTGTTCACATTTGTAAGGCGGCAGATAGCAACACACCCCTCTCTCTGTCCCCTCTCTCTGCGTCTCATCTCAGCCCTCTTCAATACACCTCTCGGGGGAGTTGATTTGTTTGGAACGCATGAAAAGATCAGAGCGTGGTGGGGGTTGGCTTGGGAGGGGTAATTTTTTCTGTCTTGTTTTCATTTCCACAGCCAGCATTGTCTGAGCAGTGTTTCCATGTTGCGTGTTTGTTCTGAGAATTTTGAGCAGGTCTACTGATGCATATTATAAGACACCAAGACTGTGCGGAATATGCAACCCGTGTCTCTGTGTGTAGTGTGTCGGATTGGCTTGTTTTACTTGCATGTGAGCTGCTCAGATAATGTACTGCCATCAAACACAGTCTGTTTGGAAATTAGAGAGTCTGGAATAATATGACAACTAGTGATATTAGTTGATGAGAAGAGGTCTTTCATCTTGTGAATAAGCACTATGGAAATATCACATGTTTTTGGGCAATACCATGATGACAATACAATGGAAGTACCTTGGAGTTTCATGTAAAAACTATAGTACTTATGTATGATTACTACATTAATCAGACAGTATCACATATAATCATTGACCCACCACACTTACTGTACTTAGTTTACTAATTTTAACCACTAATAGTTCTAAACATAAATACCGGTAACTAATATTGGCATTATATACATTCATTATTGTATCATTTCATGTACAGTTGCTTTGAAATAACACCTGGTGTGAAAAGCGCTATACAAATAAATTTGACTTGACTTGAAAAATATATCAAATAAATACATACATTATATCATAAAATATTTATACAGTTTACATTTTTTATTTACCTAATTAACTTGAGTACTAAAGTAGGCTACAACTAGTTGATGATATCCGAGCATGAGAGCATCTTGTGTGCTTCAATGGAAGCAAGGACATTTAACTTTTTTTACAAAGGAGTTAAAGGTACTGCAAGTGATTTTTTTTCATGGAAAAGTATGCAAAACATTTCCTACTCCCTTGAAATAAGTGTCCTGAGATATCTTACCGGTCTCTGTGACAGCTGTAGACTTTGTAAACAGCAAACAAAAATGTGTCCACGGAGATTGACACTTTTCACCTGTCAATCATTTTGCTCGTTCTCATAGTGTTGTATTTGAAGCGGATCATTGAGGCCGTGATTCATAATGTTTGTCAGTTGAGGGCGCTATTGTACCACTGTTGAATTTGACAGCCACAGGAACAAACAATGCTGCTCTTTTGCTCAGTTTTGGTCTCAAAATAATCTTTGGAGGGCGGCATTTTGGAACGAGGGGGCATGGCTAATTCAACGGCTCAGTCACGTGAAATCCTCAGAATGCTAAAATCACTTACAGCACATTTAATATGTTTAATGTTACAAATTTGCTTACATTTGATTAGTGACCTATAAATAGAGCAGAATATCTCAAGTAATATTTTTTTTATATATATATTTATATATAAAATATATAAACGTTCTATTTATTTCCAGGTTTAAATGAAAAATAAAATCCCAGATTTTCAATGTGGTCTCACACTTTCTGGCCCTACTGTAGACCAAAGTATTTTAGTATTACCATCTGATACTATCAAGGTACCGCAGTACATTTTGTAAGGGTCAAATGAGCAGTCAGATGTTCAGTAGCTCATTTAGAAGCACAAAAACAACTTCAACATCAAGGTTGGAAAAGCCCTGTGCTCTCTGTGCCAGTGTCTTAAGTTGCATATGATATACCAGACAAAGAAGTTGCATCCTGTTGCATCACTGACTCTTTTCTAATGCATAATCAGGAAATGTGGTTTGTGAGAGACAAAACTTTGTTCCTCATTGTGATGTGCTTTGAACAAAGCTGTTGTTACAATTGGTGCATAGTTTGTCAATTTTTGTCTGTGCAACACTTTTCATTTATCAGATCTCATTTGAAATATGTCACATATGACAGACAGGTATATAAAAGACTCACATAAAGTCCCTGATATATTTCTGTTTAACAGCTTGAGTGAAACCTATTCAAGGCTACATTAAGAGAAAATGCACAATAAATGTCGCCAAGAAGTTAAAAAACTGATGTCCTGTGTGTGATACTTGTGCCTTGTTCTACCTGTGACACGGCGCTACTTGTCTGGTGTGAGACCGGCTTTAGTATCAAGTACAGTACCTGTTATATGCCCCCCTTGTGGTCTCCGAAAGCTATTATGCCAAACTACATTAAACGGAAGGCAAACTGCCAGTGAATTGGAAAGCATACAAGTTAGCCTTCTAATTTAAATGCTGGCTAATGTTAATATATCGATGCCTTAAAAACATATAGAGAAAATAACATGCCGATCAATAATTGATGTATTGATATTTTATGAAATTCCTAGTAACTAGCATTCTGTCTAAAATTACTTTTTGTGTTCCAAATAAGAAAGAAAGGCTTACAGTCTTGGAACAAAATGATGGTGAGGAAATGATGATAGCGTTTTCATTTTGGGGTGAACTACCCCTTTAACGCTGTTGATCTTCAGTTGTGAATTATGAAGGCATCTGGTAGCACTTTTAGGTTTTGGTAGTTTGGTGTCTGTATGAGTCATGTAGTAAGACCTATTAAAAGCTCACTGTCACCGGTTCTTCACTCGCACATCCTGCCAGATAAATTCAGCTCATTAGCACTGAGCGGCAATCAGGCGCACAATGCATCACAGACTCTGGCGTAGCAGGAGATCAAACGATAGTCCAGCAGCAAAGATGCCTGTTTGAACTCAGGTCATATTGCTCATGGAACAAAACCTAAGATGTTTGAAAAGATGTTTGGCTATTGAAATTGATAAAGACAAATTCCACTATGTAGCACTTTCTACCATTAGGATACAAATATAAGGTTTGAAACTGTTAAAGTAAAAAGGAATAGTTCACCCAAAAATGAATATTCTGTCTTCTTTTACACACCCTCATATTGTTCAAACCCGTTGTTCAATCCGCTTGTGATGAGGAGGAGGGTGTGGCCAGAATTAGCTGTTCAGCGGGAGAGCGAGATAAGAGAGAGAGATGCATGCAGCCGCGTTGTGTGTGTCTGTTTGTGTTATGGTTTTTGTTTGTTTTATGTTGAGTTTTGCATTAATGGCATTATTGAGTTTCCTGCCTCCTCCTTGCCCATCCTTATACTGTTACAGTGGTGCCGAAACCTGGGAGGGTGGAGGGATGTGCTGTCACAGAGTCCCCACCGCTGCCATCCCCCAGGGTAGCAGCCACGGCTGTCTGCCTGGGGACAGAGTGGTTGCTGCCAGCCGCAGAGAGCTGGAGGAACTGCGGCCATCTACCAAGAAGGGGAGGAGCGGTTCTGTCCACCAGGGGTCTTGGAGATCTTATATATATATATATATATATATATATATATATATATATACATTTTGGGGATTTGTGATGCTTTAAAGTGCACTATATTAATGGACAGTGCCATGCATGTCTTTGTTTTTATTGCAGAACAGATTGAATATGTGTCAGATGGAGGTATTGGCCATAGTGCTTAAGGCTTATACATGCTCTTGAGATCTGAAATGCTTCTGGCCTGGAAATATTTTGTCTATGGATGTTTAGAGAGTGATAATATGCTTAGAATCTGTTTTATTGCATGTGTTCATTTTCCCTTTCCACCCTAACAGATACAGCCCCTCTGAGAGCTGTTACACTTGAAGGTTACAAGATATTGCAATTTTTCCAGGTGCACTTACATTTACTGGTATTGAGATAGACGAAGCTGCATACTCAGTCTTTGATGTGGGGCTCCTTTCATGTGTTTGTCAGAGCCTATGCTTGGCAGGCGCATTTTTGCATGCAGGACACAACAATGCTGCACACTCACTAACAATTTCTTGCTCTTTGAGTAGAATAAAAGGTGACTGAATAATCAATTATCAGAGGCATCTACGAGTACTGGCAGGGGAACGAAATCTAGAAAATTGTAGGATATTGAAAATTTCAATTCTAGAAATATGTTTATTTCAGAATGTATCCTTTGATTTGTTTTGTGTGGTTTTAAGGAGAAGCTACAGTATTTATACCTTGTTGAATTTTTAATTGTTCCAAATATGACAATTCATACCTCATGTTGTTTCAAATCAGTTTTACTTAATTTCTGTGGAACACAGAAGGTGATGTTAGGCAGAATATTGGCGTCAGTCAGCATTCATTTTCACTACATGGAACAAAGGGATACTTCACCCATAATTTGAATTCTGTCATCATTTACTCACCTTCATGTTGTTCCAAACAGAACACAAAATGTTATGTTAGTCTCAGTCACGATTTACTTTCATTGCATCTTTGTTTCTCTCCATACAACAGAAGTGAATGCATTCACTGTAACTGATGCTAATAAATATTGCCTCTTAAGTAGGCATTAATGTTGTTTTCACTCAGCAGACATTATAAACACTGCATGATTTATATGTCCTTTCTTCTTCATTTTGCAGGGCTGCATGGGAAAGCTCCTGTCTTCCATTTCGTAGAAATCTTCCCTGCAACTGTCAGATACCAACTGGGCGCAGCACTCTAGAGATCCTCAATATGGAGAGAACTGCCACTTCCACTTCACTGCTCACAGTCTGCTTCGTTTTGGCTGTGTGTCACTGTTCCCTTGCGATTCCTTTCTGCCCTGCCCAGTGTGTCTGCGAAACACGCCCATGGTACACACCTCAGTCGGTATACCATCAAGCCAAGACTGTTGACTGCAACGAACTCCATTTGAGCCAAATTCCATGGAATTTATCCATTGATACTCAGGTGCTGCTTCTTCAAAGCAACAACATCTCCAGTGTAACCTCCGAGCTCCAGAGCTTGGTCAACCTTACAGAACTGGATCTCTCTCAGAACCACTTTACACAAATCCAAGATGTTGGCTTGAGTAACATATCCCAACTAGTCACACTCTATCTTGAGGAAAACAAGATTAAAGAGCTGCCTAATTTATGTCTAAAGGATCTAGTCAATTTAGAGGAGCTTTACATTAACCATAATCAGATCTCTTCGATTGGTCCCAAAGCATTTTTAGGGTTGGCAAACCTTCTAAGGCTTCACCTCAACTCAAACAAGCTTGTGGCAATAGACAGTCATTGGTTTGAGTCCCTACCCAACTTGGAGATCCTAATGATTGGGGAAAACCCTATTCTTGGCCTTCAGAACATGAACTTCCACCCACTCTCAAAATTGCACAGTTTGGTGCTGGCTGGAATGGGGCTCAGGGAAATACCAGAGGGTGCTTTCCAGGGTTTAGAGTATCTTGAGAGTCTCTCATTCTTTGATAACAAGCTCACGACTGTGCCAAAAAAGGCCCTGCTTGTTCTGCCCAGCATTAAGTTTCTCGACCTCAACAAGAACCCCATCATCCATATCCAGGAAGGTGACTTTCAGGACTTTCCGCACTTAGAGGAACTTAGTCTTAACAACATGGAGGAACTTGTGGCGGTGGAGAAGGGTGCCTTCTCCAACCTCCCGCAGATGGCCAAATTAGAGCTCTACAACAACCCTCACCTATTCTTTATAGACCGTGCTGCTTTCCTGAACATGCGAGGCTTGCGTACCTTACTGGTTCATAATAGCGACCTCACGTTGTTTCCCCATGAGATTTTATCCGCCTTTCCCAGTCTGGATGAAATCAGTCTTCATAGCAACCCACTCAGGTGTGATTGTCTTGCCAGTTGGGGCCAAGTCTTGGGCAATCAGTCAAGCCTCAAGCTTTTGGAATCCCAAATTACTCTCTGTGCCTCCCCGCCACATCTTGTTGGACAGTCTCTTCAAGAAGTGGTGTCTGCAAGTTGGAATGGGGCAAGCAATACCTGCCTGCCTTTAATTTCTCAACATGCCTTTCCTCCACAACTCAACGTCACCATTGGCCAGCTTTTAACACTCAACTGTTGGGCTGTTGCGGATCCTGCACCCCAGTTTTACTGGGTGACACCCACCGGCGACAAAGTCACTTCGGAAGCTGCTTCACTATCCTTGAATAAGGGCGGAGGAACTGCGAAGAAGCACCGTATGCAAGACCAAGGCGCTCTAGAGATCCCACGCATAGAACTGGAGGATGCTGGCCTTTACACATGTGTTGCTTGGAACGCAGAGGGGGCAGACACACGGAGTGTCTCCGTGTATGTTGACAAGGGGAACTGGCATGGCGAACGCCAAAGTGGAGGCCATCACGTGATGGTGAACACCACAGGATCCTTGGTAGTCCTGGCCAAAGCCGTCCATGCTCAATCAGTGGTGCTAGAATGGAAGGTGCATCCATCTGTGCAATCTTCCAACCATGAGGTGGCGCAACCGAAGTGGCTCAGTGCTACTGTCAAGATCGACAATCCACAGATTAGCTACACTGCGATGGTACCTGTAGATGTTCAAGAATACAATCTCACACACCTTCTACCTTCAACAGCGTACCAAGTTTGCCTAACTATGGCTGCCACAGAGCAAAGCCAACACTCTTGCATCAACGTGACCACAAAAGAGGCCAGTTTTGCCATGGAGATTGTTGCCCAGCAGACCAACGTAGCCCTGGCTGCGGTAATGGGCTCAATGTTTGCCATCTGCATCATGGCTCTGCTGGTGTTCTACATGGGATGGCGTATGAAGCAGAAATCTTGCCACCATTCTCTAAAGAAATACTTGCAGCACACCACCTCGATTCCTTTGAACGAGCTCTATCCACCTCTCATTAACCTCTGGGAGAATGAAACAGAGAAAGAGAAAGAGGGATCTGTTGACCCTCAAAACTCACAGATAGACACCTCAAAAACGTACATGTGGTAGTAGCTGCATAACAATATGCAGATAGAAGAGACATTTTAAACAGTGTTTGTACTGTGTTGTACATAAATGACAAGTATTTATTTAATTATTGATTTGTCATTGTGAAAGATGTATTTTTAGATTGTACCCTTCAATACCAAAAGCACACTTGGTTGCAGTTGTGTAACACACTTCTGAGGCAAACAAAAAACACGATTCTTTTCCACTGCTTTGTATTTTCTGCAACCAGGTCTCATAGAACCATGTTGCAACAGCTACATTTTTGCTAAATGTGTTTTTTTTTTATTTTATTACGTGGCTCGTTGTACATATCACGGCAGTTTCTTGTTGAAATGAAACACTAAAGGCATTACAACAACAACTTTTATTTCCTTCACACAAATCAAATGTTTTATGGCAGATTTACAGTTTCTAAACTCTTTCCGTCCTGTTCTAAACACTTTTAATATAATGCATGACTTGTAAGGTGATACATTTTAACATTTACATTACATAACCAACTTACTAGCTTGTTCAAATGTATTCAAATTGTGCAAACTGAAACAAAGTACCGGGATACAAGTCCCGCTGAGCATACGAGTCGACATATGAGCCGAAAGTGTCATAGAAGCACCACAAAATTGTGTTTGCTTACATTTGCTTTTATGACACTATTGGTTAGGTTTAAGTTTAAGGTTTTAGGTTTTAGGTTAGGGAGGTTTATTTTGTCAATTTAAAACTTGATAGAGTGTTAACCTTTATAACCCCTTCTGTTTGGGAGAACATTTGCTCGCTTTAGCGCAACACAGTGGACATTTCAGCTCGAACATGCAGCATTTTGCAAAAATGTAGCCACAGCCACATAATTGTCATGAGATCAGGTTCATGTCCTGAGAATAATTCTCCATTTAGAATGCAAATGTGTTATTTCATATAATTTATTAAGAGCGCTAAGCAAACTAATGCACTAACACAGACAAACTACCAAATGTCAAATCACAACATCAAATTCACAGATTCTGGATTTTTTGCATGGAATTTGCATGATAATTTCGTGCTTACAGATTGAGTTCTTGCATAGTTTTCTAACTTCTAAAAATACACAGGTGCGAGAAGGTAAAAATAACATGTGCTCATTGCTCTCATTTGTCTCCAGCCCGTCACATTTGATCACCTGCATTGTAATGAGAATAAAACCTAAACCAAACCAGCCAGGTGCTACAAAGATGCTGTTACTTCAAACTATTTTGCTGTCATACATAATTAATGTCTGGTACACAACTGCACAGCTGTGCTTATTTACCTTTGCATTCAAAATACTTTTTAAATAACTATTTATAAAAGATATGGATGACTTTATTAGTACTGACTAAAAATGTATTTCACATTAAAGTAAATCATTAACCTATAAAGTTATGGTTCAAATGCCTGACCTTTACGGGCAGACATTCGCCAATGCAGCCGTTTTATGTTCTGCACATCATCAGTGCATTGGAATTACCATTATTGAGAAATTGCTTCAGTTCACAGTTAAATATGTTGCTAAATTCCATATTTATACACTGTTAGATTTGCAATCATAACTACATTGTGTGGGATAGGATATGTATCCATGTTATTTTTCCCTTCACTTAGTTTAATTTACCTTACAAATATATAAGCTCCATTAAAAACAATAGTCCTTTCAGCTTAGTCCAGTTGATCTGTTAATGTTACAATAAAACTGTCGGGTTTTTATATTGATTAATGCAAATGTTATGCAAGACGCATGTTCATATCTTGTTGTTCTGTTAAATATTTATCAACAAATATAACATCCATCCATATATTGATGAAATATGTACAAACCAAATTACACTTTGATCTATCAGAAAGTGTTCTTTCAAAGGTTTAATTTTTAATACGTTATTTATTATTTAAACCAAAGATGAGACACACGTTAAATATCTTTCAACACAGTTATCAGTCAATGTGATGTCATGCCATTTTTTTTTTTTAGCACTGAAAGACAGTGTGGGAAAATATCTATTTCAACATCTACACATTTTCTTTACTTACATTTATATTCATTTATATTTATAACCAGTTTGTATAGAAATGTATAACCAGTAACCATTCGTTTAGTGGTTTATAATTTGAGGGGATAACAATTCAAACACATGTTCTTATAGAAAACATTTAGAATTGACATGTTAGCTCTTATGTGAAATGTTGAAGATGCTCATACACATGTCAAAGGTTTTTAAAAGGTTCGTTCGTCACTAAGTGTAAATCACATTGTGTGTTATTACTGGCAGAGGAGCAGAGAAAATGTCACCTTAGATTAATCTTGAAATGTATCACTACCGCTCCGCCCTCTAGCGGTGGAGAACACTAATGACGTCTTACACGGTTTGCTGTGTCTCAGTGAATAGCAGGGTATTTTGTAATAGAAGAATAATATTGTTATATTTTAATTAAGTTAACAAGAATGTTTTTACACTGTTAAGACGTGTTGTGACGTCCGTGATTATTAGTTCAGGAGAAATGACTGTCTGAAGAAAAATGTGAGAGAAATAAAACACGATCAATACAATTATAAAGCCTCTTTTTTTCATGGTATTTCTTTGATGTTTACTTTTATTGTACAAAGTAATTGCACTTGGTGTCTAAACTAGTCTGAGAGACACACTTATCTTTTTCCATATTTCAAACTGTTCATACATTGCCCTTTTTTAATAACAAAATTCAAAAGTGTGAAACGTTGCTTAATACAGTTGTAGTGTTGAAAGATATAAAAAGGTTTATATCAAGACACCCATTTGGATAATAATTAAATAAATAAAATTAACAGTTGATCTATTGAGAAGCATTCTATCAAGGGTTTACTTCTAAAAGAATGTTAGGTACCTTTCTCTGTACCTATATTTTGAATTGCAAACATTTAGGACCTTGGAACATAGGTCCTCAAACTTCTATTCTATTCTATTCTATTCTATTCTATTCTATTCTATTCTATTCTGAGGTTCTGAGCTATAAGGCACTGGAGAGACATTGAAACAGACTACATTGATTTCAGTACTACAAATGCCATATTTTGTCATTAGAGGTTAGAAATGTCTTATTTTGTCATTTTTTTTAAAATTATAATACTATACTATAATATACTATACTAGTCTAATCTAATGTAGTCTAGATTAAGCATCATATGAACAGGTTAAAAGACCTCAATAGCATTTAATATCTCCAGAAAGAATGAAGATAAAACAATGGGATGTGCATCAGCCTTAAATTACAAAAAAGAAAATGAAACTTCTCTCATCATTTTCTCACCCTCATGCATCCCAGAGGTGTGACTTTCTTTCTTCTGCAGAACAGAAATTATGATTTTTAGAAGAATATTTCAGCTCTGTAGGTCCATACAATGCAATTGAATGGTGAGCAGAACTTTTAAGATCCAAAAAGCACATAAAGGCAGCATAAAAGTAATCCATACGACTCCAGTGATTAAATCCATGTATTCTGAAGCAATATGATAAATGCGGGTGAGACACAATCAATATGCAAGTCATTTTTTACTGTAAATCTCCACTTTCACTTCCACATTCTTCTTCTTTTGTTTTTCAGCAATTCGTATACTTTTGGCATATCATCACCTAGTGGTCAGGGCTGGCCAAAGGTGGACATTTATAGTAAAAATGACTTAAATATTTATAGGTTTCTCACCCACACCTGTCATAGTTCTTGCCACCATTCACTTGGATTGTGAGGGCATACAGAACTGAGCTATAGGGTGCGTTCCATTCAGAAGTGATTATCCCTATACCTTATTCCCTTCAAAGACTTTACCATCCACTTTGAGAGCTTTGCAGGGTTGAAAGTCATTTTTATTGGAAATTCAGTTTGAAGCGATATTACTGCTTGACTATCATGATTGTTCTCATGATATCAGATCACATCTGATTTTCCACAACTCGTGTTGTCTGGAGTTCTTTGTATATAACATGCTTTTGGACACATATTTTTCTCAACGTTTTATCCGTGTAACGATCCAAAAACACTTTAAACTGGAGTACAGCCCATTGAAGAGACTGTAAGTCTTTCTCTCACAGCCTCGTTGTCATTCCCATTAAAAATCAAAGATGGCGCTAGGGTGAATAAGGTTTTCTAAAGATCTTCATTTGTGTGTGACAGAAAAAGACATACACATATGGAGCCACTATAAATGAAAACATGCCCCCTTCATTTAAATTAATTTTATTCAGCCTATATTCACTAATAATAAACAAAATGTTCCCCATAGGCCTAACTTCCAGAATATGGCGGTAGATAAATGGAGCGACTGCTCTCTAGTTATTGAACCACACAAGTTCTGACCAGTAAACAAAACATTTGAACCTGCTGCATTAATGAATGAATGAGCAATTCAAACGACAGGTCCAAAAGTACCAGAATCACCCAGCTGAGAACAGGCGAGGAAGAAAGGGCAGCAGAGCGGAAGTGACGCAAGGCATACGTCAGCTGTATGTTGATGTTTTGTGGCAACAGCAGAACCGAGGGACGGGAAGACGGTTTGTTTTTGTTCTGTTATCCGCCGTTTTTACCGTTAAAATTGTGTCGAACTGAATTAAAATCGCTCCGTTGTGACAGGAGCGAGAATAACGATTAAAAAGACGCTCAGGTTGGACGTTGAACTCGTTAAGAGTCGCTAAAACGGAGGAAGCGTCGCCCCCTGAGCGGTCTTCAGCATGACGATTCTGCCGAAGAAGAAGCCGGGCTCATCGGTCGGTGTGTCGGATCACCCCGACGACCCTGACCGCCGGACTGGCGCCGACCAGCATCAGCACACCCACGGGGTCCGGCCGGGTGCGAGGCTTAGGGCTTCCCCACCACCCTGGTCCAGAGAGGACAGGAGGACTGAATCCAGCGCCCGGCCGCAGCAGGCCTCTCCTCCACCGGTGGGCGCCGGGTCTCCGGTGGGCCCGGGTGATGCTGGCGGGATGGCCTGCGTGTCAGGGGCTCGGGGAGAGCTGTCAGGTGGGGTGGGTTGTGGAGGAGGGATGGGAGGGTGCTGCTCAGGACCGGGGTTGAGTAAGAGGAGGAGACAGGCGACCTGCTCTGGTGGGGTGGCCGGTGGAGGAACTGTACCGGGAGCGGCGGGGGGAGGAGGGGGTCCGAGCCACGAGCAGGAGGAAGGAGCTGGGTATAACAGTGAGGATGAATATGAGAATGCTTCCAGACTACAGTCAGAGGACCCGGCGACTGTAGAACAGGTATGTGAATGGATGAAATCAACAAATGGCCAACTATAAAAACATGTTTTTATTTACATTTATGACACGTGGTCTGGTCAATGTATAGCTAGACAGACAAATAGATAGATAGAGAGAGACAGACAGACAGACAGACATACTCATATTAATTGATTGATACAGATATTTATTTTAAGAGAGATGGACCATTGTATATGTACATGACATGAATGATGTGGTAGATCACATTCTGAAAGATGGACTCAATTGTGTGTAACGTCACAGTTTTATAAGTTGTGTCAAGCATTGTGATGTGTTGTGTGTCTAATTTTAAAATGAAAGGCTTGGTATTATTAATTTTTCAACAAAGACTGCACTCAACATGCATGGTATGCAGTGGCGTAACTTGGATCTTACGGGCCACAGTGCAAAGAAACTGTCGGGCCCCCTCATTGGGGGGTCTTGGTTGACCGTTGCTGGCCCCCTCTCACCCTAGGCCCTATAGGGGAAGCTGCTCAGCCTGCCCTCCCTCTAGCTACGCCCCGACGGTATAAAGGATGCAGTTGTTTCTCTTGGCAGGAGTGTTTTTTAAAATGATAGTTTGCTTGATTAATTGTAGTCCAAATATAGTTGCAGTTTGAGCACAGCTGTGCAGAATCTGCAAACATGGAGCTCTGTCACCTCTGATCCTAAGGAGAGGGTGTCAAACCTTGTAGTTGACATGAGATCACAACCTTATTTAATTTCTTGATACACATTCTTAGTCTATTTACTCTAAAGAGAAAATTTTTCGTCTTTGCAGCCTGTTATGAAAGTGTTATAACTTGCTCTGCCTCTGAAAAAACTTTCCTTTTTTGCTGATGTCACTAAGGCACAAGTTTTGTATTATTTGTTTCCTGTAAAAATCTCTTAAACAAGATCCATAAAATTAGATACATTTATTTACATTTTTAGACACAACACTGCATAACATATTTAGGCTTTTTTCAGGGAATGTAGTTTTCATAAAAGTGTACCTTGTGTTACCGTACTGGCAGATTCCCCCCAGCCCTGACTGTATATTATTACACGGCTGCTAATCAAATAAATAAATAAATATATGAGCATACAATTTTGATTTACATTGAAATTATGTAATAAAAAAATTGAAATATATATCTGGTTTGCGTCAGAGTTCTGATGGTGTTTATTTTGTAATTAATTAATGAATGTCTGACTGCTCATTATGCATCTTATTACAAGACTACTTGACAAATAAATGAAAAATACATGCACATGAAACATTGATTTGAGGTGAAATTATTTTATAAGCTTACTTGTATAAGCTTTATAAGATCCCAGAGTGAACCTGGAAGCAGGAACTATGGCTTGCAGAACCCGGATGAACGGTCTGATACACGTATGTGCGGTTGTTACTGAGCGATATTAGACCACTAGATGGTGCCATTGACCATTCAGAATGGAGTATTCCAGAGAGCCATTTAATTATAGCAAATAATGACTGATTAAAAAAAAAAAAAAGTGTTACCATTGGGATATTTCAAGAGGCTCTTGGGGGTGAACTTGACCTTGGTCAAAAAGCTTAACAGTATTTTTAACCTTAACAGTATTCAAAGTGCTTTACACTGTGACTCCCATTTCACCCATTCACACACACACATTCATACACCAATGGCGGTAGAGCTGCCATGCAAGACACTAGCCTGCCACTGGGAGCAACTTGGGGTTCAGTGTCTTGCCCACGGACATTTTGACAAGTGGAGTCATGTGGGCCGGGATTCAAACCACCAACCCTGCGATTAGTGGCCGAGCCGCTCTACCAACTGAGCCACAGCCGCCCCATACTCTCAGATTCCTGGTGCACTACAATCAAGTCCCTACAATTTTTTCTCGTCAAATGATCTTTCACTTGAAAATGTATATCACTTTATGAAAGCAAAACGGGTTGCAAATGGTTTCATGTTGACTTTAACACTTGAATTTTAATCTGTTATTCCAACTCACTTATATTAAACAATGTACCCCACCTTATTGTTTGTAATTAGGTTCTACAAGTGAAATAAAAAAGACATCATTGCTATCATCTCCAGTAGGTACTATAATCTGATGCTTTTATGGAGTAACGGACACTGGACAAGGTATACAGCATCATTTATGACTAGTCAAGTGCAATAACTGAACTCAGGCATGAGCTCATTTGCTTGTATATGTATATGAATAATTGGAATGCAAGAGTTTTGCTGCACCTGGCACATGAAAACGGTTCACGGGCTCATCTATGTGATGCTTTCATTCTTTTACAGTCTTAAAATTCAGTGTCTTTAGGTGCAAAAATAATTGATTGATATTAACAATAACTTTAGCATCAGACGGCCGGCTGTTCATCTAGTACATAATGAACCCCAACTGTTTCTGTTGTGAATTTCTGAAGTTGTGCCTCTGTTACTTACAGCAGGAACACTGGTTTGAAAAAGCGCTCGGGGAAAAGAAAGGATTCGTCATCAAAAAAATGAAGGAAGACGGTGCCTGCCTCTTCAGAGCAGTTGGTGAGTATATTAAACACTTGATGTTCTTTTTCTGCATTAAAGAAACTACAGAAACTTCCTATCTTAAGTCTTAAAGGAATAGTTAACCCCAAAATTCTCTCAACATTTACTCACCCTCATGCCATCCCAAACTCGTATGACATTCTATCTTCTGCAGAATACAAACAAAAATATTTCAAAAGAAGGCATGAGGTGTTTTTGCCCATAAAATATCAATACAAAGTCAATGCAGTCCAACATTTTCAAGCTCCAAAAAAGACATAAAAGCAGCATAAAAGTAATCCTTATGGCTCGAGTTGTTTAATTAATGTCTCCTGAAGCGTTATGATGAGGTGTGGATGAGAAACATACCAAAAGTCATTATTCACTATAAATCACCATTAAGAGTTCTGATGAGTTTAGTTTTCTAAATGAAATCTTAACATCACCAGGTTTACAAACAGATAAGAGTTAGGGGTCTAGAGTCAGGGTTATAGTGATTAAATGTGTTTTTGTATCCATCTATGTTGTTTTTCTATGTAAACATGCTCTGGACAGGCATCTTACCGTTTTTTTCAGAGTCTTCATGCAGGGCATCATGTTTTTTAGACACTATGTCAAGTTTAAAAGAACTTCATCATTAAAAAGGCATCTTGAGAAACCTGAATTCTGATCTGTTCATTTAGCTGTCTCCAGCTTTCTTTTTCAGCGTAAAAATGTTTTAGATCTAATCGGCCCTTTAGTAGCCTAGAGTTAGGGTTAGGGGCCATTGACAAGTTAAGCATCGACAGCATTTATGGCATAATGTTGATTACCACAATAAATAATTTGGATTCGTCCCTCCTTTTCTTAAAAAAATAAATAAAATCGAGGTTACAGTGAGGCACTTGCAGTGGAACTGAATGGGGCCAATTTTTGGAGAGTTTAATGGCAGAAATGTGAAGCTTATAATTTTATAGAAGCACAATAATTAATAATTAATTATTTTCTTAAACTTGTCTATTATTTAATCTGTAAAGTTGTTTAAATTGTAATTTTTACAGTTGCTTTAGGGTTATAGGTTTTACATAATTATGTTGTTATGGCAACAGTGTTTTAAAATTGTATATAACTTTACACAGACAAGGTTATTAAGCTATTTTATCACACTAAAATCAGATTATCATGCAAATTGTTTATTACTTGTGGCTATTTTTTTGAAACAGCATGGACTGCAACGTTTTCATAGTGCCCTATTTACTTCCATTGTAAGTGCCTTACTGTAACCCAGATTTGAGCTTTCTTTAAAGGAAAGGAAGGACAAGTTGAAATTACATTTTGTGGCACTCAACATCATGCCACAAATGCTGTCGATTGAGTTTTAACTTGTATTGAAAATAGAATAAGCCACAATGTCATGCATTAAAGCATTAGACATATAAAACCATGTGGCTTGTGCAAAGAAATAATGCTAGATTTTAATTGACTTTTAATAAAAAGACAATTAAAATGAACAAATAATATATATATATAATTTGTTCATTTTAATTGACTTTTTATTAAAAGTGTGTTCTTTGCTATTGCCACTTGGCTTGATATTTTGTCCACTTGTTTTGACATCTATTGCAATCACATTAAAAGAAAAGTGTCCAAATACTTTTTGAAGCCTCTGTACATTAAAATCCATCAGAACACTAAAATGAATAATCAGAAGAATAAATCCCTAGTTTATATATTAAAAAAAGTAGTACAAATAAACTGCTTGACTGTACTCTTCCTATTGTTGCGGTCTTGAGTAGTTACCAGAACTTCCCTTTGGGTGGCACTATTAATCTACAAACGTGTTCTGCAGACTGGGGCTTGTGTCAAAACAACCTCCTTTCTGAAATGACACCAGACAGTGAAATTGTTTCAATCACAATTTAATTTCAGCTTGTGACTATGCTGTTTGATTTTTTGCTTCTGTGTTGGGATTAAAACATTTAAATTATTTGCATTTAATTAAATCACTATTATAAATTGATTTCATTTTTTTAGTTGACAAAAAGCACAACTGATGCTATTGATGTGTTTGTGTTGTGTTTAGTGGAATGGATATACTTTGGAGTTTTTAGTTTTTATGACTACAATAAAGCAACTATCTCTTCAACCACTATTCAGTGGCATCAGCAAGATTTCCTCGTACCTTGCTTCCTTTTTATCTCTCTCTCTCTCTCTCTCTCTCTCTCTCTCTCTCTCTCTCTCTCTTTGTGTCTCTTTCTCTCAGAAGTAAACACACATTAATTGGTTCTCTCTCTCCTTTTCTCATCTACCTGCTTCTGTCCTTGTTTGAGTTTTATGTGTGGTTTGACCGACAGATGTGTTATCTGTTGACCTACATGTAGCATTCCCAGTAGGGTCACTGTGCCACAGTCTTTGCAGAGCAGGTGTGAAACCAAACAATCTCCAAACAAACGCTAGGGTCAAACAATCCATGTTGTATGACTGCCCCGATGATAAAGACCCTGCAGAATCCTTCTTCCTTTCAAAGCCAGTGTGATCATCAGAATAACTCTGGATAGGAACATTTCTTAGTCGACATTGTTGACTTCATGTTCAGGGTTAAAATACTTTCTCAGATCTCAGCTTAATGTGGATAGACAACTAGAATTAAGCCATTCATAGGTTGAATTCCCTGAAAAATTTGAAAAACAGGGGCTCTGTTGTGCTTTCAAAACATTGCTTTGTTTGTTTGAGCATCCCGAACAGCCTGACACATTAAAGGGATAGTTCACCCAAAAATTTACTTTCCCCCTCATGATATTCCAGGTGTGTATGATGACTTTCTATACCAGAACACATTTGAAGAAAAAAATAAAATATCTTGTCTCAGTAGGTCCATAAAAATCAAAGACAGTCAGCATAAACGTCATCCATACGAGTCCAGAGGTTAAATGAATGTCTTTTAAAGTGACACTATAAATTTCAGTGCGAAAAAGATAAATATTTATGTACTTTTTAAACTCTAGCTGCGTCATGTTCGTGTGACATAATCGCATTGGCACTTGAAACACACAAGAACTAAACCAGGTGCGTCACAGCCGGATGAGCATAGCTGTTTACAGGTGTGAAGGAGGAACACAGTATAGTAGCTTGGTTGGTTTTGTTTCTGTTTCTTTACTCAAAATGGTGTGTTTGTGTGCTTATCCTGGATGTCTTGAGTGGAAAACATGAGATTATATCTGTATCATGGCAACGCGAATATGTCACATGAGAGATTGCTTGGACTCCACCCTTTCGTGAAGCTTACATTTACATTTATTCATTTGCCAGATGCTTTTATCCAAATCAAGTTACAAAAGAGGAAAACAAAAGCAAATCATCTTAAGGAGACAGTGCCATACTACAAAGTTTCACTAGCATCAGAATAGTATTCAAAACAGATTAAAGTGCAACAAGATTTTTTTTTTTTTTTAGTGACTGGTTACGTGCTCATGGTAAAGATGCATTTTATTTTGAGTGAGTCAGCTTCACGGATGGAGTTGGGAAGGTCATTCCACCACCGTGATATGATGAAACTGAAAGTCTGAGAAAGTGTTTTGGTTAGGGATGTCCCGATACCACTTTTTCCACTTCCGATCCGATTCCGATATCGGAAATCTCAGTATTGGCCGATACCGATCCCATACAGTGTTGTTTTTTTACATAATCAGTTTATAATATCTTTACAGTATTGTGTGGAAATAATTGGGTGTACTCTTTAATAGGCTATGTAAAGAGTTAATGTGTTAACTACACATTATTTCAATATAAATGTATTGCTTAAGAAACACTTTATTATTAACTAGCATACTGGATACTGGCACTCCCTGAGTTTTGATTACACGCACCTGCATATCATTAGTGGCTAATCAATGACAATAAATACCCCGCTTTCGCACGCGCTCACACACACACACACACTCTCTCTCTCTGTCTCTCTCTCTCTCACACACACACACACACACTCACTTTCTCACTCTGTGCCTGTTCTCATCGATAGTATTTCTGAGACTCCAGAACGTTCTACTATGTCAATCATGTGTCTTCATTATTGCCTGCATGTATCATAAAATTGTTTTGAGTTATCTCTTTCATCATATCTATACACTGTCTGGATATTACTTACCTGCTGTTTGCCACTCTGCTTAACTGAATTTACTCACAATATTTACATCACTGTTTCAATCCTCTGCTCAATAAACCCTGCTACTGAGTTCATATCTCTGCCTCTCCGTGAGTCTCCAGTGACAGCTTTAACTTTTAAACCCTCACCCTTTTTATTCACAGTTTAATTCGCTTCTTAATTAAATTCTGGTTAAATGCACCTCCAGTGCTTAAGTCCATATTATAAGTGAACCGAACTGCTGAGCATCTACATCTGAGATGTTCGTTTGTAGCGCACAAATATTGTGCACGGGTGAAGGCTATAGCCGTGCGCGTGTGTGTAAAAGCACCATTCACTTCCACGCTGAAGCTGCGCGTGCAAGAACATATATGTTTACTTATTAAACACAGCCTATTGCAATTCACAGAGCTATCACGTGGCTTCAAGTGGCTTTGAATAAAATGCACTAGTCATATGAACCGCTTTAATGGTGTTTTAACAGTTCTTTTATGTCATTTTTTAAGCTTGACAGTAACGAACATGACTAACACAGAGTACGACACGGCGACGTTCCTTAGCCGACCGCAGGCTTCTAGTGGGCGTGTAGTTCTGCAGAAAGGATTTTAGGTATGCTGGAGCAGACCCAGTGACTGTTTTGTATCCGAGCAACAGAGCCTTGAATTTAATACGTGCATCAACATGCAGCCAGTGGAGAGACCCAAAGAGTGGTGTAACGTGCTCTCTTTGGTTCATTAAAGACCAGATATGCTGCTGCATTCTGGATCATTTGCAGAGGTCTAATAGCACATGCAGGAAGGCCTGCAATAAGAGAGTTGCAGTTGTCCAGTCTAGTTATGACAAGTGACTGAACAAGCAGTTGTGTGGCATGTTCAGAGAGGAAAGGTCTTATTTTCCTGATATTGTAGAGTGTAAATCTAAATGATCTTGCAGTCTTTGAGATCTGGTCTGTGAAATTTAGCTTGCTATCGATGGTTACCCCTAGATTTCTGACTGTTTTGGAAGGCGATACTGTAGTTGTACCCAGCTGCACGGTGATGTTGTGTTCAACAGCAGGGTTGGCTGGAAAGACAAGGAGTTCGGTCTTGGTTGGGTTGAGTTGCAGGTGGTGTTCCTTCATCCAGGCTGAGATGTCTGCCAGGCAGGCAGTGATTCGAGCAGTCGCTGTGATGTCGTTGGGATGGAAAGACAAGTAGAGCTGCATGTCGTCAGCGTAGCAGTGGTAAGAGAAACTATGTGACTGAATGATGGGTCCCAGTGATGTTGTGTATATGGAGAAGACTTGGTCCAAGCACTGATCCCTGAGGTACCTCAGTAACTAACTGATGTGGCTTGGATACCTCACCTCTCCAGGCTACCCTGAAGGAGCAACCTGATAGATAGGAGTTAAACCAGTCAAGCACAGTTCCTGTGATGCCCAGAGTAGAGAGAGTGGAGAGTAGGATCTGATGGTTGACTGTCAAAGGCTGCAGAATGGTCCAGCAGAATCAGAATGGATGATCTGGGTCTCATTGACTCAGTTACAGAAAGAAGGGCAGTCTCGGTGGAGTGTCCACTTTTGAAGCCTGACTGATTGTCGTCCAGCATCTTGTTCTATGAGAGATAGGCAGAGATTTGATAGAAATCTGCCCTTTCAAGTGTTTTTCCATGTTAATTATGTGTGTGAGTCTAGGTAAGATGGACGGAGAGATGGCCTGGAGAAGGTGAGAAGGAATGGGGTCAAGGGAACAAGTGGTGGGGTGGTTGCAGTGGGCTTACCCTACATGTTTGATTATAGTTGAAAAGTACTTCAATATTTATATTTTTTTGCACCAAAAGCGATCGTGTCACTTTAGAAGACATTCGTTTAACAATTGGTGTAGTATGGATGATGTTTATGGTGAATTTTTGGTTGAACTATCCAGTTAACTAGTGTTGTGAGTTTAGGGCAACCAATGGCAGACCTTGGGAGTTTTTGGGAAACCTGTTCGAAAACAGGTGCCTTGTTCGTTTCGTGGCTCTAGTTGCAGAAATTGCACACTTCACCTTTAAAGCTGAAGTTTGTAATCTTTTTGGTTTCAAAATACTTTTCTCTTATTCCAGCTTAAAATTCAACGGTTAATAGAAGTATGCCATTCATAGGTAAATTTTCTCGAAAAATGTAAACACTCTGTCTCTGTGGTGCTATGACAATACAAATAAAAAGTTTGTTTTGTGCGACCCATCTAAAGAAAGACAATGACATTGACTTTACCAATGGTGTGAGTTGGGGGGCGGGACTGTCTGTTTGATCAATAGCAGATGGGGATGTTTTCAGAAAGGTGTTTTAAAACTTTAAGGCTTACAGATATAGATACACCGATAACTGGTTTGACCAACAGGTTTCCAATATAGTTGGATACAAAAGATTTTTTCATTTTAAATATTTATTAAGTGAGGGGCTTTGAAACATTGTAATGTGTTTTGTATCTAGAACTACTCAAATTAATTCAGCAGACTACGCAATAATAGTTTTGTAAAGCAGTTCACCAGAGGTCAGTAACAATTGATTAAGATGTTAATGATGCTTAAAAGCATAAATAAAACAAGAAATAAAGCCAGTTATAAGACACTTAAACACAAAAATAATCATTATCCATCACTAAAAACAATATCGGTCGATCACTATTTAAAACTTTGAAAATAACCTTGGCTAACATCTGCATATCAGCATATGGTTCACATAGTTGTAACAGGGCAGGCCATATTGCTTAATCCACAAAAGCCATTGATATATATAAAAGTTGACGGTCGTACTTTTTTTTTTTTATTGACTCCCAACACATGAAAAAGAAAAACAAAACATATTTGTACAGAATCAACTTTTAACCCCCATTATTCCCTTACCCCCTTCCAATCAACATCCCCACCCTGACCCCCAACAAACATCCCTGTTTTCAAAGCTAAAATACACATATATACATATAAAATAATAATCACACACGTCCTAAAACAGTGAGTGTATCTATTCTCACCGGTTTATATCATTTAAAAGTGTTAACTAGCAAAGTGTGTAGAGCTCGTGGTCCGATCCTCGCCAGGTGTCACGTGACCACCGTTCATACTGTATGTTAGTGTTAATGTTAATGTGCACATGGTTCCGCCTAGTTTCCATAAATTGTCTGGATGGATTTTTGAGGGAGCTTTGCATTGTGAATGTAAAGAGTATGTCTACATAATACAGAAAAATCTTTCATTTTGCAAGTGTTTTGAACCATCAAACATTCATATCATCCTTCAAAAATGTATATCATCGTTGTCTTCTTATCATCACTCATAACAACAAGGTATCAGCTCACCAGGTCTCTGCTATCAGATTTAGACCTTATTTCCTGGTCACCCTAATTTGCTTGTTTGGGTATACCAATGTGAAAAGTTAGATTAGGTGAGAATGAGTGTTGAATTCTGATAGTCCTGTGTCTAAACAACCTCATGTGTGAAACCTTTGAGTTTTTGTGACTTATTGTTTATCGGTAAGTCGCTCAGTGTGGAAAGTTTAATTTCAGAGAACGGCACTTTTGAAGAATTACACTATTTCTGCATGTCGCTCTCTTAACCCTGTATGACTTTTATTTTTCCATCAAGATTTTGTAATAATTCAATTTCCCATATGTAGTACAACCAAACCTGAAATCCCTGGTTACCTGCAATAAAGAAGAAGACCAAGGCCCTAACGTGCAGCCGAATGCTTATGCAACGTTTGCAAATTGGTTTGCAAATGATTTTCCAAGGTATTTTATCACACTAAGGCTTATATCCTGAAAGAGGTAATTGTAGTAGCGTTGTACACTACCACTCAAAGGTTGTACACACCCACTCATTCTTCAATATTACTATTTTCCAAATTTTTTAATAAACATAATGAAAACTATGAAGTTACACAAATGGAAGTATGGGATTTATGCAGTGATCAAAAATGTTAAAGAGATGAAAATTCTGTCATTTACTCACACATATGTTTTTCTAAACCTGAATGACACTTCTTTCTTCCTTTTTTTTTTTTCTCCATACAATGAAAGTCAATGATGACTGAGACAAAAAGCCATATGTGCTTGTAACAATGTTGGAAATTAGAGTTGGATTATTATTAACCACTGCAGTCATTGCATTTTTGTGATTTGAGAAGTGTACATGGAAATATTGAGTGTCCTCTGGTCACATTGGTAATGATGTACACTTTCTGATAAAACCTGTCACATTTCATAACAACATGGGCAATTGTGTTTCATTTTTACAGAAAATTAGCACTTATACTGACGCGAACATGCATACGCACACCTGTCTCGTCTGTTTGATAGTGAGAATTTTCACCTCTGTGCTTTCAGTTTTGGTATTACAAATGCTTTCATAAGGTTTTGTGGTTTCACAGGTTTTTTGATTGGCTGAATTTTAAACACAGAGATGAAGCCACCCACCAATTGACAACTTTCCCCCAAGTGAACACAAAAACAACAGTTGGAATACCCACTTTCGTTCGGTTCTGTATGGTCACATCTTAATCATAAAAACAGTTTTGCTATGAATAACCAAGTCTGAATCACCACATTCTGCCAAAAGTATTACTGCTGTTCTTGAGTGGAGTAATTGTTATGCAAGGTTTTGTGTTAATAGGGTTACTTTTGGAATGCAATTCTCGTTTTTCATACATGGGAAACGGTGTCATGTGTTACATCCCTGCCCTAGCTCCCAGCTTTCTCACTCTTTTTTTTTTCAGTTCAGCACTGCTGGTTATACAGTGCATTGCCTCTCTCTCTCTCTCTCTCTCTCTCTTTTGACCAGATCTCTGGTGAATAGGGTAGCAGTTGGCACCATTACAATACACAAACACACTAGATGTGTAGACTTAAGGAGTGTGCTGACCTTACCCAGCCAGCTAAACCAACTCTAATTAGGCTCTTCAAAACATTCTTAAGAAGTCTTTACAGGAATGCAAAATATTCTTAAAGGAAGGTTCCGGGTTCATTAAAGGTTAAGCTCAATTTACAGCATTTGTGATTTAATGTTGATTAACAATAATATATATTTTGACTAGGGCTCTTGATTTAATGCGTTAATTCAGTGCGATTAATTTGACAAAAAATAACGCTTAATTTTTTTTAGCAATTAATCGCAATGCCCCCGGACCGTAATAAGAAGGATTCCTGAGAAATGGAGGCTTGTAGTACCACCTGTTTACTCCAGAGGGCAGTAAGTGAAATTTCAGCTGTATGAGCAACATGCAGTTTATACATTGAAGAAAACAACACTTCAGTAGGCAGAACAACACAAACATGCGTAATATTCTTGTGTTCAAAACACTTGAAGGAGCACAAATGTGAACTAAGGGATCTCAAGATGTGTTTAAAGATTGATTATTAAACTATATTTAACTTGACACAGTGACCTAAACATTTTATGTTTATGACGCAACGCACACAAGACACTACACAAGCATGTCTGATGCGGGTGTACAATGAGGGTCAATGTTAAACAAGGTTAAACAAGCCCTCATAATAAATCTCCAACTGATTGACAAATTCACTTGTGAAATGGATTGCTGTGAACTGTGTGCCAATGATTGACTTCTGATCAATAATATAGTAGTAAACAATACATTGTATTCTAAAGATGCTTTTTGTATTGTCTTATTAATGATTAAGAATGTAATGCATTTTAATTATCTGAATATTTATATATATATATATATATATATATATATATATATATTAAATATTTAAAAGTAACTATGTATAATTATTTCATCATTATGTATTGAATAATTGTTATATGAGGGGCTTTCTCAGCAAATATTTGTATATGCGATTAATCACGATTAATTGATCGGGACACCATGTAATTAATTTGAATAAAAAGTTTTATCGATTGACAGCCCTAATTTTGACTCATTCCTCGTTCATCGAAAAAATTGTAGCAGTTACTGTAAGGCTCTTACAGTGGAAGTGGATGAGGCCAGTCTGTAAATGCAAAAATTGTAAATGTCTGTAAAAATTTAAAAAGCAGAGAAAAAAGCTTCAAAAGTATAGCCGAGGCATAAAAATTATACGTGGTAACTTGATTTAAATGTTATAAAAATCGGGGGGAAAATCGTATCTTATTAGATCTTTGTTGTCTTGACGATGCAACGCAGGTAAATCTTTGATTTTAAACTAAAATGTTTACATCTTGTGGCTGTTTTGAAATGATGTGTAATTTAGTGTTTATGGATTGGCACCATTCGCTTCCATTGTAGGAGCCTTACTGCAACTGCATTTTTTACTTTTCTTTTTTTACGACAGACGAGTCAATAATTTTTCTATTAATTAACATCATGCCACAAATGCTGTTGATTGAGCTCAACTTGTTTTGAACCTGGAGCAATCCTTGATTTTAAATCCTACAGAAGATTAAGGTTTGACAGTGGATCGTAATCCTAAGATGGAGGAAGTTAAATGTTTGTTCGAGTAACAGTGCACTTGCTTTTTTTTGGTTTGGATTTCTTCAGAAATGCTACTGTCACCAAGATGGAACTTACTGTGACAGCTGTTTGTTTTATCAAAAACTTTTTCTTTCCTGGTAAATCTAAATACAGAGTGATAAAAGCCTTGCTTCTTCGATATTTGAGGATGTGGGGCTGATTGCCAGCTGGTCCATTAGAATCTGCCTGTAACACTAAATTTGTTTAAGTTTTGTATTTGAATAAATGTTCAAACAGCTTTTAGAAATTAGGTATTTCCAGATAGCCCTAAAACCTGATGATGAACCACATTCACAGCCATTGTAAAATAGCCAATGTGCCCACACCGGTGAATCCACATCATTTTCTATATTAAAGTCTACAATATCCAACCGTTTGGCTAATCAACTATATTACCTAATGGAAGAATTGTTTATTGTGATTATTATTAACTTGATATTTGCATTTCAAGAAAATAGTGTAGTATCCTTTCAAAGGTCTGAGATTATTTTCTTTTTATATTGATATAAAAATTTGAATATTCTCTGAACTTTTTGTCATAGGCCAACATTGTTCTGTTATTATAATTTTTTATGGTACAAATATATATTTTTTTAACTAGGTTTATAGAACATCCAAAAAAGAATAATATGATAGTGATAGTGCTTGGAGCATCAACGCACATAATATCTCTCCCCAAAAATATGTCATCATTTACTTATCCTCCTCATTCCAAACCAGTATGACTTTTTTAATTCGTGAAACACAAGATTGAGGGATGAGATTATTGTGATTGTGACTATCAAGCTCCTAAAGCACATGAAAGTACCATTTCATTTGTCTGTATCACACGTGCTCTATATTTCAAGTTTATTGAAGCCATACGATAGATTTTTGTAAAGAACTTTCTGAAATTTAAGTGTTAATTTACTGAATATTTATACTGAATCTTCCTCTTCAACCATTCAAATATAGTGAACATCTCTGTTTACAAAAGTGCAGCACAGTTAGTGCACCTGACAACTTAAAAGGACAAAAGGTGGATGAAAGGAAATTGTGCACATAGTTTTTTCCATGTATTGTCACCGCAGCAAACTTTCATTCATGTCTGTACTGAACTGTGGCTTATGACAAAATGAGTTATATGACAAAGTTTAATACTTAGGGTTTGGATTTGTAATGACCCCTTACTCTGCACAATAGAATACATTTTTCTTGCCTTAGCACGCACCACTGATAAATACAATTATTATACATTGGGGTCTTTTATCATTTATCTTTTACCGCCATTTCTAAAAGCAGCCCTTGACAATAAGTGTGATTACAGCCTCGCTTTAACACACTGCAACAATACCCTTTTTTATTTATCAGCTCGGCTTCTTCCGTTCATTTCCTCAGAATTGGCTTTAAATATATGAACTTCCCTTTTGTGATGTCAGCTGTCACTCTCCCCTTGTACAAGCTACTATTTTAGGAATGAGTGTTGTTTTCTGTGATCGAACTGAGGAGAAGTCTGGTTGGATTGAGAGCTAAGAACGGCCTCACCTGGGGCGACTAACTAACTAATCCATGCACTGACTGCATTCTTATGGTTCACATGGATGAACCTGTGTATGAAAATCCCTGGCGTATGCAAAGCACATTCCGAATGTAAGCTCTGTTTTCTCCTCTGCATGCACTGCAGAATCTTTTCCAGATACCTGCCTCGGTAATAAACTGTCAGCTTGGCAACATTCCTCTCATTTTGATGTTCGTCATCTTGTTGTGATTGTAAAGCACATGCCATGAATGCCATAACATGATTTGATGGAGTAGGAAAGGCGGGCCCGCTCTAGAAGCGAAGGTGTGGCCCAAATTCCTCTTCCAAATTTAGCAGTGCCATCTCCCCACCTTGCTCCTGAGAACTTAAGCCTAAAACCATTGATTGAACACAATAGGGATTTCTGCTCTTACAAAATGTGAAGTTCTACCATAAACCATGATTTGTCTTCTTGCTATTGCTTGTCAGTTGCAGGAGGTATTAGAGGGAGTGACATTCTCATTTTAGAGAGCATTTTATTGGACAAAACTCTATACAGTGCAGGATGATTTATCAATATATTTGGTCCTAACAATAGGTGTACAATGGAAGTGATTTGCCAGTCCATAAACTCTCAAATACACATCATTTTAAAAGTATAGATAAAAGATGAAAACCATTATTATGCACCCCTACGCCCTTCAATTGTAAGCGCCTCACTATAACGCCAAATTTTGTAAATAAACGAGGGTCGAGTCAAAATAACTTTTGTAATCAATATTTGCTGGAACCCTATGGGGTTTATGGGGTATTTAATTGGACCAAAAAAAAGAGCACAGTTCTCATTACATTTACATTGTAACTTGCCTTGAAAGTGGACTTGGTTTATTTCTATTCATGGTATACAGTATATACTGTACATAGTTGCAGTAAAAAATGTGTGAAAACCTAAGATTTTTCTGTATTTCTCCATAAATTGCTTGGTTCACTTGGGTTTCCTAAATGGTCACTTCTTTTAAATGCAAAACTACATTGCCTTAATCTGTTGGGTTTTTAATTTCAGCCTTGATGTATATTTTGCTTCCTATGATATCTCACAATCCTGTCTGGTAATTGGTGGAAAGAATACAAATTAATTCATGAAAAAACAACAACTTATTATTCTAGAGAAATAAGCATTGTAGTCATCAAATATTTGCTTGGTTATTTCTACAGCTCCCTTAAATTAGTTTAAGATCTTTAGACGTGATGTTGTGGTGCCTTAGAAGTGTGTCTGTCCTTAAGGAAGTGCTTTCATACACAAAATACTGAGGAAGCAAGGCAGCTGCTTTAGCTTTCGGACGCAGATGAATAAAATGCGTAATTGTTTGTGTGTTATTTTCCTAAGCAGACTGACTTTGCTTTGAGTTGATGATCAGATTGAATCTAATGACCAGTTTATGTAGAAATCCAGAGTAAATCGCTCACTCTGGTATGCTTGCATAAATCTTAAAATCAGACACAATCAGGTTAGCAAACTTGATTATTGTGCATTCCTCTGGATGATGTGGACAAAGGCAATGTCAAATGTGTCTATGTGTCTTGACAAAGCATAGGTCAGCTTTCTTTCAACTATCTGTCCATCTTAGCAGGTTCTTTATTAGTCCAGCATAGTATTTCACTCCTGCACATCATGTACTGTGGTTTTGTGGCAAACATGGACCAAAGTTTGAAGCAATGCTGGAATCAAGTGTTGCTCGTAGATTTCTTGTTGCTACATTGATCGACCCCTGCTAGGATGGGAAAATAGAGGTTACAACACAAACTGTGCTCACGTAATATGTTTTTATAGTGCTTGCTTAGATTCTATAAGGCGGGAAATGGAATAGACGTGGAGGATGTTGACTTGTTTGATCCAGTATAGACCTGTGCTGTCACAATATGCTCTGTGGTGAATTTGGATTGACTGCAATGATTACTGTGAGCTGTAGAGGAGATGTTAAAGGAATACTTGACCCAAAAATGAAACCTCTATAATAATTTACTCACCCTTGTGTCATTCCAAACCATTGTGACATTCTCTCTTATACAGAACACAGAAGGAGATGTTTTAATAAAGATGGCCCTCCGTCTTTCAAAATTATGGCAGTTTATAGTGATTCACATTAAAGCATCCAGAAGTTAAAGATACCCAAATGTATCATAAAAGTAGACCGTGCAACTTGTGTGTCATGTTCCAACTTTTTTTAAGTTAATCCTCTTTTGAAGTTATATGGTTTTGGTGAGAAACATCTCGAAATTTAAGTCATGTCATATCAGAAATCAAAGCAGTAAGTATTGTTGGGCTTATGGTCACATGAGATCCATTTTCCAGTTGAAATGTCCACAGAGGGGAGCCAAAAGCAAGTGGTTTTCAGGATGTAATACTGTGAAGAGGAATGCCTATTTTATATACATTACCTCCCAACCCAAACCTAATCAGTGGAGTCAAAAATGTAATGTTAGAGGGAAAATACAACCTCTAAATCACACTCATCACAGTTTAGAAGAACCCAATTATTTCCTGGTACCAGATCTCTCGGAGACAAAATGCAGACTTCCCCTGTGATAATGTTTTCTCATGTGAACTTGCATAATTTAGCGCTAAAAAGCCTCTATCGTGGTGCTCAATAATGCAGAATGAATATCAATATTTTCGCTGAAATGTGATTTCAATTTCAGGTTGTTTGTTATGGTTAATGTAAGTTTAAGTTACAGGTTTGGAACGATATGAGGGTAAGTTAATTATGACAGAACTATTCCTTTAAGGAAAATAGTTCGATTTGTCTATTGCAAACACTGTTATTTCTGTCTGTTTATATAAAACAGAATCTTCTAATGGTTTCAGTCACTTGACTATAGACGTTGATTGTGATAAGACTGTCTGCAACCTTTTACTTAGTTTTCTATTTTCTTGGTCATAACTGCTCAGTGAACTTTAGCATATCTGGAGCTCAGAGCATGTTTCCCCAACCTTAGAAATCATTTTTCAGCCTTTCACCTAGACACCATGACTTTAGGAGCTGCATCTTTGTTGCCATCATTCAAAAAACTTTGTCATCACAGACTTTTTGCGTTGGCTGTTACAAAACCGGCCATTGATGAAATAGTTTAGACCTATAATTCAGACGTAACTGTGGAGTTTGTACTGGAGTGTAACTTGCGGTCAGTGGTCCTCTGTGACTTGAATGCTGAAGGCATGCCAGTAGACATGTCTGTGAGACAGCATGCCTGGCTGCAATTCAGTCTCGTGAGTCTTTTACTGGTACTGTTGTAAGACAGTGCATGCCAATGACTAAACCTATGACTGACTTGCTACATATACACTGTACACTGGCAAATGTACAAGTCTTTTTTAAATAATAAGTGAAGCAGTATGCATTATCCAATAATAAATGTTTCAGTTGATAGTATGCTAAATTGTTGTCGCATGCTTATCACGTTATGTGTGAGTAGCATCAAATTGGAAATAAATATGGTTATTTTGCATTTTTAATTACATTTTTTATAGTAAAGTCTTAAAATTACTGATCAAATATTCAAAATAGAAATGTTAAAAATCAAGGCTGATATTACACTGCCAAAAATTATGTTTAAATTTAATTCATTTTATTTGCCAATGGGGTAAGAAGTCTTTTAAAAGAAGTCTTAGTATCAAATCAGTCTTTGCTATTTAAGTAAATTTATCTTGCTTTGACTATGTTTAGATATTTTTACTGTAAAACAAGACAAAAATACTATGGAAAAAATTTGAAAAGTGTACTTCCTGTTCATTCATCACACTGAAAGTTCAAGTCGAACGCATTGCATTTTGGGATACAGTATTCTGTGCATTGTGCTCTTTTGTATTCTGAAATGTTGTATGTCATGAGGATATTCCATGCATATGGAAAATTTGAATTTGTTTTATTCTGCGGAAATGGACCTTATTCACACTAGCGCCATCTTTGATTTTTTTAATGCGTATGAAAATGAGGCATTGAGGGATTGATGTACAGTCTCTTCAATGGGCTGTACTGCAGTTTAAAGTGTTTTTGTATCATTCCATGGACAAAACATTGATAAAATATCTCCAAACAACATGAGTTGTGGAGAATCAGATGTGATCTAGGAGCTTTATACAGCTTTATACCATTCGTGCCATTGAAGAGATTTTAAGTTTACCCCGCACAGCCTCAATGCTATTATGAACCTATCAAGTCTACAATATCAAACTGGACTTCATCAACAAGTGGAAAGCATAATGCTTTGAAATGACATTTAGGATCTGATTCCCTATGCCTTTCAACCAATACCTCTTGGTTTATTTGATCGTAATCTCAAACTTATAGACTATTGAGGGAACACAGGTAAGTGCACAAAACAGACATTAGTCAGTAAGGTCATGCAGTGGAGTTACCTTTGTGTCTGGTGTGCTTTAGAGTTCTGGGATCGATACATTTGTTTGAAGAGTGTGTTTACTGATCGGCTGCCGTTGTGGACGTGTCCTGTCAGATGTTCTAGCAAGCTGTTGGAACAAAGTAGCACTTGGTAGTTAAGGTCATAATGATGACTTTAGCTCTTTCAGAGTGAACTCTTCAACTCCTGTTCCACACGGTCATGTTTGGATATAGAGCATCAAGGATCTCTGGAGTAAAAATGTCTGATAAGTCATTGTTTGGATGTACAGCACCGTAAATTAGCCAATACAGTTGCAACTATAAACCGGCTACACTTAATTAGATTCAATATATTGTTTGCATACGAATTGTAAATTGTGATTGTCATTATTAATACATTTAGTTATTGAACACTGGTGTGTTTTACCATGGATTATGAAAAAAAACTAAAAAACAATTACAGTCAGTAGTTCACTTATAATGGAAGTGAATGGGGTCAGTCCATGAACATTAAAATACTTATCATTTCAAAGTATAGCCACAACGTACACATTATACTAGTTATATTGATTTTGGTGTGATTGCCAAACTCCTCAGTGTAAAGTTTTATCCAATATTACAACTTAGTTGCCATGACGACGCAACCCCACGCAACCTAATAAGTGATTTTAACACCCTAAAATAATGAACTATAGAGATTTATCACAATAACATCATATTAACACAAAGTTTTACACCTTGTGGCTATACATTTTTGAAACAATGTATATTTTAATGTTTATGGACTTGCCCCTTTCACTTCCCTAGTAAGTGACTTACTGTAACCACAGTCTTTGCTTCTTGTTTTTTTTTTTTATAAACGAGGGACAAGGTAATTAAATAATAATTTTAGGTTGTTTTAGATATAGGTTGTTGCTGTTGTTTATTCAGGACCCCCTTTTCTTTCTGTAATAAATTTGCTCTTTCCTTCCTAGCACCCTTATTGTGTTCATAAGATGCATTTCTTGCTGTTGCAATGCAATACGTGAATGCTGTTCCTCAACTCCGTTCCTCAGCATGTAAACATTCTCTGGAGACATAATAGATTCCCCTAATTCACTAATTGTGACATCGCAGTGCCCCTGCTTTCTCAGGATAAACCTTATCGATGGCCCCCAGATCTCAAGGGCAGGGCTCATTCTCCTCACTTCTGTAAATGAAAGCTTGGCCCGCCCCTTTCTTAGAACCACGCTCACTGGTTGCCATCGAGACACTATCTGTGGCCTGCATTAGTGGAAGCATGCTTGTGGTTTTGCTTTTGCTTGGTGGCTCTTTGCTCTTCTCTTTTCTCATGAATTGTATCAGCACTATCGGCTTTTCATGGTAGACCTACCCAGTGAAATTTCTCTCTTCCGCTTTTTTAAAAATTCCGGTCTCTTCTCATCAATGTGTCCGCTGGCAGCGCAAAGGTCAACTGGCCACATTTGGTGTTGAGAAATGTACTATTGCAGGCCGACGAGATGTTTAAGTCTGTGTTTTTGTGCGGTATCATTGCGGTGGGCTTTTTGTGTGTTCCCGGCAATTGAAACCCAGTAATGTCTCTGTTTAGAAAGAGACTGTGTGCTACAGCTGTGAGCGTCAGTGCAATAAAAAGAATGTAAACTGAGAATTTGAGACCCTGGTGTTCATCTTCAATATCCTCCATTTTGGTCCAAAAAACACTTAGATCTTGAAAAATCATGCATATAATAAGTTATTTGTGGTTTTTGTGAAGGCAAGCATCACTATTACTATTGCTCATACTTATTGTGATGGTTTTTTCAAACCCCCCCCTTACAGTAAGTATTGAACTTAGGCACGTAACTCGCCCCGCATTTGTTTATTGAATAGACGTGTTATTTTGCTATTAAAAAGGGTTATTTGCTATTGCTTTTCTATGCGATTGCTCTTACAATTTCTATCTGGTGGACAATAAAATGGGTGAAAAAATTCCATAGAATGAAATGATCCATACGCTTATCTTGGGATCAGAGTATGTTATAGACTTGAGGGTAGGCTCTTTTGTCTGTTGACTTGGCAGTAAGCAACAGCTTAGTGATTCCCTAGCAACCACCCAGAACCCCCTAGCGACACCCTAGTAAACACTCAGAACACTATATAAAATACTGGGAAAACATTTGCTCCAATATGCAAATCTTCCTGCGTTGATGCTACAATGTGTTGACAAAAATAAATCTGTTACATTTATGGTAAAACACCTGCAGCTGTGGTTACCAGAAATTATAAAATTAAAAATACAGTGACCATGTTTCAGGCTTTACGGGATGTAATTTTGATGCCTGAATATTTTACGGTTTGCTGCCATTTATATTAATATACCATTGACCTGTTTCACCCACCATATTTGTAACCACCACCAGGAGAGAACAGTGGCAGTGAATTTAAAAGCATCCATGAAACAATAACAAGAAAAACATAAAAACTTGCTTTGGATCCATGCCAAGTCCCAGGAGAATTATATACAGGTCTATATACGCCACACTGCTAAACACAATGTAAACAATAGTGTACAATAGCACTATTTTTCCTTATTTTTCCTTTCTTGATATTATTGATGACTGTAACCCAAACAGTGCTGTTACTTTGTTTAATACTCAAGGACAATACTTGGATTTTCCGCATGCCGTAACGTCTCATGGAATATTTTGACTCATCGTCGTTTATTAAAACAAAGTGGGTATGGTTATGGTTAGTTAGCAATTTTAGCTCACTAACATCCTGTTAACATGTTTAATGTTTATGTCTTATGGCTATACTTTTTGAAACAATGTGTATTTTAGTATATATGGACTGGCCCATTCACATCCATTGTAAGTGCCATACCACAACCATGATTTTTCCTTGAATCTAAATAATATTTTTAATAATGTTGATTGCTGTCAATTGAGCTTAACATTTATTGAACCCGGAATATTCCTTTAAAGGTTCCAACCTAGCAAACACATGTGCATTTAGACACCATTGGTCCCCATGTGGCAGCAGCACTAACGTTCAGCTGTTTCTTATTCAAATTTGGGTTGAAATCGGGAAAGTAACTAAGGTAGTGTTTATTATCACACATGAGTCAGAATAATGCAAATGGGGCAGAGGGGGATTCCCTGCCACTACCCTGCTGCGCCCGCTGACGATGAGTCTGGTTATCCACTCACACTCCGGTGTTATGAATGGAAAGGGTAAGACAAGATGGAAAATATTAACAACACGCCAAATGGGGAACCAAAAGCAGACCGAACCTTCAGCAGCTGTGCTCCTGTTGCATGTGAGCTTTTGAAATGTCAGGGAGAGTTCACCCAAAAATGAAAATTCTGTCCTCAATTTCTCACTTTCACTCATGTTATTCCAAACCTGTATGACTTCCTTTCATGGAACACAAAAGGAGACTACATTTGGCATGCCAGCAATGGCTAATCGTTCTATGCTTTCTTAGGATATTAATTTGATCTGAAGGTACCAGTCATTCTGTTCCAGACACAAACAATAGTCTGAATTTTTGGTTGTCTTTGAGTTAGACATTGACCCCCTAGGTTTGTTTGTTGTTTAAGTGCATTTCTAATTGTTGTTTGAAAAGCTGAAACGAATGCTCCGAGCTGGAAGTGTGTTAATTTGCAGACGGACATTTGATCGGATTAAATCTATGGGAAGGCTGTTGCTGCAAACACTGCAATTTGGTTTTGAAGCTACTGATAAGAATTCCTTTTGTTGAGAAACACTAGACCAATAAAAACATTTCCTGAAGGCTTTTTTGATAGTTCTTTACATTTACATTTATGCATTTGGCAGACACTTTTAACCAAAGCGACTTACAGTGCCCTTATTACAGGGACAACCCCCCCGGAGCAACCTGGAGTTAAGTGCCTTACTCAAGGACACAATGGTGGTGGCCGTGGGGATCGAACCAGCTACCTTCTGATTACTAGTTATGCGGTTTAGCCCACTACGCCACCACCACCACTAGTTCCAATACGTTTGGTCAAACAAGAACAAAAAATGCAGTGACACAACTATGTAAGAATATTCTTTGTTTCTCAACTTTAAAATCAGTGTAGAGTTGAAACTTCTACCCATTGTTTGATTGACTTTTTTGTAATCTGAGTTTCTGAACTAAAGACAATATTTCCTCTTTAACATCTTTAAACACCTTTTTCCATTGTATCAGATAACGTAAAGGCAGGTTCATGGGCCTCTTCGCGGAACTAAAAAAGTGCAAGTGTCTTTAAATAAAGCTTCTGTGTTGCTTTGTTGTGTTTGATCTGTCATTTAGACCTTTTTTAACGAGGCAAAGTGCAGCTTCCTCAGTCTGTTTAAAAGTGTGACAACAGAAGTAGGCCGGTACTGCGAAAGAGGAAATTGAGTAAGAAATTCTCAGAATCTCTGCGGATAGTGGTCATGTGACTTGCCGGAATGCTCTCTGAGGCTGGAGCTCATTTGCATATCGCCGCTTTCGGAAGGCCTCCGAAAGAAGCTCATGCGCTCGTTTGTTTACATCTGCAACATTTTTTTGGGCCACAAGTCTTATTTTGAGTCACATGTTGGCACATAAATGAGCATGATAAAGCCCGCCAAAAGCATCGCTTGCAGAGCGGTTCGTGCAGTCTTGCATGCATGCATGACAAATTTGCCTATTGCCAGGCTGTTAGGATTACTAATTAATTGCTTGTACACTATCATTTTAATGTTTAAAGAAAGAACTACATGCAAATTTCATGCAACTGTAACAAATAGTTCTGATGACTAACATAATGCTTTTTTGCAATGCACCCTTTTGTCTTTCAATGCATTAAGCTTTTTTCATAGTTGTGTAATGCAATTCTTTTTTTATGTTCTAAAATTAAATCATAAATGCAATTAAATAATAAAATGCAATAAAAACAAAATGCTCTTGATTTGGCCTGAAATAAATGTTTGCACTGATCATTTGTTTATATTGGCAACCCTAGTAATTTAAATAAGTTATTTATTGTTTTAGTCCAAAGTTAGACTTGAATAAATACAATAGACCCTTTTCACAGGCAATAATGATGCATTTCTGACATAAATGCTGCGTAAATAGGGAATTAAAAAAAAAAAAAAATAATAATTATTATTTAATGTTAAATTATAACATTATATATATTACCTTTGAATTAATAAACAGCTTGAAACAGTGATGTGATGGTTTTTCAAATTCAACTGCTTCCATCTTTTTGTCTTCTAATAGCTGCAATCTCCCTATTTTTTCTTCTTTTGGAAAGTTGTGGATACACAATAGTAAATTTTTTTCTTTTGCTGTTGGAGCAAATGGATTCCCAAAATATTTGCTGTCTCCCATTAAACCACTATACCTGAAAATGTGAAAAGGGTAAAAACATTAAATGTTCTTAACAGCCATGAAATGTTGAATGGATACAAAGGTAATATTGTGCATATTTGTACACAACTCAATTCTATATTATTTTTATGGTCTCAAGTTAAAGACGTAAAAAAGTAAATCAATTATACGCAAAACGCCAAATGCAATTAAAACATGAACTTTTCTTAGCTGCTTTGAAAGAAACTTACTCAGAAATACTTTGGTTTTACCTTCTTTCTGCAGCCGATCAGGTTTACGGAGACCAAGATATGCACGAAGTCGTTCGCAAACATTGCATGGATTACTTGGTATGTGTGCTGTTCTATTCTTTGAGTCTAAAACAAAAATGTAAACATTTGTATTACTTTCATTCATATTCTGTATTTCTTTGATTCATGTATGGTGACTCAAATTCCTCTATGGATTAATAATTTCACTTATAGATGAAAAACGCAGACTACTTCTCGAACTATGTGACAGAGGACTTCACTACATACATCAACAGAAAGAGGAAGAACAATTGCCATGGGAACCATATTGAAATGCAAGCCATGGCGGAGATGTACAATCGCCCAGTGGAGGTTTATCAGTATGGCACAGGTGAGCAGAGTACAAAGCCCAGTTTGCATTATTGTCAATAAGATGTAACTGTATACCACTAGTTTACATTGCAATTGCTTTACTAATTTGTATTGAAACCTGCATATCTTATTGCATATCTGCATATATATTTATAAATAATGTTTATTTCCTTTTTTGTTTTTAGAACCAATCAATACGTTCCATGGCATCCACCAAAATAATGATGAACCAATCAGAGTTAGTTACCATGGAAACATTCACTACAACTCTGTGGTGAATCCAAACAAAGCCACGATTGGAGTTGGGCTCGGACTTCCTGCCTTTAAACCAGGGGTGGGTACCTGGAGCTGCCTTTATATTAAATGTTTTTAACATACATAATTATACGTGAAAAACGTAGTTTTTGCCCCTGTGTTGATTATGTATTTCCTGTTGAAACAAGCATTTGGGGTGGGATATATTGAATGGCTCCTCCATTTTTTAAATAGCCTATAACCTTTAGTTTACGGCTGTCACAAGCTGGGTTTCCATCCAACTATTTTTATGCGCATTTTGAAATTGTGCATAAGAAATCCTGAATGGAAATGCTTGATCTGCATATACATTTTCTAAATTTGCATAATATTTAATGTGCTAGGAGGAGGTGGATTTTCTAGCGTTTCCCATTAGTTAAAATGCTTATTAAGGTGATGGAAACAGATTATTTGCAAAACAATTACGTGTTTTGACCATTCGTGCATGTGTTATGTGTGCGATAGCTTGATATGACTGGCCCAATGAAAGGTCCGACCTTGGCATTCAATTCTTCGAACATAGCGCTTCACTTTCGAAAGTGTTTAACCCACAGCTGGCCAATAAAGTGGGTCCTCACAATCTGCCAAAACAGTTTTGAGAGTGGGCGCTCCCAGGAATGTGGAGGCTAGTGGCGTGTGGGCATCATTATACCAGATATTACACTTAATCTGCGATGTCTCCTGGCAGCATTTAATAAAACAAGATACAATATTTCCAATCCTGCAAATAAAACTCACTGAAGCAAGGAGGTCATTCAGATGCGTTTTGGCAGCTTGGGTTCAACAAAGGCTCTTTTCACAGTGGGGAAACTTACAGTATGTTTTTGTATCACAATAAACTCTTACATGTGAAAATATCAAGGAAAATTTAGTTCTTCATATCTTGACCCCTTTAAGTAAAATAACATGAAAGAAAAAAAATAATTGTATTCAACTTTTTAAGAATGAAATCCATATCCATTTTATTTAAGCCAGACTGTGTTTCTTTTTAAAATGTACTATTAAAAAAAATCTAAGAATTTGTTTTTACTCTATTATCAATGTAAGATTTTACAATAACACTTTTTGTGACCGATTACTGAAGACGTCTTTAAGTGTAATTAAAGTGAGAATAGCAGGCGATTGTTTGTGACTGTAGTGTTAAATGTGTTCATTTGCCCTTGTTGACCGCTCCAAGGTCGACTGATTCCAAACACTTTGGTGTTACCACTGTCTATGTGTATTCTTTCATGTACACCTCCATTTACCTGTACATCAATTCAGTAGAACAAGTGTTTTATGACAAGTTTACATATATTACAGAACATTACTGGTACGTTGCCTGTTGCAATGTTCAATATTACTTGCTCTGGAATGTGTAGCAAAGTCATCGTGGTTTTGTGAATTGGGAAGTCCATTGAAAATCTTGTCTAGTTAAGTAAGTCAGCTGATCCATGTTTGCAGAATATGTGGAATTTGACGACGATCGTCATCAAAGCCACAAAGAGATGACAAAGTGTGACCTGCAGTGTCCCGTTTCCCAGACTGCCCTGCCTGGAGAGGGGGGACATTCCACATGTCTGTGGTTTTGGGGGAACCCTATTAACAGCACACTGTTTTGTTTAAGTGCCAAATACCTTGTGATAATTTAAGCATCAAAGGCACATCATGCCTACCTATTAAAAATAGAGCCATGGTGATTGTGTACTGGGAACTCGGACTAATTTGTGACTAAGGGGGAACGCCAATGTGATTATTTCCATAATTACGCTTTTAGCAGCGTATCGATCAATAGTTTTGTGTTATTTTCATTTTAATACACTGCCGCCCAATTAAAAACTGGCCAAGTGGCTGGAACAAAACATGTTCTTTAGAGCGAAATGTGGGAAACATTGTGGTCTCTTTGTTTGTGGGCTGTTAAGAGAAAACATTGTCCAAAATGATAGAGTTTGTGTCTCATACGCAAAGTGCCCCATTCTGAATATCTGTTCGAATTAGATCTTTTGAGCCCCTAGAGCACATTGGGAATTGGGCATGCCAAATTGGGGAGGAAAGGGGAGGAGACAATTTTTGAATTAATGTATTTAATAATAATTAATATAAGTTACCTTTGATAGTAAGATGCCTTTAAAGGCACTATGTAAAAATATATATATTTATTAAAACAATATTTTTATAGAAAGGTGATTAACATAATATATATATATATATATATATATATATATATATATATATATATATATATATATATATATATAATAAAGTAAAAGAATACAATTTACACAATATAAACATGTATATCAATAATTCAAGTTTAAATATAAACCATCAAAATTGCATTTTAGTAAAATATTTCATTCTTTATATAGTCTATATGATGTATAAAATATTTTACTGAAATGTAAATTGTGTTTTTAATAAATTATTTCTAATAATAATAATAATAATGTCAACTTTTATTATGCACTTTTAAAGGTAGTTTCTCAAGCTGCTTCATATAGGAAAAATCAAAGATATATAAAAAAGATTAAAATCTACATATAAACATGTTTATCAAATGAATACTTATTATAAACCAAAAAATAAAGCAATTAAGTAAAATCTTTTCTGAAATAATACATTTTAAGATGAGATTTAAAAACAAAAAGTTGATTTCTTATCATATAAGGCGCTCCATGAATTTATGAGGTCTAATGCCTCACCTCCATCAATGACGAATGTCGAGTTAGATTGATGTAAAACAAATTATGAATTCCGACCTGACTTTTCACACTGAAGTCTGTTGCACAAAATCAGATATGTAACCGATTTATTTCCTCATATGAAAGTGGCCCGGATTGGAATTATAAATGTCAGATTCTGTGTCATTTTTGCTATACACATTGAGTCTGTTCCAAAACCTAGTGAGATGGCTTCTGCCATTTTATGCCTTTTATGGCACCATCCTAGCCATCATGACTGATCTGGAATGCTCTACATAGATACTGCACACTCAATAGGTTTCGGAACAGGGCTATTGTGTCACACGTGAGAAAAAAATGTATTGGGCTGCATTCAACTGCAGTGTAAATTTACGTAGGCAAATTCAAATGCCTGTGGGGTGAATTTTATTGCTACAGTGATGATTCCCAGAGTAAAACGATAAAATACTCAAGAGATGATAGCTCACTGACCATGAGTGTACCAACGAGTGTATATTTCTGGTATTTGACGTGTGACTACAAGTGTTATTGTCCAAGAGTTCCATATTACGTCCAGTTAGTTTAGTAGTGTAACAGTCTGAGTGGACATGACCACACTGTTCTACAGCTAAGGATGTGTAGTCCACATCTGTGTCATCTCCCACAGATCGAAAACAAGACAATGACAATAACAAGAGAAAAATACACAAACAGCCCAAATGATGTTACACTGTTATCACCCAAACATTTCAGACTTCTGAAGTTCGGCTCAATACAACTTTAGATTAAATTGTGGAGTGGTGGTGGCGTAGTGGGCTAAAGCACTGAGCTGGTAAGCAGAAGGTTGTCGGTTCGATCCCCACAGCCACCACCATTGTGTCCTTAACTCCAGGTTGCTGCGGGGGGATTGTCCCTGTAATAAGGAGCACTGTAAGTCGCTTTGGATAAAAGCATCTGTCAAATGCATAAATGTAAATTGCAAATATATTCTGAATGATTATGATTGTGTCACGTCGAACAGCGGTTTTGCATTCAGTGTCGACAGACAAATTGCTTGCCATGTGCCAGGTTAGAACATGTCCCCTTGATAAAGAACAAGTAGAATATCTGTCAAAGTGTCTCTTAAATAAGATTGATTGCTCAATTTGCATTTTGCTCAACAATGTTTTGCTCTTCCCACAAGATACAAGTGCTTGAACACAAAGCATTCTCACCTATCACCTGAGGGGCGACACTATGACCTTTAACATCTCTCTGTCTTGCTCTCCAAGCAGTTTGCTGACCAGTCACTTATGAAGAATGCCATTAAAACATCAGAGGAATCCTGGATTGAGCAACAGATGCTTGAGGACAAGAAGAGGGCCACAGATTGGGAGGCCACCAATGAAGCCATAGAGGAGCAAGTGGCAAGAGAATCTTACCTACAGTGGCTTCGAGACCAGGAGAAACGGGCGCGTCAGGTGTGGAAACACCAGCAGATGTTATTTTGACCAGCCTGTTTTAAATGCTCATCCTCTGAAAGACCTAGCACATATCGTACAATCAGAATCTTTATTTACATTCTTAAGAGAATAAAAACAAATTGCATTCCAAAACAAGATTAGTTAGTTGTAGTCCATTAGTTCACTGATTCCCAACCAGGGTTACTTGAGCTGGTTCCCGGGGGGTACGCAAAAATAATTTGATTTTGCTTAGTGAACAAAATCAAAATGTATGATTTAAAAGATAAATAACAGGCATTAGGGCTTGGTCAACCTATGAATGGCTGACTTCTAGTTGTTTTTGCATATTAAGCTGGGATAAGAGCAGGTATTTTAAAAGAGAAAATTACACTTTTAAAAGAATGAAAGAAAATTGATGGGGTCCAAAAAAAAGAAACAAATCCATAAGATGTATTTGAGCTACTTGGGTTATTGCTTCCGAAAGTAACACATATCTAACTTGTAATGCTTAAACGTGCATGCCGTGTGGTTTGCGTTTTCACACTTATACCATCTGTGAAGACCCTTCTTCAGAGAAACAGCAGACCTTCTTTTAAATCAGTCTTTAGCTTGAATTGTGCTTCTGAATTGAGTATTGTCATATTTTCTAACCAAACAAACACAAAAAATGTAACACCACTTCCAATCCAAAATTGGAACAAATACTCTATTTTTCGGTGTTTAGAATAAAAGTTAAAGTCATGAAAAAATAACATAGAAGTACGGGAATTATGTAGTGACCACAAAAATGTTCAACAAATCCAAACTCTTATTTTAGCTTCTTCACACTCTTGGCATTCTCTCTCAAACAACTTCATGAGGTGCATCCTGGGGCACTTTTTAATCCGTTTGAACTATCCGCAAATTTGCAGCTCATTATTTTCACATGCAAATGAGCTTGTGATTTGCCGCTAATGTTTGCCAGCAGTTTGCAGCTCTTTGGCAAATCTTTGGTAACAATGGACAGTTTGCAAATTATGTTTGCGGCAAATTTGCAGTGAACGCTCAATTTTTATAAGGGTTCCTATTTTTGCTGGAGGCTGCTTATCAATAATTCAAATTCATAAGTACATTCATTTTTGTCTACAAACCTAATTTCCAGCATTTAAGCATAAGCCTTTAGATCAAAATAAACATGAATTCAATTAAGTGTGTCCAAACTTTTGACTGATATTGGGATTACAAGGTGTAATTTATTGGTATAAGGTGTTACAAAATAATATTTACTGCTTCGAATGACAAAATCAAAAGCAAAAGTTAGCCAGCTCCCTTATCATTTGTGAATGAACGCGTCTTGTTTATTTTTCACACTCCTCCAGCCTCGTAAAGCAAGCGCTACGTGCAGCTCTGCCACTGCTGCAGCCTCCAGTGGTTTGGAAGAATGGAATGCCCGATCCCCGCGGCAACGCAGCTCCGCCCCCTCTCCAGAGATTCCTGATCCCTCGCACTTGGACACGCCTGCTAAACCCCCCTCCCCGGCCGGAGCGGCCCTCGCAATATCCAAACCCCCGTCGCCCTGTGCACCAGGTCTGTTATCAGTGTTTTATAACAAGGACAGTGCAATTACAACTATCAATGTGTAACTGTTTGATGCATTTCCTCTGCAAGCCACTTTATAGAGTAAATGGCCCATGATGTCCACAGATATTAGTCAAGAACTTATCCGGTTAATATTTCACCACAAAATCAAAAGAAAGAAATGAGAAAATATATTTTGCTTCATGAAAATTAAACCTATTTGTGGACCATTACGAAGCCAAATAGATCAACTAAACCTCTGAACTACCTCAAACAATCTACTTCCAAATGAAAGATATATGTACTTCATCTTGCTTTCCAGGTCCCAGTAACCAGGCTTGTGTTGGACCAGACAGACCCACCTCATCGTCTCTGGTGTCTCTGTATCCAACACGGGGCTACCGGGCCATTATGCAAGAGATGTCCCCTACTGCTTTTGGTGAGGAAGTAGATTTGTGCTTGACCACTTGCCTAGCTGGGTCACTATAGAGGAATTTAGGGACTAGAAATACATTTTATTGTGGCTCTCTTTTGCCTTCCTCATGCATTGCACTCATCTTGAATAATGTCAACTTAATCTATAATGTGATGTGAGTGGAGTACATCTGTGTGAAATGCATAAGAACTCATCCTGAAAGCAGCACGCACTTTCATTATGCACCATTATACACTTGATTGCTGTTGAGTATCAGCATACCTCAGCTAATGTGAACATCTGTTTGTTTTGGTTAAGAAGCTAAGAAAGTGCAAACAGTGAATAGCTCATATTTATGGTTCTTCTCATGGGATTGTTTCTCTTTTTGATGGATATATGATACAAATGACACAAAAGGAAATGAAAATGCTCTCCTCATTTACGTACCCTCATGCCATCCCAGGTGTGTAAAACATTCTTTCTTTAGAAGAACACATTTGAAGAAATAGCAAAAGAGATCAGTAGGTCCTTAAAATGCAAGTGGATTGTGATTAGACCTTTGAAGCTCCAGTAATCACAGACAGTCAGCATAAAGGTCAACCAGACGTGTAAATGTATGTCTTTTAAAGGGACATGATCGCTTTTGGTGCAATAAAGGTCAATATTTAATTACTTTTTAAATATAAAGCATTGCTTCTGATGTTATCGCATTAGCATGTTCACGCGAGAACCGATGCATGTGTGACACACACGGAAGTGTAGCGCTGTTTACAACAAAGTACGTTTTGTTTTTTTAGATCTGTATTTGTATCTGTTTGTTTTCTCAAAATGGTGCGTTTGTGTGCTTATACTGGATGTCTCAACTTGAGATTACATCCATAATATGCGAACGTGAATATGTCACACGAGATACCACGTGAACTCAACGCTGTCATGATGTGAACGCGCATACTGCTGCTAACCGGAAGTGATGTTTTATCGATAAAATGTACTTAAATATTGACCTTATTCATACCAGAAGTGATCATGTTGCTTTAGAAGACATTAATTAACCTAATTTATTAACCTAATACCACTTGAGTCGTATGGATGTCGTTTATGCTGACTGTCTTGGATTTTTGGAGGTCTGATCACCATCCACTTGCATTAAAAGGACCTACTGAGCTGAGATATTTTTCTCTTTTTTTTCCGAATGTGTTCTGCTGAAGGAAGAAAGTCATACACACCTGGGAAATTAAAGAATTTTAATTTTTTGGGTGAACTATCCCTTTAAGCAGAATGTTAGCCTTAGTCACCATTCACTTGCATTGTATGGAATTTTTTATAGAAAGTCAATGGTGACGGAGTCTAACATTCTGTCTAATATCTAATTTCGTTTTCCAGGGAAAAAAGAATGTTTGAAATAACACAAGGTAAGTGAATGATGACCTAATGTTCATTTTCTTTTTGGCTGAACTGTTATATCATGTGTTGTTTCTCTCTTGTTTTGCAATAGGTCTAACAGACTGGGAAGACGATGAGATATTGGCCTCAGTTTTGGCCGTGTCACAACAGGAATACCTCGATAGCATGAAGAAAAACGCCACACATAGAGAACCCTCCCCGGACAGTAGTTGATAAAGGAGTTTTTGAAGGCATAATCTGCACCCACCAAGATGGAGGCAGATACATGGGGATCACACCAATCACATCCTCTCCACCATCATGCAATTCACTTTTCCTTCTCCCTTCACCTACCTGACCAACCATCCATGCATCACTGGCCCGAGCCATCCAGTCGCAACGGCCCATTGTTGTGAAACTCGCCTAACCACTCCTTTATTTCTTACGACATTCACACCATCATTGGACTTCTTTAGGTGCATGTGAAAATAAACAACTGATATCATTATAGAATACCCAGAAAAAGTTATTGGGGGGGGGAAAAAAAGTCATACTTTATCCTCATAATAATTGATTAATATAATCTTGTTTTATTTTATTTTATTGTTTGGGATGAAAATGCTCTTTTTCTTGGAATAAAAAAAAAAGAGAACTTTCTGAAGAAATGTTAATCTTTGTTGCCATCTTTTCTTTGTGCCACGTGTATCACAAACAGTACCTAATAATAAAGCCTACATACAGTATACACTACCAGTCAAAGGTTTGAACACACTTGACTGAACCTTTTAAACTAAAGGCTTATGCAAATATCAATTGTGCCTGAATATTTGTTGAGAATGCCCTGAGTGTGCAGACAGAGCTGGATTCTAGGCAAAGGTGATTACAAGAAAAGAGCTGGGTCCTTCTAAAATACAGGAACATTTTGAGTTTCTAAACTTCCATTTGTATTATATCATAGTTTTAATGATTTTATGTTATGCAAAATGTGGAAAATTATAATAAAAAATAAGACGTTGTCTAAACTTTTGACTGGAAAGGTCTTGCAACTAGCATGCAATGCCGAAATCTGCACCCAGTTTAGGATCTTAAACGATCTATTAGACCTAAAATTCTGATAAAAACAAGTCATGAAATCTGCATGCATAAAAGCGTTATCTAACACTATCATTGAGCTATTAACAGTCTTGTCTTACTTGGTATAACATTACTAAGAGATTATTGAAGACCGAAACCACATTAGATTTTTTTTCAATACATGATCTGGGACTGCCCCGCGCGATGCATACAGGAGAATGACTCATTTTGCCCTTAAAACTGGAATAAAATAATCCCTGTATTATATGTGCAAATGAAAACCTACGCATATTGCTAAATGACTGGTATATAAGGTACACACCTGTAAATATTATTGTACATGGGTGAATAAAAAAAATTTAAGCTTGCAGAAAAAACCCACAAGTATTTTTGTCTTCGCGCGCGCTCTTTCTCAGGGACGTTGCGAAGGAGGCAGAGCTACTTGGGAGTTTTAGTCACCACTCATTAATATTCATATTTTTTAAAAGGTTTCAGCTCTCTGATTGGCTCCCAGTTCAAAACATTGCAAGCATGTTGGCCGCTATTGGGTGGATTTGTAAGAGTGGGCGTGTTTACACGTGTAAACTTAAAACATCAACAAACTGGGTTTATTCAGTCGTGTGCGGGTGTTTGGACTGGAAAGGGAGACGTCGCGTAGACGCTCACTGAAACGGCGGATTTTGAGTCAACGGACAACGCCAATCAATAGCAGATATGGACGTATTCTGAGGCAGTTTACCGTGCCTGCTTAAATTATTATTTCGTTGTATTTTCAGTTGTTATTCTTGTTTTGAAAATGTTGGACAAACGTATTGTTGACTTGCGATTGGATCATCTGGAAGACGTGAAGGCGAAACATGGTAAGATCTTTCAGATAACTACCGAACTAACACATCTTTTTTTACATATTTATTCGTGTGGATATGGCTGAAATGGCTTTAAAACTTATTCAAATTAAAATTTAAACCATATCAACACATTGCACAGCGTTTTCTGTTTATCATTATAATACTCCAGATTCAGAAAAATGTATTCTTGATTTTCTAAAGTGCAGTTTTATGGTTTAACACGATTTTCTCATTTATTTATTTTTTTAGTTAAAGAGCCATTTGAAAAGCAGTTCAAGTTTGGAGCGCTTCTGGGAAGTGGTGGTTTCGGCTCCGTTTTCGCCGGACAGCGCATTTCAGACGGACAACAGGTAATTAATGATATAAAACCATATACAAATATGACTGAAGCCTAATGAAAACGCTTTAACTAAAAGGGGCGATACTGAATTATTTGCATTATCATTTTAGGTGGCCATTAAACAAATATCCTGTGACAGAGTTCAACAGTGGGCAAGACTGGTGAGTAATATTTTATTGAAACTTTTGGAAAATATTCCGTTATTATTATCGTCTTCCAAGGAAGGAATTGTAATTAAAATAACATTAATTCGTTTTTACTTTGCTTTAAGATTCGTCTGGTGCATTATTGTAGATATAGAAAATACTAAAGTCCTCGAAACATGGAAAATATCGCCCTCTACCGATTGTTTTGGTTTTTACCGGAAGTGCCTCGTCGAATACAGAAAGTGACGTAGGTAGTGATGACGCTTCGGATTTGTCAAAACAGCTCAAAGGGGAACTCAGTGTAGTTTCCCTAAAGTGTCACAAAGACTAGTTTGATAGCAGTAGATCCAATAAAAATGATATATTTGGTTTCAAAAGTACTTTTAGGCCTTAGGCACCCACACACATGTACTTCCCCTTTTTTCTTTTTAGAATAAAAATCAAACAAATTGGGAGAACCCCTTAAATTGCACCTGCTGTACCATATGTTTAGTTTTTTTATAGGAATGATCAAATATATGAGGTCATCCTCAATTTGATTTTGTTTACTAGTGGAACACGAAAGGATACTTTAAAGAGTTGAAAAATGAAAATGCCCTCATTATTTACTCACCCTCATGCCATCACAGATGTGTATGACTTTATTTCTTTAGCAGAACACATTTGAAGAAATAGGTCCTTAAAATGCAAGTGTATGGTGATTAGACATTTGAAGCTCCAGTAATCACAGATAGTCAGCATAAACGTCAACCAGACTACTTAAAATTATGTCTTCTAAAGGGACACGATCACTTTTGGTGTGAAATAGATCAATATTTAAATACTTTTTTAAATATAAAGCATTGCTTATATCGTAATGGCGTTAGCATGTTCATGTGAGAACTGAAGCACGTGCACCAGTTCTGCTAAAGTGGAATAAAACTATAACCAATTCTAATTTCCTTATATTACCTTTACAGCCTGGTGAAGGAAACATGGTTCCCATGGAGATTGCTCTATTGCTGTCTCTGGGCGGTGGGTCAGGGGCAGTACCGGGTCACCGAGGCATCATCAGGATGTTGGACTGGTTTGAAGTTCCGAGTCAGGGGTACCTCATTGTATTTGAGAAACCGCAACACTGCCAGGATCTATTTGACTTCATCACTGAACGTGGGGCCCTGGAGGAACCCATTGCACAGAGGTGAGAAAAGAGACCCTTATGACTAATCTTTGCAATTTTGAAATGGATAAATTCAGGGCTCAAACGGTCATGAAAACCCTGAAAATATCAGAAAATAAGATAATGTCACATTTAACTAGAAAATGCATGGAATTTCTATAGCAAATATACATTTTCTAATTGTGATCTACACAAGAGCATTAAAATATTTTAGAGCAGAGTAAAAATCAACCAGAATTTGAATGGGTTTTCAAATCCAGTATTTACAAACGACTGGAAAATTAAGTACAATTCTAATTAGAATCTTGTTGTTTTTCTAGGTTCCTTAAACAGGTCATCGAAGCCCTCCAGTTTTGCCACTCCAGGGGAATTGTGCACCGGGACATCAAGGATGAGAACATCCTGGTGGACACCCGCACTGGAGACATCAAAATCATTGACTTTGGATCTGGGGCTCTGTTAAAGGACTCCATTTACACTGACTTTGAAGGTAAGCTCTTTGGTAGTATTTGTATATGCATGAGTACATCAAGGGTGTGACTGTTTTTTAATGGCCTGTGACCCCTTTTTCTAGGTACCAGAGTTTACAGTCCTCCAGAGTGGATCCTCAAGCAGCGTTACAACGCCCGTCCGCTCACTGTGTGGTCACTGGGAGTACTTCTGTTTGACATGGTGTGTGGGGACATTCCTTTTGAGCGGGACGGGGACATCGTACAAGCCACTCCGAGTTTCACTAAACGCATCTCCAAAGGTGAGTTACCAAACATACAAAAGTCAACATGAAATCAGAATTGACCCTATTTGTTTCCTTAACACATAAATAGTATAAAACTGGTGTGTATATGCTGTTTTTTTTATTTTTAATGTGCATGTTTTGACTGATATTTGGTACTAATGTTTATTCTGTTTTGTTCCAGAATGCCAGTCTCTGATTCGCTGGTGCCTTGCATACAGACCAGAGGATCGGCCAACATTAGAGCAGATCCTTCTTCATCCTTGGATGATGGAGAACTCGGAGGACATTGGAGATTTGCAAGCAGAAAGCAATATCACGCCAAGCCTTTGAATCCCAAAGGACTTTCACATACTGTACACTGTTTCTTGTTACACTGGACATTTCAAACTCTAGTTACTGCCTGCTGGACTTCCTAATGTATTAGTTTTGTTTGGCTAACTTCAGAAGATTCCCTGGCATCGTTTTGGTTCATGTGGACTTGAGTTCACAAAATCTAGCCCTGGATTGCTGCAGTTTCACTTTATGAATGAAAACATCCCACGTCTACATTCTTTGCAAAACAGTGGAAGTTTTCTTATTTATTGCTGATTATTTATTTCTCAGCCACATACTAATTTATTTTTGCGCTCGGTGGTTCGTGAATTTTCAGAAGCAGTAATCTGTGTTTTTTTGTTTGTTTGTTTTGTTTTTTTAAGTTCTAATTGACTAAAGAAATGATAATGGTAGACTTACAGTCACGTATTAGACTGTGATGATACCTGGTTTTACAGGTTTTCGTTGTACAGCGATATTCTCTCCCTGTTCTAAGGGGCGACACAAAAAGACTTTGGATATTGTTTCCAGTCCTTTGATGGGAGCTGTGGCCTAACAATAATATAGGCTCACGTAGATGTGTTCTCTTTTATAAAACACACACTTTTTCTCAAAGAAAAGGAGCGTTTCTGTTTACTATAAATGAATCAGTTCACTAGATAGCAAGCTGGCTTTTGGTTTCTGTCTGCATTGTTTGTGAAGTACTGGGCATCAACTTAAGGAATGTTGCCAGGACACTTTGTACTAAAATGATCTGTCTTTTTGTTGGAAATTCCCAAAGATCAGAGCTACTAACACATTATTTATGTTTACTAAAAAGGCCAAATGATCATCCTAATTATTTGATTTTGTTAACGCAAAAGAGAATGAAGTACCACAGCTTTTGTTTAATTTAAATGCTCTTTTGAAAGGTGGACCTTCAAGAATGCATCCTTTCCTCTTTTTATTTTGTTTTTAATTTTTTTCGTAGAAACATTGGCATGTGCCCACCAGGGATTTGCATATGTGTAATTCGATGGCTTTGGATCCAGGTTGGCATGTTACATTTTTTTTTTAGACTTTATTCTTGTAGGAATTAAATTAAATTCACTACTGTACAAGAATGAGACTTCTCCCAATGTATGTAGTGGGGGCATTTGCTATCACAAACTTTTCCCCTTTTTTCCCCACTTTTTTGTTTAGAAAATCCTTGCTGTTTCACTTGGGTTGGTAAATGTTTTTGTAAATACTTGTGTATTGAAATATTTGATGTGGCAGTTGTCACATGATGTTTAATTTAAATGATTCTGTTAATAAAATATAGACGTGAAATATCTATATTTAAAAGAAAAATCATCTGTCTTGTCCTATATATTCGTTTTGCTTATGAGAAAGAGACTGTTTTGAATAGTGACCATACTTTATCGATAATACTTGCTTGAGGGAAAGGTTGAACAGGCTGCTCCAGTTAAACCATTCCTGACAATATTATAAAAGAACATTTTTACCACGTCCACATGCCTGTCATACTTTGTCCCTGCTTTACTGTAATGACTGAACTAACCTTTCCAGATCATGTGATTAAGATCACATTAAACTATCAAACACCTGGTACATGAGCTGAACATATTTACCAACAGAAACCTGTAGATTAGATGTGTACAAGTGTCTTAGTTATTATCAATTTGTCCTTTTACATTTAATCAATGCTACTCAAAGGCAATTTTAGACCCTATTTTATCTCTCAGCCACCCTAAAAAATGGATTATGTGACTCTTCATGATAGGTTATTTCATGTTAAGACCAAGCCTATCCAATCTATGTAAAATCTTGAATTGCATAATGTGCACCCTTGCATCTCTAGATGCAGACTTGAAGTTGTTCTAATCCTAGCTACCCCCTAGGGGGCCCCTCCAATACCAAGTTGAAATCTTTCTCCCATAATCTCTTGATAGAAGTTAAAGGTCCATCTCCCAGACTGAATTAACAGGGAGTAATACACTGATGCCTCATGACCTTTTCCAAAAGCATTAATCACAACTCCCAGAGTGTGCCGCTTTAGGGGGTGTATGTTACTCCCCAAAATAATACAGAGCAGGTGGCACAGCTGTAAATACCTATAAAACTGAGATCTGGGAATCCCAAAATGTTGAACCAAATTTTCAAAAGATCACAAAACTCCGCTCTCATATAGGTCACCGAACGTATTAACCTCCCTCACAATCCACTCTGAGCAGCAGAAAGGGAATTTATTAATATATAATTTTGGGTTCTGCCATATGCTGGAGGCAACATTTAAATACATTTCTGAATTAAACACTCTGGACACTTTTGTCCATACCAACTGCAAATGGGACATAACGGGGTGTAATTTAACTTCTCTGATTAGTTTGATGGAAAGGCTTTGCAATGGTGACATAGGGGCAATAACTTCCTGTTTAATACAAAATAGAAAAAGAATCACTCTGCTTTATATATCTAGCCAAATGCTTCCCAGCTTTGTCCCCCGACTCAAAATATGACTGTCCTGCCCTGAATAGCCAAAACTCCACCTTCCGCGACAAAATAGAATTATATCTGTATTTCAATCGAGTCAATTCTCTGAGGCCATCAGATGACATTCAGTGCTTCAGCTCTGCCTCTACACTTTTAATAGTCCCTTCCAACTCCACGAGTTCTTGTGCTTTGGATTTTTTTATGAATGAGGCATACTGTATGATCCGGCCCCTAAGAACTGCCTTAAGTGCCTCCCAAGCCATGCCAACAGAGGATACTAAGGTCCAGATGGTCTCCATATAGACATTGATTTCAGCCTTTAGCATTTGTTAAAATTCAGGAGTTTGCAAAAGGGATATGTTAAAGCACCAACTATATGATTTATTTTTCTCTGTATGTGGCAACACCTCTAAACTCACCAGGGCGTGATCTGAGAATAAATTTTTTCCAATTGAACGATCAACAACAGATGAAATGAGGGACTAAGATCTTCCCCCATAACAAAAGAAACATGTGCATTAACCCTGCACATGGCAGTGCCAACTGGGATCCATCTTTCTAAACTGTCCATGTACGCCTATGAGAACCCCAGCAACACATTTGCCATCGGATTGCTCAAGTTTGGTGTTTCTGTACACTTTTTGTGTGACAGAATTACACAACAGAAAATAATCTATAAAACAAACTCCAGCCAATATGAGGCATAAGAACAATGAATGTGCAGATTCATCCACAAAACTGTCCCGAAGGTGTGTTCCTCCATAAAACAAGCACCAGTCACTAGGTGGAACCAGCACAAAAAAAACAAACCAAAAAAGGCTGTTCAGTTTCCTCGGGCATTCAAATGAATGTTCAGTGAGCTGGCCCATTTGGCCATTACGTGAGTGTAACACATGCCCTAATCACTCTAATGATTTGCAAGAAATATCCCACAAAACAAACTCCAGCCAATATGAGGCACAAGCACAAAGAACATGCAGATTCATCCACATAACTGTCCCGAAGGTGTGTTCCTCCATAAAACAAACTCCAGCCAGTAGGCAGAACCAGCACAAAAAGAAACAAAAAAGGCATTCAGTTTCCATGGACGTTCAAGTGAATGTTCAGTGAGTCAGTCTCACTCGGCTGCATCGAGAGCATCACACAATGATTTACTCATTTAATTGACTTTATGAAGGACATCACTTGCTGTGGGCATGTAAATATTTTGCGGCTTTCCTTAGTATCTATTCTCAATTTGTCTGGGAACATCAGTGCAAAAGCGACCTTCTGTTGATGTAAGAGATTCTTGCATTCCTTTTATCAATCATGTTTCTCTCTTGTCAAATTTGCAAAGTCTGGGAACAAGAAAATGCTGTGGTTCTTCCAAGAAAGCCTTCCTTTACGCCTCACCTTGCGTAAGATCTTTATCGGATGATCTAAGAAATTTGGCAAGAATTGATCGGGGCCTGTCTCCCTCCACGGATCTCTGAGCTGGGAAGAGCTCATTTAGGAATTTCACCATATCTCTGCCTTCTTCGTTCTCAGGAATTCCAACAATTCGGACATTGTTTCGCTGGTTACGATTCTCAAGGTCTTCTAACTTTTCCCAAACACACTCCATGTCTATCTTGGTCGCTAGCGGATTAGCAGCTAATTCCCTCTCTGATGACTCTAGATAATCGATCCGTTTCTCGAAGTCTCCCACTCTGGTAACCAACTCAGAGAACTTTGTCTCCATGGCAGTGAATAATTGACGTATTACAGCAAGATCCTCCAAGTCAGCAATGACCTTCACCAGCATTGACGACATGCTCGAGAGTTGACGCTGAATCTCTCCCAACGCACCTTCCAACTGAGTTCCAGGTTTTCAGCCCTGTCAGGGGTATCAGCTTGAGCACATAAGTGTCTTTTAATGCCTCCAGAGCCTGAAGATTTTGAATTCTGTGACATGTTTTCTTCATAGAACAGTTATGGAACAGGGTGTATCGAATCTCACCTGTTTATGACACAAAAAGCATTCAAAACTAGCAAAGTGCGCAGAGCTCTCCGTTCACATATCCGCCCCTCGCATGGCGCCACACGACCCCATATTCTCATATTCTTGCTGTCTCAGTAGGAAAGTGACAATGATCTATATTTATAGTATCTTAAAGGGATAGTTCACCCAAAAAGTTTAATCCTCTTATCATTTAGTCACCCTCATGCCATCCCAGATTTATCAGCAGAACACAAACAAAGATTTTTAGATCTTTGGCAGTGAATGGTGAGCAGACCTTTGTAGCTCCATAAAATCACATAAAGGAAACATTTCATTAATCCATAAGACTCCAGTGGTTTAATCCATATCTTCAGAAGTGATATAATAGGTGTGGGTGAGAAACAGATCAAAATGTAAGTCTATTTTCACTTTCACATCTGAAAGTGAAAGTTAAAGTGGAGATTTAGAGTAACAATTACTTAAATATTGTTCTGTTTCACACACACACATATGATATTGCTTCTGAAGATATGTATTTAAACACTAGAGTCAAACACTGGATTACATTGATATTACCTTTATGTGATTTTTGTAGCTGCAAAATAATGTCTGATCACCATTCACTAATCACCTACAGAGCTGATATAAAAATCTTAATTTGTGTTCTGCTGAAGAAGAAAAAAGTAATAAACATCTGGGATGGCATGAGGGCGAGTAAATGATAAGAGAATACACATTTTTGGGTGAAGTATCCAGTAAACTTGACACTCAAGCGTGATCTCTCAGCAAACACATGCAGAATCTATTGGGGGCTGCTGCCTTCTAGTGGCCATTGTGGAACAAAGCAAATGCTGCTGAGTGACAATTTGAACAGAAATGTGTAACATTATAAAAAGTCTTAATTCTTTTCAACAAGCCTATTAAAATTGTAATCAGGTGAAAGTAAACAATATAAATACCACACACTATTTTACTGGGGACTGAATGTCACCGAATTGTAGGAATGATCCATTTATACAGGTGTGAAGCCATCCGTCTTAAAACAGCTGACATCTTACATAACAGTTGTGTGTGTTTCAGGTCAATTTCTCTCGATCTGTGAAACATTCTCAGCAGTTTGGGTGTGTGACACTAAAATACGAAACAAATGGCATCTTGTATGCATTTCATGCGGAACACAATTTTTTCCCCTTAATTACGGGACGATTCCTTATTTTACGGGACGTTTGGCATATTTTGTCAATTAATTTTATTTGATACTACTGCTTTACCATAAGGGTCACTCTCTCTCCACAGGAATTCCATGAATTCCCTCAGTCGATGACGGCGGTGACAACGGATGTCAGGGGCAGGGAATGGTAGAATTCATGTGATAATGCTCCAATTACAACAAAGAATCTCTAGTTTCACAAAACAACATCCAATACAGTTAAACGGAAACTAACACAACAGTAGATTAATACCGAGGGTATACACAAATATTGATCCTTAGAAGTCATTATACGTAAACAAAAAGTAAGCATACACCACTGCTTGTGATGAATTAGCCTTCCAGATTCACCTACAAATTGACATCAAGGCTAAACAGCTCAATTGTCTCAAATGATTCCTTGAGTCTTACTGGCCCTATCAGATAGTTGCCAAGCATCCATCATTTTCCTTGACCATCCCGGTCAACTAAATTACGATATGCACACATATTAACAAACAAAAGAAAATATCTGAAAAAATATGAAAATACACAAACAAAAAGAAAAGAAAAGAAAGAACTCCACAAAGAATAGAATTTACAATTACCACCACAATTCTGTTTATTTCCACATGGTCCTCAATGAGAGCCCTCCAGAAAAGCCAAATACCTGTCCCGTTTCTTACCATACATGTCTACCTGCCAAGCTGCTCATATGACATTGTTGTGATGTGGCCATGGCTGAGCAACCTCTGTGTAGAGCAGGCCTGGAGAAGCAGAAAGGTAAGGATTGACACCTGTGGGAAATTATCTCTAACAGCTGTTCTGTGTTTCATTGAGAGCTGTAAGGGGATAAAAAGGGTGTCCAAGCTGCCGGAGGGGAGAGAAAGAGACGCACGCAGCCGAGTTTGTGTTGTGGGTGCATGTTGTTCTGAAAAGCCAATACTTTGTGTTACACTGAAAAGTGCTGTCAATATAAGACAGTGTGGATTGTTTACCCTGCCACTTCCTTAATAAAGAGAGCAAGATACCTGTCACAGACACCCTGCCCAATTCAGTTAACCATACTTGAAATGAGGGAGCGCCAGTTGACTTCCATCCTCTAAGAATGATCTGTCTGCCAATCGTTACGCTAGTTTGGACCCAGATTTTTGTATATTTGTCACCTACTTTAATGACCGCCTCATCTCCCAATATACAATAACAATTTGGAGTTCAACCATATGTTTGAGAAAACATTTAGGTAAGTATCAAAATTTGAACATACGGGAAACCTTTGTCCATACTAAATGTAAGCATGAAATAATGGGATGCATTTTCACTTCTCTATGCAGTTTAATATAAATACTTTGCAATGGTGAGATTGGGGCAAGGAGTACGCTTGTTCAGTGTAGTACCAGGGAGGGTCTCTCTCAGGTGGAAGATACCAATGGGCCGCAGGTGTATGAGACTAAAAGCATAGTAATAAAGCACATTTTGGGGAGTCATGTAAATGACTGAAATGCAACCAAGGTTGTTTACCATTCCAAATAAAAGACTTAGATAATATATCAAATTGTTTAATATAAGAAAGAGGAACCATAAGAGAGAGAGAGACAGTATGTACTTTAATATTGGGTTACAATTCATTTTTAGAACATTGACCTTCCCTGCCATAGACAAATGTAGTGAAGCCAACCTATCCACATCAGATGAGAACCTTTTCAACAATTGGTCAAAATTAACTAAATAAATCTCTCCAATTTGCTGGAAATAAAATGCCTAAATACATAATGCCTTGCTTGAGCCATTGAAAGGCACCAGGCTGGAAAGCCGTGGCAGGGCAATATGCTGTCAGAGCAAGAGGTTCTGTATTTAGACCAATTCACCCCTGAAAATTTGGAGAAAGAATGAATAATCCTATCAAGGCTAGGCACAGACCTACTAGGGTCGGGGACAAACAATAATATATAATCTGCGTAAAGTAGACGTTTATGCACCACACCTCCTGCAACAATAACAGGAAACCCATCCTCTTCTTATTGCGGCTGCTGCTGGTTCTAGGAAAAGACAGAACAATAGGACAGGTGAGAGGACAGCCTTGCCGGGTTCACCTACCAAGAGAAGAATAGGTTCGTTTGGACGATTCATGTATACAAAGCTCTCCTAAACCATCCTCACGCTATTATTGAGTAGTCCGATTCATTTTAGTCAATCTTTTTATTCAGATGATTCATGTTGATGAACCATATATTGAAGGATGACTAATTTGAGCATTTCATGCAGATTACCCACAGCATCATTGCAGCTCTTTTGACCTCTTTATCTACACCTATTTTTTTTATTTTATTTTTTTTTTATAAATATTTAGCAAAATACTACATTATCGTGTATCTGTTCAAATACCGTTTAATACTGATAGTTAAATGTGTTAAAAAAAGATAGTGTTTCAATGTAGTGTAGCTAACTACTGTTCTTCTTTTTGTAAGGTAGCCTCAACTTAAAATTGCTCAGGGACAGAATAAATAAATATGTTTTACTTATAAACAATAATCAAAAAATATATTTTATTGTTTGAATTCATTACATGCTGTTTTGCTGTAAAAATCCATATCAAACAGTTATAAAAATGTTTTATTGCTTGTTTGAAAGCCAGCACTTGGATTCTTTTTTATTATTATTGATAGGGTGTCCAGAAATTTGACAGGGCCAAGGTGGCAACCCTTATCAGAGTAGGGTTGCCACCTGTCCCAGAAAATATGGGATCATCCCGTATTTAATGATAAAATTATGCATCTCATATTGATTCAATTTGGGATGCGATTTGTCCCGTATTTAAGCTGGTCAGATGATGTCACTGTGAAATCGGTCCAGATCGGCAATTTAACATTGATATAAATTGGGAAATTTGCCTACGGTGGGTAAGGGACCATCTGAAAAGACCACACGTTGTGCTAAAATGTGCTAATACTGTGGAGGGTGCGGTAAGGGGCCGTCTGAAAAGTCCACACGTTGTGCTAAAATGTGCTAATACTGTGGAGAGTGTGGTAAGGGACCATCTGAAAAGTCCACACGTTGTGCTAAAATGTGCTAATACTGTGGAGGGTGCGGTAAGGGGCCGTCTGAAAAGTCCACACGTTGTGCTAAAATGTGCTAATACTGTGGAGAGTGTGGTAAGGGACCATCTGAAAAGTCCACACGTTGTGCTATAATGTGCTATAATGTGCTATAATGTGCTAATACTGTGGAGGGTGTGGTAAGGGGCCGTCTGAAAAGTACACACATTGTGCTAAAATGTGCTAATACTGTGGAGGGTGTGGTAAGGGACCATCTGAAAAGTCCACACGTTGTGCTAAAATGTGCTAATACTTTGGAGGGTGCGGTAAGGGACCATCTGAAAAGGCCACACATTGTGCTAAAATGTGTTAATACTGTGGAGGGTGTGGTAAGGGGCCGTCTGAAAAGTACACACATTGTGCTAAAATGTGCTAATACTTTGGAGGGTGTGGTAAGGGACCATCTGAAAAGGCCACACGTTGTGCTAAAATGTGCTAATACTTTGGAGGGTGCGGTAAGGGACCATCTGAAAAGGCCACACGTTGTGCTAAAATGTGCTAATACTGTGGATGGTGCGGTAGGGGCCGTCCGAAAAGTCCACACGTTGTGCTAAAATGTGTTAATACTGTGGAGGGTGTGGTAAGGGGCCGTCTGAAAAGTCCACAAATGGTGGTAAAACTGTGGAGTTTTTCTATGTAATGTTCAAATGTTCAAATATATATATATATATATATATATATATATATATATATATATATATATATATATATATATATATATATATATATATATATAAACAAATATGTATAAACCATCCAAAATTGAAAGCATTTAAATAAAATAAAAAAATTTAAGTCATGGGTCTGGAAATGTATAATTTTAGCATATAAGAAAGGATATACAATTTTTTTATTATTATTAATAACGCATATTAACTCAACGCATTTATTGCTAAAACTGTTGAGGATGTAGTTAGGGACCGTGATCCCCCTCAACCCTAAATCGGAGTCAACTCTTGTATAGAGTTCGATTCTAAAATTGGAGATTAATCGATTCTATTGTTGTAACGACTCCGCATATGACCCCGTCCGGAGAAAAAACACATTGGTGGCAAGTGTAACAATAAATGGAATCAACAGTTGAAGTTGGTAGTCGAATAAACCCTACAGATGTCGCTAATGCATTTTGATGCATAAAACACCGCGAAGAAGAAATCGTGTGATTGGTTGCTACTCTCATTGACGGTAACAGGGAAATGATTGTCGTGGGGACGTCAACACTTTCCTCGAACACCACTGAACATTCAGTCCGCATTTACAGTCTCCTGTGAGCTGTTTCATGGCGCAGCGGTGGAGAAATCAGCATTAACCTCTGCATTCATCACAGATCGAGCGAGAAGAGCAGGGTTTGTGTGGCTGTGCGTGGAAAGAGCGGGTGAATATCAGATCCATGCTTGACAATGATGGCATCAAGCAGTGAGAGTCCAAATAAAAATGATGAAGATAAAACAATATCCAGCAGACAGACTGAAGGTAAGCCTGATAAACTTGCTCATCTTTTGTGATCTCTAAAATATCGCTTATCGATAACCCTTGTTGCCTAGTTACACGTTGCTTGACTGTCAGATCCAAATATATCAAATTGGACAGTGGTATTTACTTCATTTGTTGCACATGATACCATGATAATACCATTTTGTTTGGACATATATCATGGCAATTCCATGTTTTTGAATATGTAACAGTAATTCCATAATTTTGTACTTTACATGTAACATAGTAATACCATATTATTTGGACAATTTCTATAGTAATACCACGATTTGTTTGGACATCTACAGTGGTATTACCATGGTATGTATATTTGGACATGCACCATGGATAAACCATGTTTTTTTGGGACATGCACCATGGAAATACAATGTTTTTTTTGGGACATGCACCATGGAAATACCATGTTTTTTTGGGACATGCACCATGGAAATGCCATGTTCTAATTTGTTTTTTGGACATGCACCACAGTAATACCATGTTTTTGGACATGCACCACACCATGTTCTTAGACATGTAAAACCATAGTAATATTTATTTTTTTGTTGGACATGTACCATAGTAATACCGTTTTGTGGGGCATATATCATGGTAATACCTTATTTTTTGGTCATGTACCAAGGTAATACCATGGTTTTGGACACGTACCATGGTAATGCCATATATTTGGACATGTACTATGGTAATACCATGTTTTTTAACATGTTCCACTGGAATACTATTTTTTTTTTTGAGCACATGAACCATGGTAAGTCCATGGCATTCTTTGAAGTACATTGGAATACTATGTAAATACTTTGTTATGTGATATAGAAACCATAGAGTACTTATGGTATATCCAATAACATGGTATTAGCATCTGTTGCCTTCACTGTATCATGGTACCGCCACAGTACTTTTTTGTAAGGGACTACAGTTATTAGTACTACAGTACATTTTTAGTACCAATGACAGAAAAAGATTCCAGACAAAAACAAATGATTCTCAAAACTTTGCATTGTTTGAGTGAAATCCCATATTAATTAATAAAAATTTTACAGTAGTAATAAAAAGTAACCGTGGTATTTTAGGGGAAACTATCTCTAATAAAACAGTACTGTAGTATTACCATGGTCATTTTGGACATGGCACACAATTGTAAAACCATGACATATTTTAATGTACCATGGAGTAAAAGGGAAATACCAAGCTACCTTTATGTAATTAGGCTATTCAGTACTACAGTATTACCATGTGGTACCATCACTGTTTATAGTACTAGGCCTACTTTGAATGTTTTATCAAGCTTTAAATATTTTTTTTGTTCTTATTTTTCCCCTTTCTTTCTTTTTAGACAATGATTTACTTCACATTGTATGTGCATCTATGTCTCAATTTTTCGGGTATTTACTTTACGCTATTTTTGGGGTAGTACACAGCCCCCTAAAGCTGTATGGTTCTTGGTCTTGGTCTTGGGCATTAACAGCTCTTAAGAGTTTATGGGAAAGAGATTTGAACTTAGTACTGGAGGATGAGAAGTGGGAAAGATCATTGAATGACCACTCTGTATAAAATATGCTATTTAAAGAAACTTGCCTTTCTTATGTACACAGAATGTTTTTAAAGTGTCTTAAATGTTTAGTTACTCTGTGGCAGCGGGTGTATGATAATTGATCAGTTGTTTGACATGGAAAAAATAGAGATTTAAGAGGGTGGGACAGCACTGCTGGCTGTTAATGTGAAACAATGGCATTCTTTGCAGAGTAAAAGCAGGCAAAAAAACATTAAACAGGCAAAACAAGTTCTATAGGCTGTCCCTGGAAACCTGAGATTGTAAGACTTTTGTTTAAAAAGGCATGGCTTGACATTTCATTTCAATGGAACCAGATGAACATCTAAAATACCAGTTTTCCAGTGCAAACTGAACACATGCTGCCTACTTCCTGTTTGGCTTGTTTACCAGGAAGCTATTTCAATGCCACGCAGCAGCATGAATGAATCGACCATCTGTAAAGAGGGTGTTGCCACTGAGTTGAGCAAACATTGCTCTGCTGTCGACGTGTGCAGGTGTGCTTCGGCATTCAGAAAAGTTGAAAGTTGCCTAGTGTTGACGTAGGTAGATGTATGTCAGGGTTCTGAATCAGATCTTTTAGATTGACCTTCTAGTACACATTTTATGATTTGCAGTCTTACAGACATACCTGTGCCTGTTAAAGAAATGTTTCAGGTTAAATGTAAAATTCTGTGGTCGGCATCTGTGACATGATGGCGTTTAACATAATAATTTTGACTAATTTCACAGTATGATAAAACAAAGCACTTGTAAAAAATAAAAAAAAGACTCGAATGGATGCATCATTGCGCACATGGGTCTTTTTTCAAATTGAGATCCCACAGATGCTGTTAACATGTTTTAAACCTGGAACATCCTTTAAAAGTTGGTTAATGTTGTGTTGTCTCATGCTTGTGTTCCCATGCAGTTAATAAGAAGTTGAAGTACATCAGTTTGGCGATTCTGGTGATCCAGAACGCATCGCTTATCCTCAGCATCCGCTATGTGCGGACATTGCCAGGAGACCGTTTCTTCACCACCTCAGCTGTTGTCATGGCAGAAGTTCTTAAAGTTCTTACCAGTCTGGTTATCATCCTGATACAAAAGAGAGGTGTGTTCATCAGGTCAATTCTTATGACTCTTAAGGCCTGTTTATAATTACGCATCAAGCTTGTGCAATAGGCTTCATGATGTGCATTTTTAGTTCTTCAATTGCTGGTGTATTGAGAGACAATTCATTTCTGATGTAATTATGGGTGTACATTTTTAGAAATAAACTAAAGCAGTGTAATTTGTAGATTATAACGTATTTATTATATTATTGTAAGTTTAAAAAGTTCATTAAAAAAATGAGTTTAGGTACATATTATTTATCAGGGGTCCCCAAACTTAGTTGCTGCCTGAGCAAGGTCACTCTGCTATGTTTTCAAGGCGGGCAGTGAGTGAATCTACGGTATTTTTGTCAGAGATTATTCTTCTACTTTTATTACATGGATTGGGGTAAAATGGCCCCTTTTCATAATTTTTTATTTTATGCAATGTCAACAAAATTAGCAAATGTTTCTATTTATTAACTTTAATAATATGTTGTATGATGCATCATCATCCTGTACATGCTAAAGGTCTATCTATATATTTTAAAATGTAAAAGTAAATGAACATTGTTCTTAAGGGGGGCGCCCCATCTCACCCTACATGCTTTAATCTGACTACATTCTCAATCATATCCTAAAATACCTTGCAGTCATGCATATGCATATGTATGTTTATTTGGGATGTAATGGATCAAATTTCACATGGTTCACTTTGTACCATGGTTTTAGGGTCACTGTTTCGGTACGGTTCGGTATTTGTAATGTTCAGAGGGAAAACAATATTACTGCCAAATCCAAAGTAAAATATTCTATTTAGTAACCGGCACATAAAGAGATTTGCTCTCACTACAAATCACCATCGTTTTACTTCAGTAACCATAGTTTAAAAAACGAATTTGTAGTAAAATCATAGTAACCGCAAAATGAACATGGTTCCTGTCATGGTCACAATACTATAGTAAAATCAAGATTACTATATGGAAACTACAGTATTACTGTTGTAAAACAATGGTTAATTGTATCAAATGTATTATCTCTGCCAAGGAAACAATGGTGCCAACAGTTGTTATTACAGTCATGGGTACTGCAATATTACTATAGTAAAACCATGGTTGATTTTCGTTAGGGTCCTTAAAGGTGCAGTATGTAAGATTCAGAATCCCTTGTTATTAATGACACCTGTGGCTATTAAGTGAACTGCAGCCAGCTACCTGTTTCTCGCGCTTGTACACGCACTCCATAGGGAAGCGAGCGAGCATCCAAAACAATGACGTAACGTACAAAGAGACTGAACTTGATTCACCGGCATCATGCTGGCAGATTATGTAGCATAATTAAAATTATACAGTTATGGTTGTTTTACTACAAACTTTGAGACTAAACTAAAACTACTTATCAGCTAACACAGCATACTGAAACACGCATACATCTACATACTACCGAACTAACGAACTGTTGATCCCCAAAACCGAACAAAGGTCCCTCCAGGATTCAAATGCCCTGCCGATGTTCACTCTAGTTTTCTTTGGACCATGATCACGTTCCCACTTAGCTAAATGGGATTCAGTATATAATTATTATTTTTTTGGCTTACTCGGAGTTTGTGTAGGAGTCGGTGTTGTGCTGGGAGCCGATGTTTGCTGCATTCCATCTCTAAGGTAACGTTACCTTGTGTTGACACTGTTGAATAGCAGAAGAGAAGCAATTACTAAGGAAAGGCTCTCGGGAGTGTGCATAAAGGTCACATCCTTTGAAACCGACCTGCTCCCTTCGCATGAAAATCATTCTACGGGCTTTAATAGGCAAACTAGGAAGTCCAGGAAGGGCTCATTTCTTAAGTTGCGTTACAAGCCGTTCACACATTGGCAAAAATAAGGCAAATATTACATGAAAATAGTTCTATATTGCACCTTTTACTAAAAAAAATAGTTTTTCTTTCTCTAATTACTATCTCAGCATTTTAACTTAATACCTGCATTATTATGCTACATACATCAACATAAAGTTGCAAGCATCCCTTCTCTTGCTGTTTGTTTTAAATAACCTACTTTTTCTTTGATTAATTGCTCCTTTCCACCATCATTATTGCTTGGTGATTTTTGCGTAGCATCCCATCTGCTGCTGTTGCTTAAAGTCCCTATTATTTTGTTTTCATTTCACATCCGTAAACTCCTTTAAGGACAACACTCACCCACATGTCTTCACTTTGTACTTGCATGCAGATGCCAGCGTTTAGATTGGAGGAAGAACGGGCATGAGGCAAATACATGGTTAAGTCAGAAATGAAATTAGACGCTGCTTCTAATTCTTAATTTGAAGAGTAGTGTAAATAACAGAAGAAGAGAGCTTTTCTGGCATATTTTGTAGATATCAACAAAGCAAAAATGACAATTACAGGTGCCACTCTCACTTTCTCAGCATTTCTACGCTCCTTCAGACTGCAACGACTGACGCTCTTCATATGCGCAATACATGTAATGCACATGTAAACAAATATTTGTATCAGATTGCAAAGTTTAGAGGACATATAAGTACCTGCATGACAAGCCACCAAAGCAGTGACACACTTCTATTGCAGGCTGATAAAAACGTGTGAAAGGTGTGGTTCCACGGGCCAGTCAAATCATTTTGAAGGGCCTTATTTGGCCCACAGGCCAAAGTTTGGGGTCCTCTGTTATTTATTATACAAGTAAATCAGGTGTATATATATGTACTTGCTCTGGAGTCACTTAAATGATAATAAATAAAAATGTTGGCATACTTTGATGCTCTATGCTGGAATAAAAATACCCAATTAATTAACTATTTGCTTGAGCAAAACACAATAGTTAATTTTGTTATTTTAAAGCTTAGAAACTAAACTGCACAATGCATATAGGAAAAACAGGTGCCTTTTTTTAATTTCCTGACAAGAAAGTTCTGTTTTCATACCTTATGAAGTATGATTATTGACTGTACACCATACTGTCAAACATAAGTTCAATAAGGTCTGGAGCGGAATACAACAAATACATTTGTTTCACTCACATACCAAATGTATAGAGAGTAAAATCCCAGAGAAAAAAGCTTTTAGAGTTGATAAGTTGTAAACCGATGTCTTTTTTGGTTGCTTTTTTGCATGAAACAAATGGAATGTAAAGACAGTTTATGCTCCCTATTAAAACAAGCCCAAATTCAATGTGATACAATGCATAGATCTTGAAATAGTCTTGGTGAAATGCGATGCAACCTCAGATATAATTTTGATCATCCTTGTGGAGCTTCTCAGGTTACAAAGCAGACCAATCCCAGCTGTTGTGGTCTGCGCCAACACCGATGATCTACGGCATATGTTTGCAGAAGTATAAATCGGCCTTTACTAGTTTGATCTCATTGCATGTAGCAGTGCAGCCTGACATATTCATTTTTCACCTGTTGAAGGATTATCAGCATCTATAATGTGCTTTTCAGGATATCAGGTTGAAGATATTAATGTCAGGGTTTCAATAAAATTAATATTTTATGATTATATTACACCACAATGTTTCCTTATGTTTTCTTGGAGCAGAATGGGCCTAATCAAAAAGTTAAATATTAAAACAGGTTATCAGCTCCAGTATCATGCTATCATAGCTGATAAACGCACACCTGTGACCGCACATCATTTGAATTCTACGTTAATGTGCCAATTTGTTGTTTGGCAACTAAGTAGCCTACATTTAGGCTAATGAAATATATTACTTAGTGGAATTCTTTTTATAGTGACTGAATTTGTATTTTATATTTGTAATTATTTATTGAACATTGGTGACTTGTATCATATTGCTGTTGCTGCCACCATTTTTTTATTTTATCACTAAAATCCCTGTTAACCTTAGTAAAAACACAAACACATGGCCTCTCGTGGCTTATTGCTTTAATAAATTATGTTTTAGGAGGCAGTATTGTATTCACAGAACTCTGTGTGTGATTGGTGTTCTTTTTAAATTTTTTTTATAAATACAGGTAATGTGAAGATCTTTGCAATATTGCTGTATGACTCCATAGTCGTACAGTATTCGGACACACTGAAGTTAGCAGTGCCGTCCCTCATCTACACGTTACAAAACAACCTGCAGTATGTGGCCATTTCTAATCTACCTGCAGCCACTTTCCAGGTGAGACCCACATCTAACACTTTTCTTATCACTCACTTTTTTCTTTTCAATTTAAAGGAGCCATATTCAACACTTTTGTACCATTAGGATAGTTAGATGATAGATAGATGATAGATGGAGATATTAGATTAGATAAATAGCCATTCCTTATGTATCTATATATGGCTATATACTGTATATATACATTTTAATTCTCTCATCATTTACTCGCCATTATGCTGTCTCAAACACGTATTACTTTCTTATGTGGAACACAAACCAAAAAGTTTGATGGAGACATTGTGTGTGTGTCTGTACAATATAAGTCAGTTGGGTCCAAAATGTTCAAGCCTCAAAAAGGACATAAAAGCAGCATAACGGTAATCCATATGACTCCAGCGGTTTAATCCATGTCTTCTGAAGTAATATGATCAGTTTTGTGTGAGATTTATATTGAAGATATCTGCAGTCTCTTTGGCACAATCATGATTGGAAGCTCGATTACAATTCCTCACGCTTAATGCATGCAAGTGCTCCGCAGAACCTAAATCTAATACCAATTTGAGATGTCATAATGGTGAGTAAATGATGAAAGAATCATAATTTTTGCGTGAGCTATACCTTTAATAGGCTATTTTTCCTACTGTACCTTTAAGACTTCCTCATGTAAATGATCTATTTTTAGACTTCTGTATTTTGTATCCTACAGACCTACTTGCTGAAGGTGTTGATATGTAATTGTGGGTGGGTTGGCCAGATTTCTGAATGAGTTAACAGTTAACAGTAATATTTACCTGCATATATATATACTAAAACGTTTGAATATGGGTGTTTCTTCAACTTGGGACACATTTGGCTCTTGTGGACTTCTAGTATGTAAAGTCTTGTTAAAATCGAACATTAAACACAATTTAAAAGTATTCGGTGTTGGAAATTATAGTGATGTAAATTATGTTTTTAATGTTTTTTATTATTATTTGCCAACCACTTTGTTTTGTTAAGGCTAATTTCAGAGCTTTTTATGTATCCTAAATACACATAATTAACTAATATTATTTTCACACTTTTTGCATCATTTACATATTACATATTATGGCACCCAATAAAAAATATTCTGCTTACAAGTGAAATTTACTTTGAATTTTCATTGTTTTCTTCAAACATCACTTTTCAAATTTTCAAATTATATATGTATATATATATATATATATATATATATATATATATATATATATATATAATATAACATTTTATGGATAATGGATTTTCATCGTTCAATATTGAAAGCCTGGGTTTGGCACATGGCTAAAACAATCAAATCTCTACATAATAGGTAAAAATAAATGAACAAGGCCTGGTAAAAGGTTTGCAATTCAGTTTTAATAAGACCTTCATTTAACAGAAGAAAAAAAGTTTGTTTAAATAAAATTAATTTAAATTAAACATGAAAGTGCCCAAAAGAAACGCCCATTTATGTACGTACAGTATTTTAAATAAACACACTTCCTTCAGACTTCCATGAACGTTTTTGAGTGATGACGCACACAAATTGTTGAATCTGAGCATTGAATCGATTCGTTGGAACGGAGAGTTTGAAATGATTCTTTGAAATAAATCAAGCTGACCAGCTCTAAGGCCATTTTTGCTACTGAAGTTTAAACCAGAGATGCTATTACAACTTTCTCTCTCTCTGTAGGTCACATATCAGCTGAAGATCTTGACCACAGCATTGTTTTCAGTTCTCATGCTGCGGAAGAGTCTCTCTAAAGTCCAATGGATCTCTCTAGTGCTGCTGTTTGCTGGCGTGGCAATCGTCCAGGTGGAACAAGAGGGCGGAAAACAGAAGGAGGCTTTAACCGATGCCAATCAGAGCTACGCCAAAGGCTTGGTGTCGGTGGTGGTGTCCTGTTTGTCATCTGGGTTTGCCGGCGTTTACTTCGAGAAGATCTTGAAGGGCAGCTCGGCTTCCGTGTGGATGAGGAACGTGCAGCTCGGTGTCTTTGGGACTTTTTTGGGTCTTCTCGGCCTTTGGTGGAACGATGGAGCCGTCATTGCCGAGAAAGGCTTCCTGTTTGGCTACACGCCCATGGTGTGGGGGGTCATCTTCAACCAAGCGTTTGGTGGCCTCCTGGTGGCCGTGGTTGTTAAATACGCAGACAATATTCTCAAAGGATTCGCTACTTCTTTTTCCATCATCGTATCTACCATCACGTCCGTCTACCTATTTGGTTTCCACGTGGACTTGATCTTCACGCTGGGCGCAGGACTGGTCATAGGTGCTGTCTATATGTACAGTCTCCCCAAACCAAACACCAGCACTTCCAGTTCCAAGACATCCTTGTCGGGCCACAACAAAGTAGGAGACTCCGAGTTGGATGCTTTTCTCCCAAAGTCAGTGCTGGTGAAATGAATTGAGCAACCTGCCTGCAAATGATCTGTGTCCCCTTCCACATCCTTTTCCTTCTTAAGGAAACAGTTCACCCAAAAATAAAAATTCTAAAAAGCATTTTCTTCCACAGAAAAAAGTCATACATGTTTGTAACGACGTGAGGGAGTAAATTATGTCATATTTCGTTTTGCTTTTTGGGTGAACTATACCTTTAAGTCCCATTAATCATCCTTTACCTCTCTCGCTGGACTTCCTAACTCTCTCCGCTTTTTCTTTCTGCTGCTGTGGGGTTTTGGGTTCTGCTGTTGTGAAGGTGCCATTTTCTACTGCAGAGTTGTCTTTGGGGTCGTGGTGCTTTCATGAACACTGAACACTAGAGTTCCTCAAGTGTTTACAAGCTAGGCCGTTTATGAACGTGGCAGTCGGCCCCCGAGGTTTCCATGCATTCTTTACTTTTTTTAAACCAAAAAGCTGTGGTATCAGTTTACAGATTTCTTCACCTCGCCTCCCTGTATGTCTTTAAGAGATAGTTTACCCCAAAAATTAAAATTCTGTCATCATTTAATCACCCTCATGTTCTTCCAAGCACGTTAAGACTTCCTTTCTTCTATGGAACACAAAGTGAGATGTTAGGCAGAATTTTAGATACTGTCACATTTTCTGTAAATTGAAAGTAAATGGTGACAGAGACTAACATTCTGCCATCATACGGGTTTGGAACAACATGTAGGTGAGTAAATGATGACCGAGTTGAAACTGGAGGGAGAACTATTCCTTTTAGCAGCATTTTCTTGTTAGACAGCTTACTATGCTTGTGTCTGACATAATCATAATCATTAGGTTGCTAGTACTGAGCAAAGGAATGGGCTCTAATATTTGGGCTAGATCTTTAAAAGCTCATATTGTGACTCTCATGAAGAAATGTCAGGGTCTATTTCACCCCTAAATAAAAAAATAAAAAGACTGTATTTAGCATAAAACAATTATGTATTTAGGACCAGTAAGATTGTTTTGCATTACACGGTTATGTAAATTAAGCACACCTCCCCCAAATATTACTGAAATACAGTGAAGAAAGTCAGATTTATTTTTTATTTGATATTATTCAAATTTGTTTTTAATTATGGCAATTTAAAATCATATTTAAATATATGTGTGTGTGTGTGTGTATATATGTGTGTGTGTGTGTGTGTGTATATATATATATATATATATATATATACACATACATATATACAGTCATGTGGCACTTTGCTACTTGTTTGTTGAGTTCACTCCTATAGTAAGTGATTTTGGGATGTGAAGGCCTATAATAAGGGCAGTGTGCTAAAAAGATGCCCAATAGGGCCAGACAAAGGAATCTTTAAAATCTGTTTCATGTCGTTACAATGTAGGTTATGAAGTTCACATTAAACATTTATCTCCGTAAGTCCTCTTTATCCATAATGCAATGTTTAAACTAATTGACATGTTGCTACATTAATGTTATTATAATTTAATTTGCAAAGTGGTATTTAATGTATTGGAACTCTAATAATGCTGACCAGCCTCAAAATGCTGGATAGTGGTTTACTGCAGAACTAGTAGAATGAGAAATCCCTTGAAGCACTGTTTGCAGTTTGCATTCGGGACATAATGCAATTCAATTCTGGCTCTACAACCTTTCTTCGATGGCTTTTTCCTTTACTAGAACTGGCTAACTGGTCATTTTCCCTCCAAATGGCTCCTTAATGAGGGCTGTTTTTCCCATGTGTGCATATACATGTCATTGTGTGAAGGGGACAAGTTTTGCTTAACCAACCGATGGCAATGGTTAATGCTGTGCCTTTCTCAACCCACATGTGACTGAATGATACCTACCAATGTTAGTATAGTTCTTACACTGTAAATAATATCAAAATATTATATCTTCTTTTTATGATGCAAAAAATGATCAAGATTGGTTTATTTATCTTATGTGTTGTACAAATGATTTTGTGCAAATATTTGATACTAATATGACAAAACTGTTCTCAGTAAATCCCCACACACTTTGAGAGAGCCTCCTGATATAAAATGTATGTTTTATTTTAATTTTGGAGTACAAAATATGCTCACCAGAGCACATAACTGACCAAAAGGTGATGGAACACATAGGGATAAGGGAAGTGTAGGTAAATTACTTTTATCGCTCTTAAAGTGTTAAAATATATGTTATAATTCATATAAACATAAGATGACTTGGTTTAGCGCTGTTTGATTTCTAAACATCTGAACAATACATTTAGGTGGTCTCTTCACTGTTTTAGATGAAGAAACATGTCCACAATGAATCCGTTTCATTTTTTATATATATATAAATATACAAAGGCCACCAACAAAACTACAGTATGGGATAAATGGGTTGCAAATGCTGTTTCATGTCAACTTTAAATCCAAAACTGTAGGTTTGGTAGATCCCAATAATTCTAAAAGAGGCTCCATGCTGATTCTTAGACCCCATTAAGTGAAAATATCAAGACATTTTAAGAAACTAATGAGCCAAGAGTGGCCTCAGGCAGCTAAAGTTTTTGTGTGCCTATATGTATTTATGTTATATACGAGTGTGTTGGTGTGTGTGTTTGGGGATGAGAGAATTTACTACAAGCCATATTCTGGCACAAAACACCATTGTGCAATGCAATCCTTCATGTAAATCTTTCATATTTGTTTATGAGAGATTATTACCATGATTTTTGATGAGCACTTTTGGTTGTATCTCAACATATGGCCATTAAAAGAGCAGAAATATCATGATTTCTAGGGTTGCAAAAGATGGAAGCATTTTTAGTGAATAAAAAAAGAAACATTCTGGGAAAATCCTGTGATACTATTTAAACCGAAAATGTTGTCTATTGTTTTCTTATATATTTTTTAGCTCACTGGTGAAAACAGAAGATCTGATTTTAATATCTTGAGCAGAGATGATTGTATGTAAACAATACAAAACATTGCACATGTCCAGTTGAGATTTGTTGAATTTTATGTTCTGTGACAGCCGTCAACAGTCATTATTGCAGAAATAGACTAAGACAAAGATTTCATCATCACAGGTTTATGATAAATCAAGAAGTACAGTCTTTGTCAAACCCTGTCTCTGGCATCATGTTCAATATTGTAAATAGTTTGTGAAAAGTTGAAGTACAGCCCTTGATGGCTAATTTCTTATAGTGGCCTCTTTCTTGAGGCTAACAATAAACATCAAATAGAGAATAGATTTGTGTTTCTTATATCAGCCTCAGAAGTGAATATTGTGTGTGTTTGGCTGTGTAGAACAAAATCAAACAAACGAATGCATGATTTCTATAGATCGCAGAATTGTGGGAATCTCACAAAAACATTTTCTATATCAAAACAAAAAACTATAAATTACTATTTTTTACTTTGAGTATAGAGAATTTACTTAATATAATGATTGACTGTAATACACGTATTGTATATACAGTGCTGCTTGAAAGTTTGTGAACCCTACAGAGATTTTAGTAAAGAATACTAAAATAACCTTAAATTTTAATCTATACCCCAATTCATAAAACTGACATTCGAAATAATGGACTCAAACAAAAGAAAATTATATATTGTCATTGTTTATTTAACGAAAGTGGTTGATTTAACAATAACTCCGATTTCATGCGTGCAAAAATATGTGAACCCCTTCAGTTAAAGGGTTATTTCACCCAAGAATTATCCCATAATTTACTCACCCTCAAGCCATCCTAGGTGTATATGACTTTCTTCTTTCAGCCAAACACAATCGGACTTCTATTAAAAAATATCCTGGCTCTTCCAAGCTTTATAATGGGACTGAATGGTACCTTAGATTTTAAAGCCCAAAAAAGCGCATACATCCATCAAAAAAGTAATTCATACGGCTCCAGGTGGTTAATAAAGGCCTTCTGAAGCAAAGCGATGCGTTTTTGTAAGAAAAATATCCATATTTATTACTTTATAAACTATAATCACTGGCTTCCGTTAACAGCTGTCCATGCATTCACAAGAGAGTCGAGTTCCGGCGTATGACACAGGCATAGCGTAAGCTCCGGTGAGAAGTGACGAACACAGAAGTGCAGAAAATGGAGCAAAATAGACACAACGGTCATGAATTAGAAGACCGAATTTTTAAAGAAAAGTGCCAGAGGATTTCGATAAAAGAGGAGAGGAGATTGAGTGTTTTTGCCCAGCCCTTTTTGTTTGAACTGGAGTACACCAACCAGGAACTCCTGGAGGTGAAGGAGGCTACAGCAGCGGCACAAACAGAAGAATCTTGTTGACGGAGAATATGGGAGACGTGGTTGTTCTCATGCAGGAAATGCGAGGTAAGGCCAACAGAGGCTGAGAGTGTTTGCTGCCATGAATGGACGATTGGAATGACTTTATAGATGCACGAACACACCATTTTTAACCGTATTATTACTAATACAAATCTACCGTATAGCTAAAACAACTTGCTTCTTTTCGCTGTTTTCCTTTGCTTTAAACAACATGGAAGCATTTGTCACTTCTCACCGGAGCTTACGCTACACCTACATCATACGCCGGAACTCGACTCTCTTGTGAACGTGCAGATGGCCATTACCGGAAGCCAGTGATTATAGTTTATAAAGTTATAAATATGGATATTTTTCTGCGCTTCAGATTGCCTTCAGAAGGTACCATTCACTCTCATTATAAAGCTTGGAAGAGCCAGGATATCTTTTTAATAGAACTCTGATTGTGTTTGGCTGAAAGAAGAAAGTAATTTACACCTAGGATGGCTTGAGGTTGACTAAATTATGGGATTTTTTTTTTGGGTGAACTAACCCTTTAATAATGTATTACACCTCCTTTCGCAGCGATAACCTCAACCAAACGGTTTATGTAGCGACTAATCAGTCTCTCACATCTGCTTTGGGGGATTTTTGCTCACTCCTCCTTGCAGAACGCAGCCAGTCGAGTGAGGTTGGATGGGTGTCTTGCATGAACTGCCCGATTCCGGTCCCGCCACAGCATTTCAATTGGATTCAGGTCCGGACTTTGACTGGGTCAATTCAAAACACAAATCTAATTCTTCCTCAGCCATTCTTTGGTTGTTTTGCTGGAATGCTTCGGATCATTATCAAGCTGCAAGATATATTTTCGGCCAAGCTTTAACTTCACAACTGACGGCTTGAGGTTCTGTTCCAGGATTTTACAATATTCCTCAGAATTCATGATTCTCTGGACTATGTGGAGTTGTCCAGGTCCTGAGGACGAAAAGCAGGCACAGATCTTAATGTTCCCACCACCATTCTTCACTGTTGGGAGAAGGTTCTTATGGTGGTATGCAGTGTTCTCCAAATGTGATGGTTTTGGTTGTGACCAAACCGTTCAATTTTGGACTCCTCTGTTCACAGAATGGACTTCCAGAAAGCTTCAGGTTTCTCCAGGTACTCCCTGGCAAAGTTGAGACGGGCAGCTTTGTTCTTTTTTGAGAGAAGAGGCTTCTTCCTAGCAACCCTCCCATGAAAGCCATGTTGATGGAGTTTTCTTCTTATTGTGGAAGCATGCACATGTGTCCCAGATGTAGCAAGAGAGGTCAGCAAATCCCTTGATGTTATATTTGGGTTGGGTTTTACATGAAATATCACTTTTCTTGTGGATATTTTAGAAGGTCGTTCACTTCTAGGCAGAGTTGCAGTAATTTTCAGTGCTCTCCATTTGTAGATGATCTGCCTCACGATGGACCGATGGAGCTCAACATTTTTTTTTTGATTAATTTTTTGCTTTCCCCAGACAAATGTGCTTTCAATACCCTCTCCCTGAGGTCCTCTGAGATTTATTTTCCACTCAGCATGATTTACCTGTATGGGTTCACTTTGGTAAGACTAAACTGACCTGGTTTTATCTTGGTTTCAATCAGTGCTGCCCAATTTCTTCCCTAAAGATCTCTCATTGGTTAATTAATTTAGCCACCAATTTTGTCCCACCTAATTGCATTTACCTGCTCATTGTAAGCAATGCAGCTCAGAAAAAGAATTGTTCACCCAAAAAATGAAAGTTCTGTCATCAATTTACTCACCCTCATGCCATCCCAGATCTGTATTACTTAATTTCTTCTGCAGAACACAAACAAATTTTGTTTTAAATTATAGATAATATAAAAGATACAAAGATAATAACAATTTTTACAAATATTTTCAGAAGAATATATCTGCTCTGATTACTTTTATACTGCCTTTATGAGCTTTTTTTGAGCTTGCATTGAATGGTGGCCAGAACTTCCCTAAAAAAGCATTTAAATGCACCATAAAAGTAATCCATATACGACTCCATCTTCAGAAGCGGTTTTATAGGTATGGCTGAGAAACAGATAACAATATTTAAGTCCTTTTTTACTATACATGTCCACTTTCAGTTCCACATTCTTCTTTAGTTTTGGCAATTCACATTCTACATGCATATCGCCCCCTACTGAGCAGAGAGGACAATGTATAGTAAAAAGCACTTCAGTTTTAAACTTTCACATCCACACCTATCACATTGCTACTTTACACCTGAAGTCTTATGGATTATTTGTATGCTGCCTTTATGTGCTTTTTGGAGCTTCAAAGTTCTGGTCACATTTCATTTGCATTGAAGAGACCAAAAGAGCTGAGATATTTTTCAAAAAATCTTTGTGTTCAGCTGAAGAAAGAAAGGCATACAAATCTGGGATGGCATTGAGGGTAATGATGAGAGAATTATGATGGGTGAACTATTCATTTGAAGGTAAGCAATAGTTGAGCAAATGACTGTAGAGCAAACCTAAAGGTTAATATACATAAGAACATAGTTAAGCTTACATTCATTCTTGTATCATAAAGCGTTTTGTTAACCTTTCACTCGTAATTGACTACTTTTGTTGGCTTCTTTATAGACAAACTGTCCCACTGTAGCTTAAAACCCCATTAAAATGTAATGTTTTGTTCTGTACAACCTTTTAAACATGAAACAGGCTTTTTGGGGCACATGCTGACATTCAAAATGGGCCAGCAAACAGAACAGGTTATCAGAGGTGATTCTGCACAATGCGTGGGTGCATACTAACTACTAACAAAAGCAATCTTTGATCCTGCTAGATGGTGAGAATACCTTTTATGTAATGAGAATGTACTTCATACCGCAAAACTCTTAAGATATACATGTCATAAAGTGGCATTTTGAGATTGCTGGGTACATGTTTTAAATGTTTAGAATTGCACAGTATTTTATACTATCATGATATTTAAGAAAGCACGTTTTTTTTTTTACACGTTTCAATTTAATAACAAAATTCCTGCGAACAAGTACTGCGAGCAAACGCAGATGTACTGTATATGATGAACAATTTCTCCTTTTTAACCACATTAATATCTTCTCTCTCTTCTCTGTTATTTTTAGTCCCAAGATCCCTGAAAAGAAGAAAGGAAACTGAAATTTGAAGCATCCACATGAGAAGCGATGAGGAGACCAATACTGTACCTGAAATTCACACACTCCTGCCCTAATTCCATAGGAAAATTTGAGGGTTATATTTCAAGTGTTTTAATTATTCTGACAGTTTTTAACAGTTTTAAAACTGATGGTACTTTTGTATTTGTTGAAAAATTTATTTTGCTGACTGATGGAATCATATATTTATACAAATACCTCACTAATGTTATGCATTTCATATGACTGCCTAAAGTGCTGATGATAATGTAAACGGTAGAAAACTTTATAGTATTTTGTTTGCCAGAGTTGGAAAATGTAAAAGAAAGAATATGTCCATTATTCAGTGGCCTTATCAAGCTGAATTCAAAAGGTGCTGCCTTATTATGAAATAATTTGCTTGCTTTTTCTTCATTAATATTGTGTCTAAATGTCTAATTAGTTTATTCTTTTATTTATTAGTTTATTCCCATTGGAAATATATTAGTGCTTTTATCTCTTATACATTTCAACTGCATTATGTTAAACAGGATATAGACAAAAACAAACATATTTTTAAAGAATATTTTTATAATATTTGTATCTGTCATTAGATTACACGAGCAGCGTTAGGTTTGTCTGTCAAAAATTCTCCAGTGTCATGAGTGAACATCTGTCAACCTTTTGAGGGGGAAAATAATTTCAATTAAGAGATTTGATCTAAAAATAATATAGCCTACATTTTTTTTAACCCTTGTGTGTCAATAAAAAAAGTGACTCAAAATGTCTGTCAAATAACTGCCATAAAAATATGATATATTAATATTATTTTCCACTTTCACTGAATTAGTTTTTTTTAACCAACACCAGTGCTGATCATAACTACCAAATATTCATACATTTTCAGGTTTTTACCCTCTAAATGCCAGTTTGTTTACATAATGCCACTATTGTTTTTTACACAAACACACACACACACACATTTCTCAATACACACATACAAAACACACAATTTTAGCTGCATCATTTATTCAGTTGGCCTGCAGTGCTCTATAATACAGCAATCAGAAAATAGGGGAAAAAAGCTGGTATTTGTTCCATCGGCTAAATATGAGAAAAGTGGCGCCATCTGGTGGAAACTAAAATAAATAATTTTGAAGCCACGGAATGAAAGCACAATATCGTAGAATTCATTATTTTATGATTTAATGGCACTGGAATCAAATATTGCATTTTTAATGGGTATCAATGTGGAAATTATTGTCCTTAAGGTCCCGAGTGAAACTATTTTGTGGACACAGTATATTGTAGATGTATTATAGGAACTGATGTTGAAATATCAAAATTCCCCCCAAAATACACACCTTTGGTCAAATTTATGTCGTTGACATTAACACAGCCTAAATTATCTAAAAAACAAATGTGAAAAGGACAAAAATATCCCAAAGGTCGCACACGGTTTTAAAATATAAATAAATATAATATGGTACTATGTGTGTTTTGAATAGACAAAATAAACACAGTTTGCCTCGTTGACATGCAAATGTGAGCGTGTTTGTTGCTAGTGCTTTTTGCAGTGTATTTATTTATGCAATATGTTAATTTTTTTTGAATATCAATAAATGCCTTACTATTTGAATCCACGAACAGTGTTCTTTAGGATCCTAAAATCATAAATGACTCTGACTCATGTATCAAGTTCCATTTTGTCAGGTATTTAATTTTATTTAATTTTATTTTATTTTATTTTATTTTACACTAGCATGACGCTTTCCCCATGATCATACGCACCGGAAGTTGTCATGGCGTCTTTAGAGTGAGTTGGCACGTATACCGGAAGCAGATTAATGTGAAGTATAATTAATTTAGTGCTTTCTACGAACAATTTTGTTTTTCCTTCAGATTCTGTAAGTTTTAACTCCTTTATTGTTTTATTCTACGTTGAGACCTAGTTAGCGCTCTTTATGTTGCAATAAAGTGGGCGTGTACTGCAGATAATCTAAGAAAAACGTGTTTGTTTACAAATGTATTCCTGCTTTTATACAATTTTCAGATAACTTCCATTATTGTCTTGTTATTTAAAATCAGATGGTGATTTAATTTGAAGCCTGTCTAAGATGACGTTTTCTTGTTAGGAATAATTTCTATTTAATGCATGCAAATATTTGATTAATTTATATCTGCATGTATGTTGGGTGTGAAAACATGATATTTTGCCGTTTTGTCTTTTTATCAGGGTAATTTGATAATTACAGCAGTATTAAGTCTCTTGAATGTGGAGATTTGCTGTTGTGTGTCTAATGTCAGTCCTAGACTTTATCAGTTGGGCTGATTCACTGCAAACCTATAAGGGAGTAGTTTTCCCTGAATTTGTCATGCCTAGGTTATTGATCATGTTTCGAAATCTGTAAAAGCCTGGATATATGGGCTCATCTTGTGGTGGGGTTCTGCTTGGTAGACGTAAGATGGTGCTATTGCTTCAGTTCTGGATATTTTAAACACCAACAATTATTGCAAAACAAAATGTAATTTTCCCTAATCCTGTGCAATCAGGCTGTGGCAGTTAGGCTGTATATTGATCAGAGCATGTCAATAATAAAGTTCCTTTTATGACTCCTTTTTTAGGGTAAAGTTAGACTGATTGTTGCTGATATCTCATAGAATTGCAGGTTGCAGCAATGAGTCTTCAGTGGACTGCCGTGGCTACATTTCTGTATGCAGAAGTGTTTGCAATACTTTTGCTATGTGTCCCATTTATCTCCCCAAAACGGTAAGTTTCTAACTTTTGTTCCTGTTTTATCATGTCTGTAATATGTCATTTATTAAATTTTTTGTCAAACACATGTTGCTGGTTTAAAAGTCCATGCACTTTTTTTTTTTAACTTTCCCTTTCTTCTTAGTGTCTTATCTCATAAAGAAGTGTGTAATTTTTGCACCAACGTGTCACCACGGCATAATAAAAATAACTGTTTTAAAACAGATTTCCTAAACACACCCTTCATTTGCCATTGGTCAGAAAATTGGATGGGGAAAAAAGATGCATTTAAAGTGAATTGTGCCTGAGGCTAATGGTGCGTTCAAGTCCTGGAAAATTAATACTTTTGAGGTTGGATATTCAAGTGATTTTAGTAGGAAAGAAAAGGCCTACTTTGATTTTTACATTTCTTTGTCTATTTTTATTTTACTGGCAGGGACAGGTAGCTTTTTTTAGTACCAATGCAACTAAATGAAGGGCATAGCCACACATTATGTGTAATCAATGCTTTATCAATGTGACCACATAGAAATGTAGTTTTGTTGCACAAGCCTGCATATGTTTGAGCTCAACTCAACTCAAAATAACCCACATTTAGAATACAAAAGTAAGGAGTTAAGCACTTGAATCAGAAGTAATGCAGTCAATATTTGGCTATATTTGTATGCAAATATTTGAAAATGCATTCAAATATAAGCTGTAAAAGGGAAATATTGGTAGTGGATGCACTGCTATTAGAAGACTTTTCCATGGCATCATAGAGTTGAAACATCATTAAAGTATGTTTCATCTCTATGATGCCATGGGACAGTAAGGGCTTCTTGGGTCCTGAAATGTTAAATTCCCAAAGTCCATTTGCTTAGAATTGTGTTCTATTAAAGAAATCACTTTACACATGAGGTCTTGTTTCCTTAAAACTGTCCTCTTCAACATCCAGGAAGCCTCATTCCAGGAAAAGTCTTAGATTATTGCCAGTACTAAAATTCTGTCCAGTTGTTGTGAAATAATGTTTTTTTTCCTAAAGTCCTTAAACATTAATGACTCTGATTATTGAATTGTTGACTTGAGTGTTTTGATTCTGCTGCTGCCAGGATCCTTTAATTCTGCTCAAAGCTCTCGTTCCACACATGCACTTCTGTCACAAGAAATCATTTCTTAAATTTGAGAGGATTCACACGACTTTGCGATTGCTTTCAATGTTTCTAGGTAATAAAAATACGGGAAATTTGGTAAACAACATTTTCTTAGAATCACAAATAAATAAAAGAAAAATCCACAATATTTTGTTCATTGTTTGTTCATGTTGCCTAATGCATTACTTATTGTAAAGTGTTGCCGATGCTTCTTTATCACTAAAATTCAAATCTTAATGTTTGTTCTTTGGTCTTGTAGATAAAGATGATTATTATCATTTGTGATTTTTGCTCTCTGTTTATCAACGGTGTTATCTATGTTTCTAAATCATGCTGTCTTTTCTAGATGGAGCAAATTTTTCAAATCTCGCCTGGTCACTGTCATCACGACGTATGGAAACACTGCCTTCATCGTGATCATATGTATCCTTGTCTTTCTGCTCATAGGTGAGCCTAGAAAACCTTACTGTATCATTCCCATTGAGCAGTCTGGTCAGTCAACAGCATTGGTCGCATTATGTTGATGATTCGACTCGTCCTTTGTTTATTTAAAAAAAAAAAAAAAAAGGAATTAGTCTTGTATACTGCCATACTGTAACTGTAATATCACAGTTACAGTATGGCATTTACAGTTTGTCCCCACTTCCACTGTAAGTGCTGTACTGTAACTGTGATATTTAAATAATCAAGGGATGAGTTGAAGATATTTTTTGTGGTAATCGGCATTATGCCACAAAAGCTGTTGACTGATCTTAACTTGGAATGAACCTGGAATATTCCTTTTTAAAGGGATAGTTCACCCAAAAATTAAAATTCTCTTATCATTTACTCAACCTCATGCCATCCCAGATCTATATGACTTTCTTCTGCTGGACACAAATTAAGATATTTAGAAGAATATCTGAGCTCTGTTGATCCTCACAATGCAAGTAAATGGGTGCCAAAATTTCGAAGATCCAAAAAAACACAAAGTCAGCATAAAAGTAATCCATATGACTCCAGTGTTTAATCCATATCTTCTGAAGTGATATGATGGGTGTGGGTGAAAAACAGTTCAATATTTAAGTATTTCTGGTGATTCACATTATTCATCCGTTTGGGCAGGGAGGTGAATTAATGGTAAAAATTGACTTGAATATTGATCTGTTTCTCACACATACCTATCATATAGCTTCAGAAGATTTTACCACGGGAGTCATATGGATTACCTTTATGCTGACTTTATGTGCATTTTGGAGCTTCAGAATTTTGGCACCCATTCACTTGCATTGTAAGGACCTACAGAGCAGAAATATTCTTCTAAAAATTTTCATTTGTGTTCAGCAGAAGAAAGAAAGTCATACACATCTGGGATGACATGACTAGTAGGGTTAGTAAATGATGAGAGAATTTTCTTTTTGAGGTGAACTATTCCTTTAAGTAGAAAAATGTATGTACATAGGCCAACACAGAAGTCATATCAAGGAAACATAATATTTTGGTTCTTTTAAAAATAAGAGTTTGATTTACTATTTAGACATACTCTAACATTCACTCCTCAGAAATCACTCCCTAGTCCAACCAGAGCATTTATTGAAATCAAATGGAACAATACAGTAATTTTTATTGCTAAAACCATGGCACAAGAAAACATGACCACCCACTTATATTCCGTATTAACTCAGCAGTGACTGTTACTCATGTTATATTCAGTTTTATTTTACTGAACATGTTTAATTGGAGTTGTCTCAATGAAAGAATTAAACTAAAGCTGATGTTTCTACCTCTAAAGATGCATTTAGAGAAGTGAGAAAGTACAGTGTGACAGAAAAAGTGGATCTGAGCAACAACCCTGTGGCCATCGAGCACATCCACATGAAGCTGTTCAGAGCACAGAGGAACGAGTACATCGCTGGCTTCGCTTTGCTCCTGTGTTTGTGAGTGTGTCTCATTCCAATCTATCGAACAAGTCTCTTTCGTTTCTTTATTTTGCCCACCACAACATGTCTCCCTCCTCGTGGAGCTTTGGCAAAGGTTCTCTGAAAGCGATCAGTTTCACAATCTGATATTAGTTTAGTTGATGGCACCCAACAGATTTCTGTACTGAACGTCAGCCTGGTTCTCAGGACAGGGTCTTCAGGTTCTGCAGTCTTGCACATTCTGTCCCTGAGACCATTTTAAAACACCAGCAGGTTGTCTTCTGTATGATTTGTCCACAGTCCATGTGGAATACAGCAATAAACCATTAAGCTGCTTCAATGCAACTGTGTAGGTTGCCAATCACAGTCCAGCCACACTGCCCGCATCTGTCGTTGAAATCAGACTACCTGCCAACTGAAAGTTATTCAGGACAAATGGTTAAGTAAAAACCACAAGAACAGATAGATTACTTGTATTATAACAAAATATGTTCTGTTAGAACATACATCAAACATATTCAGTTAAAGGAATGTTCTGGTTTCAGCATAAGTTAAGCTCAGTTGACAGCATTTGTGGCATTATGTTAATAACCTCAAAAAGCTATTTTGGAGTTTTGTGTTCCTTGCCACAGTTGCCTTCAGCTTGCTCACTGGGGTTATTAATACAATTATTATATAATTACTTATTTTTAAACATGATTAACAATCGTATTTTATCTAATTACACAATGATGATTCATCGACATTATAGAATCACAGTTTTATTGTCTGTTAATGCTGATCTTCTGTAAAGCTTCTTTGAAAAGATGTGTGTTGTGAAAGGCGCTATACAAATAAAATTAACTTGACTTATTTAATGTAAAAATATTAAAAAAATAGGAGCGTAAATCATGTTACAGTAAGACACCTACAATAGAAGTGTATGAGGCCAATCCATAAACAGTACAATGCACATTGTTTCAGAAGTATAGCCACAAACATTATACATGTTAACATGGTTTTAGTGTGATAAAATCACTTTTCAGGATCAGGATTCAGTATGTTGTCATGCCAACAAAGTTATGCTAATGTATACAACTCAAAACAGGTAAGTTTAGTTAGTAATTTTAGACAAAAATCATGTTAACTTGTATAAGGTTTACATCTTGTGGCTATACTTTTGAAACAATGTGTATTTTAATGTTTATTGACTGTCCACATTCACTTCCATTGTAAGTGCCTTACATTAACCATGATTTATTTTATTTTTTTAAAGGGACAAGATAAAAAAAATTTTTTGTCGATTATTTAGTTGTTGATTGAACTTAATGGTGACCCTTTACAAAAAGGTACCGTTTGTTAACATTAGTGAACAACATTAGTTATCATAAATTAACAATGAACAATTCTTTTACAACACTTAAAAATCTTAATGTTAATTTCAACATACTAATACATTTTTCAAAATAAAGGTTGTTAACATTAGTTAATGCACTTTGAACTAACATGAACTAACAATGAACAATTGTATTTGTATTAACTAACATTAATAAATGCTGTATATGTGTGTGTGTGTATATACACCCAATGGATTAACTAATGTTAACAAATGGAAACTTTTTGTAAAGTGTTGCCAGCTTAACCTGTATCGAAGTGGATATTGATTGGATATTGCAAATTGTACTAGTCATGTAAGAATAATAATTGCATTTAAGAGGTGAGGTAAAAAGATTAAAAAGGAAACTGTTCCAAAATAAAACGTTGACACTATTTTGAATGCACAAAATCAAACTTTTTGTTCTGTGACTTTATATATTAAAATATGCAAATTTGGTACCATGATCTTGTAATCTGCAAATTTGTGAATATTTAAAAATAAGTGATCTAGAATCCACAGAAAATTGTACTACTTTTTATTTATTTATTATTTAGTTAAGTTAGTAATAAAGATCATAAGATCAACTTTTGTCTAAATGGTATTTTGTAAAAACGTGCTACATCATGCAACATGAGATATTGCTTTTAGTAAAAAGGTCACTTCAAGAAAGATGAGCCCAAATGTTACATTTCTCATAAAATTATATATAAAATCATAACAATTAAATATTCAGAAACTTTTTGGCTCTTGTTTTGATGTGTTCTAGTTATTCAAATATCAAATTATTGGACCAAAACCATCCAAAATCATAAGTTATGCTTTTTGTATATCAGAAAATGTATAGAACTTCAACAAAAACAAAACAATGGTGTTTGCATCCCCTTCAAAATGACTTTGCTCATTAGTTTAACTTGTACAGTTTTTGCTTATGTCTGCTATAAAAACAGCTTAAACCAGCCTTGGGTGGTTTGGGGGTTTTGAGTACTTTTTATAACTTGTCAGACTGGAAGACCTGCATAAATTAGATTTGTCATACTGGGAGACCAGTTTAAACCAGCTAAGACCAGCAAACCATCTTAGACTGATTGAAGAAGTTTTTCAGCAGGATTGTTGGATATAGTGATGTTATGTATAGTTCTTGACGGTGAATGAGTTGTGTAGAAATGTGGAACATGGAGTACAGGAGTGAATGTCTTTATCTTACAGTAGACGTGGAAAGAATCTTATGTTGATCCAGCGGGAGGTCCTCCCCACACTGTTTCCATTCACAAACCTCATCCATGGCCACTTAATTTCCTGCAACCTGATTGGCCTTTTCATCGTTGTGTACTGTATGTAACATTTGAGAGTCTCCCAGATCAGGTGTCCAGGCTGCATAATTTTTCCTTACAGGGAATTCACCATAATTCCCTGAATGGCATGTTATTTATACCCTGGCTGATAGCTACTACATCCATTAGCGATACGACTTCCCTTGACTGCTACGCTTTGAGTGTCATTTTCGTAATCATGTGGACAGCTGCGGGACATGTGATCAAGCAACTGGTGGCTGGTATTATATTTAGCCTGTGTACATGGCATTCTCGCTGTCTAAAAGGCCATGACTCCTGTTACAAAATGGACCTCTCCCATCTTGGCAGCAGACGTGTAGATGCCAGAAAGGTGACTGAAGCGGCCCGTGACAGTTTAATTTATGCTAAATGGGTGTTAGGATGCAGTAGTAACCATACAGTCTCTTCTATTTCATTCCAAGCTGAAACAGACCAAAAACGCTTTTTGGAAATTCTGTTCTGTGTCTAATGCAAGTGTTAGGTATAACCCTTATGACTTTCCAAAACCCGTATGACTTTCTTTTTTCCATTGAACACAAAAGATGTTAGGCAGAATATAAGCCTCAGTCACCTTTAACTTTCATGTAATCCTTTTGTCCATACAGAAACAGAGAATGGTGACTGAGGCTGTCAGTACCTAACATGGGTTTAGAACAATATGAGGATGAGTAAATTATAACTGAATTTTCATTCATACTTTTCATTTACACGCTTCTGATATCATTGTTTTATAATTAGTCTTCAAATCTCTAGAGATTGTCACTGCAATTTCTGATTAAGTATTCACACTTTTTAACTGCACATTTCTAATATTTATTTGGTGAATCTCATAAAGCTTCTCATAAACGTAATATTGGGTAATATTTCTTCCCCAAAATCAAAAGAAAACACAAACATATTTTGCTCTTAAGTATCCAGTTTTCATTACAACACAAATTTCAGAAGCTAAAATAAATATTGTATTATTTCAAATGTTATTTTATATATACATAATGGTATTATTTGTTGTACTGCCTTTTTAAGTTATGCAGATTATTATAAATAATAATAAAAAAATGTGTATAGTGTCTGAACGGATGATTTTCATTGTAATGCAGTAATAGAATACTTGTGTTTTTGTTTAATTTGTAATTTATTTTTACTTGTCTAAAAAAAAATTAATTGAGTTTTGGACTTCCTTTTGTTTTTTTTGTGTTAAAATATCTGTATCTCAAATTTGGCAAATAAAAATATTTTTAAAGTTATACATAATAGAATAAAGTTAATGCATGTCTTCTAAGGTCACCTGGTTATCTCATGCAAAGCCTCTGAGCAAGGAGTGGGTTTCGCTAATCTTGGGTTTATGCAAGTTGGCATGGTTAACCCCACCAACCCCCTCTGCATTTTAGTTCTGACTGCCATCTATGAAATATTGAATGTCTTTGCCAGCTGAATTCAAGGACACTTCAAGTGTCACCACTTGAGATCTGACAGTTTATCTAGTTTGTACATTTATAAGAGAATAGCGAAAAGGCATAATTTAGTTTGGTGAAAGCCATTCCATTTTTGTATTTGCTTGTGGCTGAGAGCAGCAGAGTGAGTCATTTGTTTATGCAGATTTTTGTCTTGTCGTTGGCCAAATGCGATTAAAGCACATCGCTGTTTCCTAGAAGTGCTTGTATGCATGCCTCTGGAGTGATGCTACGTAACCCAATCTCTGACCTGGTTTGCATTTTTGGATTAGATAATTTTTTCAGAAGTGTGGAGACTATATTTCTGCAATCCGTTTTAGAAATGTTCTACAGGCCGTAGGCTCAGTTTTGACTCCTGCCTTTTAGATTTGCATCTAAGAGCAAACCATGTGCTATTTAAATTAAGGCCAGATGTGAGCGTGCCAAAGTTTTAATGCTGCGGCATATGAAAGTACTATGTCTGAAATTCATGGTGCATCTCTTCCTTTATGGCAGAGACAAAATTTTTATTTTTCATATAGGTTTACAGAATGTTTAGGTTTTTACTGTTAATATCACCAAAATGTTATATAGTTCACCATTCACATTAAATCCTACTGCATTTGAAGAAATATTCCGGGTTCAATACAATATAAGGTCAATCGACAATTTGTGGCATTAAGGTTGATTACCACATAAAATAATTATGACTTGTCCCTCTTTTTCTTTATATAAAAAAATAAATAAAAAATACTAAAATTTGGGTTACAGTGAGGCACTTACAATGGAAGTGAATGGGGTCGATCTGTAAATGTTAAAATATTCACTGTTTCAAAATATAGCCACAAGGCATTGTTAAAATGCCACCTCGCTGGCCCAATGGTGGAGTCCAGTGAAACAGTGGAGGTATCTGCGCATTCGTCTTTTCTGCTGAACTTGTGGTTTTGTCATCTTAAATTGGTTTTAGTTAAGACCGAATCAGACTCCATTAATAATTTTATCTGACTCCAATTATATTGGACCTTGAATTTAGTTTGAGATTCCAGTTATTATTGATTATCAATTGTGATCTTCTCTAGATTTGGATACTTGATTATTCTAGTTAATTCTATACTTTTAAATTGCACTCGTTCATTCGCAATGAATACTGCCGCAGCTTATCTATTTCTAATCAGTAGTTTTGCTTAGTTTCTATAGATCTGTGTATACTTAATTAATGTAATATTAGCTCTAGACAGAGGTAAATGACTAATACCGTTTGGATAAGGGAGACCAACATACCATTACCCGAATATTAGTTTTGTTTATTTGTATAGTTTCCTATTACACTTGTCTAGAATAATATTAGCATTAAACAGGGGTCATGACTAATGCTATTTGAACAGGTCGATCAATATTACATTTTTCCAAATAGCACTTTATTTTAGCCTTTACAGTCTATTACACTTAAGCTTTCTGATTTACCATTTGAATTTAGTTAAGATCCCAGTTGATGTGCTTCATGCTCCATCAAATGCTGGCTCTTAGTATGTATTAATCCTGATTACAGATTTGAGGTAACAGAAATTGAACGTAATCTAAAGCCAAGAATTTCAGAATAGAATCAAGTTTAACAATGTATTAGTCAGGTAAATATGTGTCAAGTCAATTACATAACTAATCAATTTAAACACAATCAATAAAAATCTTAAGAGTAACAGATGCATACCTTACTTAAGCAAAGTACATAGTTTGAAACTACGAGGATTTCTGGCTACAGAAAATTCCAGTGAACAATGTGTTACATTTCCTTAAATACCCAAACCAGAGAAAACATAAACAAAGGGAATTTGGGAGTGGTTACGTTTGGAAGTCCTGCAGTCATACTTTATCTGCATACAGGAGGTAATTTAGATGAAAGACCAAGGAGGTAGGCGCACCCCCATACAGTGGCCAGAATTTGTCTACATTCTTAACTGTATTACCAGAAATTATGCTGTTGTGGGGATGAGACCATAGTACCAGTCGCACTTAGACGTTTTAAATTATACCAACTATGCCTTCTTACATTATTTGTATACATCAGATGTGATATTTTATTACATGCAGATCTTAGGTGAGTTTGAGGGGATTCTGAGCTGAAGGGGAAAGGGGGAGTGAATGGGACAGATGTGGAAGGGCAACAAAGAGGAGTGAATTTGTAATCTTCGCTCTGTAGGGTGTGGTGCCTCAGGAAGAGATGCTAATTGTGAAAAGTTAATTTGATGATTTTCTCAGAGATCATACATATGCTCTTTGCCTCCCTGGGGAGTTTTGTTCTTTGAATGCAAACACCTTGGCACCCTGCCTTTCAATGTAAACAATATGCGTGTTAACATGATTTTAGTATGATGTAATCACTTACTAACCTTTTCTGTGTAAAGTTATATCACATTTAACAATGTTGTTGCCATGATGACATAACACTGTAAACCCTGTAATTTAGTAGTCTGCCACAAAAATGACAATTTTAACAACTTTACAGCTCAAATAATACACAAGTTTTAATTAAAGAATTGATGCAATTGCTTTTATGAAATTATAAGCTTCACATTTCTGCCTTTTTAAACCCTCCAAAAAATGGCCCCATTGACTTCCATTGTAAGTGTCTTACTGTAACAAAGATATTTGCATTTTTTTTATTTTTTTTTAACCTCAAGTCAATTATGTTTTGTGAGTCAACATGATGCCACAAATGCTGTCGATTGATCTTAATTTGAATTGAACCCAGAGTATTCCTTTAATTTTATATATGCCTTTTATTTATTTTAGAAAGCGATGGTTAGATTGGAGGTTAGAATGTTAAATCAGAGACTATTTATCAGAGACGGGTCACTTCTATTAAAACTAATGGGAGAAATTTGAACTCCCATCCTTGGAGATAAGTGCCCAACAGTCAACGGATGTAGAAAGGAAGTCCCACCTTACATGTAAATGAGCCAATCACACTTTAGAGAAAGACATCGCCTGTCAATGAACTGGAGAACACGCATGCACATTCGTTATACAAACTGGATATTTTTAGCATGAAATGTGTTCTTTGACTGTAATCTTGACCAACCGTTTTGGGGATTTTAGTCTTTTCCCTTTCAAGTAGATAGGAGTTGCACTTGTATGCCACTTGTCTACATAGAAATTCGCTGCCAGAGAGTGTTCCAAAGATGTCCGCTGAGTGACCTAAATTGCCTAAAAACACTTTGTTATAACAGCAGCGATCATTTCTGAGCTCCGCTGAGGAGATAATTGTAAGCATCTTAATTACAATACATTTTCATAGATTTTCTGATGAAAATATTAGTTGGGTTTGTCCATGCTTGTTAATTGTGGGTGGTTAGCAGAGCATTGCTGTGTGGTTGCTAAGGTGTTCTAAGTGATTTTTAAAATGTTGCTAGATTGTTGCTTACTGGCCCATGGCAAAAAAGCCAGCTCGCAAGTCTCTGTTGTTTTCAGGTCCTCCTTCAGTGCAAGTTGATTTGTTGCACCCCTTTTATTGTCCATCAGGCTAAAATTGTTAGTTTGAGCACATAGAAACAAAATATCAAACCTCTCCTCATCCAACCACACAATTTGAGGTATCATTCATTTACATTTATGCATTTGGCAGACGCTTTTATCCAAAGCCACTTACAGTGCAATTATTACAGGGACAATCCCCCTGGAACAACCTGGAGTTAAGTGCCTTGCTCAAGGACACAATGGTGGTGGCTGTGGGGTTAGAACCTGTGAGCTTCTGATTAACAGCCCTGTGCTATAGCCACTACGCCACCACCACTCCATCATTCATAGTTGCACAAACAGCTTTGAGGGAGTTACACAATAAAATGTAATACTTGCTGTTAGGCATTTGAACATGCCCCTAATCCTATAAACATGAGCCATAGTAATAGTGATACTTGCCTTAGAAAACACTACTAATCATTTCAAAATTACAACGTAGGCTGCTGCATTAAGCTGTAACGATCAGGGATGCACTAACTGTTCAGTAAGTGCACTTGTTTCTGATGGCTATGTTGTTTTCCCTGCAGGCTGTTAAGGCGCCTGGCCACTCTACTGTCCAAGCAGGCATCACTGATGGCCTCTAATGAAGCCTTTAAGAAGCAGGCAGAGGGAGCAAATGATGCTGCGAAGAAGTACATGGACGAAAATGAGAAACTGCAAGAGGTGAGTAAGACCTTGAGACTCTGCATTTACCAGTGCTGGTCCACTGTAGTAAAGCCTTTTTCTTGACTTAAAGGGATATTTCACCCAAAAATAAAAATCCTGCCATAATTTTGCTCACCCTCATTTTGATCCAAACCTGTATAATATGTCTTCCTTGGAGCACAAAATGAAATGCATTGCAGTATGTTAGGGAATGATAGCACTATGTCACACTTCACTTTTATTGTGTGGATAAAAGAGCAGCGTAATATTTTTTTACAATTCCATTTGTTTAAGAACAGTGTTCGAGTGACTCCAGCCAGGTCTCCTAAGCAACCAAATTGGCCTGGTTGCTAGGGATGGTAGAGTCACATGGGGTAACCTCCTCGTGGTCACTGTAATGCGGTTCTCGCTCTCAGTGGGGTGCGTGGTGAGTTGTGTGTGGATGCCGTGGAGAATAGTGTGAAGCCTCCACATGCACTATGTCTCCGCTGTAACGCGCTCAACAAGCCATGTGATAAGATGCGCTGATTGAGTGTCTTGACTGAGATTCGTCCTTTGCCACCTGGATTGAGGTGTCACTACGCCACCACGAGGACTTGGAGCACATTGGGAATTGGGCATTCCAAATTGGGGAGAAAAGAGGAAGAGAAGAAAAAAAGACCAGTGTTCCATGAAAGAAAGTATATCATAACAGGTTTGGAACAACATGAGAGTGAGGAAATGATGACAAAAATATTATTCCTTTAAGAGCTTTCAGAGAGCGGTAACCTTTACCTGGTACTTGGTTAATGATTGCAAACATGTTTGTAATTTCCTTGAAATACCAGAAGGCACTTTCTTGGTAATGGTTTAGCTTTACATGTTTTTCATGAGTCTTTCTGTTTTATTAACTTGTCCATCTCTCTTTCCTCTTAAAACATTGGACATATTAGTAAGTGGGTGACAGATCATGCCAGCACACTTTGCTCTTAATATGCTTCACCCCTAGAGGGCAGCATTTCACATGGTGAACTTGATTAGGTCTTTAAGTGGTAGTTCACCCAAAAAAAAAAATTCTGACATTTACATACTCATCATGATGTTGTTCCAAGCCTGAAGGATTTATTTCTTCTGTGGTACACAAACGGAGATGTTAGGCAGAATGTTATTTGCTTAATTTTATTTGCTAGGGCTGGGCAAAATGTTAGATATTTATTTTATTTACTATAAAAATAACAAATATATATTTTTTTAATTCTGTGGAACACAAAAGGAGATGTTAGGCAGAATGTTAGCCTCAGTCACCATTCGATTTCAATGAATGCAAAAACACAATGTATTTTGCAAGTTTGGTGCAAAATCTTTACTAATCAAGGTATTCTTAAAATAAATTTTGAAGGCATGTTTAATAACATGAATATCATAAATTAGGGCTGGGAACCCAACGGTTGCGTTGATCAAGGGAGAGTTGGGTTTGTAACCGAAAGGGGTTTTCCATGAACTACCGCCATTGTGCTCTTGCATCAAGACAACCTATTAATGGATGACTTTCCCTTAAATTTCCCTGTAAATGTATTTTGAACCTCTTTGGGTAATTAGAATTTGGTAAATGACAAGTAAAAAATGAAGAGGAGATCTGTAGTCCAATAGATAAGGGCTACAATGATTAAAAAATAATAATAATTAATTTTACTAAGAATATAATAAAACTAAGAACATAAGCGATTGTTAGTTGAACCCTTAGGGTTGTGTCCATATTGCAATCAGACTGCAGATAACAAAAGCCACTATCTGTATTACTGTGCTCATCTGCATGTTTCAGCCTTGATGTCATCAGACTTCAGTGTTGATGCTTGCTACGCCAAGGTCATGGGTTTCAATTCCCACTGAACATGTGTATTGATAAAATATGAACCTTAAATGTACTATAAGTTGCTTTGGATAAAAGTGTCTGGAAAACTCCTGTGTGTTCCTGTAGCTAAACTGGTGGAGCATGGTGCTACCAATACAAAGGTTATGTTTGTAATACCAAGGCAACATACACTGATAAAATCTTAAATGGATGAATTAATAGATTCAACTGTAGAATGTATCTCTAAAATGAGGAACTTTCATACACTATCAGTAATGGCTGTTGAAATGATTAATTATTATGCGTTACAGGGTTTTCACTTTCATGGAATCCCAGGTATTTTCAGGGTATTTGAAAATTGTGTTTTCCAGGCTTGGAAAAGTCACAGAAATTAATAAAATCTTAAAAAGTAATGGACATTTCTATAGTGAATATACAGTAATGCCCAGTTCTAAAATATTTTAACGACTAAATCACTCTTTTGAATTCAGTTTCTTTAAGGTGACGTTTAAAAAGACAACCAAAACACAACATTGGAGTATTTTTTCACAGTATTAATGAATCAATAAAAAAAGCACTCTTTCTTGTGGGATATTGCTTAAATATAATGTAATGTAATGTAATTATTATTGATGTAATACTATTAGTATTACTACTACATTGAATATTAAATTTTACTAAATAGTAGTAGAGATATTTCTATCGATTTCTTCAATTTCATGCGTCAACTTAAATGGAGCTTTTATTTTGGTGGAAGCTTTTATTTTGTTGTCCTTTTCAGATTCTGTGTGTTTTTGATGGTAGCTTCTCACCTCCGGATAAGCAGTTCGCTATCTGGCTTAATGTGCTTACTAAATCGCAAAAGGCTGCGATTTAATTATATAGTCTACATGTGCTGCATGCTTCAAGGTTAATGAGTGCACCGCTCTCTGTCATCTGCTATACACTGAGCACGTGGGATGTACATGAACAGAGACTATTTAGCCTGGAAAGGGACATTGCTCATGATGCTGTGCCAGAGTATGAGTGGTCAGCTTCACACATTCACTTTGAAGCATGCAGCACATACAGATTATATTTTATTTCATTAAATCGCAGTCTTCTGTGGTTTAATGATAACACTAGGACATACCATGATTTTAATTTAATTATTTTTGCATTCATACCAAATATGTAAAATTCCTGGACATTCTGCATTTTATAGTTAATTCTGTTTTTATGAATTCAGATTGTGTTTTCCGAATCACAGAAATCATAGGTCCCTACAATTAAAAAGCCATCATATGCTCTCTTGTCTTTTGCACAGCTCTCAGTGTAAGTATGTAGATGCCTGATTGTGGAGAGTGTGGGGGTAGATCAGCAGTGCCACACGATTAAATTACAGTGCTGACGTGCTATAAGTCACTGCATTGAGTTTTGCATGCTGGCACACGTGGCTCATACACATACACATACACACACACTCACACATACAGCAATATTTAATGTCTGTCGAATGGTGTAACAACAGACAGAACCATAAACAAGAGAACAAGCCATGCTGAATGACAGATGATAGTATATTTTAATTTAGTAAATTAAGTTTGACCCTAACAAAATGAGGCCTGTAAATCTCATTCATGCAGTGTTTGGCCGCTCCGTTCTAGAGAAGCAATAGGGCAGCATGACTAACCATGAGCAGGGTGAGATGACCTACCCAACCTTTGTGAGGATTTTGCTGCAGTTATTCTAGAGAGCAAAAATGACCACTTTTTCTGCTGCCTTGGTTCCCATTTTTCCACATTCTTTTTTATAAAAATTGTATATGCTAACATTAGTTAATGCACTAACTAACATTAATTAACAATTGCATTTATAATTACTAACACTGACAAAGATGATTAAATGCTTTAAAAAATAAATAAATAAATATATATATATATATATATTAGTATCTCACAAAAGTGAGTACACCCCTCACATTTTTGTAAATATTTGATTATATCTTTTCATGTGACAACACTGAAGAAATGACACTGCTACAATGTAAAGTAGTGAGCGTACAGCTTGTACAACAGTGTAAATTTGCTGTCCCCTCAAAATAACTCAACACACAGCCATTAATGTCTAAACCGCTGGCAACAAAAGTGAGTACACCCCTCAGTAAAAATGTTCAAATTGGGCCCAATTAGCCATTTTCTCTCCCCGGTGTCATGTGCCTCGTTAGTGTTACAAGGTCTCAGGTGTGAATGGGGAGCAGGTGTGTTAAATTTGGTGTCATTGCTCTCACACTCCCTCATACTGGACACTGGAAGTTCAACATGGCACCTCATGGCAAGAACTCTCTGAGGATCTGAAAAAAAGAATTGTTGCTCTACATAAAGATGGGCTAGGCTATAAGAAGATTGCCAAGACCCTGACACTGAGCTGCAGCACAGTGGCCAAGACCATATAGTGGTTTATCAGGACAGGTTCCGCTCAGAACAGGCCTCGCCATGGTCGACCAAAGAAGTTGAGTGCACATGCTCAGGTCATATCCAGAGGTTGTCTTTGGGAAATATACATATGAGTGCTGCCAGCATTGCTGCAGAGGTTGAAGGGGTGGGGGGGGGGGTCAGCCTGTCAGTGCTAAGACCATACGCCGCACACTGCATCAAATTGGTCTGCATGGCTGTCGTCCCAGAAGGAAGCCTCTTCTAAAGATGATGCACAAAAGAGCCCGCAAACAGTTTGCTGAAGACAAGCAGACTAAGGACATGGATTACTGGAACCATGTCCTGTGGTCTGATGAGACCAAGATAAACGTATTTTTTTTCAGATGGTGTCAAGCGTGTGTGGCGGAAACCAGGTGAGGAGTACAAAGACAAGTGTGTCTTGCCTACACTCAAGCATGGTGGTGGGAGTGTCATGGTCTGGGGCTGCATGAGTGCTGCCGGCACTGGGGAGCTACAGTTCATTGATGGAACCATGAATGCCAACATGTACTGTGACATACTGAAGCAGAGCATGATCCCCTCCCTTCGGAGACTGGGCCGCAGGGCAGTATTTCAGCATGATAACGACCCAAGCATGTCTACAGACTTAACCCTATTGAGCATGTGTGGGGCATCCTCAAACGGAAGGTGGTGCAGCACAAGGTCTCTAACATCCACCAGCTCCGTGATGTCTTCATGGAGGAGTGGAAGAGGACTCCAGTGGCAACGTGTGAAGCTCTGGTGAACTCCATGTCCAAGAGGGTTAAAGCAGTGCTGGAAAATATTGGTGGCGACACAAAATATTGACACTTTGGGCCCAATTTGGACATTCTCACTTAGGGGTGTACTCACTTTTATTGCCAGCGGTTTAGACATGAATGGCTCTGTGTTGAGTTATTTTGAGGGGACAGCAAATTCACACTGTTATACATGCTGTACACTCACTACTTTACATTTTAGCAAAGTGTCATTTCTTCAGTGTTGTCACATGAAAAGATATAATCAAAAAATGTGAGGGGTGTACTTATTAAATATTATTTTGACTGTTCAGCCGGTTCCCGCCGCCTCCTTTGTTACAGTAACATTCATGGATTATTTATTATTATCATTTATTGTTGCATTCAGTTTCACAAACTTTATGCATATTGGATAAGGGATACTGATGCGCAAATATAATTCTAATAATTTACCATTGTTGCAGAGAAAATTTACAGAAAATTATATAGTAGTCATTTGTATGAATATAGTTCTAGTTTTTATTGTAATAATAAACAAGAAATAGATATAATTTGATAGTAAATTTATTTAGATATGAAATAAAATATGATTTATGGAAGCACAAATAAAGTATATTGTATATTATGACACTATTACATATCTCGGGTCACACATGACACCATGTATTTTTTATTGTTACACTATTCATTAGAGGACATTTTAGAAGTACTAAATAAATGAGGCATAACTCCAAAAATTTGATGTCAACCAAAATAATGACAAATTACATGCGTAATCATAGTCATCCATATGAACTTCTTCAAATCACAGAACCAACACCCTCTGGAGACAATTGACCCTCAGGGGGACTCAAAGGGTTTGCATAATACTTTTGAGAAATAGATGAATATCCCATGATATGACTTACTGTGATATGACAATATCCCATGATATGGCTGACTGTGTTTCGGCAGAAACTGCGGCAAGTGGGCGTGGAAGTGCCTGAAGAGGGCGGGAAGGCAAAGGGTGTTGTGGAGGAGAAGAGAGATCTGATGGAAGAGGTCAGACAATTGAAGGATGATCTTGAAGCAACTAAGAAAGGTACTGAATCACATTGACTGACTCACACTGGAGTGCACACTTAGATTCACTAGTACACTGCGTGCCCAATTATTAGGCAAGTGAGTATTCTGATCTTATCAATATTTCCATGCACATTTTTCAACTCCAAACCATATAAACTTAAATGCTAACTGGATTCAATCATTTTCAGGTGGTATGTATTTGTGTAATGATTGAGGGTGTGGCGAAAGTGGCACCTTATATCAAGGTGTGCATAATTATTAGGCAGCTTCATTACCTCAGGTAAAATGGGCCAAAAAAGAGATTTAACTGACACTGAAAAGTTAAATATTGTGAAATGCCTTTCAGACAGATGCAACACACTTGTAATAAAAATGGACAATCAAACGATTTGTTGCGAATAGTCAACAGGTGCACAAAAAATGCATGGAGAATAAAAGGTGCAAATTAACTGCATATATTACATATATTAATATTGGTTAATACTTTTCCCTGCCTTAGAGAATGATGATTACATTAGCTGAAAAGTCACTTCAAAGGTGGAGAAAGTTATAACATTTTAATGGATTATAAAAACAAATATTTTGATGTGCACCGATGCACTACAAAACCAGGGACGTTTTATGAATAAGGTAAATAATCAGACAATATTAAATCATTCTGATTAATTTTGACAACCAATTTTAGGGTTTAGACTTTTAGTAATTTGGGCCCTTCTTATGACCCTACAATGATTGATTCCAAAGCCCCTTTTACATATACATGGTATTTCAACAATGCAAAAGAGGTCATGACACTTTGACAACCCCATAGGTTGCCTTGGAACTAAGGTGTCCATGGAGTTCATGACAAAGCACATTTTTGGAGTGATGCACATCACTAATCATCACATTTCATGTGTTGTTTTGAGTCCTCTACTATGAACTTTTGCTTTGTTGCATGCCTGTTCATTATTGCGGTATCAATTAGTTTACATTTACTCATCCCTTAACTCTCATGCAAACATTTGTAGTTACATGTCAATCAGATGGTGTTTTTCAGCCTAAGTGGACTGTTCTTGGCTAAAATAAGCTACAGACCAGACTGTCAATAGTGAAAGTCTTGCTCTGCAAGATTTCGTTAATCCTTTGAATTAATGGGGGCCTGGTTAGCTCAGCAAGTATTGACGCTGACTACCAACCCTGGAGTCACGAGTTTGAATCCAGGGTGTGCTGAATGACTTCAGCCAGGTCTCCTAAGCAAACAAATTGGCCCGCTTGCTAGGGAGGGTAGAGTCGCATGGTGTAACCTCCTCATGGTCGCTATAATGTGTGGTTCTCACTCTCTTTGGGGCACGTGGTGAGTTGTGCGTCAATGCCGCGAAGAATAGCGTGAAGCCTCCACATGCGCTACGTCTCTGCAGAAACTCGCTCAACTAGCCATGTGATAAGATGCACGGATTGACGGCCTCAGATGCGGAGGCAACTGAGATTCGTCCTCTGCCACCTGGATTGAGGCGAGTCACTACGCCAACACAAGGACTTAGAGCGCATTGGGAATTCTAAATTCGGGAGGAAAACAAAAATCCTTTCAATAACAGTTTTAGATTCAAGGCTTGCAATGATATTCATTTAGATGTCTGACTTGTGTTTTTGCTGATTATCAACAATATTTGCTTGTGTGTGTGTGTGAAGCTCTTCAGAAGTCAGACAGTGATGTGAAGGCCATGAAGAAGCAGGCAGAGAACCTCACAACAGAGTACGACCGTCTACTGGAGGAACACGGCAAATTGCAGGTCAGTGCCCAAGCATGCGTCATATCCTTAACATCTTTCCCACAAACGCAGTATGAGACCATGGTGAGCTGCATTAGGTTCTACAAAGGAAGATACCCTCTAAGGCAACATTCAAACCAAAATGGATTTTCATAACATTGGCAGCATCTCCATGAGCACAGAATCCCCAATGAAATCAATGGATTCACAAGGTTTTCTGAATTGGTGTAAACTCTAGTTGTAGGTGCACCAATACTACATTAATAACTAAATACTCTATTGAGTACAAAAAACAAAACAAAAATTCACTGCACTCTCAATTATTGGGTCATAGTCAATTTCTTATAAATATGGAACTATTTTCTATCAATAATTTTCAGAACTGAATAAAATATAAAGTTGTCATACTAGCGTACTATCTTGCATACTTTGCCACCACTACTGTACTTTTTATTCTTAGACGCTACAAGAACTCGTTGTTGTATTTTATTACTTATTATGTTTTATTCACTTTCACAAATCACGAATACAATAGCTGATTATGATTTTATACAAATATTTTTCACTCTATTGCTCACGCACTTCTATGAAATGATATCTGAACACTTACTATTAAGCATAATTTGAAAAACCATACATTTTAATGTTTGGATTACAGACCCACCTACATTTACACACTTATTCCAATGTGATTAGCTTACATGGTAGCTCACCTGATAGTGTTGGACTTGGCATACCGCGGTTCAAACCCCGCCAAACATGCATGCTGACACGTGAAACAAAAGCATCACAGAAGGGACATGAAATTATGTGGTTGATTCCGCAAATGTTCGCATTTTGTTTTTGGACACTATTGCTTAGGTTTAGGTTAACGTTGCACTATGGAACTTTGTGCTCTCTAGCGACATCTGTGGTTGAAACTTAAAATTGCAAGTCATTTGCGGAAGAACACTTTACATGAGCTGTGTTTCGGCAAGGGCTGTTTGAGTATTTCTGTAACTGCTGATCTCCTGGGATTTTCCACACACAATGGTTCCAAAAACAAAAAACATCCAGTGAATGGCAGTTCTGTGGATGGAAATGCCTCGTTGATGAGAGAGATCAACAGAGAATGGCCAGACTGGTTCAAACAGACAAAGTCTACAGTAACTCAGATAACCGCTCTGAACAATATTGTGGTGAGAAGATTATCATATCAGAATGCCATTCTGAGATGTGGGTTGGTGCTGTTTTAGCGGCATGAGGGGGACCTACACAACATTAGGCAGGTGGTTTTAATGTTGTGGCTGATCAGTGTGTGTGTGTGTTTATACTGTATATACACCGATCAGCCACAACATTAAAACCACCTGCCTAATATTGTGTATATTTTATATAAATGAGAGAGATCATTTTTTTTTTATAATTTCGACCAAACAGCTATTGTTGTTAGGGAGAATCAAAATGTTTAAAATGATAAGTAAACATTTTTTTTTTACAAATATTCAAAAACCTAATCAAGGCATGTTTTCACTAAATATTTTCCTTTATATGCACCAATTTAACAATACATAGTAATGATCAGTACTATTTACCTGCGTACTGTATTTTACTAAAACATTTTAAAGCAAGTATATTGCCACATGTGGACTTCCATGAACCTATCCATGAGCACACAACCCTAGAAAGTTGTATTTTCGACTTGTATTTTGATGTATTCAATTATATTCTGTTATTAAAATTCCACACATGTTGTTTTGATGATCATATCTCATCCTCTTGAGTTATTATAGATGCTCATCTCTGTTACTTATTTCCCTGAACTCAATGCACCTGCTTACTGCCCACTTGAAACATTACTTTTATGACTGCAGTGGCCCGTGTGTGTGTGTGTGTGTGTGTGTGTGTGTGTGTGTGTGTGTGTGTGGTAATGTGAGACAGAGCGAGTGGCTGTTATAGAGATGGCTTCTCTCGATTACATATAAATCATCAGCTCATAAGAGGCCGTGACTCTTGAGCATGTGCTGAAGTTATTGCATGTCAAAAGCAGCCGTGTCAGCATGGTGCTTACAGCATCCATGCACGTCACTGTGCTGCAGAGCCAGTCCCTTTAACGAATGGTTTATTTCAGTCACTTTATTGCATGATACTATACAGTGAGGAAAATAAGTATTTGAACACCCTGCTATTTTGCAAGTTCTCCCACTTAGAAATCATGGAGTGGTCTGAAATTGTCATCGTAGGTGCATGTCCACTATGAGAGACATAATCTAAAAACAAAAATCCAGAAATCACAATGTTTAATTTTCAAACTATTTATTTGTATGATACAGCTGCAAATAAGTATTTGAACACCTGAGAAAATCAATGTTAATATTTGGTACAGTAGCCTTTGTTTGCAATTACAGAGGTCAAGCGTTTCCTGTAGTTTTTCACCAGGTTTGCACACACTGCAGGAGGGATTTTAGCCCACTCCTCCACACAGATCTTCTCTAGATCAGTCAGGTTTCTGGGCTGTCGCTGAGAAACACGGAGTTTGAGCTCCCTCTAAAGATTCTCTATTGGGTTTAGGTCTGGAGACTGGCTAGGCCACACCAGAACCTTGATATGCTTCTTACAGAGCCACTTCTTGGTTATCCTGGCTGTGTGCTTGGTCATTGTCATGTTGGAAGACCCAGCCTCGACCCATCTTCAATGCTCTAACTGATGGAAGGAGGTTGTTCCCCAAAATCTCGCAATACATGGCCCGTTCATCCTCTCCTTAATACAGTGCAGTCAGCCCTGTCTCATGTGCAGAAAAACACCCCCAAAGCATGATGCTACCACCCCCATGCTTCACAGTAGGGATGGTGTTCTTGGGATGGTACTCATCATTCTTCTTCCTCCAAACACGGTTAGTGGAATTATAACCAAAAGTTATATTTTGGTCTCATCTGACCACATGACTTTCTCCCATGACTCCTCTGGATCATCCAAATGGTCATTGGCAAACTTAAGACGGGCCTTGACATGTGCTGGTTTAAGCAGGGGAACCTTCCGTGCCATGCATGATTTCAAACCGTGACGTCTTAGTGTATTACCAACAGTAACCTTGGAAACGGTGGTCCCAGCTCTTTTCAGGTCATTGACCAGCTCCTCCCGTGTAGTTCTGGTTTCTCACCTTTCTTAGGATCATTGAGACCCCACGAGGTGAGATCTTGCACGGAGCCCCAGTCCGAGGGAGATTGACAGTCATGTTTAGCTTCTTCCATTTTCTAATGATTGCTCCAACAGTGGACCTTTTTTCACCAAGCTGCTTGGCAATTTCCCCGTAGCCCTTTCCAGCCTTGTGGAGGTGTACAATTTTGTCTCTAGTGTCTTTGGACAGCTCTTTGGTCTTGGCCATGTTAGTAGTTGGATTCTTACTGATTGTATGGGGTGGACAGGTGTCTTTATGCAGCTAACGACCTCAAACAGGTGCATCTAATTTAGGATAATAAATGGAGTGGAGGTGGACATTTTAAAGGCAGACTAACAGGTCTTTGAGGGTCAGAATTCTAGCTGATAGACAGGTGTTCAAATACTTATTTGCAGCTGTATCATACAAATAAATAGTTAAAAAATCATACATTGTGATTTCTGGATTTTGTTTTTTAGATTATGTCTCTCACAGTGGACATGAACCTACGATGACAATTTCAGACCCCTCCATGATTTCCAAGTGGGAGAACTTGCAAAATAGCAGGGTGTTCAAATACTTATTTTCCTCACTGTATATCTGCACAAATAATTGAAAAATGAAAATATATTTTGCATGAACATCTGTTAAAGAGATGGAAATTTGATTTGACCAAATACATGACAGTTATTAGGAAAGGGGTGGATCTCACAAAATGAAATGGGTGATATTGCACACCTAAATAAAAAAAAAAATCAAACAAATATTCTATATGATATAAGAAAATTATATAAATGAATTTATGTATTTTAATATTATAAACAATTATTATTTTAAAGAAAAAAATAGTTGTATATATTTTATATTATATTTAATAATATTTTGCTTCTTTAGGGCCATTAAAATGTTTTGGCATTGTGTTAATATTTTCATAACAATTAAGCAATTTCTTTTCTCATTCTCATCACTGTAATGAAAAGCATCTTGGATGCAATGTTTTTTTAATTAATTTATTTTATCAGTAGTTGCATAAATTAAACACACAATGCCATAATGCATACTTACAATTGTTCTTGACCATTTAAAAAAACATTGTAGTTGTTTTTCACAGTATGCATATACTGTGTTTATATACAGTACAGTACACATCATATATCATTTTGTCATTTGTTTACAAGTGATTTGTAATTTGACATGTCCATGATGAGGTTTTTACCTATATAGTAATGTGTAAAGGAAAGTGAATATTTTAGATGCTATAACTAGTAAGCATTATTTTTAATCACCTTTTTGTATTTCACTAGTTCTGCAGTGTGACAAATTAATTTTTAAAAATAAATATATTTCATGTGGTCTCTTCATTAATATAAAATCCTAAAAACTGCATGTATAATAATGAAACGACATTAGTAATACAAATTCTAATTAGAAATATAATGTCAACTAACCAAACATCGCTGGCCAAATCCTTCAGGATTGTGTAAATCTGTGTCGGTAGGGGATGTTAAATATTTAACTTTTTTTTTTTTTCTGTCCTGTTTTTGAACAGACCAAATGTGATGCTCAGCAGGATAAGAAATCTGACTGAAAGAAGACTACAATTCACGCTCTCTTTCCTGCATCCTCATTGGCTGGCAGCAGCTCGACTGGGTTGTGCATCACTCCTCTGGCGTCCGAGTGTAAGAACAAGGTTCCACTCCGCATAAATGTGTTTAATACATGATTTAAAAAAACACCTGTTTTTGTTATGCACTGTCAAATGTGTCTTTCTATTTTTGCTGTGAATTACTGGTGTTCAATGTTTATTTCTGGAGTTTTGGTCATAAAGACAGCATAAAACCTGTTGGAGTTGATTATTGAATGTTCACTGACACGAGTACTACATTAAAGATTATCTTGACATGTCGATGTGTTTGTACGGTTTATACATTGGGCCTCATTTATGAAACACAATACATTTCTGTGTAACCCATTCATAAAGTTATTTTTGTGTAAATTTAATGTGCATTTATAGGTGCACTCAGTAAGTTTTTCTTCAATAAAAAACCCAAAGAAAGAAACTGTAATTTAGAAGTAAATGTATAAAACCATGAGCTTTCACATGAGATGAAGACTCCAGTCACCTTATAAGAGCTTAATAAATCTACACGAAAAGGGTCCCCTCATGGGGGCTGCCATGTTAGAATCACATGACCAGCCGAATACTACTCCATTAATCTCAGCAACCGATCTGTTATTGGACACTCATGTCAATCATGGCTGACTGAATAGTGAATCTCTACAATGGCATCAGTAACCAAACCATTGCATTTGAATGATGCTGCATCCACACCACTAGGTGACATATTAAAAAATGTATTTAACAATTTATGTGAGAATGTTTTTACGACGGGTTTACCCAGAAATGAATCCTGTGGTTTTAATAGGACCAAAAAAATTTCCGTTTGTTCTAGATATTTTGAGTCGAACGTTCAATACATTCATAATTCATTCATAATTGTTGGTTTTAGATTAGATGCTTTAATTTTCATAGTAAAGGTTCTGCACTTATATAGCACCTTAGAGGTTACCAAAGCACTTTACACTGTGTCTCATTCACCCATTCACACACACTCATACACCAGTGATGGCAGAGCTGCCGTGCAAGGCGCTAGCCAACCATTGGGAGCAACATGGGGTTCAGTGTCTTGCCCAAGGACACTTCGGCATGTGGAGTCATGTGGGTCGGGAATCGAACCGCCGACCTGCTCTACCGCCTGAGACACAGCCGCCCCTTCTTGCCTTATGAGAAACCTTTGCTCCACATAACACTATTCACCCAATAAGCAATTAAAGTAGAGATGGGGAACCTTTTTCCCATTAATGGCCATTCGAGTGTTTGCAAAATTATCCGTGGGCCATACAATTGCTTGTAATTTCTGATTGCGGGTTGAGATTAACGTACACATTCCGTAACGTGCTCATGTACCAACGTTCCCAATCCCTGACTTAAAGGGATAGGGGCATCCGTTGAGAAGGATATACAGTTGTGCATTAATTCTTCTGATCTTTCATTAAAAAACCCCCCACAAAAATCTAACCGTTAATGGAAGTAAAAACATTTAAATGGGGAACTATCTCATTATTAAATATATTTTCTACAAACGCATTGGGCATAATTATTGGCACCCTTTTATTCAATACTTTTTGCAACCTCCCTTTGCCAAGATAACAGCTCTGATTCTTCTCTTATACTGCCTAATGAGGTTGGAGAACTCCTGGCAAAGGATCTGAGACCATTCCTCCACAGAGATATATATAGAGAGTCCCTAACCCGTTCCCTAACACTTACAGTGTGTTGAGGTGTCACCGCCTTTTGGAGTTGACCCAGCCGCCTGTTGGAGTAACCCCATAGCCTGCAGCTATACCCACTGCATCTGTTTACTGTCGGCGCATCACAGATGCTTCCAGTTTAAATGGCTACATTGTTTTTAATGGGATCTATTTGCTTTTTGACGGGCTGTTAGACAGAATGACAGTCTCAGTCACCGAATACATTTCATTGCATCATTTATTTTCCCAATAAAAGTGAATGGTGTCTGTCAGTCCCAAAATATTCTGCCTAACCCCTCCTTTTATGTTCCAAGAAATAAAGTAAAATGGGTTTGGAACAACATGAGGGTGAGTAAATGATAACAGAATTAAAATTTTTGAGTGAACTGTCCCTTTAAAATATAAAATCCCTCCACATCAGCAAGCTTGGCCCGTCTTGCTGCTATAGGCAGATATACTTGTGTTGTTTGTCCTGGGTGTGGGATAGCTCCTGACATTTCTGGGCTATTGTAGAGCAGATAGAGTGAACGGGTTCATTCCGGTCCTATCTGGTTTGAAGCCTCTGTGTTGGTATAATCTGATATGAGCCAGGCAGGGCTGTTACAGTAGGTAATAACACCTCTTTGGCAGAGCACAGTAAAGCAACATTATCTCTCATCTTCTAGGTCTTGAAATCATATTAAAGTCCCGATTGAGGGCCACATGTTTAAAACCGAAACTCACCATAACTTGAAGGGATAGTTCACCCAAAAATGAAAATTCTGTCATCACTGACTCATTCTATGGAAGGCAAAAGGAGATGTTAAGACTGTTATCCTCAGTTCTCTTTCTTTGCATGGTTAAAAGATACAATGAAAGTGAATGGTGACTGAGGTCATCATCTTTTGTGTGTCCATGGAAGGTCAGAAATGTTGTCAGAATTTGCATTTTTGGATGAACCATCCACCTCGAAATGTATTCAAGTGCCATTGATGTTCATATTCTTTACAGTCAATATGATTACGATCTGATATTTTACATGTTGTTAAACACCCTTGGTTTCTTTGGTGAATGCCACACGTGTCAAGCACATGTTAAATGTGTAGTTTAGAAATCTTAATTGCTTGGAATCATCCAATGCAATAACATCACAACCATGTTTAAATTAGGTACAGAGGGAACGCAATTTGCGCTGTTTTGGACTCCTAGAAGAAAGGTCATCGGGTTCGGTATAATGGTGTTGGATGATTCCGATTCAAGACCTCCTGGGCTGTTAGCAATCATAAGAATGTGAGGAATGCCATCTGCCACCATGACGATAGTGTACGATTTCCTTCCCTCTACGAATGGCTACATTAGTGAAACGTTAACCAGAACCACGAGCCGCAAAATGTTAATGTGTACCTTAAGATGATGGGGGCATTTCGACATTTGTCTTTGAGGACTAAGATAGTTTGACAGATGAATTGCATTTGGTGTCATGTTATGTCATGTAATTAGCAAACCAATAAATAAATAAACAGACTGTATAATTTGAAGTTTTCTTCTTTATATGCATTTCCAATGTAGCTTGTTCTTTCTTATACCAGTATTTATTTTATTTATATACTGATGGGAGTGCTGTTATCTGCCTTGAATCTCTTCAAGAAAGCGTTGTCTGCAAAAACATCCAACTGACTTTTGAAATTCTGAGTATTTTGTGTTTTGGTGATGTGCTTTAGTTGGGATTCTGATGAACAAAACCAATCAATTCTACTTCAGCCATTTTAACTTGACTGCAATGCATTTTTATTTATTTTTTGGTTATGGAGGAAAACTATGTTATAATGATCTAAAGTGAAACCAAAAGTAAAGGGGTTTCCTGAAATTTGGGCCATTGAATTTTGCCCAAAGGTTCATTAACTGTATTACTATGGGTTCACTATGAATATCATGGCTTACATTTTCAGTAGTTACTGCAGTAAAATCATGGTAAATTGTATGGTTGCTATGACAACTACAAATAGTTCAATTATGGTTACTGTAGTAAAATCATAGTGGGAATAGAGAGAATGCAAAACTAAGATTTAAATAAGGTCAGAGTTTTTTGCACTGATTCCGTGTGTGCAGATTTTTTCTTCCGTACTGTCTTGCATTTCTACATTAATGCTCTTTTGTCAGTATGCCAATATTCCATGGGTAGTTGCAGTAGTTAAGCTGCTGATATTAAACGGATGACGTGACTGCTCGCTCTTTAATCTTTCTACATACCATGATACTTCAGACTAACATGTGGGACAAAGTCTCATTTGAGAGCTGTGAACTATGTGCTACAGACCCAGTTAGGACAGAAGAGGGCAAGATCCGATAATATACTAATACAGTATTTGCGAAATAACATGAATATTTTGTTATCAGTCCGCATAGTTTTTCCCTTTCGATTGTAGTGTATAGTATGTTTTAATATATTTACACAGATGCAAGAAGATCAAGCCGTTTTGGACTTTGTTGCCAAAGGTCTTATTTCAAAACATTTTGAGGAATTTAAGTTATACATTCAATGCCAATTCGAACCTATGCTACATAACCAAATATTATTATATAATGTCTACACATGTATATCGTGTTTCTATCAGTGCCTTGCTTAGTAACAGCATAGTCAAAAATAGATGCAAAACAGATCTCTTCCTTGACATATACAGTATAACTGATATTAGGCCACTTATTGCATTGTGATCTAGTATTAAAGTGCAATTTTTCAATGTTACATTTTTTTTTCTAATCTGATCTTAATATGCATAGACAGTTATAAGTAAGCCATACTAGACTGTAGATTGACAGTGTTTTCTGTCCAACGGAAGACTGGGGCAATGTTCGAGGAAACCAGAAACTTCTGCTTCAAGCTGCAACCTTTAGGATAGGGAGGTCAGTTTTGTTTATTTAAAACTCAATCGAGCATTAACCTTAACCTCATCTGTTTGGGAGAAAATTGAACATGCTTTTACACACAGTGGACATTTCAACCTGGAACTGCCGCAATGTGTGTAATAAACCACGTTGTGTAATTTGCATTAGAGTTTGGCACTTAGGTGCAGTTGCAGCATTGCTATTTTCTGTTTTTATTTTCTGTTCATTTTCATAATTACTGTTTACTTCTGCTAAACTGAATGCCCATCTGTTTCAAGCACTGGACAGAAATAGAGAAGAGTAGCTCAGCTAAACATAGTCAACAAACTTCTGCCAGCCACAGTCCTGGCTTAATATGGCAGCTGCGCTCTCCTGACAAAAAAGGCATTTGTCTTTAAAACCAGTCTGAACCGCATTGGTATAATGACTAGCCCTCCTAGCGCCCTGGTGAACAGGTCTGAAGACAACAACCATGCAGCCAGGAAAATGTATGTGGTCATCTTGTGTACGGTAGAACTAACCATAAGATATTGATACAAACAGCCCTAACAAGAGTGCACCATGGTAATCATAGTTTATGTTAGGCAGAATGAAAGCCTCAGTCACTATACACTGTCATTGTGAAAAGAAAAGAAAAGATGCAATGAAAGTGAAAGGTGACGGATGGTAACATGTTGCCAAAATACCATCATTCCTACAGTTAATTTAGCTTTCAGAATCTTTCTGTGATTTTCTTTCTTATTTCATTAATTTAGTTATCACAAAATGGTAGCAGTTTGGTAGCTATGGTTACCAAGGTAAATCTTTGTAAGGGAGAGCCTTTTTAAGGGATGTTTTAAAGTCGACTTGAATTGACAAATCGGACAAATTTCTGAGTGAAACAAGATATTTGGACAAAGAATTGATTTATCCATTAGGAATTTCTTGGTTAGTTATAAGTAGACGTTCCAATCCTATTGTGATGTAAGTTATTGCATTTTAGCAAAAGAAAAAAATATATTTTAAATAACAGCAGTATTGGGTGTAATCTAATTTGCAAAGTAATTATTTACTGTAATCGAATTATTTCTTAGTAAAAAAAAAAATTATATTACGCATTGCATTTTAAGTTTGTGTATTTAGATTGCAGCTACTGACTTTCAATCTGGGTGGCAGTGGACGAATCTTAGTTTCTTCTGTGTCTGAGACCGTCAATCCGCGCATTTTATCACGTGGCTTGTTGAGTGCGTTACCGCGGAGACGTAGTGCGTGTGGAGACTTCACGCTATTCTCTGCGGCATCCAAACACAACTCACCACACGCCCCACCGAGAGCAAGAACCACATTGAAGTGACCATGAGGTTACCCCATGTGACTGTAACCTCCCTAGCAACAGGGGCAATTTGGTTGCTTAGGAGACCTGGCTGGAGTCACTCAGCATGCTCTGGATTCGAACTCGCAACTCCAGGGGTGGTAGTCGCGTAAATACTCGCTGAGCTACACAGGCCCTCTGTGAAATGTTCTTAAATGTGATTTTAACATAAAGTAATTATGTATACTTTTACTGTTAAGTAATGTGTAGTGTAATCTGATGTCTATTTAGAGAGGTAATTTGTAGCGGATGACTCTTTTTTTTTTTTTATTTATCCCACATTGAATAACCATCACTGAAGAATGAGACCAAGAATGCACAATACGTAACTAGGGTCAATTTTAAATTCATGCTGACATCAAAGATTTTTGCCCAATGGTTGGACAAAGTCATTTGTTGTGGGGTTTTTTGCAACAAAAAGTAAACTAGTTTATCTTGTGGAGTGTTGTCATCATTTGCAATATCCAACATCTATACTTTAGAGATGAGAAAAAAAAAAAATGCAATGACAGATTTCTTTCATGGAGTTATTTTATTGCCATTTGTTGCTTTGATTTAGGCAGGTGGATCAGCACAAAATCACAGTGATGTTGAGCATAAAGCCCTTCTTACACTGAGAGGGATACTGCTAGACAGATGGAACACTAACATTTACTGTACACTTCACCATCATTTCTACATTAGTTTTAAAATGGTAACCATGGTTACATCGCAGTATGTTACAAACCACAAGAATGAAAGATGCTAATAACCAGGTCGGCAGTGTGAATTTTCAAGACAGTATCCTCACCCAAAAAGCTTTGAACTCTCTCACTATATAATTCCTTTAAGGGCTGCTTTATTCTACACATATTGCATCTACTCTCAAGATTTTGGAATTCTGCAACCAAGTCTAAAACAACTGACAAATGATTGTCAATGTCTTTGTAATCAGCTTTTTTTTTCTCTTTTCCCTAAACGGAGTCTAATGGACCTTGACCTCAAAGCCACATTTGAATTCCTTTTGATTTAAATATGGAATCTAGTATGGCTTATGTACATTGAGTTAATACATGAATGCATTAGAGCCAGATATATCTGTACTGCAACAAAATTTGAAATCATTTTTATATTAGATGTGATACTAATGTGCTATTGCCAATTATCTTAAAGGATTTCTTGTGTAAATTTTGCTCCCTATCTCGACCAGCCTCATTCTGCAAACTTTTCACACAAAGATACTGTCGAGAACAATTTTGGCAGAGTACAAGAAATAACACAAACATTTTTTTCTTATTTTGTTAACATGTATTTTTTTTTTCTAGATAAACATTTCTACATTAAACATTTCTTATCGCTATTTAATAATTTATCTACTGACCAACCCAAGCTCTCATTTGGATGTAAAGAAAGATTTATATTGATAATTGATTGCCTAATTGATGACAAAATAGTGCATATTTAGTAATACCTTGGTTAAAATAGTTTGGTTGCCTTTAAAACAGAAATAAATCTACAAGTGATCATTGCAAACCCACATGATCCATCCAAACCCACATGACTTCCTTTATTCCGTGGAGCACAACAAGATATATTATGCATGAAATGTCTGACAGCCTGAGTCACCATTGTCATTCACTGTATTTTTATTTATTTTTTTAAACAATGTTGCCTAACATCTCATTTTGTGTTATTTTGTGTTCGGATGGAACAGAATTTGGACAGAATTTTCATTTTTGGGTGAGCTATCCCTTTAACTTGGATTCGTTTAGCAGATTGGCTTGATAAATATATATATATATATATATATATATATTTTAAATCTGAGGATTACGTTTTCCTCCATAAATGTGTGAACTGTAGAGGTGTAGGCCAGCTTCATGGGTATTGTCGAAAGAAGAAATAGGCAGAAACACAAGTAAATGTCTTTAGATGATTTGTTCATTGAAAACCAAACAGAGATGAATTTTGGGTGGTCGGTAGAGAATACTGGAGTTTTAGACACACAATACATTCTAATCTAATACATTTAACAACTGTACTTGATATTCAAAATAAAATAATTATAATGTGTTATCTGTCTCATAGTCCTCCCTGCAACTGCACTGAAGCATTTCAGTAATAATTCCGGCTCCATATTTGAATCTTTATTAAAAGTAAATACAGCATCAAATGTTTTAAATATAACACACAGATACCCAATATGTATTTATAAATGCATATAAGCAAAATAAAAGCCTTCACAAAATAAATCTCTGATTCATTTTACAGTAAAATAAAACCAAACAAAAAAAAAAAAAAAACAGTCTAGCATCATTAAAAGGTGCTAGCAGATTATTTTACAACAATGTGCAAATGTATTCTGAAGCCTTATATAATGTAGTCTAATGTGTACATTCTGAGTACATCAACAATGTTACAATGATTGTGTGTGTGTCTTAAAAGACAGAATTCCCACAGGTCGGAATGAGGCCAGTTTTTCGGGACACCTCAGTATAATCTTGGCTATTTGTCCATAGGTTCTAATCTTAAGGCAAAGGCAAAGTTTGGCAACTATGTGTCAACCTAAAATGTTTACCTGCAAAATCACATAACAGGCTTTACAGCAGAATTGCAGATAACAAAATGTGTTCTCGGGTTGTATTTAACATTCTGCACCTGATATTGGCAAAGTTTGTAAATTGATTTTATTGACAAATTGCTGTTAACGTGTTTTTTTGTTTGTGCGTTGCATTTAGACAAACTGCTTTTAACTTTTTAAACTGTCATCGAAGGATACTGTATTAGTTGATTCGATTTTAAGGGTGCAGGATAATGTGAGGCTGGTCACGATTAAGTGACTAGGATAGATTGATCATACCCTTCTAAGGGCCTTTTATTTACCACAACAAAGGAAAAGGAAGAAATTGCTTCCATGCTGTGCAAAGAATTTCATTCAAAAGCTGATATAAATAACCATCTTAAGACAAATGCTTTTGTGAAACATCTTATATGCCTAAGATTTTTGCACAGTACTGTATATAGAATTTAAAGTGTCTTATGACAGTCATTACTGTTACAAGATAATTTTTTTAACAATAGAATTACGATAAAATGTTTTGTCTGTCTTTTAAAATGTCTTGATATATTTCTTTGGATGTGTCTGACAATTTTAAATCATAAAATTAAAAACGTCTGTGACTATAAGAGCCACTCAAATTCAAAATGTGGATCAGAATGTGGAAATTGGAGATTGATTGACCATTCAATTCTTAACAAAATGTTTTTTTTTTTTTGTTGTTGTTTTTTTTTATGCATTTGGCAGGCGCTTTTATCCAAAGCGACTTACAGTGCACTTATTACAGGGACAATCCCCCCGTGGCAACCTGGTGTTAAGTGCCTTGCTCAAGGACACAATGGTGGTGGCTGTGGGGATCGAACCAGCGACCTTCTGATTAACAGTTATGTGCTTTAGCCCACTACACCACCGCCACTCCTGTGCACCAACAAAATGCATCCATTACTTTTTTGGGGTTTTCAGGCATCTTTTAAAGCATCTTTTAAAAAAGCCTCTTCTTTCGAAATGTCTGCAATAAAAACTATAGATGTTTCCAAACATGAATAACTTATATGGAAGACACATCAAGCACAGTATATTTTAGCTGAACCAGGTAGATGATGAGATATCAAATTTTTTTTTTATGGCAAATTAAATCATCTTCTGACCAACAGAGATGGAAAGACATGCTCAATTTGGCACATAATGTATATTAAACGCAGTTATTGCACAAGGTATTGAGGTCACCTGTCTCACACGAAGACACATCAAGCAAATCTATACTCTTTACAGAAATAATGCACTGTCGTTGGTGTATGTGGCCTTATCAATGTAAAATCTGCAAACACACATTTAGTCTGATTTGTATTTTTTGATAATACAGTATATATATATTTATTTTTACTGATGCTTGATTTTATTAATTTGAAAAAGTGTAATGCTCTTTATCGTCCACATTTGTGGACATCATTATGGGCCAAATTGTGTCAAGGATATATTGGTAAAACATTTGTAGCTAACGTTTGTATTTTGTGCTTCTTTTTTGGATATGTTTTATACTCATGTGTCAGTGCAAAGAGACCATTGTAATTTTCAGGAAATTGGCCTGTGGGAATTCTGTCCTGTTCTGAAATTATGAACTACACCCAGGTTAACAATCGATCCAGGTGTAAAGCTTTGAGTTGTCAGACTAGACACTATATTTCCCCCTCCAAAGACATGCTGATTTTGCTTTGCCATTTTGCAATGCTTTAAGTTTAGGTTACAGCTTAAAGACCCCTTGAAATCAATTTTTTTTGGACAATTTAAAAAGTTGACTAATCCAACCTTTAGCCGATATACACATATAAAATTTACAGTCCTTATCTTCTGGGAAAACAGGTCAGAAATATTGATGACTCATCTTGCACTACACAGATATTTGTCCAATCCAACGTGAGAATGAGAATGCCCCATCACAAATATAACCTGCAACCAACTAGACTGTAGCAAATCGTGGTTCATGGCTGTGACATTTACATTTTACATTTACGCATTTGGCAGGCGCTTTTATCCAAAGCGACTTACAGTGCACTTATTACAGGGACAATCCCCCCGGAGCAACCTGGAGTTAAGTGCCTTGCTCAAGGACACAATGGTGGTGGCTGTGGGGATCGAACCAGCGACCTTCTGATTAACAGTTATCTGCTTTAGCCCACAAAGCCACCACCACTCCATAATTAAAGCCTATGGCGCCACCACCACCACGTGACATAATCAAAGCCTATTGGCCTTTTTTTTTTTCAAGAAAAAGGGACGAGCCCTGCATTATGCCTGGCCCAAACTTCCTGATTATATATGAAATACATCAACAAAGAAATAAAAGACTTGTTTAAACATTTCATCATTTCATGAGGTCGTTAAACTGATCTGATAAAATCTTGTGTACTTGGTAAAGGATTTGTAGTATGCAATATATGTAGTCATCAATTTCCGTAAATTTTTATATATTATTTTTTGTACCAAGACTGAAAGATCATAGAATTTTATGTAGAATTCCCTAAAATATCAAATGAATACTTCAATAGCTTGCCTTAGGAGGGTTGTCGTAGGCTTTCCATTTAATTTTTGTCTACATAACACTTTCAAAGATGATCACCTTGTTCTCCTCAGTTCCAGGAGACAGAGAGGCCAGGTTTTTAATATCAGTGTCAGGGGCCATGTATTCGAGGTGATGGGCTCCCCACACTGGTTTGGTCAGATTTTCCCAACGCTGCATACAAAAACAAAGCACATTTTGAATTAATCCCATGCGCATTCTCTACTGAATAACAATACTATGTTTGTTGGAAGTTCACATTATAATTAGATGTAAATGTGTAAATAAGGAATAATGTACTTCTCGTCTTGTAATACCCTGAAATTTTTTATTTTTGTGACCAGCTGATAGCACATTATCATCCCATTGTTACACAGCTACTTAGCAAATAAATGTACATAAAATACTGATTTGAGATTAAATTATTTCATTACGTGAGAAGTGACCATTGAGCAAAAGAGGGACATGAAACTACCACAGCTAAATAGTAAATCGGTTGCTTGGGACAATGGTCATTGGTACAGTTCATAGGCAATTATACACATTTGTTTTTTTACTGTAGCATGCTGCAACTGACCAATCAGGATCAAGTATTCCAGAGAGGTGCATAATAAAAAAGTAGTTGTTTTGTCTTTATGTATTCATTTGAAACTAAGCCAGTATATAAGTGATGCATATATGATGTTAACTACAGTTGATTTAGCTTTGTCTATTATAAAGAAAAGAAAAAAACAAGCTCTCTTCAGATTTTGTGTCAGTATTCTTTTCCACATTATTACTCTACCATTCATTCATTGTTTTCCCACATCATATATGCACAATCCTCAGTTGCCTTCTGTATTCCATGATTGTGTGTTAGGAAGCAAACATTGAGGGATGCGAAGCATTGTGAACTATCTACAGCGGAATGACAACCATTAGCCTACTTACTATAAATACACACATTGCTCTCCCATGAGTAATTCAAATGCCTTTGCGTGAGGTAACTGACCCATAGTCCAAATTTCATTGGCACCAAGAGCTAATTTAAATTTCTCTATTTGTAATGTTGCCTCTAATTGCTGTTGGTTTACTAGTTTGTGGGTTCAAGCCTTGAAAAGTGTGGGTTTGTCTAGGATCATACAAATAAATAATTCTACCCAGATGCTACTATCCATAATTTTTGTTATATTGGAATACTGGACTCAAATTGCAGCGAGTTGCATATTATTTTGTAGGTTCAATCCTTGAAAAGTGGGGGCTTATCCAGGATCATGCAAATAAGCAGTACTACTCTGACAGTACTCAACATAACTTTTATTATGTTTGAATACTGGAATCAAAATGTGGCGAGTTGCATAGTATTTTGTGGGTTCAAGCCATGAAAAGTGGGGGCTTATCCGGGATCATGCAAATTAACAATACTACTCTCCATAACTTCTGTCATGTTATTGGAATATTGGATCCAAAATACGGCTAAATAGCAAAGCATTTTGATTCAACTATTTTCTGTCATTGGAAAATGAAATTATGTTTACACGTTATGTACCTCTCTGAATGTTCCCTTGGCACCAGCAAGCTTGTACACAAGGCTAACAGGGATACAGAGCATGGAAGAGAGAGCCAGACACCATCCAATCACCTCTCCCCACCACGGGTACACATACACATTGTTGTAGGTCAGAGGCTTGTAGTTCAACAAATGAAATATGAAGATACCCTGAAAGCATGAAGCACAGCATCACAATTTAAAATAATCTTCTGATTGGCTCTTGAATAATAGAGGAGGGCAGCTTTCCAATTTGGTTGTGGTAATGCACAGACCAGATTATCATAGATTAGTGATAGACACATACATTTTATATTTTGGAAATGTAAGATTTTTGGTCTTGTTCAATAAATGTGCTGTTGGGCAAAGTATTAATTCCTCCCAATATCAATTTAAAAATCTTCCAGCAGCCTTTTCAATGGAAAATAAACATACTCTGTTTTCAGTCTATTTTTGAATTCTGTGATGGAAATGAAGTTTTTGGAGTAAATGTCAGACTTCTTTGTCTTATTAAGACTAATTTCATAGCCAGTATGTAATAAACAAAATCAAATAATATTTTGTTTTTGATGTGTTGTATGATATAATGTTTTATGATTATTTAACTCTTTGTTCAGATTATCATAGTTTTAAAGAAATAAATATAATTTTATGATACATTTTCATATTTTAATATGGGTATGGGGCATGGGTAAAACAATAACATTTATACATAAAAGGTATTTGAAAAGTAGCAAAAAGTAAATAATGAAAGCATGATAAAAAAATTCCAATAACGTTTTAAAGTGAGTTTCATTAAACAAAAATAAAAAAGCTTAAATCTGCTACTTTTAACCAAAAATAGGAAATTTGTGTAAAATAAGTGTTTGTTGGGTTTCATCTCATTAGTCACCATTTAATTTAATTATGTACAGTTGTTACAGACATTAAAATGGCTATAGGTCAATGAAAAAGCCAAGTCATAAGTTGGGAGATTTTTCAAGTACTCACCATGCAAACACATGGAGTTATAAAGGACCAGCACCACTTTATCCACGGGAATGGCCGGTAACCGATCATACGGGCAATATCATCCATGAACCTGTCAGCACCTACACACAACAACATAAACTTAGCACTCTTTTGGGTTTGTTAGGATTAAATAGTGTTTCCATCAGCACAGTGTCCTAAAGTCTATTTTTATCTCTTAGTGCAACAAACATTTCAAGATAAATGCCTATTAAACATAAGCAATGTAATGCAAATAAAGAAAAATAGATTAACTGATAAGACATGAAAACATAAAAAACAGCTACACAAAGCGATTCTCACCATAAACCCATGCGACAACCACGCATTCCCAGAATGCTTGCCACAGTAGGGTCATTCCACTGGCTGAATAGTAGTCAAAAAGCTGGAAGACGTACATCCCTCCCTAGAAACGAAAACATACGCATAAATTATAAAAGGGACAACAAGACATTAATACACACACACACACACGCATGATATGAATGCATATTATTTTATCAATATTTGAATTCTTATTCTATTTTTTTTGTGTGATAATGCTTTGCTGAATTAGGTGTTACACCTGCAGTTTATGTTTTCTATTGTAACAAAAAAATGTCCAGTGTGGGGGATTAAGTATTTTCTATTCTATTCCATTCTATTCTATTCTAATCTATGAGATTAACCAATAACATCATAACCTATCTTTTTATAATCCAATAATTGTATTGATTTGTAAAATTAAGTCCTGTCCTACACAATATCCCGCTAAATATTCTTTAGCACTAAAATATGTCACTTTATGGAAGTACTGTAAATGCATTGCGAAAGCCCCCTCATATGTCTTTTAACAAGAAAATGTCCAAATTTGATTAATGTTGCCTGTCAAGTACTTCTTGTTTTTCAGTGTCCTTATCATGATGACCTAATACCCAATGGAAGCAGTTAAACCATTATGTTCATATCTGACTAACACATTATTACACTTTATTGATCGCATGAGCATTAAATTGCTGACATCTTCACACTTGACAATATCCCTCCTATCCATGTTATGAAGGGGTGTTTAATTAAGGGGACTCACCTGTGTAACCATGGAGAGATCTATAATGAAGCATAACAAACAGCAGATTGCCACAGTGATTTCGCGCTGATAGCGAATGTAATACTTTCCAGGGAAAAGATCAAGAATGCCACTTACGAAACCCTCCACACCAACAAACTGTGGGAAATGTAAAGTGAAAAAACATATTAGTCACTATAGGTGACTAATAATTCAAGCATTTGTTAGGTAGGCTTTAAGACAAACATTGTCAGTTCTTATACTGCCTATAGATATACAGTAGTTCTATGCATTAAGCATTCTAGAGGTCTAAAGTAGGTCTAAGCAAAAATGCATTCTATATACACATTCACAAAACACATGGGTTTGTGATGGGTAATTATATGCGAACTGAAACCAGTAAAGAATATTAATTAAATTTTTTGAATGGCCTGAGGGAATAAACTGCTCTTGTGCCTGACTGTTCTAGTGCTCAATGCCCTGTAGCACAGGCCAGAGGGCAACAGTTTAAAAAGGTAGTGGGCTAGGTGAATGGAGTCCAAAGCGATTTTTCCAGCCTTTTTCCTCACTCTGTAGGTTTACAGTTCTTAGAGGGTGGGTTCAGCAGTCCGGACTATGCTGAAGTCTTCTGATGTCTGACTTGGTAGCTGAACCAAACTAGGCAGTTACAGAAGTGCAGAAGAGAGACTCAATGACTGCCGAGTAGAACTGGATCAGCAGCACCTGTGGCAGGTAGAACTTCCTCAGCTGGCAAAGGAAGTACAACCTCTGCTGGGCCTTTTTCACAATGCTGTCAATGTGGGTCTCCACTTTAGGTCCTGTTAGATGGTAGTGCCCAGGGACCTGGATGACTCCACTGCTGCCACAGTGTTGTTTAGAATGGTAAGCAGGGTTGATGCTGGGATGTTCCTCCTAAAATCCACAATCATCTCCACTGTTTTGAGCGTGTTCAGCTCCAGGTTGTATTGACTGCACCGGTGAGAGACTCGTCATCATCTTGGGTGAGGCCGATGACTGTAGTGTTGTCTGCAAACTTCAGGAGCTTGACAGAGGGGTCCTTGGCAGTGCAGTTGTTTATGGACAGGGATAAGAGTAGTGGGGAGAGCACACATTCCTGTGGGGCAACAGTCCTTTTTATACATGTGCTGGAAGGTAATTTCCCCAGTCTCACTAACTGCTGCCTATCTGTCAGAAAGCTGGTGATCCACTGAGAGATGGGGACCAAGAGCTGGGTTAATTTATTCCATAGGATGTCAGGGATGATGGTGTTGAAAGGCTGAACTGAAGTCCACAAATAGGATTCTTACATAAGTCCCTGGTATGTCTAGATGTTGCGGTATGTAGTGCATTCCCATATTGACGGCATCATCCACCAACCTGATAGCTAGATAGCAAACAGCAGGGTATCCAGAAAGGGTCCAGTTATGTGCTTCAGGTGGGCCAACACCAGTCTCTCAAATGCCTTCATGACCACAGATGTCAGGGACAACAGTCATTAACTGTAGTCCTGCAATTTTGGATTTCTTTGGGACAGGGATGTTTGTGGAACGTTTGAAGCAGCTAGGAACTTCACAGTGCTCCATTGATGTGTTGAAGATCTGTGTGAAGATGGGAGCCAGCTGGTCATCACAGGCTTTTAGTTGGTGCAACACCATCAGGCCCCTGTGCTTTCCTTGTCTTCTGTTTCCAGAAGACCCAACACACATCTTCTTCAAAGATCTTAAGTGCAGGTTGAGTAGCAGGAGGGGGAGGAAGGGGGTTGCAGGAGGTGTTGGTGTTTATGTGAAGTGAAGGTCAGAGCAGGTATGGGGTGTGAGACTGGGCTTTTCAAATCTACAGTAAAACACATTCAGGTCATCAGCCAGTTGATTCCCTACAGTGTTGGGGGATGGTATCTTGTAGTTGGTAATGTCTTTCAGGCCACTCCACACTGATGCAGGGTCGTTAGCTGAAAACATGTTTTCCAGATTTTATCCCCACTTCTGTAGGCATCCTCTTTGTCCTGACAAAGCTGCCATGGTTTGTCATTGCTGTATTTGAAATAAGTTCTAGTATGATGTTCACATGTACGGGGCTGCTGTGGCTCAGGTGGTAGAGCGGGTTGTCCACTAATCGGGTTGGTGGTTCGATTCCCGGCCCACATGACTCCACATGCTGAAGTGTACTTGGGCAAGACACTGAACCCCAAGTTGCTCCCAATGGCAGGCTAGCGCCTTGCATGGCAGCTCTACTGTCATTGGTGTGTGAATGGGTGAATGAGGTACAGTGTAAAGCGCTATGAATACCGCTGAGGTTAAAAAGGCGCTATTATAAGTGCAGACCTTTTTACATGTTCTCACAGGAACTTGATACATGATGTTACAGTATCTGTGAGCTCGTCCAGGATGGTGGCTGTAGCTTCAAAAACACTCCAATCAGTGCAGTCAAAACAGGCTTGTAGTTCCAGCTCTGCCTTCGTTGGACCAGCTCTTTACAGTCTTAACTACAGATATAGCTGATTTTAATTTCTGCCTGTATGTTGGAAGAATATGAACCAGACAGTGATCAGAGAGTCCCAAAGCTGCTCTAGAGACAGAGCTATATGCATCCTTTAATGTAGTGTAACAGTGATTCAGTAAATTTATGTCTCTTGTTGGGCATGCAATGTGCTATTTGGACAGTTCACGTGTGAGGTTTGCTTTGTTAAAATCTCCAAGAATAAGTGAGTCTGGGTGTTGTTGCTCCATGTCTGTGATGTGATCAGCCAGCTGTTGCAGCGCTGTGTTCATGCACGCTTGTGGAGGAATGTAAACACTCACCAGAATAAACTAGGAAAACTCCCTTGGCAAGTAGAAAGGCTTAAAGTTGAGGAAGAGTGCTTCTAAATTAGGGCAGCCCATCTTTTTCAATGTGGTTACATCTGTTCACCAACTTCAATTGATGAAAAAGCACGTTCCACCATCTCTCGGTTTCCCCGATAACTCTGCGATGCCAGCCGTTCTGAACAGTTTGAAAGCCCGGGAGATGTAACGCGCTGTTGCGCTGTAGGAGATGTAATTTGTCCATTTTGTTACAAAGAGAGCAGAGATTTGCTAGATTTATGCTTGGCAGCGTGGATCAGAAGCCACGTTGATGCAGTTTGACCAGCGCACTGGCTCACTTCCCTCACTTGTGTCTTTTAGTGCGCTTGTACAGCACTGCAGATCCTCCCGACTAAAATGTCCAAATACCGGATAACAATTATCTGGTTTTGCTGATGAATATTTAACAGTTCATCTCTTGTGAAACTGATTTCTCAGACATTACTAAACACTGGACAAACAAAAACAAAAACAGCAAAAGAACTGGAGAGCTTCACACCAAGGTGGTCATCTGTGGTGTCATCGTAGATCGCATGTGGACTCCAACCAAAGTGTAGAAACATCAAAAAATTATCCAGAGAAATGGGGTGCACCTGAACTAAATGTCAAGTGCCATAGCAAAGGGTCTGAATACTTATGTCACTGTGATATTTCATTTTTTTTTCTATTTAATACATTTGTAAAGTTATCAAAAATCTGTTTTTTACTTTGTCATTATGGGGGTATGGAGTGTAGATTGATGTGATATTTTTAGCATTTTAGCATAAGACTGCAACATAAAATGTGAATGCCAGACCATAAAATGTGAAAAAATATAAGGTGTCTGAATACTTTCTGAATGCACTGTATCCAGAAGTATTTGAATACCTCTTTTAAGATTGGACAATATAAAAAATACAAATATATATTACAATATATACAGTGTATTATAGTGAACATTTTTATATATAATATAAAAGGTAAGCACTTATATAGTGCCTTTTTAACCTTAGCAGTATTCCAAGTGCTTTACACTGCGTCTCATTCACACACACACATTCACACACCAATGACGGCAGAGCTGCCATGCAAGGCGCTAGCCTGCCATTGGGAGCAACTTGGGGTTCAGTGTCTTGCCCAAGGACACTTCGGCATGTGGGCTGGGAATCAAACCACCAACTCTGCGATTAGTGGACAACCCACTCTACCACCTGAGCCACATTGTAATATATATATATATACATATATTGTATTGAAGTATGAAGTATACAAATACAATGTATTTATAAATTAATATTAATTTTACTTTATAATTTGATCAAAATAATTTAACGGAAATCCATTTACTATACACAAATGTAAAAATGTAGTGCTTTAGTGCTTAAAAAAGTTTATTCACAAGAAAAAGAGTGGCATTAAAGGTTTCTCTTTAAACGGACATGTGACTAGTCTCTTGCAGACAGTTAAGCACACCACCTATATACATCCTGACCTCTAACCCCATTGCTCTCCACAAGTCTTTCTGTGTGGACTGACCTGACTGTCCAGTCCCAGCAGTAGCAGCATGATGAAGAACAGGGCAGCCCACACCGGAGCCACGGGCATCAGAGATACGGCTTTAGGGTATGCTATGAAAGCCAGACCGGGGCCTGCAGGGAGAAAAGCAGCATGAGAGAGGTGTCACCACGGGCTACACACTGCCCTCAGACAAACATACACACATACAGTACCAATGGAACAGAGAGACAGAAGGAAGCACCTGGATGAGGTGAGACTAAGTGATAGTTCGTGAAAGAAGGGGCAGGCAATTAACATTTTTCCTATTTGTTTAATTGTTTTTATTTTTATATCAAAGACAGGTTGTAATTGGCCATTTGGTTATGAGAAACATGGCATGTAGAATTTGTTTATTGCTAGCATAAATTAGGAGGTTACAAAGCTTTTTAAAGAAGATTATAAGAGGAAACGTACCACCCATATGGTAGCCAGTGTCTCAATAGAGGCATGTGAGTATGTTAATATTTGGGGAGTTAATCTAAAGCTTTACACAGATCAGTCACAACATTAAAACCACCTGCCAAACATTCTGAGATGCTATTCTTCTCACCACAACTCTACAGAGTAGTTATCTGAGTTACCATAGACTTGGTCAGTTTGAACGAGTTTGGCTAGAGGTCATCAGAGAATGGCCAGATTGGTTTGAACCGACAAAGTCTACAGCAACTCAGATAACCACTCTGTACAATTGTGTCGAGAAGAATATCATATCAGAATGCTATTCTGAGATGCGGGTTGTGCACGAGGGGGACCTACACAATATTAGATGGGTGGTTTTTAATGTAGTGGCTGATCAGTGTACATTTACGTTAACGTTAGTCCTTTGTCGTAATACTGGTATTACAGCACACAAGCCAAAATATTTAGAATTTTGTTAGTTTACATTCAGACAAATGTAAAAAGTTAGTTTAAATTTGTTGAGTACAAATTTGTCTTGAGTTTGTTATTTGAAACATTTGTTAGTCACTAAAAGCAGATAAAAGCATCCGCTAAATGAATAAATGTAAACTGAACTGAGCTGGCTGGCTGAAGCAATTATCAAATGCCTTGAAATTGTGCACTCTTTCTATCTAAAATTAGACCGTTTCAACCATATTACTCATAACAGAAAAAACAAAGCACTTAAAGGGGTCATAATCATCCTTTTTTTCAATTATATATTTTTTCTCTAATCCTTAGAATTAAACTGGCCTTTTTTTCTGTTGTGGCTATAAAACTTCTATGTAAACACTATCTTCACATGAGAAATCAGAACCGAACAGAGGACAGATTTGCTGTCGAATCCAATCTAGTTTTTGATTTTTAAACAACAGCATCTTTGCAGAACCTGGGCTCCATCAATTCAGGCTCACAAAACAATCTGTGCTCTAATGTGCTGCTTAAACTGTTAAGATCACACTGAAATGATCAGGGACCTAGTTAAAAATACACTTCAGACAATTGCTTCTAATGTTGGGAGATGCAGAGCAGTTGGTCACAGCCAAGGTTTTTTCAATAAATGTTCTTTTTGGACTGGAAGTTGTCGAGCACTGACAGTTACAGTATGTTTTTAGAGTACAATAGAGTTGGGGTACTCGAGTCACAAGTCCAATTTTAATGGACTTGTCACGGACTAGGATGCATTTTTACTCAGACCTGACTCGAGCCTTTGGGACTCTGGATTTTTTTCTGAGTCCAGCATAGTTCATGGAATTTGATTTGTGATGCAATTAACAAAATAAATCAATAAAAATAACGAAACTGAAAAAAAATGGATACTGTCTGCAAGCAGTTGTAGCACCCCCTGATGCCGTAGATGTAGCCAGAGTTATGGAGACTGCTGTTTAACATCGATTACCGAGGTGGCTGGTACAATGAACACATAAAGACAGGTATGTAGCCACTTTACTAGAAACTACAAGGCAGTTTCACATGGCACGGGACCTGGCAACTGGTAAAATCGCACGCAACGTTTGTGCAGCTAAGACGGTGCTGGCATTGTGGTTTCGTCATGGTTAAGAACTTCATTAAGTCAAATCACCCACATAATGTCTCTCACAGTTTAGTAAAACAACATAAAAATAATAATTCTAAAAAATATTATTAATATTGGGCTATTAAGTCTTTTAGGCGTAATGTATCCACACATGTAGGCTTCTGTAGTCTCTTGTGGTCCACTCAGTGTAGTCAACTTAAACTGATCCTTGATGAATTAACGGTAACTTTTTAAATAGTCAGGAAAATGTTTTTTCATTGCTAAAGCAGACAGAAACTCTAAACAGATAAACAGCACCTATTTATTGTTTTTTTTTGTGTGCGTTTATTTTAAAAGCACACAATGAGCTGCCATTGTGTGACATCACTGAGCACAATTGTTTTTTCATAATTTCTCTCTTTGTGTTATAAGAAAGAAAATCATATGGAGTTATAACAACACAGGGGTGAGTAAACAATGACTGAATTTTCAATTTTGAGTGAACTAATCCTTTTAGAACCAAGGGAATGTAAACTTTTGAACTGGACCATTTGTTTAACTTCAGGTACCATTTTGTCTTGTGGAATATACAGTATGTGAGAATCTGTTGTCAAATAGCTTCTTCAAGGTAGTACAAAATACATTTTTATGATAACTCTTATTTTTTAAAACGATAACACACGGACACATTTGGGTTTTAGGTGCACAAGCAGTGCTTAGAACTACCCTATGTTTTCCGTGAATTAACAATCATGTCCGTGTTAAATGGCCCTAATATTAGCAGGGGGCTTTTCCAGTGTTTTTGGGTGTAGCATTTGCAGTCAAGTTGTGAGATGTAACTTCTCAGCGAGTGCTAAGAACTACTATGTTGACTCATTATTTTCCCAAACCAGTCAGAAGATAGAGACAACAAAGTAATCTCAGTATATATTATTTAGATAGGGATCATAGATCAAACTAAACTAAATTAAAAGGACAAATTGAAAATGAAGTAGAAATAAAAAACAAAATTAAAAACACTAATAACTCTGGTTTAATGACTAACACAGCTTTCATGTGCTTTAGTCTATGTTTGAGTGGAGGGGGAAAGCAACAAATAATTAAAATGTCAACAGAACGCAATAGGAAGAGTGTTGACGGACAGTTTTGTCTTCATACATCTAAAGCATATGCTTTCATCCTGAAACCACTTTGAAATTTGTTCAGCAGGAAACTAATCATAAAATAGAAAGGTGTTTTTGTTACATTTATATTGAAAATTATTTTTCTTAGTTGTGAAAGTTAAAATAAGCTTAAAATATTGACGTTGAGTTTACGGTTACAATTTGAATTCAGATTCATGAACAGATTAATTCGGACTCGACTCGGCCTGTTATGGACTTGGTCTTGAGTCCTACTTGGCCCCTTTTGGACTTGGACTTGACTGTTTAAAGACTCGGACTTGACTCGAACTCGACTAAGGTGGTTTCGAACCCAACACTAGAGTGCAATGAACTCTTGTTATATGACCCCTTTAAGGGACTGCAGGAGTGGGGTAAAAATAATGTCTTGCCAGTGCATATTACCAACAAAGTACTGTTTTTACACTTTGAGACTTTTTTATTGATTTGACTGCAGAGAGATGATATGTGGCAAGATATAGTTCAATCTAATGGAAATAAGTTGTGACATCCAGAGGAACTACTCTATTTTTAATGTCATGAGACAACTGAATGACTGTGCTCTTGTGATTCAACTCAATGTATCGATTGTGTTTGGAAAAGTTTAGTGCAAGACGTTAACGCATATTATTGCATTGGGATTTCGTTAAAATAGACTTAGTGCGACGGCTGGCAGTTTTGGTTTTACAAATTTGTTGATTTGAAAACTTGTTAATGAGCCTGATTCTGGAATTACATTACGCTCTGCATATTGGGCCTGCCTGTGTCACGTCCACATATGGAGGATAATCGTAGGTGCTGACTTAAGTGCTAGGCTGTAATAGAGGTGTAAATGCTAACATTAGATATCAGAGGTTTTACCTGCATTGGCAGACTGCTCCAGGACCCCTCTTGAAATCGAGATGTGCACATCTCAAGAGGCAAAGTTCCTGGTTAAATAATCCTTAAATTAATACTTAAATAAAGCCAAAATATAGATATAGAGATATAAATGAATATATGAATCACAGTATATAGAACGGGACTGAAGACAATCAAGGAAAACTAGTCAAAGCATGAAATTTATTCTGGGGAATCTAGTTCGTATTCTAACTGTAACTCTGATTGTGTGCTGCAGGAAAATGAAAAATAAAAAGCCACAACCAATGGTTTCCATCTTTAAATTTTCTGGAGATACACCACATAACAACCTACTCGAACATCACAACATTGTTCTTTATGCACACACTCATAACGGCACATATGCACCTTGGGATCTGCCTCTAAACTTCTTACTACACACATCAACAGACAAACACATCAGGGGACAGACAAGGGGTAACACACACACACACACACACACACACACACACACACACACATATACACACACACTCAAAACATGTGTATGTCCACATTTGCTGTATTCTTCCTGATATATTCCTAACACCCTTAACAAAAATTGACCATGTTAACCATAGTTTCCACTAAATTACCACAGTTACTACATGTAGACTTTCTACTACAAAACTTTGTAAAATTGTATTATGCCTAATCTAATGAAAATAAATTAAGAAATTAATATGAAAGAAAGATTCTGAAAGCTTCAGACCTTGTTTGAAGAAGATCCCAAATTATGGTGTTTTTCAACTTCGGGCACTTTTAACACTGTCGATTCTGAAAAGACTTGTTAAAGTCATTTTTTTTTCACACTTGTAATTTTTTTTATATGTCTACTAATTTGCCAACAGTGTATGTAAATGCATCACAGAAGTATTTTTATTTTTTTCTGAAAGTCATGACAATTCCCACTTGATGTGTCATTTAGCACATCTCAAATTCTGCATTGTGTTTAATAGAATTCTCTTTTTGAAATAAAATGTCTGACTTCTTTTTTGCATCCTAAGGCTAAATTCATAGCATAACATTTTATGTTTAATGTTTATGTTAAATAATATGCACTTTTTTTTTTACATCATTTGGCAAAATTGCAGCTTGATTGGAAATTATGCCCAATAAAGATATTCTGCTGCTAAGTGATATTTACCTTGATTATTCTTTGTTTTCTTCAAACATCACTTGTCTCATACTTCATCTCAAGCATGCGCATCACTGACACTTTTGTTGACTTGGTTAACAAGCAAATTATTTTGGTGTGATGGAAATAACACCACAACTGTGGGACAGATCAAAAATCATTTTCACACACACATTGCAATGGTTTGTTTATTTCACTCTTTGTATAGATTATCATAGTTAATCTAATAATGTAATCATTTGTATTTTTATAATGGATTTTCATAGTTTACTACTTTTAAGACTAAAACAATACAAATCTATACATGATAGGGCATTTGTAAAAAAAAAAATTGAAGGCCTGGTAAACGGTTTCTAAGTCAGTATTAATGTGACCTCTTATAACGAGAAGAAAAAAGTTGAAATCTGTTAGTTTCAACAAAAATCAACCCATGGGACAAGAAATTGCCTGAAGTTGAAGAAACACCAATTAATATATTATGATTCTTTAAAGGTTGCAAGAATGATCTGAAAAGTGGGGCAGACATGTTATAAAACTCTGCTTGGCTTATGAATATTAATTAGGTGACATAACATCCACTCAGTAGTCTCAACCGATTTGCAGATAGACAAGTAAGTGACGATAGACATTTTAGACACAATATTATGCATACACATTGCCATCAGACAAAACAAATCTCTCAAAACATTCTGATTAATAAATTCAGAAAAAGTATGTGTGTAAAGGGATGGCAGGGATTTTGCCATGATAATAATAACTGTAGTTAATAGGGTGTTGTGGTGGGAAATATGGTTACCATAGTGAAGTTTTGTAAGGGACATGCTGTGGACTGCTATGATATAATTAATGCTCATGTAATATCAGCATTCTCTTTATTGTGACTGCATGCAGCATTTATAATGTGAAATTCAGTGATCTGTGCCAGTAAGACAGGAACTTGAGTCACTTGTATAAACTCTGTGTCACCTTGTCATGTCCTTTAAAAATATCGCTTTATAATCTTTTTTTTTTGTCATCTAACTCCCTGTCCTTTCTCTCCTTCAGGCGAAGAACATGCTGTCCTTTACTAAGCATCAACAAAACCAGTGCACCGTTTCTGTGCCAAAAGGTAAAACTGATTTTGAAATGGCAAGTGGTACAACATGAACATTAAGGAGAACAGAGTAAAACCGATATCACTAAAATGCCCAATGGGACTTAAGATTTTAAAGACTGGACATGTTCTTGCTTTAAAAAACAGGCTTACCAAGGTAGACTTAAACATTTCTTTTTATAAAAAATGCTGTAAATCTACCCAATTTTTATTCATACCCAATTCAAATGCTTTGCAAAGACATTAAACTACATTGTTTTGATTTTGATTTCTGGGGTCAACTTTGGTTCACATTTAGTTATAATTAAATTTCACGCTCAAACATTCATTATGATATGATATTAATGAACATTTATATGGCAGCCTTTTTTATCAAAATTACGTGCTTCATTACACGTTTGGTAGCAGTTTCCTAGTGAAATGTCCAATGGTGGTGCTAAAAGTGAGTGAAATGGTGTTGTAATCTGACAAGGTTTATTAGATGGAGGTTTTAATGAGTAAAATGTACCTCCCTAAGCTAAACTTTAACCTAAATGTAAACCATGGTGTTTTAAAGCAAATGAGAGGTGAAAAAAACAGACATCCTTACCCTCAACCAACATCTAAACCTAACTGATAGTGTGGAAAATTCAAATGCAACAATAAAGGCAAATGTTCTGAAGCATCCACGTCATTTTGTGTCAGCATCCATGTTTGACTGGGCTCAAACCACTGTCTGCCGAGTCCAAAGTCCAACACTCAATCAGGTGAGCTACTGCGAAAGCTAATTACATTGGAATAAGTGTGTAAATGAAGGTTGGTGTGCAATACATTCAAATGTGTCTTTTTTCAAATTATAGGTTATAATAAAAGTGTATCGATATGATAACATATCAGCGTGTGAGTAACAGTGTGAAAAATAAGCATTAATAAAGTTGTGATTTTTGTTAAAATTAATAAAATGCAGTTGATGTAGCACCTCTAGTGTCAATTTCACCAGGAAACTGCGGTAAAACATAGAACGTGCCACTTATATCTCAGTTTGCTAAATGTTTAGTTATAGTAATGTTCATTCTATGAGACTAGGCAATTTCATAGTAAAGTCTTAAAGGATTTAAATGTCATGGAAGAAAATGCTATTTATGCAAAAGTAAATACAGTATGTCTCAACTAAAGTTACATATTAGATATATGGACACTATAAAACATGAGTGACCTTTAACCAACAGTGCTCCCTGTTCTTGATAAAACTGCTTTACCTTATCGCTGTATGCTATATTTTCATGAAGTAGGGTGAACCATAAATTGCTAAGAAATTACATAACTGCAATGTCTTTTTCTTCTTAAAGGGGTCATGACATGAGAAACCAAATTTGCCTTGATCTTTTGGTATATAAGAGGTCTTTGTATCATTAAAACGTCCTGCAAGTTTAATATTTTAAGACGTCCTCCCCATTCTAAACGAATCATTTATTTAATCAAGCTCAAAATACAGCTCGTTCTGGATTCATGGTTAGAAGTGACGTGTCGGTTAGAAGTGACGTAACAGCGTTTGCATATGACCGCCTCCAGCACAACATAACTACGCTATAAGCGCAAGACAACTACGCTGATTTCAGTATCGCCGTGCGCCTCACAAGTGTTCAGTCGATGGACAGCGAGCTCTGACAGAGACTACTTGTGCACAGGAAAATTACGATGCCACACAGATGTGCTGTTCCTGGCTGTGGTCAAACAAAACCTCTGAATAAGCTGCCGAAAGATCCAGGCGTCAGGGAAAAATGGATGCAGTTTATTTTTTGCGGATCGACCCAGTCACGGCAGTGTTAACTTAAGCGTTTGTTCTGTACATTTTAAGGATGACTGTTTTGAGAACAAATCTCAATATGATGCTGGCTTTGCCAGAAAACTGTTGCTCAAAGATAAGTCCGTGCCGACTATTCTGGGAACAACGACGACACAAACTGTAAGTAATCTATTTTAAACTTTAAACTACTTTTTAAAGCGCAATTTCATTCATTATGAATAATCACAGTGTTTTTACTTAGTTTACTTGCATATTGTTCTGGCTGGGGGCGTCAATAATTGATACATAGGCACTAACGTTAGCCAATCATAACAGTGGGCGTTAACACTGAAGTCTTAAATGGAAAACGCCCCCAAAACAGACTGTTTGAATCAGAGGATGAGAAACAGGGTGGGAAAAGGTCATAAATCACTAGATTTTAAAAGTTTTTCTTAAAAAAAAATATATTAATACTATAATTGCACCTAAGGGAACATAATAATACAATAAAAAAAAACATGTCATGACCCCTTTAAAAACTACCTAAATATATTCCAAGCATCAACCACAGATTGTGACATGTAGTCTTGGTTTTGTAGAAAAGATTAATTGTTTGTGTTCATATGTATTTATTATTTATGCAACATGTACTGTAGTAGATATTATAGTTAAAAAGATTGCAATAAGGAATCACTATTATAAAAGGTTTTCACACTGTAAATGCATGAAATGTACGTGTGATTTGGTAACAGGCTTTCATGCATGAGCGTCGGAGTAGAGCATGCTGGGTGTTAAATTCATGCCTCATACTATTAGTCTAGTCTGAGCTATCTGTTCATTAATATCATTTCATTTCTATTATAAATGATCTGTGTTTCCCTAATGTGTTGCATTATGGGCATGCACAAGATTAATAAACGCCTAACTGATAATATGGTTATAAATGATGAGCTTTATGTCTGCAAATCAAGGCAGTGCATCATGGGAATCAGTTGTTTTGTGCATGGAGGACACAGTGTGCCAGAAATGTTACATTTACTTAATTCTTAATTATTGTCTCTGTCTCACACATATACACCTGCATTCAGAACAGACACTTTAACACACACACACACACACACACACACACACACACACACACACACACACACACACACACACACACAAGCGCGCGCGCTGATTGTACAGTCCCTTTCACAAAATATGACTTATTGAAAAAAATTACTTGCATGAAAAATTTGCTATATTGAAAGCACTACAACTACACATTATATGATTTTCATTGTGAATTTATTTATTTATTTTTTTTTTTTTTTAAATGTACAGTAATTTCAAATCAGATAATTGCAACACGCTCCAAAAAAGTTGAGACAGGGGCAATTTAAGACTAATAAAAATGTGACGAGTTGAAATAGCGAGGCGATGTGAAACAGGAGATGTTAAACAGGTGAGGCAATCTTCTCATAGTATATAGGGAGCCTCCAATAACAGCCTAGTCCTTCAAGAGCAAGGATCATTCAAGACTTTTCAATTTTCTATCAGATGCTTCAGGAAATAATCCAGCACTTTGAGAACAATGTTCCGCAAAGAAAAATTGGATGTATTTTGGGAATTTCACCCTCTACTGTGCACAATATAGTTAAAGGTTTCAAGGAATCTGGTCAAATCTCTGTGCGTTAAGTGCAGGACGAAAACCATTTCTGAATGTGCCTGATCTCTGATCCCTCATTTGTCACTGTTTTAAACGGTATTCATCTGTAATGTATATCATGATCATGGGCTTGGGATAACTTTAGTAAACCTTAATTAGTCAACACCACCCGCCGCTGCATCCACAGTTGCAAGTTAAGTCTTTACTATGCAAAGCAGAACCCATACATCAACACTGTCCAGAAGCGCTGCCGACTTCCCTGGGATTGGTCTCATCATAGATGGAAAGTAGAACAGTGGAACTGCGTTTTTGGTCCAAAGAACCACATTTCAAAAAATGTTTTTGAAAAAGAAAGCCATTGTGTTATCTGGGCCAAAGAGGAAAAGGACCATCCAAGCTGTTATCAGCGTCAGGTCCAAAAGCCAGTGTCTGTATGGGCCAGGGGTGTGTCAGTGCCCATGGTATGGGTAACTCGCACATCTGGGAGGAACCATTAATGGAGACAGATATGTAACAATTTTGGAGCAACATATACTGCCATCCAGCACTGACTTTTCCAGGGACGTCCCTGCATTTTCCAGCAGGACAACTTCAAACCCCATACTGCCCGGATTTCAAGTGCATGATTTTGCAAGCAGAGAGTGTGAGTGTTAGATTGGCCTGCCTGCAGTTCTGACCTGTCTCCTGCTGAGAATGTGTGGCGCGTTATGAAGCACACCATACGGCAATGAAGACCCTGTACAATTGTGCAGCTAAAAATCTAAATAATGGATGAATGGGGGGAAATACCACTTTCTAAATTTACAAACGTGTGTCTTCAGTGCCCAAATGCTTAACAAGTGTTATTAAAAGGAATGGTGAAGTTTCACAGTAATAAACACTTGACTGTCCCAAATTTTCTGGAGCATGTTGCAATCATCTGATTTGAAATTAATGTACATCTTCAAAAAACAATTAAATTCACAAGGAAAAACATCATATACTGTGTAGTTGTAGTGCTTTCAATATAGCAAAGGGTGATTATAATTTACAAATCACTCCTTTTTGTTTTTATTAGCATTAACTTTATATTAACCTTTTCGGAATTGGGGTTATATTTAAATTAAACTTGATCTCCATTTATATTCTTCTTTCAATGACATCAATACAACAACAAAAATATACAGTAATACACATTACAAGCCACATATCACTCTGCATTGTATTTACAGTAGAATATCATTATCATATGACATATGTTCAGGCAATGCATTTCAGGGGGTAATTTAGAAAACATCCTTGCATTAAATATTGATTTCATAAATGATTTACTACAACCAGCCCCCGGGCCAAAACAGGCATTCACTTGTGTGCACTGAATACAACAGGGTGTGGAGTGAATTATTCAACATCTGCTTTAAGATACATGTTTTTAAGGCCTGGCAATTAGATTGGGACTGCATGGTACATAAATGTAATTTCAAACATATACATATACTTTATGAATATACAGTTTGCATTATCACTCAAATCCATTATAGTAAATAATCCATCATGTGTAATAAAGTACACAGCAGTAGGTGCACTAGACTCTTACCCGATTCAGCCACTTTAGAGATATCCACACCCTGCTCGGATGCCATGAAACCCAGGATGGAGAAGACGACAAAACCAGCAAAGAAACTGGTGCCACTATTAATAAGAGCCAGCACGAAGGCATCCCTGTCAGGAGAGGAAGAAACAGACATTAACTACAGGTTGGGTAATACATTATAAATAGTTGATTCTTCAACTTCTGGCAATTTCATATCACAGGGGATGATTTTGATTAAAACAGGTTTCAACATTTTTGTTTTTGTTATACGAAGTTAATATTAAAACTTACAAAACTAGATATTAGAAATAATATGGCAACCTGATATATAACCAGTCAAAGCACTTTGTGCATTGAAGTCAAAGCAAAGCATTGCTGATTCAACACTTCAAGCTACTTATGCATCCAGGACTTTTGAGATATATCTCCTTGAGTCTTCAAGGCAGCAGTGTTGACTTACTTATAGCAGTCATTGTTGAATCGGTTATAGCTGCCGAGAGCAGTGAGGGCCCCGAGCCCGATAGCGTAGGAGAAAAAGATTTGAGTACCAGCATCGATCCAGACCTGAGAGAGACAGTGAGCATTATGAAAGTCAGACAAACACACATCTACAGTACCTCTGAAAATATTATTGAACTCAAAGTAGCGCCGGGTACTCTGGAGAGAGACGTAAAACCAAAGTAAAGTTTAAAAGAGTAAAGTGCTTTGAATCTGTAGAATAAGACAGTATTGAATTATTGCTTATGATGCCTACAGTGGGGTTCAAATGTCTACATTGAACATCTGAGACTCTAAATCTAATTTAAGCCTTGAAATACATTTTTTAGTTTTAAGTTTTAAGATGCTATAATATTTTGACTTAAAATGTATACAAATATTGCACTAATCAAATGTAAGATAAAATTTCTCATTGGCAACGTTAAAAGAGTATTCCAGGTTCAATACAAGTTAAGCACAACCAACAGTATTTGTGGCATAATGTTGACTACCACATAAATCCAATTTAAACTTGTCAATCCTTTTCTTAATAAATCTGGGTTATAGTGACAGATTACAGTTTCAAAAGTATAGGCTTAAGACGTGAACAATATGCATGTCAACATGATTTTAGTGTGATAAAACCACGTACTACCCTTTTCTGTGTAAACGTTGTATCCATTTATACAACATCGTTATATTGTATATTAGCATAAACATTATATGCTTCACATTTCTGTCTTCCAAACATTGGCCACATTCACTTCCATTGTACATTAAGTGCCTCACTGTAACCGCGAATGTTGCTTTTTTCAACGAAAAGGAAAGACGAGTCAAATGTATTTTTTGAGGTAATAAACATTACTCACAAATGCTCTCGATTGAGCTTAACTTGCATTGAACCTGTAATATTCCTTTAAATCTTTAGGATTACCTACATTTCATTTTCATTGAAGCACACAAGATGCTCTTTGGAACATTCACAAATCATGCTGGATAACATGGATCATCACGTTTTCAGCTCGATGCAGCTCTATGCTTATAATTTAATTTGAAATGACAAAAACTGCAAGTTATTTTAAATACAAAACATTCACAAGTGGACTAAAACAGACTTTTGAACCACTGTATGGTAGAAAAATACTTTTTGTTCATTTTGGATAAAGGCAGAACATTTTTGTCCAATTCTGTAAAGGTCTCACCTGTGGTTCTCCTAGCTTGGACCATTCAGGTTTGACATAATACAAGATTCCATCATAAGCACCAGGAAGAGTTACACCCCTCACCAGGAGAATAATCAGGACCACATACGGGAACGTGGCAGTAACATACACGATCTGCGAAAGATGGAAACATTTACTACACATATCAGTGCCCAGTAAATTGACAAATAACATAACCATTTTTTTTTTTTCCAAAATAAAGATTTTAGGTGTAAAATGTATATGCTATTTATGATGTGTACTGCATAGTAAGCACTTTCTGGATTCGCCATGTCATTCTGATTTCTCCTGTTTGTCTCTTTCCCAGTTCAGAGCTCTGTTGAGTACAGAACCACCGCGCCATGTTGTCTCTAGTAGTCCAGAGACATCTAAAGACTATAATGACAAAAAGAAATCTATAAAGGACCAATTCTGAAAAACTAGTTAGAGTTGCTGTCTAGTACTACCTACATATTTTCCACATATCAAGGATACAGTGCTGCTTTTATAAACACTAGAATTGTAGGTCTGACTTAGAGCAGGACTTGGCTATTACATATTAGACTGAAGAGTTATCTGTCATTTATATTAATGTAAAAAGGAAAGTGTATATTCTATGTGGTATGACTGACTGGTCAGTTTTGCTATTTTTAGAATCTCAGCTAGAATGAGGTTAAATATATAATGTAACAATTGTACAAGAATTAAGAAACAATATAAATAGTTTAAAATAGTTTTAGAAAAAGTACAGAAAGTCACTCCCTAAAATATTTCAACTTGACAGCCACAACTAAACGCCCACAATTTAACTTAACATTCATCCCTCGTCCCTTATAGATTTGTTTATCAAATATTGAAAGTTATTATTATATTTATTTATACAAGTTTAACACATTTTAACATTTAAATCCATTCAAAAGCAATTCTGTAGATTTCCCCCCAAAATCAGTAAAGAAAAGGCATAACCCAATACTTTAGCTTGGTGAGGGATGTTATCCATATTCTTTATTGATAAATGATCATGCATGTCATTTGCATGAACAAAGACAGTGAAAGCATTTGCTAAACTGATCGTAGTAAGTGTGGCAGCTTAAATTATACCGATGTACTCTATATAATGCAACCTAGTCCAAGCAAATATTATCAGTAGATATTTAATATCATGCAATTTGCTGACACTGTGTCTGTAAAGACTTTTTTATCTCTCTAGGGACTCAGCAAGGACAGACAGTTTTAGTCACATGCTAAGCATTCTATCATGTGAATAATGTCGATAAGCATGTACCACACGTCTCACTCCCTTCTACTATTAGATCCTCTCCGATGCTCCAGCAAGGAGAGGCTTATCGATTCAGCCGTTGGTTCCAAACGTTGTAAACTTTGACCTCTGGTGATACAAGAAGGGCTGTTATCAGGGAACATTTGAGACTTGCTCATTCAAAGTGTTTCTGGTTTATTGACTAGGCTCTTATGCCATTGTATAGTCTAACAGGACTGGCGGCCTTGTTCAACTGCTCCCCATAAAAGGCAAGCATTCTAGATCAAACCCATCACATTAAAGCAATCAGCTCAACTGTAATTATTCACAGACTTTACTTGTCCTAGCAAAACTATCTCCAGAATTCCTCGGGGAAATTAATATACTCTTAAAGAACAATACTGCCCATTTACGACAGAAACACGGACACTATTAATGACGTGTAAAACACTTACAGAACACGTACAGAACTTTCTGGATTTACCATGTCATTTTGGCTTCTGTTTGAATACTCCTTGTTTCCTCCCCAGTCCAGAGCTCTCGAGTGCAGAGCCACCAAACCATGTTATTATGAGTAGTCCAAAGACACCAAAAAATTATAATGAATCGAGACGCTGATAAACGAAGTGAAACAATCAGTCAATAGTGATGTGATTATCTTTGTACTGTATTCACACTATGTTACTCATATCAAGATAAAATACGCCCCCTTTCTCTGCCTGTTCAGATATATTCAGATACTTCCACCTGACTGTTACTGTTAAAAGAGGCATTGTTATTGTGACATCATATTAGAAGCAATGCTAAAGATAAAACAAATTTACCTTATATTTCTGTCTATTCCTCACACTAAGCTATCATAAGTCTTCAGAAGACTTCGAATATTGTGCATGAGTTGTATGCAGTGTTGGGTAGTTTCAGATTGCAAGGAATCTAGTTAATGTAATCTCTAAAATCAAGTTCTTGAAATAAGATTACTGTACATTGCATTTTTTTTATTTGTAGAATCCGATTACAGCTACTTAAGGATTACGTGATTACAGATTGATTGCATTACTAATCTCTACATTTTATCCAGAGACATTTTTTATTTCAAAGCTGGATAAAAAAAATAATCTAATCCCTGTTGCTAAATATCAACAATTCTCTTAAAATTAAAAATACATGCATGCTATCATTTTCTTCCATCTTAGTTTTTGCTGTTGCTGTTTAATTAAATATTAGTACACATGAAGCAAAAGAAGTTTTAACTTAATACATTCGGTACATAACACATTTAAAATAAATTATTACATTTATCAAAACATCAGGGTTTCCCGCAGCACTTTGTAACTAAGGCGGCCACCTAAGCAACACACGCTTGCCGCCTTAACTACGTCGTCAAAAAAATATATATGAGCGATATTCGCCGTGTTACTCTGTCCTGTTTTCTCCCTTTCCATCTTTAAATATGTGATAAGCCTTTGTGTTCGCTTCAGTCTTGTTATCAGCGCGTTCTTCCGCAGCGGCGCTAAGCGTGTGTGTGTGTGTGTGTGTGTGTGTTCATCTGAGCCTCATTGGTCTGTCACTGTTCGTCAATGTCAGAATATTTGTGATGACCAATCAAATCAAAGTAGGCGGGCTTTATGTTCACAGCGCAAATTTTAGCAGAGCGACTCGACAGTAAAGGAGCGACTCGACGCGCTTCAGTTTACGGTCGGTCAAGTGCGAGATAAGATGTAAGTTGCTAAACTAAACATTTGCTATTTGACAGTTTTTTTTAGGTCATAAATGTTAAACGAATCACAAAAATAATCAGGCAAATTAATAAACTTTTGTCTATTTTCACCATTTTTAACTGAAAATAGAACACTATGTGACGTGACTGATGTAATGTAGCATAATAATTAATTTACTGTCATTGTGAGGGGACAAGACACATTAACCATGGTACCCGCAGGATCTTAAAAGCATTGAAAGATAATCTCAAATTAAGGCCTTAAAAGGCCCTTGAATTGTTTTTTTCTAAACCAAGGAGGATAGCCTGTAGCGATGCTAGGTGTCAGCTCTGCCACAAGCAGTGATTGTAATAAGCTTTGCACATTTTGACGGACTATTAGATGTAATGTTATTACCTTGACAAACTAATACATCATTAAAAAGATATGACTCAAGTTTCAGTATTTGTCTTAATTTGTGTCAGGAGTTATGCAATTCAGTCTTATACACAAATACACATACAATAAGCAATTAAAAAATAATCACATTAGATTAATTAGAAGTAATCAGAGTATAATATAAAAGATTACATTACTAATTACAATTTTAGTATCTTAATTAGTAATTACTGGATTAACGTTTATAAGTAATCTACCCAATACTGGTTGTGTGAACTTTTATGATGCTTTTATGGTATTTTTTATTTTATTTGTAATTTTTTTGTCCTTTAGGAGCTTGCGAGACATGGTCACTATGAACGTTGTATGAAAATCTGTGTGAATATAATAACACAGTAATCTCCCAGTAATGTATCTCCTCTAAAATTTCAGAAGAGATCTACAAAAATTCTTAAACTGTGCTCAGGTTGCTAAGAAAACAAAGTAGGCATTCAAAAGTCAGAGACATTAATATGAACGCAAACATTTCTCATCAAATTCTCCTTTTCTCCTCTCTGACAGATCTATGGTTCTTTGATTAGAACGTCTGGTACAATGCTGTTGAAATCAAATACTCCTAAAATCTCCATTATCAGGTCAGATTTAAAGATTCAGCAGTCTACTATTCTTTGAGTGACTATAATGATATATAAATAGACTTAAACTAAAATTACTGTCAGTAAACAAACATTCCCTGTTCCAATTCCCAATAAGCCTGTGATGGGGTAATCTGGCGCTTTGATTTGAGCCCGTAATAATTAATCCGATTCTGAAACCAATTAGCTCACTGGAACACTGGCTTATTGTGTGTGTGCCACTGTCTTTTGAATGAGCATAACTCATTTCTTATTCAGAGTATCCTTCATTTCCTTCACTGAGAAACTGGAGGAAAAATACTAGCTGCCAACTACATACAGTAGGAGTTAAACAACTAGGACATTGTTCCACTGTTCCACCGGTTACATTCTTTAACAGTTTACTAGAAATGTTAAAGGGGTAAGTTTACCCAAAAATGAAAAATCTGTCATCATTTACTCACCCTAGTGTTGTTATAATATAACCCATCTAGGAGATCTTTCTGACAATCTCAATCAATAATCTCAAATCATACTGGTTTGGAACAACATGAGGGTGAGCAAATGATTACAGAATGTTCATTTTTGGGTGAACTTATCCTTTATGCCTCGGTTTAAGTACACAAGAGTAATGCAGCAGGCTTTACAATGTAGTGCAGAAGAAACACATGTTCGTAATGTGAGGTTGACCTTCAATACAGAAATATTGAGCAGAAATAAAATGTAGTTATTATATTTCAAAGGGTTCATGTGATACCGCCTCCTTAAAAGGGAATATGGCTGTTGGCCATTAGCACAAGCGCCTTGTCACGTCTCACTGCAGACAATTGTCTCTGACCGACCAATCACAGAGCGGCTCCCTGACGGTGCACTTTGTAATATTTCCCACCACACCCCCTTGACAAAAAAACTGCTCTACCTCACTTCTGCGCTACAGCAGTGGGTGGAGCTATGCGAATCAAGGTGACATGAGAAAGTCACATTGCACTGTGTGATAAAAGAGGTCAACCAAGGGACACTACATATGATGCAGAGAAATAAATGTCCTTTTATAGTTTATATGAATGTTTATATGAATGTTATGTGCAATATGAAGCAAGGCAAGATTATGTACGGACCTATTAAATGACCCAATGACCTGCAGAGTGGCTGTAAAATTTGTGTTAATGCTTCAAATGTGATAAGCATGTTTGGATTCAATTGGGTCAAGACCACATGAGCATAAAAGACAAAGAGAGAGAGAGAGAGAGAGAGAGAGAGAGAGAGAGAGAGAGAGAGAGAGACAGAGAGAGAGAGAGAGAGAGAGAGAGAGAGAAGGTTATTAACAGTGTTGGGGGAACTAAATGCAGAGATACTACTAACTTAACTACATTTTCAACAGCATGACATTAGCTCAGCTGTAGTCAAAACAGTTGTAATTTAGTAGCAATGCAACTTTTTTGTAGTTGTAATGTTACAATTTAATCAGGGCTCAATAGTAAGGATTTTGTCTGAAGGCCTGGCAGGACAGTTTTTCAGCTTTCACTTGCAGACCCGGCAAACATTTTCAGTGGCCCCATCACAAAATATAACTTTATTTTTAGCAGCAATATTTATGTTTCAGAAAAATATTTGTATATATTTAAATTAACATTACATTTTCTACAAATAATTAATTAGGGGTTTAATTACCAATAATGGTAGAACTTATATAACTATAATGCAACTCCATTAAAACAATGAGTTCATGCAAACACTTTTGATGGAAAACTATGGCATGTGGTGAAAAACATAACAGATTTGTTTGATGCTTCCAAGACTACAGCTCATTTTGGGAATTTCATACCTACCTGCTAGATAATGTTGCAATAGTCAAACATGCTATCATAAACTGTCCCCTTTCTCTCTGATACGTAGCATTGCAAAGTGAGATTCAGTCAAGTGAACTGGTTTATTTGGACAGTTAATCTTAATAAACTGATTTTAAAAATTGGAATAGATATCGAACTGATTTAAATACTAGTATTTTTCATAGCGAAACATTTAGTTAAATGCTGTCGTTCATCACTGTGTTTTTGAATCTATAAATGTTTTTATTTTTTATATTAGATGTATTTAGTGTAAATGTATCTGTTCAAGTAGTAATGCTGTCACCCTAATTGAAATAGTTAATTCATTCAAAAGTATGCATAGATTTTGTGCCAGATAAATACTGCTCTGATTAAATTATGTAATCTGATAATTATATATTTACAAAGCCCCCTTAAGTATCTTCAATGTAGTTAACTAATTATGTTAGGAGCTTGAACTGTTGCTCAAGAGACTGTTATGTAATAAAGCTTAAGGTATAGTGCAGGTATCAGATTCCCTGTGACACGTGACAGTGTGCTGCTTTCACCTGTGTTCACCTTAAACAGATTATGAATTTATGGAGACAGACTAACAGAGAGATAGAAACAGAGAGAGCGAGAGAGACATACAGAGAAAAAAATATGTATTCCTTACCTTTCCTGTGGATTTCACCCCCTTCCACACACAGAAGTACACCATCACCCAGACAGCAAACAGACACAGCATTAGTTCCCAGTTGATAACACCTGGCTTGTCCAGCCCATCAGAGATATTCAGAACCTTGTTCCTGAGATACAGAAAGATATTCATGAATAAAAATATGGTAGGTGTATACAGATCTAGTCCATAATGATTTCTTTCATTGCATCTCATGCTGAGCCTTTAAGAAATACAGTTTTCATGTGAAATGAACAACAGAGCTTTGCTCCACTAAGACATGGGCTGCAGGATTGCTGATGGGTTCAGAATATTTTTTTACTACCTAAATTTCAATAATAATTTTTTTTTACAATTATATTGTGACAGATTCATAAAACAATCTGCCCTGAGATGTTCTGTATAAACTGTTATGATCAAACAGAAAGAATCAGCTAATAAACTTTGGGATCCATTAGAAGTATCTGCACAAGAATTGACTTTCACAAATTTTGATCTTATCGTCAGCCTTTCTAGTGGTATCCACCCTACTTTCTCCTTATTTTCTCACAGTGACTGGGTGGACCAAGTTTCTGTACACCAAGTAAAAATCATTGATCCATATATTTTATAAAGTTTAACGAGTTTTGAATGAATAACTTTTGGTCTGGGAAAATTATTTGGTAGGTCCTGGACAGAATGACCCTGGAGCAAAGGTAACAGTTCCAAAATATTTATTCACAATTCAGCAATGCGCCACCGTGCAGATTAGAGAGTAGTGTGTTCGTCAGTGGAGTGTGTGCATTGTGGAAGTCTGGAGAAACCTGGCAGAATTCTCCGTAGAAGCAAGGTGATGAGGGAGATGTCCAGCGGACAATGCGAGAGCGAATAGAGCCATCCCCAAGGCGGAGAAGTGCAAGGGAGCAATTCGATAGCACAGTCGTATAGGTGATGAGGAGGAAGGGTCAAGGAGTGAGACTTGCTGAACACTGCCCTCAGATCAAGTTAAGTCAACGGCACTCCGGATAAGCCCGCTGGTTCATCTTGCAATGAAACACAAGACTGTACAGGGGAAACAGCAGAGATAAGACAAACAAATAATAAGGTGGCAGACATTAAGTGTTGGTTGACCAATCGATGTGTGGGTTGTGCTTTACCAAACAAGTATGCCCCAACACTACCAGAGCTGATGGAGACAGGATAAAGAAGAATGACAACTGTTCCGTATGATTCCCAGAGATGAACATGACCGGCTTAGAGGAATGAATGATGATGGACAGTGGTGTTCCGCTCAGGGTATGGGCGTTGATAGGTTCATCCTGCCGAAACTTTGGAAGTTGCCAATTGGATGCTAATTCAAGGGCCGTAAATTTACCCTCAGCGCCAGAGTCGATCAAAGCAGAAACAGTATGACAGGCCGTTCCAAAATGCAGTCGAACCGAAAGAAGTGTCCAAAGTCCAGCAGATTTATCCAAAGGTGTTGCACTAACCAGTAACCGCCTTCCTACTGACGAGTGATGTCTTTTAACAGACAGGTGGCAGCAAGGTGACCCGGGGCATCACAATGCAGACACAGCCCATTAATAAGGCGCCGCTGTTTCTCCCAAGGGAGATTCGAGTCCTGGTTACTAGCATGGGTTCAAGACTGGGTCGAGGTTCTGATGAGTTAGCTGGAGAGGCAGAGTGGGTAGGATGACCCGCTCACTGGTGCAGGAAGGGACACTCACTGGTGCAGTCAAAACAACCTGGAGCTGAACACACTCAAAACAGTGGAGATGATAGTGGACTTTAGGAGGAACACACCAAAATTGACCCCGCTCACCATTCTAAACAGCACTGTGGCAGCAGTGGGGTTATTCAGGTTCTTGTGGACTATCATCTCACAGGACCTGAAGTGGGAGACCCAAATGACTCATTGTGAAAAAGGCCCAGCAGAGGTTGTACTTCCTTTGCCAGTTCAACCTGCCACATTGATACACCTGATGCAGTTCTACTCCAATAACTCTCTGGTTTGTTTCAGCTACAAAGTCTGACATCAGAAGACTTTAGGACAGTCTGGAGTGCTGAACAGATTATTGGTTCTCACCTTCCCACCCTCCAAGAACTGTACACCTCCAGAGTGAGGAAAAGGGCTGGAAAAATGGCTTTGAACCCTATTCAGCCAGCACACTACCATTTTGAAATGTTGCCCTCTGTCCAGCGCCTCAAAGCACCGAGCATCAGAGCAGTCAGCACAAGAACAGTTTCTTCCCTCAGGCAATTCACACTTATGAACAGTTAAAACTGCCCCCCAATACTCTCCATTGTGGCAATACCATCATTTGCATATTCAACTATTCATTCATATTTATATTCCATTTATATTTATCCAACATACCCTACCTCTTCTGCCATACATTCCCTTGCATCTGTATATATATATATTTTGTCTCATTGTGTATTTCTATATATAATTCTATTTTCTACTCACTTTTCTTTTTATTCTATTTGTTTGTATTATTATCTCTGTCTTGTTGTTTTATTGTTTGTGCACTGGAATCTTCTGTCATCGATGACAACAGCGACGATGTTGATGAGTGAGGCATTGTTCGACTTTAATAGCCAAATCCATCAAATCACTGAATCGTGGAGGTAAACCAAATGAATAAGAGAAAGAGAGACAGCAAGAGAGCGAAACTCGATCGTGTAATCTGCAACCCGTCAATCTCCTTGAGATAGTCCAGACAAAATTCTCACCGTCTCCCAACCTTGAGCCAAGCAAATCAAACACTCGGCAGGGCTCCGAAATAAACGTCTGATATAAAGCGCAGCAGGGACGCAGGCAACCAACAGTGTGGCAAGACAGGACCAGCTAAACTAGGAGAGTGAGGTTATTACTCAACTTAGTATAACAATCTGACAAAGAAACAGAGAATCATGAGGGCACATGTAAGGAGTGAAATCAGGCTGGAACAGGTGTTGTTTGACAAGCCAATCAGTGGCATGATCGGCGGCACCCTGAGAACAATAAACATTCCCATGGAAACACCGATCATTTCAAGAACGCCTGCGAAACACGAGGGAGAGAAAATGACAAAACAAAACAAACAAAACAAACTTGCGGTCTTGCCAGAACCATGACACACAGTATGTTTTCATAGTATATCAAGCTCTTTTATCTCAAAATATCAAGGAATTGTGATCGCTCATGATATCACCCCTTTAAAACTAACAATAAGAAGTTTAGAACTGTCAATATCTGAGCTCTGTAAACTCAACAGATTTCCGCACTTGAGTGTCCTTCAAAATCCAAGATTTTTCCTTGTGAAATTCAAAATTTTATATATACACAATATGAATGGCATAAAATAGCAGCAACTCACTCCCAGAATTCAATAATAGGGGAACGCCCATTGGCCAGCTCCTCGCACGTCATGTTGCCGAAGGTGTAATTGCCAATGGTGCCGTTTTGGCAGTCGGAGTGGTGGAAGATCTCAATGCATTTCTCTGTGTTCCACGGGTTGTCGCAGGTGGACCATGGCAGTGTGGCATTGAAGGACTTTATGAAGTAGTAGAAACCCCAGGCCAGCACCATGATGTAGTAGGTGTTACAAAAGAACACAATCACCATAGAGGCGAAGCCAAGTCCTACAACAAGCCAATTAAAGACAAACATGAACCAGTATAAAAATGCAAAATATTTTAAAACCCTATAAAATCAAAAACATTCCACGTCTATTAGCTACCTACTATTGTAGTCCCAAAAGCTGACAACTTTTAGAAGAGACTAGACTAAAAAAGGACCAAAACTAGACAATTAAAATAGGGGACAAACCAGTTCCCGAGACATATATAATGAAAGTAAAAAGGGTCAATTTTGATTTCATGTTGGCTTTTGAATCTATTTATGTGACATACAGTACAATCCAAATATTGTATTTGTATTACTTGTGACGATAATGAAATATACTGCAATGTTCAGATGCAAGTTGATGAGACCACAAAAAATTATATGGCTTAATTGTGATAAAAAATGTTACATTAAATGATGCATGGGGAATTATTTTTGTGAAAAAAAAAAAAAAAAGAAAAAAGAAAAAAAGAGTAGATAAGCATTACAGCTAAAACAGAAATAGACATACAGTATGCATCTCTAATTATCAATATGAACAACAAACCTTTGAAAAGAGGTGCAATGTTCCACACATTGATGCTTCCGGCTTTCATAAACTGACCCAGTGCAATCTCCAGGAAGAATATAGGAATGCCCCCCAGAAATATGAACAAAACATAGGGAATTAGGAACACCCCTGTGAAACAAAACAAGAGGGAGAGGTTAACGTCATGAGAATTCAATTAATTCTAGTCGCAAGGTGTCATAATGTACTACTGACTACTGAAATTTTGATATAGTGTCAACACTAATTGCATTGTATACATCTTCATGATATTAAGACATAAGAGCCCATTTTGTCTGAGGGAATAATCTGCTGTTTGTGCACAACACCTTCACGTGTTAGCAGGTCAGTTAGGATTTGACTGCTGCTGGACGCATTAGAAATTCATCATGGGGTCTGCACGGCAGCATACCAACGCGAAGGCTGAAATGTATTTAAAATAAACTTTTACTCGACTGATCTGAGATTGACATTCACAGTAGCAGATTTGCTGTGGCTGAGGGGTAGCGGGTAAGGGAACGGTTGGGTTTTCTAACCGGCGTGATGCAGATTATCTATTGAATACCATGCTGGCACACAGTGACATTTTTGATGATGTCACTTTCTACTCAGATGTGAGGTTGACTGCGGGGGAGGGACAGAGAATGTGAGAGCCAGTGTAAGACAAAGAGAGGGTTACAATGAAAAAAGAAGAGCAGAGAACAGAAATGAGTCAGAGATATGGAGAGAGATTTACAGAGCGGGCGGCATTATACAAAGTGACATTCTTTATGTAATACAAGCTCTGCTGGCTCACCGCAACACCAGGGTTGCCTGGTCTGCGTAAAAAACAGCACAATATCAAAATAATCTAAACTATCCTAAAATCCTTACCAAAAACTCAAAACATACCACTCCCTTATTTTAGAATATGCATTTTTAGATAGAAATAAAACACATATATAGTTTAAAAAAAGCCCAATTCAGTGTGAAAAATGTGTACTTGGCAAATCAGTCAATTCGTCCCATTTAGAATAAACAGACAGACAGCTAATATAGAAAATAATAATAACAACAAAACCATACATCATTAAACCTAAAAAACACTGCTTCTTGTTTAAATAAAAAAAATAAAAAAAAAGAATATGAATGAACAGGTTTTTTTAGGAGCTTGGTCTGGTCTACATTTAGAAAACAAGAGCTTTTTTTTATTATTTGTGCCTCAGAAAGAAGCCTTTTGATAAACTGCCAATGGGACGATGCATTGAACAAAATGTGTGATACAGATATCCAGACCGTTCCACACAGTGATAACAAATAGCCATGTCTGGAAACATGCCGTGATGTGAGCCGTTCCTTGGCGTAATGGCAGCTATAAAATATGCATACGTGGGCTTGTGTCAAACAGCAGGAGAAAACGGATGATGTTTGAGAATGTGACTACGGGAACACACACACACACACACACACCAATGGAATTAGAACAAATGTGAGTCACACACACAGAGTTGCTGCTGTGGCTGACGTTGTGACTGCCCAGAAGAGGAAGAATCTTGTCTATGGAGCACCTGACTCTGCATCAACATGTGTACATAATAAATATCTGACATGAGGAACAAAAGAAAAAAAATGCTAAAAATGCTAAGAGAGAAGGTGATCATCAGGGCGCTCAATCCCATTTGCCAGTTAGCAAAATTGGCACATGAAGCCCAGCTTCTGTGCGTCAAGTTGAGCGGAAGAAAAAATAGTTCCGGTCCCATGCAACAACTCGCTCATATAATTATTATTTTCCACTTCGAAGCTTATGAGATGCGTTAATATTCATGTTCTCTAAATAATAAAAGTACTTGTTAAAAAAACTTGTTAAAAAACTTCTGAATCGATATTTTTATGTGAGGGTCGATATTTTACTTTAGTATCGATCAGCCCATCCCTAATACTGAGGCCAGATTGAAGTTCTTGTTTATAAATGCAGTGTTTCAATCACTCATCCACACTGGGACAGCATTTTCTGGCAAAAATTGACACTTTTGAAAACATTTTCTTTCCATCACAGCACACTTTGGAACTGAATGAAAAATAAACTAAGGCCACATTCACATTAATTTGTTTCCTAATGTCATAATTTTCCAAAATATGCGGTAATGGCGAGAGATTTCGAAAACGCTCTGTTTTCGGAGTTCTAGTGTAGAAAAGAAGCAAAAACATAACATAATTTATGTGTTTTCAATCACAAACTTATTAGTATGGACATGGCCTAAAAATAGCCATCTTGCAGATTGCTTCAGACATTGTTTAAACCACGTAAGGATTACTTATATGCTGCCTCTATGTCATATTTGGACCTTTAGTGTTCTGGCCACCATGGACTTGCATTGTATGGAACTACAGGCTGAAATATTAAATATAAGAAATATAAAACCTTCAGCAGAAGAAAGAATGTCATACAAATCTTGGATAGCATGAGGGTGAGCACAAAAGAGAATTTTCATTTTTGGGTAAACTATCCCTTAATACACATGTGGTGTTTATACTGTGGTAGGCTAGTGTTTTTACTGTGCACTATACATTTCTGTTCCTGTTTTGTTGCTCAACTGCCTCTTGGGGATCAAGCATGTCTATCTATTATACATTTCAGATCAGTCATCCAACCACTAGTCCATGCATGCATGTTTGATCTATGACTATGTTATTTATACATTTTCTCACAATACTCTGCCAGTCATGTGGATTAGGAGATTAATTTACCTTGTTGAAGATACAAAAATTAGCAAATATTTCAAAATTTTGAACTGATTGGGCTTGTTCTAGCAAATATTAAATGTACAAAACCTTTAAGGCACTACTCATTCTTGGAAAACAAGAGGAAGTTTCTTCTTACACTCACAAAAATTAATTCAGACCATCTGGCTCATCAGAACACTGATTTTCATATATACTGATCTTGTCAGAATGATGTAGGAAGCATCCTTAACCAATGAAAAGGTAACAAGCTAAGAAGTTAAAATAAAGTGTAATTAATAAACTAGACAAATACTAGGGTGTTGTGGGTGCTTGCCAGAGTGTTGCTACTCGGTTGTTTAAGTGTTCTGAGTGATTTTAGTATGTTGATTTGTTGCTGCTAGGACATTGCTAGGTGGATCACTGGCCAAAGTCAAAAGAGGTCACACAAGTTTATAGATGCCTGCCATTTAAAGCTTAAGAAATACAGTTTTATGTTACAAGGGTATTAGCATTCTGAGGAATAGTTAAATTGTTTAATTCTCAGCATATTAAGAAATCAGGTGAAGATAAATTCAAAAAGATGGGTTCGGCTGTATGCTTCCTGAACCCTAAAGCACCCAGTGTTGGGCCCCAGTCAGAAAAAGGGGATTATAAAGATTAACCGGCACTCTTCCTATTCACCCGTCCACATGGAGCGAGGAACAAAAGGCTGGATTGTTTCTGCGTCTTCAAAGGTAGCTACTATAGGTCTGACTAAAGGAACAATGTCAATCAAAGCAACTCATTTAAAAGTTTCTTGACCTCAGAGAGCACAGAGTGAGGAGCAAGTTTAATAAAGAAACAAATAAGACAACTAATGTGTCCTCTCACGTCCTATCATAAACCCTTATTAAAGATTAGGGCTGTGTGTCAGCAAATAAATGTGAGAAATGCTAAACTCACCATCATGATGCTAGGGTGTGTGGGTGGTTGCCAGGCCTGGCTATGGGGTTGCAAGGTGGTTGCTTACTGGCTCAAGGCAAAAGACTCCACCCTCAAGACTCTATGATATTCTAGCTCCTGATATGGCTCGAGCCCTTTCCTCAATGTCAGTCTAATGGAATTTTAACTCCAGTTTAGACGCATGATTTGAGGTGATATTCCTGTCTGTAGCACAAATGGTGTGGGATGAGTTACACGTTTTATACTAAGAGTTAGGGGTTTATTCAAACAACAGATTAACATAACAGGGGGTCTCTTTACCTTAATTGACTTTTATTGAGATCTTTGGAGTGTTTTAATAGAATCTGAAATCTCTGTAAGGAATACAGAAAATTAGTGAAACCAACAGGTGCAGAGATACCTCTTATGAGACCTATGGGAAATCAATTAGCTCACAAGGGATTTGGCAACAATAGGATGAGCAAGTTTGTTTAAAAAAACAGCAAAGTCAGGTCATGTGACACCACACGAGGATCAGACATGTGAATGGCGAGCTCTGCACACTTTGCTAGTTTGAATGCCTTTTAATGACAAACCCGTGAGATTCGATACACTCTGTTCCATAACTGTTCTAGCAGGACAATATATCAAAGAATTCAAAATCCTCTGACTCCGGAGACATTAAAAGACACTTACATGCTCAGGCTGACACCCCTGATCGGGCAGCGGACAGGAGACTCGATTTGGTCGGAGAATTACGGTGAGAGAGGTTGAGCATGTCGGCAATGCTGATGAAGGTCATTGCTGACTTGGAGGATCTTGCTGTGATATGTCGATCAATCACTGCCATGGAGACAAAATTTACTGATGTGGTCGCAAGAGTGGGGGATGTCGAGAAACGGATTGATTATCTGGAGTCATTGGAGAAGGAATTATCTGCTAATCCACTAGCGTCCAAGGTTAGAGGGCATGGAAAACTGTAGCCGGCAGAATAACGTCCGTATTGTGGAGTCCCGGAGGGAGTGGAGGGACAGAATATGGTGGAATTCTTGGATGGACTCTTTCCGAGTATGCTCAATATAGCAGGCCATAAACTGGAAATCATGCGGGCTCACAGGAAGGCTTTTTTGGAAGAATCATAGCATTTTCTTGATCCCAGACGTTGCGATAAACATGATCGATTCAAGAAACTTATACATCAATGGAAGGTCGCTTTTGCACTGATATTCCCTGCCAAATTGAGAATAGATGCTAAGGATGGACGTAAAACATTCACATGCCAACAGCAAGCAATGTCATTCATAAAGTCAATGGACTGTTTGAAGATTCTGCGCACTCTTTTTGTGCTGGTACCGCCTATCTCGGGTTCTCGTAGACACACATGGACTGTTTGAGTATGGAGGGATGGACACCAGTTGGCGCTGTTGTGTGCGGGGGTTAATGAGCACGTTTTTCTTTTATCTTTTTTTTTTGTTCTAAGGGATGTTCAAGGTTTGATTGTTACACTAATGTTGGAATGTGGTCTTTAGAATCCTGTTTTTGACACACAATCTATATTTTGTTATGTCAAAATGTAAAATGTTAATATGAATGGATGCTCTCTCTCCACGTGGAATGTGAATATGTTGGGGCACCCTATAAAAATAAGGAAGGTTATTTCTCATCTTAAGCATAAGAAATAGGATATAGTGTTTCTTCAAGAAACGCAACTTTCTCCACAGGAAGCATGTTATTTAGTGCTGGCTCGAGTAAAAGTAGGGTAGTCGTTACACTGATAAGTAAACATCTACAATTAAAATGTCTCAAACAGAGTAAAGATAAATTAGGTAGAATCATTGTTTTAGCTGAAATTCAGGGACAGTCTTATTTTGGCTAATATTAACTTTTTTTATAGATCTTGAAGGGCTGTTGCAAGCCACTGACACACCTCATGATACACTATCGGGAGAAGACTTTAATCTTTTGATGGACTCAGTCCTTGATCATAGTGAAGCAAAAGTGAGCAAGCCCCCTAGAGCAGCATTGACACTTCACAGGTTGTGTTAAAATCTTTGTCTTACAGTTGGAGTTTGAAATTACAGCCTCCAAACTAAATTACAGTTTGGAGGCTCTTGAACCCAACTGGTAGGTACTATAAATGTTTTTTTTTTTATCAGTTCATAAGATTTAATCTAGAATAGATTATTTTAAATATCTTAGTCCCTCATTTCATCTGTCGTTGATTGCTCAATCAGAAAAATGTTAGTCTCACGCATCAGGGCGTTTCAGATGAATAGAGGTGTTGCCACACATGAAGAAAAGGAAATCATATGGTTTGCACTTTAATATATCCCTCTTGCAAAACCTAAAAGCTGAAATCAATGTCTATATGGAGATCAACTGGTCCTCAGTGGGCGTGGCACTTAAACTGGTTCTTAGGAGTATGCCTCCTTCACCAAATAATCCAAAACCAAGAAATCGTGGAATTGGAAGGGAATATTAAAAGTGCCGTGGCAGAACTGAAGTACTGAATGTCGTCTAATGGCCTCAGAGAATTGACCCCATTGAAATACAGACATAATAATTTGTCGCGGAAGGTGGAGCTTTGGCTATTTAGGGCAAGATAGTCATACTTTGAGTCTGGGACAAAGCACGAAAACTCTGGCTAGATATATGTGGTGAAATGTAGTTCATTGCCTCTATCTTTAAGGCTGTTTGATGCCCATGCCCCTTTGGCATTTACCTTGAGCCGCATTTATTGGGGGTATAAAAAAAAGGCGTGACCAGGTCAGCTAATCGCTGTTTCTGGGTTCCTGCTGCTCTGTGTTTGCAGCTCTGTGGCGCTGGTGTCTGTTCCGGTGTTTGCTGCTTTCATGCTGCGTTTCATTTGGTGACTGCTGCTCTCCTGTTCGGTAAGTGTATCTTCTGACATTATTATTATTATTATGGCCGTGTTCAGTATGTTGAGCAGGGGTTGAGGGGCCGGGTGTGCGGAATCATGAGGGGCTCACCCTCCACCCTGCCACAATAGATAAAAAAAAAATATATGGGTTTGAATTTTGCTGCAGCTAAATTTGTCTTCAGAGCCTAAGAAACACTAAAAAGCTGGGTGACTGCAAACATGAACTTCTAAAAGTAAATATCGCAAGTCTCAACATTTGAACAGTGCACAAAAAGTCAAGACTGTGCATGTAACGGGTAAAGGATGGACAAGGAGGCATGAACAGTTTGAACAATCAACGCAAGTTAAATGTCAAAACTCAAACTTAAAATAACATAAAACATAAGGACACACAGACACACATGCAGAGCGGCCACATGTGTATCTCTCTCCCTCTCAATCTGGCATCACCGGCTCCCCTTTATCTCACTCTCCCGCTGATTCAGCACCGGCCATGTACCCTCACGACCCGGCCACGCCCTCCTCCTCATCACAGTGCGAAATTATCTGCATTTACTCTTCTCCTACCAGCAATAATCTTTATGGGCTTTCTAAGAGCCCTGATTTGATTTGGCAAAACAATTCAGGAGCCTATTAGTTTTACACATAAAGATGACACACTGAGTTTTGCGACCTGCACGTGGAGACACTAAATTTTGTTACTTATAAGAACTCCTAATTGAGGGTAAAGCAAGTATTTGGCCATGGGGAGCTCAAAGAGTCAGGCAATTCTCACAACATGCTCATGGCATCTCATCTTTCTCAAGCTGGAATTTCCCATTTGAATCAAGTATTGTTTTCGTAAGAATGAATGGTGCTGGAGATCTGTTCCCATCAGCTGGTTCAATGGCCTTTCCCCTCTACCACAGGCGGGTGAATCTTTGGAGCCAAAATACACTAAAATAACTTTCTAAATAACCAGAAGGAATGAATTCAAGTTATCCATCAAGAGAGAATGGAATGTTAACCCAAATGCTAACACAACACTTACCAAGTCTTATCATTTTCTCCACAACAGGGATCCAGTGCAATGCCAAAGCAAACACTTCTTTTAGAACAAGTACCAAGATCACTGTTACAGTTTACACATTCACTGTAAGTTTATAAACCATGAGAAGATGTCCTAACACATATCTTAATGAGACAGGTAAACAATGTTGGAAATTTCCCAAGAACAGTGGGATACTATTTTCAAAATATTTTCACTATTAAATTGATTCGACATTTGAATTTTTTTCAGTATAAGGTACAAAGAGAATGTTGTTTGTATGTAAACTACTATAGATAGTGAATTGTTACAACTATCGCACAAGTGTAATAGCTTGAAATATCTTACCTGAGCCGTGTCCGAAACCGCCCCAATCCACAAAATAGTGCTCTATTTCGGGTGTCGGCCATTTTGAAGTGGTTTTTGAATTAATTATCTACATCTCGTTCCCTAAATTTATTCACTCATTCTTATCCACAATGCAATCTGATTTCGGGTGTACATATGATGTATGCTCTCCGACCCCTATTTCCCATAGTCCAACACGGAGACGGCGGCAGAGTGCAAAAGAAAATTGCAAATGGCAGACACAGAGGTGGCAACTTTTTCAAATGTAAGTAACTAAGTAAGTAATAAAAATACATCTGTATCAAGATAAAACAGAATAAAATCTAAGTAAAATTATACATATTTATCGATTAATGTATGATTGGCCACTAACTCAGCTTGAATGCTATTTTTGACACTTAACTAGCAAGGGTAATTTTTATGGTCGGGATTTCACACAGCGAATGATAATTTGTTGGATTGTTTACATATATTATTGATCATATATTACTACTGTATTCGCATACACTTTAGAAAATAATGTACCAAAGTTTTCTATTGTTTTAGGGATGGATGAAGACGCTTCTCATAATGAGCAGGATGGCCAATGGGCATCTCTTCTCTGGGTGCAGGAATGCAGCCCATCTTGGATAAGAGTGAGTTTGAAGATGACATTTCCTCAGGAATTTTCCTCAGGAGTTCATTTTCAGTTGATATGTCTAATTAGTAATATTTAAAACATTACATTATATGCACTACAGAACTGTACCGAAAGAGATAGGTTTGATTTGCAGCAATTTGTTTTTTTAATGATGAATAAAAGCAGCTTTGATTTGTACTGCATTAATGAAGCTATTTGATATTACAGATACGTACATACATTTCACAAATCCAGATCATAACTAGATTTACAAATTATCCTGTTAAATTTTACAAGCCCTTGGTTCGTATTATCGTGTGTCTTCCTTCAGGGTCAATGACTGTAGCCTTTTGTGATGTTTGTGCATAGCACTTCTTGTTTGATCTCTCAAACACAGTGGCTGATCCAGCTTGGCCACTCAGAACAATTGAGTGTCCAACTATTACAAAAGGCTACAAACAATCATTTATGCTTAAAGTTAATAACAAAGAGGTTTTTTTTTTAAAAGTATTTCATTATTATTTTTATGGAGTAAAAAAACTTTTTTTTTCTTTTTGCTAATTTGAAAAATAATCTTAACGATTCTACAAGGGGTATGCAAACATTGAGCACAGCTGTATTTTTATTCAGTGCTGTTCAAAAGTCTTAGGCACATTAGGTGCTTCATAAAAAGATTTGCCTTAAGACAAGTTATTCTACATTTACATTTACGCTTTTGGCAGACACTTTTATCAAAAGCGACTTACAGTGCCCTTGCTACAGGGACAATCCTCCCGGAGCAATCTGGAGTTAAGTGCCTTGCTCAAGGACACAATGGTGGTGGCTGTGGGGCTCGAACCAGCGACCTTCTGATTAACAGTTATGTGCTTTAGCCCACTACTCCACCACCACTACTATATTCTGCTTAGAGCACCTCCATTCTGCTTAGAGTTTTAATTGGAAATATCAATTTTAGACTACAGTAAATGGTCTGCACTTATAAAGCGCTTTACACTGTGTCTCATTCACACACACATTCACACACCAATGGCAGCAGAGCTGCCATGCAAGGCGCTAGCCTGCCATTGGGAGCAACTTGGGGTTCAGTGTCTTGCCCAAGGACACTTCGGCATGTGGAGTCATGTGGGCCAGGTAGTATACTCACTATCATGCATTGAATTACAGAAATAGTTCACCCAACAATGATCATATTTAGTAATTCTCTCATCATTTCCTCAACCTTATTTAATCTCAAACTCCTTTGACTTTCTTCCACAGAATTCAAACAATTATATTTTAATGGAAATATGACGTCTGTTTGTTCACACAATGCAGGTGAATGGTGACCAAATCTTTTAGCTCCAAAAACGACATAAAGCCATCCTAGCCAATCATGATTTCAAGCTCAATTACACTTCATAATGCTTGATGCATGCCAGAATGCAAGATGGTGCCAGGAAGTGTAATAAAAATTTAAATCTTGGAGACCTGAGCTTGAAATCTAGGGCTAGGAGACCCTATTATTTATGCTTATGTCAAGATTTATAGTGAAAATGTTTTTGTCTGTTCTAATCAAAAAGCTATTAGAAAGTCTTGTGCATAACCTTTTTGCCGCCTTCATGCCTTGCATTGTATGGAGATAAACAGATCATATCTCTAAAATATTTTAATTGTGCTCCGTGGAAGAAAGTCATAAAAGTTTGAGACCACTTAAGGGTGAGTAAATGAAGAGCAAATTATAATTATTGGGTGAACCATTCCTTTAAAACCATACTGAACGACTTTATGCTGTCAGAGCCTTTTTATATGAAAATGTCATGTATCTCTGTAAGATATATCATTCTCTCCTAAATCATTTTTAGGAGCTAAAGAAACCACCCTTTGTAGTTGGGACTGAATCGGGGGAATCCACTGCAGGAACATGGAAGTGGTACAAACTCATGGATGAGGTAATAGGTGGGAGGTCATCCATCCAGCCACCCATCCTAATTGCCTCATCAGAGGAAAACTGCATTGTTGCTGCAGTGTGTTCCCCTGATTCAATACCAGAGGAGCCAGAGCAGAAGGACAAGAGGGAGTGGAGATGCAGGGCAATGAGAAATATGAGCATATAATGAGCGTTAAAAGGCCCCAGCTGAAAAAGTACTCTGTGGAGAGAAAACATAGAGAGAAAAGACCACGGCTGGTGCGGTCTGCTCCCATACTAGATATAGATACAAGACGTTGTGTCCCCCTTGCCACAATGCTGTACTACCTGCTGAAATGTCCGGAACCCTGTCTTGACTCCTCAGCACAAAACCTGTATGAGTGGTTTTGAGCCAGCTCCTTTTATACCCATTTGTCCAGGGGATTGGCATGCAAATTCCACTCGCCAATTCTCATTTGCCTTTTCTCAAAATCTGAGGTGTTTGGGGCTCCCAAGAGCGACCCCTAATGTCACTACATCGACCAAACGTCTCATTCCCTCCATTAGGGAACTGAGGTTACAACAGTAACAGAGACGTTTTTGTAGGTAGTTTAAACAAAATTCTAGTATATGTATATATATATGTTTTCATTTATCAATTAACGTCATACAAAGTCCAGTAAACATAAAAAAGCTAAATCAATATTTGGTGTGACCACTTTTGCCTTCAAAACAGCACAAATCCTCCTAGGTACAGCCGTGGCCAAAAGTATTGGCAGTGACATAAATTTTGTGTTTCACAAAGTTTTCTGCTTCAGTTGTTGTGGTGTTGATTCACATTGTTTCTAGATTATTGTGCAGAGTGATCAGATGCATTTTAAATAATTGCAAAAAGCTTCATTGGCCAAAGAAATTAACTTTATCACAAAAAAATGTTTTTTGGACCTGGTACAAAATGACCAGCTAACATAATTTCACTTATCATATAAGCAGCACCTAGGAAAATGTACTAGTCAGGTGAAATCACTCTATCATTCTGATTGAATTACAAGAGCATACTGATTGCTATAAAAGGAGGGAAGGAGAGCTTCCAATCATTGTGTTCTTGTTAGCAATGGTTATCTCTAAAGAAAGATGTGCAGACATCATTGCTTTGCATCAAAATAGCCTCACATGCAAGGAAATTGCTGCAAAGAATATTGCACCTGAAAGAACCATTTACCGGATCATCAAGAACTTCAAGGAAAGAGGTTCAACTACAGTGAAGAAGGCTTCAGGACGTCCCAGAGTGTCCAGCAAGTGCCAGGACCATCTCCTCCTGAGGAGTCAGCTACGGAATCATGTCACCACTAGTGCAGAGCTTGCTCAATATTGGCAGCAGGTTTGTGTGACTGCATTTGCACGCACAGTGAGGCGAAGACTTTTGGACAATGGCCTGGTGTCAAGAAGGGTAGCAAAGAAACCACTTCTCTCCAAGAAAAACATCAAGGACAGATTGAAATTCTGCAGGAATTACAAGGATTGGACAGCAGAAGACTGGTGCAAAGTTATTTTCTCTGATGAAGCCCCTTTCCAACTGTTTGGGACATCTGGAAAATCGATAGTCCGGAGAAGAAAAGGTGAACGCTACCATGAGTTCTGTGGCGTGCCAAAAGTGAAGCATCCTGAGACCATCCATGTGTGGGATTGCTTTTCATCCAAGGGAGTGGGCTCTCTCACAATTCTGCCCAAAAACACTGCCATGAATAAAGAATGGTATCAAAACGTCCTGCAAGAGCAACTTCTTCCAACGATCCAGGAGCAATTTGGTGATGATCCATGCATTTTCCAGGATGATGGAGCACCATGTCACAAGGCAAGAGTAATAATGAAGTGGCTCGGAGATCATTACATTGAAATATTGGATCCGTGGCCAGGCAACTCACCGGATCTTAATCCCATAGAGAACCTGTGGTCAATCCTCAAAAAGCGAGTGAACAAGCAGAAGCCCACAAATTGTGATCAACTCCGAGCACTGATAAGTCAAGAATGGATCGCCATCCGTCAGGATTTGGCCCAGAAGCTGATGTCCAGCCTGCCAGAGCGAATTGCAGAGGTTATGAAGAACAAGGGTCAACACTGTAAATATTGACTCTTTACATATATTGAATGTTTTTGCCAATAAAAGCTTTTCAAACTTATGAAATGCTTATCATTGTTTTCCAGTATACTATAGAAATGTGAAAAAATAATCTACAAATAATGAAGCAGCAACCTTAGCAAAACACAAAAATGATGACACTGCCAATCCTTTTAGCCACGACTGTTCACCTCGATACAATTGTTCTTGGTTGTTGGCAGATACGATATTCCAAGCTTCTTGGAGAATTTGCCACAATTCTTAATTCTCAATTGCTTTTGTCTCTTCTTGTAATTCCAGCCTGACTCAATATTCAGTGGGTGCTTTGTGGGGACCATGACATCTATTGCAGGGCTACCTGTTATTCTATTCTATTCTATTTGTAAAGTACATTTTTGGGGAGTCTAAAATGTATATTTCCTATTGACACTCCAAAGCTGAAAATGTAAAAAACTATCTTAAGAAAAAAATAGTATGCACAGTAAAATATTTAATTGCATATTATAAATATAAATATGCTGTGTATATGTATATATATATATATATATACATATATATATATATATAAACTATATAAAGATTACAGAAGCCACATAGGTGGAATGTTCATGACAAAATGTCTGCGACAGATCCTGAGTGCTCTGATGCATGGAATTTACGTCAGCGTCTGAAATACCTCACTCATTTAGTTCACTCACTGCTGAGATATATAGTGCACTCACTGCTATTCACTATATAGGAATTTCAGACACAGCTCTGGTCTTATAGAATCATGTTACTTTTATGTGGCTCCTTCAAAATGTCCTGGTGAAATTAACAATAGAGGCGCTAAAACAACAATTACTTTTATTCTCTTTAACACAAATCTTAAACAGATTATCAGTTCATAAACACTTACTTTTCACCCTGTTCTTCACAGAATGCTATCTTATGACATCTGGACACTTTTACTATAATGTTTGCATTATAATCAACTAAATTTACAAGTTTGTTTGAGCGCAATTTAATTGCATGGTAGCTCAAATGATAGACCATTTGATATGAAAGTGTCCTAAAAACAACACAAGAAATTATATGTTTTTTTTTTTTGTCAATTTGCCATTAACTGACACTATCAGTTTAGGTTTACGGATTGGGAGGTCGGTTTTGTAGATTTAAAGCTCGATGGACCAATAACCTTTAAAAACCTTCATCTGTTTGAGAGAAAATGTTACTCATTTTTAGCACCACTCAATGGGCATTTTACCTCAGAACTGCCGCAATACTTGTAAGGAGCCATGTGATATCATCTTTCAAATATGTAAAATATTTATGCAATTTGGCAGACGCTTCTATCCAAAGCCACTTAAAGTCCATTCAAGGTATACATTTTATCTGTATCTATATTCACTGGGAATTAAACACTTCACCTTAGTGTTGAAATGTTGAACAGTTGAACTACAGAAACTACTGGACATTAGAGCTGTAGTCTTATGCATATAATGTAAGACTGTCATGATAATCATTAATTACTCCATGTTTCATATAATGTACTTATTATATGAAACATCCAGACATAGAGACAAATAGTATATTAACATACTACCATCCTGCTAATGTAAGGCCATTCATTCAGCAAATTCTGGACACCATCCAGAGTGCTGAGGACATTGAGAGACAACTTCGTCATTCAGGCAAACACAATGGATCTCTTTCTAATGGGGCCCATTAAGCACAGACCTGTGCTTCTCATTCTAAAGGCATCAGAAGGTGAATCACAGAGGACAAGAAATAGAATCAACCCTGAATCAGTGGAGTTGATGATGAGTGGTGCACAATGCCTACTAACCCTACCCTTATTAGTTATCAGACAAGGACTGTGTCTCAAAACCTACAGTAGTGTGCTGCCTATATAGACAGCATTTTTTTAAGAATTATATAAATATTTTGCTCTTTTTTTATGCTATATGTGTTTTGGCAGTCCCTTTTTTCCACATAATTATAGTGCATTCAAAGCAGACATTTCACCTTTTGATGAAATTTCATAGTTTGTGTTGATTTAGCAAGCTATTTTAAAATGAAGGGGCCATTTGATAAATGCTGCGAGTGTTTTACTTCTGCTTTGGCAAAGTGCCATTTGTACATTTTTATATCCCTTTGTAGAAACAAGTTTGCGTCCATTTTAGTTGTAGCATTACCTTTGGGTTGATTTTTCATTGAAGCATGAGCTTTGTGTCTTTTCAATGAATGACGTTATCGGCACATCACTCATCGACAGTGTGCGTCACCTTTTACAAAGTAGGATGCCCTCTTTGATAACGACCTTCTCTCACAGAATCAGCCTTATTTTCCAGTTGAACATACTGCTTAAAGCTGGTCTACACATCTAAGCCAATTTCCTGTAATTTTACAGCTTTTATTTCAGCAAACATTTCCCTTACATTTATTATATGGGTTAAATTTAAGTCATTGTCAACATTTTGGTTGGCAACTTCATCTGCAAGAGTTAAATCTTGTAAAAAATCAATAAATCTCTTATTATACCAAGCTCAGCCATAGATAATGCTCAAATTAAAACTAGTGCCAAAATTATATACAAGGGACATTCATTGATTTATTTAGTAATTTAATGATTTTGTAGATTAAACAATTTATTTATATTTTATCATTTGGCCCTCCTTACATCTGAAGGAAATAGGCAGCCAACAGTATCCTATTGCTATTGAGGTAACGTAACACCGTTACTCTTTTTTTGATACACAGCCAAGATCTATCATGAAAGGAAATTTTGTTTATGGTGACTTCTCTAATGGTTGCATGGGAATGTGTGACCTCTGCCTTCATGCGTTTTGTGCAATACATTTAAGACTCAAACTAGAATGAATCTTACTGCATTTAGCAAGTCTTTTCACTTTCAACAGCCTCACATTATATTTATGGCTGTATTTGATGCTGACACATAGCAGTACATCGCACAGCGACATGCGCAATGCTGTTGCACACTCAGTATGCAGCAAAATGAGAGCCGGTTTAAGACACGCCCACTAGTCTAAAGGGGAAAACCCAAAGATTCGGGATAACCTGACATGCGCTCTTACAAACCTGCTGTTCAGCACTTACAGTAAATGCAAATAGCATGCAATGGAAACGGGTATTATTTTACAGTTTGCACATATATAGTAAATGTACTATTTTTTTTATGAGGATTAACAAAAAATATATACAGTCCTTCACAGATCATTAGTCAGTTTACATCAAATGACTAGAAATGTCATTAAAACTCGATTTGTATACAGTGGCACGCTTTCAATTCCATTGCACTGCATAACAAAGCATAAAACCAACCGGCATCTGCAAACAAATGAAGCTATGCCTTTTCTCAAAACTAACTTTGATTTTCTGTGCTATTTCGCAATTACATTTTACTAACTGGTCCCAAGGCCATTTTCAGAGGATGTACCTCAAGTTCACACGGATGTCCCAGCAGAGAAACCACTGGTATAGTTTATCACATTAACAATAGGCATGATTCACTAACGTTTGTATATTTACATTTACATTTATGCATTTGGCAGACGCTTTTATCCCTTATTACAGGGACTTGTTACAGGGACAATCCCCCTGGAGCAACCTGGAGTTAAGTGCCTTGCTCAAGGACACAATGGTGGTGGCTGTGGGGCTCGTACCAGCATCCTTCTGATTACCAGATTACCAGTTATGTGCTTAGACCACTACACCACCACTCCAGTTTGTCAACCTCAATTTTCTTCAGTGTATTGTTTTAGCACTGGAATTCACACAATTTAAGGATAGCTTATTTGTACAAATACTTTCTATTAGAATTGGGGTACTCGAGTTCGGACTCAGACTCAAGTCTGTCACCAGTCCATTTTTAATGGACTTGGACTTGTCACGGACTCGGATGCATTTTTATTCAGACTTGACTCGGACTCGAGCCTTTCGGACTTGGAATATATTTTACGAGTCCAGCCAAGTCCATGGCATTTGTGATGCAATGAAAAACAATTTAATTAAAACAAAAAAATAACATAACATAGGGAGACCATACGTCCTCTTTTCCCCAGACATGTCCTCTTTTTCAGACCTGAAAAAAGCTTCAGACCGGGATTTCAAAGTTGCCTCTAAATGTCCGGGATTTGGCTTTGTCTTCATCTTGATGTGCTCTCTACAGTTAGTACTAGCATACATTCTGTATATTTGATACTGCGCATCAGTTTTTACACGTATATGTCCTTATATGTGATTAATCTGGCTGAGAGCAGCACCGCGCACTCTTCAACTTTTTTAACTCTCTCACCCGCGCGCACATGCTATATGTGTGTGCGGGAAAGAGATCGCCAATCGCACAGACGTGCTCTGCCACTCTCATCTAGAAATATCAATAACACAAGTACACTTTAAAAAAGTAAGTTCCCGAACTCTGCAAATTATTGAATAGAACTTGTTTTATCAGATGTTTTATCAGACTCACGCTTACTATACAAAGTCATTTCTAACTGAAAAGGTTGACTATATATATATAGACAAAATCTAATTTACTATGTATCAGGGACATTTAAACTAATTTGATGGATGAAATAGAACATGATGGAAATTGTACAACTCAGTCTGTCACATCTTTGTAGCGCAACCTCTGTGTGTTAACTGTAAAGCAGGCACTTGCATTTCAATGGCAAAAAGTGAGGGGCAAAGTCTTTATTTAGATATTATCCATACTAAATATAATGTGAAAAGGAACGTTAGCCCAAGGTGAGTTTGTCAAAAATTGTATCTTGACTTTAGGGAAGTAAGATACACCTGGACACAACAGGAGGACTGAAAAGTGTGAAGTGTGGTACTGTAGTATATAAATATTTTTTTAAGGGTATCTGATCTTTTCTGTTTTTATTTTATGTTGTTGCATTTAATTTTATGGGCATTATTCATTTTTTAATATTATCATTTATTAAATATATTTCATTAAATACATTCAATTTCACCCATTATTCTCAAAGATCAATCTAAATTGAATTGAATAGACAAATTGAAAATGAAGTAGAAATAATAATAACTCTGGTTGTAATGACTAATGCAGCTTTCACTTTCTTTGGTGTATGTTTGAGTAGATATTTTAACAGAGCAGCTGCTCTGTTCCTCAGAGACTCGGCCTGTTATGGACTCAGTCTTGAGTCTGACTCAGCCCCTTCTGGACTCGGACTCGATTGTTTAAAGACTCGAACCCAACACTACTTTCTATGTATTCATATTTTAATATATCAACTGCTGCATTACATGATTAGCCTGCACTGTAGAATTTTTGCTAATGATTTACTGATGAAAGTACCTATAATTTTACTAATATTTTTAACATGAAAATGCGCTTCAAGTCAATGAGGCATAGGTGCACAGGTGAATGAATGAACCAATCAATGGGTCTAGTCTGATACTTAGGTCTAGGAGGTGTCTTCCGCCATGCAGTGACGTCAGAGGGGGGAGGGGGGAATGTCATCTTGACCATCAATGTGTGATGAACAATCATCTACATGTCTTACCTCCACCATTTTTGTAGCACAGGTACGGGAAGCGCCAGACGTTCCCCAGACCCACGGCAAAGCCCACGCAGGACATAATGAAGTCCATCTGCCGGGTCCACGTCTCTCGCTCGGGGTAACCACCTCTCACAGCCGTTGTTATGGCTCCAGGGGCTGCTGATATGGGGCCCCCGTTGGCCCCTCCTATGAGGGTCCCATTGACGCCTTGATGCGCGTTTCCATTGGGAATGAGATGTCCTTTCTTCTCCTCCACAAGGACTGTGTTCAGGACGCAGCAGTCTTCGTCCAGAGAGGTTTTCTCCATCTCACTTGTAAACAAAGCGACCCTCAACCACACACAAGAAGGGCTTAAATCGGAAGTCAAAATAAATATTTGTTTTATAAATATATGTCTATTATTTGTTCTTCCTCAGATGATCCTGTTAAGATCAGCACAGGAACTGGTCCTTTTATCCTTATATATATATAACAAAACAATCAGCAGCGTTATTCTATAAGAATGTATTTTTCCTTTTCTCATCAGCGTCAGACCGTTATAATAGCCTAACGGGTGACAGGTAGATTTCTCGACGAATTGGCAAAAATATTGGCGGATTTTTTTTTTATTATCAAAATTCGCGTTTGGAAAATAAATAATAGATCGTAAAAGAAAACGACATCGAATTTAAAAAGCACCTTCAAAAACAATCCACGAAACACTTAAAGGTGAGTCTGAAGAATCGCATGGGCTCGTATATCTCTCAAAGAGAAGGCGACAGCAGAGACCGAGAAACCAAAGCGGCCCTTCGAGCGCGCGCTGACTGGATGAATGTAATGGAATTACATTCGAGAATTTATCGCCTAAATATCTTCAGACCATCGTCTTATTCGGTATTACACACTCAGAATGTATAAACGAGACGAGGTTCAAGTCTTTAGGAGGTGTGGCGGCAACTGCTTCTGCTCTGTTCCTCGGTGCGCGCGCGGACTGTCTGTGAGGCATTCGTGCGAGCCGGTCGCTCTTTTAATGGTCTCAGTAACGTCAGAGCTCATCCATCCCTCCTCCCCCCTCCGCCCTCCGCTCCTCAGTCCCGCTTATGGAAAACAGAGAATGGAAGGCTCATGTACTGCCCCCGTCGCTACATACTAGTACACACAGTATACTGCATGAAGTGCAGCAAGTGCGGTTCACTCTATGCGCGATATGAAAGATGATGCCCCTCCCCTCTTTAAAGAAAATGAAACCTTTTAGGACTAGGCAGGCACGTGCACACATACACATCAAAGGGGGCTTGAGCACCTGCCCGTTTTCTTCCTCGAGAGAAAGTGCCCTTTTTTCTGGGGTGTTTTAAAAAATATATATATATATTTTTATAAATAAATTAATATATATATATATTCCTGTTTGCGCACAGCTTCCCTGTCAAACAAATATATTTATTAAATAAAAAATCAAAACATCAGGTCGGTAGATGAGATTTTGTCGATGCCTAATTAGCCAAAAGCAAATATAGTTAACTTGTGTCTTGCTAACATTCATGACTCATGAGTTATACTAGCTAATGTAATAGGTTAGCTAAAGTCTAGCTAAGGCAATATATCATGCAATATATCATGGCCATACAGGCCAATATACTGTACATATTGGAGACATTACAGGTGAATACAGTCAAATTTGTGTTTAATAACGTCATCACAATTGCCACATTGATATGCAAAATAGGTGTTAACTAATTAAAATTAGATAATTTGCTTTATTTGTCAAGACACTGCAGGTGAATAGGATACAAGTCTCGAAATTGTAACCATTTTGGTCGCATATGCTCCCGAAATGTCATCTGGGCATCCTCAAAATATATTTGGGAGCATCTGTGCGAAAGCAAATAGTTGCTGGGACACAACCGGTTTTCATTTCTCTACAAAATATTCGCTAACGGCACTATGTGCCTGCTGTGAGCTGATATAGTGACCAGTCATCCGCTACATTCAACATTACATAACCAATTTAACTTTACATTCTTGATCTTTACATTCTTAAATCTAATGCAGATTTTGGATTGGTTAATATTGGCCGTCAATCACTCCTTTTCACTGTGCTCCATGTCACGTGACAGGGAGGCTAACTGGCATGCAAAATGTTAAGAGCTGAAGAGAGAAGATGAATAGAACACTGAGAGATTTCTTTTGTAAGCCGCCTAAAGTTACAGCTAATGTAACTCCTGAAGTTGGTGATGGCGATCAGGTGGTGAATCTGGATCCACCAGCAGAAAAGAAGGCTTACAGTTTTCGGAGTGAGTGGCTGCAAGACTTCGAGTGTCTCAAGGCTCATTGTAATGTCTGTGTGACAGAGGTTGCAGGTAACACTGCCTTCGCCACTGAATCCACACATTTTAAGCGCAAGAGCTTAATTAAACAAGGGGAGAGTGCCAAGCACAAGAAATGCCAAAATCAGTGTGTGCCAAAGAATTCAGGATCCGGTTCGATTGTTGAAGCTTTTAATCACCAAGATGCTGCTGGACATTCCGCTCAATTGGCAGAGCTGAACATGAAATTTAACACCGCCATAGAAGAGCTCACCTTTACTAAATTTAAATCCATGTTGCAGCTCATGAAAATGAACAGTGTTGAAATCTACATGACGTATGCAAATGACAAGTCATGTGCCAACATCATCGGCGTGATAGCAGATACCATCCGCGAGAACACCGCAGTAAGTATCGTCAGCTCAGTACATCTCAATCATCAATGATGGAGACACCGAAATGCCTGTCAAGTAGTGTGTGATGGTGTAGCTATGTCCGCATCCTGCTTGATGGACAGCCCACAAACATCCTCGTCGGACATGTTGAGGTGGAACACACCAATGCTGATGGTGAGGATGTTTTTAAAAAAAATACATAGCCTATTTAGTTTTATATAGTAACACGTTGATTTACCTGCAGTAATAAATGGCAATATATTAGCCTACTATATTAAGGTCACTTGTAATATCACAATTAGTGTCTTACTGAACGTGTATGTTGGTTTTTCTATTCTAATTGGATTTATTCGGTAAATGTAATTGTTAAATTATTAATGATATTAGCCTTGTTTAAACAGCATTTAACCAGTGGGAATTATTTTAGGAATCTATGCAGCCACCAAATCAAACGAAATCTGTTTATATTGCGTGAGTGTGAGGGAATTCAAATAAATTGGTAAGGAAGCCAGAGTTGTGTTAATATTTTTTATGTTTTGTTTAAATTTTTTTTTTTTTTTTTTTTACTAATAATTATGCAAAGTGCCCTTTTTTTCCACTTGAGCCCCTGCCCCCAAAAATGTCTGTGCACGTCCCTGGGACTAGGACTCATAAGGATGCTACGAGAAAACGTAAAATATGCGCCCTGTGGTTACATTTAAATTAACTTTTTTTTTTTTTTTTTTCAGTCAAAAATTATATGACTAAATGGACCTGTTAAATGAGGTTTGAACAACACAAGTAATTTTTATGGGTTAAATCATAGAAGTAACAGTTGCAGGTTAGCATTTTTTTTTCAGTGTGTATTGTGACATTATTTTCCTGACAATGCAAAATAGTATTTTATTATTATTGTTCTGAGAGACTTTGTGAGATTCACCCATATGGGGACACACACGCACGTACACACACACACACACTGATGTGAAAAAGTATTATTAAGTATTTGCCCCCTCCTGATTTGTTCTATTTTTGTGTATTTTTCATGCTAAATTGTGTTAGATCTTCAAATGAGATATAGCATAAAACAAAGGCAACCTGAGTAAACACAAAATACAGTTTTCAAATATTTTTTTTTACTGAATCAAAAAAGTTATCCAACACCTATATCACCCATGTAAAAAAACGAACTGCCCGCTTAAACTTAACTGCTGGTAGTGCCACCTTTGGCAGCAAAAACAGCAAGCAAATGCTTCTGATAACTGGAGATCAGTCTTTCACAACGCTGTGGTGGAGCTCTTCTTAGCAGAATTGCTTTAGTTCAGCCACATTGGAAAGTTTTCGAGCATGAACTGCCCGTTTAAGGTCCTGCAAGTTCAAGTCAGGACTTTGACTAGGCCGCTCCAAAACTTTCATTTTGCCTCTTTTGAGTCATTCGTGGGTGGACTTACTCCTATGCTTTGGACCATTGTCTTGCTGCATAATCCAGTTGAACTTAATCTTCATCTCACAAACTGATGACTGGATTCTCTCCTTTAGGATTTTCTGGCAGAGAGCAGAAGTCATGTTTCCCTCAGATGTTGCAATTCGCCCTGACCCTAAAGCAGCAAAGCATCCCCACACCATCACAATACATGCTTCACTTGATATGACTTTAGACTCATCAGACCACAGAACATTCTCCCAAAAGGTTTGAGGATCATCAAGGTGTGTTTTGTCAAAATTCAGACGAGACTTAATGTTCTTCTGCGTTAGCAGTGGTTTTCGCCTCGCCACTCTACCATGGATGGCATTTTTGGCCAGAGTCTTTCTGATAGTGGAGTCATGAACAGTGACCTTTATTGACGCGAGAGAAGCCTGCAGTTCCTTGGAAGTTGTCCTTGACTTTTGTGTGACTTCCTAGATTAGTTGTCACTGTGCTCTTGGAGGAATTTTGGAAGGTCGGCCACTTTTGGGAAGGCTTGCTACTGTGCCAAGCTTTGTAACCCTTCCCAGACTGATTTATTTCAATAACCTTTTTCATCATCATTTCTGGAATTTCTTTCGACCCTAGCATAGTGTACCACTGGGTGAGACCTTTTAGCCAACGTCATGCAGCTGAAAAATATTCAGTGTTTGTGACAGACATGTTGTTGACAGGCTTTGTATACACATACAACCATAAACATATACATATATTTGTTAAAAATAAATAAATAAATAATGAATTATTTATTATTACTTTGGTATTTTGTTTAATTTAAAAAGCAAATTAATTATCAAATATAAATCAAACTAAACATATATGAATAAATAAAAACAGCTTGCTTCATCTACAAAAAACTGTCCTTGACAATGATAATTTGTCATTTAGTATATCATTTTGTGATTTCACTGACTTCACCTGTATTTTGCTACTTACATAGACCCCTCCAGCACTTTTTTGTTTTTGTGCTACATCACACCAAAAGGTCTATTATCAAGTCCTGTACAGTACATCTACTTCCCTCTGACCACAGGAAATCCTGTTGTCCCATCCGGAACATCACATATTTCCACGATCTCTGTATGAGACACAGCAGAAAATTGTACATGAACTTAAAATAAACTACAATGCATAAATACACATACAGAACTACAAACATGTACACATGGATACATATATACACACATGCAGTCTTCAAACAACGTTACTCCTTTTTACCATAGTGTTTGCCAGAATTACTACAGTTACTTTTACAATAAATTTGTGTTTACTTGGTAAATTCCAACACACTGTCATAAAAAAACAACAATATTAAAAATAGACAGAAACATTCTGAAAGCTCCTTATATGTCTAAAGGACTTCCCATATTCATTTATGATGACTTAACTGTAGTTACTGTCATTAGTATGATCATTTGGTGGTTAGTACGGTACATTTATGCAAGGAAAAATTCCACTTACTAGTCATTACCAAGCAGCACTTAGTTGTTTGTCCGAAGGCTGTACGGGGTACGAACAGTTTGTCCTTGTGGAACCATGTAAGAGCACTTTTGTGTCTCCTTCAGGTTAGGTTTGTGCCAATGCCATCCCTAAAAGTATCACTAACTATTTTTATCCAGCAAAATGGAAAGATTCAGATTATTGCAACACAAATTCTTAGAAAACCACACATGTACAACATATGAATAGTATTCATGGATTAATTAAATTCTACTGTAAACATCTGTGGATTTTACTGATTCTAAGCCACTGCATATTAAAGAGGTTCTATGAAATGTTAAATGTATGTTAATGTTCAAGGAAACCTGTTACGGTTCAAGGAAAACCCCACATTTTAGCTCTAAGATGAGTGAATCTCGGTCATAAGGGATCATGAATCACTGCCCTAACATATGTTTGCATTTTATTCTTGTAAATGAGCCAACATTCTTGCAAAGTCCTACTGTATTGGTTCCAAGGCAAATGTGTGATAGGGGAACACGCAACATGTTTTTATTGGTCAAATTAATGTTATATGTTGATGTTCCTGACATCTGTGTTTATGTTTTCCAGATTCAACTGTATGAATATAGTTGATACATTGTCAAATTGGAATCATAACATCTCAAGGGTAATAACTCAACCTAGTGTAATGTTAGTCAATATTCCAACATGATCACACAGGTAGTAGGCATGTTGTTTCCGAGAGTTCCAGTATCCTGGGATCAGCCACATTATGCCACTGTGGCTGAATTCGGAATGGCATACTACCCATGCTACTCTTACTACTTCTGCCATATTGGTCTATGATGTGGTAAGCATAGCATGGTAGTATGCCATACTGAACTTTTGCATCGGCTCCAGTGTGTTTTCCTTCCCTTGTGGTGTGACCAGAGTTGTGTTAACTCAGTAGCGTGCGAGACCTGGGTTTGGGTCCCATGTTGAAACCAGGAAGTAATCGTGTTTGCATAATCAATAACGAGTGTGATTTAGAGCTTACATTTTTCCCTCTAACATTACATTTGTACTCCACTGAATGTAAGGTTTGGGATTTGCGGTACAGTATATAAAATAAGCATTCATCTTTGTGACAGGGCGGAGGGCGGGGCCGGGTCGTGATTATACACATCCGGTCCCTTATCAGGATAATTAAGCCTCAGAGAGGGAAAAAGGCCGACTGTGGATGGTGGTGCAATGAGAGAGAGATCGTGTAGTGGGGCAGTGGTGGCTCAGTGGTTGAGGCTCAGGGTTACTGACCAGAAGGTTGGGGGTTCAAGCCCCAGCACCACCAAGATGCCACTGTTGGGCCCTTGAGCAAGGCCCTTAACTCCAAGTTGCTCCAGGGTGATTGTCCCTGTAATAAGTGCACTGTAAGTCGCTTTGGATAAAAGCGTCTGCCAAATGCATAAATGTAAATGTAAATGTAAAACGATTATTTATATTGTCAAGCCGGTTCTCTCCTCCTCCTTTCCCGTGAACTCCTTTACACTCTTCAATGTATTACAGCCTGTACAGCTTAAAATAACTCATTTCACAAGTCACTTTTGGCGCCCCTCTGTGGACAAAACACATGGAAAATGAAGCTCACACACCCCCCTACATCACTTACCACTTTGGCCATTGAGGGCAGTGTTTTGAATTTTGGTATGCACAGACCAATTTTACCTAATGAAAAGTCAACCTACAGGAACTGATATTCATAGGTTAAGTCCTCCAAATCATAATATATTAGTGGGAAAAAACTAAATGTTGGGAGGGGAACTGCTGTCAAAACATTACTATGTTAATCTGAACATCCTGACCAGCCTGACATGTCAAAATTGGCTCAACCAATGGTGTGAGTTTGGGACGTGACTATCTGTTTGTTTACCCAATGGAAGTTATGGGCAGTTTAGAAAACCAGTATGAAAACAGTCATCATTTCTGCAATTCTATTTGATGGCCCTAATGGCGCAGATATTAAACACTTATTTACTTATTTAAATTTAATTTGACAGTCACCATCATGGTAAGCAACTAAAACTAGGTTTTTACTACTCAAAATCATATATCATACACGTGAATCTGGGTATTTAAGAAATTGAGAAGTGAAATAAAGAAGCTTTGGTCATAAATATAATTTACAGTTTACTGATGACTCATAGGTCATTTGAAACACAAGCCACACTATATGCTAAACTCAGACAGCAATAGTGATCATAGAGGTTTCTGTAACTCTTTAAAAATAGCATCTTCCTGTCAAGTTACATCACTGTATGTCCAAATATGTTATACCATAGTACGTTGTTAATTACTTTTGCCACATTGTTTAAATACATGACCAAAAAGACAGTAATTGCTTTTCACGGAGAGCCACAGAAAGTCTAAATCACTGCCAATGTTCAATATAGATACAATTAAAAATTCTTGTTATGAAAAAGCTTGGCTAGTCTTACAACACTGCAGTAATACCAACCTAAATCTCACCTACAGAATGACATTCAAACAATGAGTTAACGACTGTATTTGTTGTTTTACATTTTATATTGAATTAGAGGTCCATCTGCAGGCAAGTAAAGATACATTTATTTTGCTAACCGATAGTTAGCTGCAAAGTTTGTTCCCAGGTCTAAGAGTTTTTATTTTCCCCAATGTAATGTGACTTAAGAGGAAAATATCCACTAATTATAAAATCAGGCTGAAATTATATATGTAAGGGTTTCTTGAATGCCTGATTCTGATGAGTAAATATTCATTCTGTGGTAAAAAAAAAACTGTGTTAATTTTTTTGCATAATGACCACAAGAACGGGTGAACACTGCTATCGATTGCACTTTCATGTTTCTACCAATCTAAGTTTAGTTTAGAATAGACCTCGTGACTTCAGGAACAGCTGCCTTGCAAAGATTATGGCCCTTTTTTATAGCGCCTTCGAAATAGCAGCTGAGTGGAGTCATAACACCATAATCATAACCACCCATTTCTTTACTGATTAAATTGATTGATTTTTTTTCTATATGAAGTGATAGATTTATGTTTTTGGAAATTGAGCGAATAATTAGCCTATTGTTTATCTTTTAATATTACTCTTTAAAGCCAAGCTCATTATACAGTTGATTGTGCATTTTTCTCCAAAACATGAAACATAAATCAATCATCATTGTATTTTTAATGCATAAACAGAATTATATTACTATAAACATTTAAAATAAATAAAAAATGACAGTAGTATAGGTCTAATTGATTCCATTATCTATAAAATAAATGAATGAACATGATTTGCTACATCTTATTGCTAGTCAGAATCATATGGCATGAGGGGGAGGGACATTCTCATTTTAGAGATCAATTGATAAGACAAAATAGGGAGTGCAGGGTGAGTCATTAATATTTTTGTTCCATATTCCCAGAAGAGAGTGACTGTACATTTTAAGTGTGAATATCTGCTGTATAAACAGTTTGAAACCTCACAGACATGGATTAAAAGCCACAAAACTGTGATTTTGATTTCATGGGGGACTAAAAGGAATATTCAGTGTTCAATACAAATTAAAGGGATAGTTCACCCATAAATGAATATTCTCCCATGATTTACTCACCCTCCTGGCATCCCAGATGTAAATGACTTTCTTCTTCTGCAGAACACAAATTAAGATGTTTAAAAGAATATTTCAGCTCTGTAAGTCCCCACAATGGCAAGTGAATGGTGGCCAAAAGTTTGACGCTCCAAAATACACATGAAAGTAATCCTTATGACTCCAGTGGTTAAATCCATGTGTTCAGACATGATATAATAGGTGTAGGGTGAGAAACAGATGTGTTAAAGTCATTTTTATAATAAATTGTCCTCTCTGTCCAGTAGGGGGGTGATATGTATTAAGACTGTGAATCACCAAAAACAGAAGAAGAATGTGAAAGTAAAACGTAAGTATAGATTGACTGATCAGGGAGGAGAATTTATAGTAAAAATAAAAAAAAGACTAAAATATTGATCGGTTTCTCAGCCACACCTATTATATCACTTCAGAAGACATGGATTTAACCACTGGAGTCATCTGGAGTACTTTTATGTTGGCCGTTGTGGATTTTGGCACCCATTCACTTGCATTGTGGGGACATACAGAGCTGACAGAAGTCATACACATCTGGGATGGCATAAGGGTGAATAAATGATGAGAAAATCTTCATTTTTGCATGAACATTTCCTTTAAGCTCAACCGAGAGCATTTCGGCCATAAATTTGAATACCACAAACAATAACTTATCCCTCTATTATAAAAAAAATAAAAAGAAGAGACATAAACCATGGTTGTAGTAAGGCACTTTCAAAGGAAGTGAATGGGACCAGTCCATAAACATTAAAATACACACTGTGTTTAAAAGTATAGCCACAAAACGTAAACATTATACTTGCTAACATGATTGTAAGTGCCTTACTGTAACCGTGATTTTTGAGTTGTTTGTGTTGGTTTGTGGTGATGAACATTGTGCCACAAATGCTGTCGATCAACCTCAATTTGTATTGAACACGTAGTGTTCCTTTAACATCACAATTTGAGGAGAACTACATTTCCATTGTGAGGGTTACCCTAGGAAATTCAAATATTGTGTGGTTTAAAACAGCATATTATTGATCTCTTTCAAACCTGCCCTTAAAAAAGACAATTTTTTAGGATTTTTTTCTGTATGGTGAAAATTATACAGTAAGTTGCGTAATGTAAAAACACCATACCACAAAGGGTTAAATGGAATGTTGAACATCCTTGGAGCCCGTATGAGTAACTCACACAACACGTCTGAAACTTCAGTCATAAGTTTTGCATCACATGTCACAAAAGCTGTTGACCTGCCAGGCAACAAGAATGCTGCCAGTGTATTCAGCAATGCTGGCAATTCAGATTCACACTGGCATTACAATTACAATGCCAATAAAAGTCACTTAATTTGATTATCGTAACAGAGGAAGCTAGAGGAAGGAGCCAAATGTAAATAAATCAAACATACAGTCACACCCTTAACTGTGCACAGAGGGTCATTTATCCGACAGTGTACGATGTTTACTTCACAATTTCAAGAGACCAACTTTCACTCTCTCCTCTTCACTGTTGACCATTTCCACATATTACTGAAATTCCATTTGTTTAAATAGTATGTATCCTGTCTTAAAAATAAAGTGCATCATTTTTGGAGCCTGGTCTCATGAAAATGATGTGACTGTGTGGCGACAGCTGAAGTGGATGAAATCTCAATAGGGTGGTGTTAAAAGATACATAAATGTTCTCCTAAACAGATAAGGGTTTTGAGGTTACTACTTTATCCACTTTTAAATCAACAAATCTGAACTCTCTCTACCCTAAACCTAACCCTAACCGATAATGTCATAAAAAGCAAACGTCATATGGATTTGTGTCTATCTAGTAACAAACACCATCATTACACTCTAAAGAGGAAGGAGTCTGTATCTGTTGACATGCTGTGTGGTGGCACTTTGTGGTTCGATAAAGATACATTTGTTAGTATAATGGTAGTTCTATTAGATGATTTGCAATGTGTGTGTGTGTGTGTGTGTGTGTGTGTGTGTGTGTGTGTGTGTAATTAGAGGGTGATTGTGATGACAGCTGGCTCTGCTGGGAAGAAATAACTCCCAGCAAATGCAGAAAGGATTTGGATAACATGGGATCCACTGACACAGGAGTTATCCTCTATTGCCAATTCGAATATTTCTATAAATCCACTTTTCACACAGTTTCACCCTTTGTTTTTAATGTTTAAATGACAAATTATTCATTAGGCTGATTATTTGCTCACAGAAATTATGAATCGAAAGACATTGGAAAGCTAATTAGTGGAGCGTCACTATTACTACTGCTCATACTTAAGGTTAAGGATTGGAATGAACCCCTAACTTTAAGTATTAAACTACCTCTGCCAGCAGTTTGCTGAGAAGAGGTGTGCAATTACTTATCAGTGTGAAAAAAAAAAATCACAACCAGAATATCATAGAAACTTTAGTGTGAGTTCTATTGATGTTAAACATTTTTAAAACAACCAGTACACCCTAGCAACCATATAACAATGCATTAAAAGACACTTAGAACACTTTGGCAACCACCCACAACACCCTTTTGCATGGGTAAACACCATTCCTATTCTTAAGAAAATGTAAATATTAATCCAAGGGTACGCCAACTTTGTAAGTTTAAGATTTAGATTCAAGATTTAGATTAATATAGTAAAATGTATTTTATATTTGTATCCGGTGGGTTGCAAAGAAACAACATGGATACAAAAATATACTTTGGGTTTTATTCTGACTGCAGATAAAACAGCTGATGTTATATGTGTATAAAAATAAGTTACATTTCAGCACAATGAAACACTGTAGGTTGAAGACTGTAAAATGAAAATAGAAATGAAATACAAAAATAAAAAAATGAAAAATGAAATACGGCAGAGGCCAGTTCTTGCATGTGCTTAAAACATGGTCAAACTCAACACATGCAATCCATATGCATTCCAAGAATCCTCAAAGGATGAACAAAATCGCGACCTCTCTTGCACAACGTATGTTCTCACGTCTCTAACATCAGAGCCTGCCGAAAAGCATGTGTTGCAAAACTCTGGTTCTTAAAGGGGCCACGTCCAATTTATGACTAAATTTAAATTATACAAAATTTCTCCACTTGGCTAAATATTCAATAGTTCTTATTAAACCTAATAAAACAAATCCTTTTAGATGCTGTTACAGTAAATCTAGCAAAATTGAAAAAATCGGAAAAAATTGAGCACACTTTGTTAGGTTTATATGTTATGCGCCGGCACCCCATACAACAGTTAGATAAGTACATATTAACAGCTTCTAGTTTTATCCTCGCTGTCGTTATAATTAACATGCGTGTGTTTTAACTGATGTGAGAACATCATGAACTTCTTGTTTAGAATCAGTGGTGACATTTATAGACACTTCACATGCAAGAATTGGAGCTTCCTGTGGACTCTGGACATTTCGTTCGGTTCAGATATTAAGGTTAAAATGCTTTAATAGCATTGAGATCTACAATAATTATGAATTATAATAAAAATTATAAAGAAATTCTGCAACAGTGCAGGATATGGTCCCTTTAATGTTTAGGGAATCTATTGCTCAAGAACGCCTTCAGCAATTGCATACATATTAATAATAATAAACTTTCTATTTTTATATAGCTCCTTTCAAAAACAATGTCTACAAAGCAGCTTACTGGGAAATTATACTTGTATCAAGTTAAATCTATACATAACATTTTATATAATATTAACATGATATATTGTACCATATAAAAATATTCATAATAATCTTATATATAAATGAATATATTATATAAAGAAAATTATATATAAAATGTAAATTGATGTATCTCTATATTAATTAAAATAAAATAAAAAATATATATTTTTTGTACATAACATATATTAATTATATTATATATAAATTGATATATTATATAAAGAAATATACATACACATACAGTATATACATAGATTTATAAAATGTTAAAATAAATTAATTTATATAATATAAATAAAAAGCAATGTTATTTAGTGCAAATAATATATAAAAATGAATAGAAATGAATGTGAATATTTATGATTTATTGTAAAAAAAAAAAAGAAAATTGTAAATCACTGTTTATGGCATTTCTAATTTATATTAATTGCGCTTCTTGACAATATATCAACAAATATTTACAATATTTTCTCTAACTGTTTAAGGCTAACAGGGAAATAAAGTAAATCAAGGCTTCCATCTAGTGGTGAAACTTTATAACAACATATGATTCTTCACAAAGGCCTTGCTTTATGTCTCAGACAGTATATGACTAATGTATACAATGTACACATTCAGTGGCATTAAAAAGTATTTTTCAGGCGGTTCAAGGTTGGCTGTTAATTGCAGGGTTGGCGGTTCGATTCCCGGCCCACGTGACTCCATGCGCCGAAGTGTCCTTGGGCAAGACACTGAACACCAAGTTGCTCCCAATGGCAGGCTAGCGCCTTGCATGGCAGCTCTACCGCCATTGGTGTGTGAATGGGTGAATGATACACAGTGTAAAGCACTTTGGTAACCTCTAAGGTTAAAAAAGGCGCTATATAAGTGCAGACCATTTACCAATTTTGTCCTTTTTGGATCAGGCACCTGCCTTAATGTTTGGATGTGCCCATACTACTTCTATTCCTAAAAAGTATTTGGACTCTTATGACATACTTAAAGCATGTTAAAATATATTTAAGTGTTAAGTGAAGAAAAACACCATTTGTGGCCCCGGTAGTGTCTTAAATGTTATTTCAAGACACATTTCAACTATTTACATTTAATACCTTATTAGATGGCAGATTTAAACACCTGCCAGTTAACAACACAGCAGTTGATAAATTCATCTTCATTTGAGGTTTAAGAGTGAGTATGAATACAGTTTACAGGCCACAAAGATGGACTGCTAGGACTCATATGGAGTACCCTTGTGCCCGTACAAGGAGAGCTGAGAGAGATCTGGACGTCTGCCATGTTACTGAAAACAGATCGGATAATGTAAATAGAGTGTAGCTTCTGGCAATCTGAAGGCATTTGAAAACAAACTGAAGCACTTTCAGTTGAGCAAACCCTGACTGTAATGATGAAGAATGCTTATTTGATGTGCCGATAGAGTAGATGGTATCAGGTCTCTTTATTACTGGAGATATTGAATGTTCATGTCTCATCGTTGTAAATAAAGCATGAAATTTAAGGAAGTCACTATTAGTCTTAAGGGACTTGTTGAAGGGTGCCCCCCTCCCCCCCTCTCCTCTCCCTCTCCCTCCTCCTCTCTCAGTCTCCATCCATCTATTTTTTACTTTCTCACATACTCTTTTGTCCTTCGTCTTCTATCTTTTCAAAAGACAGCACTAAGTTCTAAAGGGGAGTGTGGGCATTCAAGGCCATCACTCCAAAATGAATGTGATTTTCGATTAAAAAGAGAAGCTTGGGAGTTTGGTGATGACAACAGCATTGGGAAACTGAACTGGTAAGGACCAAAGAGAGATTTCCAGCTCTTCACAGCAGCAATTATCAGGTAATAGTCTTATTAGATGAGTTTCTATTATAGATTTCTTACATATAAGGCAAAACATCACTGATTATGCTGCTAAATCTTAAAATTAGAGATGCATCATTATTGCTTCATTTATAGATATGCATGTCAAAAAGTGAGGCGTAGTTTGGTAGAAAATAAGTCACTGCAGCGTCTTTTCATGCCAAGGAAATCAAACATCAGGGAGTGTTCTGAGCTTGTGCAAATGAAAAGAAAATCTATCAAATCTTGCTGCTAGTCATTCAGATCTGCAAAAGGAATCAGATTTTGGAACTTGAATGATTGTAGGCTACTCCAAAATATATTCTTGAGTGATTGTTGCTGTAAGAAGGCAAGCAAAATGTGATGCTTAGGGCATACAAATGAATGTTCTAGTGATTTTCAGTATTTATTTGCATGCACATATTAGTGGTGTGTGTGTGTGTGTGTGTGTGTGTGTGTGTGTGTGTGTGTGTGTGTTATATGCAGTTCGCACTTACCCAGCATCAGGATGCCTCTTTTGAGAGACCCTCGGAAAAAAGCTGATGACATCAATGCTGTTTATGAGCTGAAAGAGAAATTGGGAGAGTAAGTAATTCCTTAATTACAGACACATTTTGCAGAAGATATTAATATTTTAGGCATTCTTATGTAAGGATAACAAGAAACTGAAAGATGTGTTGATTAGAAACAGAAAAATGTTAGAGACTACATTAAAAATACTCTTTTAATCTTTTTTTAACTATCGAACTACCTTCTACATAATGTATGATTGTTGAAGCAGCTCTTGAAAATATGAAAATAATTACATTGCTTAACAGACTATTATTTATGACAGTACTTTAACAGTAGGTTACGTCAATGTTGTCTAATACAGCATTTCATATTTAAGGCTTATCAAACCAAGTGTGGTTGATATAGCAAAGTATTTCTGTAACAATTACAATTCAGTTAGTATACGTCAGCTACTGTAATTGTTGTTATGATCTATTTCACAATGTGCCGGTGGTGGCTCTCAAACTCAGTGTAATACTGATTCTAGTCATTCAGTGAAAACAAAAGTCAATAAAGTAAATAAAGTGAATTCTGGTTTCGAAGTAGTGGGTTACAAATAATAGAAATGTATAATATTTCAGGGGCTCCTTCTCTGAGGTACGAGTAGCTGAGCACAGATGCACCCAGAAGCTTGTAGCTGTCAAATGCATCCACAAAAGGGTGCTAAAGGGTAAAGAATCCATGCTGGAGAATGAAATAGCAGTGTTACGCAGGTCAGTGGTTTCAAAAACTGAGGTATTGAATGTTTGACTGAATTAATGATACATAGATTGTTTTTCTTTGTAAATTTTATTTATTAATAAAAAAATATATATTTATATGACATTTCCTGGGTTTATGAAATTCATGATTTCAAGTGCATCATCTTTCTTCACAGATTAAACCATGAAAATATTGTTTCTTTGGAGGAAACCTTTGAGACCCCTACAAAACTGTATTTGGTAATGACACTGTGAGTGGACCAGGATGTATTCAAAATGTATTTAAGGAGTTTAAAAATGATAACAATTATAAAGGTTTTATAAAAATAAATGAATAAATAAAAATATAAACATGAATACAAAAATAATTTAAAAAAAAAATTGTAAAAAGGGTTTCAAAATTATTTAGGCTGAATTTTCATGGTTAGATTAGGCAAATAGACAGGCAGGCAGGCAGATCAATAGATATACAGACAGATAGACATGGATGGATGAATGGGTTGATTTATGGTTATAGAGTATGGATGGATGGATTGATTGATTTATGGTTATAGAGTATGGATGGACGGATTGATTGATTTATGGTTATAGAGTATGGATGGATGGATGGATTGATTTATGGTTATAGAGTATGGATGGATGGATTGATTTATGGTTATAGATTATGGATGGATGGATTGATTGATTGATTTATGGTTATAGATTATGGATGGATAGATGAACTGATTTATGGTTATAGAGTATGGATGGATGGATTGATTGATTTATGGTTATAGAGTATGGATGGATGGATTGATTGATTTATGGTTATAGAGTATGGATGGATAGATTGATTGATTTATGGTTATAGAGTATGGATGGATGGATTGATTGATTTATGGTTATAGAGTATGGATGGATAGATTGATTGATTTATGGTTATAGAGTATGGATGGATAGATTGATTGATTTATGGTTATAGAGTATGGATGGATGGATTGATTGATTTATGGTTATAGATTATGGATGGATAGATTGATTGATTTATGGTTATAGAGTATGGATGGATAGATTGATTGATTTATGGTTATAGAGTATGGATGGATGGATTGATTGATTTATGGTTATAGATTATGGATGGATGGATTGATTGATTTATGGTTATAGAGTATGGATGGATAGATTGATTGATTTATGGTTATAGAGTATGGATGGATAGATGAATTGATTTATGGTTATAGAGTATGGATGGATGGATTGATTGATTTATGGTTATAGATTATGGATGGATGGATTGATTGATTTATGGTTATAGAGTATGGATGGATAGATTGATTGATTTATGGTTATAGAGTATGGATGGATAGATTGATTGATTTATGGTTATAGAGTATGGATGGATAGATTGATTGATTTATGGTTATAGAGTATGGATGGATAGATTGATTGATTTATGGTTATAGAGTATGGATGGATGGATTGATTGATTTATGGTTATAGATTATGGATGGATAGATTGATTGATTTATGGTTATAGAGTATGGATGGATAGATTGATTGATTTATGGTTATAGAGTATGGATGGATGGATTGATTGATTTATGGTTATAGAGTATGGATGGATGGATTGATTGATTTATGGTTATAGAGTATGGATGGATAGATTGATTGATTTATGGTTATAGAGTATGGATGGATGGATTGATTGATTTATGGTTATAGAGTATGGATGGATAGATTGATTGATTTATGGTTATAGAGTATGGATGGATAGATTGATTGATTTATGGTTATAGAGTATGGATGGATAGATTGATTGATTTATGGTTATAGAGTATGGATGGATGGATTGATTGATTTATGGTTATAGAGTATGGATGGATAGATTGATTGATTTATGGTTATAGAGTATGGATGGATGGATTGATTGATTTATGGTTATAGAGTATGGATGGATAGATGGATTGATTTATGGTTATAGAGTATGGATGGATAGATTGATTGATTTATGGTTATAGAGTATGGATGGATGGATTGATTGATTTATGGTTATAGATTATGGATGGATGGATTGATTGATTTATGGTTATAGAGTATGGATGGATGGATTGATTGATTTATGGTTATAGAGTATGGATGGATGGATTGATTGATTTATGGTTATAGAGTATGGATGGATAGATTGATTGATTTATGGTTATAGAGTATGGACTTGATTGATTTATGGTTATAGAGTATGGATGGATAGAATGGTTGATTTATGGTTATAGAGTATGGATGGATGGATTGATTTATGGTTATCGATCATGGATGGATTTATGGTTATAGATTATGGATGGATTGATTGATTTATGGTTATAGATTATGGATTGATTGATTTATGGTTATAGAGTATGGATGGATAGATTTATTGATTTATGGTTATAGATTATGGATGGATAGATGGATGGATTTATGGTTATAGATTATGGATGGATTGATTTATGGTTATAGATTATGGATGGATGGATTGATTTATAGTTATACATTATGGATGGATAGATGGATTGATTTATGGTTATAGAGTGTGGATGGATGGATGGATTGATTTATGGTTATGGAGTGTGGATGGATGGATGGATTGATTTATGGTTGTAGATTATGGATGGACGGATTGATTGATTTATGGTTATAGAGTATGGATGGATGGATTGATTTACGGTTATAGAGTATGGATGGATGGTATATATTGGGGGATTGAATTTTAACACAAGTAAAAATGTCTCTTTAGGATCAGGTGGATTTCTCTTACAACCATGTAGAAGATGAAAGATTATTCTGTCAATGCTGTGATGAGTTCAATGCTTATGAAAATGTGTGTGTGTATAATGCAGGTTGACTGGTGGAGAGCTACTGGACAGAATTCTGGAGAGAGGTAGTTACACAGAGAAAGATGCAAGTCGGGTCATTTATCAGGTGCTGCAGGCGGTGAAGTACCTCCATCACCTGGGCATCGTCCATCGGGATCTAAAGGTACCAGACAAACATGATTATCACAGTTTTCTGTTCATTTTCAGAGCACTTAAGCTGAGCACCATTTCAGGCAATGTTTTTCGAGAGCATTTGCGTACATCTTGTATAAAACATGCAAAGTTTAAATTCCAGCCTTTGGTATTCTCTGTGGGTGGTTTGTATGAGGACAAGAGGACATTTCAATCATTGTCATTTCTGTCCATTAGCCAGAGAACTTACTGTATGAGACTCCATTAGAAGACTCCAAGATTGTCATCAGTGACTTTGGTCTGTCTAAAATGGAAGAGCAGGGAGCCCTGTCCACCGCTTGTGGAACACCGGCATATGTTGGTAAGAGTGGCACATTAACTGATATCCCAGCCATCAATTTTTGGCTCCCAGGATGTTGCAGGAATGTTCATTTATGGTCATAAAAATATAAAACCTAAAAGGAACATTTCTAAAACATTAACAGTTGGTCCTATTTTAATCTGTGAAGAACTAGTTAATACAAAAACCCAGCACAAAAATACGGAGCTAATTATTTCTGGTCCTAATTTGTAACAAAAAACAATAGAAGAAGACCCTTTATAAAGTGTCTACTTTTCCACTGACTATTATATTGATTATTTATAGCCCCTGAACTTCTTCAGCAGAAAACATACAGTAAAGGGGTGGATCTCTGGGCCATTGGAGTGATTACGTTCATTCTGTGAGTGATGAAAAATGTCTGTCTATACACCAGTGTGAATAAACTCTATTTCATAAATAGCACTGCTTTAAATGTAGAGTCTGATATGAGCAGTTCTGACATTCCTTACAGACTTTGTGGTTATCCGCCGTTCTACGATGATAACGACACACAACTCTACAAGCTGATCATAAAGGCTGAATATGAATTTGATTCACCATACTGGGATGATATCTCAGATTCAGGTACCACAACTATATCAACAATATTTAATACTTAAAAGCATATTAAAGATATCTTGGAGATATAGGCTCTCCAATTTGGAAAAACAACACATCTTTTGGACTCAAACCATAATACATAATTATGTGGTACATAATACCACATAATGCAGCTAGGGGTATACTGATTTTAGAAATTGACCTACCTAAATAAGGATGCTGCCACCTCTCTAAGGATTTTTTTTTTTTTTTACCTGTAGTTTTGTACCAACCCACTGCTACAAAATAATGGATTACTCAGTGACCCTTGACATTAATTATTTTGGCTTTCTCTATCATTTCTGTTTATCTTTCTTCAGAAAAAGTAACAAAAATAACACAATTATTTTAGCCAGGGAAGTTTCTGAAATGTGATTGATTTGACATGGAATAACCCTACATGGCCAAAACTGTTATACAGTTGAAGTCAGAAGTTTACATACACCTTAGCCAAATACATTTAAGCACAGTTTTTCACAATTCCTTACATTAATCATAGAAAACATTCCCTGTCTTAGGTCAGTCAGGATCACTACTTTATTTTAAGTATGTGAAATGTCAGAATAATAGTAGAGAGAATTATTTATTTCAGCTTTTATAACTTTCATCACACTCCCAGTGGGTCAGAAGTTTACATACACTTAGAATTTGGTATCATTGCCTTTAAAGTATTTAACTTGGGTCAAACGGTTTGGGTAGCCTTCCACAAGCTTCTCACAAAAATGTTGGCCCATTCCTCAAGACAGAACTGGTGTGACTGAGTCAGGTTTGTAGGCCTCCTTGCTCGCACACGCTTTTTCAGTTCTGCCCACAAATTGTATAACGTATTGAGGTCAGGGCTTTGTAATGACCACTCCAATACCTTGACTTTGTTGTCCTTAAGCCATTTTGACACAACTTTGGAGATATGCTTGGGGTCATTGTTCATTTGGAAGACCCATTTGTCACCAAGCTTTAACTTCCTGGCTGATGTCTTTGAAATGTTGCTTCAATATATCCACATACTTTTTTATTTTCTTAAAATAACTGTAAATTTGAAGTAATAGAATAATCTCTAATATACTGTGTGGGGCTTGGTCTAATTTGGGTGGGCCCAGAACCACCCTGGCCGACCCTTTGCTACACCACTGCTAGATGTGTAGAATTTTAAACTAGTGTCCATATTACACATATTAGATTATAATTACATATTAAATGCATTTACATTAATACCCAATAGACCTTTGCATTTACACTTTAACATTAAAAATGATTAACTTGGGTATTAAGTAGTATAATTAATACTTAGTATTATGTAATTAGGATTTGTGGTGAAAACAAACATGTATATTAGAATTACATCAGAATTCATGTGCTTCAGTCTGAATGTCCAGTATACTGTTATATTTTGTTTTACATTGCAAAGATGGTATAAAAAATGCATTCCAAGTGTGCCTTAGGTGTCTAAATATGTTTGGGTCTGCCATATATTAAAAAGAAAATGCCCTTCTGATGTGATATCCGTTATTAAAAATGCTTTTACTAATACTTATGGTATACTGGCTTAAGCTCAATTCTAGTGTTTGGAGCAACAGGTGCATAGATGCTGTTAAGAGTGGTTTGAAAACTTCACCCATTGAATTAAAGCAGAATGTTTTATAATGCAGCTCTAAACACACCACACGCTGGGCACATTAAGTGGTATTGATCGTGTTGTTGTGTTCTCTACCCACTAATGCTTCAGTGAAAGACTTCATAGTTCACTTACTGCAGAAGGATCCGGAGAAGAGGTTCAATTGTGACCAGGCCTTGCAGCATCCTTGGTGAGTCCATAAATAGCAGCATAGATGCAGGCAGGGAACTAAAGAGTTGATCAGTGGTGAAAAAAGACATGGCCATGAAAACAGATGAAGAGCGAGGTCGCATCTGTGCAGCGGCGTGGGAGGGCGTGTGCGCAAATAGGCAAAGGATTATAAAATACACAAGCAACAGATGTCTGTTCACCTGCAGAACAGTTGGAGATTGTAAATGACTGGGGTTTTTTAACAAGCATAACAATTATGTTTCTCATTTGCAGAAATGACATACTTTCCAGGAACACAAAGATTGAAAAAATCAAAGAATTGAGGAATTGATTTTTTTGTGAAACTTTTATAACGTGTATAATAACTTCTCAGAAGATTTTGTTTTGCTCAGATTTTGCTTTTAATAACTTTGGAGATGTTGTTGTCTCAGATTTCTCCTAAAGTCTCATAGGAGAAATAAAAAGACAAGTAAATAAGAAAATAATATGTTTACTCATTTATATTAAGGTCTTAGGATGCTCTTGATGAATTTAAACTGAAGCCTTTAGTTCTCAGAAGCAACACTCAAATATTTTAGCCAATTTTTAAGATTTATGGATTTCAACTAAATTACAAAATTCCATCAAATTGAATTGTGTAATGTTTAAAAAAACAAAAGAATAATATTTAAAGGTGTAATGACATACTCTTTTTTTTATATATACTTTTATTCTCTTCCCTGAGGTCCACTTATAATGTCAGAAACGTTTTGTTTTTGTTGCAGCAAAAATTTAATAATATTTGATAATTTCCCACCCTGTCTCTCGCCCTCTGTCTAAAAGCTTGGTTTAAAGCTATCTGGCCCTTTAAGACTTCAGTGTAAACACCCTCTGTTCTGATTGGCTAACTTCGTGCAGTCTCTCAAATACAGCCATATTTGAAACTCAATCGGAAGATAATGAACAAGTTTCACATTATAATTTATAAAACTACATTTCAGGTTTAACACATAACGCACACCTAGCACATTTCATTTGAATGTATAAAAATGTCCCCCCTAAAGCTCATCAACAATCAAACGGTCATGACATATGAAAGACTCGTGAATGAAACTGTATACTAACGGTCTGGTAGTGAATAACTGCCCCATCCTCAAATAACAAACCCTTTGCAAAGCTTGAATCATATTGTGACACATATGCCAGATATGAGCCGTGAACACATACAATGCACACTGAAATGTTCTGAATACGCGAACGAAATGCAATCCATGGTGATGTTTGGTGCTTCAACTGGTAACAGGCCAAAGCAGAGACGCTGGTCTTCACAAAAGACTAACAACTAAAAATAGCACAGATATGTGCAAAACCGGTCCAGAACAACTTTAAAAAGGAGACCTCCATCTTGTTTTATCTTGCTGTTTTGGAGTCCTAACTTCACATGTCTTTTAAAAGTGGCGCGAGATTACTGATAATGGTCAAAGCTGTTCATCTAATGCAGGTTCATGTAGGAAAACATTTACATCCAGATGATAAGGCACACGAAGGTGTCTTAAGTAAGTCCCCTTTGGATGAATCTTCAATGACAGGCCCATCTCTCTCCTCTTCACCTGTGTGAGTTTGACTGACAGCGCACCAGTGGGCGTGGCCAAGGGCGCAATGATGAAAAATAGGCGTTGATGTCTTGCTGGAGGCAGTCATATGCATATATATTTGGTCCTTGTGACGTCTCAAGTTCCACAAATTCCAAACGCCCATTTCTGGAGCCTGGATTAAATAAATTATTATATTATTATTATAGTATATTTATTATTTATTTTTAATTAAATATATATATATATATATATATATATATATATATATATATATATATATATATATATATATATTAAGGAAGAAATTTTCAGTTGAACGTTTAATGTTTTATTTTGAATATCAGTGCTATATGTTTGGTGTGGCAGGATATCAGGGGGTGCGGCTCTGGACAAGAACATCCATGGCTCAGTGTCAGCACAGATTCAGAAGAACTTTGCCAAGAGTCAGTGGAAGGTAAGAGTGATGAGACAAGCCTGAGCCAACTACATTCCCTCCACATTCTAGTCTCAGTCATAAGCAGCACTCCTGCAGGACCGTCCGATGTATATTCGACATAAAAATGGCAAGAGCATGCTGAAATCGCCTGATGTAATCTAATTGGCAAGCTTCATGCAGGAATCTAGGCGCAAAGGTTTCTATCAGTTAAATGAGATAAAACATTTATTTACAATGTACCAGGCTGCTACAATGAGCACTTCAGAGGAGAACTATTCACCAAAATCTGCAAAGTTCATCGTACCAAATCACTGAAAGATGTTATTGAGATCAGTAGAAAAAAGTAATGAGAAATCTGTTTACTCCACTTTGCTTTCAGATTTATTTATGATTTCAGAATATATACTTCACTTCACTTCGAGTAACTGAATATTTTTAATTTCACTCAATTTAATTTCTGAGGAAAATATGGTACTTTTTACTCCATTAAAATGTCAGTGAAAGTAAAAAGTACATTTTTCATGTCATCGTGACTTAAATATGCATTTTTGGCCATACTACGGAGTTACTAAGACAGTCAAATCGAATGTTATTGGCCACAACTCATATAATCAGTCAGAAGGTGAAAAAGAAGGCGGCATTCTTCATTCTTTCAATCAAAATAGTCAATTGCCTTTTTGATAGACGCATCGCCTGTTTTTTCCTTTGGAATGCATAGCACAGCAGCTCGACCTACCTGAAAAAAGTTTTTACTGATGTGAACTAAAGACAAAACTATTTCCTTCTATGATACCATTTTTCTCACGATTAATCGCAGGTTTAGAAAGTGCTTAAATTTGACTCTACATATGCTTCTTTTCCTGTCTAAATGCATGGAGTCCCTTCTTATCCAAAGCGACTTACAGTGCACTTATTACAGGGACAATCCCCCCGGAGCAACCTGGAGTTTAGTGCCTTGCTCAAGGACACAATGGTGGTGGCTGTGGGGATCGAACCAGCGGCCTTCTGATTACCAGTTATGTGCTTTAGTCCACTACGCCACCACCACTCCATGTAAAGAAAAGAAAACAATGTCCAAACAAAGTATTCCACAATATAAAGACATAAATGCACTAAAATAGCACCAATTCAAGTAACATTAAACACTTTCAAAGTCTAAGTGGAAGGTTAACTGATTGAAAGTACTCCCATATGTTGAGTGTTCATTGCAATGGGCTGAAACATTGCCAAAGTTCTGCCCTACTTCAACCAGTGTTCAGCACTCACGTGGAGCTGAATGAAATATCAATTCAGTAAATGCATTAATCATGATAAAGAAAATTTTACATGCTAAACGTTTTAAATTAATTGCATATGATAGCACATTAATGTTGACTGATCTACTAATTTGACATACTCAGTCTTTTCTCATTCAAGTAGTGCCAAGATGGCCATTGAGCAGTACTTACAGCCAGAATGAGCTGCAAAGTGAACCAGACTTTATGGCAATTGTCAAAGGCCTGGCTCCATGAGACAACATCTAGCTCCATGTACAATTTTTAAAATAGCTCCATATGACCTGCAATGTGACCTCAGAGGCTGATACAGCACTTTGCATTGGAAAATGTATGGATTGAGTTACTTTAGAGGTAAAGGGAACAGTTGTTGTTGTTCTTCTCTTAATAGCTCTGCCCTGCCATACAAACATGGATTGCACCTTTAAAAGGGCAATTGTTGATTATTACTGTAACTATTAGCCTTTAAGTGCTAGCACAACAAATGCCTCCAAAACATTATATTGCCTCCTCTGTACTTATATGCCATCTCCATATGTAGTTTTAGTTCATTGTTTGCTGACGTTCAGTCAGAATTCTGTTGTCATTATCTTAGCCTCGTGTCTTTTCAAACCTGTACTTGATTTATTTTTTTCTGAGTAAATGATGACAGAATACATTTTTTTGTGTGAACTATCCTTTTAACAATGGCGTCCTGTGTTTTTAGAGAGCATTTAACGCCACGATCACCATACAGCGTTTAACGAAGAAAACACACTTTGGGGAGGACGATGAAGGGGACAACTCCACAAGTACAGGTAAAAAAAAAAAAAACTGTGATATCCCTTTATATTTGCTACACCAAAAATTATAGTGCGCAAATCCTTGAAAAGCTACATATGGTTAGCGTCTAAATTGACCCTTAAAAATATATAAGCCTGTTATGATGGTACAGTGATAATATCAGATGGTAATAAGGTACTTTTATGTATACCGTGGTGCTGAATAAATACTATATTTATATATCATATTTACATGGTATTCCAAGGTACTTAAAAGAACACAATGGTACTACTATGGTACACTGTCAAAAACATGGTGGCACTCTCAGAAAAGGTACTGTTTAAGGTACAAGGGCTGTCACTAGGGTGGTACACTCAAGGGGACATTTTTTGTACCTCTATTTAAACTGTATCACTTTTTTGAGTACGTACACCAAGGACCTACTGTGTGCCTTTTTTTCCTCTGGAAACCAAAAAATCCATCAAATGTTTTCTAGCCTCCTTGCTAGTGTGTTCGGCTCTCATCCCAGGGATCGCAGGTTCGAATTCCGCTCGGGGCAGGTCGAGTTGGACCGGTGACACTTAGTTCAAACAATTTAAACACTGACTATTGTTCCACTGACTGTTTGAAGATACATGATGCATTGTTATCGCAGCCAATGATTACATAGCAATTTACATACTGTATACTGTATACAAAGTGTGTCTTTACAATGACAGGTCGAACACAGGACTCCTCAATTTACATTTCTGGGTGAACTATCCCTTTAAGGGTACATATATGTACCCAAAACAAGGGTACAATCCAGTGTCGGCTTTGTACCTTAAACGGTAGAGTGCACCATGGTCCATTTTGTTATGGAATGGGAATACTGTTAGAATGTTATTTTTGCAGAATGCAAGAAGTTGCTAAAATCTTATAACAAAATTATATATAATTTAACAATTATGGCCCAGTGGTGGCTTAGTGGTTAAGGCTCTGGGTTACTGACCAAAAAGTTGGGGTTCAAGCCCCAGCACCACAAAGATACCACTGTTGGGAAAGGCCCTTGACCCTATCTGCTCCAGGGGCGCTGTTTCATGGCTGACCCCAGCTCTGACCCCAGCTTAGTTGGGATATGTGAAAACAACTGCATTTCATTGGCTCTGCTCCTGTACTCTGCACAATGACAATAAAGTTGATTTTTGATTACAGTGTTTCATCCAAAGTCTGACATTTTTCTGTTAGTCTAGTTACTACTTTCATTCTGAAAATAAATCCTGTTTTTCCAGGTTTCTGATAATCATTCATGAAAATGTCCCTTCAATCTCTCCCACAGGGTCCATATGATGATCCACTAGCAGTTAACCCAGCCTCTTTTAACACGCCGACAAGTCTGACAGCATGTGTGTCAATGGTCACTTTATTTAATAGGGTTGATGTAGACGCTATCTGCTGCAATGTTTGAAATGTAGATGTGCTTTATATGAAACGTGACAGAAATCACTTTGCCTTAGCTTCTGCTGCTACACATCACTAGACAGCTGCTGTACAAATATTCTTCCTTCACAACTGTTATTAAAATAAGTGTTCTGGTGCCCATGTACTGTTCTTGTATTCAGTTGTAAGTATAGTCACTTAAAGGTGTAGTACCTTATCAAGGACACATATGACATAGAATGAGAAAATATAGTAGATAAATGAACTAAAGAAATAGTCAGTGTGTGTTTTCTTTTCTTTCTTTTTTTACTTCTGCAGTACATTGTGGAATAAATGAACCAACCTGTCTTTTATGCTGTGCTGTGGTTGGATACAGCCAAAGGAAAAGATTTGGTTTCTGAATGGTCACAGTAAATGTTTTTGTCCAAATATTCAGAATACTGAGTTTTTCCAATGACTGATTCTTAAGCTATTACGCCCCCATCCTAAATACGAGGTCAAAGCCTTGCAAAGTACAAAAAGTTTTTTTTTTTTATCATTGCTAACCTTAAAATGCTTCATTAATTCAACCCTGTCACAGTAAATTTGGAACTGATGTACTTACAGTTTGAACAGATAACTGAGTAAACTATGGTCGATTCAATTCTTGCAATTAATCAAACATTAAAAAAATGAAATAAAATATAAAAAATAACCCATGACATTTCTTTTGGAGAAAATGTGTTGTGAGCCAAGGCTGTGGCATTGAAAAGGTTTTGGGATTGAATGGTATTAGGTATTATATAACTTATTTTAACATTTCTTTTGCATTATATACTAAATGGTGTGATTGAGTTGTATGTTTTAGTTGTTTGAATGAGCAGTTATATGTAGGAACTGTAGGACTCTTTTTAACAGTTAAAGGGGCGTTCACACTACACTTCGCACTCCATTCACCCCCATTCAAACACATCTGAATCCAGCAGAGCGGAAACTCATGCTCATGCAAAGAAATTTCGTACTACACTGCGTAATCAAAGTTCAAGCTTGGTGCACTCTGAACCGTGAAGAGGTCGCGTGAATAATAGGAAACTGAAACGTCACACGCTGACCTCTTGGCTCAATTCAAAGGATACATATTTCACAGCTGCAAGAATTATTGTTGCAGGAAAGAGAGTAAACATTATATTTTAACACTTTTAATATAATATTGTTTGTTTTTTGTGATGTATTATTTACTTACAGCAGAAGTCCACCCAAGTGACATCATATCCTGGCGTTGTAAGAAAACAATTGTGCGTGCTCAAAGCCTAGTGTGACCCCCCCTTTTATGCAAGATGTTGATTTCCAGACATAACAAATTTCACCCTTATTTACTTGTCATTATTGAACAAATAATTATTAATATTACTTGAATAGGGACACCACCAATCTAAACGGAGGTCATGCATGCAAAAAAAGAAGTCATAGCAAACTCTATTTCATTAAAAATAACTTAACATATTTAATGTTTTGTTTAAACCTGGACTGATCTCTAAACTTTCTCAACATTTTCAGCACAAGTGATGTATAGAGTAATTGCGGTCACAAAATTGTTGGCCAGCGTCAGTGTAATGCTATTTTCATTTGGCAAAGAGGCTCAAGCATGACCTAATTATCGGACGAATGGAAAGTAATTAGTGATTAATGTTTTATTGATGTTTAATAAGATTAAAAACATCCACTCAGCATGATTTATTATACGGGCGAAACAGACATAGAAATAACACGATCAAATGTTAAGAATATGAAATGATCAACCTCGGCATGCCAAACTGGAGTCCAAAGGGAGTTTATACACAATTATGTTTGATCACTCCTTTCACATCATGTTAATTATAGTTTTCATTTCTATTTTATTTCAATCTAGTTTGATTTTTGTTAGTCACTCTATGATTGAATTGATGGTATTTTCCAGTATTTTCTAGCTTCAGTTTGTCAATATATTTAATTTGATTTCAGATGTGGTCATAGTATTTTTTCACTTTCAATGTTATTATGTTAACTGATATCATTTAAATATGTTCAATGCTGTTAAATTACATATATGCAAAGTTCAGGTTCAGGTTCAGCTCAACACCATAAGGATTTTCACATGTTTTTGCCTAAATAATGATGTCCTTTAGAGTACAGAGCAACAGAATATACAATTTCAAACTTTTTGAACAAATATTTAATGTTTCATAATTAATTGTATCATAAATATTTACCTTATTCAGTAAAGTTTTTTTAAGAGATTTACACATTTCAATTTCATAATGCACTAGTTTGGTATTAACACACAGGGTTAGAAGGGGGTTCATTAAAGACTAATAACTTATTATAGATAATAAGATTAATTTACAAGTACATACTAAATGATTGATTTGCATCATTGTTATTGATAAATATTGTCTCTTATATTATTAATGAGTCTATATGACACATTCTCTCCTTGTAATCTCCTGAAATCTCACAATAGAACAACATTTTTTCTGCATTGTGACATAATCATGAATCATGGCATTTTATGTTTTTGTTTACAATAAGTATGAATAAGTGTCTTTACTAAGCATTTATAACATGAGTTAATATTGGTCACTATTTAGCAGGTATTTCATCAAAGTTGGCCTTCTAATGTAGCAGGTTGCATATTACAACCGATTATCAATGATGTATAATGCATTTGAGTTATTAGTCAGTAATGAACCCCTTTATAAACCCTAAACAAAGGGAACGTTAATGTATTAATGTAAAGTGTTACCTAAATTTTATATACAGTACTGTTTTTATTTACTATATATTTTTTTATTTTAATTTTCCAATTATGTCAGTTTTTATGTTTCTATTTCACTTGATAATTTGCTCTAGTGTTATTAATGATATTGTTTACCAATATCATTAATAACACTAGAGCAAATGACTTAGGAAATGTAAGAGCTAACACAACAACAACATTTGTTGTTATCAGGGACAGCAGTTTTAATAAAAGAGCTCTTGGTAAAGTATAAACATCCTGAAGGTATCGTGGTTTTCAAGGAGTCATGTGGAGGCAATTTAGTGCACCGCAGGCAATTATATATTAAACAATTTGAAAACAGTTTGCCAGTGAAGACGACGTGTTGTCAGGATGTTCCAAGGCAGAGAATGCGCACAAGCTCTCGGATTGGACAGAGGAAATATCTTGCTGGCCAGTAGGAATGTAGCACCCCTGGAAGCGTGATTTGAGAGTGCATGCATGCCACTAGAACAGCTGCAGATAATGCAGCTGGGATTGAATAAATATGTAATGGAGAGGTTTTTAATCAGGCTGAGTAAGTGCTGGATTGAGTGGTGCATAGTGTGACCTGGGTTACCACTAACAGCTCCAGACTCCTGAACTGTCCAGTGCACTTACCTGCAGTTGAAAGGTCATAACATCCCAGCATGTCTGCTTGAGGTTCATGTCTACACGTGCTTGTGAATCAGATGTCTTGTGATGTTTGCCCAAGATCAGAGTCTTTAAAAAACACATATAATTGTAATAAACCTAAAATCTAATTATGGTATTTGCCTTAGTAAATCAAAGTAAGCAGGACAAATTCTAGGTGGAAGTCCCTGACATTTAAAGAAATCACTCACCCAAAAAAGAAATTTCAGTCATTTTTTATTTACTCTCATGTTGTTCCAAACCAACTTAAAAAAAAATTTAAAACGTACATTGTTTAAACTTAAATTATGGTTTACAATGAGGCACTTACAATGAAAGTGAATGGTGACTGAGATTACCATTCTACCTAACATCATCTTTGGTGTTCCATGGAAGAAAGAAAGTCATACAGGTTTGGACCAACTTGAGGGTGAGTAAATGATGACAGAATATTTATTTTGGGGAGAACAATTTATTAAAAAACACAACTGTCACACCCTATTTCTGGTATGCTGTATACGGACACATGAGCGCACGTTAGTTAGAGAATATTGCATCTTGTTAACAGAGCAGTGTTTACTGCTAACTTGGCCCATTTCCTTTCCACAATCTGCTACCCATCTGGCATAACTCATTTTAATTAAGATGGTGATTTTCTTCAAAAAGGAGCAAAAAAGAAAAGGAAAGTTGGCAATGACAATAGAAACTGCCATTATGCTGAGGTGTGTAGAGAACACCTGCCAATGTCCATCTCCGTGACTGGTTCCAGCAGGCCACGCCGCGCCGCTAGTCGACTCTGACAGCCCGCCACAGCTACTATAATGCTTCACTGGCCAGCAATAGGGCCAGATGTTTCTAACATGACAGAGCGAAGAGAAAAATCCATTAATGTTTGAAACAATAGGGGGGAAAAAAGCACTGTGTATGTCCTCTATAGTCTGTGAAATCGCAGATCACAGGGTCTCAGACATGCTGCTCAGGTAATCTCGCAGGAGTGGCCACTTCAGCTCACTTTTGTGGATAAAAATCCACTTATTCTAGAGAGTGAAAACACACACTTCGAACTGATCATAAGCACCTTTTTCTTGCCTATTCAGATGCATCTGATGCAACAGAAAATCATAAAATCTTGTCCTTGGAATGGGGGCGCAATACCCCTGTTTTTTTGTTTGTTTGTTTTTTGTGTAATTCTTTCGATTGAAAATTCTTCCGGGACTCCAAGATTTTCTGAAGTTCTCTCTCAAAAAGTTTTGCGTTCCCTCACAATGAGATTTGCATCCCTGTGCAATAGCTTTATCAATCCCTTATGTAAATGAATATCTGATTTCTGGTTTTAATACAGAAATCAGAGGCCTATTTTAACCATTATATTTATAGTTAAACAATAGTAATTATACAGGAAAACAATAATAAAAATCAATCGTTATACATACTTACATATATATATATTCCACATAACGACAAAGCAAAAAAAATGATTTTTGCTAACAAATTTATTAAAAAGAAAAAACTGAAATATCACATTGACATAAGTACTCAGACCCTTTGCTATGACACTTGAAATTTAGCTCAGGTGCATCCCATTTCACTAGATCAACTTTGTGATGTTTTCCACTTTGATTGGAGTCCACCTGTGGCAATTACAACTGATTGGACTTGATTTGGAAAGGCAGACACCTATATAAGGTCTTACAGCTGAAAATGCATATCAGAGCAAAAACCAAGCCATGAGGTAAAAGGAACTGCCTACAGAGCTCAGAGACAGATTGTGTTGAGGCACAGATCTGAGGAAGGCTACAAAATGTGTTCGGCTCCATTGAATTTTCCCAAGAGCACAGTGGCCTCCATCATTTTTAAATGGAAGAAGTTTGGAACAACCAGGACTCTTCCTAGAGCTGGCCGCCCAGCCAAACTGAGCAATCGGGGGAGAAGGTCCTTGGTAAGAGAGGTGACAAGGAACCCGATGATCACTCTGGTTGAGCTCCAGAGGATATGTGTGGGGATGGGAGAAACGTGCAGAAGGACAACCATCACTGTAACACTCCACAGTTCTGGGCTTTATGTCAGAGAAGCCAGACGGAAGCCTCTCCTCAGAGCAAGACACATAAAAGCCCACTTGATGTGCAAAAAGCACTTAAAGGACTCTCAGACTGTGAGAAACAAGATTTTCTGGTCCAATGAACCGAAGATTGAACTGTTTGGCCTCAATTCCAAGTGTCATGTCTGGAGGAAACCAGGCACTGCTCCTCACTTGCACAATATCATCCCAACGGTGAAGCATGGTGGAGGTAGCATCACGCTGTGGGGGTGTTTTTCAGTGGCAGGACTGGGGACTGGTCAGGGTTGAAGGAAAGCTGAACTCAGCAAAATACAGAGATATCCTTAATGAAACCTGGTCCAGAGCGCTCAGGACCTCATACTGGGCTGAAAGTTCACCTTCCAACAGGACAATGACCCTAAGCACACAGCCAAGACAACTCAAGATTGACTTAGGGACAACTCTGTGAATGTTCTTGAGTGCCTGAGCCTGGACTTGTACCCAATTGAACATTTCTGGAGAGACCTGAAAATGGCTGTCCACCGACCATTCCCTATCCAACCTGACAGAGCTTGAGAGGATCTGCAGAGAAGAATGGCAGAAAATTCCCAAATCCATTTGTGCAAAGCTTGTTGCATCGTACCCAAATAGAATTGAGGCTGTTATCGCTGCCAAAGGTGCTTTAACTAAGTTATTAGTTAAGGGTCTGAATACCTATGTCAATGTGACATTTCAGTTTTTTCTTTTTAATACATCTGCAAAGTTATCAAAAATCAGTTTTTTACTTTGTCATTATGGGATATGCCCTCACAGCAAGTTTTACCAGTTTTCACTATAGTACAACTGAAGTAACCATTACTATAGCAACCATTTTTGTTGTAAGGTTTTAAAAAACACAAATTAACCATGCCATTATTATAGTAAAACTGTATTTTTGGCAGAGTGATTGTGATTTTTTTTTTTACCATAGTTTTGTTTTTTCTTTATTACTACTGTTTTACCACAAATTACTAAAATATTAAAGCATTTCCCAAAGCCATTACCTCGCTACAGTAGTAAACAGCTGCTGCTAGTCCTTATTTTAATGTTGCAAATGTACAGGGGTTCGGATGGACCCAAATATTACAATAAAATGCGAAAAGAGGCCTGCAGGGCAGGGGTAGTGGGGTGTAACCGAACTAACCAGGCCACTTTTAGCCTAATTTCAAGTAGATCACATGATGTGGCGACAATTTAGCAAAATCCGATGTGAAATGTCCACTGAATGGCACTAAAAGCAAATTGCATGCTCTCTCAAATGGGTGCTTAACAACCCTAGTACGATCCATTGTTGGGAAAACTAACCAGCTAGTCACAACTGTTTCCCGAAACTGTAGTAACTATGACACACACCACATTGGTTCAACAATATAGAGCTGTCGTTAATTACTTTATGCAGTGATCAAATGGATACCAAATTATAATAGCTTATTTAAACATTCACATCAAAGCCGTTTATTGAAAGCTGCTGAAGAAACTAAAACGGCATGCATGGTGAAATGCAACAGATGCATTGCACAGCAAAGTTGTGTTTTCATCGACATCAGACTTCAGGGTTTCCCTGATTTTGCCATTTTCAAAAGGATATCAGAAAGCCACTTGTGCGTTAAAACTGAAGTCAAAAGGTCTAGTCACCATTAATTTACATTGTATGGACCAAAGCTCAGATATAACTATCCCTTTAAAGACACAACAAAAACAGGTCTGTTCAATTCAACAAACTGAAAACATTTCCATAAAACAATACGAGCTCAGTGGGTTTGTCTGATATTGTGACGGAGTATGCTCAAGGCGGAACAGCATGTGTTTAACACATGAGATCCAGAGATTTAAACACCAAAACAGAGAAACTTCACAGACCGACTCATTCAAAACAACACTGCCAACCATAAATGCACATCTAACTATGATCACAGAAAACAGCCTGTTTTGATTTTGGTTACACATCAACAACACAAGTCGTATAAGTCGAATTAATACAATAAAATGAAACCGTGCCACCACAGTAGGCACATTCACAAAATAAATGATATATATGAATGAATAATAATATGAATATTGAGAAAGTAAAAACAGCCTTTCTTACAGGAGCTGTAATAATCAAAGTGTAGACTGAAGCAGAGTTGAGTTTTCACTGCTTGCACCCCCCCTCCCTGCTGTCCTGCCAAAACCTCTTATCTGCCCAAAACAGCCCCTTCACTCTGGCAAAGCTTTAGCAGTTCAAATCGGGGCTAATGTCTTCCTCTTTGTATGCGAGTCCGATCACATCGTATGGATGAAGTGATTATGGAAATGTCAGGGCGGTGCTGGAAACAGCTTTTGGGGGAGACGAGAAGTGAGTTGACATTGAGTCGCCGGCGTGGAGAGAGAAGAGCCGGGCCATTGTGTTGTCAAGTTAGGAATATAAAGGATGTTTTGTGTGTGTGGACTGTTTTCATATAGAGGGAGACATACTACTGTGATTTCCTATTGTGAGGACAGACAGGAAAAAGGAACTGGATATTTCTCTGCCCATTTATTGATCAGGTCTATTCAAAGCCCTGCGTCTATCAAACTGTGCGCCTGAATGTTTCCTTTTTTTTTAAACGCTCAATCAATGCACTTCTGTAGCCAAGCATGCTATTGACAATTATAAATGGTAGTTTAGCCCTATGAACAAACACATTGACCAATTTAATCATCCAGTCTGATTGTGTAACAATTTAAAGCATAAATGAGTGTGTAAATACTGTAAAATGAACTTGGGTATGCATGATTGACTCAACTGTAAGTTTGTATTTTAAAATCCCATTTTTTCTAACATTTAGTGGGGAGTCCACACTGGAAATATGCTATTCAAATATAATTTAAATAAAAGTTTTTAAAGAATGATGCCTTCTCATAAAAAAGGAAACATTTTGTTCACTGTGAGGGAGTGAATGGCGGCAAATTTTGAATTGTTTAAAAGGCATAAATGCAGAGCTATACTTAACTCTTCTGTTAAAACTTGTGTATTATTTGTAAACGATTTTATAACACTAAAATCATATTAAAACATGTTAACATGCACATTGTTTACACCTTGTGGCTATACTTTTGAAACACTTTTGAGTATTTTAACGTTTAAGGATTGGCCCCATTTACATCCATTGTGCCTCATTATAAGTTATTTCTTTTTAAAGAAAAGGAGGGACAAGTAGAAATTGAATTTGTGCCACAAATGCTGTCGATTAAGCGTAAATTGTATTGATCTTAGAATATTTCTGTAAGATTTAAAAAAATTGTAAACAAAGAAACATAACGACATAAAATGTAGAAATATTTAAGATTCTGCTCTATTTTCAGATCACTAATCAAACGTTTGCAAATTTTGGGGCTTTTCCACTGCACGGTACAACTCCACTCTGCTCGCTATTTTTGGGTTTTCCACTGTGGATAGTACCTGGTACCTGATACTTTTGTTAGAACCTCCTCGGTCGAGGTTCCAAGCGAGCCAATCCATTTACATTTATTCATTTGGCAGACGCTTTTATCCAAAGCAACTTACAAAAAGTGGAAAACGTAAGCGAATCATCTTAAGGAGACATTTGTACGAAAATTGCCATACTAGCACCAGAAAAGCATTCAAAACAGATTTAAGTGCAACAAGAATCTTTTTTTTTAGTGACTGGTTAAGTGCTTGTGGAAAAGATGTGTTTTTAGCCGTTTTTTGAAGACAGAGAGTGAGTCAGCTTCACGGATGGAGTTGGGAAGGTCATTCCACCAATGTGGTATGATGAAACTGAGAGTCCGGGAAAGTGTTTTGGTGCCTCTTTGTGTTGGTACGACAAGGCGAAATTCCTTAGCTGACCGCAGGCTTCGGCGGGAGTGTAGATCTGCATAAATGATTTTAGGTATGCTGGAGCAGACCCAGTGACTGTTTTGTATGCCAGCATCAGAGCCTTGAATTTAATATGTGCATGAACCGGCAGCCAGTGGAGAGAGACAAAGAGTGGTGTAACATGTGCTCACTTTGGCTCATTAAAGACCAGACATGCTGCTGCATTCTGGATCATTTGCAGAGGTCTAATTGCACATGCAGGGAGGCCTGCAATAAGAAAGTTGCAGTTGTCCAGTCTAGTTATGACAAGTGACTGAACAAGCAGTTGTGTCGCATGTTCAGAGAGGAAAGGTCTTATTTTCCTGATATTGTAGAGTGTAAATCTAAATGATCTTGCAGTCTTTGAGATCTGGTCTGTGAAATTTAGCTTGTTATCGATGGTTACCCCTAGATTTCTGACCGTTTTGGAAGGCGATACTGTAGTTGAACCCAGCTGCACGGTGATGTTGTGATCAACAACAGGGTTGGCTGGAAAGACAAGGAGTTCGGTCTTGTCTGGGTTGAGTTGCAGGTGGTGTTCTTTCATCCAGGCCGAGATGTCTGACAGGCAGCGATTCGAGCAGTCACTGTGATGTCGTTGGACTGAAAAGACAAGTAGAGTTGCGTGTTGTCAGCATAGCAGTGGTAAGAGAAACCATATGACTGAATGATGGGTCCCAGTGTATTTGTGTATATGGAGAAGAGAAGTGGCCCAAGCACTGATCCCTGAGGTACCCCAGTAAGTAACTGATGTGGCTTGGATATCTCACCTCTCCAGGCTACCTTGAAGGACCTATCTGAGAGATAGGAGGTCAACCAGTCAAGCACAATTCCTCTAATGCCCAGAGTAGAGAGGATGGAGCAAATGATCTGATGGTTGACTGTGTCAAAGGCTGCAGAAAGGTCCAGCAGAATCAGAACGGATGATCTGGATTCAGCTTTCGCAATCCAATACTATATGTGACGTCAAAATCCTGCAGATCACTGATTGGTCAGAGAGAATCATCACTACCAGCGTCACTGGATTTCCGACATGCAGCATCAACCCGCTAGTTTTAAAGTTAAGTAACTGCGCTAGCAGTATTATTTGTTCACGCGCCTTTCAAATTGTGAACAAAGAAATGGCTGTGGTCAATAAACAAGGTGCAGACGGTCCACTCGTTAGCGATGAGCGAAAAGAAAAAGTGTCTCAGGAACTGCCTCAGCTGTTGGCCGCACAAGGCTACCACCGGACTTACCAACAGTGTAGGGAAAAGTAAAAAAAAACATCAAGGAAAAGTGGAAGTGGTTCGACCAAATGAACGCTTTCTAAACTGGCGAGCAATGGGAGGTAGAGTGCCCTGGACTCAGCCACGATTGAGGATGGTATGTTTTGTTATGTTAACTCTATACTCTGCTTGAAAGCGTCACTTTATTTAGTTGACCAACTACTGGAAGCTTGCTTCTAAAACAACCAGGACCATTTAACTGATACACTTATGTAAAATTATCATGTAACAACTGCTTTATGCAGCACAATGTTATCTATTATTAGCTATCTGTTAGCTAGTAGCTAACAGATAGCAGTTGTGTTATTGTTTTGGTCAGTTTGTGTCACGTTTAAGATGATGTCACGGCAGTAGAGTCGGTGCAACTATGACGATCATCCTATAATCCCACCCACGTTGAGGGGCGCTAAACTGCAGTGAAAATGCAAGCTCGGAAAAGTAAAGCGAGTAGAGTTGAGGTGAGTCGAACCGTAACGTGCAGTGGAAAAGTGCCATTTATGACTCCTCAGTACAAAAGGTCAGGTTTCCACTGATGCCAACTTGAGTGTATGCATGTCATTCATGACATTCTAAGAAATTCCTGTACATTTTAATTCACTTTTAAAGTTAAATTTTCACTTAAAAACTAAACACTTCACTTAAATCAACAATTGCTATGCTGATAATACACTTTGTACATTTATTTTAATTAATTTAGAAAAATACTAAATAGAAGCATTTTCACAAGTCTACTTATGAACTCAACTGTATTTACATTGATATGCAAGGATTATGCATTTGTTATTGTCTAAGCAGATATAACAGATTACAAAGTTTGAAATGAGCTTTTCATGAATAATCAGCCTTACTCTGTATTATCCACTGAATAATATTCAAGCTGAAAATGATGATAAATTTGCCCGATGTTATCCTAATTGCTTGTGGTTTGGAGGAATGGCTTTCAAAATGAAGGATTAGCCAAACACAATTTCAGAATGTACGCCAGTGTGACACATGACTCGAGACTCCTGTGGAGATAAATTAGTCACATGGGTGACGTACAGCAACAACAGCATAAATACGCTGGTCTAATTTTGGGTTTTAGATAAAATTAACAAAAAAAAGTATCTTGGGTTTCTGTCTTTTCTATGTTATTTAAGACTTTTTTGGCCTTAAATTTTGAAAACTGAATTGAAGACTTTTAAAAACATTTAAGGATCCGTGGACACATGTTAAAGGAGTACTTAGTAATTTTTTCCACATTAAAAAGTTTGACACCTTAAGACATAAATAGCACTTTTGACAAATATGTTTAAAATGTAAACTCACATGGGATGAATGAAGACTGTTCATATTAGTGGCTTACAAAATGCTGTTTTCATCTACATGGAGCGGGTCACCTCATGGGGGCTGACATGTTGAGAACACATGACCAGTAGAATACAGCCCAACACTTCCTGCCCACTTTTTCAGCCATCTTGGTTCTGGATATATTTTTCCATTCATTTTCTCCATAGTGATTTCATAAAATCCTTCATAAAACAGTTTAATGCCATGAACCAAACCAACCAGCTCCGAAGTGAATCATAACATTACCATCTTATTGATGGCTCTTTTTCATTCTATCCATCTGGAATTGAGTCATAAAAAGTGGGCATTACACACTTCAATAGACCCAGACTCACCTCCTGAAACACAACCAGGCCTTCGAAGTTTCGGCACCCCTTCACTTGCATTGTGAGGACCTACTTTTCTTACCTACTTTAATCTTTGCTTGTGTTCAGCAGATGAAAGAAAGTCATAAACTACACATGTTGAATGGCATGAGGGTGAGTAAATGATGAAAGAACTTACATTTTTGGGTGATCTATCCCTTTAAATTGTATTGAACACAGAATATTCCTTTGACTTGATTTGACACGCATTCACATCTGAATAAAATTTCAACTACAGTTTTACATTTGACACAAGACCTTCTCACAAAAAAGGACTTAATTGCCTCTCTTCTAAGGACTCTTCAAATTAAAGGTCTTTTATGAGCAAAAACTGTTTTGAAATTAATCCATGCCAAGGAATTTACAAATCAATGTGCTGTGGACACACAAGCAGTTATATAATGGAAAAACTGACAGTGTTTGACATGTGTCGACACATAACAGCGTAAGTCAGCTGAAATCAAACAGGAGGTTTGTGCCTGTCAAGAAAGCACATTTCAGCTGTTAGGTTATTAATCATGCGAAATGTTCCAATCACAAAAGACGTGTAGCAGTAGACAGTACCATCTTCTTCTCTCCTCCGACAAATCCAGAGAGTATTAATGCTTTTAAGAGAACAAAAATGGATTGCACTCTCAAATCAATGTTCATGTGACAAATGAAACCCCAGAAAATATGAAAAGAGGGATGAAAAATGCAAAGGGGAGGGGGGAATGAAAAACTACAGCTGGGAAGAACCGTGAAAGCGTGACCTATTCAAAGGGATAATTTGCAAAGATCTGTCATGTCTTGATGGAAAAGCTAATCACATTAATTTAAGACTCCCCTGTTTTTTTCCTTCTTCTGTGTGGTTTAAGAGAGAGAGAGAGAGAGAGAGAGAGAGAGAGAGAGAGAGAGAGAGAGAGAGAGAGAGAGAGATGGCGACGAGGGGATTTGCCATAGTCAGGGATTACTTACAACAGCCTTTGATGGTTTCAATTATTAGTTTGTGTACGCAGAGGAGGGCAACATCAAAGGCTGTGGGCGATTAGCACGCTGCTTGCTTTGCACCGGACGCACGCTAATCTTTAAGATGACACCAAACATATTGTTGGAACTCCAATCCAGATTCCGACATGTCAGGGCGCAGCTACTAGGTTAATTAGACCTGTAACCTTCTGAAGTGATGCTTGAGGTTAATGGAGGGGTGAAGTGGCTTCCACATACACACCTTAAATCTGATCCACTGAAACTGAGGTGAGCTGCTGCAGGATTTGTAAAGGGATTTTTTTACACAGGAAGTCAGGAAAGCCAGGGAAGGTGCTGATGCTAGTCCTAAAAGCCTGACATATAAAATAATTGCCAGAAAATTATTTTTTTTAGACATTAGACAAATTATAAAAAGAAATTGTAAACAACATTTTTGCACATGTTATTTGATAGATTAGGCTTTAAAGGTCATTACCCTCCTGAGGCCCAGCAATTTATTTTTGTGTAGGATAATTGTTATTTAATTTTTCTTAGCCTATACATACAACAGTGGTAAACCATGGGGCATTATCAGAGGACTCCCTGGGCTTTTCTAAATGTTTGAGAGTTTGGCCAAGACAACTTTCATACACAACTTCTTGGTCTGTAAATATGGATTGAAATGTATCACAGTTCAATTCTGCACATCAATTACAATATGAATAAAATATAATTTTTTTCAATAAACAGTTTTTATTATATGTATTTTATGTATCAAACACTATATTGACATTTAAAAAAGGGACATTGTAAAACATATGGTAAGATGACATCATCATTGCTTGTAATGTAAAATAATGAGATCTTTTTAATCACCGAGCGGGCTGCATATATGAAAATACACAGAAATATTAGTTCACACTTTAAATGTATCTTATAAAAATTATATGCCAGAGTTTTCAAAGATCTGTGTTTTTTTTATTATAGTAGGCATGAATGGAATTTAATGGTGTAGACATACCTCAAAAGCATGTTGTATCATATTTGATACATATAATTTCAACATGCTTTTTTAATAAAATAATATACACATTTTTAACCAGGCATAGGTTGCTTATATTCAGCAACTATTCATTTTAAAATATCGTTAACAATATAATCATTACTATCACTTTTACTTTATTAAAATAAGCTGTCATTTATCCCAGCATAAGTGTCATTTATTGAGGAAGTTTGGCACCATTTTAAATAGATCGATATAAACATTGAAACCACTTTTTCCCCCCAGAAATAACCACTAGAAAGTGCCACAAACATGTGAAAATTACATACCATAATATTTTGGCTTTTCATCTTGAACAGAGAGTGAGACAGGATCCGTCAAACGTTGGGTATCACATTTCATTCATACGGCATTAAAGACCCCATGAAATGGCTTTTAAGTACATAAAAGTACTTTTATGTTTGGAATAACATCCCACCAGTGCTAGGTAGTATGGGATGGCATGTAATATGGATTACTTAATCAGATTACAAAACTCAAGTACTTGTAATTAGATTAAATTATATTTTAAAATGCTCATTATCAGATTACAGTTACTTTTATGCATTACACGATTACATATTAATCATTTTATAATTTATTGATGAATTTATATGATAAGCACACAGCATACAGTATATACATCCATGGCTTCTTATGAGGAACATTTATGCAAGTTACTGAACACCGGTGATGTATAACGGTGAATTAATATGCGTATATTATATACAGTGTCATTCACTAGTTGTTTCTTCTGAAAGACAATAGTTAAAAAAAAAATCCTCCTCTTAGTAAGAATAATTACCATAATCTTTTTCTCCCATCTTTGCCAAGAGGTTATGTTATTGATTGCAATTTTAGGCATGTAATTTATAATCAGTGCTATATTGTAATTGTTAAGTAATCCACCCAGCACTGCACACTACACACTGTATGTATTAAATGGTATAATTACATCAGAATGCGATAAATACAAATTCTGTCATAATTTACTCATCCTCATGTTGCTGAATTTCTTCTGTGGTTCACAAAAAGAGATGTTAGCCTAATTTACTTTCATTGCATATTTATTTTTTTCAATGCAATGAAAGTGAATGGTGACTGAGGCCTCTTTTTGTGTTCACCAACCTAGTCTCATGACAACTGTTAATAATTTGTACGAGATGGTGAAATTGTAAGAATTCGTACTAGTTTTAAGCCCATTGAGGCCAACTAATCAATAAACAGTTTTGAATACAATAAAGGCATCAGGTTACAGGGCATCAGACTTTAGCTAGCCACTGGTCCAACAATTTATTTTAAGAAAGGAAATTAATTTTCTTAAAGACACTGATTTTTCTCTTTCATGCTGGCATATAACAGTGATTTACCTATTAGGTTTAGGGTCTGGCTAAAGGGTTACACTTTAAATTTAGCCATTACGTTTTTTTTTTTATTTGCCAAATCATACACTCTTGTATGAGCCAACTCGCCAACTCGAGTAATTTAGGTTTGGAACAAGATGCAATTTCCTCACAAGATGGGGTGAGTAAACTGTGCCTTTAAGTGTTTTACTCAATGGAGTGAAAGTTCATGGATTCAGTTATTCGCCCATATCTTTACCAACTATACCACCCCGAATGGTGTCAAATAAAGGCACTAGGACTATTAAATATACAGTAAATATCACAATAAAACAATTAGTCCATTTATAAAGTTGCTTAAAGCTGATCACCCAAACCAAAAGCTGCAGAAAATACAGTTAAATCTCCAACTCTAGTAAGTACAGCATGATTCATCAAATTGGGATTCGGTGTAGAGGCCAATTGTACCCGTACCCTCTGATAAATGGTTTTATTTTCCTGCGTCATTTAAAGAGCATATGTGCTAATGTTTTATACTGTCCTATGGTTATATTATGCCCTTTTCCTTATTACGCTGAAGGCCGTACGAGGGACTGGCCATTTAATGGCAGGTACATTAACTAAGTGCCTAGAGATAATGATTTTTTCCTACTGCCCTACAAGAATACATTAATTGATAAATGAGAGCTATCTCTTTAGCCATTTTATGCTTTCAACACTGAGGTTATTGGAGCACAAATATAGTCAATGATATTTATCATTCAGTATCAAAACGTCACAATAATCAATCACTGGAGTTCATGATAGAACTCGAAAAATGTGGACAGGAAAATGCAAACATGAGGACTATCTTTGACGGGGTGAAAACTGTTTCTTTGTTGCAGGAAAACATGAAATAATTCCCTGCGGAAAAGAAAATTGGTAACACTTTACAATAAGGTTCTATTTGTTAACATTTGTAAATGCATTAGCTATCATAAATAACAGTGAACAGGATCTATTAATCTTAATAATGTTTATGAAAATTCAATTGCTCATTGTTAGTTCATAATGCATTAACTAATGTTAATATACACAATTTTTAATACAAATATTTTGCCTATTGGTATACGTCGAAACTACCATTAACTGAGATTAATAAGAGCTGCAAAAGTATTGTTCATTGTTAGTTCATGTTAACAAATAAAAACTTTGTCAAGTGGTGTCAGAAAATTCCACAGCAAGAGATGCACATATGTTCTGTACTTTTGCCAACTCTTTCTTTTGTAGCAACCAGATGAGTATAATGAAACACACACACACACACACACACACACACACACACACACACACACACACACACACACACCTTTAGGCTTTAGTTAAGCGAGATGCCTAATTTAATGTGACAGAGGGACAAAAGTACCGTCCGTTCTCTATGTCATGCTGTTGTGGAGTTGGGTTTTGATTTATGATACATAGGACCGGCCCGTGGGTTTGTGGGGCCCCAGGCGAAATCATGAAAATGGGCCCACCAGTGTGAAAATTGTCATAACTTTAAAACGTCCATAAACCCCTGCAAACGTGATGAGCATATATTTTTTTAAAACAGAAAACACTAAAAGAGAAGCACTTTTACTGTATAGCTCAGTAGATGCCAAATGACGTGTCCAATAGCTTTTTTTCCCCAACATGAAGATGTTAGGTTAAAATGTACATGCATGCATAAGGGAATATTCACACAGTTTTTAAGTCACAATTTTAGCAGCTTATTGTGAAGTACAAATAAACTACTGTCTCAATTCATATGAGGTCATGATGTGCTTTTTTCCTGTTGAAGATATCGGTTTGATTCTGCATTTTATCAAATTTTTCCCATCCTGTTTCTTGTCTCTACTATTAATACTTCCTTCCTTTAATGATAATTTTAATAATAAATCAAAATTTATATAAAGGTTGATTTCCTTGCAATGATTTGGTCACGGTGAATGTCGAGAGTTTAGAGAAAGGTTTGATTTGTGTAAAATGAACCATGGTTTTACTATAGTAATATTTTAGTTACCTTGTTTTTTGGTGGAAGCTATAGTTTTAATGCAATTAACATGGTGTTAAACAGGTAACCATTTTTAAAGGGTTAGTTCACCCAAAAATGAAAACTCTCTCATGATGTACTTACCTTTAAGCCATCCCAGATGAATATGACTTTCCTTCTTCAGCAGAACCGAAATTAAGATTTTTATAAGCACATCTCAGCTCTTTTTGTCCATACAATGCAAGTAAACAGGTGCCATCAGGCTGCTGGCTGGAAGCAATTTTTTAAAATTATCGGTTTGTTTCTTACACCAACCCATTGATTTGCTTCAGAAGACATTAATTGATCGAGTAGTGTGGCTTAATTTTATGGTGCCTAAATATGCCTTTTGGACTGTCAAATAGCCAGCAGTCTAATGGCACCCATTTACATGCATTATATGGACAAAAAGAGCTGAAATGTGCTTATAAAAATCTTCACTTCGGTTGTGCTGATGAAGGAAAGTCATCCACATCTGGGATGGCTTAAAGTTGAGTAAATCATTAGAGGATTTATATTTTTGGGTGAACTAAACCTTTAATTTTGTGGTTACTATGATTCTATTACAAAATATCATGGTGATACTCTGGTTACTGTAGTAAAACCATGGACATTTTTTGTAAGGGAAGGTCAGGGTTAGGTTTCGGGGTAGAGGTTGGTGTGGTCTCTGGGACTCTAAATAAGCTGCAGAGTTGCCCTGTATTGTATGCTAATTTCTTAATAATGGGTGCAAATAGTATCTGCCACTATTTGCACCGGGTGCAAATATTATCTAGCACTATTTGGACTTAGTGCAAAGAAGATTCTTTTTTTTTTTTGCTGTTTACACTTAGTGCAAATAGCATCATGGATAATATAATGTGGAATAAGAGTTGTAGATTAGCAAATCATGCAACATTACAATATATTACACCTTATTTCAAATGAAATATGTAATGTGCAGGCAGATAAGGCCTATTTTTTATTTTTTTTTAATCCAGCAAGGTGATAGAATTAAAAACTATGTAAATAATAATAACAACTATCTATACATAAAACTAAGACCCATATATATATATATATATATATATATATATATATATATATATATATATATATATATATCAACCATAATTGCTTCTTTGGCCAGTTTACAACTTCACAACTAAACAAAGTCTACAAGAAACATCTTTAAATTCAAGTGCTCTCCCACATTAACTGGATCTTGGAGTTATTTACATTGATTTCATTGTATAACTTTCATGTATTTTGTGGTTGTTGTTAGCCAGTTGATCTGTGGGGATGGTGTGGGCCCTTCAACAGCACCTGTGGTTGCATTGATACTTCGCTTAAAGACCACAAGGGGAGAGATTTGGCAGAGGCTTCTTTCAGGCTATGGTTCATTGACTCCACCATGGCAGAACAAGGATTGTGATAAGCGCGTTGGAGTCCTGAAGGAGCCAGTGCTGCTCTCTCAAATGCATCCAGTGTTTAAGAAACTCTCGCTCACCGCTGCCAGGATTTAGAGGTCAAGACTTCCTTTATATACTTAATGTTTTAGTGCTTTACATTTGAAAATAATATGCTAGCTGAACTGCTTTAATTTTTACCCATGTAATACAGTATGTTTTTTTTTACACTTGCAATTTGATTTACACTTTCAAAAAAATGACTCTTTTAGTTTAACTTTTAACTTTGTTTTGTACGATAACAGATTTGTCATATTTTTGAGTGAAATATTTCTTCAAGCATGCGTCAATATAAAGCACAGATTATCTATAGTAACCAAAAAGTTAAAAAAAATACAAATAATTATGTAGACATTTCAATAAGTGTAATATATCTGGTTAAAGTCAGTTACATAAATGATTGCAATTGGACAAGGTTAATTGACTTTACCATTTGTGAGACCAGTGAAAACCTTCCCTGCATGACCAGAATCAAAATAATCACAATGACATTCATGGCACACAAACAAAATGTCACTTTCATTTTTCCTTTTTGCAATCTGCAATAATTGTTTGTGAAGCTCATTTTATGAATTAGCCATGAATGCATTTAATGCCAGGCAATATGCTGTGCTCTAATTAAGATTGAGCGAGAATACCTGTGACAAGTGACTTTTTAAAATGCAATTACCTAATTGCACACAACCCTCCTAATCGTAATATGAGTAGGCAAATCTGTTAACAGGCATGTCCTTTTTTTTCACCTGGCTTGTCGCCATTTTGGGGCCCCTCTTCTCCTGTTGCTACACCGTTCATAAGGGTTTGCCATCATTAATCAGAAAATCAATAGAGCACAAAGTTCAGGGAGATGGGAGAGAGACGGGCAAGAGAAACTCAAGCAAAATCAATGAAATGCCAAATATTTGAAAGGGTTGATGCTTGCAGTCGCAGGAAAAAGTTAGCGAAGAGACATTACTGGAAGGAGGAGAGGCCGTTTTTAATTTTCCAAAGTGGTTCCAAAGCAGTGTATGACACCTTCGGATTAGGATTAAATTAGACTTCCAATGATGGAGTGCTTTGGTAGAGGGTCCCTGACCATTTCTATCCAGATAGATCTGCTTGGTTTGAAATCTAGCTCTTTACAAGCAGAAGTGCAGGGGGTCCATTTGAAAAGTGCCCTTGGACTACACTGAAGTACATACCTGAAGTATATTTCTTGTTAACGTAATACAGAAAAAAATACAGAGTAATAAGAATCACCATTGTGATAAATAGGAATTAAAAAAACATTTCTGAACGCATTATGTAACGGGAGCCAGCTGGTACGTGATGGCTGTGCACTATGTGTAAAACCTCACTCCCCGGGCCTCAACAGGTGCACTAGCGACTGATGCTAGGGGCTGTACCATTTAGCCTCCTTGTTAGCACGGCCACCTTCCGGAGACGCCAGTTCGAATTCTGTTTGGAGCGGGTTGAGCAGAACTAGTTACAATTGTAAAATAAAATCATGGATTCTTAATGTAAAAGATTCTTATTTTTCCAATTGATTTTTGGGTGGAATGTGACCTGGACATGTTTTCATGAGATTTGCACAAATATGTCATGAACAATTTCTGGCTGTAAATGTTGTTTCAGCACTTAGTGTATTTATATTCACACCTACCAACTACTGTGAGATGACAGGCTCCGCCCCTGCTCAGCAATGTACAAAAGCAGCCAGCTTGTTTTTACACTTTCTTTCTGGTCACTTGCAATTGCTTTTATTTTGAACAATTAATCAACATTATATCTACTTCCCTTATGCTTGATTATTTGCTTTTGAACCTTTTGAAAAGATCTAAAGGGGGATTTGGCAATTTTATCAGAATATTATCCTACTCCAGATATGAAATGGACAATTTACAAGCAAAACCGATGAATAGCTACCCTAAAAAGCTCAATAAGACAGGCAGGACTGTATACCAGACCCAAGGATAAAGCCAAAACTATCAGGAATACCCCCACACGGACTTGTCCCCCTGTCGTAGCCAGAACAGCCTCTTAAAAAGCACCGCACACTGGTGTGCAGGAGAACCAGATTTATATATGCTGGGTCCGTCTGCAGCTGGTTTGTTATGCCACAGGATGAGAGAGAACAAGGGAGGACCCAATCTCGGAGATGGAGGCAAAAAAAACTTTTATTAACAGAAAACTAAATATAAACCAAAACTCTCACAATGGAGACAAAATGAAAAGCAAAACAGAGTCAATAACTGACTAGTATTGGTCTCTATTTTTCAGTTTACAGTAAAACTAGATTATTACATTTTATAAAGAGTGGTACTTTCCCATTCTCGCAGCCATAATGCTAGTTGTTTTGCAGTTGCTGGGGCTCTTTGGGTTGCTGCTTACTGGTACCCCATTATATTATGATTCTTGGATACTACTCATGTCCCTCTTCAATTTGCAACCTCCAAATCATGCAAAAGGGAATTCTTCCTGGATTTAACATGGGATCTGAACCCAGGACTCCCAGCTGCTGATGCAATGCACCTTCTGTTGCGCCACAGGGGAAGGTAAATGAATTGGAGCTGATGTAAAAATGTTTGATAGATTGGAGATGGTGCATAATGTGGGTATTGGACCTCTCGGAAACAACATGTCAAATCCCAATGAGATCATGTTGCCCGAAGTCTCCAACAGTCTAATGACAACTTGTAATAATTTGTTAGAGATGGCTAGGTTTAGGGTTTGGCTAAAAGGTTAGATTTTATGGTTAGGGATTAAACTGAAGAAAAATCATAATAACTTTTGTTGGTCAAATCAAGTCATTTTTATTTGTATAGCGCTTTTCACAACACACATAGTTTCAAAGCAGCTTTACAGAAAATCATGCATTAAAAAAAAATTAAACAGTAATATCTATAATATCTTACAGTGATTGTATTTAGAACACTAGTGAGCAAGCTGAAGGAAACTGTGGCAAGTCCAGAACATGTTGGTTAATGGAGAAAAATATTCTTGGGAGAAACCAGGCTCACTGTGGGGGCCAGTTCCCCTCTGGCTAACAGCATGAATATAATGCTAATATTAGTTATTTATGTGGAGTCATGGTTTTAAATTTGTAGGTCAAGTGTTTTAAAAATAAAATGAAAATATTTTTTTATGAACTTTAATGACTAATGTCTTTGAAGTCCATCCTGGATTAACTGCAGTAGTTCACATATATGCATTGTCCTTTGTTAGTTGGCTAATGAAGGCTTTTGTTAGCAAGAGTGTAGCTCATCAATAGACAAAGGTGATGCAGGCAGAGATCAGTGCGGTGCATCGCAGTTCAACCAGCAGGTCATTTCAGTGAGGTCTATCCTAAATCCAAGGTTCAGCAGTGGCATATGAAGTATCTGATGTCTTACAGTTGGAGTTGGCATCAGTTCATCCTCTAAAGTCAAAAAACTGAAGTGATGTCTGGCTAGCAGTGGTTGTAGTTTGTCGTTTACTCTTAGTGACATATAGCAGTGGAGTCTGACACCAAGCAGGAACGGAGCTGGATCTGGCAGCCTCTGGTAACCTCGGGATACGAATCATGGAATCATGGATTGGTTGAGTCATGGAAACAAATAGAATAATATTAGCATAAATGCCATTCAATTTTATGCAGTTATAGATCATGATGGATGTTTCAGGTTCTGGCAGACCTAACTGAAGCAGCCTAATTGTGAGCTGATGGATAAATTAGGTGTCTAAATATATGAGTCTTTATTCTAAACTTAAACCGAGAGAGTGTGTTTATTTTGTACAATTATTACAATTTGTCATGAGACCAGGATGGAGGTCTCTACAAAATTATGTTATAATTCTAAGAGTAAACACAAATGACTGGAAATGTCATGGAAATTCATCAGGAACCCTGTAACAAACATCACTAACTACTGAAATCAGTCAATAATGTAGAACGTCAGTTCTTTTGTGCCACAGAATTCTTATAGCTCAGGCTGATTTAATTTGCATGCTGAAGGTATGTTTACCAGACAAAGTCATGCAACTTATTTCATGTCCCTTCAGAATTGAGAAAGCTGGGTTAATGAGTCCCCCCCATCAGTATGGATTATTTATTTATAAGCTCAACACCCCAGAGGCGGCCTGTCTTTTGCCTTTGCGCTTTTCTTCCCGCTCTATTTCTGTAATCCTTCCTTTTTGTTTGGGGGAACAGCTCTTCCGTTCTCTCTGTTTATCCCTATCAGATGTTCAGCACCTCTCAGCAGCATAAAAACAGTGGGCTAAAAAAACAAGGAGAGATGCCACTGATTTGTAAAAATCATGGAACATGCTTGTAGCAGATGTACAGACAAATTGATGTATTTCACAAACAGGAGACCATGTTGGTCATTGAAGAATGCTAAGACAGAATATTAAGTACAGTGTCAGTCACCATTCACTTTCATCGAATAGAAAAAAGATGCAATTAAAGGGAATGGTGACTGAACATATTCTTGTGTGCTCCATGGACTAAAGTCATACGAGGTTGAAACAATATGATGAGTAATTAACTATTTAATTATTATAATTTTTTGGGTTGTACCCAAATGTTTGAATGTGTATTTCAATCATGAATGTTATAATATGTATATTGAATATATACTCTGTTCCTCACACTGAGCTCTTGTATACTTCTAGAAGACTTTAAATGCAGCGCAAGTAATTTGGAATAGTGCTTTTTTGGTCATTTTTAAAAATACATTATAAAGACAGTTCTTTTATCTGCTTGTTACATCTTAAATAGTTGAGAATTGGTTCGGTTAAGGCATAGGGTTGGGATTAAATGCTCAAAAATATCTGTATTTTAGTGTAATGTAACTAACAGTGCTGAATAAATTACTTAATTGTCACACTTGAGTAAAAATAAAAATACCTTAATGGAAATTGACTCAAGTAAAAGTAGCTCTTGAGGAAAATACTCAAAGTAATTGATATTAAATGTACTTAAGTATCAAAAGTAAATGGTATAAATAATGGCACAGCCAGTCATTGTTGATTCATACACATGGTACCTTGGTTAAATGTAAAAGGTAACCACATTTTAATCACTTACGAACTGCTAAATCGTACACATATGTACATTTCTACAGAAAAGGCAGGAAATGTAAAAATGTTGATATTAAATGTTTGAGCCCAAAAATGAATAAAATTAATTTATAGCAAAAACACAGATTCAAACCTACATGAACGGTCTCTTGTGTTTAGATTAAAAAATTTAAAAATAAAAATTCTGTTATCATCTACTCACCCTCATACCATCCCAGATGTGTATGACTTTCTTTCTTCAGCAGACCACAAAGAAGGTTTTTGGAAAAATATCTCAGCTCTGTATGTCCATACAATGAAAGTGAATGGTGATCAGACATTTGTAGCTCCAAAAATCACATATAGGAAACATAAAAGTTATCCACTTGACTTAATTGTTTCAATTCATATCTTCTGAAGCAATAACATAGGTGTGGGTGAGAAACAGAACAATATTTAAGTCCTTTCATACTCTAAATCTCCACTTTAACTTTCAGATGTGAAAGTGAAAATAAATGGGCACCACATGTGTCTTTTATATGTAAAAGTGAAAGTGGAGATTTAGAGTACAAAAAGGACTTAAATATTGTTCTGTTTCTCACCCACACCTATTTGATTGCTTCTGTAGATATGGATTTAACCACTGGAGCCATTTAGATTACTTGAATGTTTCCTTTGTGATTTTTGGAGCTACAAAAGGTCTGATCACCATTCACTTGCATTGTATGAACCAACAGAGCTGAAATATTCTTCTAAAAATCTTTTAGTGTTCTTGTTCAGTCGCAAAAGTAACAAAAGGGAAGAGAAATGTATCGGATTAAAAGTAACAAATTTATTTTCAAAATGTAAAGAAGTAAAAAAAATAAGTATTTTATACTTGAGTAAAGTACAAATATATATTTTTTTACTTAAGTAATAAAGTATTTGTTATACACCTGTTGTAACAAACATTACTGTGTCTTTTACATGTATTATTGTTCGCTGTCCTTTTCTGCATATCGCGTGGTTGTGGTCTGGTATGCGAGATTACCAGTCCAGCCCTGCCCTTGACCAATCAGACTCAAGTTTTCCAGAATGCCATGCAGTAACTGGATGTAACAGTGTGCTTGCAAGAAAAACATGGTCTGTCAAATCCATCTCTAAAATGCTTGACCCCCAAATTTGAAATCTTTCAGCACACTGCAGAAAAATACAGTAATTTGATGTTACTTTAAACCGTAGCAGACATGTTTTTTCATTTTGTCTAAATGAGAGTGATCAAAGACTTTGAGAGAGCAGCTTTGAAATTCAACTCGGCAACAGTCAACTAAAAATACTTTTTTTTTTATCTCTTGATAAAGCGTTGATATAAGATGTTGTTAAGCTAGACATGATATGTACATTTCTGCATTAATATGTATAATGTGCTAGCTGTCATGTAGTAATTACTTTAAAACTAATTTATCTGTCTGAACTGCTCTTTGATCTAATCAGATCTAAATAATGGAAAAGCAACCAAGGCAACTTTAACACAATTTTAGAAAGGTAAGTCATGCCAGAATTTTCAAGTACCCAATCAAAAAGATCTATGAGTGTTCAATTGACTCCAGGTGCGATTTGCGTAGGTTTCACTGAGACACTTGTCTTTATTTGAATGAAAACATCAAGCTTTTGAGACAAAATAGTCCTTGCAGATGATTATATATACAAAAACAATAATAATAAAAAAAAACATTCAAGAAATATACAGCATCATCCACATATCTTTTAATTAGCAAAAAAAAAAAAAAAAAAAAACATACTTGTCCTTTAAACATTAATTTAGTATCCAATCTTTGAAGAAAAAAAAAAGAAAAAACAGCACTGAGTTAAAAAAAAAAAAAAAGGTGCAAATATATACAAAACACTTCATTGCAGCCAGCATCTTAGACTCATTCTCACAACGCCCTCTAAAATTAATACAATAATTTAAACAAAATAATAAAAGAAAAAAACATTTCAGTCCAATAATTATACAAAATATATTTATATATTTATATAGAATTAAGGACTAGGCATAGCAGTTGCCCAATAACAAGTCATCCGATCAACCAGTCAGACAAACACAAAGCTCTCTGGACACAGTTAATAAACTCCATATAATTCTGAAACTGTAAACAAGTATATGTTACAATAAAACCGATTAAAACATTTGGGATAAAGAGACAAACCGACAAATAAATTAGAATTAATTCATCTGAGACAAAAAAAAATCTTATACTTTTATAACTAGAACACTGACTGAAATGTAGTTATGGATCTAGAACAGACATTTTCTATTACTGTATCTACTGAAAAAAAACACCACAGTTATTTACGCACTCCGCTTTCGTCCTCACAAGTTACAGGAGCTTTTAAGAGTATTCCATTTCACCACAAAACAAAAACAATTCGCAAAGCGCCTCATTTTTGCTCTGAGTTCTGCTTGAACAAAACAAAACAGATGATTTTAAGATATATGGCTATCGGCCCGAGGCGTCGTTAGCGTTAGCTCTGTCTTCACCAGTCTATGTAAAAACACCCCGGAGGGCAGTTGCATTTAACAATAGTCTAAAGTTATCTTACAGGCAGTATGTATGTGACCAAGCTAAGTCCACTCCCCCACAGTATGTTTGGCTTTACTCACAGTATAGAAAAATCAGATATAAACCTGACGGTGTGGTTTTAACCAAGATTAATCAAAAAGTTCAACCACTGATAATTTTTTTTTAATTATGCAAGATTTATGAATGCGTTTAATTTTGCAGAGTGGTTCGTTCAGACGAAGGATGTTGGTTTTACACCTGCGTTGCTGACTGCGCAGCTTTAGCAAACAGGCAATAATTCCTGACCGAGCCATAGCATGTAGCAAGAGGTTAAAATGCCATGGCGAAACCCCATTCACAAGCTGACCCCATTCCCCTTGGTGAAAAAGATAAACAAACACAAATGTTCAAAAGGATACCACCTAATTATCATCCTGCAACTTTTTCATATGTTAATGAGCCCCAAATTTAGATCAAAAACATCCTGCAATCATAATTTAACAATTCCAGCCTTGAAAACTTCACAAAAAAAGTTAGCGTTTGATGATGCCACATCTAGACCAAGAATAATTTTTGCTGTCATGTTCGGTACCAGAGCTTGTCATCTTTCAAAACAAATTTAAGCTCTAACGAACATCCAAATCCATGCAGTAAACTTGAAGGCAGGTTTAATTACATTCAATGAAACTGCAAATTATTGTATCCAGATGCTTTTTTTGTGTGTGTGTGTGTGTGTGTGTGTGTGTGTGTGGAAATACCCAGGATTTTGGACTGTGACCTCGCAAAACCAGGCCTACCATTAGTAACGGCTACTAAGTGTTTCATTCCTGTAATTACCAGCAGAAGTTCATAGTTTGTGACCAAGGTAATCACGATTAGCACTTCTGAGCTTCAAAAATCCAATGACGCTCACTTTGTGGAGCAAAATCCAACAACGTACGAAGAACTTAAAGGTATGATTACTTTAAATAATTGTCATAACAAAACATACATTTGGGGATTCTACCCAAAGCTTGATGATTATTGAATATCTACATTCAAACTCAAAACACAACTAATAAGGCCCCAATGGATTTCCCTTCCGTTTGATGATCCGTATTATGATTGCTGTTTATTTGCTTGGACTGACCTTGATAGAGTCTAAAATTAGGATTTTTACATTTTTCAGACAATGTTGAAAACAAACAGATGTCCCTGTAGTCCTGGTTGTGATCTTGAGAGGATAAAATGATTTTTGTGTTAAAATTCTGCATAAAATGGAGGTTGAATTTAGCACGATATGTTCATTTATTCATGCTGTATGTACATTCTCGGTTGTTCAAACTAAATTACTCAATCGATATGATATTAGACAGGGCAGAACTCAGAATCACATACTGTATAGCAAGAATAGAAAAACAGTTGAGAACATTTTGAAATTCACGTATATCACAATTCGAGCCCAAATCAGAGTACCTGGAATAAAACCAGCAGTTTGCAGTTCACATCCGTGGCAGCAGAGGGCGATACTGCTGTCACAGACGTGGTGAAACTTGCATCAAATAAAGACAAAATGACTTAAGGCCTTGTTGTTTTTGTATACAGACATAATTGACACAATTTTTGTATTCAGTCAAGCAGGAACGGACGACTACGCAACTTTCAAAGAACATTGTGGATGTTTGTATCTCTAGCTCGGGACTACAGGTCTCAATAGCTCAAAAATTGCATTTGTTTGTTGAAATAGTGATAAAACAATCAGCAGAACAAGTAGAACAGTCGCCCTTTTGTTTGTGCTTGGCATCGTGAACACGTTTTGCCTGTAGTTTTGACAGAAGTACAGGAAAATAAAAATTGCATGACTCCGCTACAGCTAACATTGATAGAATCAGGATGGTGAATTTGGACTCACAGGGAACTTAAAACACATGGCTTGCAGGTAAATTGAGTTATTGCTCTAGATGGATCTACTACATTTAAGATGCCTGACCAATGGACAAAACATGGTCCTCGCCAATGCAGGGACCACAGAAATGTCAACACTCCAAACCTCACAGTAACACAGTGGTGTACAAAAAAGCAAAGAATGCAGGGATGTACAAAAAGGATAAATGTCCAAAATATAAATGAACACATCCTAGGTACATCCTGGCAAGGGTTTGAGTCATATCCGGACGCAACGAAAAGGCAAGCTTCAAAAGACACTGATCCATACCTCTTGACAAGAAGAGGTCCATTTGGCCCCAAAATCACGAAAAAGAGAAAGAAAAAGATAAAAAAGGCGCTTTTATAGGTCTATGGCATTTTCGAGACAAATAGAAGGTTCCTCCAATTCCGCCCGGACCCGACACTACACATAATGCAGTTTCCCCCAACATTTGGTCTCCATTTTTGATTAATTCTGTCATAAATATCATATTCATTCCCTCGTCGCCCCAGCACAAGATTGTTCCAAAAGTCTTGAGGCATCTTGCAGAGGTCAATAGGAATCTATCGAGAATTGTTTTCAGTCAATTGCATTAGTTGCTCTCAGGTTTACTAAATGCTGCTTCTTTTCTCTCCCAAGTATGCTATTTTTTATCCATGGCACTATCTTGGCAATTTAGCACAGTTTCCAAGGCAACAGCAACGTGCACCTTTTTCATTGGAATGTATCTGATCCACAGTAGTCCAAAAAGTTTGTTAGGCAGTCGTATAGAAGTGAATGGTGTTTGAAATGCCAGCGCAGAAGAGAGGTACCCAAGCTGAGCCAAGGAATTCGGTCCAGGCATTAGGGAGTGAGGGCGTTTTGGTGTACAGGTTCTGGTCCAGAAAAAGATTGGGCTTCATGTGCTGTGCTGTGATTCCTTTAAGAGTTGATTGTCCAGTGTTTTAAGCCTCGACCTTTTGCTAGCACAAGCTGTTGATGTTCTATCACAGAACATTCTGTATATTTCGGACTCCCAATTCCATTGCAATCCTCCCACCCCCCCAACCCCAAAACCCTCAAACTTCCCTCCCCTCCCGTTTCGACCAATTGTTTGCTGCCCTCAGCTGCTGCCAGACATCAGGTTAATGGCTTGTTCCAGTTTGTGTCTTAGCTTGTGTTTGCGGCAGTAGCCATCTCGATCCAGTGCAGTCAAGATCTGTATGAGAGAGAGAAAGAGAGAGGCCATTAATTGAAGGCCAAAGCAATGTAATAATTCAATGTTCTACAGTCATCATTCAGAGTTTCGAGATGTGCACTGGAGCTCATAATGACAATAATAAATGAGCTCATCTGTACATTCATCAAGATCAAACCACTGATACAGAAACAACATTTGCAATTCAAAACGTTTGATAAAGATACACACTATCAGTCAACAGTTTGGAAACACTTGACTTAATCTATGTTTCTCATGATCAGAAAGACCTATGTATGAATTTCCTTACAAAAAACTTGTAGCTGACAATTATCTAGCATACATAAGGACACCTTGAACACTGTTTAAAAAGCCTCTCTGGATGCACCTCATGGAGATGGTTGAGGGAATACCAAGAGTGTGCTGAACAGTAAGCTAGGGAAAAAATAGATACTTTGAAGATGCTATCATTACTCTATTTGTGTTATTTCAGTTTGACATAACATTTCAAAAATTTGATTATATTTAAGGTCAGAACATACATTAGTATATGAATGCAGACACAAGCTTGATTTCGTGCATTGTTGCATGAAATCATGCAGTTTTTGGGGTATGTGGGCAGTTGGGGGGATAGAGTGCCCCATGATCATTTCCCTGTCAGTCAGAACTGCAACATGTAGCAACTTACCTGAATAATAACACGTCAGGCTTTATAGCATTGGCAATGCGTTGGTCATGCACTCGCATCTGCATTTGTGTACCCGTGTTAAATGTGTTTCTGGCCTTAGAGTAAATTATGAATTTACTATGAAAATGTCTAAAATGTCCAAAATAGTCATAAAAAAATAAAAGTGTGTCCAAACTTTTGACTGGAAGTCTTTTGTTACACCAACTCATTATCAGTATCAGCTGATAACTTCATTCTGATTAACAGATGTGTTAGTTCCCCCCATGTAAGTTCCAAAATCTACCAACAGTCATATATATTGTGTAAAATAATTCATTTAATTAATTGCCATCATTAAATTGAATTCTTTATCATATACATCTTTCAGAATAGTATCTGCCTTAGCCACCATGGCCTGTAGATATGAGCCATTGCAAAAAAAAACACATTTTGGTTAACTTCTATTTCATTTTGAATCCCGCCAAACATTAATTCTGCTCAATATTAAATGCAAGTCTCCTGTGTCTAAATGTGTAACGTTTAGAAAAGAGTGTGAAATACAGTCACATGTCTCACCTCTTCCTTGTACTTGTTGATGTAGAAGTACAGTTCACTGAGCGCGCTCAGTGTGTTGAACTCATTACCATGGAGACGAGACTGCTCTACCAGATAAGCATCCATGTCCTGATCACTAATACTCGGCATCTTACTGATGTCTCTGTAATATCTTGAAAACACAAACACACGTGCATAAATCCTCTGCTTAAGAACAGTTTGCAATGGATCTACTAGAGTCTGAAAACAAAACGAATTCATTTCCGTCTACAATGCTGCAAAATAAAGACTGTATAAAGAAAATCTCCAGAATAAAAGGATGACTAATCAATGACTTTCAACCTTAAATCTGCAACCTTTTGGTTACCATTCTAGATCTTTAAACCCTAGGCTACATCAATCAGATAAATAATCTTTGACATTGTGTCATTATGGGTGCAGAGTACAGGGGCTTCTTGTACCTCTCCACCCAGCTCTTGTAGTTAGGAATGTCTTTAGCGTAGAGGAGTTTGTTGGATGGAGAGTCTTTGCCCAAACGATGCTCCGATGTTGAGCAGGAGTCCATGAAGGTCTGAGCCACCACAGACAGACAGGCGTCTGTAATACTGTTCTTATGGATGTCAAAGACAAACTGAGGGTTCTTTATCACATTCACCCAAAACCGCAGAGGCAGGCTTGATGGAGAGACAGAGAGAGAGAGAGAGGGGTAGAGAGACAAAGCAACATTCAATTACATCCAAACTGAAGTAAAAGGCTTTTTAGTGATTGCGGTTTGTTTCAAATCTCAATAAAATGTTATTTTTAGGGCAGTCAATCGATTAAAACTTTTATCTAATTAAATGCATGGTATGGCAATTAATCAATCAAATTAATCACATACCAACATTTGCTAAGAAAATCCCCAAATGTAGACAATTCAAAGACAGAACATTATTTATGGCAGACAACTGAAAAAAGTTGCTTTAGAAGTCAATATTTTGTTTGTGTCATTTCCATATAATTAAACACAAGCCTGTCGCTACCTTCATTAAACTGGAACAGAACCCAGCTGGGCTTCAACACATTAAAAATGGATGCTACAGGAAATTAGGTTAGAGACAGGAAGTGCTCTGTATCTCACCAGTTGCTCTTCCAGGTGTGCCGTACGTCTGGATCAGTGATCTGTCTCTTGTCCGCCTGCTCGTCCAGGAAATCAAACATGTATTTGATGGCTAGTGGTAGAGCGCTGCCGCGATGAGCCGTGCTGAATACAGTCTCAAACAGATCGTCCACAAACTTCTGCAGTGTGCCCTACAAATGCAACGCACACACTCAAGAGTTACATGGAGGTTCTAACAAGGTTTTTTGGCTATACAACTGCTTTATTTCTGGCTGTTATCAGGATCATGGAAAAGAAGGTCAGGAAGTTTTCAGTATCTACAGTAGCAAACGCTATACAAATTGATGGTTTAAACTGACATGTTACAAAGGCAACAGTTAAGGTTTCTGCTAGTTTTATAGTCTAAGAGCAAAACAGGTTTGAATCTTGAGGATGTAGAATTATTCTTATCCACAGTTTTCCTGACCAACCACTAGCACTATTATGATTGCCACTAGCCTGTTTTCTGGTTCCGGTCTCCACATGAAGCAATGTAGACACTATCAAAACGAGAGATCCAGATGGAAAGCAACAACCATTTTAATTCTTACTGCACTCAACCTGTACAGTTGTTGGCAGTCATAACCAAAAGTGGTTAATAACATCAACGTAACTAACCTCAGGCCACCTCGTCAAGCCATCTACACACTCAGGTGAGGCACTCTCAAAAGACTGTCATTGCAACTCTGTAAAGTATCGTCACTACGGAGCCAAATCAAATTGAATACGCTTAACGTCACTATATCCCCCATAAACATGCTGATGCAAGCTAGAACACTGGACATCGGAAAAGTAGCTACAGATATGAATCACGAAACACTTCATGGAAAATGGATAAAACTTCTTTAAAAAAAGTTCATTTTGGTTTGAAAATTTTTAGTTTAGTGGTAATGGAAAGCGTTTTCATTTCTGGTAGAGAACAATGGCGTTTGGTTGAGCCATGTTTGAAGCTACTGCAAAATAGCCGATGCACACTCACCTGTGACCGCACATCATTTGAACATCACAAATGTGGCTAGTTGCTTGGCAACTGTAAACCGTAAGTTAACAAACTATGTTTTTAGAGAAAATGTTTTGCCATGTTTTACAGGGTTTTTACCCCAACGAAAGGGAAGTTTAGGAATTCTGCTTTGCGTTGTGCCTTGGTACCTTGGTAGCCAGTAAGCGTGTGAGGTAAATCTCAGAGACCATCTTGCTCCCACGGTCTCCCTCGCGCTGGTCTGCGTGCTCGTGGTTCTTCACAAGGTGCCAGAGTTTGGTGCCCGTCTCCTGGTCAGGGGTGATCATGGGAGCTCTTGATCGTAGACTGTCTGGACTACTAGAGGTCCTGAGGAGGCTCTCTGCAACACCACAACAACAATCCAAGTTAGAGACGAGTACTTCAATCCAATTCTTTAAGGTGTAGTTCACCCCGAATTGTTATCATTTAAAACAAAAAGAATATGAATTTGGAACAACATGAGAGAGAGAATAATTACAGAATTATATTATATTTTTGTGGTGAAGTGCCCCTTTAAGTGCTAAATCCAGCTGAATTCAGACAAACAGAGCTAGTGAAACAGATCACAATTTCAGTCTCTCAGTCAAACATATTTCACATGGCAAAAATTGTCGAAGTCACCATGATATGTTCAACAAACAAGACCAAAGCCGTGGATTGTGTGGCGTAAAGTGATCCGAGAGACAGCAGCTTACCGTATCGACTGAGGGAACGGGTGAATGTGAAGGAGTTGGCAATGTTGTAAGCGGATACTTGCTTCTGAACCAAAGCCACCAAAGACCCATCTGTCATCTGAGATGGAAAAGGAAAACTATTAAAAAACATGTGCATCTCATATCATAGGAGTAAACAACAAGCATTTGTGAACTTGTGTAACACCACATAGTAGCCGTCAGGAACTGTTGTCAAACCTGGTAGTGCGCCAGTGTGTTTAGTCTCTTCCAATCACTCTCGATCTTTGTGGTGACATCTTCATCTTGGAGGATAATTCTGATTAGTCGACCCTGCCGCCATTCTGTAGAATGATAAAGAAAATTACATTGATGTTTTGAAGTTTCATAAACTCAAGGTAAATCTTTTGATTTTGGTACCTTTACGTTAAAAATGATGTAGGGTAGGGCTTTATTAATCCATCTGAATTTGATTGTATCGTGAAATGTTGGGCTATGATATTATTGGTTAACATAATTTTTCTCTGCTCCAACGGCCTTGGTTGTATCAACAAAAATTATTTATAAAGTTTTGTCACAGTCCATTTCATGTTGTCTTTAAAGACCCCATCAAATGAAGTTGCGGCAGGACATCCTAAAGGATAATTTGCTAGAAGAAGGGACATTCTCATCCTATAGAGAGCTTTTGATAGGATAAAATTGTGCATAGTGCAAAATGAAACACTGTGAATTTTAAATGTGCATACCTGCATTTATAGTAAATTTTGCACATTAGCATATAGATGACCATAATGCTAAAAGACATGGGGCTCTATTTTCATAAGCGCACAAAGTGAAGTGCTAATTGCTGATTTTAAGTGCAATTTTCATGCCAGCGCTAAGCGCAAGTGTATGTGTGAAAACTGTTGGTGTATTGTGCGTTAATGAAGTGGTGCAAAGCGTAATTTACTATTTTCCCAAGAAATAGGTAATTGCACTTAGACGTTTCAGCTATATATATATACACACATACACACAGAACAGTTAGTTACGGTCCTCGAATCTGACTGGACGAGAGACATTAAATGAGCACTGATGGTCTGACACCATCAGCACTCCGACACTTCACTGTGTGTGTATCACTCTGCTTGTGTTCGTCCTGTTCTAAACTTAAGTGGAAGAGCAGTGCAGATCTGTTAAGAGCTATGTTTTGTTTTTGTTTTTTTACATTACATATGTTAGCCAGCAGGTGGTGGCAAAAGATAATTTTTGTGTGTAATATGAGCCAGTTAGGTGATGTGAAGTGAATCCCCATCAGCCGTTACTACACTTACTACACTACACTACTAAAGCTAGGAAATAGCTTTAAATGGCCTTAAACTAACAACTTCAGCATTACAGCTCATCACAGCTGAGACACAACAGACTGATTGATGACACAATGGGAGCTGTTTAAAAGTGGCGGAGGAACATTGCAGTTTCTATAGTGATCGACTCTTGTGCACCGGCTACCTCGAAATAGGGAGAAAAACCCCCACTTGGATGCTATTTTTCCACTGAGAAAGCTGACAACATCTCTGCTTGGGTATGTCAACAAATGATCACACACGCTCAGTCTCTCTCTCTCTCTCCCTCTCGCACGTTTTTTAACACTTCGTTATACGATTATACAGTATTTTCAATTGAAGTGTAAAGTAATTTGAGAGATATTTTTGGTTTAATATTTAGTATTTCAATACATTTTTCAGAAGTACAATCTACCGGTACAACTGAAGTACGTGCTGATACAATCACTTTTATTAATAGCCATGAGTTGTGTGTCAGTAAAAATGATTAATAATGATTACATTCTTTATAATTAATGGAGCGCAAAGCCAAATACTGACAAGAACCACATTTTCTATGTGAACTCATGGAGCGTGTCATACAAATACAACAAGATATTCAACAAGGATGCAGTTAATGCATAAAAGAACTTCAGTCAATATTTATATTCTTCTAATTCATTGCAAACAGTTAATTAACACAAACAAATTCTTATGTGCCATCTTTTGTATATCGCTGGTGCTTGACAGGGAACTGGTTATATAATAGGACACAGATGGTGCCAGAAAAGAACCTCAAAATTAAATTGCACTTGTCCCAGCCCACTGGCGCTTTGCATGCCCAATTTCTCCAGACCCACTTGTGCATAGACTTAGTACATGCTTGCATGAAAATACCAATCACCAAATGACAAAGCGTTGCGCTTAGCACTCTTAAAATAGGACCCATGGACTAAAAACCACGAAAGTCCAATACTGATTTATGGGGGTCTAATTAAGGAATTAATGATCATTCTATGGCCTACAAATAGTACATGGGGCCTACAAAAGCTTATGTCATAGATATGAATTCAGACACAGGTTGTAATCAGAGTTATTTACCTAAGTCCATGTCGTCGGCCTGCGGTCGCTGAGAGTACGGTATGCCTTTGTACACAGCATCTAGCAGCTTGTCCTTCACCTGAGTGATCGTGTCACAGTTTAGCACCTTAACAGGGATTTCTGTACCTGCCTCTCCCTCTGGGGCAATACACATGAGTGTCTAAGAGAAATTGAACGAGATGAAGAGATCTTTAGCATAAAAGGCAACACTTAGAACACATCCAGACTAACACTCATATTTATGTTTGTAAAAGCATTCATTTTGCTGTTTAATTCCTCCATCAGAAAAGGGGGTTTTGAAAATGCTCTACATTATGGCATACTTTGGAAAACAGTAAGTATTAGTGTGGAAGTGGACAAAGTCATTCAATAGCTTTATGTTTATGGTGCAGTTTCATCATTTTTGGAGCTTGTAGGCCCCAGTGAACATTCACTTATTTATTATATTGAAAAGCAGCTTGGGCATTCTGTCAAACTTCTCTTTTTGGGTTCCACAGAAAAAATCATATGGGTTTTGAGCGACATGAGTACAAGGAAATGGATTGGTAAATGATAATTCGTTTTTGGGCACCATTTAAAGGGTGTGGAAAGGTCAACTTACACATTATTATTATTATTATTATTATTATTATTATTATTATACAAAGCTTGGAGGCCCTATTTCACTCTGGTCTGCCAGTGTATCAAAGATTGATCGGGATCCCATTTCAAGCTTCAGCTTGATTTATCATAATAGCCATCTCAACTTTAACTGTTATGTCGATGGTGCAATATTTATCTGCCTGCAAAGTGACATTTAGAATATGTGAAATGCTCCGGTTTTGATAAAACGGTCACAGATCAATAAAAATAAAAAAATGCACGAGGCAACTGATCCGGCCACAAATAAGGATTCATGTGGCACATCTGAAAGTAAAAGAGATACAATACTTGAAGCAGATGTGTGATATTTTTTTCCCCTGTTAATATACTTTCTAAGAGTAAGTAAGCCATTTGCAGGACAATACAGTGCATCTATTGAACATTTCAGCAGAAAAACCCATTGTAAATCTTCATAAAGGAAGGCACCGTATATATTGCATTGTTACAAACAAACAAAAAAGAAACTACAGAATGTGTTCATCAGCTATTATATGCAGGCAGTAGCATGAAAAACTCATAAAAAAGATAACATGACTGCCAGCACTTACTGAGTAACACATACATATAACAGTTTCATAAACAGGCAGTGGAGTTACATTAAAGAGCCCAGCGTTTATTATGAACCCAACACTGATGTATCTCCATTCACACCATGACAACAGTCCATGTAAATTCATGAGAGAACCTCATGCGCTGCGTTAATCGCGTGATTACAACAATGCAGCTGGCACTGATGCGTGACTGTGCATTTGTGATCGTGGCTACTCACTGTTCATAAATTCACGCCAATTCCTGCCCTTCAGCAACAGCTCACACACGAGAAGTTTGTGATTAAAACCCAATTATTCAGTAAATTACAAAATTCTTCCAGAGATGGAGCGAAGCTATATTTGGGACGTATACAGTGCTGGTTTAGGAAAGGGATTGGGTTGAAAACCAATGGAAATTAGGGTTTTATGAACACAAGGGATAGCTCAACCAAAACTGAAAAACAAACCAAAAATCAAAACAAAACTGTAGGCTGTTTATGGTTGAAAGGCAACATATTAACTTGTTGATTTAATATAGAATGTATGATTACAGGTGTGTGTTTATCTGCATTTTCCATCAGCTTTGGACACAGCTCGTCCAATCAGAATTTTGAGAACTAAACATTTTAAAAGTCATGATTCAAATACGATTCATCATTTAGAATTGTAATTGAAATGAATCATTGTGAGAGCAAATATTTACACCCCTAATGAATATACTTCCATATACACTTACTGTAAGCACTGTGTACACAGGTGTGTCTGACCTTTCTTGACAACCCCCGGAAGACTCTCTTTAGAGTTGACAGCTAAGACAGCTGAATAACTATGCCACTTATCAATTACCTTATGCTGACCAATACTAAATATGGTGGAATTGATGGACTGTCTTATAGCTTTAACTACCACTGAGGAGCCATAGATTAAGCCTCATTTATTGTTCGACTCATATTGTTCAATTTAAAATCAATGCACAGAGCTCCGTCGGTACAGACAGTACATATGCCAACAGCGCAGACCATAATTTGCGTAGGCTTCAGTGTAGTTCTCAGTGACACAGGTGTTTGTGCATTTGACCACTCTTTTGAGCAGACATTTTTGTATATGTGTTTGAGGACAGATAGATTACTACATTGGTCATTTATTCCAAGATTTTCTAAAAATCACGCTCCCAATCCAACATAAGGTGAAGTCACACAATTGGTCTGACAAACACACTCTTTTGTGAGACTGGGGAAACAGGAAGTGGGATTATGGGATACATGAGAGAGCTTCACCATGGGGACACTGACCAGCTGCTTGTAGTCGATTTGCTGTCGGATGAGCTTGTCCTCGCTTAGGGAGTATCGCGCCTCTCCTGTGATAGCGTCTATGGGTCCCTTCTCCATCTGCTGCTTTATAGCACAGTAGAGCATGAAGAGAGGCTCGCCAGCACACTCCTGCAGAGAGAGAGAGAGAGAGAGAGAGAGAGAGAGAGAGAGAGAGAGAGAGAGAGAGAGAGAAAAGAGAAAAAAAAATATTATGCCCTTTTATAATAATTGTCAAGGTTTCTTCCACTAAAAACAGTCAATTCATTTAGTTTTAAACATCCATTTTCACCCTTTCTATTGGGGCTTTTCCACTGCACGGTACAACTCGACTCGACTCCGCTCTCTTTTTGGGGGTTTTCCACTGTGGTATAGTACCACAGTTACTAAAAATTGTAACTTTTTTAGTACCGCCTCAGAGGTTCCAAGCGAACTGAGCCACTGATTGGTCAGAGACACGGGACATCAATCCGCTAGTTTTAAAGTTAAAAACAGCGATAGCTGTATCATTTGTTAACGTGAATTTAGAATTGTAAAAATAAATGGCTGTGTGCAAAACCACGCCGTGGTCAATAAACGAGGTGCAGACGTTCCTCTCCTTAGCAATGTGTCTCAGCTGTTGGCCCCACACAGCTACCACTGGACCTACCAACAGTGTAGGGAAAAGTAAAAAAAAAAAAAAACATCAAGGAAAAGTGGAAGTGGTTTGACCAAAAGGACACTATGGGAGCAATGGGAGGGAGAGTGCCCTGGACTCAGCCACGACGTTGTTGGAGTTCACGATGGAGGATGGTACGTTTTGTTATGTTAACTCTATACTCTGATTGAAAGCTTCACTTTATTTCGATCACCAGCTACAGGAAAGCTTGCTTCTAAAACAACCAGGCCAACTTAACTGTTACACTTGTGTAAAATCTTTTATTGTAGTTAATTTACTCTAAATTACACTAAATAATTGTGTTAAATCAACAGCCTTAATTATTTATTTATTATATTAAGCCAATAATTTACAGTACAATATAATTTGTTTTTTATTTCAAAAGAGTTAGAACAATTCTGTTTTCCTTTTTATATCCACTTTAAAACATTTTACCTTCAACTTAAGCCTGCTTCCTGTGCAAAATACCACAGAACGGCATTTCAATAAATCACACAGGTTATAATTTTCACAGACTTCGAATTGCTTAATTGCATGGAAAAGTGGCCATGAAAGGAGAGGAAAAACAATATTCTCAGCATAGGAGTGAAATCTAGTTGCGAGCAGTACAGAGAAAGAAAATATGACCATGAGAATAAGAAAGATGGTCAATCTTCTCAGATGACATTTGTAAAGCATACAGAAGTCTCCAATTACCCACTTAAACGTGTTTGATGACCAAATAGTGATACTGTGGGGAGGCTATTATTTAGTTCTTAGGCGAGATCAGCTTGACATTATTAATTACAGCATGGCATCTTGATTCGCACTCTGCTAACAGACGGAGAGGGCTAGCCAGCATCCATACCTAACAGCATAACAGCACGCTATTCCAAACCAGCGTCTTAGATGCATCTGAACGCCATGTCAAATGCATTTTAGTTTCATAACATAAATCATATTCTCATCTTTCTATTGAGCCTGTATGATTCTGTGTGCATTTTGTCTCCATTTACTATGCACAGGATGGGTGTTAAAACCTTGTTATGACACAACAGATGTGCGTCACTGGACTCATGCCAGGTTACACTTGCTAACGGTCACATTTGAACATGGAGTTCACGCAATTTAACGTATGCAGTGTAAATGCAAATGACATGAACGGATAAGCTCAATTTAGCAACCCCTTTTACTTTTGTAATTTGTCACACTGCAAAAAAACATTCTTAATTATTATTTTTCCACTTTTTTTCCCAGTAAAAATAAAAACATATTCTTAAAACAAGATATATTTACTTAACATGCAAAATGGCATAATATATAAAGTCTTTTTTTAGAGAAATCTGACCAAATTTTGTAAAAAAATTATGCTTAAAACAAGAAGAAAAATCTGTCAATAGGGGTTAGAAAAACCTTTGAATTAAGTTTTTTTTTTTTATTTCGTTATTTTTCTTGCCCAATTGGCAAAATAGTTTTTTCTTGTTTTAAGCATAAATCTCACTAAATTTAGATTTCTCTGAAAACAAGACAAAATATCTTGTGCAATTTTGGTTTGTCAAGTAAATATATCTTATTTTAAGAATGGTTTAGATAATTTTACTGGAAAACATAAATGTAGAGCGGAGGAGGGCGGGGCCGGGCTGGAATGATGCACGCCCGGTCGCCCGGTCCCCAATCTGCCTGATGGGGCGCGTGAGGGATAAAGGCGGCCGGTGACAACAGTTGAGACAGAGAGAATTATGTATGTGTTTGTGTGTGTCATTTTATTTAATTAGATATTATTTATATTGTTAAGCCGGTTCTCGCCCATCAAACCCCCTTACAAAAAAAATACTAATTTAGAAAATGATTTTTTTTTTTTGCAGTGCTTATTTTTAGAGTGAATCAGGATATTCAAAGAGAACAAATGGTGGGATTTAATTTTATCAATCAGAATTTGATTGGATAATAAAAAGTTAGAAGAAGGGTGTGGTGTAGAGATAGACCTTATTCACGCTAGCGCCATCTTTGATTTTTGAAGGGAATGACAACGAGGCCGTGATGGATAGACTTACCATCTCTTCAAATGAAATGAATTGTATAAAGCTGTAAAAAGCTCCTTGATCACATCTGATTTTCCATAATCTTGTTGTCTGGAGATCTTTGTATACTGGATGTTCTTGGAAAGATATTTTATCAATGTTTTTTCTGCAATACTATCAAAAACACTTTAAACTGCAGTAAAGCCCATTGAAAAGATTGTAAGTCTATCCCTCACAGCTTCGTTGTCATTCCCATTAAAAATCAAAGATGGCGTGAATAAGGTCTATATGATAGCTGGTTGGAGAGGGAGAGTTAAAAAAAATAAGAGAGCTTGGTGACATAGATTGGGGGGCAGTGTGTTTTGAAAATTCATGAAGATAAACCTTTTTCTTCTTCGGGATAATAAAATGATGCACAATAAGACTCTAAATCAATAAAGAACTAAATCAAATGTGTTTGAAACAACACGAGGTTCAGTAAATAATGACAACTGAACCTTTTGGATGAACTATCCTTTTAAAAAAATAAATAGGGTTAATTTAGATTTCACATTGATTTTAAACTTTCAAAAATATTCCAAACTTATATTTGGAAATAATCATCACGCATATCAGAGAAAAGCTGACTAAAGTTCTTCAACAAGTCTCTGAAGGTAATGTATACAACATAAACATCCTTTCAAATTATGCAACATATCTAAAAATTTGGCCAACAATATGAACTACCATATAGGCCATATGAGAGGATGCGCTCACACAAAAATTGCACTATATAGTCGTAGGTAGGACTAAGGAAGCATTTCGGGGTAATTACTTCTAGAGGCCCGTGTGTTGGCCAAAAACACTTTAACATCTGTACTGATGGGACTTAAAGACACTGGGCGACCGGCCAGAGCTACATTCTGGGAGAGAGCTACATTCCGGGAGGCAATTCCAGCCCTGAATGCACAATCGGCCTGATGTTCTCGCCCTTAACGCTAATTAGCCATCTGAATCTGCTTTAATACAGCGCTGTTTGGGCTACGGAAGCCACAAGCCGGGCGTCTTGGTCAACTTTGGAACACCTGACAGGATGTGGGTTTGAGCGAGTGCCCTCGTGGCCTCACAGGGATGATTTCAGGCTTGGGTGGAAGCTGTGACATTCCGTCATTGCTATCTGGACCGTAGGATTTAGCAAGATTTATAAGTGGCTTTACAGTGAGTCAGCAGTCAGCGCAGAGAAATCTTCTCACACAAATTAAACAGGATGCTAGTTAGCCAGGGTGAAATTAGTGGTTGTTATTCATTTAACAGTGGTCACGTAACGATTTTTGAACTGAGAGGAATCAGTAGAATTGTATAAATAGACTTGTATAATAAATAAAACTAAGGTAAATCGACAACATAGCAACACAAACCTTTAGGAAACGGTGAAGGAGGAAAGTGAACCAGTTGGTGAGCATCTTCTCAGCCACAGATTCAGTTCTGCAAAGGAAAACAAACGCAATCAATTATGCTAATAAGCAGCATTTCACATTGTTTGCAGCACAGCAACTTGCTAAAAGTCAGCTGTTAAAGCTGCAAAGACTGCCCTTACCAGTTTAGAATTTCAAAATTGACCAAATTTACCAGTTCTTACATAGTATCCATATTTACAACAGAACCATATTATCCACAGCTTAAACTATGGATGACTCCTCATTAGCATGGTTAGATCAAGTATAGTTTCTATAAAGCCAACTACAGTAACTTATATGAAAACTAGTAGTCTAAAGACATTTAGAAACTAAAACGCTTCAGCTACTGTAATAATTGTAATAAAAATAAAATAGATTTGATCATATCCTTCATATGTATGAATCCACAACATTTGCTGAGAAATGCCATAGTTACTAAAGAAAAAATTACTATAGTAAAATCAGGAAGGTGGCGAATCAACCAAGAACTATTTTTGATTATTTGCATTGTTTCAAGAGGTTTTTAAACACATCTCATGCACTACAATGTTGAAGTATTAGAACACCTTTATTAATTTGTAGTAGTAATATCTGAGCAAATATTAGGTATATTTTTACCCCACAAATGAAAATAATTTACTCAACAATAGAAAAAACAAAGCAAGTTCTCACGTGAACAGGCTCAAAACAAATCAAGAGCTCACGTAAACAAGCTCAAAACAAAGCAAGATCTCGAGTGAACAAGCTCAAAACAAATCAAGTTCTCGCGTGAACAAGCTCAAAACAAATGAAGATCTCGCGTAAAGAAGCTCAAAACAAAGCAAGATCTCGCGTGAACAAACTCAAAACAAATCAAGATCTTGCGTAAACAAGCTCAAAACAAAGCAAGATCTCGAGTGAACAAGCTCAAAACAAATCAAGTTCTCGCGTGAACAAGCTCAAAACAAATGAAGATCTCGCGTAAAGAAGCTCAAAACAAAGCAAGATCTCGCGTAAACAAGCTCAAAACAAATCAAGTTCTCACGTGAACAAGCTCAAAACAAATCAAGTTCTCGTGTGAACAAGCTCAAAACAAATCAAGTTCTCACGTGAACAAGCTCAAAATAAATCAAGATCTCGCGTAAACAAGCTCAAAACAAATCAAGTTCTCGCGTGAACAAGCTCAAAACAAATCAAATTCTCACGTGAACAAGCTAAAAATAAATCAAGATCTCGCGTGAACAAGCTCAAAACAAATCAAGATCTCGCATAAGCTCAAAACAAAGCAAGATTTCGCGTGAACAAGCTCAAAACAAATCAAGTTCTCGCGTGAACAAGCTCAAAACAAATCAAGTTCTCGCGTGAACAAGCTCAAAACAAATCAAGTTCTCGCGTGAACAAGCTCAAAACAAATCAAGATCTTGCATAAACAAGCTCAAAACAAATCAAGATCTCGCATAAGCTCAAAACAAAGCAAGTTCTCGCATTAACAAGCTCAAAACAAAGCAAGATCTCGCGCAAACAAGCTCAAAACAAATCAAGATCTCGCGTGAACAAGCTCAAAACAAATCAAGATCTCGCGCGAACAAGCTCAAAACAAATCAAGATCTCGCGTAAACAAGCTCAAAACAAATCAAGTTCTCGCGTAAACAAGCTCAAAACAAAGCAAGTTCTCACGTGAACAAGCTCAAAACTAATCAAGATCTCGCGTAAACAAGCTCAAAACAAATCAAGTTCTCGCGTAAACAAGCTCAAAACAAATCAAGATCTCGCGCGAACAAGCTCAAAACAAAGCAAATTCTCGCGTAAACAAGCTCAAAACAAAGCAAGTTCTCGCATTAACAAGCTCAAAACAAATCAAGATCTCGCATAAACAAGCTCAAAACAAAGCAAGTTCTCGCGTAAACAAGCTCAAAACAAAGCAAGATCTTGCGTAAACAAGCTCAAAACAAAGAAAGTTCTCGCGTAAACAAGCTCAAAACAAAGCAAGATCTCGCATAAACAAGCTCAAAACAAATCAAGATCTCGCATAAGCTCAAAACAAAGCAAGTTCTCGCATTAACAAGCTCAAAACAAAGCAAGATCTCGCGCGAACAAGCTCAAAACAAATCAAGATCTCGCATAAACAAGCTCAAAACAAATCAAGATCTCGCGTAAAGCTCAAAACAAAGCAAGTTCTCGCGCAAACAAGCTCAAAACAAAGCAAGATCTCGCGTGAACAAGCTCAAAACAAATCAAGATCTCGCGCGAACAAGCTCAACAAATCAAGATCTCGTGTAAACAAGCTCAAAACAAATCAAGTTCTCGCGTAAACAAGCTCAAAACAAAGCAAGTTCTCGCGTGAACAAGCTCAAAACAAATCAAGATCTCGCGTAAACAAGCTCAAAACAAATCAAGTTCTCGCGTAAACAAGCTCAAAACAAAGCAAGTTCTCGCGTAAACAAGCTCAAAACAAAGAAAGTTCTCAAGTAAACAAGCTCAAAACAAAGCAAGTTCTCGCATTAACAAGCTCAAACCAAATCAAGATCTTGCGTAAACAAGCTCAAAACAAAGCAAGATCTCGCGTAAACAAGCTCAAAACAAATCAAGATCTCGTGTAAACAAGCTCAAAACAAATCAAGATCTCGGTGAACAAGCTCAAAACAAATCAAGTTCTCACGTGAACAAGCTCAAAACAAATCAAGTTCTTGTGTGAACAAGCTCAAAACAAATCAAGTTCTCACGTGAACAAGCTCAAAACAAAGCAAGATCTCGCGTAAACAAGCTCAAAACAAATCAAGTTCTCACGTGAACAAGCTCAAAACAAATCAAGTTCTCGTGTGAACAAGCTCAAAACAAATCAAGTTCTCACGTGAACAAGCTCAAAATAAATCAAGATCTCGCGTAAACAAGCTCAAAACAAATCAAGTTCTCGAGTGAACAAGCTCAAAACAAATCAAATTCTCACGTGAACAAGCTAAAAATAAATCAAGATCTCGCGTGAACAAGCTCAAAACAAATCAAGATCTCGCATAAGCTCAAAACAAAGCAAGATTTCGCGTGAACAAGCTCAAAACAAATCAAGTTCTCGCGTGAACAAGCTCAAAACAAATCAAGTTCTCGCGTGAACAAGCTCAAAACAAATCAAGTTCTCGCGTGAACAAGCTCAAAACAAATCAAGATCTTGCATAAACAAGCTCAAAACAAATCAAGATCTCGCATAAGCTCAAAACAAAGCAAGTTCTCGCATTAACAAGCTCAAAACAAAGCAAGTTCTCGCGCAAACAAGCTCAAAACAAATCAAGATCTCGCGCGAACAAGCTCAAAACAAATCAAGATCTCGCGCGAACAAGCTCAAAACAAATCAAGATCTCGCGTAAACAAGCTCAAAACAAATCAAGTTCTCGCGTAAACAAGCTCAAAACAAAGCAAGTTCTCACGTGAACAAGCTCAAAACTAATCAAGATCTCGCGTAAACAAGCTCAAAACAAATCAAGTTCTCGCGTAAACAAGCTCAAAACAAATCAAGATCTCACGTGAACAAGCTCAAAACAAAGCAAATTCTCGCGTAAACAAGCTCAAAACAAAGCAAGTTCTCGCATTAACAAGCTCAAAACAAATCAAGATCTCGCATAAACAAGCTCAAAACAAAGCAAGTTCTCGCGTAAACAAGCTCAAAACAAAGCAAGATCTTGCGTAAACAAGCTCAAAACAAAGAAAGTTCTCGCGTAAACAAGCTCAAAACAAAGCAAGATCTCGCATAAACAAGCTCAAAACAAATCAAGATCTCGCATAAGCTCAAAACAAAGCAAGTTCTCGCATTAACAAGCTCAAAACAAAGCAAGATCTCGCGCGAACAAGCTCAAAACAAATCAAGATCTCGCATAAACAAGCTCAAAACAAATCAAGATCTCGCGTAAAGCTCAAAACAAAGCAAGTTCTCGCGCAAACAAGCTCAAAACAAAGCAAGATCTCACGTGAACAAGCTCAAAACAAATCAAGATCTCGCGCGAACAAGCTCAACAAATCAAGATCTCGTGTAAACAAGCTCAAAACAAATCAAGTTCTCGCGTAAACAAGCTCAAAACAAAGCAAGTTCTCGCGTGAACAAGCTCAAAACAAATCAAGATCTCGCATAAACAAGCTCAAAACAAATCAAGTTCTCGCGTAAACAAGCTCAAAACAAAGCAAGTTCTCGCGTAAACAAGCTCAAAACAAAGAAAGTTCTCAAGTAAACAAGCTCAAAACAAAGCAAGTTCTCGCATTAACAAGCTCAAACCAAATCAAGATCTTGCGTAAACAAGCTCAAAACAAAGCAAGATCTCGCGTAAACAAGCTCAAAACAAATCAAGATCTCGTGTAAACAAGCTCAAAACAAATCAAGATCTCGGTGAACAAGCTCAAAACAAATCAAGATCTCGCGTAAACAATCTTCTTTCATATTGCTCATGAATACATAACGAACATCAAATTGATAAATCAATAACATTATATTTGATTGTTTCTCGCGAAACGTCGTCTTCAGAAGACTTGGAGTATGATGCGTGAGTCACATGGACAACTTTTATGAAGCTTTTGGTTTTTCTTAAAGTGAGTCCCTATCAACTGCCATTTTGTTGCAAAGATGGACGACTGTGATATGTGATACACATTTTCCTTTTGTGTTCTGCATAAGAAAATCCAGGTTTGGAATGACATGAAAATGTTTTTGACAAAATACAAAATCTTTGGGTGAACTATACCTTTAACACTTATCCACATTCACTATAAACATACAGTTATACAATTAAAATACAGTTAAACTCTTACCGTCTGAGCAGCAATTTGGGATGGTTCCGGTTCTCCAGGTTCTTTTCGATCAGATCAGCTAGCAGCTGTTTGAGCACCACGGTGGCGTATTCCATCCGTCCCTGCAGCGCCGCCATCAGGAGGGAGGCCACATTGCCACGATCCCGCATAGAGAAGGATCGCTGAGCTTCCAGTGTATGAATGAAGGTCAGCAGAAACATCTTGTTGTGTAGCAGCTGACTGAACAAACGCAGGGCCTTCTCCACATTAGCTGGAGACTGGGAGGAGAGGGAACATTTGTTTAAAGGCATAGTTCAACCACAAATTAAAGTGCCATCATTTAATCACCCTCATGTCATTCCATGTATGACTTCCTTTTTTTAAGTGGAACACAAAAAAAGAGAACATTTGAAGAATGTTAATGAAGATCTTACCCATACAATGAAAGTGAATGGGACTGAGGCTTTCAAGCTCCAAAAATGACAGTTAAGCACCATATAGGAGTCTACAAGTAATGATATGTGTGCTATATTTCAAGTCTATCGAACCCATATGATAGATTTATGTGAGAAGCAGAAAGAAATGTAAATAGTAACTCACTGAAAATCACTCTTAAATTCTAATTTTAATTTCTTCATATTCAAACTTGCTTTTCAGAGATCTGAAAGCTTTAAAGAAGAGGAAGATTTTGAGTGATTAACTAATTTTGGTCTGTTCCTCATACATACCTTTCATATGGGCTCAGAAGGCTTATAATATAGGTTATTGACTATTTTTATGGAGCCTGACAGCCTTAGTTCCCGTTCACTTTAATCGCATAGAACTTTCTTTTTTGCTTAACATCTCCTTTTGAGTTCCACAGAAGAAATTCAGTCATACGGGTTTTGAATAATGACAGAATTAATATTTTCAGATGAACTACACTTTGAAATGAAGTAGAAGAATGGAAGAATTGTTCTTTCTTGCTAACCATTTTCAAAATATTTTTTTTTATGGTGAGACACGTCTCTAGATGCCGATTCCACCAGGGATTTGCAGAGCTGTTGATTTTATACAGCCTGAGGTTTTAATTAAAACTCAAGCTTAAAGAGGACGTTTACTGTGAAGCTGACTACTGAGACAGCATTACCGCAGTAGCTCCAGAGCTTTGGGGATCTTTTTAAAGCACATCTATAAGTTTCTTTGCTTTCTTTTTCTGGTAGAAGGATTAAAAGAAAAGGGTCTATGAATTGTGGCAACCTACTTATTGCCGCTTATAAGTGAAAGACTACACCCTGGGACAAAGAAATGGAACCAAAAGGTTGTAAAAGCTCGCTTACATCCAGCTCTTTCAGAACAGGGTGCTCTTCGATACCGGGGAACATCACTCGCATGGTGTAGGTACGATATTCCAAGAAAGGGATCTTTACACCGTCCATGTCGTTGGTTAGCTCTTGGATGTCTGTTTGTAGCTCGGCAAATGCTAAGAAAAATAAGGAACAAAAATATGCATCCATCAGACCTAAAATAAAATATACACAAGTGTTTCTTAAACTTTAGGACATTTTAGCACGGTAGTCTTCTAGAAAGTCTTGTTAAAAAAAAATGTGTCCACTTTTTTTTTGTGCACCGCTCACAAGTGATTTTTACTTTGATTTTCTCTTTATTTTCATCTCAAGCATGCTCTTCTGACACGTTTGACTCGGTAAACAAGTATACTAACCTTTGAAAAAAACTTTATTAGGGGCTAAATTGTTTGGTAGAAATGATAGGAATAATTTTCACACAATATTTATTAAAATAGTTTATTTTACTATTCGCTTAGATTAATTAACATGCAATAATTTGTATTTTTATAATGAATAATCATAATTTAATATTGAAAGTCTGGGTTTGGAACAAGGCAAAAGCAGTACAATCTGTACATACAGTAAAAGGCATTTGAAAATAACCAAATAAATGAATTAAATCATAATAATGATTCATTTTTAATCAAATCAAACAGAAATAAATAAACAAACAAATAGATAGGTTGAAATCTGTTAAGTTTGAATGAAAATTAACCATTGGGACATCAAACTGAAAAAAGACATCCAAATATATTTTGAGATTATAAAACAAATAATCTCGAAACATTTGGTTTATTTCCAGGTTAAAAAAACAAAAAAACATTTTCATTATATCAGCATTATGTCATATGTATGCAGTAGAGTCTTAGTCTTTTTCTGTTAAAGCATCCCCACTGATGGCTGTCACAAAAACAAGCACAAAATTTGCATCTATTCCAGTTCTTCATAGCATTCTTTCAATGAGTGCATGAAAAATACAGTGGCGCATCAACCCGAGTTACAGATCCTTTAAACCCGTGAATAAAACCAGTATCAAAGGATGAGGACGTTATGACGTCATGACCCAGTTTAATCACCACATAGACTGCGTCAAACTCTGCAAGAATCCAGGCTACATCCTCAGTACAGCAGTGTGAGAGTGTGAGAACATCCAAGTCTCTAGTTTCCAAATACAACACTGCAAGCTGGGCGCCCACAGGAGATATTGCATACAATAAAATAATACATCACAGCTCCATCTGATTTATCCTATGGCTTAAGACCATTAGTAGCTAATTAAAACACTCAACGTACCTGTTGGAAACAGCTTGATACGGCCATATGCACCACAGATGATGAACTATAAAAAAGTGTGGGCTGTTCAGGGCAGGTGTGACGCAAATTTCAGAATTTAAGAATTGGCTCCCTTTCAATCCTTAAGTTGTACTTTGAATTCAATTGGATTTTGAATTGCAAGTACAGGGAGAAGAATTTACTGAATTACAATTCAAATCAATTCAACACAATAACACAACAGAAAAAGTTCAAATTACACCCTTTTATTCCCTAATAGGTTAAATATTTTTTTCTGAACTGATTAGAGATATTTTTCTTAACTAATTTAAATGCATTTAAAAAAAATAGATATATGGATAAATATAATTTTTTCAGTAGCTTGAAATATGATTTCTTTTTTTTAATCTATAAATGATACTGTATAATATAGATTAAACTGTAGTCCATCACTGGAATACAGTATATTCATTTATCACACACACACACACACACTTTATATGTTTAGTGTTTTTTATATAAATACACATTTTCATGTATAAATAAAAAAAGATAAAAAATAATCCATAAAAATAAATAATATTATTTTAATATAATACATATTAAATTAAATACATAAATGAAACACAACTTTCTGAAATGAGCATTTCAAACTTTGATTATTCAGATCATCTAACGTTTCTGGAAATACCCCAGATGTTGTGCGTAAGGGCATGTTTATGTGTAATTCACAATGAAAAACGAGATGTATCTAGACTTTCAGCAGTTTTATGAATTTATTTTTTGAATGTTATTCCATGTTAACTCTACTTTTTTAAATTCAAATCCGTATTACAATTCTGCATCACGTTTGCCATCTTAATTCATCTTCAAGGACTGAAGTGGAATTTTTCAAAGCATCCTCAATTCAACTCTGAATGAGTGTGCTTGGACTCTTACCTTCTTTGCACTCTAGTGCGACTCGGGACTCCAGGTTGTCCATTTGCAGCTGCAGGCGTTTGAGCGTGCGGTCGGCGTCCCTCGTTTTGCGTTTGTAGGCGATGAGCACGGCAATAATTGCGATGAGAAGAACGCCTCCGCCCGCTCCGATCCCTATGATGGCAGGCAGCGTGAGAGTGCTGTCGGAATAGATGTGAAGTGTGCCGGGGGAATATTCCAGACCTCCTACTAGAATCTAAACACACACACACAAAAAGAAACAAAGGTTTGTTCTTGTTAGTGAGTTTTCCAGTCAAAGAGTCCTGCTGATTTTAGTGGGTCATAATGAGGGTGTTTGATTGGTTGAGGGCACACACACTGCTTTTTCCTGGATGAAATCAGCACACAATTAGAATGACAGTGAAATGCACTTCAGAATTATGCACTTGCAAGGTCAGCAGTGTTGGAGAGTAAGGGGCTGTTCAAACAAAACACGTTCATGCATTAAAAAAAGGCTAAGTGCTCCACAGCATAATGGAAAAGAAAGAAGGGGTCTCAAGACACGTTTTTAAAAGTTTAACTTCTTTTACCTTGAAACTGCATCTTAAAATGCAACAATTATAATTTAAAATGCAGAACAAACAGTGAGGTGCAAAACAACGGTAAAAAATGTCAGTCTATCTCAAGTTTACAAGTGAATATCCCAACTAAGAGTTGTTTTCGTGCCAGCCAGATAAATACTGCCCATATTGTAGAAAAAATATCATCCAATAGCTGTAAAAATGAAGAAAAAATAGCTTCAAAGTAATTAGCTACATGCTAGTAGCTTGTAGAGTTGAAAACAACTTTTTCCGCCACTTAGTTGTTGTAGCAGGTACGTTTGGATAGGGGATAAAATAATTTGTGCTCACAACAATGTGTTTTATACCATGAATTAATGGCCAAATAATTATAATGAACAACAAAACATTGCAATGTTTAACTTGTACTTGTTCGTGAACTTTCGGATTCGTAAACTTTTCGTATTCGTCAATTTTTATAACGTTTTTCGTATTCTCTTGGATCACCACTTGATGTACATAAAAAAGAAGCAAAACCATTTGAAAACTACTGATCTAACCACTTAAAGTTATTTTAAAAAATCATGTAGCTTGATAAGCTTCAGTTTCAAAGTAGCTTCCCCAACACAGTTGGCCTGAGAGAACAACTCCTCGCTGTCTTCTTCAGAGCACTAATCCAAATCAAATTACTTCAAAAAGTCATTTTGGCACAGGTGTGACGGCAATTAGGCTCAAATCAGCAGGTAATAGAGGTTTAGTTAGGGATTTCGGTCCGACTGTGGCGTGGTACAGGGAACTCAGCCTTGTACTATTCGTGGACCAATTAAGTCCGGCATCCTGCAGACTGTACTAACGAGTTTCACCTTTCCACCACTGCCTGGGCGCTGCATGGCTGCATGAATTATTGAGAGTCACGGATTGAGAAGAACAAAGTGAAACCTGGTGAGCTGTCGATATGTGTCAGGTCATTAGCCGAGTGATCCCTGCATTCTCACTCGTACTACTATTTCACTTTCTCCTCTCTACTGGTGTTTCTCCAAGCCGTGGCTTCACAAACAGCCTTTAACTTTCATCACCGGAACTCTCCGCATCGTAATCTCCTCTTTGAAACTGTACATGCAATCTTGTTTTCTTAGGGCTTGTTCTAATTAATTAAACCTGATGGAGTTTGGGTGTATGAATACAGCTCTAGGACGTTGCTAGGGTGTTCTCATGAAGGTTATGAAGGACTCCTCTTTGCTGTTCGTAATAATTGTTTGAGCTGTCGAGAGAGCAGATAGCTAGATTACAAGGAAAATTGCTTATATCAGCGCTCCGGTGTAATCCTAATAAGTACTTAATATACAGCGAGCCGCTTCCAGTTGACCTTTATGTTTTCTGTTTTAGCATTAAGGTAAAAATGGTCAAGCAGCAGTGGTTTATTACAGATTAAATAAGACGTACAATGCCCGAGTCCGCGCAAACCAAACATTCAGCATTTTCTCCATTTTATGGCCATCCTTTCATTTTCTGCCACATTTATTAGTTGATATACAAAGGGATAAATATAGGCTCGTAAATTCTGAGTAGCTGTATTGAGAGGCGATACTGTTGTCCTCTTCGCTGGCAGAGAGAGGGTCATTATGGATTAGGTGTTTATTATGCATAATGGGAAAATGTCATGACTGTGTGAAGCTCACCATCACTCGCTGTTCTCCGGTCAGATCTGGTGAATCGCAGAGCAGCTGAGATTCAGAGACTGTAAGCAGACAGGGCATTTCTCCAATCATGACGCTGTAATTCAGGCGGGCATTTCCGGGGGCTGGAGGAATGAGATTCTTTCCCTGTTTTGAAATGGAGAAATCATAAACTAAATTCAAAAATGTTTTTAAACAAAAAACGACTAGCATAGTTTGACACAATTTTGAATCTCGCTAAAACTGTGCAGAATGTTCGGTCATATTTAACCCCAAAATCTAAAGAATTGGATTTGTTTAAAAATACTGAGCTGTTCTACATTTCAACATATATATATATATATATAGTATATAATAGTAGCTACACGACTCTTTCAAACATGTCTTGTTTACATGCAGAAGGCACAAATAAAAAGTCTTCAAGACCATATTGCTTGTCTCTTTATTCACATATGTTACCTTAAAAGGAATATTCTGGGTTCGATACAAGTTAAGCTCAATCAACAGCATTTGTGGCATACAATTGATTACCACACAAAAATAAATTTTGACTTGCCCCTCATTTTTTAAAGCAAAAAAGCAAAAATGTGCATTACAGTGAGACTTACAATGGAAGTGAATGGGGCCAATTTTTGAACATTAAAGGAGACCAGTTATGCCCGTTTTTACAAGATGTAATATAAGTCTCAGGTGTCCCCAGAATGTGTCTGTGAAGTTTTAGCTCAAAATACCCTACAGGTCATTTATTATACCATGTTATAAATGCCTCTTTTTGGGTGGAATCAAAAACACTCTGTTTTTGTGTATGTCTCTTTAAATGCAAATGAGCTACTGCTCCTAACATACTGTAGCTCTAGTTTCCGTGAATACAATCAGACACAATGGTAACTTTAGCTGCATTAGCCGTGGAATCAGCTAACAAGCACATTAGGAAAGGCGATTTGCAAACATTCACAAAATATAAAGTGCAGTACTCAGATCTTCAGGATATAAAGCTGGAACACGAACAGTTGGTACTGATCCATGCTTGATAATAATAATTAATTAAAAATCCTGCTTTATATTGACACTCATTCACAAAGTAGTCCGGTGTTAAATTATTTGCACAAACATACACACATTTTTGTATGTTTGGGGGCACATTTCCTTCAAAAACAAAACTTGTCCACTGCGTCTTCAGTGGCTCTGATGCCGGGAGTGCATGAAGACTCTTATGTTCACTTTTACAGCCAACAACAGAACACTTATGAAGCTGAAACATTATTCTTCTCACTTTATCTGCACCAGCGCGGAAACAAATGGCAGACTACATGTAGATCACTCAGGGGAAGAGCTAGGATAATAGGGTGGAGTCCGTCACCAGTCGTGGGCGAGGCTAACTTGACGTCACTTTAGAGCAGAAACGAAAACCATTAATTTTGACACACTGTTTTTGATTAATAGAAATATAAGAAAGAGGAGTGGGTGGACTTTTAACATTGTACTGTGGTTGTGTAACACTGTCAATTCACATTTATGTACAAACACCATGTAAAAGTGATTTTTGCATAATATTTCCCCTTTAAAATACTCACTTTTTCACAAGTATAGCCATAAGACATAACAATATGCATGTAAACATGATTTTAGTGTGATGAAATCACTTGCTAACCTTTTCTGTGTAAAGTTGAAGCCAATGTTACATCTTTGTTGCCATAACGATGTAATGTCAACAAACCCTAAGACCCTAAAATGACTGTAAAAATTATGATTTAATCCACTTTACAACTGAAATAATACATGAGTTTTAACAGTTGAATTAATGTAAGTACTTTTATAAAATGATAAGCTTTACATTTCTGCCTTTAAACCATCCAAAAATTGGCCCCATTCACTTTCATTGTAAGTGTCTCCTTGATTTTTTTTTTTTTTTTTTTTAAAAGAAGGCTCGAGTCGAAATAAATTTTTGTGGTAATCAACATTATGCCATAAATGCTGTTGATTGAGCTTAACTTGAATTGAACCCGGAATATTTCTTTAAAAGTGTACTCAGTTACTTTTGTCTTTGTGTCATCTTGGACTTACACTTACACCTAGTGGCTTGGATGCAGCATAATTTAAAATGAATTGTTTTCAGTTTCAGATGTCATTAGAAATTTAGTACTCACAGTCAGCCATGGTTAAATTAATCGATGAGTGAAAGTGTCAAATAACAGGCGGGTTACTGAGATTAAGCGAGAATTATTTGGCTGGTCATGTGATTCTAACATGGCAACCCCCATGTGCGGACCCTCTCCATGTAGAATAAAATAGCTTTTATAAGGTTACTGACAAGACTAAAGTCTTCATTTTAATGTGAACAGTCATGATTTCCTACATGAATTGCAAAATTACAATTCATGTCTTTAGAAGTTAAACTTTTTGAATGAGGAAAAAATGACTGAATGCACCTTTTGTTAATAGAAAATTATTCAAAGAAAAATAAAACTCAAAATTACAGTATTGATAATTAAGAAATATGAATGTAATGTCTTCAGGTGATTGGTATCGGCGAATAAATATTATCTTGACATTTATTTGTGAGATTCATCCAAATTGTGAGAAAATAAATTCTCATGCCTTAAATCTAATTAGAACAGTAATTAAAACAAATTAAAACAAGATTAGAACCCAGGTCGTGCCTTTAGAATGATGGGTGACCCCGGTTTGACCTCCAGTATCCCTGCATTCCCAAGGGGGTCAAAGGTCGGGTTAGGGTAGTACATGAATGGAGTTCCATTGAGGATGAGAAGGGCGGAAACGTGGTCCAGAATGAAGCCGAATTCGTCCGGGTGAATTCCGCTCTCTGGAACCTGCCGTTTGGTGTAGATGATGCCTGGAGCCAAGCACGTCATCACAGAGTCGTTCACCACAGTACAAAACTGCAGAGGCACATTCAGAGAACATTCGCTCAAGAGATCTTGTACACAACAGTCTGCTCATAATGACTCTGATAATGGTGGGGGACAGAGAGGATAAGGACAGTTGGCTGGGAACTCACGTTTGTAGTCTCCACTCCTCCATATTTGGCTCTGACTTTGGGTTCCTGAATGGTGAGCAGATTGGTTCCTGTGACAGTGAGGGTGGTGCTCCCACTGTCAGAACAAACAAGCAACAATGACTAAGTTTAGGCATGGAACTCTGAATGGTTCAAGCTGAACTTGTTATCTGTTAGCTAGTCAGCTCGCTCACGTGATGCAGTATGTCAAGCCAATCGTGCGTACTCTCTCTTTGCCTAAAATTGTAATTTGCCCAGTTTGCAAGTTAGCCAGTTTCATTGCAGCGAACATGTATTTATGTCTAATTGTGCAGCAGCAGCATGTCATATATGCTTAAATCAGTATGTCTGTGTATCGTCTAGCAGTAGCAAGTCTCTGCACTAGCTCTGCAGCAGCGTAGCAGATCTAGTACGTAAAGACCAATTTCCTATCAATATGTCACACCCACATTTACATTCTAAATCTTTCAGAGAGTTCACAAAACTAAACTTTAGTTAGACGGGAGATACTCACTTCATTCTTCAAATTGAGTAATGCGTGGGCATTTGTGTGGGTCTGTTGCAAACCCTAGCGAGCCGCCTAACTAGACAGCCTTAAGTTATGCTCTATCTTCCTTAACATATGTTTTTGTGTCCATCTGCAGTGTATTTCAATAGTTTTACTATGTTAACATATGCTAGACGCACATTTTCGACTGTTGTGCCATATCTCCTTTTTTGTTGTTGTTTTTTTTGCTCCATTTCAGGTTGAAAGGAAGGTAAACTTTTAAAAACTCACCTTGAGACAACTGCGTTCTGCATGCGCTGCATCTTGCTTTTTTAGCACGATATGCTATTGGCCTGAGCGGCCCTTATAAGGTAGCAGGAGATATTTGTGTCCGTTGACAGGTTTTGGAACAGTGATTGTGGGTTTACTTACTTTATAATACTCCAGTTTGGCTCCACGCTGGAAATGGTTGGATCCTCGGTGTAAATATAACGTGTATCGCTGGTGACCTCTGCCTTGTCAATGAACAGCTTGACAGATGAAGTCCCAGAACCAGATGCTGATGGTGGGGTCACACACACTATCTCACGCACCGTTCTCCTGTCAGAACAAAACACAAGACCATTAACATACATGAATTATAATTCGTTTGTCCATTATTATTCTATGATTTGAAAAATAAATCATGGCCCAACAGAGAAGACCAGGATATGATGCAATTACGTGCAGGTCCTCCAACCACCCTGCTTTAAAAAAAAAAAAAAAGCTTAAACCATCCATCTTCTAACCTGGACAAGTCAGTAAAGTCAGTGGTCTATTTTTATGGTTTTATAGGGGTTTTGGGCACTTGTCAGCTGGTCAGGTTGAGAAAACTAGCTAAGACCAGCTAAAAAAACCAGCATCATCCAGTCTGGACTAGCATGGAAATACATGCTGATCTAATATAGTATTTTTAGCCACGAAATTACAATATTGTATGTCTTATAAGCAGCTGTTATAATCCTTTAACAACTCCACCAACAACATAAACATTATGTTTCTTGCCTCAACCAATGACTAAAATCATTGTGAGCATCAGAATGTGGACATATTTGAGGATCTCCATGCGTACTCAGTTGATTCGATGTGGAAATGACACATTTTGCTTCCCACAGATGTCGTGGGACACAGATATGATCCGCACCAGAAGATCCGGTTCTGGCAATCGCTGCTCACCTGACAAACAGACACTCTTCCTGGGCCAAAAACACAGTCACAGTGCTGCCTGCGTCCAGATATCGACCTGAGATAGTCAGTCTGGTCCCTCCAGACACGGGTCCTTTCTCCGGCCGCACCCGGCTAAAACTCGGAGTCTAGAGGAAAGAGATATTTCAGAACAAACATGTTAGTAAATAGCGGGGGATGTTGTCACTCCATATGGGGTAAGCTGTCGCAATGGAACCTGCCATTAACCCTCACAGACCCAGTGTAGCACAACTGCAATGTTTGTTTAAAGCAATTAATACCTCATTTTTATTTATTAAAAACGTTACCAACTACACTTTGAACTATATCCTAAGTGCTTAAGTGTGAGGGTGAAATAGATATATATTTTTTTAAGTCTTTTTAAGTTTGCTTAAAAATCAAGATTTCCACATTGACTTCCATTGTTTGCTAAATTCAGCCCAAACTAAAATTTGTTTAAAAATCTAGACTTTTACAATCAGTGGCTTTCTAAAAACACTTTCAAGGAGGAAAATGGCCTTTTAATATTAGTTTTTCAATTTTAACATTTTGAATCAAGATGGAAATTCCGGAAACAGCAATGTAAACGATAACAGAAAAATATCAAATCAATGTTTTGGCCAACAAATTGTATAAATCTACTACATGAATGGGAAACATTCAGGCAAGGATCATATATAAAATGAAGGTAGATTTAAAGGCTGTGTTCTCAGGACAAGGGTATTTTTCAAAAATGTCAGATCGAGGCAAGTTGTCACATGGGTTTCTTTATGTCCACTTGTTTACCCAAAAAGCTATAGCAAAATATTAAGCAGTTAGGAATTGCAAACCATTGCTAGAGAAAACATAAATGTGTAATTGGAAATTTGACTCTAGCTAGAGATATAGCCCTTGTGACAGCTTCCTTGTGTGACAACTATCCCAGTCTCCCCTATGCATCAGCCTTGAAAACCCTACTCTCTAGATTTCGGGATCATCGATTAAAAAACCCATATAGTTTGGCCACTGTCTGACTGGAGTCCCAGTGGAAACTTCCAAACAGATGGGAGCTCAGTGCAGTGTTGATACACACTCGAGCACGCTCTTGCTTTCTCATTCTGGTACTACAAGAAGAAGATTACACTCATCACTGTAATAGAAATGTCCTGTTTGCTGTTGGGGCAAGCAGGGCTCGTTTGTTTCAGCGTAGGATCTGTCAGGCATCGCTGCAGTACTGTCCTTTCACAGTAATTAGTTGCATACCTGTGTAATTGTGTAAGTCTACAAGACTAAAGCTGCCTGGATGCTATTGATTAGATGTTCAGGGAATCCAGGCAGGGCTATCCATTTATGTGTGTGCGTGTGTTCAGCTCCTGGGCTAGGGATAATAAACGAAAGCCCTGTTCCTGCTGGGTACCACTTAAAACTCAGCAGGGAGGAGGGGGTAATTGTGCCACTCTTTACATCGCTTTTCCCCCTCAGCGAACTGCATAATCACATGGTCGCCACAACCAGATCTGATTGGCTAATGGAATGTAGAAGTGGAAGTCCTAATGATTCATTGTGTTTAGGTAGAATACCTGATTGGCGAGTCTCAAATGATGGGAACTTATTGATTGGCTGAGTCTAAATCACCACAAACAAGATGTTACTAGAGATGAGGAGATCTATAGGAAAATAATGATAAGATATCTTAAGAATAACATTGGGACGTACCACAAAAGAGTATGTTTGAGACGATTGCGTGCGATACTCTGCACTGCAGTCACCGATACACAACTCCACCGGACCACCAGGCGGGTTCAATATCTGAGATTCCTCCATATCACACACAATCCTGCAGGACAAACACACGCACATTGAAAACATACCTGTGTAAAACATTGCCCAAACAGGGATAATAACTATTTGACTATAACAAGCAACATGGCAAGAGGTTTACAAAGTACCAAAGCAGCCTATGGGAAGTTCCCATACCAACAGACAAGTACTAAAAACCTCCATGTTATTACCATATAAAGCCATGATTTTTTGGACATGTCCTATAGTAAAACCACACTTTTCAGGACATGTAATATGCAGGGGTTAAATTGGGCCAGTTCCAGATCCATTTGACAGGTTCCTTCTCTATTTAATGAGTGTACTTGTTTAAAAATATTTAGTTCACCTGTTTCTTAGATACATTATTATGCTACTAGCATATTAAATGGTTTCACTGTTATTTGAATTTATGTTGATTCTGCATTTATTTTAATTATGTGTATGTTTTGTTTCCTTTGAAAAAAATATTTTTTCTAGCAAATCCGCAGTGGGATTCAGGCGCGAAGCGGTCCAGTATAAAAGTTGCAAACACCATTCCTCCGAATTTTCGGACTAAGGGACGGAGCGCATTGCTCGCACCCAGAAAAAACAAAAACAAAAAAAAACTCTTGAGTCTGTAGTGCGGCCAGCTAATACAATGTCTCATTCCCTTCATCTAAGGGAACCGAGATTACATGCATAACCAAGATGTTCCCTTACAATTCAGTTCACTAGACATTGCATCATTAAGCTGAAGCAGTGGGCAACAGTGTCCCATCACGCCGCAATACACGACATAACCCTCCCAGAGTGGAAACATGACACTGCAGTCCTGCGGGATGGCGACCAACACGAGTATGCCGCAAGTGAATGACCTTCATGGTGAGCCAGGAGGGGAACACTCAGAATGGATATACAAACTATAGTCATATAGTATGAATAAACCTCTTCACGAATCAGGAAGGAAGTTTTATATATAATGAAAGTGCTTGTGACTTTGGAAAATACAACGGTTTGAATGAAGGCGGTTGTGTAAATGACAGGGAGCCCATACTTAAAAAGAGGGGCAAAATTCTCACTGCAAGAGAGGACTTGCAATGAGAGAGATGTACGCAATTCGCACCCTGCATCTCATAAGCTAGGGCGATAGCATCAATGATCCAATGAAAAAGTCTTTGCTTGGAGATGGACATTCCTTTTGTGCATCCTCCATAGCACACAAAGAGCTGGTCAGACAGCCTGAACTGGCAGGTGGACTCAACATATGTGTGTTGCGCTCGCACAGGGCATAACAAATGCAAAGACTGTTCCTCGTCCAAATTAAATGGAGGAGGGGAAAAAGGATTGAAGGTGAACCACCTGCGCTCTGAAGTATGTGGTTGAACCTTAGGGACATAGCCTCTTCTGGGTTTTACAGTGGCTTTTGAAAGACCCAGACCAAACTCCAGACATGAATTGGCAGTATTTGCAAATCATCAACATGTTTTACTGAGGCCAGAGCAAGCAGTAATGCGGTGTTAGGTCCCAAGTTGGAACAGAAGCCAGGTGAAGGAGGTTTAGCCGCCCCGCTCCCCTAAGGAACTTTATGATTAAATCATGTTTGCCTATAGAGGTGCCGGCTTCGGGTGCTTCCAATTAGTGAACACATTTCATCTCTGAGCGTAAAGGCGTCTTGTAGACGGCGCTCTAGCCTGTAAAATGGTATTCATCACCGACTGAGTCAGTTTTGGCACGTTTAGTGCGCTCCGTTTGGGGGCCACACATGCAGGTTTCACAGCTTGGGCTGATTTTGCCCTGCGCTTGAAATGCGCTTGAAGAGGAGATCCCTCCTCAACATTTTGAATGGGCGCTTCGCAAGTGCGTGAATCAACTTATCTAAAATTGGCTTTCTTTGCCATAGTGCTCGCCACGCATCCGCGTAATGGGACAGAGGGCTATTTGGTTCGTTCATTATATGATATAACGCGTCGCTCACCATTGGGAAGCGGTTAGGCATAAATGTGTATTTTGTGTTCATAACACCGGCGTGTCAGAACACTGTTGAAACGGGGCGGTCGACGTGCAAATTGGATTGCATAATCATGTTCGATCGTTTTTTAACACCCAGATGAAAATAACGTCTGTGTAACGGGACAGAGGGTGATTTGGTTTGTTCATTGTATGATATAATGTGCTGCTCGCCATTGGAAAGTGGTTGTGTACATGTATATGTAAAAAGTGGCACCATAATACAATATTTTTTGGTCATAATATACTGGTAATACAAAAAAAAAATTCCAACACCATGCAATGGTAATACCATGTTTTTTTTCCTACATTCTCAATTTTATGGTGCAAGAACAATCATTCAATACCATTGTTTCACCTTTTCTGTACCATGATACAGCCAGAGTAAGCACACACTGAAACTTGAATAGCCTCATATGTTGTATCAAATATTTTGTATAACTCACCTCTCAGCACTGATATATTCAGAAGCTGTGGGGTAACAGCGCACCCCCGCCACACGCACATATGTAATCTCTCGAACCAGCAGCCCCAGATTCTCTCCCTCAATGGTCACGCGAGTGCCACCCTCTTTTGGCCCCGTCAGTGGGCGGATCTACAGAGAGACAGAAAACATAGGTTTCTCATTGGAGGATCTAAAAGAGAAAAGTCCCTATTTGGATTTAGCTAGACAAGCGTGTGTTACCTTAGCGATACGCGGATGACTGCAGCGTACGTTGCGTCGTCCCTGATGCATCCAGTTGTGTTCAGGTGATGGACAGTGCTGCTTCAGGAGACATTTCTTATCGGCAAGACACCAGCCACATTCAAACATGCTGTCTGCTTTTAGACACAGTCCGCAGCTGTCCCTCTGCGCTTCACACTTGTACAAGAGAGCTACACAAACAGACATAAAGAGACATAGAGAGTGAGAATATAGCCAAACTCTCAGCTGGCCAGTTAAAAGCAGGGCATGTTTGGAGTGGTGCCAGCTGCACTGTGCCAATCGATAATTGAACTGTAAGGGGAAGGTAGGCAAAGCCCACGCCTGCGTTTACTGTGCCATGATTCACTGTGCTGCCCACATATACAAATAAATCTGACCCTAGGCCTCTAGGAAGCAAAGAATCAAGCTGTTCTGGTGTGGTGGGAGTATTGAATACACAACTAGTGTCTACACAGACAGCTACGTTCTAAGGTGATTGATTTGAAACAGTCTTTATGGGTAGCAACTCCATTAATGGTCACTTACATTTGCAATGCAAACACCACTCTTCCCATGTTGCAAAATTACTGTGTAAGTCTGCCTCAGGGCCGTTTGAACCAAACTTGTTTTTGCTTACTGTTTTTTGATAATTATTCTAATGTAAAAATGTGCGTCTTGTGTCTTGCGCTGGAGCGCCATGTTTTTAAGGTGGCATGTCTAGTTAAAAGTGCTTTGGAGCACAGAGATTTAATTAATGCTTAAGAGTTTCCAATGGAATCTGATAGCATGTTAGCATGCTGTTAAGCTAACAATGCGATACTCTAATATACATATATATAGCATACTGAAATACTGCATGAAATAGCACATTTTAATTGGTGTGACCTATTTTTCACTGATATTTTATTGCTTGTATGAAATTGTTAATTGCATTTTTTAACAAACTTGTTGCTCTGCAGTCTATGATAGCCTTATCCACAAATTACATGCAATGCTGTGTTAAATATTGACCAAAACAAGTATCTTAGAAGGCAGCATAATTTTGTTGTCTACTGTTTGGATTGGAACAGATTTCATGTCAGAAACATGCATGTACTGCCTAAAAATGCTGCCTTAACCTTACAAAAAATGACTGGGGTAATACCACGATAATACCATGGCACTTTGATACCGTTGTACCATATTGCACTATGTACAGTGATATTTACATGGCACTTCAAGGTACTTCAAAGAATATCATGGCATTACTATGAACACTTAGGGATGATTCCGATATAGTCTTTTAGCATGTTAGCATGTTGCTAAGCTAATGACATGACAGATTTTCTTTTATATGGAGATACCAACCTCTGCAGCTTTACCATAGGAGAGAGCATAAAGGTAAACTTGCATGTTTTTAAGTCACTGTTTGCTGATACCATACAAATGAATAGGGAGAGCCATAAACCGACACCTACCTGTTGCAAAATTGTCTGTGACTTCTCTTATAAAAGAGCAATTTTATCATTGTAAACTTCACACATTTTAACATGGTGAAGATTAGCAGACAAGCGGTAACTACATTAAGTGATGAGCTGTTTCATGAAAAAAGCACTTTATTCAGCGTACTGAATTATCTCCTCCATTAACATCCATTAAAAAAGAATGGCCTCTGGTTTCCTTGCAAGTGTGCCGTTGCATTGGGCTATACTTTTCTAACCTTGAAGGCTGGGTGTGATATTCAAATAAACAGTGAAATAACCTATTTTAATTAAGTATTTTTCAATATAACTAAATATATTTAGGCCAAAACAACATATCTGTCGACTTGTCAGACATCTTTGCTACTTGCTATATATTCTACGATTGTTTTATCCACAACTCATGTGATACTGCCTTAAATTGTGACCAAAACAAGGTATCTTTATAAGGCAACATACTGAACATATTGCACCATGAACCGTGATATTCATATGGTACTCCAGGGCAGGGGTTTACTAACTTTTTAATGGCAAGGGACCCACATTAATTTTTTTTATGTATTTAACCCATTAATATGGTGAGAAAAATGGTCATATAATAAAAACATGTTTACTGTATTATCATATTACTAAAATCGAAAAGAAATGAAAATCACTGTCATATACAGGTACAGAATATGTATATGCATAACATGAAGGGAAACAAATTATTTAAAAAAAAATACTTTTATGAAGATGAAAGTAAAAATATGAAACGTCATGGATCAATATTTACTGAGTAATGATTTATTTTGTAGAAAGTGGGTGCTTGTTAATGCCCCCTTAGGCCTTCATGTCAGGGGTAAATGTCTATGAAGCCTTAAAATGCTGTCTAGGTAGGCTGCTCACTAGGTTTTGGAAAACCGTTCAAGCAAGGTGGGTGTAAAAGTTGAATTGCTCATATGATCTACGAATAGAAGACCACTAAAAACATGACCACAGACTAATAGTTCACACAAAACCAATAATTTACCACTGAGATTGTATCTGCAGACACACAGTGAGCTATGAGTTTGTCCATTTTGGTTTCTCTCCCGGCTCAATTCCTCTGAAAGCACAGAAACTCTTGGTAATGGAGTGCTTGATGAAGTTCTCCTCAAGATATACAGTATGTATGTATATATATATATATATATATATATATATATATATATACATATACATACACATGATTTATTTCACTTAGGGGTGTACTCACTTTTGTTGCCAGCGGTTTAGACATTAAATGGCAGTGTGTTGAGTTATTTTGAGTTATACAAGCTGTACAATGTACAAAAATGTGAGGGGTGTACTCACTTTTGTGAGATACTGATATATATATATATATATAGAGAGCGCTTCCTGGAGGTCTTTTGGTTCTTATTTCTTAAAGTGTTGAAAGTGAATGCAAAGTGACAACGTAGACAGGTTAAAAGCTGACGGACACAGACTCTACACCATTCACGGCAGTAATTTGATTTTATACTGTATAAGGCAGACGTCTTGCTATCAATAAAATATGCTGTCCTGGCTATGAGAATATCTGATAGACTAAGTTTGTTTGAACAGAATGCGAAATCCATATGAAATCAAATAAAAGATACATTAAGTTCCACTTTACACAAAAAGTAACAGGAAAGGTTAATAATATGAATGCTGGGAGGATAACCTCAATATTTCTTTGAGAGCTCTTGTTTTCACAAAGACATTTGCTTCAACACTCCAAAGTCACTAGAGGGCTTTAGAATGTTGCTCTGTGTGATAAGGTTATCTAAAACTGCCTCAACAGTCACCTTTATAAGATGTTAAAAATCTAAGGCAGGACTGGATAATTACGAGAAACTGCATCAATGAGCCTGTTTACATGAACCATCTTAACAATAATGCTTAATAAGCGGACACTGTGTAAAGTCATGTAAATGCCTTACATGGTTTTCTTTTATTGGTATAAGGTCAAGTAATAAAAATGTCATGTCAAAGCAGAGAATAATCTGATGCATTAGTGTCTAATGAGTAAATTGCCGTTCCCTTACGACTCAGTACACTTGACATTATGAATTTCCCCGGCCTTTTACGCATGAAGCTGTCCAGTATAAAAGCGGGCACGCAAACAACATTTCTCCGAATTTTCTTCCTTCAAGACGGATTTATCTCACATCTAGAAGCCTTTTACTACTTAGCCGTCGACATACACGAGTCAGCGGGTGGGATCTTCATGGGAACGAGAAGATCCTCCACTTCCCTGCAGTGTTCCGGTGAACATTTACACAGCCATGCCACTTCACGCTTCGCTGGTGAACGGGTCGCTTCAGCATCCCGATTCCCAACAGCGCTTCGGCAGGAGTTTTGTATCCTTATAAGCTATTGTGATATTGTGTGTGTGTGTGTGTGTGTCTGTCTGTATATGCATGTATGTATGTATGTGTATATATATATATATATATATATATATATATATATATATATATATATATATACACACACATATATATATATATACACACACATATATATATATATACACACAGTATATAACTAAAAGAGCTGCTTACATATTCGCGTCATTCCATGCAGAGACAGCTCTCATAGAGACAGACTGCCCTCACTGTGAGGGTATGAGTCTCAAGACTGTGAGGGTATGAGTCTCAAGACGCATCGTTCGCAAATCACCCTCGCTCTGAGGGATGATTCAGCCTCCTGCGTCCTCCCACCCGCCTCTTCTGTGACTCCCAAGGTCGAGCAGGACGAATTTGAGGTGGATCTCATGCCGACACACGCCCTGCAAGCCCCACAATCCCCATATACTGCGTCTATGCCGATACAGTATGTACATGTTGAGCTTCGGCCCTCTGCATGAGCGCATGGCCTCATCACATTCGGCAGTTCTGACGCTGGGGATGATGTAATGTCTCTCACTGCATCTAGTGAGTGGTCAATGAATGACCTTGCTGCCCCTTCCCCAAGCGAGGGCAAGGATGCTTCGCATCCTTTCAAGGGCGGTCAATGAACTCGGTCTAGTGGTCTCCTCCAGAGAAACATGAGAAATCTCGCCTTGATGAATGGTTCTTGCAGTCTGGATGCCCTCAAGCGACCGTGTTCCAAAGATCTGCCCCATTCTTTTCCCAGCATTTCCATGCGATTGGACGCAGGGCTCACTCTGTCAATGCTCAAAGTTTATGTTGCGACTATATCTGCGTATCACGCACCTAAAGCCGGCACCTCTATAGGTAAACATGATTTTAGCAAAATTACTTAAGGGGGTGGGACGGCTAAATCCTCCTTGCTTGGCTACAGTCCCAACTTGGGACCTAACTTTGGTCCTAAAAGTGCTCACGGGGCCTCCCTTTGAGCCTCTGGACTATGTTGATTTGTGTGTGCTTTCTCTTAAGACCGCATTACAGCTGGATTTGACCTCATTAAAACAGGTCGGTGATTTGAAGCACTGCCAGTTGACAATTCATGTATGGAATTTGGTTTGGTCTTTCAAAACCCACTGTCAAATCCAGAAAAGGCTAAGGTTCTAACCACACCCTTCAGAGCGCAGGTGGTTTCTCCTTCAAGCCTTTTTCCCTCCTCCATTTAATTCAGATAAGGAATAGTCCTTGCATTTTATATGCCCTACTGTGAACGTTACACACTTAGGTTGTACACACGCGCTTAACACAAATACCAAATCACAAGTACGAGCAATAAAAATAAAGGTACTTGCCTTAGTGAAGGCAATGACACTTACCTCGCATGGAGGATGGTTTGTCGATTGGAAAGTCGCTGTCCCACACAATGGAGAAATCTACGGGCAGGTCTCCCATCTCATTCCCTTCATACCAGTACTGTAAGAAAACAACGGAAACAAAATGAGTCACTATACTTAGAAGAAAAGGAACCTGATCTTTTTTATTCTTTAAAACAAAGATCATTCAAGTTTATTAGGTTTATTATGGTTATTGAAGGGATCGTTTCACCAGGAAAATTTTGGGGGACAATGCCCTCATCTAATATTTTTTTCCATTAATTTGGTCAAAACTGAAATGAACAAATCCATGTATTACATCAATAAATCTTATATTAAATTGCATTTATTATATTGTTACTATGGCTGCGAATTGTTTAATTTATTTTTAACTAATTAATCACTAATTATTCTGTGATTAAATTATGGTACCTGGCACATTACAAGACATAAAACATAACATTAAAAAATGATCATAAATATATTAACTTTATACTTTGTCTCAAAGAACTTGCAAGAAATTGGTTAGACATCATTTACTTCAATTATTTAAATATGTACATGTTAAAATGTACACTTTTTTGTTTTTAGCGGATAGAGATAATTCGACAAATTTTTACAGGTATTAATCTTTTATACAAGTATAACATGCCATAAAATCAGTGGATAGGTTAAATTACAATTTGGGCAAAATCTTGAGGCGTTTGACAGTGGAATTTTTTAAATTATAGGATCAAATAGGCAGATTTAATTCATATCAAACTTTTACCAAGAGAAAATTAAGTGTACATTGCCAATATATTATTAGACACTATAAAAACAGAAAAAACATATTGAATGCTGAATTTTAAAATCTCAAAACAATTATTTTCGTTCAATCTGTACAAGTATTCTTGTCTACAGCTTGCTGAACGGAAAGGTCCTTCTTGTGCACACGCTGGGTCCCTCTCGAGTGGTTTTGCTTTTGAAAAGTGTTCAGATGAAAATCAGTGAGCAGCTTGCCCACATGACTCGCCCGCTTGCGGATGAAAAAATTTATTTCTCCATAATAAATGCAAGTACCTTCTGGAAATATGTGTATGCCAACGCTAGCCACAGAAAGGGGATAAAAACATTAGTGAATTTTCACCCCTTGTACAAAAGTGACTTGGCAGGCAGCAGATACAATAACCCAACCCCCACCCTAATCGGAGACTGTAAGGCTGAGTAGCCAGCCAGGAACAACTTGGGACACTTTTCTCCTATCGGATTTTCATTGCCATGAAGTATAAAAAACTAAATGGATACTGCATTCATTTTTTTATGCATTAAACAAAAAATATAAACGTGTTAAATTTCCCAGCCCTAATTGTTACATGTTTATTGTTAACATGCATAATTTGTACTAATTACAAGTATTAGTAGATATTACTGTCTCTTTAAGAAAACTGTCTGTTTTGAAAATTGTTTGAAAATTCATCATGTGTGTGAATAAATTCGTTTTGTTCCCTCCTTCACGATTTACGGTCAGGCATGTGTCCGTCTAAACATGCAGGTGGAAAATTACTTAAACAAATGAAGACATAAGAACAATTATAAATGTAAAAATAATAATTACAATGAGGATAATAAGTATCAGTTTATATATTTTGTATTATTTTACAGGCTGCAGAGGTGCGTTCACAATATACTGCTCTGTGGAAGTAAAGTGAACTGAACTGAAAGCACCTCCTGAACTGAGAAGTCTGAGGTCATTTGCAGCACTCATAGACGATACTGTTCTTGCAAAAATTAAATAATAATAATAATAATAATAATAATAATAAATCTGAACGTAGAAACAGAGTGAGATCCTTAGATGCGCGTTCCACAAGACTGCACACCTCTGTATCAGCACGTCATATGTGCGCATAGACGGCTATTCTGTCATCCGTTCTTAATAATATAATAAAGTGTTTCTTCAAGCATGTGTCTTTGTGCAAACGGGAAAATCATTGTAATATTAATTTGATCATAAAAATAGTCTAATTATAATTAGAATTGAATACATTAATGGGGAAAATGAGCCAAATATCATCTTGACATCGTCAAAGGCATCAGCTATTGGCGATCACTCATCATCACATCATCAATGCCCAAGATCATTGTCTGTCGGCACAACCTAACGTACATTTCTCTCTATGAAGTTAACAAAATGTTCAGACAGTCTCAGTCTCTGCTGGTTTTGCAGACACATTCAGGGTCATTACCACTTTTGCCGGTGTCGCTGTGGCTAGCTTCATGCGTGCACTTGTAAAATGTATATATTAAAGGCTCATTATTATGGTTGAGTATTTCTCTGTAATGTAGAACAGTGTTAGAAATGTTACTTATAACATTCTTTCTCAACCCTGGAACTCAAACCGTTTTCTGAACAATTTATTTATTTATTTATTTTTTTACACACCACAGCTTTAATTTTCTTGATTTCACAATTTAACAAATCCATGACATTCCCATGTTTTCTATCATTGTGGGAACCCTGCATAGTTGCATTGCGTTATGAGTTGTGCTCTGACACATTTGCAACGATGCACAAAACGAAAGCTTGCTTAGCTAGAAACGTGTTCATTCATGTATTTGTGTAAAGTATGTTTCGGTCCTATGATGGAGACATAGAGAAAAGGAGAAAAAAAGATTATTTACAAGCTAGGACATTTTTGCTAGAGCGTAAACAGCATGTATAATATGGCGCCTCCAAACATGCAGTTGCAGCTCGTCAGGTGGAGCAGAAAGCAGGTGACGGTGGTTTTTACTGTCTGGGTTTAATTAGTTAGAAACAACAGTGAGAGCACTCAGCCAACAAAACCCTGAGAGAATATCGCTGATCAGGCTCATCGATCGGTGGGCAGAACTCGAGAAATCTAACCAGAGGGAGGCTTCAGATTCAGCATTACGAACTAGCATGGCTGCACTTTTACGCTTCCCTCTCCATTAAACTTGTGATTATGCGGTACCTTTTGAAAGGTCTTCAAAAAACTTTCAGGTGTGAATAAATAAACGTGCATTTCTAGTTTCAACATTCTTTGTACTTCAGACATTTGTTGGACAAGAAAAACTAGCTTCAATGCATTGCTCAGAATTCTAAATATTGATACATGGCATTAAATATTTTTGATTTCATCATCATTTATGTTTATGTTTCACCAGCAAAAAATGATCAAAAACAACATTTTGAGCCGAGGACCTCTGGTTCACACAATGACCCATGTCAGGGTAACACTACATTATTTTGATGGCCCTAGTAGATATTTAACTGACTATAAGTGACTCATCAACTGGCCTACTATAGCTAGTAAACAGTGTTTCAACAAACATTCAGTAGACAATCAATATCCTGTATAACAGCAGCAAAATAACAGTTATCGACAGACTTGCTATAGCTAGTAAACAGGGTTTCAACATACATTATCTATATAGATCTATATTAATGACCTTTCAATGAACTGATGTTCTCAACAATAATGTAAGTAGGCCGTTAATATAGACCTATATAGAGACTACTGGAAGTCTACTGAATGATTGTTGAAACACTGTTTACTAGCTATAGCAAGTCAGTTGATGAGCTGTTATTTTGCTGCTGTTACACAGGCTATTGATAGTCTACTGAATGTTTGTTGAAACACTGTTTACTAGCTATAGCAGGCCTGTTGATAAGTCTCTTATAGTCAGTTAAATGTCTACTTGGGACCATCAAAATAAAGTGTTACCCATGGTAGTACTATGGTACTTTTTGAGGGGTATCTCAGTGCAAAAACCTGCTGTCTTAATTTTGGGCCCTGTGTCCAGATGACAATATCGCTATTCTAAGAGAAGTTCCCCCCACAACAGTGAACCTGGGCTACAATTATTTCCACTTATGGCAAAACCCAAATCTATGTTAAAAAATGGCAAAAGAATGCTCTGACCCATTGAAAGCTCATGATTAGCCCAGTCTTTAGGGCTGATAGAAACGTCAGCTGTTATATCAGCACTCATTCATCCGAACAGCCCACATAAATCACAACAGAGAAAACAAGCAGCACCACATCGTTCCCCAGCAGTACTAGAGGCCCTGAAAAGTGGAAAAATGGCCCTCGTGGTGTGTGTATGCAGTGAGCTGGAGTCTTTTTGCAGCTGTTTTCTGGGAAATATTTAGGAGGAACTCAAGTGAGCTGTGCAGTAGACGAAATGGTGAAAGACTGAACTAAATCTCACTCAACCTGTTGACGCCACGCACCCAACAGTCATGCATTTCTATGAGACAGCTGCTGGGGTCTGGACCATCTTAATTGGGGTCAATTATGGTTGACATGCACACTGGCACAGGTCATGGAGGGCACTTCAACATCATTAACTTTTTTGGAATTTGCGGAGCAATTTTACACCCAACCTACTGTAACTAAGAAAAAGGCTCAATTTACAATTGCATTACACAAAATGCACGTTGATGGTGCAACAAAATAAAGAGAAAAAAAAATCACGCTATAGTGTGAAAGTAGTATTCGCCAATTTACCTATAATAACAAATTTAACAAATTAAAATGGTTTTCTTTGATTTAATTTTGTCCAAAGGGCCTCATTTGTGTAACATGATCAAAACTGTTAAATTGTTACATTCTTTCATAAATGGTTGCATTCAAAAGGCAAGAAACTACATGGGGTTATTGCCCAAAATACATTGTGTATGACTTGCAGCTTTTGTCAGAAAAATCAAGAGCAACTCAAGAGTTTAATTTTTTTTCAATACTTTTTTTTTTATTGTTCGAATGATTAAATTCAAAGTAGCAATTTATGTAAGAATGCCAAAAAATTATGTGAAAATGGTTTTATAAATAGTTTGCATCAATCTCTGTAAGAATGCATCAATGTATGTAGTTTTAATAAACAATTTACACAGACATTTGTTCAGCTCATGTTTCACAACTGCCCTATAAGATCAAACATCAAATGAAATCTAAAATACATACAAAATTAGTTTTATTAAAACACGCATGTACAAAAATATAAAAAAAAGCATTCAAAAATCATGAAAGCTGCAAAAGGAGCAATATGCATATTGATAGACGCTTGTATTTTAATAATGCACACTTCTAGAATTTTAAAATTTTCTGATGATATTTTACATTTCGTTTGGATAATTAAATTCAAAGCATCAAAATATGTAAGTTCATGTATGTAAGTTAATTTCAATAAGAATTATTTAATTAACGGTTTACGACAATTTCTGTGAGAATGCGAAAATGTATGTGGCTTAAATAAACAATTTATGCAAATATTTGTTCAGCTTCTGTTTCAAAACTGCCCAATGAGTTTATAATGTCATGGCAAGTTATTCAATTGAAACTTATTCTAAAAAACATAAAAATGGGTTTCATAAAATTACAAACATTTACGACAATATAGAAAATACAGCATATAAAAATGTGGGTAGTGCATTGCACCTGCGGCCTCTGTTTGTGTTGACAAAAGCTGTGAAAGGATTCATATCCAATATTCATTTTGACAGATGTTTGTCTTTCCATAAAGCACATTTATAGAAACCGCATATTTTGTGATGTTTTTGTATTTCGTTTGATGTTCAAATGATTAAAGCCGCAACTTACGTAAAAACTTACATTTATGTGAGAATGCAACAATTTAAGTGGTTTTAACTAACAAATTAGACTGAAATTCATCCAGCTTGTTTTTCACAACTACCCTATGAGTATAGAAATGTCATGCCAAGTTTCAATTATAAATACATTTTAAATGATTCAATTAAAACTTGTTCGAAACATCAAATGAAGTTTAAAAACATAAACATGTTTCATAAAAATACAAGCATTTTCGAAAATACAGCATCTAAAATTCTAGGTTGCGTCAAAGTATGCTGCCTCCGCTTGTGCTGACGAAAGCTATGAGAAGAGTCACGTGCAATGTATTTTGGGCAAAACCATGATGTATTTTCCTGCCTATTGCCTCTCCTGCGGTGAAAGGCGCCACAGCTTTGAGGAGATTAGCCTCGGTGTGTAAATGGGTGGAAGCCTTTGTGTTTTCCTATACAATACCGCTTATCTCTGCCAGTAGTGAATTGATTTTCCTCCGGCTTGTCTTCCCACTGTATCGTGGCGTGCTGTGTGTAGACAGCCTGGCCTGGTTCTGTCAAAGGCCTTATTAGAAATGACTGGCAAATGACAGCAAGGTAATCTTACCTTTTAAAACCCTCCTCAATTTATCAGCAGCCCGAATGTGCAAACCAACCCAAGACGTGTACTATCAGAGGAATAATGGCTATTTCCACCATTTGGATTTAGCTTTATAGACCTCCTTGTGGTATTTTTCAATTCTGCTTGCATGTTTAATCAAAGAATATAATGTGCATGAGCAGCAAGCAGTGTTTTAAAAGAGATCACTCTTAAAATTTGCTGTCCTCAATAATCCACTTATTGGACCAAATTTAATACAGCCGTTTACGGCACTGGCGATGATGAATAACCATATACAGATATTGACTCATGGGGAAAAAATGCTGCTTCTTGAAAACCTGGCCTTCCCCTGAAATTAAGTGACTGCAATTAATTCAAGTGGAACTTGGCGGGACTGTGCTTTAAGCATTTACGTAGGAATGTATTGTTGAAAGGATGTTTGCCAAAGGTCTTCATAGACACTGGGTCACTTTCATTAACCAAACTCAGAAAATAAATATATAAAACCTTTTGGTGAATCAAGAGTTCTACCTGAAAATGTATACATATTTATGCATAAAAGTGTTTTTTTTTTTTTTTTGCGTTTACCCGTATGGGTGCATAAGTATTTATGTATTTAAGCGTTTTTGGATATACACAAACCTGTGCATGAACGCTTGAGTATACACCTTTTTGTGCATTTAACTTGTGTGCAAACGTTTTCACAAAGAACCCCACTTATGCAAAAGTCCCTGCGCCCTGGTGGCACATCTTTATAGAGCACTGTGAAGAAAGCCCTTAAATGGAAATGGTTTGGGCATGTATTATGCAAATTATTGCAAATTATAGGCACGCAGTTCTTCATTTAGAATCATCCAGATTAATTAACATTAGAACTAGTGCAAGACCAAATTTATGCGAGTGTGCATCTGTTATGAATCTGTTAAAAGTTTTTGGCTCCGCAAAAAGCAGCAAGCGACTTGTACACAATTATCAGTCAATGAGACCCACCGTTTCTGAATACGCTTGGCTCCGGTTAACCTGTCAATGGCGTCTCCTTTCAATGACAGATTGAAAATCAATATAAGGTAATGATGAAGCTTTTGTCCATTTAATTAAGTTACAAATTGAACCAGACTCAGCAGAAAGACATAACGACATCAATGGTACTTGGAAAATGAGTTGAGTGTGCGTGCTCATTATTTTATGGTAACTTAATTACTGAATCATAGCTATCCTATTACTAAGCGCAGTCCAGTAATAACAGAAAGTAATTCATTTCAACCAAACGTTGCGTCATTGGTTAATTTCTAGGTTGGGAGAGGGGAATTCTTGGTTATGATAAAAGATACAGCCACAAAGTATGCAACATCAGTCCCTGTCAGTCCAACTATGATGGGATTTGGTTTGGTCGAGAGCCACAGAAAATAAATAATGCTAGGAGTGTTCTGCTAAAGAAAGGAGGACAAAGAAAGCCGCCACATGGATATGCAAGCAATGACTGTATGGCTGAACGCGTGTCACCATAAATGAGGTGAGCGCACCAATCCGAGGCAAACCAAAGCATTCTTTCCTTGTGAGGATTGAGTTGATCCCAAGCAGCAATGTCTGGTGCGGGGATTTCTTAATTTGGAGGTTCAAGCACAGCTGAGCCTCCTAATACACGAAGAGACGCTTTGGGCACATTTAATGCAATGAGATGCATTAAGCCATGGACATATACAGTAGATTGATTACCGTATTAGTTGATCAATTTATTTTAATAAGGTCCACCTGCTTCCACACGGCAACCCAATAGCGTGTACAGTTTATAGAAACTGTGGTGCAAAGCAAAGACAATGTCACCCGCTACAGCTAACTACACAGAAACGTCAAGCTGTGAATGCGAGTAAACGAAATAGCTTTTTTGGCAGATTACCGTGCGAAACATTTCAGGAATTGACAGACATTGGTTGTACGCATGCAAACATGTCACGAAAGAAATGGAAAATTCCAAAATGGAAAATTCTTTAGTCTTCTAAAGACATACGATAGCTTTGTGTGAGAAAAAGACTGACATTTAAGTTGTTATTCACTCAAAATCTTGACATTTGCCCTTTCCTTCATGAGAGAAGTTGCAATGTCAGATGTGGTTAACAAAACTGGACTGAATGATCAATTTTTGAATCAAACTGATCCAGTTTACTGATCTTTAGTGGACAGAGAAGTTAAGAGCTCATCATTGAATTATTAATTACATGTTGGTCCATTTCTCACACAAAGTTATCGTATAGCTTTTGCACAAAACAACTAAGTTGTATGGATGACTTTCTAAACCTTTGCACTTTTATCATGTTTTTGTGTTCTTTTTTTAAGCTTGAAAGCCTCAGTCCCTATTTATTATAATTGTGTGGAAAATAGCGACCAGCACAGTCTTCATAATTTCTGGAAATACATGTGTTTCCCAGAAGAAAGAATGTCATACAGGTTACAGACAATAAAAGGGTGAGTAAATGACAGAATGTTCACTTTTGGGTGAACTATTCCTTTCAAATATGTTCCATTACGTTAGTAGGGCATAAAACCGCTAATGCCTGATTGAGCACTTGATGAGAATAATAGATTAATTAGGTGGTTCAAAATGCCTGACAAAAATAACATGTAAGTGTTTTTATTCTAAAAGCTTCCACTATCCTGCATGGAGGATAATGGGCTTCTTTATGAGGGCCCCGCCATCAAAAGCCTGGTTCAGAACTTAGCCATTGTGTAATAAAGGTCTTAGCGGTACGTTTCCCCGGTAACACGACCGGTGCCTGTCGCTAAGGGTCCAACACTCCATGACTACAATCAAGCTCGTACCTCTAATAACTTCACTACTAAGTACAGTAAAGCCATTCGAAACGTAAGGGATGCTGAACAATAGCAGTATTGTGAGATACTGAAAAGGCTAAATTGTAGGGTGAGGCAGGAACAGGAAGCAGCTGAGAAATTAGGGAGAATGCAGGACCGGTTAACTTGATTTTTGTCAGAAATAATGACCCCCTCAATTCCAGCGACATGCCCAAAGGGAGATCATTTACATTAAGAAAAGAGCTGATTAACTAGCTGTAAAACTACACCAGCAGCTTGTGTGTCTTTATCTTCAACACTATGAGGTCAACATCTTTTCAACATTACAGTAAATGTATAGTTCAGGTCCTGGATGCTGATTGATCGATACAGTGTTCCAGTCCTGCTAAAATACACAAAATTACACTACAGTAATAACCTTGAATACGTTGACTTTACTCAATTGATTGAGTAAACTCAATTTCTCAACTGAATTGAGTAATGGCGTCTCCAAAACTTAGTAGACTTAACTCAGATTTGCTATTTAAATATTGTTGTTTCTACTTACTAATTATAGTTGCACAAATTCAAGTCAGTTCAGGACACTCTGGAATGTTAGTAAAGGGTTAAACTTTAGGTCTTTTCCCCCATTAGAAATCCTATATTTACTGTGCATTATCACATTTAGAATCAATGGGTTCATCCAGTAACACCTCGGCCTAACCAGACGCGACACGATAAGATTCCAGCAACAAGCTATCTGCCTGTCCACAACAGACGCGTTCACCGTGATATTCATACATAAAACAGGGGTCGGAAACCTATAGCACGCGTGCCAATGGAGCGGTAATCACCGGCATGCCAGCAACGGCAAGAGAAGAGTAGACTATTTTATTTATAGGAAATTCCGCACTTGCATTCCAGTTTGCATCTTCATGTAATCCGTCCTCATGATCACGCAGCATGTTTTTCATCAGCTGAATGTGAAGCTAAACAACAATGTGATGAGACTGCAGTACACCCAACAGACTCGTGCCATGTGCAAGCCATTCACACGTCACTTTCGGTAAATCGCGCAGGTTAAAACATGCCCGTTTTCCTTCAGCCAGGCTGCACGGATGACAGCCATCATTCCGTGTTTCATTTGTTTCTTTTTGTTTTCAGAACAGCATGTGAAGTTATATGGAAAACACCACTATAAATCATACATATTAATGAACCCAGCATACAGGTACACACTCTTTAAACCATGGGCACACTCACAATGTCATTAAACGATGAAAGGAGAAAACATAAAACATACAAATCTGAGTCTATTCAAAATATAAATTAAACCTGGAAATAAAGGTTTAGGATTTTGCAGGTGCGATTCAGCGAAAAGGGCTAAAAAGTTGATTGGCTTGTGCTAATGGCTTGCATGCACAGCTTGAGTCTTGTAACACTTTAATAGTGTTTAACCTCCCATTCAGCTGATGAAAACACTGTGTGATCACGAGGAAGGATTACATCAAGATGTAGATTGGAATGCAGGTGCGACAACTTTGAAAAATGACATAATTTAAGAAATATTTAAGATTCCACACAATTTCGTGATCAGTGATAAAATAAGCAAATTTGGGACATTAACTGTGTTAACTCATTTTGTACAAATTTTCTTTCATCAAAGCACTTTCACAAGATGCTCTGTGAAAATTCCCATGCAGGATCATGATTATATCATAATCATCGTAATGCTGAGAATATAATTTGTAATGAAAAAAAAAGATTATTCAATTAGAAAAATGTGGATGTTTGGGGAGATGTCGGCACAGCCATTAACCAGGAAAATAAAAAATAGCACTCCAAGTCAAAAAGGTTGCCGACCCCTGCACAAAAATGAGGATTATTGACAATAAAAAGTAGAAATCAGTGCAATCACAGACGGAACAGTGTGTTTATTGAACGCAACTCATTTTCTCACTGAAGCTCCATAACACATTCTACAGCAAGCCCTGAGGGGATTAATCCACAATCACACACATACACAGGATAAAGTTACTTAATGAATCACATCTTTCTTAAGTCTGCTACAATTGTTTATGTTTATGCATTACTCCTGTTGTTATTTCACCGATCTCCACATAACAGGCAAGCAGAGAGAAAGTTGGAATGAGCCGGGATATCACCCCACTACCATTCTGAACTGGTGTGTGTGTGTGTGTGTGTGTGTGTGTGTGACAGAGCTCTGGTTAAAGACAACAAGACCACAAGCACAACATTCGGTAGGTGTGTGATACCCTCGGCCAACATTTAAGTTGTTCTAAATCCGCTAATGTAATACTGGCTTTAATATACTGCAATAAGAATAATTTTAGACCTGTTCGTTGACTGCATTGCCTGGCACGACATCGCAGAAATAGAAAGCCCTGTTTCTTAGTGATGGGCCGTTCATGAACGATTCGTTCATTATGTGACTCAGAAGAACGAGTAGTCTTCGAGAGTGATTCGTTCATTTTGTGTTGGCTGTGCATGCGCAAAATCAAAAGATTTAAGTCACAGATGTGAACATTAATGTCAGCAATAGATCATATTTCCGACAAAGAAATTACTTGAAACGCTCAAGAAAAGGCCACTGCAGCTGTTTTTGATGTAATTGTGCACCAAAGTTGCACTGAAGTTGACAAGAAAGCCTGTATGACCTCATAAACTTCTTCCTTTCTTCTGTTTATTTCAGCTGCAATCATAAATGGACGTTAGCTACCCTATAACACTTAAAATAAATAAATAAAAAATAGCTGATGGTTTCATCCACGTTCTCAAATGACGTGCAAACGGCATTGATTGATTTGTCGTCGCCCATCTTCGGCCACTCACAATTTCATTAGCATGGACCCCATCGCCTCAATGTCACCTGGTGGTGGCTCCCAGAAGACGGTATGGGGCCATTCGCCTTGACGGCCATATTGATTGATAGTTGTTGCCTTGCATGAGAATATGTGAACGAGAGAGCGCGTGCGGAGGGAGGGAGTGGCAGCTGATGACACTCTCCAGGGAGAGAGTGTAATCTGTAGCAGGTCTTCTCTAATGTTTGATTGTCATTTGGGAAAGATGCACGTCATGCCTTTTCTCTGCTGTGTCACTGGTAATCAAACCATCAATTAATCCGTGGATCCACAGACCAACAGAGAGCGAGCATTAAGGTGAGAGACAGAGATCGAAGAGATAAGACAAGAGAGAGGGGGATGGGAGTAGAGTGACAACATAGGTTTTTATTTTCCTCCACCATGAGGAACGGACAATAGGCAGTATCATCATTCAGCTGATAAAAACACACTGCGTGATCATGAGGACGAATTATATCAAGATGTAGCTTGGAATGCAGGTGCAAAAAACTTCATATAAATAAAATAATTTAAGAAATATTTAAGATTCCATACAATGGCCCTGTTTACACATGGTATTAAGATGCATTTTGGGTGATTCAATCACAAGTGGGCTGGTGAGACATATTGCCGTTTCCACCTGGTCCTAAAATGTGTCTCTTTTTACCACGTGTTCTATGGAAGTATTTTAATGATCTTTGAAACAAAAAAGCACATTGAATTGCACTAATTGAAAAATAAACACATTGCAATAACAGTGCTTGCATTTTTGGAGGGTGCAATATTATATGGTTGTGTATTTAATAGGGCTGTCGATTTAACACGTAAGTACCACCTGTTTACTCCAGAGGGCAGTAAGTGAAACTTCAGCTGAATGGCAACGCACCAATTATACAGTAAACAAAACAACCCTTCAACTGCAACAACACAAACATGCGTTACGTTCTTGCGTTCTAAACACTTGATGGAGTGCAAATTTGAACTAAGGGATCTCAAGATGTTTTCTAAGTATTAAACTATATTTAACTTGACACAGTGACCTAAAAATGTTATGTTTATGATGCAACGCACCCAAGACGCTACACAAGCATGTCTGACGCAGGTGTACATTGACGGGTACTTAAACAAGCCCTCATAATAAATCTCAAACTGATTGACAAATTCACTTGTGAAATGGATTGCTGTGAACTGTGTGCCAATGATTGACTTATGATCAATAATATGGTAGTAAACAATACATTGTATTCTAAAGCCACTTTTTGTATTGTCTTATTAATGATTAACTCTTCTGCTACAAGAATGTAATGCATACATGCATATATGAATATTTTATTTTATTTTATATATATTATATACATTTGCAGCTACTCTGCTTCACCACTAGCAAAAGGTTTTTCTGCTAAATGTTTCCAATTGAAATATTCACAGTTTAAATATCCAACCATATGAAATTGCATTTCCAATCAAATACAAACAATGTTAACGCAATGCATTTATTTTTCAATTAGTGCAATTTAGTGTGTTTCCCCCCCCAAAGACATTTGTCATTAAAACACTTCCATAGTGCTCTGGTTCTGAGGGGAGTCTCTCTGACTTCATTTTGACATACAATCACTACATTGTGTGTTACAGCATGACAACTAAGCACAAAAGAAAGTGCAAAGAAATTGCTGCACAGTTTCACCCAATTATAGCTGCATTTAATTCAAGCACAATTTAAGCACAGTTCTGGCCAAGAACTGCCCATGTAAGCCTAACTTATTCTTACTGGGTGAACAGGCTTCCTTTATTACGCATAAGTAAAAGACTAAATGCATTGACATTTTAGTTCTGCTGAGGTGTTATTTCTCCTCTTTGCATCCATTCATGAGAATTAGGCTAATTGAAGAGTGTTGATGGTTAGTTATAGTTAATTGTGGGTGTGGATTGGTTTCTTCCATTGTATAAAAAGGCTTTAGAAAGGAAGAGACTTTCTGACTGACATGTAAAGTGACCAACCATATTTTGTTTTGTTTTTCTGTGTCATTTAGGGGCAGTCATTGCCACTGCTATCTGTTGGTAAGAAAAAGGAACATGAAAGTAACTTTCATATGTTTTTTTCCAGTAAGAATACAATGCAAAAAATGTCAAACATTTTTAGTTAGTACTGCTATAATGTGATTTAATATAATATGGGTCAATTTAAAAAGCAACGTTCCCCAACAAAATATAGCAACATGGTGATATACCTGACACTTGAAACTCGGCTGAGAATTTGTCACTTTCCTAAGATTTTATAAATAAAATGCACGCACAGAAATCCCTATGTCAATATTCATCAGCTGTAAGCAAATAAAATACCTGTTGGCCTCAATATAGTCAATATGCACTGGGACCATCGGTGACAGGCAGTTGGCGAATTCACTTTGCATCTAAATGCTTTCAGGACCACGGCTGCGTTTGGAGTCCACGTTTCAATTCCAATTTAAATGCATAGCGCCGTCGGAGAGCGAGGCGTGGGTCACAGACAGTGAAAGTGATGAACAGGAGGAGATGAGTCAAAACAGATGGAAGGACAACAGTTGCTCTCCGCGCCGAGGTCCAGCGAGGGGGGTCATCAAACCACGTTCGAGGAAGGCAGCATGTGTCATTTTTGGAAAGGACGACGATCAATTGTGTCTTGGGTGTCGGCTGCGAACGTGATCCTCATTAATAAATTGCAAAGGGACATCAATAGTCTTGTCGCGGGGTTCGGGCGAGTGGATTGAACTCTGACCCCGTCAGGGTATAGGGGTCAAATGGCACACACTCCACCTCCACCGCGGCAAATCAGGTTCAGCACATTCCTTTTCACTAGGTCACACTGTCGTGCCAAATTAAGAGGCATGTCCAGCTCATAGCTAATTATGTTACAAGATTCCCTGAGGTTACCGTAACAACCAGATGGGTCACAGACGGCGAGTGTATGTACCGCCCGCATATGAAAGAGAAAGGGAGGAGCGTGAGAGAGAGACATTCTCAATGTCAGCATCTTGACATGCTCCATTTTTCACCGGGATTGAGAAAACAAGACTTTACAATGTTATGAATTGATGTCTTTGCTGATTTCCCGGATAAAGATTATTATTTTTTATATGATCAGTGATTCAGTAAAAAGTCACCTTGGCTTTTCTCAGCACACATCAGACAGATTCATTGTACCGCTTTGCCCTACAAGCAATGATTTGCAGTTCATGCTAATTTTTTAAAATGGAAGGCATTTGTTTTTTTTGACACTTATTCAAATGCCATCTGGGGTTAGGCTATGCTTGAAAAATATGGTAATTAATAAAAGGACATTGTTATGGAAATATTTTAAAGGTGAAGAGTGTAATTTCTGCATGACTAGCGTCACCTTATGAAACAGCTAATATAATGACTGTTTACAAACTGCTTTTTTGAAGACTAAACTTGTCTGCCATTGGTTGGATAAAAAGATAGTCCTGCCCCGAATTCACTCACTCATGCCACTGGTTGAGCCAATGTTGCTCTGTCAGGCTAGTCAGGATGCTCAGACAAATAGAGCAATATTCTGACCTATGAACCTATTAATAAACCTACAAATGGCTTAAAGTTGACTGTGTATTAAGCTGGAAGAGGATAAATTATTTGAACACCCTTCACCTTTAAGAAGTCCTACAGCGACAAGAAAACCTGCAACCTGAAGCTTCAGCCACTGCTACTAAGAAACATCATGTGTTCATGAACTGACAGCCAAGTAGTGCATTCTGTATGTTGCTGTCTTACCGAAGTGTTCTGGCACTGGATACAGGAGCTGTTAAATCGGACCGCAGGAATGCGCTGGATTTTGCCCTGGATACTGAAGACGCACTCATAGTTCTTTTGACCCGACTGAGGTTGGGGCAAGTTGCGAGCTCGCAATGTGATTGGTCGAACAATCCCTGCCGGTACCAGGATGTCTGTGGTGGGTAGAATTTGTGGGCAGCCCTGAAAATGACAAAATGAAAAAGACAAAAATACACCATTTATTACAACAGAACTCTTTAGTAAATAAACATCCTTTTAATCATTGTCATATAAACATTCAGCCAGTAAGCAAGTAAGATGTTCATTCAGTAACTTGTGAGCAATTGGTTATACTGGTTCAAACCAATAACTTGTAAGTCTTTTGGACAAGTTCAATAAGGAAACTGGTTCATAATATTTTTTTTTTCTGTGTGCAACCAGTGATGCAGTAGAAAGATACTTTATTCATTTATTGTCTTTGTATCAGTGGCGTAGGCTTCATTTTGAACATTATGGGGAACAAGGATCCAAAAATCTACTCCTATTCCATTTTGACTCATCGTTGCAAACTCACAACTTGAGTTGAATAAAATATATTTTATTGCTGTAGATTAATAGCAGTGCAGGAAAAATTGACATGCACACTGAAACCTGACTCATATATACAGAATTGTAACTATTTCCACTTTCTCTCAAAGATGACACTGATTCCAATTTTTGGAGCAAAGAACAAATAACATTTATTACAACTGATACTTTGCCTACACGTGTACTGTAGCACTCACTCTCACACACACAAGCCAGAAAAGGGTAGGAAAAGGAAATAGAGGCCATTAGGGGAGGAATAACTTTAAAATCCAGCAACTTCGGTTAAAAACCCTATTACACAGCAGTTGCGTCCATCTCCAGTTTTACGAACCACGGGTTCTCTCTGCAAATCACACTGATGAAGCGGTAAATGAATATTCTTATTCCTGCGTGTCATCCCGCACTAGAACAGTCATTACGGTCTACTCTGCCCATAAGCGATTGCGACATTTATCAAAGACACACAGTGACGTCTGATAAAACATGGAGCACAGCTACAATGATGGAAAATTATTATCATATCCCGGGATAAATGAGCAGGTAAATAAAAAACAACAACACATTTAACACATAACAATTCATCTGGAGAAACAGGTATACAAGGTTCCTTCATAAGCTAAGCATATTTATTGACCTTTCACAAATCCTTGTCTTCACAATCGTACTCTTCTAATCTACTAATATACAGCTGGGTGCACACTGCACAATGTTTACTATCCTTTATGATTGTTGCGTGACATAATGTCACACTAAACAATATACATCCCAATTGTACTATTTGACAGCATTCATTCGGTGTAATGTAATCTGGCCGTCACAGGAGCAGATTGCAACACTAGATTTCTGATGTTGCCAGAACTTTGGTGGAGGCAAAGATTCTTCGCAAAGGCAATTACTCTGCAGTCAGTGAACGTGTTGCACTAAGCGATCAAAGACTAACAATTTTTCCGTATGATGATATATATTTTGCAATAACGAAATGAGTCTCAGACAGCATAATTGTGTCCAAAATCGTACAGTGTGAACCCGGTTTACATTTCTGGAAGTTCCGTGTACAGTAGGTATAGTTTTATAATGATAACATTAATGAAAAATTAACTAAAATGAACTAAGAGCAATTGTGTTTTTATCAATTAAAAGGAATATTCCGGGTTCAATACAAGTTAACATTTATGCATTTGGCAGACGCTTTTATCCAAAGCGACTTACAGAGCACTTATTACAGGGACAATCCCCCCCAGAGCAACCTGGAGTTAAGTGCCATAATCAAGGACACAATGGTGGTGGCTGTGTGGATCGAACCAGCAACCTTCTGATTACCAGTTATGTGCTTTAGCCCACTACGCCACCTCCAAGATAAGCACAACTGACAGAATTTGTTGCATAATACTGATTACCACAACATTGATTTCGACTCCTTTTCTTTAAAAAAGCCAAAAAATCTGTGTTCCAGTGAGGCACATTTTTTTTTTTATCCTTGTAATAGGTATAAAATGCCCCTGAAAATCAAATCCAGTGGGCAAATATTGCCGATTAATAGTTAAAAAAGTTAATTTCTGACAATAATGTGGAGTAAATTATGTGTCCGTATTTAATTTTGAATACTTTGTGCACATTTTACTGAAAACCTTCACCTTCTGTAAAGTTGTTTGTGTGCGCAACAGTAACCAAGGTGGGCGAGGTATTGATGAGTGAACACACTTTGTTTGCACGGTGTGTGCATCAGACAGCTTGCAAAAACAGGGGCAAGAATGCAGGAGTTTGAATACGTCCCTGTCTGCTTCACCCCAGCTGCACATTAGAGTGTATTCCGAATGTCGTGTAATCTATTTAACACCGAACAAGAATCAGGGTGGCAGTAAAAGCAATTTGCAGGCAGAGAAGTCATAAATCAGGGCGGTTAGCCGGCATGGCTGCCGCCCAGCTCACTGTCTGCCCTTTCCAAAAAAGAGGCATGTTTAACAATGATGCAACTTCTCAACCCGGACCTCCATCAATATGTGCAGGTTTGTGTATCAGTGCAACGATAAATCTAATTTTCATATTGGGTGTTTGAAAAGAAGGATTTAGTCCCTGTAGAGGCACAGGGGGTGCACAGGTGGTGGCAGCGGTTGGGGAAGGATAGCATGCCTTCATACTGCGAAATGAGTACAATGAATCACCGTTAGTTCTGCAAAAGAGGAAAATGAGAACTAGTAATGATAAATAACTCCACACAACTGGAGGCCTGTAAACAAACATAATGTCTTTGCATCAGTTCCACAGGCATCAGAATGAAGGTTTATCTGATATAACATGAATCTCATGGGTGGGTGTATTCAGAGTTGAAGTGTGTATTCTGTTCTATGTTAAAGTACTTTATTCTATCCCAGATTAATATGCAGAAGAACAGTAAGCCATTTGTACTGTAGGTTGATTTCTTCAAAGTATAAACATTGTCTCTGTGGCGCTATCAGATCATTGCTGTCTTTGAGCATCCTGTACAGACCGACTCAGCAACATTGGCTCACCCAATGGCGTGAGTGTGGGGCAGAACTATCTGTTTGTCCAACCAATGAGAGACGGGGGTGTTTGGGAAATCTGATTGTGTCTTATTTCCGCAATTCCGATTGTTTACTTTTGTTATGTACACGACGCATTTCAGCTTTAATGATAAAGCATAATTGAGTCACCAAAACCGATATGTGAACAACGTTTCACATTGTGACATTACTTTCATGACAGTTCCGCATATTTCACCCCCAATTCTCAATACCAAAATGTGATGTGACTAACTGTGGTGAATTCTCCAAGAGGCTTGGAACATCCTATCTGCCAACAACCAAGAAAAACTGTCCAGGTGTACCTAGGAGGATTGGTGCTGTTTTAAAGGCAAAGGTGCTCACACCGAATATTGATTTAGCTTTCTTCTGTTTACTGGACTTCGTATGAACTGCCGGTTGAACTGCGATGCATCTCACTGATCTCTGCCTGCATTCCCTTGGTCTAATGAAGGAATACACACTTAAAATGGAATTCATCAATTAAATTTGCCAACAAAAGCCTTCATCAGCCAACTAACAAAGGACATTGCATATATGTGAACTTCAGCAGTTAATCCAGGATGGACTTCAAAGACATTAATCATTAATCTTACAGTTAATACAAAATCTTTGTTTAAACACTGACCCTTAACACTTACCTAGTTAACATATTTTAAACCATGACTTGCACTGCACACAAATAACTGATATTGGCATTATATTCATGCTGTTAGCCAGAGGGGAACTGGCCCCCACAGTGAGTCTGGTTTCTCCCAAGGTTATTTTTCTCCATTAATCAACATGTTATGGAGTTTTGTGTTCCTTGCCACATTTGCCTTCGGCTTGCTCACTAGGGTTCTAAATACAATTATAATTTCATTATTTATTTTTATACATCCTTTACAATCATACTTAATCAAACTACACAATGATGGCTTTAAGACTTTATAGATATCACAGATTCATTTTCTGTAAAGCTGCTTTTAAATGATGCGTGTTGTGAAAAGGACAATACAAATAAAAATGACTTGAATTGAAAAATAAAGAAGACTTTTACGGTAATGAGACACATCATTGGGAACAATAGGAATAGTAAAATGCCTGGACGCATTATGGTAATGAGAACTGGGGGTAAAAAAACAAAGCTCGGTCACCAAAACAGTTTTGTGGACATGGTTTTCCCACTATTGTGACAGGCTGATTAGTTGTTGAGTTTGATAATAAATGAATGTAATACATGCCTTAGAGCTAACCATGTGTCCTATTCAGCCACGATACTACCAGCTTCTATTTGTCAAGTTTTTTTTTTTTTTTTGGCCCTTACTGAAAGGGAAAAACTGTGCAAAGTGAGAAACAAAAATCAAAAAAAATGTGTGCTTAATATACAGATACTCCTATCTGGTACAGGGTTTTGAAACTATGAGATTCTCACAAAACAGGTCATGAAAATGTCCTGGTACTATTTCACTCCAAAATCAAAAGAAATCAAAGGGGAGGGGCCTGGGTAGCTCAGCGAGTATTGAAACTGACTACCACCCCTGGAGTCTCAAGTTCGAATCCAGGGCCTGCTGCCAGTCAGGTCTCCTAAGCAACCATATTGACTCGGTTGCTAGGGAAGTTAGAGTCACATGGGGTAACCTCCTCGTGGTCGCTATAATGTGTGCTTCTAGCTATGCCTCCACACGTGCTACGTCTCCGCGGTAATGCGCTCAACAAGCCACGTGATAAGATGTGCGAATTGATGGTCTCAGACGTGGAGGCAACTGAGATTCGCCTCCGCCACTCGGATTGAGGCGATTCACTACGCCACCATGAGGACTTAGAGCGCATTCGGAATTGAACATTCCAAATTGGGGAGAAAATTAAAAATAAAGGTAAAGTGACCATTAAGATGTCTTACTTTGTGACATTACACACGATACTGCATGAAATGCAAAACAAAAAAGGTCATTATGATATTTTCATTAATTCAATGTGAAAAAAAAGTGTTACTGTAATGAGAATCATCAATAAGAACAATGGGATTAGTAAAACGACCGGACGTGTTATAGTAATGAGAATTGGGCTGTAAAATGTGCTCAAGTGTCTTGAAAAAAATGTGGTGCAAAAAAATAAACAAACAAAGAGACAAGGGTCCTGTGTACAAATTATCATGTTACGTGTTGCTGGTCGTGGCTTTTTAGGATTAAAACAATGATTTACATGGACGAAGCTACCAAGTGCGATATTAAAAAAATAACGGCTAAGTTAAATGCAAACCTTCAGCTTGTCCCAAAAACAGAAAGACAGAACCAGATTGAAATTGCGCCACTACTCGTTACTCATATTTACCTGACCCTGCAGCTTGTTTGAGTGGATTACACAAGAGTTTTTCAGCTCAATATGATCTCTTTGAAAGTTGTGAAATACCTCCACAAGAGGCTGATTCAAGGTGATGAAAACGAGGGGGAGAAATTACAAGCCACTGATGGCCGCTAACAGATTGCACTCAAAGACATTTAGCACAGGTGATTCTGCTAATGGACTATAATGGGCTTTTCATCAAGTTTTCGCTGTTTAGAATAGGGATGCAGCTGCTTCATCATCAAAAGTTTTTGCAGATGACATCATTAGTTCCATCCAAAACCATAATTTGCAAAATAACACATTTTTTTTTGAGGCTCTCATGATAATTCATTTGACCATAACTGATAAACTCATGCTATCATTTGGAGCCAAAGCAGCATGCTTCAAATGCAATTAAATGAGAGAAGAAAAAAGTGTTTCCACTCCATCTGAAGAGTTATAGTTTCCAACAGACAGCAATGACCCAATAAAGTGAACTTCTGACTTCAACTAAGTATTCAGACCCTTTGTTATGACACTTGAATTTAGCTTAGGTGTATCCAAGTTCTCTGGATCATCTTAGAGATGTTTCTACACTTTGTTTGGAGGCAAATTCAATTGATTGTACATGATTTGGAAAGGCACACACCTGTCTATATAAGGTCTCACAGCTGAAAATGCATATCAGAGCAAAAACTAAGTCATGAGGTCAAAAGAACTGCCTGCAGAGCTAAGAGACAGGATTGTATCGAGGCACAGATTTGTGAAAGGATACAACATTTTTTGACTGCATTGAAGGTTCCCAAGTGCACAGTGACCTCCATAATTCCTAAATGGAATTTTGGAACAACCAGGACTCTTCCTAGAGCTGGCCGCCCGGCCAAACTGAGCAAAGGGGGAGAAGGGCCTTGGTAAGAGAGGTGACCAAGAACCCGATGGTCACTCTGGTTGAGCTCCAGAGATAATGTGGGGAGATGGAAGAAACTTGAAGGACAACCATCACTATAACACTCCACCGATCTGGGCTTTATGGCAGAGCGGCAAGATGGAAGCCTCTCCTCAGTGCAAGACGCATGAAAGCCTCATTCGACTTGGCAAAAAAGCACCTAAAGAACTCTCAGATAGTGAGACACAAGATTCTATAGAATGAAGATTGAACTGTTTGGCCTCAATTCCAAGCATCATGTCTGGAGGAAACCAGGCAGCACTCATCACCTGCACAATATCATCCCAACTGTGATACATGGTGGAGGTAGAATCATGCTTGGGGGTGTTTTCAGCAGCAGGGAATGGGGGACTGGTCAGGGTTAAAGGAAAGCTAAATGCAGCAAAATACAGAGATATCCTTAATGAAAACCAGGTCCAGAGCGCTCAGGACCTCATACTGGGTGAAGGTTCATCTTCCAACAGGACCCTAAACACACAGCCAAGACAACGCAAGAGTGGCTTAAGGACAACTCTGTGAATGTCATTGTGTTGCCCAGCCAGAGCCTGGACTTGAACCCAATCGAACATATCTGGAGAGACCTGAAAATGGCTGTCCTTAAATGGTCCTCATCCAACCTAAAAGAGCTTGAGAGGATCTGCAGAGAAGAATGGCAGAAAATCCCCAAATCCAGATGTGAAATGCCTGTTGCATCATATCCAAAAATAATTGAGGTTATAATCGCTGCCAAAGATGCTTCAACTACTGTAAATACTGAGTTAAGGGTCTGAAAACTTATGTGAATGTGATATTTCAGTTTTTTCTTTTTAATAAATTTGCAAAGTAATCAAACATCTGGTTTCTGTTTTGTCTTTATGGGGTATGGAGTGTAGACTGATGTAATAAAATATAATTTAAAGCTTTTTAGCATAAGGCTGCAACATAACAAAATGTGAAAAAATGAAGAGGTCTGAATACTTATGAATACACTGTATGTGATGTGCAAATCATTGATCTATCAGTTTGTCCATCTGTCCATTCACCCACCCATCCATCCATACAATAAAAGTGAGTCATGACTGAGTAACAGTATAAATAACTGAATAACCTCCACATACCTGTATATTAATTATCAGTTATTATCTGATTGTGATTTTTTAATTTTAGGAGATGTCCAACCCAATCAAAAGTTCCGTGAACAATAAACATAAACATGGTTAAAAACCAGAACTGTTTGCCCGAAAGCATTCTGCCATGACTAATTGTATATGAGAAATCTCCCTCACCTTTTCTCTTAATAAACCTGTTAACAACAGCCATTCCCAATGTATATTCTGCTTAATTTGAAGACAACTGCACCCCGAAGACATTTCCTGCCCGTTCCTTCTTAATGTCAGATTGCTTGTACTCATTAACAAGCTCCAATCAGTGCTTAGTTATGAATTAAACAAGCCAGGGATAAAGTGTTTGCTCAACGTGCCTTAAGGTTACAGACAAGCTGAAGGGCTTGTTAACTAAAGAGCAGAGAGTTAACGGCAGTGTTTACTAGTACATAACTCTTCACGCTGAGAGACAGTAATGGTGGACACAGTGACACAACCACAAAATGTTTTCAAAGTTTACAAAGAAAGTTCTTTGGATTAACTCACAATTAGATCAGGACCATGCATGCATGTTGATTTTAACCGTGGTAACCGCATTGTAACATTTAGTAAAGCCTCTCATGGCTTACTGCTTTAATAAACAGGAGGAGTCAAGCTGTATCTATGTATTTAAAAACTGAGGGTAAAACAAAATATTGCCCAATAAAAACACTCAACATTTTCAGTATGCCCTTACAGTGACTCTTAACAGCTCTGTCACGACAGATTGCTCCATTTGGCTTTGGAGTAAGGCTAAGCGGCTTTCTGCGTGACATTATAATGCCACTGTCCAGTGTTTTTATGCTTGTATGCTGCGGCGGTAACTGTATCCAGCCACCCGAGCAGCTGCTTGTTTCCCCAGTAGGGTTTTTCCCTGGCACTGATTAGCACCCCATTAGGAAGGCCTGGCAGCTCACTGCCTGTTGACAGTCCCTCCATTAACCTTATTGTGCATATCCCGCTTATCACACAGCTAAGCACTTTTCTCCGTTGAAACATAAAAAGCCGGAGTGGGACGAGGGAGAGAAATTTATAAACACATTTCAGGCCATGCAAGAAGTTAAAGGGATAGTTCACCCAAAAAAGAAAATTCTGAAATCATTTACTCACCGTCATGTTATTTCAAACCTGGATGATTTTCTTTTTATCATGGACCACAAATTATTTAAGGCAGAATGTTAGCCTAAGTCACCATTTACTTTCATTGCATCTTTTTTTTTCCACTCCATATAATGGAAGCGAATAGTGACTATTGAACTAGTGAATTTTTTTAGGGTAAACTATCCTTTTAAGAGCACGTGCGCGCACAAACACACGTGCGCGCACACACGCGCGCACACACGCGCGCACACACACGCGCACACACACGCGCACACACACGCGCACACACACACGCACACACACGCACGCACACGCACACACACGCACACACTCTTTCACTGCAGCTCAGCTAGGGGAAAAATGAACTGTTGCTTACATATATAATTTCCAGAGGAGTAAGTCACTCACTCAGTTTTTCTCATTTTCTTCATTCCTTCTACCCTGTTAATCCCATTTTCAGCCCGCATAAACCATAATCCATGAAATATGCTCTTTCGCTCAGTTCTGAGAAACAAATTTCCAACTCCGGATCACTAGGGAGCTGTTCCAATTAAACGTTACATGATATTTCTTGACCTTATTCTTCAGCTAAGGCTGATTTTTTTTTAATTGCCTGTATAATCCGAGGTGTAGTGTGTGTTAAGTGTTCATGGAGATTTCTAAAGCTCTGATTGGCTGATTAAAGCAAGGATACAATTCTACAGGTGTTTTTAGGAGCCTGCCTTTTGTCAACTAATCACTACACATTTCAAACTGTCGGCTAAACAAATCATCACTATACATAACATCATTGATTCAATACTTATTTATCTGACAAAATTAAAGGGATTGTTCACCCAAAAATGAAAATTCTCTCATCAATTACACACCCTCATGATATCCCAGGTGTATATGACTTTCTTTCTTCACCAGAACACATTTAAAGAAATGTATTTTTGGTTAAGATCTGTATTGATCTGTTTCTTTACTCACAATGGTGCATTTGTGTGCTTATGCTGGATGTCTAAACCGAGTGGAGAACGTGAGATTACATCTGTATACATGGCAACGCAAATACATCACTTGAGAGACCACTTGGACTCCACCCTTTCATGAAGCGTTGGATTAGTTAAAGAGTACTTAAATATTTATCTTTTTTGCACCAAAAGTGATCGTGTTGCTTTAGAAGACATTAATTTAACCGCTGGTGTCGTATGGATGACGTTTATGCTGACTCTCTGTGATTTTTGGAGCTTCAAAAGCGAAATCTCCATTCACTTGCATTTTAAGGACCTTTTAAGATATTTTTATGTTTTTCTTAAAATGTGTTCTGGTGAAGACAGAAAGTCATATGCACCTGGGATACCATGAGGACGAGTAAATAATGAGAGACTTTTCATTTTTGGGTGAACTATCCCTTTAAGACAAACTAGAAATTTTGTTTCAGGTCCATGGCCTAGTGGTTGCCACGTGCATATAATAGCATGGTTTTTTTTAGGACACAACTATGGAATTATTTATACAATTGTGGCATAATGTTGATTAAAAAAAGCAATTCTGACTTGTCCCTCCTTTTCTTTAAAAAATTCAAAAATCGAAGTTAAAGTGATGCACTTAGAACGGAAGTGAATAAATGTTAAAATACTCACTGTTTCAAAAGTATAGTAACAAAGCATGAAAAATATGAGTTCACATGATTTTACTGTGATAAAATCACTTACTACCCTTTTCTGTGTAAAGCTATTTCCAATTTTACAACTTCGCTGCCATGACGAAATAACACTTTAAACCCTAAAACGGCGGTAAAAATGATTGAACCAACTTTACAGCTCAAATTTTAAGTTTTAACAGAAGAATTAATGCAGTTGCTTTTATAAACTTATAAGATTCAGATTTCTACCTTTAAACCCTCCAAAAATTGGCCCCATTCACTTCCACTGTGAGTGCCTCACTGTAACCTCTAGATTGTTTTTTTTTTTTTTTTTTTTTTGAGTCTAGATAATTTTTGGCACTAATCAACATTATTTAGCTTAACTTGGACTGAACCCGGAATATTCCTTTACTAATATTTTAATAATTTTTTTAATCATAACATTTTATAAGGATAAAAAAAAATATACACAGGAAGTTGGATTAGAAAATGTCAAGAGTACATTTTTGCAAAATCTATGCAAAGGGTGACTATTTTGAAGATGCTAAAATATAACACAGTTTTTATTTATTTTAGATTTTGATTAGTTACAACATAATTCCCTAATAATTCCATAGTTCCATTTAATTTATTCCATGGTTTTGATTACGATTATTCTAAAATGTAAGAAAAAAAAAAAAAATATATATATATATATATATATATATATATATATATATATATATATATATATATATATATAATTTTTTTTCTCCTCATTTTAGAATAATAGTAAAGAAATATATATATATAAAAATTTTGACCGGTAGTGTATGTATATAGTAATAATAAAAATTGTATCAGCAGAGCTAAACTACTGATTAAACGAAAGGCTTTTTATTTCCCTAAAGGATTTCAGTCTCACTTAATGACTTATTACAGAAATGATAAATGTACAAATGTTTAACTGTAAGATGTATTGGATTTGATGGATAACTGAACCACTTGTTCTTGTAGCAGCCCGAATACATTCTCTTGGCACACACTCCCTAAAATACCAAGAAAAGTACTAGATCACCACTCTCACGCTGTCTCTAAAAGTCTCTTATCAGAGGAACCCATTCAATCTAGACATCAGTTCTGGCCATCTCTGTTTTAGCACTAAAGTGTTCGCTAATGCAAAAACAAGATAGCTTATCACTTGTGGTTGGCATGAGACGAGAAAGAATTGAGGCATTCTGTGTAAGTTGCCATGTCTCGGTGCCAGCTTGTGTTGCCGTGGCACAGTTCAGCGATGCATCGGGAGATCGGCTGTGGGGCTATGTCAGTGGCGCTATGTAATGGCTGGCTGGTGACAGACGCCTGCTGTGTCACTTCCTATGCGGCCAATGTGTCCGGCCTGAAGGGCCCCAGCAGCCGGCAAACTTCCTGCAGTGCTAATGGCGTCTCTGTCACTCATCCTGCAATTAATTACCTCTGCCCGCAGCTCGTTAATGAAAGAGTCATCCCACTGAGACGAGCCCGGGCAGGGGAGAAGGAGAGTTTTGGGACAGGACAAGAGTGTGAGAGAGCCAAAGAAAAATAGGAATCTCACTATTTAAAAAAAGAGAACAGATTGGCAACATTCACTCAGAGTTTGTGATCGACAACCATATTTACTAACAAGTGAAACTCTACATTTGTACATATAGGAAGGATCAAATAATATCTGTATAAGCAAATAACCATGTGAAGCCCCTTTTCTAATCTGGCGACGGCCAATAAAGTTCACCCAATAAAGAATCTTCTGTCATATTTACTCACCATCATATCTATCAAAACTTTTATCTCATGCATCTTTTCAGTACAATTGCAGTTGAAAATAACTCACTTTAAATCTTAAATATTGACCCAAATTTTCATAAAAGTAGTCCATGCGGCTCGTGCGTCATATGCCAGTTCTTCTGAAGCCATACGATAGGTTTTAATTCTTTAGTGTTAAAGCAATGCAATTTTCATGTGAACACTGGGAATGAGCTTCTCTCAGGCACTTATGAATGCAAAATGAATGCCAAGATTTTCACCCAAAAAATTAACAAATACATTTTGGGTTGATAGGGTTGATCGTATGCTTGCTAAAGACTTTGAATATGACGCACGAGTCACATGGACTACTTATTTGATACTTTGGGAGTTTTTTAAGCTTTAACGAGAGCAATTACTAGCAGCCATTGTATTGAAATGTAATTTCTGCATAAGTACAGACATACAGGTTTTAAACGAAGGTAAGTAAATTCATTATAATAAATTATCACCGGATTTTAGATTTGGGTGAACTAGGTCTTTAATAAACAAGTCCAACTGAGAAGCAAGCTCATCCGTCAAATCTTAATTAACAGAAAGTGGCTTTGAATGCTTTTTTTAATTTTGTAATATTACACAGCATTTGGCTTGTGCCTTGATGACAAATCTGACGGGAGCATCTAGAAAACAGTTAAAAAAAACAGTGACTCGTTAATTATTGTACCGTGTATGAATGCAACCGTATTTAGCACTCTAAAACAGGACTGACGACTGTGTTCTGCTGTTTAGTGAACCTAGCCTTTGAGAAAACAAACACAGAGTGTGAGACAGAGAACATCAAAGTGAAAAATGACAGAGAAAAGCTATGAGAGTGGAGAGAAAAGGAGAGGAGAGGAGAGGAGAGGGAGGTGCCGGGGTCCCATTGGGAAAAAGAGCAGTTTAGAAATGTGTGCGGTATCTCTGTGTCCATTAGTCTTGGTGAATCGTGTCCCTGCAGTGCTGCTCTTTAAGGTTAAACACATACAAGCTAATTAAGCTTCCTGTAATGAAAAATGTTACGGAGGGAGAACCATATTACAGCACACCAGCCACATTGTCAATCAATGTCACTCACAGATCATGACACAGCACACTCTACTAAACGGCACAATCAAAATGAAAAAAGGCTTTATATATATATATATATGTAGAGCAGAGGAGTGTGGGGCTGGAACAACACACACCTAGTCCACAATCAGCCTGATGGGGCACGTGAGGGCTAAAGGCGGCCAGGACGACGGTTCGCGCGCGCGAGAGAGAGAGAATTACAGGCAGCTGCTCTGTGTGTTTATTTTTATGTGTTTTAGTTCAGTTTTATATTAAAACTATTATTTATATTGCCAAGCCGGTTCTCGCCGCATCCTTTCCCTTAACCTGCTTTACACTGGAGCCGAAACCAGGGAAAGGAGGAGGCGAGAACCAGCTAGGCAATATAAATAATAGTTTTAATATAAAACTGAACTCTCTCTCTCGAACCGTCATCCCGGCCGCCTTTATCCCTCGTGCGCCCCCATCAGGCTGATTGGAGACTGGGTGTGCATTGTTCAAACCTGGAACAATGCCACCAATCCCCACCCTCCTCCACTCATATATATATTTGCTAAACAAGCACAGTGTAGCCTTATCAACCTATTAAAGTGGCCAAAGAGACACTCACCATTGTGACCATGGATGGTGTAGAGATATTAAAATGCATTTTAATGCCAAATATCAGATAAACAAGACCATTTTTAGAACACAGTCCAGCAGCTGCATTCAGAGCCGGCTTAATCCAGAAAGGACAAATTTACGTCCGTTTTAATTGGCCATGTGAAGGTCAAAGAAAGTTTGTATGTGTGTAAATGAAGAGCCAATGAATTTAAATGTGCTGGCAGTATGATTGCCAGTCATTGAGCAAGGTTATAATGGTTTGTAAAAGTGCACTGTGTAAAATACTTTCTCCTATGATAGCTTAATGTGTAGAGACAACTCTAAACCATTCATAGGTTGATTCACCCGAGAAGTAAAAACACTGCTGCACATTGCTTTGTTTGTTCATCCCAACCAGGATGACACAGCAACACTGGTTTAACCAATGGTGTGAGTTTGGAGTGGGATTTTTAGATTGCCCAACCAATGGAAGACAGAGGAAATATGTCTTCTATATCATTATTTTGGAGGTAACATTGGAGCAGATTTGACACCTCACTTTTTAATTAGTTTTTATTTGAATACTATTTTGACAGTCATTTCTTTTCAGTTTATGAAAATATTTTAAATCAGTACTTTTCTCTTTGTATTATTTCAGGTTGAAATCAGCAGTTTTTGTCTTTGTTTTTGTTTAACTATATGATAATACCCCTGACATTAACAGAAAAGAGGTTTTAACAATCTTGAGGCCAAGCTTGCAGTAGAAGGCTCCTAATCAATACAGCTTTGGAGAACCCTCAAACAGATGCAGCAATACCCCTTTTGGAAAACACTGCAATGGAGAGATGAGAAAGAAAGAGAAACAGAGTGAGAGACAACAGGTTGCTGTTCAGTGGATTACGCCCACGGCACTGGAGTGCTGCTAGGAGCTGGAAAGACCTGTCACACTCACCCTGTTTACAGTGAAGAGTGTTTTTATGTCTGTTTTTTGAAGCACCTCTCAAAGCCTGGGCCAAGGCACTGGGGGAGAGCTTACACTGGGAGAAGATACACTCAAATGAGCTCACTCTTTGAGCGTGCGCTCACACACACACACACACACACACACACACACACACACACACACACACACACAGCTTAAGGGCCAGGATAACTGACTCACACACTGATCAGAGGAAAAGAACGACATTGTGAATGTAAAAATAAGCCAGTGTAGTAATAAGTGAAGCCCACATATGCTCTCGGCCCACGTCAACATGGATTTCAGCTCTCCTACAAAGTATTCTTATGACAAATGACAGTGAGCTTGTTTCTTGTTTGCATACAGTCCAAACCAGGCCTGAAAACTTGAAATGACAATGGAAACTAAATGTGTGATTAGCTCTATTCCAAAACCTCGGATAATTATGCTGCCTTCTAAAGATAACATATTATCAAATTCTATGGCAGTATCGCATATATATTTCATGTATTGTTATACTAATTTATTGTAAACATAGTTATTTTTATTCAATGTCAAAAAGAAGAAAACATTATTCAATCTTAATCTGGCCTATTTTATTTCAATTAAAGTATTCTTTTATGCTTAAGAGTACCACATTGTTTGTATAGCAACATGCTAACATAAAACTTATCTATTGTCTAAATATGGATTATTTTATCCATAATGTATGCATTTTAATGCATGGAGTATCAAATTGTTAGCATAGCAATATGCTAACGTCAATCTTATCTACTGTCAAGCCTAAATATAGATAATTTTATCCAAAATGTATGTATTTGAATGCTTAGAATATCATATTGTTAGCATAGCAACATGCTAACATCAAACTTTGTTTAAAAATAGATTACGTAAACTAAAATGTATGTATTTTTCTGCTTAGAGCATCACATTGATCACCATGCTAATGTCAAACTTTATCTATTGTCAGGCAAGGAGCACTATTTGGGTAGTGCGCAGGGTTGCTGCTCTATTTCTCTTAGTATGCTGCCTTTGCAGGTCGTAGGGAACAAGGTAGTTCACTAAGTTTAGGAATAGAGCTATTGTGTATTTGTCTATGTGTGTTTGTGCACAAAACCAAGAAAATGTTTCTTATGACCAGTGATAAGTGTGTGTGAACTTGCGAGTGACAAATGTCGCAATCTCTTTTCATAGACACGACATTGACGAGTTGGTCTGAGCGTGTATATGAGTTTTTGATCTGCTGCCTCTTCGTTCCAAATGCGCGAGAATCTGTTGGCCTGCTATTCCACCACTCTACCCTCCAGTATCAACACTGAGTGACTCACCACTTTTCGCTAACTCTTTTCTCGAATGAGAAAAAAAGGGGGGTGGGGAGGGGGTTATAAGAAGATTGTCAGGCCGACTGCTGGAGGGGAAAACAGAGAGAAAGACAGACAGAGACAGACAGAGAGATGAGTATATCTCCATGCTTCTGGCTGCCTCTGATAAGCACTGATACGCCATCTCTTTGATGTGCAGTTAAGTGTAAAATTAAAATGTGCCAAAAGCCAAGGGGCACGTGGATTCCACCCCCTCTGTGGTTAAAGACAGAATGAATCTTTCTCTTTAGCTCCTCCTCTTTTGTTTGTGTATCTCTCTTGCTGAAATCAGACAGGTGTTAATTGTATGGGTGGCTGCGATGTTGTGTTTATATGAAGTTCAAATCATATATCAAATCATTTACAATCTTCCGGCTGGCTATCATTAAGCCTTATTATATACATGGCCCGATTATAGATCCAATTAACCTTGTTTTCTCAGAGCTGTGTCAAAGTTAGTTAATAATTTTTCTAATTGAAAAAACGAAATGTCTAATTATAGATATGAAAACACTTAGTTGCATGGCAGCTTGTGCTGCTATAATGGTGACATGGAAAATAATCCATTGCGCAAATTAAATATGAATATATGATTAGAGATGCATGTAGCCATTTTCATATTCCCACATATTCATAGCATTTAAATATCACCCCCAAGCAGTTCACCAACAATATAATGTTAGCCAAGGCTTCTTGCACCAAAGCTTGAAATTTTACTTTAAATGACCCTTCGATTTTTCTGAACATTATTTATCATTAGTGTATTAGTGCCCCACTTTTATTGAAACAATGTTATTATTGGCCTACTCAGTAGCTACAAAAAGTGTTTGGACACTTAAGCTACAACTTAAAAATGTAGAGTAGGTATGACAAATGTAAAATCAAGTGGAATTTATTAGAAAGATAGAACTTTTCAAGCAAGATATTTCCCCAAGATGTTACTTGGGTTTATAGTAAATTAAATAATATAAAGCAAATGATATGCTGTTCAAAATTAGGTAAAAAAAAAAAAGTTGTAGTAGTATTGTGATACTGTCTGGTTGCCAAACATTAGTGGAACATGCCAACAGTTAATGTGCACAACTGACTCTTGAGGCAGGTTCATTAAAAGTCCTTGCAAAATGGTTCAGAAATTGAAGTTAGTATCATTTACAAGCACAATTTGTTTACCAATTGGTTTGATATTTTGTTATCTAATGCAATAACATTCAAACATTTTTAAGTGGGACTTAGTAAGTGAACAAATGTTTTTTTGCACCAGTGTGTACGCAATAAACACAATTATGATTCAAATCAGCATTTCGTCTCAATTAAAGCTAAAGCGTTTGGTTTAGAGGATCACTTTGTTCCCTGTTCCTATGATATCACTCTGTAATCATGATGCAAAGAAATGCAAGGGATATATAAATAAACCAAATGCTTTCAGCGTCTGGTGTCCAAGCAGCTGGAAAATCGCGTATGCTATTTTCTTTTTATTCGTCAGTCACCAGGTGCAGTAAAACTCTGACAGTGGAAAGAGGCGCAGCAGTAACTTCTCAACCTCTAAAGACAGCGGTCCACAGCTCAGTCAAGTGTGCAATAATGTGTTGAGAGCAGAAACGAGCCAGATGAAAAGCAAAGGAGAAAAAGAAAGAGAAAAAGGTAAAAAGGGATGGGGGTGGAGACGAGATGTAAATCTATTCACAGATACAGCCAAATCTGTGCTAAGACTATTATTTCTCTCACCGCAACAGAATCTTGGCTGGAAACATGACACCAACCCAGACATTAAACACTTGGGGCCATTTCAAATACCAGTAACCACAAACAAAAGGCGCAAACAAAAAGTTGGCCAAGTTATTTGGCTCATTATGTATTAGCACCTGAATAACACTGTGGAAACCCTGAAAACACTCGTTCATCCGTAATACTACAGCAAGAAATGTTGCTTTACAAAATTAACAGGATGAGAGTAAAATCGGCTTTGGTGAACAGAAATAAAAAATAATTAAAAACATTATTTTACCTAGCCCATGAGTGGAAAGGGAGGGAATTTATATTTTTAAATATTTTTGTTTGCTTGCAATCATTTTTGTGTTTCCCAGCTAAAAGTTTTTTGTTCTAAGTTACCATGATTTTACTACAGCAACTCTAGTTAAACTATTGTATTTGTAGTAAAACCATGAGCACAAAATGTATCATGGTTTTACCTCAGTTTTACCATAGATTTACCTCACAATAAAGCTATTGTGAGCGAACCCAAAATAATAGTGGGGGAACGCAAAACATATTGCGAGCGATCGCAAAACATATAGCGAGGGAACACATTGTGAAGGAATGCAAAATTATTGTGTGGGAACACTAAACATATTGCTAAGGAACATAAAACCATTGCGAGGGAACGAAAACTTACTGCGAGGGAATGCAAATCTTTGTGAGGGAGAAATAGGGGAAATAATCATGAGAAACTGCAAAAATTTGGTGAAAGAATGCAAAACTATTGCGAGGGGATGCAGAAGTATTGTGGGGGAGCACAAAACATTTTACTAGGGAACGCAAAAACTTTTTGCGAGGGAACACATTGCGAAGGAACACAACACTATTGCATGGAAACACAAACTTACTGCGAGGGAAAGCAAAACTTTTAGTGAGTGAAAACAAAACTATTGCTAGTCAATACAAAACGCATTGTCAGGGAACTCAAAATGCATTGAGGGACTGCAAAACTTATTGAGAAGGAACGCAAAACTACTGCGAGGGAGAAATAGGGAAAACTGTTGTGAAGGAACGCAAAATAATTGCAAAGGAAACAAACATTTTTGTGAAAGAATGCAAAAGCATTGCGAGGGAAAGCAAAATGCATTGCGAGGGAACGCAAAACTTATTGTGAGGGAACGCAAAACTTATTGTGAGGGAACGCAAAACGCATTGCAAAACTTACTGTGAGGGAACGCAAAACTTATTGTGAGGGAACGCAAAACGCATTGTGAGGGAACGCAAAACATATTGCAAAACTTACTGTGAGGGAACGCTAAATGCATTGTGAGGAAACGCAAAACGCATTGTGAGGAAACGCAAAACGCATTGTGAGGGAACGCAAAACGCATTGTGAGGGAACGCAAAACGCATTGTGAGGGAACGCAAAACATATTGCAAAAATTACTGTGAGGGAAAGCAAAACTTATTGTGAGGGAACGCTAAATGCATTGTGAGGGAACGCAAAACATATTGTGAGGGAACGCAAAACACATTGTGAGGGAACGCAAAACACATTGTGAGGGAACGCAAAACGCATTGTGAGGGAACGCAAAACGCATTGCAAAACTTACTGTGAGGGAACGCAAAACTTATTGTGAGGGAACGCTAAATGCATTGTGAGGGAATGCTATACGCATTGTGAGGGAACAGAAAACTTATTGTCAGAGAATGCAAACTACTGCAAAGGAGCACACAACTATGTGAGAGTGCAAAACTATAGCGAGGGAAGGCAAAAATTTTGTGAGGAATGCAAACTATTGCTAGGGCAGAAAAATCGAAATATTGGTTTGTGAAAACTGGATTTTCTCAGTGACATTTGCAACAATTCTTCCTCTTATCGTCCAGTGTAAACGCATCGAAAGAAAAATGTCTTCTCTTGATGTGTCAAGCGAGACAAAAAATGACATTTGTGAGAATATTTCCAGTGTTCCTACAGACATTGTGCTTCCTTTTGAGCGAAATAATTGATTCTGTGATTGACACATACAAATGGGCAGCTGTGAGATACAAAGAGATTCAGTTTAACTCCAGGTCCAAAGGCTGCTGACCACGTTGGGTTCGTTGCAGCCTGAGGGGCTTGTTGGGTGTTAATGTCGCTTGTGGACTTGAAATGGACACACAAGTAATTCTCTGTTGTGTTCACTTCCTGTTCCTTTAAGGGATCAGGGCACAATTCCTTGCATACTCAAAGAATGCAGATTTTGTGGTGCAATGCAGGAAACCGAAGACAGGAGATCAGTTTAGAACATCTGAATGTATCCTATTGAGTCATCTGAGCCACAGCGAATCATTGAGTCAAATTAAGCCATTAAACATTGGAATTCGATAATGCCACATGATCACTCTACAACTGGAATACTTGAGACCGAACCCTCAAGCTTGGAATAAGTCATTTAGAAAATGGTTGTTTAGATAAGTAGTCCATTTAGTTTCTTACCTCTGCGCTGTTTACTCGGCCCTCTTGGAAAGAACACTCGGCCACGTTATTGGTGCAGATGTGGCGATATTTACACCAGTTGCATGGAAAAGGACTGCTCACACAAGACGAACACCTACAGATGAGAAAATATAGAGAGTTGCATGACAAGTCATCAAACTCCTCCAATGGAAAGCTGCGGATCAGGTGGCACTCACACTGATTAGATTGATTATATGATTAAATGTAGCTTGACTGTTTGCATTGGTAGTCACTGTATATGTGCAGAGTTGAACTATGCATAACTTTGTCCCATTGCTAAAGTTCATGTCACCTCAAATTGCCAACTTCCACAAAATGCAAGATGCATGATTCATGAATTTCCCTTAAATAAGCAGTTTTTAGCAACGTACAATTATTGAAGGGACAACCTACCTGGAGAAATCTGTTGTTAAATACCTTGATAATGGGTATAATGGTGATGGATAATGTATCATTCTTTGTGGGGATTGAACATAAATACTGATCCGAGAATTTTTATTTTGCTAATAGTTTATTTCTGAAGAAAGATTAAAATAATCGATAAAGAAAGACAAAATAATACGTTGAAGTGCCTATAACCCCAAAAGTTTTGAAGAAATCTTAATATCCTTTTAGATTATGGTTCAGAACAAACTTTCATTTTTGTATCTTTATTTTTAAGGCCCTACATGGCTAAATCTCAAAAATGGAGCAGAGCCGGGGACCTTTAGTTGAGTAGACACGGAATGACCCGCGTACTTTTTCCACACACTTTTGGCTTTGTAATATACAAGATGTAGAATAAACTAGAACCTGTTTGGTATCTTTAGTAGTGACCTCAACTCTCTGTCCTCAACTGAACTTTTTGCTCCTTGTAGAGTCTTTAGTTCTCTTCATATCTTAGAATAATTTCACTATAATCACGTCTTTGTCCTTGAACAAGCCCCGGGTCAGACTTAAACTCTAGAAGACGCTCATGGTGTGAATGAAGATGCTGCTGTGGAAATCTGAATGGTCAATATGTCACAAATCCTCTCTCTTCAACACACACAATTAATCCTCGAGGGCCATTGAGCACCCGACTTGTTCATGCCGCTTCTCAATTAGTCATTAACCCAACTTTGAAATGGCCTTTCAGATGGCGGCCTTAATGACATTCCCAATTAAACAGTCACGTCTTGTAGAGCAACATAAGCGGGTGACACCTGTGGTCTCGAGTGCAGGACACAAGGCGAAGCACGCAATGTGAGATGGAACACGTGCTGTGGAGTAAACGCAAAAATGTTTGCGTCATATCTGCAGGGGTGTGTTATTTCATGTCATGCTGGCTCTCGTTGTCTTGCTCTCTGGTCCGTACGGCAGGTGACCCACGGCAAAAGAGACGTGCACGAGAAGCTGTACTATATTCCATACTAATCACATCCTTCCCTCTAGCTACACGGTTCAAATTGCCTTCAGAGAGCACTCAACAGTCTAGGCACACCCGACCTGGAGGTATACAGCTCGGTATAATAACTTTCACTATTGCTGCTCTTGCAAGGCCCACGGGAGAAGAACTGGACCTCTGATGCTCACGTTTGGAACATCCTAGATATTCACTGAGCCTTCGCAGCCTTCCTGTTCAGTGCTAAATCATACAGTCTACTTTTGTTCCATTGTATACATTTAAAACATTCTCAACTGTTTATACTCCAGGATTTAACATCAGACATTAAGTGGCCACCCAACACTGTACTAAATTGTTTGGCGTACGAAAAATGCCCTTAAAATCAAACATTGAAAATGTGTTAATGTTACAGGGTTCCACACCTTTCTTTCCAAAGAATTCCAAGAACTTTCTTTACTTGTTTGGTTATTTGTAAATACTACTGGAAAGGATTTTTAAATATAATTTAATAGAGATTGCACTCACAAAATGTCATTTCCAACTGATTTTATAGCTGAGCAAAACTAAATAAAAAAATTTATTAAAAAATGAGGAAATAAATAATAAAAATAAAAAACAATTCTGGATTTGGCCATAAATCACAATTGAAAAATTCCCTAATATTTATAGGTTTCAATGACTAATTTCTTTGTTGGCCAATATGCACAATTATTAAAATTAAATTTTGTTTTTTTATGCTTTAATTTCGTAGGTTAAAGCTCTTGGCAAACAACAATTCACAGCACAAAACACACTGGTTAACACAAACCATATGACCCGTTATGATAACATTATTTATAATATTTTCAATATTTATAAAAAAATATTAAATATGTATAATATTATATGAAAACATTATTCTAACTGCATCTACTAAATTGGGCAAGCTTCTACCAAGTGCTACATGAATTTGCACCAAAATATAGTTTATATATATATATTTATATATATATATATATATATATATATATATATATATATATATATATATATATATATATATATATATATATATATATTTATATATAAACTATATTTTGGTGCAAATTCATGTAGCACTTGGTAGAAGCTTGCCCAATTTAGTAGATGCAGTTAGAATAATGTTATTTATTAATTAATTAATAAATAAATACATAAATACATAAATACATAAATAAATAAATAAATAAATAAATAAATATATATATATATATATATATATATATAGTTTGACTGCATACACCTCTTTTGACAGCCCCACCAGAAGATGGGTTGATAAGCCTAATTATGTTGCTATCCTGTCCATGCACAATTATGGTTAGTTGCATATTATTACTTACATTTAGTATTGTAGTATTGTTTCCCCTGAGTTCCATCATCCTATCAGAACAAACCTGCAACCCATTTTTGGGTTGCCACAAACCAGTTCAAAACCACTAACTTCTTTACTGTATGGATGCATTTTACCTCGGAAGTTAAACTCAGTTAAAGTGTGGAATTAAATTTAATAACCAGCTGTAAGGCATGCAGCGTGGGTGTGTTTTTTAATATGTTGTAAGGTAAAGATGCAAACTAGAACTCATGGTGGAGGGCTTGGTGCTCTGCTGCTGCTGAAATGTGCTGTAAATACTGCCTACGGATCTGCAATCTTGCCTGAAATATGCAATATGCTGTGTCAGGGGTTTAAGGCCCATCAATTTACTCAGCTTTAATTTGAGCATGGGCTGAAAACACAGCACGGCCAAATGGTGACACTCTGATGAAGTGAGTATTTTAACATCATTGGCTGTGTGGCAAGACTGCGCTGGACTTTTAGCTCAGGCAAAAGGCATCAAAACATGAGCTTTAAGGTTACAGTCAACAAGAAAACAAAATTGACTATTTACTTTCTTCTTACATGTATATGTTCTTACTGTGCATTATTCAGTGCATGTTATTCCAAAGAAATAATTTCTGTCAATGTAATCTTTCAACAAAATGTAATAACTTGCTCCACCTCTTAAGCAGGTTTTCTTTCCACTGATGTCACCTCACCAATCATTCTTATTTTCCAACCCACATTCGGTTGGGGCTGCACTCTGTGGAACGCCCGATTTTAATAATCAAATCTATTTTCCTTGGATATCCTACTTCACTCTGAAGTAGCGCTACTATCGTTAAAGGAAACAAAAGCTAAAAAAAATTATTGTTAATTGAAAATGTAAAACATTAAATTAACTTTATATTATTATATAAAATATGGTATTTTATATTATAAGACGTTTATTATAAATATTTACAACCTGCCTTCATTAAAGATGAAAATGTCACTACAGCACTAAAAGTGTTGGGTTATGATTTTAAATGAAATTCTAGAAATGATGAGGAAAAGTTGACTGAAATACATCAGTCTGGGAAGGGTTACAAAGCCATTTCAAAGGCTCTGGGACTCTAAAGAACCACAGTGAGAGCCATTATCTCCAAATGGAGAAATATTGGCACAGTAGAGAACCTTCCCAGAAGTGGCCGACCTTCCAAAATTCCTCCAAGAGCACAGTGAAGACTCATACAAAAAGTCACAAAAAAGCCAAGGAACATCCAAGGAACTGCAGGCCTCTCTCGCATCTTTAGGTCACTGTTCATGACTCCACAGAAAGAAAGACTCTGGCCAAAAATGCCATCCATGGAAGAGCGGCGAGGTGAAAACCACTGGCTCATCTGAATTTTGCCAAAACACACCTTGATGATCCTCAAACCTTTTGGGAGAATGTTGAGTGGTGGTGGTCTGATGAGCTGAAAGTGGAACTGTTTGGAAGACGGGGTCCCGTTACATCTAGCGTAAATCAAAAACAGAATTCCACAAAAATAAAATCATAACTACGGTGAAGCATGGTGGTGGTAGTGTGATGGTGTGGGGATGCTTTGCTGCTTTAGGGTCAGGGTGAATTGCAATAATTGAGGAAAACATGACTTCTGCTCTCTACCAGAAAGTCCTAAAAGGAGAACGTCCGGTCATCTGAGTTGAATCTCAAGGGCAACTGGATTATGCAGCAAGACATAGTAAGAGTATGTCCACCTCTGAATGGCTCAACATAAGCAAAATTAAAGGTTTAGATTGAAGTCCTGACTTGATCCCGATTGAGATGCTGTGGCAGCACCTTCAATGGGCGGTTCATGCTCGAAAACCCTCCAATGTGGCTGAACTAAAGCAATTCTGCTAAGAAGAACTCCACCACAGCGTTGTGAAAGACTGATCTCATCAACCACCAAGACAGGATTGTATCGAGGCACAGATCTGGAGAAGGGTACAGAAAAAGCTGCAGCATTGAAGGGCACAATGAGCACAGTGGCCTCCATCATTCGTAAATGGAAGTTTGGAACCACCAGGACTCTTCCAAGAGCTGGCCACCTGGCCAAACTGAGCAATCGGGGGAGAAGGGCCTTAGTCAGGGAGGTGACCAAGAACCCGATGGTCACTCTGACAGAGCTCCAGCTTTCTCTGTGGAGAGAGGAGAACCTTCCAGAAGAATAAACATCTCTGCAGCACTCCACCAATCAGGCATTTAAGTTTATATAAGTTTTCACATATATGGTTATGAATATATATATATATATATATAGGTTTTGGATAACTTTTTTGCTTCTATATATATATATATATATATATACATACATATACATATATTTGAAAACTGTATATTTTGTGTTTAATCAAGTTGCCTTTGTTTTAAGTTATATCTCGTTTGAAGATCTAAAACATTTAGTATGAGAAATACACAAAAATAGAAGAAATCAGGAGGGGGCAAATACTTTTTCGAAGCACTGACACTATCAAATGATCATTTAAAAAATGTACTTGGCCAGTCAAAAAAAAATGCTAAAAAAAAAGAAAAAAAGAAACTGATTAAAATATATGTACATTCACAAAGTGAAAACTAATATAAACTAAAAATGACAAATTAATAAAATAAATAGAAAAGAATAAACTAGAAACCAAATTCTAAACTTTAATAATAAATTAGCTCTGAAAAATATCAGATTGAAGAAGAAGAATCCATTACAGAACTCGCTCTATATTGAACCATCCTGGGATTGCGGCTCCAGGATCAACTTTTCCCTTTTAAAAACCCATCCAAACTTTTATTACAAAAAAAAAGTAGTAAAAGTAGACACAGCTGTCCTTTGATAAGCACTTCCAGGTAACTTAAGACTACACTGATATCTAGGTTGAGCAATAAAACACAAAAGTGTGTCACGTTTAATGAATGCCCACTTTTAGTGCCAAAACTAACTGGGATAAAGTTCCTAAAAACTCCACGCAAACAGATGCATGGGAGGATGAAACAGAATAAACTCATTTTCAAAAGCTTTATATAAGCAATCTCATAACAATTAACCTAAAATGTTCTATGTATTTCAAGTGGAGATGTTTTAAATAACAAGGAAGCACTGCAGTCAACCGTTCAAACCTCATCCCCTTTCTCAGATATCCTTCTTTAGTTCCTGTTTCACAAGTGCTCATTATCCCACCAGGGAAGTTGAGGTTAAGAGGGGGCTGGGAAGGGATCCTCAGGCCTGGATGGCCAAGGACTTGGAAAAAATAAAGATGGATGCAGGAGTACAAGGGCGAGAGAGTACCGTCCACTGCTTCACCAGAGGCGAAAACAATTGGAGGCCTAAACGTTCCCACAGGGATTTTGTGAAAACTGGAAATCTGGCACAGGCTCTAGGCAGTGCTGGCAAGGTAACAGGCCTCACTTGGACACGGTTGCCATGGAAACTGCCAAGCATATCTTGGTGGATCAGCACAGGCCCTGGTGCTTACACGTACACACAATGTTGAGTGCGTACAAATGGGTTTTTGCCTTTGTGATTTTACCTGCACATGTATCATCAAGGTGCAAATTCTGTCATGAGGCGTTTTCTCCAGTTTAGAGATGAGTCATGATGGTCAACTAGCTAGTTTATCTAGATTTTCTTACGTTTTGTTACACATTTTTAGTGATTGTGCACAGCTTTCCGAGAGCTCTGAAAGGATCGTTGCATTTTTAAGATGCCGTAACAAGTTTAACAATACTCCAGCTATATAAAAAATGGAAATAAAGGTCTTGAGAGCTGTGCATTTTGTTCTAGGAAAGAATGCTTTTGAACACATGGCCGTAAGTTCTTGTGTAAACACCATCTAAGAACCATGTCAGGTCAACACAAAACCAAAGCTTGGATGTTGTCCAAAGCTTACTTAAAACAGACTAGTCCATTTTGAAAACATGTAGGTTTGCACATCCCTTCTCCAGTTTTTACCATATTTTGTCCCCGTTTTGTTTTGGTTGTCCTTCCTTTGATAAAATAATTCACATTTCCCTGCTGGTTTGATGCAAATCACAACTAGAGCCGCTGAAATGGGTCCGAAAACAAAGAAGATACAAAGAATATGCGATTGTGCTCGCTGACTGGGTTAAATTATGTAAACACTCGACTGAATGTACGAACAGCGATGGAAATGAACGAGAGGGACATAAAGACCCATCTCCACCCACTGTATTGACTCCACAGCGACTGAAGTGTAAATTAATATGAATATACAGACAGTGTGGTGCTCTGTTCCCAAACCAAGCAAACTGCCTACAAAGACTGTATTTTAAGTCATCATGGGCACAGTGACTTAATTAAACTGCCTCCTAAAGTCTAATTTCTAATGAAAGAAGCCAAACTTTTTTCTCCTTAGCAAACTAAAGCAAACAAAGTGAACAAAACATACATTTATACTACACATGATGTCTTTTTAAAATTGGTTCAACAACTAAAAAAAATGCTTACATCTTAAAAATAACATTCTAAATCATAAACGTCTCAAAGACATCTGCTGATTGTCTCATTGACATCTGAGAGGAAACATCTAATAGACGCATTGCACATGAGCATACAACCTGAAAAATATGTCTTCCCAATGTAAACACACACATCAAATAACCGTCTGAGTGATATATGTGTGCTATCAGGGTAGTAACCTAGCTAGCTTTAATGTTACTAACTAGGTTCTTCAGGTAAAAGAAGGTAAAACAATCAATGCCAGCTGAGGAGATTGAAACTAGCTAGCATTAAGCTAGGTTCTTCATTTAGCTTGCTAGCTACTTCACTATCTGAAGAACCTAGACAAATGCTAGCTAGCAACAATCTCCTGAGCTGGTGTTGAATGTTTTACCATCAGTCTGGGCAAAGACCCCTTTGTTTATTTTGCTGTCAGGGCAGGGGCATAAGAAGTTTCTGAAGGGGCATGAAGCAAATCTAAGGGGGCAATGCCCCACCTAAGACCCGGCCATGGTTCATTGCAATTAAAATGGTCTATTTCATCTAGTATTTGTTTGTTTTTCTGCTAATTAGAATACCATATTATTAGCTTAGCAACATGCTAACATCAAACTCGATAGTTAAAAAATGTAATAATTGAGTCTTCAGTGCGGTGCGCTCTATGTGTGGCGTAAGGGGTTGCTACCAATGTATGGTATTACAAAACAACACTTCGCACTCTATTCACTTCCATTCTAATGCATCAGAATGCTAGAGAGTGGAACTGTAAGCTCATGCAAAGAAATTTTGTTTTCGGCTGTGGAAGAATGTTCAAGTTTGGCTAACCGTGACCTGCGAATCTGTATGACAAGAGGACGCGTGACCAATAGAAGATCGAAACGCTGGCCTCTTGGCTCAGTACAACGAATACTGTACATATTTAAAGCTGCGTGTTTTATGGTTACTGAAAAGTCAGTAGACAATATACATGTATTTTAGAATTTTTTATATAAGATTATTTGTTATTTGTGATGTATTATTTACTTTTACACCAGAAACCCTCCAAAGTGAACTCATACCCTGGTACGTTGCGTTGTCAAAAAAAAAAAGTTCATCACACGAGACTTTGAGTGCTCAAAGTCTCGTGTGATGTCCCTTTAGAAGGTAGCGGTCTATGAAGGCAGTAGGCAGCAAGGCAGCTCACTAGGCTTTGGAACAGAGCTGGAGTATGCAGGTAGAAATTAAACCAGAGAACTGCATGAATGGACCACAAATATATCCTGAACCTTTCTCGATTCAATCACTAATTTTATCCAAACACCCAACGGCTGAATTGCAAAGCAATTAAACATCAGCGCTAACGCTGCTAGAGCGATTACACGTAGCATAGTGTTGTTTTGGATGAAATTATGACTACTGAAGAATGTTTTGCTGGTTTGAATTCAATTTATAGATTTTTTTTAAGAGATTATTTAAACAATTCACTGATCCCTTTAAAATATAAACAACATAAATTATATAAAATTAAGATATAAATTTTTCCTCAAATGCTGCAAATGTTACAAAATAATGTAGTATAATAATAATAAAAAAAAGATATAAAAAAAAAGAAATCTGATGACACATTTACCACAATCACAAAATGAAGGAAATGTTAGCAAGGAAAATGGAAGCTGTTATTTTGATGATGAATAGAGTTCTGATAAAGGGGCATAAAAGTATTTACCTCAACAAGTATGTATCGCAAACACACAAACACTTCCAGAATCATGAGCATCTGTCTAATCCGGTTCTATCTATTTAGGTTTTAGTGAGCCTGACGACACATCTGTGTTGTGCTTGTGTGTATCAATAAAGCCTTTTGAATTTCAACCATGAGCTGATACACTTACAGTATATTACAGATAATATCATACATTTTTTTTAAAAATTGTTTAAAGGTGAATTGTCTAATTTTGTCAGGTGTTAAAATACTTCATCAAGCATATTTATACCCACTACACTTTGCCGGTCCCTTGGTTTAAATTTCTGCGACACCACACTGGGTAGCCCCATCAACAAAAACTAATTGAACACATTGGTTCCTCAAATATATTAAAATCAAATACATTCCGTGTGAACAGCCCCTTTGGCTTCAATAGTCCCTGTACACTTCTTGTGGATTTTTTTTGTACTCACTTTAGCAAACTAACTCCTCTTAAATAACTATTAGTTTGGCTAAAAAGTTCTGAATTTTTATAAGCTGTGTTAGCTTTTTTTTTTTTTTAAGAGCAAGGACGTTAGGATGGACGAAATTGTGAATAAGTGTAAAAATGCTGACAAAGTGGATAGCGTTGGCGGTGAAGGAATCCTTGAGGAACCAGTTCAATGACTGTGAATCCAATCAAACCCTGTTAGAAGTTTCACACGTCTGGGAGACACTTTCGACCGTCACACTTACGATTGCAAGATGCTGCAGTTGTAGAAGATGAAATCAGTGGTGATGAATTTGAGGCCCGTCTCTTTGGACTTCAGAGAGAGCTTCACAACCCGTTTATCGCCTGTGAAAGAAGCGAAAGAGACAGTAATGAAGAGAAAGAGAGTGAAAATGCATGAGAAATTAGGTTAGTTTGAACCCATCTTTTGCTGATGTTCTAATGCAGGCAGAGCAGTGATTGTAGTCCTCTCTGCACATATACTCGGTAATGTTCATTTTTTTAAATATATTTGATTGCAAGAGCATTTATCCACTTCTTCCATCTGTGAGTGAAATGCACTTACGTTTCAAACTCGGCAACCATTTTGTGTTCAATAATGACTACATCTCTGCCCATCAAATTATACTTGAGGCCTCACTTCACTATAATTGACATAATATTTCCATTTGGACATGCAATAATTGTTATTAATGGGAATACCAGGCTTCCGTAGTCTAAAAGTTACCATTAGTGGATTTGTATTCTTAAAGCACCTTAAAAAGAGGAAAATAAAAGCCATATAAAGTAGTTCCCAAAGCTTTAGGAGCTCAGAAGAAGATTTATGTAATTATCAGTGATCGCAATGGAAGAAAGACCAGAATGAAATGGATGGGAAAAATTAAATAATAATAATAACAATAATAAAATCGTATTTATATAGCACAAATTGTTCCGAAGTAGCTTTAGAAAAAAAAAAGTGCATTAGCAGACATTAGTCAAAGTAGACGACATACGTATTTAATTTAACGGAAATGAAAATGAGGCTATAAGTGACGGTAGTGCAGTCTGTTTGATTTGTTCAACTGACAAAAAGTTAAAAAAATATGTTTCCAAATATTTCATTTGGACAAAGTCTCCAGAAAAAATGGTGTAAATTAGATGTGACTAGGGCTAGGCAATAAAGCTTACAAATTTAAAATTTATTTTGACAAAGTTGAAAATATATGTCTTAATATTCATGTGTTCGCTCTGAAATGGCTAAAACATCGATTTTGTTTTTCAATATGAATAACCATTTCAACCAAATAGCCATTGAGGACATGCAGATCAAAGGCCTTTTGAGAGTTTGTTTACATTATAATTTATTGTAAGTGATAAATGGTCTACACCGGACATGAGCATCGGATCAAAGGTAATAGAACCTACTATAATCAATGATGCTGTCTACACTGGAAGCATCTGTTGTGGTGCGTCTGTGCGTCGACAGTAAATGGGTTTCCCGTTCCATTTTGTTCTGCACTACTGCCAGCAACACAAATAAATGGTTTACAACGTTTGTCAATGCATCCAGTGTAGACAGCATTAACGGACGTGCCCGGTGTAGACAGGGCGTTAGAGTTTGAAGTAACGAGCAGTCCGCTGGCCCGTTTGAACATTCCATCAATGTAAAGTGCAGTCAGGTCATAATTACAAGTTGCAAACATGGAATTCCATGAAAGCTCCGACTTGACAGTCGTGACATCATGTAAATATAGTAGCGGCCTGAACAGTTAAAGGTAGTGAACATATTTCTGTTTTTATATGCTATTTTATTATGCCATCGTTTCCTGTAGAGTTTTTTTTTATTCTATTTTTTGCACTTTTGTTGTCTGATATGAGGTGAATTAATGCATTAATGTAATGATAACCATGTTGTTGTCATCAACAACAAAGCAATTATTGGTGTTATGAGTGTCATCATAGAAACATCTTCTGAGGTCCCAGGACATCAGCAGCTCCAAGCAGAACCTTCGAGTTGCTTCTTGTAATTACAGTAATTCTGACATGATGTGAACGCACCAAAAGTCCATGACATTTTTCAGATTGTTGATCTTCTGCTTTCCAAAAACCGTTAATCGGATCAGTTAAAAGGATACAAACTATTCCAGAACAGTCTGAAGTTCTGTACCAGGTTTTGTGGATGCAACTTGAAAGTTCTAGGAGTAGTTAGTAGAAAGTTTGGCTTTGGTTTAGTGATTTTGAAAAAAAAGCTTTAAACCAACTTTGTAGAGTTACAGTATGTTGGCTTCGTCAACCCAACATAATAATGTGATATATCCCCCAACAGTAAACATGATACGGCATTTTGGATATTACAGTACGGAATACCGTACAAACTCAATGTCTGTCACTCACAGCCTCGTTTTTTGTTGTCAAATTGTGGCTTCTCATATAACTAGGCCTAAAAGCAACAGTAGCACAGAAAAGTCATTAAAATTGAAAAGGCTAGATTTAACAGAAACACCGGGAGGAACCCAAACTCTGCAGGGGAACCCATCCTAGCCTTAAATTATTTATAATATTAGCAATTTGACATTACAGTGATTAAAGAATTCATTAGTGTTGGCAATTAGCAGTCAACCAAGGGAGATAATAACATAATAGATAGTTCACAGAAAACCGAAAAGTTTGTCATTGTTTCACTTACTCTCACATGGTTTCAAACCTGCTTGACTTCCTTTATTTCCATGAAACACAAAAGTTAGGCAGTATGTCAACCTCAGTCACCATTCACTTTCATTAAGTGGTAAAGAGCAGCACCCATATTCTTAAAAACTTCTCATGTTCCATGGAAGACAGTAAGTCATAATATTTGAAACAACATTAGGGTGATTAAATGATGACAGAGTTTTCATTTATGTGTAAACTATTCCTTTAAGATAGTAATAATAATAATAATAATAATACTGTAAGCAATTATATCATAACCCACTTTTCAATATCTAATATAATCTCAGTTCGTAAGTCCCGCACTACATTATTTCCAGCAGAATATTCAGTTTCAGTCCGAAATGTGTTTAAATGATTATCCTTAATGCCTTTGTCTCTTACCATATCCCTGGGTGACAGACGGGACGTCCCGTAGAGATGGAGACATACAGAGAATTTGTCCTTTTGCCAACACTTCACCTGGACTCTCTGTGAGCTCTTCAAACACACACGTTACTCCCGCAGAGAGGTTCGGAACATTGGCTACCTTCACACTTAACTGGAGCAGAAGACACACACACACACTCCTGTGAGACATGCTAAGTCATGTGACCAGTCTTCAGCTACACTTACAAATGTATGAATGTCATTTATTTACATACTGTGTATATGTATATATATATATATATATATATATATATATATATATATATATACATACATATATACACATACATACATATAGACACGCACATAAACACAGTACTGTGCAAATGTTTTAGGCACTAGTACATCTGCTAGGACACCTGTGTAACCTTAAAGGGAAATGAATTCATGCATTCACTGAAAATCACCTTGAAACCAGCTCGTTAGAGGTCATTACAAAAATGGCACAGAAAAGTTATGTTAGTTCTGAGAAAAGCTTTTGCAGCATTTGTTTGCCGATGCCACTTAGTTTGATATTTTGTTATCGGATGCAATGACGTTCATACATTTGTAAGTTTTTGCCTTTTTTGGGGCCACTGTATATTAATTTAATGAAAGCATTAATAACGCAGTGAAAGCAATACTCCTAAAGGACTGTGAAATAAAAATGCATTACAAAATATGGTTACGCCACTTCACCAGAACAATTTTATGCTTCTGGAGCACCATATCAAATTCAATCACCTGTGTCGAGGCGGAGGTCACGGACATGTTATCAGGATTGACAGTGATATCAACACACTGTTTCAGCTCCGTACTGAAGTGCAGTGGCTCCGTCCACTTCTCGCAAGCTTCCTTTCTGGAGCACCTACAAATAAACAAGCAAATGGATGAGTAAACAAACATTCAGGCCACCACAATAGCTAGCAGTTGGCGATGGTTGCTTGATAAGAGGTGTACGGCAAGAGCAGCGGTCCATCTGAACAGGATGTCAATTTTTTCTGATCACTCGAGCCAATGTTTATAAAATATTCAAAATATGGATACTGATTATCTCCCAAAATGTGGAGGGAACAGGTATAGAAATATCTAAAAGTAAGGGACAAAAGCCCCCCACCCTTCATATATACTTCAGTCCTTTAGTTTTCGAGTGCGAAGGCCCGATTTCCTCACAAGTACATCTGCATGAAAAACACACAGATATGAATACATTCATAAAACTGGCATGTTCATTAGATGTGTGAAGTGGAGTTAAAAGACGCCAGTGTTTGTGTTCGACTGTGAAAGAGTCAGTTTGACTAGAGAGTGTCGCTAATGTACACAAGAACTTTACTCGGTCATAACGCGACCCTCGGTTGAACCAGATCATCCATCATAACACACTTACAACCTTTGCGCTACCACAGTCGTGACACGCAGCATTAAAATATGCATTCTCTGTGATCTCCACCTAAATTGGAATCATATTTTTCAGCTGCAGTGCAGTATGCGGCTAATGCTGATTACTGGTAGATGAAATAAGTGAAAGGTTCAGTATAAGCTGATGATGCATAGCGAGGTGTCGTAAATTAAATGTGCTTTAATTTTGAGGCTGCTCCAGAGAAAAGCTAATGAAAAATGCACACAGAGGAGAGATCTAAAAGCGCACCAAATCCAGCCGCATGGATTACTTTAAGACCCTTACACCGCAAAATCAGATATGTGCTGGAAAGCAAAAATATTTGCCAAAAGCTCAGGTACTTAATTTATCATGATGTCAAAGATTGCATTATTTTCCATCAGTGACAGCAAAAGGCCACATTTTTACCTCCAGCGTGCCTGTCTGTCTGTTAAATGAAGAAAGTGCAGTGGATATGGGTGATGCCATTATTCACCAGCTATGCACACAGCAGTAATGATTTGTTTTCCCTCGATTATGCCCATATGTATAAGGGGAAAAAACTGGAGTGGTCTTAATTAAAAGAGACAGAAAGAGACAGGATTGTTTTGTTCTTAAACCTAGTGAGCCATTTACAGAGGTAGCTTTCTAAGGCATCATATGCTCTTGCTCTACGAGGCTCTATGATGCTGCCTTAGGCACTGTTCGGACCGAGCATTCTTGCATTAAAAAATCTAGATGCAGCACAGCAAATGGAACAGAACACAGGTTGTTTTTTTTATTTATGGGACATGGCAGGTCAAAAAATCCAATGCTCCTTAGGGAGACGTGATGCAACGGTCAAAGGTGTCCGTCAAGTGTATGTTTACATAGAAAACAACTGAATAACAGCACGGACAGACTAAAACTCTAACCCTTAGAAGGCAACTCTCTAGGGCAACATTTGGAATAGCATACTACCATACTAATTATTACTATTGCAATGGTATATAATATGTACAGTATATGCATAATTTCAGTATGCTCAGAATACACAAATGTGTCAAAATGTGCAGAATACAACAAAGATGACAGCGTGGATTATTGTATCCCATTATGCAATGCACTCAGTGATGTTTCATGTCTAGTGTGATAAATGAACGATTAAAAAATAAATAAATAATTAAATCTCCTTCTTGACTCTGTATTTGATCGGACTGCCAAAGGGCAAGACAATTTACACAAAATTGGATTAAATTGCAAATTACACATTTTTATTTCCAAGATGATAACATGGCCACCATATAAATACAAGGTGGCCATGTGTCAACAATGTAGCATGCAAATTTTTGAAAAACGTATTGTGGAATAATGCTTACTGTTTTATTCATTTTATAATTACTTGTTTTTTAAATGGAAGATGGGCTGGTTTGAGTATTTCTGTAGCTGCTGATCTCCTGGGATTTTCACACACAATAGTCTAACATCCAGTGAGCGGCAGTTCTGTTGACGGAAATGCCTTGTTGATGAGAGAGAGATCAACAGAAAATGGCCAGACTGTTCGAACGGACAAAGTCTACTGTAACTCAGATAACCGCTCTGTACAATTGTGGTGAGGAGGAATATCAAATCGGAATGCTATTCTGAGATGCAGGTTGGCACCAGGGGGACCTACACAATATTAGGCGTGTGGTTTTAATGTTGTGGCTGACTGGTGTATCTTTCTGGTGAGCTTGAACTAATGCGATTTATGATACTTTTGCAACACTTATTCCAGATAAGGTGGCCTTAAGCAGCAACAAAGACACAAATTCCCAGGTGGCAACTATATTACAATGCTGTGTGACCTGCCAATGAAAACCAATTGGAATGTTATCTTTAAGGATACTTGTACACTAAGCCGAATCTGGGATAGGGACTCAACGAGGGCTGTAAAACGACTATGACAGGAAGCATAGAGTTGTGAAACAATGTTAGCGGTCGTTTAGTAGATGCTTTTATCCAAAGTACACATTGCTGGGTCAAACTCCCTGGAGAAACTTGGGGTTAAGTGCTTTGCTCATGACTTGCTCCTTGCGGAAATCAACCAAACAACCTTCCTGATATCAAACTGTGAGCTTTAAAAGGAATTAAAAAAAATTATTCACCACAAAAAATTATTTAGTCAACATCATGTCAGTCAAAACCTGCATTCAAAATGTCACTTTTTGTGTTCCACTCAAGAAAATAAGTTATACGGGTTCTGAACACCTTTGAAGGTGAGTAAATAATGACAGAATTTTCATATTTGGGGTGAACTACAATATTCCTTTAACCTTCACCCCCCTTCAGTTTTTTACATTTCTATGACCCTACTCCTACTGTCTCTCCAACTGAACTAGTTTGAGGGCCGGTTGTGCAACTGAATCTGTTTGAACTGACTCATTTCTCCCCAGCTGAGATCTCCACACTCAAAGTCCAAGCTTAGCTATTCCAATTTCAAAGAAATCTATTACGCCTCCATATTCGATGTCCTTCTTATAAGGATAATTCCTGGGCTGGTTTCCACTGGTCTCCCATCTCCCCATTCCAGTCTGAGTAATATTGCTTTATTACTTTTCAGGTCACATTGAACCTTGAGTAAATGATGAAGTAGGGCAGAGAAAGGATGAAAACCTTGAAAAACTTCAGTGCCCTTTCATGATGGAGAACTCGATAGTGGCGGTCAGAAATGACAGGGCGAATAGATTGTTAAGATTGAGTGAGGGGCGATGGAAGGAATGAGAGAAATCGATGGCGTGCATCAACTGATATCCGTAAAGGACTAAGTGCTCTAAGAGTCTGGGTCAGTTGTGTCTTTGACTTTGATTAGTGAGAGAAACAACGGGAGAACCGTTCACTTGTTTCAGTGAAGACTTATTGACAAGTGGACTGTTTTTCTAGGTGCCTTTCAGTAAGTCTGCTTGGTACATGACCTTTACGGCTTGTCAGACATCATCGGCAACCTAAAAATAATTTTTATTTATTTTTTAGAAACATTTAGAACCAGAGTCAGACCAACTCAAGTGATGACACTTTCTACACAGGTAGCATAACTGAGGGACCATTAAGGCCAAACGCGATCTTGAGCTAAAAGAAAAACTAGATGCAACGCAAAAAGTAAAACAGAATGCAGGCGTCCCGTTTACATTGTAAACAGCTCATATTAAGTTGATCTTCTTTTTAACCTGACTTGACGTCTAAAAGAAAATTTGCTGCTTCGGCGCAAGACGTTGAAAAAACAGAAAGACGCAGTGCAATGCTCAAGAACATGCGTCTTGCACATGTATATAGAAAAAATATAGAAAAATGGTGCAGATGGACGCATATATATGTTCAGTGTGAATGGCTACGATGTCTGTGGTTCCATCTTTCAGAAACACTTTGAACCAGAGTAAAAAGATGTGTAGTGATGACACTTTCTACCCAGTTATACCATATGGGCCATTCAGACATACATGTTATGGTGCTAAAAAATGTAAGATGCAGCACAAAAGGGGGCATGTGTAGCACAGCGAGTGTTGACGCTGACTAACACCCCTGGAGTCACGAGTTCGAATCCAGGGTGTGCTGAGTGACTCCAGCCAGGTCTTCTAAGCAACCAAATTGGTCCGTTGCTAGGGAGGGTAGAGTCGCATGGGTTAACCTCCTTGTTACCCCATGAAATGCGTTCTTGCACCAAAAAAGAAAATTAGACACAATGCAACGAACAGAACCAAACACACAACGCTTGAACGTTTAAGAATTTTTAAAAGCTGACATGCACAAAAGTTTGAAAAACAGTGCAGATGGACGTAAAAACATGTTCGGAGCAAATGGCCCTGAGCATTGCAAAGACCTCTGGAAAGCATCACAATCTATTTTAAGTGCCATGTTTGTGTAATACGTTTGCTGAATATCGTTCTAGCATTGGACAGGGTGCATTTTAGCGACATCGCATAAGACAAAACGCTTGAGCAATTACAGTACATCTTCGTATGGCTTCAGAAGACGTGGATGTAGCACACAACTGGTATAGACAACATTTATAATGCTTTTGTGGTACTTTTTTGGGGCACAGCAGCCCCTGGTCCACATTAACGTTTTATTGTACAGAAGATAGCAGATGAGACATTCTGATGAATATCTCCTTTTGTGTTTTACGGAAGAAAAAAAGTAAAACAGGTTTGGAACGATATTAGGGTTACTATTTTTGGGTTGCCCATAAAGCTTTTGACGTTTGACGTGTAGGAGAAATTTCGGACCTGGTAGAGGGTTGAGCAAGAGTACGAACGTCCGTTTGCCTGAACGTATCGCCAGGTTTCGTTACACACATGTAACCTCATGTTTTTGAAGCCATTCACTTCATTCTCCTCATTTTTGTTTGCCGGTGTTTCCTCTCATCAAGGAAAGGCACAGGGTGCAGTTGCCATGAGAGAAAGCTTTCACAAAGAACCCTTGCCAAATGCATATTCGTTTTTTTGGCTATGGGGGGGGCTCTGACCTGCATCTCTTTCTACTCCTTGCTGTCTTTGCTTTGTGTTCAATTCTCTGAGGGCTCTTTAGCCTCTAACCAATGACATGGCCAAGCCAGAGAGAGAGAGAGAGAGAGAGAGAGAGAGCAGAAGGGGGAAAACAACATAAAAAAAAAACAGTGTACCCCTGGAAATGATTTGTGTCCATGGCAACGAGAGGAAGCTGTAAGATGGATTTGCAGTGTAGTTCAAATCAGCCCCATTCGGTGGAGTTTGTACTGTATTACCGTTCGTGTGGAGAGGCTCTCATGGATTCGGGAAAATTAGTAATACTCTGTCTGGTAAAAAAGGACTGTGGTTAAAAGCTTTTGCAGCGCTATTATTGTTGGTAAAAGGGCTACTGTTCGTCTAGACATGTTTCCTTGCCTGATGCGATGGATCTGTCATGGGTTTAGTTGGGTTTCTATGTTTATTAAGGGCAGACTCAAGTATGCAGGTCTCTACAGAGGCTGTTAGCAGCTCTCTCGAGTCTCCTTCAGTGTTCATTAATGTTCTATTCATGGTACAGACTCTTTATGACCACATATCCACTGGCTCATCTTACTGACTGACATAGATGCTCTCACATAGGAACCAAGATGCTTCCGGCTACTTCCACCACAACTAGGTACAATTACTAGGTATTTTGCCTTGCTTTATGGCAAAAATATCAAAACATCCTTAAAAGGAATATGCCAGGTTAAATATAATTTAAGCTCAATTGACAGTTTTTGTGGCATAATGTTGATTAATACAAACATATATTTCAACTTGTACATCCTTTTCTCTATAAAAAAGCACTATACAGTGAGGCACTTGCAGTGGAAGTGAATGGGGTCAATTTTTGGAGAGTATAAAAGGCATCAATGTGAAGCTTATCATTTTATAGAAGCACTCCAAGCAAGAATTGCTTCTTAAGTAAAGGTGTCTTGTTTCAAGTATGTTTGGACATTTTTACTGGAAAACAAGACAAAAATACCCAACATGTTTTAGCATCCGTCTGCACTGTTTCTCAATAGTTTTCCAATGTAAACATGCGATCGTCTCTCTCAGAAGCTTAATGTTTTATTTGATGCTATCTTTCTTTAAAACGAGCTAATACATTTTCGAATGCAATGACTTTGCTACGTTTACTCCTCTCATCCACACTAGAATGCCGCTTTTATCCACATAGTTTTAGAAACGCTCTCCATTACTACGGAGGCCCAAAACTGCTAAAATAATAAATAAATAAATGTAATAATAAAAAAATAAATAAAGGAATAAAATGTCTTGATAAAACAAATATCATTTGTTTTTAATTTAATTTATTCCTGAATTTATTATTGTATGACTTTATTCCTTTATTATTTTCTATATTTATTTTTAACTTTATTTTTATTCTTTTTTTTTTATTTATTTATTTTGCATATGTTTTTTATTTATGTGTTAATTTATTTTTATATTCATTTATTCCCACATATATTTATTTCCATATTTATATATTCCCATATAGATTTATTTATTTATACATGTATTTATTTTTAATTTTCTGTGAGCAACATGGAAATGAGGGAGGCGGTCCTTGCGTAGCGCCAGTGCATCATTCGTTAAGAGCTCAATAGTACTTATCGGAAGCAAATAAGATGGACATCCCACCTTAGCACCCCCTGACTCGCACATATTTAGAATATGCAGGGAAACATTTTGCAGAGAGTTTAACAATCCAGGATGTCATTTGATGTGTGGTTATCGACTTAATTCGCAAGTTGCGCAACTATCTAGATATATGTGAAGAGTCAGCTAAAGATTTTTTTATTGCAGAACTTATATATACATACATACATAAATGATCAGGGAAATGAAGCATGGTTGTATCTTTTACAATGAACAATCATAACAACAGAAAACAATATTATGGATTTGTGGACATCAAAATATGAAGTTATATACACAGAAAAAAAGAAAAGAATAAGGTTAAATCATATCATTTATGAAACTTGATCATTTTGTGGTTTTATTGATAACAGCTCCCATTTAATTTGTGATTGTAGTATAACCAATACATCTTGGATTGACTTAAGCTCTTATGTTTTTAGCCCCACAAATAGCTTTAGTTTACACAATATGGCTATGACCTAAAGTCACATCAAAACAAGTCAAGAGTAATCGAGCACATGTTTCAATCTACAATAAACCAATGGTAAGCAGAACAACAAATTAAAGAATAAAAAAAGTTTTAAAGAATAAAAATAAAAAGAGAAAATAATAAAGGAAAAATGTCACACAAAAATAAATTCTGGAATAACTTTCATTAAAAACTAATATTTGTTTTATCAAGACATTTATTCCTTTATATATTTTCTTATTATTAATTGTATTTATTTATGTATTTATTTATTATTTTTGCAGGTTTTGTCCTCCATATATTACCGCTTATTTTGGAAAACGATGACGATAGGAACATTTTTTAAATTAAGATTTCAAAAGACAGAATTTTCATTTTTGGGTGACCTATCCCTTCAGTTCTCATAATTATATCAGCAGACATGAGTTTGCAACAAAGGAAGGGTCTGGAAACAAATCCCCCATTCATTTTGTGATAAAAAGATTTTATGACGATAAGGGTCAGCCTGAAATATAACCTGAACATCTGCTCAACACAGACGGCAAACAGCTTTTATATCATAGTGAAAACAAGAGGCAAAGAACGGAGTCATTGTAAAGGGAGAAATTTAGATATGTTGCCCGTCCAAACATTAATTACAGTATACTGCGATGGGTACTGTCAGTCAACAAAAGAGGAAGATAACCACTGAACAAAACCATGGGGTGTGCCAGTCATTATGTGTACAGATAAAAGACGACAGATCCACAGGACAGCCACTTCAGAGGCTATTAGGATTTATGAAGCTGCAACAACGAACACAAAGATGTTAAGAGCAGTTGTTCTAGTAATTATAAAGCTTATGTTGAGATGGGAGTGGCAGGCAGATTTTGATAGCTCTTCAATTTTGCTGTCAATAAAGCGTGAGAAAGACAATTAAACTGATCCTAATGAGACAATCTGATAGCATACCTTTTTTTTGTCCTACTCTTCTACTTTCATAAGAACGACAATATAGTGCAAGCTAGATTTGTACAGTGGTGCCTGCCCATGCAAAATTTGCCAACACTATGCTAGGGTGTTGTGGGTGGTAGCCAGGGCATTTCTATGCATTTGCTGTGGTGTTCTGAATGGTTCCTATGTGGTTGCTAGAGTGCTCTTGGTGGTTGCCAGGTCACTGCTAGGTGGTTGCTAGGGTGTTTTGTGTGGTTGCTATTGAGCTACAAACAGGTTGCTAAGGCGTCTCCGTTGTTTTTTAGCATGTTGCTATGTGGTTTTTATGATGTTCTGGTTAGTTGCTTGGGCTCTGCAAGGTGCTTTGAAGTGGTTGCACACAAGCCCAATTCAGGCGTAGTGGTCTAAGCACATAACTGGTAATCAGAAGGGTACTGGTTCGATCCCCACACCCACCACCATTGTGTCCTTGAGCAAGGCACTTAACTCCAGGTTGCTCCGGGGGGATTGTCCCTGTAATGAGTGCACTGTAAGTCGCTTTGGATAAAAAGTGTCTGCTAAATGCATAAATGTAAATGTAAAAGAGCCCAACCTGAAATCTCTGATATTCTGGTCCTTATGGCTTGGTTTCCTCCTTCAATGTAAGTTTGGCATTTTGCACTCCATTTCAAACATTCCCTCTATAAAAAACAGTGCAGCAAAACCAAATCTGTGGACGTGGCCCATATCCAATTTCATATCTCTCACAAGAATTTCTACCTGATCAATCTGCCTGTAATTGGTAACTACCGAGTGAGGCAAAAGTACTCACAATATATATATATATATACCTTTATCTCTTTCAAACCAGAAACCGCTTTTGAACTCCAAATTTTCAAATTGTTTGGAAGAAATTATGCTGCTTCAAATAGGATTTAATCAAGCATTTTAGAAGAACCCAAGGACTTGCATTGAAGGAAGGACTCAAAATATGTCTCTATTACTTTTGGTCTTAGTTAGGGTGAGGGATTTGAACAAAACCCTAATGCTAAGTATTAAAATTCAACCGTAACTTGTCCAGTGCAGTTTGTGCTATGGACATGAAAAATAACTCAAATTGTGCAGCTTATTGGAAGCTCTGATACACTCACACCAACGTCATTCTTCCTTCTTCGCTCAGAGCTAAAAAGAATGTTGAAATAGTTGAGCAAAGGTATAATGTCAACAGACTAAAACTTTAACCAGTGTGTCATTGAAAGTACTAACAATTGCATGTCTCATTCTATGAATAGAATACAGAATAGAATAAATCAGTAAAATAAGTTGTTTTAGGGTCAATGTCGTGGCACTCATTTTTTTTGTCCAGATCTATAAAAGATTTAAAAATACATAAATTCAGTTCATACAAAACAATGACTTGAATACACCTCTTCTATGATGAACATGTTTTTAGTTTCTTAATTCAAAGTAATTTAAATTATATTTTTCTGGGGCTTGACATCAGAAATGTCATGTGGTGTAACTATCCAGAGGTAGTGGGAGGGGGGATAAAGGCTATAGAAATGTTGGTATGAGTACTGCTTAAGAAGAATTTAATTATTATTTCTTCAAAAATAAGCTGTGTTTTTTTTTTTTTTAAATATCAGTAATATTTGAAAAATGTGTGTCGACCAAATCAAAGTCTTGTGACGTAACCAACATGTAGGATGTCATTTAAATTTTTTAGTAAAACAGAGAGGACCCCTTTAGACCCTCATGACTGGGTGTGAAGTTTATCCAATAGAATGACAGATATTTTATATTTTTATGAAAAGGCACATTTTGTTCAGGACATGTGGTGTAACTCTGAGAAAATGTCTTTATATTCATGAATAATTATTTTTTATAATATATAAAATAATTATTTTAACAGTTTCTTTTATTAATTAATAATTCAATAGTGAAGTTGTGCATTGATGATTTAAAGGTACAAGGAAGGAATTTTAATACCCATTTCTTTCCAGTTACACCACATTTATTTATTTATTTTGTAGAAAATGCAATAAACATGTTACAAAAAAATACATTTTCTACAATTATGATGTGCATGTTTTAAACTAGATTTGAAAGTTTTCTCATTTTTATCACCTCGAACAACCTTATTTGTCAATGACACTTTAACCAATTGGTGGTGATGTAAAGTAATATAAATTATAATGTGTAATTTATCATGTTTACATTCTGCATTCATAGCACTGATGCTAATACTAAGACGCTTTACATGGCCATAATACAGTATGCACCAGCACCCAAGTTTTTTGTATTTTATCGACAAATCAAATAAATAAATAATAGCACCAAATCGGAAACTCTGTCGAAGTTTTCCAGAAAGTACACATTGGCAAGCATTTTTTTTTATTATATCAACAAATAATAACTTTTTGGCTAGATTTTGTCCTAAATGACGGCACGCCCATTCTTTTTTCGATTCCACTAGAAGTATATTGGTGCCTTGAGAAGGGATGTGCTGTTACTTTTCTGAGCGTTCAGATTTAACATTTTATCCTGGTGGATAAAGTCCCATTGACTTCCATTGAAGGAGTGACCTGAGCCATATCTAGAGACCAGAATACCATAGAGGACATGGGGGTGTGAATCTTTTGACTGGTAGGGCTAGTAAATACCCACCTTGCAACCACCAAGTGACACCCTGGAAACAACTTGCAACGCCCCTGCACTGTGGCAAGCAATTACCACTCACATATTCTTCACAATATTCAAAAATCTAGATGACTGAATACTAGCAATACAACATCCGTACAAAGATGAGCCACCTATTCCACTGAAACCCATTCAATGCGAAAGGCCACAGTAATTACCTTTGAAACCCTCTATTAAATTCTCTAATGAAGCAACAGTCCTAATAACCAACAAACCTCTCTTTAGAGTCTGTGTACGGGTGGCATTATTATGTTACATGCAAGATTTCAAAGATAGCTCAATTATTTAGGATAGAAACCTTGTTCCTCTGACCTACCGTCTGTCTAATGCTAATCATGTGGATGATGCCATTTACGAGTTATAAGGCAATATTTTACTTTATTTTATTAAAAGGTCACGTTTTGTATCGTTAAGCACTGGGAGTTAAACAACCACCATGTAATACGAAGCATGAGTTAATATACTGAAATACTCCCAAGTTTACTTTAATAAAATAGACTAGACAGCCCTGGGCAAGAGAGACACTAGTGTGCCAGTGCGTCCCAAGGTCGTCTTTTCACTGTCAAAGTAAACAGTTTCTATCGACTGCAAAGTCAAAGCAGTCTGAGCAGCACAAAAGCCATGATGTAGACAGCAAGCGGCCTGACCGCGTGTCACTGATAATGTTTTGTCATACTCCTACATTCAAACTGATAGTCAAATTTTTTTCGTTCATGCATTTGTCATCCGAGCATAAATATAGAAAGCCCGGCAGGTTGACAAGCTATAAGTGACATGGTTAAGGTCAAGGGTCATGTACCTTCCTGAGGTGGCGCATTTAGAAAAGGCAAGATCCCGAGGTGTCCGCAAGCCTCGTTACTCTGGAAGCTTGTGCTCGACAAACACGTTGGTCATTAAATCCATTGTATTGCTTGATCTGCTGCTAATTGCGGTGTGCAGCGGCTGTCACAAGGACATGTAAAGTCTGGGGATATGCCATTAATATGCAAACAAATGTCATTTTCTAATGGTGCGGTGAAGGCTTGCACTAATTATTCCATCAATTCCAGATTTAAATCTTAATTAAAAATCTTTATCTTGGTGAAGGTATGGCTATGGAGGAAAATAGATCAGATGGGACTTTTATTTGTTTTTATTTTATAATTTTTTTTTTCAGATTTTTTTTTACAATGTCTTCACAGCAGTCCAGCTGCCTTATCATTCACCTCCCGATAATTCTATCCATGTCTATACACCACTTTCAATCTGTTCAGAAAAGCCAAGACTGCTGGCTCTGATTCCAATTTGTGTATATATATAATTCTGAATAGATATGTATAAATCTGAATACATACGTTGAATGTATAGTTGCAAATCTGAATATATAATTACACATTTAAATGTATATACAAATATACAATAATTATAAAAAATATTATAAATCTGTATTTATAGTTACAGATCCAAATATATAGTTATAAATCCTGAATATATTGTTATAAGTCTAATTGTATAATTGTAAATCCAAAAATATAGGTGTAAATCCGGATATATATTTGTAAATATGAATAAATACAGTTAATAAACTAATTACAGTATTATTATTTGTTTCTCCCCAGTTTGGAATGCCCAATTCCCAATGTGCTCTAAGTAGTTGTGGTGGCACAGTGACTCGCCTCAATCCGGGAGGCAGAGGACGAATCTCAGCTGCCTCCGTGTCGGAGACTGCCAATCCACGCATCTTATTATGTGGCTTGTGGAGTGCCACTCACCACGCGCCCCACCGAGAGCGAACCACATTATAGCGACCACCAGGAGGTTACCCCATGTAACCTACATATATATATATATATATATATAAATCCGAACATATAGTTGCAAATCTGAATCTATAGTAGTAAAAAAAAAGATTATACAGTTCAAAATTCGGAATAGTTGTAAATCTGAATATATAGTTAGAAATCGAAATAAATAGTTATAAACCCTCTATATTACCTCAAATTTAAGTATACTGTACAGTTATAAATCCATATAGACAGTTTATATAGTAAATATAGAAAAATATCCAAAAATATACATTTCAATCAAAATAAATGTTTATTTACAAATATAAAATTGTAAATCTGAATACACTTTCCCAAATTTTCCTATTAGATGGTTAACTTTACTTAAAGCTGCATGTTACTCCTGAAGTTTAAACCCTTGGTTGATTGACAGATGAGTTGGCGGTTCTTCACTGTTGTGTGGGATGCATCAGGCAATTAACATTTCCACTACAAATTTTATGTGGTCACAAGCGTTTCTAACTCCCCCCGAATGTGGTTTGAGTATTCGGATCTCAAACATTTTAGGACCCCATTAACACCTGTAATTAGCACTGACCACCAGTGATCGGATCAACCAAAACTGATAGAAATACCAGGTATAAATGGGGTCATATTTTGACAAATTCCATTTGGTGCAGTAGAAATTGCCTCTACAACTTAAAAAATGTTTTTGTATAGAGTCCATGTAGGGGCAAAATATTTTTAAATTGATTTAGTTTGATTGTACTGTGCACTTGGTGCCGTAAAATTTCCATTTAATTCTATCAGTTGGATCCAATTTGTGTTAACGGAAAGAAAAATAAAGCCACATGGTCTCGCTCGCTAGAAGAAAATGTACAGCTTTCACAGATGAAAAAAAGACACGTCAATGTGTTCCGTTTGTGTCTATGCTTCCAGGGGTTCAACGATGATCTGTACCTCAAGTCCTCACCACCCCTGTCTTGAATGGTCCGCACACACTTATGTCAAAACCTTTTCCAGCAAACACTCTATAAATGAAGGAGCATGTTCTGCATTCACACATGTTCATCCTCCTTCAGCTCTGACTGAATGCAGCCCACTCTGACAGGAGTTCTACCAGTTCATGCATTACAGGAGGGGGTCAAGAGCTCGGATGACAGGGGGATAGGCAACGTGGTGTGGCAGTAAGCCAGCAATACCCAGACACTTCCTGTTTCCTCTGACGGCAGTCACCAGCCCCTGTGACCAGCTGCTGCCTGGGGAGCGACCGGAAGAAAGAGAAGGGAACCGAACATGTGGGGAGGGCTGACACCTGCCAAGTCCAGCATGAGTTAGATGAAATGGCAGCCACCAGCAACACAGTGGTCCATTTGGCTGCCTGGGCTCTAAAATTCTCTGAGTGAATTCCGAGATGGTTTTCACTGAGACCACATACAGAATTAATAATAATAAAAAAGCTGAAAGCGCATAGATTTTTATACATTTACACCTCTCATCCATGCTGGAACATCGTTTTCCTCCACTGAAAACATCTAGGTTACTGTTGTAACCTCCGTTCCCTGATGGAGGGAACGAGACATTGTGTCGAAGAAGCGACACTAGGGGTCTCTCGAGAGCCTCGTGCATCTCTAAACTTGAGAAAAGGCCAATGAGAAATTGGCAGACAGAAATTGCATACGGGTATAAAGGGAGGGAAATGCGTCTGTTCATTCAGGATTTTGCCTGAGGAGCCGACAATGAGGTTCGGCCGTAACAGTGGCTCGGTTCAGCGACATGGCCGGGAAGACACAATGTCTCCTTCCCTTACAACAGTAACCTAGACATTCCTTGTCTGTCGGTTACTTCAACGTTTTGTCGAATAAGCAACACAAGGGGTCCAATTTTAATCACGCCATGCACTGAACCATGTACGTGCGCTGATGACACAGGTGCGGGCAGGCAGTTGTGCGCCAAAACAACAGGCTTGTCAGACTGTATGTACCCTTCCCAATGCCCCATAAGATCGTCATAACCTTCTGGTTCCCTACACCCCGATATGGGGGGAACAATGCGATGTGCCAAGCATGGGAGCAAGCCGCGCCAGCTGAGCCTTTTCTATCTCTATGTGTCTCGCATAGAGATAAAGCGGCTGGGGCCATCTTAAAGCTATCACATGCATCAGGGAAGGTGTTCTTTTCCAATTCCTATTCTTTCAGGGGGGAAAGACCCTGCGGAGACCACACCTGCCCAGGCTGGGGGAGGTAAAGAGTGGTGGAATACATCACATGGGATTTTATGTTGCATGTGGAGAGTGGCACGGTGGTTGATCCTACCTCATTGGGAGGGAGGAGTTGCTACAAACACGGCGACCGGGGGGGTAGTGAGGACTGCCCATGGGAGTCCTCACTGGAGTCCGCAAGGGGACTGTACAACGGAAAATACACACAGGGGGACAAGTCCACATGGGGGCCCGACCTGTGTAGCACCTATTCCAGCACAGAGTCATTTGGACTGGAATTCCTCCAGTCATTTGGACTGGAATTCCTGGAATTCACAGACCAGAGGGCTAGGGAGGAGTCATCCAGAGAGCAGAGTTAGTGGGATCTCCTGGGATAAGAGCACACGATATTAATTCAGTGGAAAGAGAGGGCGCTAGATGCAAGTGGTACACCTGGTCAGTTGTCGCCTCGGACCTGATAAAACACGGGATGAAACCGACTCAACCCTGAGATTGTAAAATCTCATGAAGGTATTGGGTGTTGCCCAGCCTGCTGCTTTGCTTATGTCTGCTAAGGAGGTGCCTTTGGCCAGTGCCTACGAGGATGCCACACTTCTCGTCGAGTGTGCTCGAACCCGCAAGGGGGTGGGCACGGCCTGGATGTGATAGGCCAATGCTATGGCGTCAACCACCCAGTGGGAAAGCCTCTGTTTGGAGACAGCGTTCCCTTTCCGCTGTCCACCAAAGCAGACAAAAAAGCTGCTCAGAATGTCTAAAGCTCTGTCTGTGGTCCAAAAAGATATGCAAAGCACGTACCAGACACAGCAACAAAGGGGCTGGGTCTGCCTCCTCCTGGGGCAGCGCTTGCAGTTTCACTACCTGGTCTCTGAAGGGAGTGTAGGAACCTTGGGCACGTAAGCCTGGTCGCGGTCTTAGGGTGACGAGTGTGTCTGCCATACCGAAATCCAGGCAGGTGTCGCTGACAGAGAACGGTTGCAGGTCCCTGACCCTCTAGATGGAGGTGAGTGCGATCAGGAGGGCCATCTTCTGGGAGAGGGTTCAACTGATTTTAGCGGCTCGAAGGGGGGTCTCTGAAGGCCCGAGAGGACCAATGAGAGATCCCAGGAGGGGAACAGGCTTGGCCAGGAAGGGTTCAACCTCCGGGCGCCTCTAAGGAACCTGATAACCAAGTCGTGCTTACCCAAAGTCTTGCCGTCTACTGTGTCGTGGTGGGCTGCAATAGCGGCAACATACACCTTCAAGGTGGAGGGGCACAGCCTCCCCTCCAACATCTCCCGCAGAAATGAGAGCACTGACCCCACTGCACACCTCTGTGGGTCTTCAGACCGGGAAGAACAACAATTTGCGAATAAGCGCCACTTCAGGGCGTAAAGTTGCCTGGTAGAGGGAGGTCTGGCTTGGTTGATCGTATCTACGACAGCAGGTAGTAGGCCAGCTAGATCTTCCGCATCCCGTCCGTGGAGGTTCCAGAGGTCGTGGCGCGGATGCCAGAAGGTGCCCCGTCCCTGAGAGAGAAGGTCCTTCCTCAGGGGAATTTGCCAGGGAGGGGCTGTCGCAAGGAGCACGAGATCCGAGAACCAAGTCCGGGAGGGTCAGAAGGGGCCACCAGAATTACTTGTTCCTTGTCCTCCCTGACCTTGCATAACACCTGTGCAAGAAGGCTCACTGGGGGAAATGTGTACTTGTGCAGCCCCCTGGGCCAGCTATAGGCGAATAGGTCTACCTGTGCCTTGCTGAACCGTTTCCAAATCAGCTGGACCGACTGGGGGTGGAGCCTCCACTCTCCGCTGGGCGTACCCTGTCGCGATAGCGACTTGAGTTGCTGCTGGCTCCGAAGGGGGAGACGGCGGGCAATTTGTGACATGTGACGGGAGGGTACGCCGCCTCAGCGATTTATGTACGCTACCGTCGCGGTGAAGTCTGATCGGATCAAGACAAACAGAGGTATGTCCAGGGTTTGAAAGTCTGGGGGCAGGCGGGGGTAAACACACGGTGCGTGCCGCAGCACCATGCCCATCTCGGGACTAGAGTCTGGAGCCAGTGCTGAAGTGGTCTCATATGCATCAACCAGGGGGACGCCATATGCCCCAGGAGCTTCTGGAAATGTTTTAGATTGACCGCCGTGCCTGGCCTGAACAAGGGAAGGCATTCCAGCACTGAATGCATGCGCTCGTTGGTGAGGAACGCTATCATTGAGACGGAGTCTAACTCCATGCCCAGAAAAGAGATTCCTCATCTTGTTCAGCGAGCTTGCTCTTTTCCCAGTTGACCTGAAGCCCTAAGCGGGTGAGGTGCCTGAGCACCTGGTCCCTGTGGATGCACAGTAACTCTCGGGAGTGGGCCAGGATGAGCCAGTCGTCGAGGTAGTGGAGTATGCAAACGCCTGCTTCCCGAAGTGGGGCAAGGGCTGCCTCTGCGACCTTCGTAAAGACGTGAGGGGACAGGGACATGCCGAAGGGATGTCATTTCTCATTGGCCTTTTCTCAAGTTCAGAGATGCACGAGGCTCTAAAGAGAGACCCCTAGTGTCGCTTCTTCGACACTCTCCATATACACATACTTGGGGCAGTATTATTATGTTAACAAAAACTAAAAAGAAAAACTATATGAAAACATTTCTATTTAAAAATATTTAAAATTATTGGAGAAAAAAAACTGAACTAAACTAAAATAATTTTTCATAACTCCAAATATAACCTAAATAAAACTAATATGACCTTGTTTTTTTATACACAGGGTGAATATGGACAAAGTGGGACACTTTTGGAATTAACAAAAACTAAGCTAAATTGAAATGAAAAATGTAATATAAAATAGAAATAAAAACTAAACAAATCCCAAAACATATTAACCCTGACTTGGGAAAATAATGACTTTAGGAAACTGAAAATGTAGGCTTTAAATGTGGCCTGAAACTCTGAAACTCCTGGCCCACACAACTCCACATGACAAAGTGTGGAGTTGTGTGGGCAAGACACTGAACCCCAAGTTGCTCCCAACTGCAGGCTAGCACCTTGCATGGCTGCACTGCAATCATTGATGTGTGTGTGTGTGTGTGTGTGTGTGTGTGTGTGTGTGTGTGTGTGTGTGTGTGTGTGTGTGTGTGTGTGTGTGTGTGTGTGTGTGTGTGAGAATGAGACTCAGTGTAAAGCACTTTGAATATTGCCAAGGTTAAAAAGGCGCTATATGTGCAGACCATTTACATTAATACCACTAGCCTAATATTGTGTAGGTCCCTGTATTGCCGCCAAGCCAGCCCATTTGGCACCAACAATCATCCATGCGATTATCTAATCAGCAAAACATGTGGTAGCAGGGCAGTGCATAAAATCATGCAGATACGGGTCAGGAGCTTCAGTTAATGTTCACATCAACCATCAGAATGGAGAAAAATGTGATCTCAGTGATTTTGACTGTGGGATGATTGTTGGTGCCAGACGAGCTGGTTTGAGTATTTCTGTAACTGCTGATCTCCTGGGAATTTCTCAAACAACAGTCTCTAGAATTTACTCCGAATGGTGCCAAAAACAAAAACATCCAGTGAGGGGATGTTCTGCAGATGGATACGCCTTGTTGATGAGAGAGGTCAACAGAGAATGGTCAAACTGGTTTGAACGGACAAAGTCTACAGTAACTCAGATAACCGCTCTGTACAATTGTGGTGAGAATATTATCATATCAGAATGCTATTCTGAGATGCGGGTTGGCGCTGTTTGGTGGCATGAGGGGGACCTACACAATATTAGGCAGGTGATTTTAATGTTGTGGCTGATCGGTGTGTATAATATATATATATATATATATATATATATATATATATATATATATATGCGTGTAAATGCACATTAATCACATTCTATATTCAAGCATCAACCATAAACAACTGGAAGGCATCATCAATCAACGTAGTCATTCATTGAAAATTGGTGTCTTATCATATTGGTGACATTTTATGAAAACTTTAGTTCATTCTTAACACCCCTTAACCACAGTAATGCATGTTAAAATACTTTCAAAATCTGTTTCAACAACCCGTAGCAGATAGGAGTGTTCATCAATGTTCAAGTTGTTAATGACTTATTAATAAGTTATTATAAATGGAAACAAACATATTCTTTGTATGCTCATCCATGTACTTTAATGCACAGTCTCTTAAGTTTCAGTCTATGTAAAAGCAATGCTATTGGCTTACTTGTTATGCAGGACACACCAGCCGCAGTGAGGGTCTCCAGAGCCCAGGCATGTGTTACAGGCCGTGTACTGAGAGCAGCTCTCCACGGCAAGACGGCTCACCTGGAACACATTACACGCATTCAAAAACCTCATTTAACATTTTCACACACAAACATGATGTCTCCACTAGTGACATAAATAAAAGTAATTAAAAACAACAACAACTTCTAAATACTTAAGGTGATGCTTTTTATGGGCGGATGCTTTTTAAATGTCCTTACTACCAGACAGACATCACTGAAATAGGTGTCCTGGGAAATCACACTTGTGTCAGTGATAGCGCTAGGTTTTGTAAACACCAGAAATAAGAGTTAAAGGAATGGCAATCAGAAAACTTGGCCAATCAGAGACACTCTCTGTCTGTCAATTGTATTCAAGTATTCCACATTGCTGACTTTGGATTGGCTGGCATTTCTATTCTCTAAATGCACCTTTTATGAAGTACTTTATGAAATCCCTATGGGGAAAAACAATTAATGGGAACAAATTTTGGGAAAAATTGGGCAGGCACTATTGGATTCAAATAATCCTCAACGGGCCAATCAGCATCACAGAACCATAGGACACATTAGTTACAGAAGCTAATCTCGACACATGCCTTCGCTCAATCTTCTCGTCATACATCTGAACTACACATGCACGGGATTCAGCAGCAAACAAATTCAGCTGTGTTTGTAAACACTTTCAAACATTCAAGCCTTACCATAAAGAACGATACAGGCCTTAAAACAGAGCCGGATTCCCAGGCGAATTCCCGGATGCAGCTGAATGCCAGAGCTCCAGCAAAGTCAACTCATGCGGTAAGAAAATCTTACAAAACAGTGCAGGAGAGACTCATAAAAGAACGACATTTCCAGGGGACAGTAATATTATAATGGCTGAAGATGTGACGACTCGCATGGGAGAAACACCACCATTGCCAAACAGGATGGCGTAATATGCATCAATGCCCAAAAATATGAGCTTATATAAATTATGCTTGAGAGTCGGAGAGAGTGGGTGGTCTAGGACAGAAATAACACGAATATATTAAATCTAAAAGAGCAGTTTGTCGATCAAAGTTGGTGTGGGTTGTCACAGTTCCGATGATTGGCTCACTTAAGGCGCAAAACCTAAAAGTAGTTGTTTTTGAAAAAAATGCCTTTGCTACACAAGTTCTAAAAATGCTCATTCTGTGGAGTTGTAATCGCCTTTGAACGCTGGCAAGATTAGAGTTTAGAGTGAGAAAAAAACAAGAGCTGGGGGAAAAAAACACCCCCAACCAAAAGGGACACAGCTCAGCCTTTCAAGTGCAGAATAGCTGATAGCTCTTCAACACAGTGTGTGTGTGTGTGTGTGTGTGTGTGTGTGTGTGTGTGTGTGTCAGTCTGGTTGGGTCAACTCATATAATTTATTCTGCCACATAGCAATGCATAACGCACTGTTTTATAATGCAGTCCAGACATCTGATTGCACCTAAATGAACAAGAAATAGAATCCATTTACTTTTATAACTGTGTGTACTCAACATTATGCCACAAAATGCTGTTGATTGAGCTAAACATGTATTGAACCCAGAATATTCCTTTAAATGCATTCCCAATGCTAAACGTCATTGTGGTTAAAGGGAGAGTTCACCCAAAAATCATTTACTCACCCACATGCCATCCCAGATGTGTATGGCTTTCTTTGTTCAAGCGGAACACAAACAAAGATTTTTAGAAGAATATCTCAGCTCTGTAGGACCATACAATGCAAGTGAAAGGTGACCAGAACTTTGAAGCTCCAAAAAGCACATAAAGGCAGCATAAAGGTAATCCACAAGACTCCAGTGGTAAAATCCATATCTTCAGTAGTGATATGATAGGTGTGGGTGAAAAACAGATCCAAAGTGCTTTTATACCGTTTTACTCTAAATCTCCACTTTCACTTTCACATCTGAAAGTCAAATGTGATGCCTGTTTAGTTTCACTTTCACATCTGAAAGTTAAAGTAGAGATTTAGATTTTAAACAAAAGACTTAAATATTGATCTGATTCTCACCTGCACTTATTTTATCACTTCTGAAGATATGGATTTAAACACTGGAGACTTATGGATTCATGTCATGTTCCTTTATGTGATTTATGGAGTTACAAAGGTCTGATCAGCATTCACTTGCATTGGTTGGACCTACAGTGTTGGGATATTTTTCTAAAAATCTTCATTTGAGATCTGAAGAATAAACAAAGTCTTACACATCTGGGATGGCATGAGGGTGAGTAAACGATGAGAGATTTTTCATTTTTGGGTGAACTATCCCTTTAAACATTACAACTAGAGCCAGGACAACATATGGAAATGCACATCTGAAATGCACATACTGAATAGAAGGAAACACACACATTGGAGTCCACTGGATCTTCTCTTATTGGTTAGCATATAATCATACATGAAAATGATTTCGGTGCGTGCTCAGTAGATGCAGTCAGAAGAGCCGCAGTTTGGACTGTCAGTGTTTGATGGATGACCACAACGTTAGATAAATGAAAGGTTTCATTTCTCGTTCTCTCTCAGTCTCCAAAGAAATGGCTGCATTACCGATACGATTCGCAGAGCAGGCAGGTAAATAATGACACCGCTCTGAAAACTTGGCATTCACAGACCTTTTACTGACACACATCTGAGTGCGCGGAGTGGCAGCGGGCCATTTTGTGAGCAAATACGCTCTCACCTATCTGTGCACCTGCTCGAAATGAAATATTCAAATCCAGTGACTCCAGCGGCCAGTGTAGACTATGAATTATTGACTCTCGGCCATTCATTCACATTTCATGTTTCATAAAGTGTAGAGGGCGGTGTGATACTACAGACAGACCTCACAACGATTCTGATTTGGGGAGAAATGCTCCGCATGAAACGAGTTAATCAGTGACCACCCTTATTACCAGAGCTGAAAGGAAGGAACAAGCGTCTTCTCCGTGTGTATCATATAATTAAATGAACATTAGATGAAACAGGGATAAACATATAGATGGTGTTTTTACATTTCAAAGCCCAAGGAGAAAAAAAAATGGGAACAGGTCAGTGTCCACACTGCATTCTAAAAACATTGTGATCTAAAAGCAAATGTGTCGTGATGCAAAAAGGACAGCAAACAAAGTGGCGCTTACTTGTGCAACAATTATTGCATAATAAAACGAGGGTTTAAAAGTCAACATGATATCAAAATGTAACACCCATTTCTGCTGTTCAATGAATCATCAGTGCATGTTGTTCCAAATAAATAAAATGTTTAATAATCTTTCATCAAAATGTAAAATCTTGCTCTGCCGCTGAAACAACATTCATTTTCCGCTGACTTCAAAGAAGGCGCCTAGTCTATTGAATCATGTTTTACTGGCAACCCTCATAAACATTAGTTAACTACATCCGCAAACATGAACTAACAATGAACAATATTTTTTACAGCACTTATTAATCTTAGTTTATGTTGATTTCAATATAATATTTTTTAAACACGAGTTGATGCATTATGAACTAACAATGAACAATTGTCTTTTCCTAAATAGCCATTAACAACGAATAATACGTAACACTTTACAATAATGCTCCATTTGTTAACATCATTTAATGCATTAGGTATCATGAACTAACTAGGGCTGTCGAGTTAAAAAATTAACGCATTTAATCGCATGCTTGTAGTACCACCTGTATACTCCAGAGGGCAGTAAGTCAAATTTCAGCTGTGTGATCAACACAAAGTTTATACAGTGACGAAAACAACACAGATATGCGTTACTAAGGGTTCAAATGCGAACTATGGGATCTCAATATGTGTTTAAAGATTGAGTATTAAACTATATTTAACTTGACACAGTGACCTAAACATTTTACTTTTATGACGCAACACACCCGAGACGCGACACAAGCATGTCTGACACAGGTCGGACGGTGTTTACCTCATACATATTTAATTACCAACGAGGTTAAGGAGATGTCCTTTAAACTGTTACACCGTTTTTACCCAGTCAATCTTTATTTAAGAAACATGCTCCCTGAAATAGATGCACTTTGCTCCTTCTGTAATGCTGTAGATGAATCTGCCCCTCACCTTTTTTGGGAATGTGCCCACGCAGTAGTATTTGAGATTTTTTTTTTTATATATTATTTAAATACTCTTTGTACCTCCAACAACTCCAAAGCATTGAAAACCATTTCACTATGTAATGAATATAATGTCTTGGCATTATTGTAAAATATATCTGTAGTATTGTGTACTATGTGGCTTGTTTCTAAAAAAAAAAAAAAAAAAAATCTGATGCAGGTGTAAATTGACGGGCTCTTAAACAAGCCCTCATAATAAATCTCAAACTGATTGATAAATTCACTTGTGAAATGGATTGCTGTGAACTGTTGCCAATGATTGACTTATGATCAATAATATGGTAGTAAACAACACATTGTATTCTAAAGCCACTTTTTGTATTGTCTTATTAATGATTAACTCTTCTGCCACAAGAATGTAATGCATTATAATTATCTGAATATATATATATATATAATTTTAAAATATTTAAAGATAACTATGTATAATAATTTCATCATTATGTATTGAATTATTGTTATATGAGGGGCTTTCTCAGCAAATATTTGTATATGCGATAATCGCAATTAATTAATCGGGACACCATTTCAAATTCAATACAATTATTTAATCGATTGACAGCCCTTGAACTAACATTGAACATTATCTTTTCTTACAGCATTTATTCATCTTAGTTGATAATTCATGTTAGTTCATTGTGCATGAACTAACGCTAACATGCACAATTTCTGATTTTAAAAGTGCATTAGTGTATGTTGGAATTAGCATAAAGCAAGATTAATAAATGCTGTAAATGTACTGTTCGTTGTTATTTCATGTTAACTAATGTAGTCATCTAATGTTAACAAATGGAACATTACTGTAAAGTGTTACAGATTAATAAATGCCATAAAAAATATTGTTCATTGTTTGTTCATGATACTTAATGCATTAACTAATAGAACCTTACTAACCAACAGAAGTGTTACTGTTTTAGCAAACTACATTCTTGTATGTAATGCCCACTTTTTAATATTCAATCAATTCCGATGTACATATAATTCAAGTCCCTTTCTACTTTTTTTTTTTTTTTTGTAGTTGTACATTGTTTCACTCATAAATCTGTTGCATTATAAGGCGTTTCAGATGTGAAAGTGGAGATTTAGAGTAAAAAAGGACTTTTGATCTGTTTTTCACCCACACCTATCATATCACTAATGACAAATAGGTGAAGCGCAAAAAAAAAAAAATTATTATTTGAAAAATTAAATTTTGTGCTTGTAAGGAAATAAAAAACACATAATTCTGTTTTCAGTTGAAATCTACTATTTCCTTCCCTAAATATAAGCCTCTCTTCTTGTAAATCTGAAAACGTGAGGCAAATGCTCGAACTTAATACGTCAACTGTCTCTGTTTATGATCTGAACATAATGAAAGCATTTAATCAGCAAAAAGACTGATCGATCCGTTCAGGGGCCGTCTGATGCTTTAATCCGAAGAACATTTCTTTCAGTTCAACACAAATATCGATGTTTGGAGTTCAATGGTGGAGCTTTACCACATGAGTGACTCTTTTGTGGGAGTGAGACGGTGAAAGAGAGATGCTATTAATCTAGTCCAACACTCATGTTTACAGTGCCTCCCTGAAACTCTGGGAACCTCCCGGAACGAAGCCGTTCTCATGAGCGATGGCACTTCTGCCAATGTCTAGCATACTGTTAATTTATATGGTCACCATTTCAAGAAAGTCATACAGTTTTGGAACAACATGAGGGCGAGTACATGACAGAATTGTCATTTCCAATGATGTAATAAAAGCTGCATGCATAGTTAATTATAATAAAATTAGCAAAATGCTTTTAATGGTCTATAGCATATCACACAGCAGAACATGCCAACTTTCCAAAGGTATTTCATGCCAACTACCCAATTAATGCCCTTGTTCCATAATATCATAGAGATGATGTCATAGCATGCATTGTAGAGCTTGAACCTTCAAGCATATTTCAAACTAAATTAATGCAGATATCTGCATGCCTAATTCCTGCCTACATTTCTCTCCAATGCCTGGAGCAAACATTGGCAATTTTAATCAAGTCATTTTTCCAAATCGCATCGATAAGAATTTAAAAATATCACCGTGCAGAAGGATTTAAAGGAACAGTACACTAAAAAAGCAAATTCCGTCATAATTTCCATTATGTCCTCATCAGTCCTTAACAATCCGCTTAATATCTTCTTTCATGTTCCATGGAAGAAAGAACTCCATGTACGTTTGGAACAACATGAGGGTGAGTAAATGATGACTGAATTTTAATCTTTGCATGTGTTTTAGTACCGTCACTTCACCTGCATCTTTCTCAAGGAAACATACACGGAAAGAACGGGGCTTTCAAAAAATGCACAAAGACCGATTTCTACTCATCTCTCCTTTCTGCAAGATGAAGAAATGAGCATAGAAATGAGTGGTGGGGAGAGAGAGAGGAAAATAAAGAGCTTTATTTATTCTCCAACTATACTGTATGAGTGTCGCTTGTCTGTTTAGCTGTTAGTGAATGTCGGTGTATACTTCCTCTCCTCCGGCTGTATAATGGAGCATTATGGGAAGGCTGTTATTCCGCTTGGTTCTAGATGGAAACGCTTCCCACCAGTTCTTATTAGGGCAGAGCAGCTGGGGCTCCATTCAAAGTAGTGAACCAGCATTTCATATTCTGTTTTCCTGTCTCGCAGATGTAAAAACAACACATTTAAGATTCCGGTTTGTGTCTTAAAACAAAAGCGCCCACTCCCTCCTGGTAAAACGAGTCTTTATTCTTCAGTGAGAAGTTCTTGCTATGCAACAACTATTTTTGCTCACTTTTTGAAATGGCAATGGAATAAATTAACAGCAAATGGAAAACTGGTAAATCAGTTATGAGCTACAGTATACAAACACATTCAGAACAATAAAAGATCTAAAAGGCCATGTCCGCACTAGTACGCTTTTGTTTAAAAACCCAATTTGAATTTCGCAACGTATACGTCTCTCATCCACACTAAAATGCGGTCTTCAACGCTCTTCATTAATGCAAATTTAGAAAACGATGATGTTTAGAAACCGAAAAATTGAGGTTTCAAAATTAAACGGATTAGTGTGGACGTGACCCAAGATGATGAAGATGAAGATGAATAAATGATCATTTCGGTATCTGTCAATATTAATATTTTTAAATGAACAGTATAAGTCTGATTTGCCCAATATTGAACGGAAATAAAATCAGGGTTCATATTTTCAAAGTAAACATTTTTTCTTTGCAAGATTTAAAAATCACAACAGAGTTACAACACTTTTCTTCTGTACATAATGTTTACATGCCCGATTTCACTTGAAGCGTGTTTTTTGTATTAAATTGTTCCAAATGAAGTGAAGCAAGCTGTACAAAATGTTTATAATATCATTATCGATCATATCATTTACATTTAGTAATTTGACAGATGCTTTTATCCAAAGTGACTTACAAAAGAGGAGACAGTGGTACAAAAGTTCCAAAGTTTCACTAGGATCAGAATACTATTCAATATACAAGTGCAAAAAATGTTTTATATATATATATATATATATATATATATATATATATATATATATATATATATATATATATATATATATATATTCACACACACTCTGTATAAATTCAGTACGCATTTATATATATATATATATATATATATATATATATATATATATATATGTACAGCTGAAGTCAGAAGTTTGTGTACACAGGTTGAAGTCATTAAAACGAATTTTTTAACCACTCCACAGATTTAATAATAGCAAACTATAGTTTTGGCAAGTCGTTTAAGACATCTACTTTGTGCATGACACATGTAATTTTTCCAAAAATTATTTACAGACAGATTGTTTAACTTTTAATTGACTTTCACAATTTCAGTGGGTCAGAAGTTTACATACACTAAGTTAACTGTGCCTTTAAGCAGCTTCGAAAATTCCAGAAAATTATGTCAAGCCATTAGACAATTAGCATCTGGTAGGAGGTGTACTGAATTGGAGGTGTACCTGTGAATGTATTTTAAGGCCTATCTTCAAACTCAGTGCCTCTTTGCTTGACATCATGGGGAAATCAAAATAAATCAGCCAAGACCTCAAAAAACAATTGTGGACCTCCACAAGTCTGGTTCATCCTTGGGAGCAATATCCAAATGCCTGAAGGTACTATGTTCATTTGTACAAACAATAGTACGCAAGTATAAACACAATGGGACAACACAGCCATCATACTGCTCAGGAAGGAGATGTGTTCTTTCTCATAGAGATGAACGTAGTTTGGTGTGAAAAGTGCAAAATCAATCCCAGAACAACAGCAAAGGACCTTGTGAAGATGCTGGAGGATACGGGTAGACAAGTATCTATATCCACAGTCAAATTAGTAATATATCGTCATTCCCTGAAAGGCTGATCAGCAAGGAAGAAGCTAATGCTCCAAAACCACCATAAAAAAGCCAGATTACAGTTTGCAAGTGCACATGGGGGACAAAGATTTTTTGGAGGAATATCCTCTGGTCTGATGAAAACAAAAAGTGAACTGTTTGTCCATAATGACTATGGCCTTGCAAGCAGAAGAACACCATCCCAACTGCTAAGCATGGAGGTTGGAGAATCATGTTGTGTGGGTGTTTTGCTGCAGGAGGGACTGGTGCACTTCACAAAATAGATGGCATCATGAGAAAGGACAATTATGTGGATATATTGAAGCAACATCTCAAGGCATCAGCCAGGAAGTTAAAACTCGATCGCAAATGGTTCTTCCAAATGCACAATGACCCTGAGCATACCTACAATGTTGTGTCAATATGGCTTAAGGACAACAAAGTCAAGGTATTGGAGTGGCCATCACAAAGCTCTGACCTCAATCCGATAGAAAATTGAACTGAAAAAGCATGTGTGAGCAAGGAGGGCAACAAACTTGACTCGGTTACATCAGTTCTGTCTGAGGAATGGGCCAAAATTTCAGCAACTTATTTTGAGAATCTTGTGGAAGTCTACACAAAACATTTGACCCAAGTTAAACAATTTAAAGGCAATGCTACCAAATACTAACAGTGACCCACTGGGAATGTGATGAAAGAAATAAAAGCTGAAATAAATTCTCTCTACCATTATTCTGACATTTCACATTCTTTTTTTTTCACTTTTTCCCCCAATTTGGAATGCCCAATTCCCAGTGTGCTCCAAGTCCTCGTGGTGGCGTAGTGACTCGCATTACATGGCTTGTTCAGCGCATTACTGCGGAGATATAGCACATGTGGAGGCTTCACGCCATCCACCGTGGCACCCACTCACAACTCACCATGTGCCCCACCGAGAGCGAGAACCACATTATAGCGATCACAAGGAGGTTACCCTGTGTTACTCTACCCTCCCTCGCAACCGGGCCAAATTGGTTGCTTAGGAGACCTAGCTGGAGTCACTCAGCATGCCCTGGGATTCCAACTAGCGAACTCCAGGGGTAGTAGCCAGCATCTTTACCACTGAGCTACCAAGACCCCGACATTTCACATTCTTAAGATAAAATATCAGGAATTGTAAAAAACTGAGTTTAAATGGTGTATGCTAACTTCTGACTTCAACTGTATGTATAAACAGTATATACAATTCATACTGAATATATACATACATATACACACACTCACACAGTCAATACACAAATATGTATTATAATTACAATATTACAAACATGAAAATATATCCTAATAAATGTAAAAAAAAAAAAATAAAAAAAAAAAAGCAATTAACTGGAAGACAAATTGTCCAGTAAACATGACTTTTGACTAGTTAATATGCTCATAATGGTTCTTAAATGCCTCTCACCTGTTTCTCACTCATCAGGTAGATGTATTGATAATCTGGACTGAACACCATGTTGCGTAGAATCGGGCTTCCCTCCACAACGGTCACGGTCTCATAAAGCAGTGAGTTTTCAGACGCCGACGGTATGCCATCCACTCGAATCTGAGAAGAAAATATGGCACAATTAGGCAGCATGAAATCCAAATTGACTCTATACTTTCTTAAATGCACATTCCTGGCCTTGTTGTGCACAACTCATTGGTGCATGTCATTCCACCTAATTCGTAATCTTTAAAAAAGTTCTAACTTGCTCCACCTCTAAAGTGACTTTACTTTTTGGCTGACGTCACAAATCTTACTTTTCAACCTCTCATCCGACCGACCACCTGACACCATTTCTGTATGTAACACCCACTTTTCATGATTCAATCAAATGCAGATGGATACATGAAAAGCATCTCACCCTAGTTTTGTTGTTGCTAATTATCCTGAATAACAGATTACTTTATATTATATGGAATTTCACAAATATAGACAGGTTCAATAGATTTCCTGAACACTCCCCAACCAAGTCATTGGTAGATCAAACAGATAGTCCGACCCAAAACTCACACCATTGGTTGGGTCAAAGTTGCGATTACAGATGGATCGGGATGCTTAAAAAAACTGAGTAATGCTTTGATAGTATTACAGAGACAGTGTTTACACTTTTCAGGAAGATTAACCGACCAGTGGCAAATTCTAGATGTCTCGGAATAGCAACAGTAAGTATTTTGACATTGAAAAAAATAGAACTTTAAATTCGGTATTTTTTCATGAATGAAGCTTGAAAGTGTACTCCTTAGTATTTGTAGTTGGCAGTAAGCATTGCATATCTTTGCTTACATATCTCATATTATTACTGATACACAGAGTATTATAATTTTCCTCATGAATGCAGAACTCTTAGGCTGACCTAGAAAACGAACGCCGAACTTTGAAACCGGCAGCGTAGAGCTATGGGAAAGATTATAGAATCTGATCAGATGTGTGATAAAATCAATTATGTTTTAACAACAGAGTACACATACACACACACACACACACACACACACACACACACACACACACACACACACACACACACACACACACACACACACACACACACACACACGAACTCCCACTGCTTCATCATTAGCAACAACTCTGTTTCCTCACACTGATAATTAGAGTAGTTGAGCTTGCCGGGTAAAAACTCAAAACTCGAGTTCTAAATATGTCAAAATCAAAACGTCTTTGAAGTGACGGCTGAGGAAAAAACACAGAGCGCGCCTGACAACCGCATTTAAAGCTCACCTATTTCACAACCGGCTCACTGCATCTGCAAATCCGTCAGCTAGCGCCCATGTCCTAATCAATTCTGATGGAAATGTGATGGGAGACACAAATGAGGGTGTAAGTAAACTAAATTCCCTCAGAAAAGGTAAGAAATGCCACTTGTGAATGGCAGAGCACTCAAAATGATGAGAAAATGAAGCAAAAGTAGATAAAGGCAAAAAATATCAAATAAATAAATAAACATCCAAACAGATGCACTGGCAGCGGACTTGGGCGGTCTCCTAAATATCTGAATCGTTTTATGTGACAAACGTTGTTGGTCTGTTAATTAGCTGCCTCCTCATTGCAGCAGTTGCAGTAATTAGGGTTGACAAGGTGGCATCAATTAGTCAAAGGCTGCCATATTGGGTGTCACATACCAAGTCAGAGCCCACATCTCCGCGGGCAGCAGGACAGAAGGGCTCAAAACATGATGGACTCTGTCTGCACTTCATCAATTCATGAGCCACCAGCTGCAGTGTCACATTTTGCAGCCTTCGGCTACAGAGATCCATCAATTTGCATCGTTTTAAACGGAATGTTTAACGCTAACCGCCGGCATTTGCAATGCCTCCCTATTTGTGGAAATCTGATCAGTTTACAAAATAAGATTGCAGGGTGCTTAGCTGTAAACAATATGTGTTGTGCATCTTTTCACTGAGGTTATACAAGCCTGTCAGGATGTGGGGAAATTTGAGCTTCATACCTTGAAACAATTCTATAACCCAACCAGCACTGCCAATGTAATATTTCATGGTTCTTTTAATAGATCAAATGATATGCAAAATAAGGAGACAGGCCATCGGTTTGAGTAGAAACAAACAAGACCAAACTGGAATCCGTTCATATTTGGGTGGCATGTTTTGTGCATCATAACTTTATATATAGTGTTTTGAAAATATAAACCTAACAGAAAAGACATGTCACCACAGGGCTCCAGACTACATATGAGGTGCCACCAAGTTCTACTGATGGTGCCACCGGCACCTGATTTGGTAGCAACAGTGGAAAAATACATACATTTGTCACTGAAATGCACATTAGACATTATAGCATTGATTTTGACTTGATGCAACAGTAACATCTGTAAAAAAAGTTTATATATATATGAATATAACACATTGCACATCTGCCACAGTAAGTGTTACTATAGTAAATCCAAGGCACACTTTGTTAGAATGGTGATGTGTGGATTGGACAGCCTTCTAATTTATGTTCTGGTCAGCGTTTTTCATAATAGTGTGCCATTAAACATGGTTTTAAACTCGTTAAATCACCAAGGCGAGAGGCACTAAGAGTTTTCATAGGGTTTTTCCACAGCCAAATTCAAATGAGTTTCACATCTCGCACCACGCTTCTCCCAGCGCTGTTTATAATGATTTGCGCTGCGTGGGTAAGACTGCTCTGCCGCTGCTCTGTTCATTGAGCTGGCTGAAAATTGATCCGGGTAGTGGCTACTGCGGTTACGTTCCATTTGTTTCTTGTACGAAACAGAAAACAGACATAGCACAAAATCAACGAGAGTTGGCAAACTCTGTAGTTGCACCAATGTGGAAAAATGATTGCAAGATGTGACCATTTAGTCACAGTCTTGAGCCCTACTACCTTTGCCAAAGAAGTTATCTTCCTCTAGAAGAGTTATCATGTTGGGTGTCCAGCAGCGCCGTTCTGGAATGCATATAGGGAAAAAACTGTGCACATGTATCCTCATGCGAACCTGTGTCCACGTGCGTGGACATTGTATTTTGGATTCGCCATACACAATGCATAATTTAAATTAAATTAAACCAACTGATCTCAGCTCAGAACACTCAGTAAAGGGTTAAACTTAAGACGCACAGAGTCACCTGACGAAACAACATGGTGCCGATCACAGCGCAGCTTGTCTTTGGGAGAAACATCTACCTACACCTGATAAGAAACAGAATTAAGTTTTTACATTGAAACCTGTTTGAGTCAAAAGATTAGAGTCTATATTTTCACCCGATATACCATTATTTTTATCACAAAGCGCCACATTGCTAAACACAATGTACAATAATGTGTACTTTAGTGCTATTTTCCTATATTTAAAAAATCCTATATTTATTGTGCACTATATAACAATAAGAATCAATGGGTTCATCCAAAAGCTGAACAAATTTACTTTTAGAGGCTTTATATGGAGTAAGGAAGTAAATAAGGTGCATTTTGAACTGTTCTGAGACCAGCACATTGGAGGTTAAGTCGTTCACTAAAAAGGGAGCGAGGGAGCATCCTAAAGCAATCAGACCAAAAAGTTTAGTTTCAGGATATAGATGATGTTTGGACCACTCAACATGTTTTGTAGACATCGGACAATGGAAATAAGTACATAGATTCTGAATTTATAATGTATAATTTTATTTCAAAATGGTCGTCATTGATTGGATGATGCTGGCCATTCCTTTGAATCAGAATTAATTAAGCAAATTTCTGAATGCTTTAGCACTGGCTAAAGAGAGAACATTGAGATTTTGTTGCTAAAGTAGAAAAAAACATTGTAACATAAGTCAAATCAAGTCAAATAATTGTTATTTGTATAGATTTTAATTGGTCCTTTTCCCAATATACACTGTTCCAAAGCAGCTTTACAGAAAATCAGATGTATTGTCTGTAACGTCTCAAAAACATGAATAACCAACACTTCTGTAAACAAACTATTTGATTAAAAAAATCTTTTCTATATAAAAGACTTTCTATAGCTTGGTGGTATTAAAAATTTTACAACTTACAGTAGTCCTGCGTTCCACATATGCGGACAGGAATTTTAAGGAATATTATTTGCTCTGGAAACCTTTTTTGGCATGTTTTTTAGGTGCTACTAGATGCAAATCAAAAAGGAAAATGCATACAGCAGTCACGCTCAGATCTCAGAAGGTTCGGCATCGGTAGCCCAGCCCTAGCACCACCCATGATTTCCACCACATCTCAGATTATGTTTTTTGCTTGATAACATTCTGTTGTGATATTGAATGAGGTGAAAATTAAAATACTGTTGCAAAATTGTTTGGTTGTGATGGAAATTATGTCGCAACTGAGGAACAGTTGCACAAAATTTGATATAATTTTCACACAAAATTTTGAAATGGTTAATCCTTTTAAAAAACCTAACAGGTCACTCCTAGAACAGTATGTGTTCTAGATAGTGTTTTGGTTAGATGCAATGCAATGAATTCAATGGAACGCATGTATCTCAAGATGGGCTTTAAGAAACATTCTATTTAACCTGGCACAGTGTCTAAAAATGCAGTGCACCAATACAAGATGTGGTGCAATGCTCAAAGGCATTCATCTGGCCCTTTTTTCAATTTGGGACATAAAATGACGCATGATTCAGGATGTTTATATATTATGGGTTGCTCACCCCCTTGGCACGGTCAACTTAAAATACGCTGACAGTTTAACAGAAAGCAGAGACAATAGTCCCAGTGGTTCGCAACTGTTTCGTGATTATGGGGGGAGCAACGTTGGTCAAACTCGAAGAACCATATGTGACAACATCAAACAGTTAGAGGGTATTTCATGGCCATCCCACAAACATATCCAGATGCTGAACATAAATTATGCTGCATCTGTATAATAAACTGGGAATTTGAATTCATTTTGTATGCTTACTTAAGCCTTAAGATGATGCAACACAATTGAGAAAGGGGAATTATTTGAACAATCTAGCTATGTAAAAAACTGTGGTGGTTAGGGTTGGGAACAGAGAATCAATTCTTATTCTGTCTATTTAAATAAAAAAATATACACCAGAACCGTATGATTGTTGTGACTTTTGGCACGGTTCTTTTGAATCTATAGTAGAAAAACACAGCGTGACCAGTGTAGTCTGATTGCTGAACGAATTACTCATTAGAGCCAATTCTTTTGAATCTATAGCATGAAATATCATGACCAGTGTAGTCTGATTCCCCAACAAATTACTCATTAGAGCCAATTCTTTTGAATCTATATCATGAAACAGTGCGACGAGTGTAGTCCAATCCACAAACTAATGACTTGTATGAGCAGGTTCTTTTGAATCTATAGTAGAAAAACACAGCGTGACCAGTGTAGTCTGATTCCCAAACGAATAACTCATTAGAGCCAATTCTTTTGAATCTATAGCATGAAACAGCGTGACCAGAGCAGTCTGATTCCTGAACGAATGAATCATTAGAGCCAATTCTTATGAATCTATAGCATGAAACAGCGTGACCAGTGTTGTCTGATTCCCAAACGAATAACTCATTGAGCCAATTCTTTTGAATCTATAGCATGAAACAGCGTGACCAGTGTAGTCTGATTCCCAAACGAATAACTCATTGAGCCAATTCTTTTGAATCTATAGCATGAAACAGCGTGACCAGTGTAGTCTGATTCCTGGACGTTTGACTCATTAGAGCCAATTCTTTTGAATCTATAGCATGAAACACTCAGCTACAGCAGTGAAAATATTTTAACATCAAAAAAATTACACACATCACCTTTAAATTAATACTTGCACTGCACAAAATGTGGGCCTAAAAAGATAAATAGAAAATAGAAATTGTGCACTATCCATTCACAATAAGAGTAATACTGAACTTTACATTTCAAAACACTTTTTATCTAATTGAGCTATTCATGTGACAAGCGACACTAATGCATGGGCAGAAATGGACAGCTGCAGTATTGATTGTTTTAGTCTCCGTCAGCCAAAATAACACTAAAATCTAACAGTCTAATCTCTCAATCCATGAATGGGGAGCATAGCCTCCAAAAAACATCCCAGTGGCACTCTGACAGGGTGAGTGCTGCCTTGAAATCAGCTACACTTTAAAAAAAAAAAAAAGGGGGGGGGGTCTGTGCTGAACTTGAATGGCTTTCAGGAGGGCACGCTGAAGATGTGTACTCTGTTCTCTAGGCGGGGATGTCCTCGCGGCACGCTCAAGTGTTTGAAATGCAGAGTGTTCGCTCAGCCTGCCGAGAGCTGATCTCGCGACAACATCAAACGGTTCAGATGAGGGTAATTGAAATTTAGATAAATATTACCCCCCCATATCTCCGCCACTCAAATGATGCCAGGGTGGTGGTGCATGCCTATCCATCAATTAATTAACCTGCCGTGGAGTTCTACCGCATGTGCCGATCGGCCACGCAAGTCTGAGGGGTTTGAGCCCAATTTTTACCTCATCGATCACAGAGTCGGCAAAGAGAATGGGGAAATTACTTCAGCAGGAGAAAATGGAAGAGAGGGGATCATTTTTGCTCGTTTGGGAGCTTATTCTTTATCGATTGGAAGCCCTCATAAGAGCTCTGCTTCAAGGACCAGCTGAAAGATGCTATTAAGTGGAGCTGGGTTCATTTTATGTCTTTTTCTCTGTCTCTTCAAAACTACAGTACAGAAAGAAAGAAAAAGAAGTACTTTCCATTCCACTAGCTTCATCTTCCAACAAGGTCGAGAGACAGCAAGATCTTCTTAATATTTTTCAATAATTCGAAATCAATGCTCAGTTTTTACAGTTCATATTGAACAATAAAAAGCTAGTTATTAGAAATAAAAACAAAATGGTAAATGAAAAGTAAATGAAATATGTTCAGTTGAGCTAGTATAGTTCACAAAAAAAATAAATAAAATCATTTTAATTAATTACATGGTGTCCCGATTAATTAATCGCATTTAATTGCATATATATGCAGAAAGCCCCTCATATAACAATAATTAAATATATAATGATGAAATAATTATACATAGTTATCTTTAAATATATATATATATAAATATTCAGATAATTAAAATGCATTACATTCTTGTGGCAGAAGAGTTAATCATTAATAAGACAATACAAAAAACGGCTTTAGAATACAATGTATTGTTTACTACCATATTATTGATCAGAAGTCAATCATTGGCACACAGTTCACAGCAATCCATTTCACAAGTGAATTTGTCAATCAGTTTGAGATTTATTATGAGGGCTTGTTTAAGAACCCGTCAATTTACACCTGCGTCAGACATGCTTGTGTAGCGTCTCGGGTGCTTTGCGTCATAAACATAAAATTTTTAGGTCACTGTGTCAAGTTAAATATAGTTTAATACTTCGAACACATCTTGAGATCCCTTAATTCAAATTTGCGCTACATCAAGTGTTTTGAACGTAAGAACGCAACGCATGTCTGTGTTGTTCTGTCTGCTGGATGGTTGTTTTGTTCACTGTATAAACTGCGCGTTGCTCATACAGCTAAAATTTCAATTACTGCCCTCTGGAGTAAACAGGTGGTACTACAAGCTTGCATTACTCAGGAATCTTCCTTATTATGGTCCAGGGGCATTGCAATTAATTGCATTAATTATTTTAACGCACTATTTTTCATAACATTAATAGCACTGAATTAACGCATTAAATCGATAGCCCTAATATATATATATATTACGTATAAAGTATACGTAAAAAAAAATCCATTAAATAGACTTCATATTCTTTATTTAATTCATATTTGTTTCACTTGCTTTCAGTAAAAATGAGCCAGAGCATTTAGTAAAAAAAATAAAATACTTAAACAATGAAGAAAAATAAAAAACAAATATTATAAAAATTTTAACCACAACATACCTTGTGATCAGTAATGATTTCTTAAATTCAAACCATAAAAAGCTTTGAAGCTTTAGAACAAAAACAAATATATGAATGAAACATTCAAACAGAATATTTAGCGCATAATCACCTTTTCTGAGACACACACACACACACACACATTTCACAACACACAAAACAGCAACTATAGAAGAAAACTCTGTAAATGGAGCGAAAAAAGCCACTGAACTCTAGCGACAACCAACGTGTGTATGAATGCATGAGACACATAGAAGGTGAGAGAGACGAGCTGTTGACTAACACCTCTGACATGCAAGGGGGAGGGACCCAGGAGAGGTTAATTTATCTCTCAGATCAAAGAGTGGGAAAATAGTGCAAGAAAAGAGTGGCAGACATGGCAGAGTGCGAGAGGAGTGATAGATTGAGGGATAAAATTGGATTTTGTGGGTATAAAACAGAAGAGGACAGTCTGAAAACTCAATCACTTTGTAATGACAACATACAACCGCATGACAATCCCACCTAATGATTTATGCTCGTAATGGGCAGTATGTCAGCGTAGGTGTTAATAGATGGCCATATATTAACAGTTAAATATGATGCTACACTGTCACTCTATAACAAACCAAATAAATTAAGCAAATGATAAACTTGGTAAACATCAGCTGAAAATGGCACAAACTGTTAACATGTGGTCATATTACAATCTACAATGAGACTGTTGTGCGTGAAAATCCCAGGAGATCAGCAGTTACAGAAATACTCAAACCTGCTGGTATGGCACCAGCAATCATCCATGTGATTATCTAATCAGCCAATCGTGTGGCAGCAGTGCAGTGCATAAAATCACACTGATACGGGTCAGGAGCTTCAGTTAATGTTCACATCAACCATCGGAATGGGGTACAAAATATTTTTGAGGTAATCAACATTATACCTCAAATGCTGTCAACTGAGCTTAACTTACTTTGAACCCAGAATATTCCTTTAACATGCACTGAACGTGGAACATTCTTCTACAGACTCTTACCATAATTTTCTTACTTTACAAACACTTATTATCTAATGACACACAGCAAGCAATTCTACGGTCCAGACTTTAAAAAGTGTAAACATTTTTGCCATTTTAAATATGCAAAGCGCAATTAAGAGTTACGATAGGAGGGAAGATTTCAGAGGAAGATTCACTTCTGTATGAACTAAACCTTTAAACTTCTCCATCTTGTAGTGAATGTCACTACCACTGGATATTGGTGCTTCCTTATAGTAACTGTCGTAGACTATTACTCATGACAGCTCCCACACCCCGTAGCGAAAGGAGATTACAAAGGTAAATGAGATATATTTTGCCCTCCCGTGTGAAGAGGCATGAGGGGATATTACGCTGTTGCTTTTACATTACATCTGCCCCATCTCAGGTTCTTCAAGCTCTTCGGGTTCAGCCTAGCCTTTAAAGAGGTCTCCTATTCCGTCGAAGCAGATCTATTTTACATGAGCACCACAGTAATGAAAAAAGCCCTTGAGTGTCTGAAAAATGAGGTCAGAATTCTCAAGCTACAAATTTATCCTCTTAGGAGAGGAGGAGACAAAGGCTTTGCACCCCAGGAACTCAACAAAGGGCCTGTAATTCAATTAGAGTTCTTATCCTGTTTCTTCGGATCAAACTTTGTGCAAAGATGGGCCTAAGCAACAGAGTTTACCCTAGTGTAAGCCTCAGACGGGATGCCTACAGACCATTTACAAAATAAGACATTCAGAGATCTGTTTCAGGCAAACAGTAGCTAGTAGACACAAGCAGAACTGTGTTTTGTTTTGTTTATTTTCTACATTTATATATAGTCTACATTTATTTACTGTAATTAAGACTTTCTATAAGTGTAACACTATTTTTCTGTGCAATCGGTTTTCTGTGTGTTTTCTGTCTGTCTATCTCTCCATCCATTCATCAATCTATGGGATGGGTCTGTCTGTTCATCTATCTATCTGTCTCCATTTTATCCATCCATTTGTCCACCCATCCATCTATCTATCTATTGGATCGGTGTCTATCTGTCCTTCCATCCATCCAGTCTGTCTGTCTGTCTGTCCGTCCATCCATTTATCCACCCAGCCATCTATCTATTGGATCTGTGTCTATCTGGTCATCCATCCATCCATCTGGTCTGTCTGTCTGTCCGTCCATCCATCCATCCATCCATCGGGTCCGTCTGTCATTCTAGCCATCCATCAGGTCTGTCTGTGTCTGTTTGTCTGTTCATCTATCCATCTATCCACCTATCCATCTATCTTTTGGATCTGTCCAGCCATCCGTACTGTCTGTCTTTTTATACATCTGTCTATCTCTCTGTCAATCTATCCATCCATCCATCCATCTGGTCTGTCTTTCTGTCTGTATATCTAATGGATCTGTCTGTCTATCCATCCATCCATCCATCTGGTCGGTCTGTCTATCCATCCATCCATCCACCCATCCACCCACCCACCCATCCATCCATCCATGAGGTCTGTCTGTCTGTTTATCCATCTGTCCATCCATTTATCCACCCATCCATCAATCTATTGGATCTGTGTCCATCTATCCATCCATCCATCCATCCATCATTCCATCGGTTCATCCATCCATCCATTCATTCATCTATCCATCTATCCATTAACACTAACAACTAGCCAGAAAACCATTGCAATTCCTAGCCACCACCCAGAACACCCTAGCAACCACTCTGTCTGAATTTGTCTGTTCGTCTCACTGTATGGCCTGTATAAACTTTTAAAACCATTAAAAAAAAATCAATATTTGCCTTGACACATTTTTACCTAAATATTTTTTTATTATTATTTTACTGTCTATTAATGTTTTATAATCTATCTCCAATAACACATCGCTAAACAGCACATAAAAAAAAAACTGTGATTGATTGCTTTACATGTCAGTCAGATGGCTCTTCTTGTCTATGTAGATGGTTCCTGGCCAGAATAAGTTGGAAAATAGACCAGACCTCTGTCAAAGCGAGACTAGAGTTTATCCAGACGATTCACCATCAACACCTGCTTTGTCTCACTCTAACCTAACAAATACAGCACACAAAACCATCAACACCCTCGTCCTCTACAGCTGCGGGCACTTTCTAAGGTACTCTGTGATTTTTGACCCTGGGTCCGATCTTTGAACTTGTCATGAAGGTCTGCTGCGTGTATGCTCATGGTATGCTTTAAGTGTGAGGTCACATGACCCAAAGCACTTAATGCTGTGAAAAATGCATGCATTGCACTAACATGGTGCACAGAAATGCACTTTGGGCAGGGAAAGCTGTGGCATGCAGGGAAACTTGAAACTAAAAATGTGATTTTTAAATGAACACCATTTCCTGACCTACATTCTGATGTGTAAGGTTAAAATAGGGTTACATACACCATTCAAAGGTTTGAGGTCACGTGACTGAAATGTTTCTCATGATCTTAAAAATCTTTTGATCTGATATAGTCTGCTTAAATGTTTGAAATTAGTTTTGTAGACAAAAATATAATTGTGCCACCGTATTAATTTATGTAATTACAAAAAAAAAATTTTAAACATTTTTTTAAATGGATGACTTGGCCAAAATAATAAAGAAAAGCAGCCAATAAGTGCCCAACATAGATGGGAACTCCTTCAATACTGTTTAAAAAGCATCCCAGGGTGATACCTCAAGAAGTTGGATTATTTTGTGTGTGTGTGTGTGTGTGTGTGTGTGTGTGTGTGTGTGTGTATGAACATCAGTTTCAGAACTTGCATAACGCACTTCTGCACCAGGAAGAGAGACATACATATTTAGTAAATATTTGGATGGAATATTTAATTGGAATTGGAAGTGATATCATCACAAATTCTTCTCTACACTTCCTTTAACGCCCTAAATCCTTCACCAGCGCCAAGTTTCAATCAAACAGCAATTACTCTGAGCCAGTCATGTATACCACCCCTTTATAAAGCCCAAATTACAAGTTCACCATCGCTGGAATATTTTTACCAGGGAGAACCTTACAATTACCATTTTCTGGTTTCGGATATCCGTATGGAGTAAATGACAGCCCAGTTACTAAAAAAAAAAAAAACTCATTATGGGGCAGTGCACTAGGATCTACAGAGATTTAGGATTTTATTCATTTGCAAACTTGCAAAATGTTAAACTTGACTTAAAGAGTAAAACAATACAAGAAAACTTTCATTTTAGACCACGCCCCCATCGCTCATTTTTCTTACCTACAAACATTAAGGAAAAATAAATAGATGAATTTTAAAAAAGGGCAGGGGGAGGCAGCATGGAAAATGGTGTGATTTTGTAAATCCCTGCAGGTGCGCAGGTGGGGTGTTTGCTGGCAGCAGTGGCAGGGATTGGGGATTTGGTTTCAGGCATCTCACGGACTGTCACACTGAGCAGAACGATTGTAGACAGGAATGTTACTGCGCTCACACGGCTGTCACAGGCCACAGACCAGTCAGGCTTCTCTGATCACTGCAGACCTGCTGCTCAGGTGCTGGATACAGGCCAAGGGAACGTCTGCAAACTCACCTCTCATCCGAGAGAGAGAGAGAGAGAGAGAGACTGAACAGCTAGACATACTTAAAGGGATAGTTCACCCCAACATTTTTATTGGTTTTGTTAGATTTGTTATTATTATTATTGTATTAAATATTGGAAAATGTAAAATACTAATATATTCCTGTCCTAATTTATTCACTTTCATACATCAATATAAATCATTTTATATGAAGAGATTTTAGTGTCAGTGCAACTAACAATAGTTTTTATTTATACTTGAAAACAGTAACATTAAAAATAATGTGCTATTATGCAAATGTAAAAAAAGGAAACCAAAGCACTGCATTCACAATATACATTTTCCAAATTGTGTTCAATTACAGCACTTGCATAACGCAGTTATGCATCAGGAAGAGAGATATAAATATTTGAATGGGATATACAATATTTAATTGGAATTTGAAGTGTACTGTACAATGATCACAATTATCTCAAATAATCACAATCAGCCAATTATGTGATCATTACAAACTATTGAAAGTGCACAAGGATCGTGTTTATCTCAAATAATCATGGACTGGTGATTATGTAATAATTGTAATATGATGGCATTTCAAGTGAAAAAAGACGGAAAAAACAACCCCATCCCAAACTTTGCCAACAACCCCTTTGAGACTCTTTGAATTCCAATGTAAGCTTATTAACCTCTCCTGCCCAGATCCAGACAGAGGCAAAGCTAACACGAAACTGCACTTGATCTGAGAATTAATTGTGCAGGAAATTGCATGTTGGTTTTGCACATCTTTGCGGTAACATGCGCAACACACACGAACAAACACATTCTTTGTACATGCTGGCACATTGTCAGTGGTGTGTTTGAAATAGAAGTCTTGTGTTTATGTTAGCAGGGAAAAGTCCAAGAACTCCTGTGCAATTTAAAAAGTGTTTCCATGGAGTTAACCTTGTCTGACTTCCCCTCTACTTTGAAATATAAAAGGCTTAAAGTTAAAAGGCACAGTCTTTTCAGCCCAAGCTTTTTCAGTCAATAAGGGAAGTTAATTACAGCATATCTTTGTCAGGAAAAAAAAATGCATCAGGACGAGAAGAAATATATTAATTTTTTAAATTGTATCCTGATGGATGTTGTTGCAAATCTACGTTGCTGTGTACGTCAGCCTGAAACACAGGAACTTTGAAAAGAAAATGTACATTAACGCAATGGTGATTTAGCTGAACGGGCTCGCAGAGGTATTGTTATTCTATCCGTCCCTGTTTGGTCGATGTGACTCGTTTAATTGTGTGTGTCGGTGGGAGTGCAGTCTATTCAGCAGGTTACGAGGAAGTATTTGTTCTGAGACAATTATTATGAAAAGGGGTGCGCAAATGCAAACATTTCACATTTAATTTAAGATCCAACGTGAAGCTAAATCCCTGCTAGGAACATTATTTAGCTTTGAGCTGCAAAGGCAAGCATCTCTTTTACTATTGCTTATACTTAAAGGTTAAAAGCTCAAATAACAGCATTTTTGGCATCATGTTGTTTACCACAAAATATTATTTTGACTCGTCCCTCATATATATATATATATATATATATATATATATATATATATATATATATATATATATATATATATTAAAATAAAAACTACATTTGCAGTTACAGTGTGGGGGCCAGTCCACGAACAATACAATTATGTTCGTCCTTCAAATTCGAAGATTGTGGATGAACATCATTTTAAAGGGGTAGTTCACCCAAAGATTAAAATTCTCATAATTTACTCCCCCTCATGCCATCCCAGATGTGTATGACATTCTTCAGCAGAACACAAAGATTTTTTGAAATATCTCAGTTCTGTAGGTCCATATGTGAATGGTGATCAGACCTTTGAAGCTCCAAAAATCACATAAAAGAAAAGTAATCCATATAACACCAGTGTTTAAAGCTATATCTTCAGAAGCGATATAATAGGTGTGGGTGAGAAACAGAACAATATTTAAGTCTTTTTTACTCTAAATCGCCACTTTAACTTTCACTTTCCGCTGCCGACCGGAAACTTGATTTAGAGTTTAAAAAAGTACTTAAACATTTATATTTTACTGCACCAAAAGTGATCGCGTCGCTTTAGAAGACATGAATTTAAACGCTGGAGCTGTATCGACAACGTTTATGCTGATTGTCTGTGATTTTTAGAGCTTCAAAAGGGAAATCGCCATTCACTTGCATTTAGGGAGCTAATACATTTTCCCATTTTTTTTCAAATGTGTTCTGGTGAAGAAAGAAAGTCATACACACCTGGGATATCATGAGGGTGAGTAAATAATGAGAGCATTTTTATTTTTGGGTGAACTATCCCTTTAAGTTATATCCAATATTACAACCTTGCGATCTACTTAATGCTGTAACGCATTATCTCTAATTTAATCACACTAAAATCATGTCAACACAATGTTTACATCTTATGACTATACTTTTGAAACAGTGGGTATTTTAATATTTTTGGACTTGCCCCAATCATTTCCATTGTAAGTGCCTCACCGTACCTGTGATTTAATGTAGAACACAAAAGATGTTAGGCAGAATGTTAGACTCAGTCACAGTTCACTCTCATTGCATCTTTTTTTTTTTTTACAATGCAAGTAAACTGTGACTGAGACTAACATTCTGCCTAACATCTGCTTTTGAGTCACAGCCAAATGAATTACTAGCCCAAGTTTTCGAGGTTTGGTTTCCTATTCCCAGTGTCCGTGTTCAACCGACGGGATAACATTCCTTCTTGCACACATCATTAAGTCAACAGCTCGCCGTACTCATTATGTGTTGAAACAGTGTTTGGAATCAGCAAGTACAAACAATAATCATGTCACTATGTTTGAGAGCAAACACAATTAATAGCTCACTCGCCCTGCTGAAGTGCCCTTCGGGTTAACAAGACGCAGAAGAGCCCTGTAACGCGTCGGCTAGCTCCTTTTGCTCGGACAGATTTGAATAATGACTCTACAATTTATTTAGGCTGCATTAGCTTATCTATTCAAAATGTTTCATTGCTCTTCTTTGTGCTTTGCGAAAGAGCCTAAGTGCGAATCATAAACAGCCGATCGATCAACGTAAATGGAAGATTTATGATTTGATTTATCACTGGTTTCAATAAGCTAATCAAAACACAGTTGCTTAGACATGTAAATCGGCATTTAGGACCCATATTATGTTTATCTCAAAACTCAAGCGATTACACATTGATAAAATTGTAAGATTTTTCATGTTTATTATGCTTGGCCTTGCCCTTCACGGCCCTGAAACCCAAAACGCTGACAAAACCATTAGTGAGAGAGTGAAGCTGTCCAGGCGGCTGTCTTTCTCTCTCCCCGGCCGACTCGAGAAGACAGACATATAAAATTACAGGACGGGTATTCCACACAGTCAAGTTCTAAAGCTGAGCAGCTCTGGAATACCAGTCAGTGTGGTTCCCCTCGTAACTGGCCACAGAGACCATTGCAAAAGCCTTAAAAAGAGTCTTAAAATGGACAGTTGTCGACATTCATTACTTTAGGATACTTTAGGATTCAGGGAATTTTAGATAGGATAAACTTAACTTTGCCTATGTTCAGAATGGAATGCTAGCTTGTGACATACTGAATTCTGTGCAGTATATGATGTGAAATAGTAAGTGAAACAGTAGACATTATTCAATCATAAACAATTCAAATAGTGTTCTCACATGTCTTTAAGGGATAGTGCAACCAAAAAGGAAACATAAAAGTTATTCATATGACTCCAGTGGTTAAATCTACATCTACAGAAGCAATATAATAGGTGTGGGTGAGAAACAGAAAAATATTTAAGTCGTATTTACTCTAAATCTCCACGTTAACTTTCACTTTCATGTGTAAAAGTGAAAGTGGAGATTTAGAGTTAAAAAAAAGGACTTACATTTTTATCTCTCCCACACCTATTACATTGCTTCTAAAAATGTAGATTTAAACACTGGAGACGTATGGATTACTTTTGTTTCCTTTAAGTGATTTTCAGAGATATAACATAAGATGTTTTTCTCAAATCTTTGTGTTCTGCTAAAGAAAGAAAGTCATTAAATCTGGTATGGCATGAGGGTGAGTAAATAATGAGAGCATACATTTTTTTTGTGAACTATTCTTTTAAACATTGAACATTTTGAATCTGTTTGGTTACAATGGCTGCTTGGATGACATGATGGTTCCTGATTATTTCAGAAGAAAAACGTAATTATCGAGATATACATAACATTTTGTCAATTGGGTGAAAATATTAAGATTACATTTTTGAGGGAGCTTGGTAGCTCAGCAAGTAACTGACTACCACACCTGGAGTCGGAAGTTCGAATCCAGGGCATGCTGAGAGACTCCAGCCAGGCCTCCTAAGCAACCAAATTGGCCCGGTTGCTAGGTTGTGTAGAGTCACGTTGGGTAAACCTCCTGAAGGTCGCTATAATCTGGTTCTTGCTCTCGGATGGGCATGTGGCGAGTTGTGCGCGGAAGCTGCAGAGAACAGCGTGAAACCTCCACATGCACTAGGTCTCCGCGGTAACGCGCTCAACAAGCCACGTGATAAGATGCACGGATTGAGGGTCTCAGATGCTCAAACTGAGATTTGTCATCCGCCACCCGGATTGAGGTGAGTCACTATGCCACCACGAGGTCCTAGAGCGCACTGAGAATTTGGCATGCCAAATTGAAAAATATATATATATATTTAATTTTTGAAACCATATCACCCCACTCTATTCCAAACCTTTATGACTTTCTTTGCAACACAAAAGGTGATGTTGGGCAGAATGCTAGCCTAGGTCACCATTCAATTTCATTGCATCTTTTTTCCATACAGAAAGTGAATGGTGACCGAGGCTAGCATTCTGCCTAATGACCTTTTTTGTGTTCCATGCAAGAAATTTGCAGGTTTGGAATGACATTAGAGTGAGTAAATGTTAGCAGAATTTTCATTTTCAGGTGCACTATCCCTTTAACATTTGGCATTCCAATCAAACAATAAGTACAGAGAAAATTGTATAAATTGTGGCTGTTATTACTTAGTTCATTCATCACACTGGAAATGAAAGATCATACTGAGCAAATTGCACTGAAGCAATTTGCATACTGTGCACATTATAGATACTATATACTAAACCAACAGTAAGAATAGTAAGGTAGTGTACCATTCCAAACATAAACAGAGTCTCTTCTGTAGGAGAACATCTAGATTTTCATCACCTCAAGGAACCACAGAACCCCCAACTTCCTGAAACTCTTAAAACAATCTGCGAACAACTCTGCGTGATTGTAACAAGAAACTTAATGGGTCAGAAATAATTTGTCTGAATTAAAAGCCTTATTCTTTTGTCTCCACACCTTTTCATGTGTTTTGTGATTGTATGCCTTTAACACAAATAAAATGGACACCATACTGGTTTTTCATCTTGGCTACAATAAAATTGGCAACCAAAATGTTGTTGGCTTTTGTTTACATTGATTTGTCGAGCAGGCCGAGAAAATGATTGGCCCCATTGTTAAGGGCCTCCATCTCTGCAACCCTGTGAGATAAACACAGTCACCCCTTCCGAATGACCGTTTTCAATGCGGTCTGCTGGTGATTTTACTGCCTCCTGGTCCTAATAAAAGCACACACTGATATTGAAGCCATTTCAAGCCATCTTATATATTTGTGGCTGACCCGAATTGGTTTTTCTGTGCACTAAATAATTAAATTTGAGCCATCTGGAAGCTTTGTGATCGAATTCAAACCTTTCTCAGCAGGGCAGGCTTCTGTGGCACAGGATCACAGCAACATCTTTGAAAGTCTGACAGGAATGGGAAGGAAGGTTTAAGAAACGTAATTCCAGAGAGAGTAAACAGCGTGGTTTATATCATTTGAAAGTCAAAAAGTACCTCATAGCTGTCGACAGAGGTGTTAGGCCTGAGGAATGTGAGAGACGGACTCTCGCTTGTGGATGATTCACTTGTTTGAATAAAAAGCGAGGCAGGTTATCTGTGGAATAAGAGCAGGCGAGGTTGCTTGCTCTTGGTAGATCTGTGAGCAAGTGAAACCTTAATATTGACACACACTTTCTATCACTAAACAGTTTAGCCGCCGGAGGTCCTCTCGACTGACATCTGGCAGAGGAAGCTTCACACTGTGGCCTGTTTTGACCCAAAACACATTTTGTCAACAAACTCTCTAAGTGCCAGGTCCATTAAAGTCCATATATGGAAGAATATATGGGGGGATAGAGAGAAGACTAGGGAAAAAAAGGTAACGCAAGAAACAAAAAAAAAAGAAGAGGTGACTATATTCCAAAATATTCTTCACTATATTCCAAAATATTCACCAAATTTAACACACCTGCTCCCCATTCACACCTGAGACCTTGTAACACTAACGAGTCACATGACACCGGGGAGGGAAAATGGTTAATTGGGCCCAATTTGGACATTTTCACTTAGGGGTGTACTCACTTTTGTTGCCAGCGGTTTAGACATTAATGGCTGTGTGTTGAGTTATTTTGAGGGGACAGCAAATTTACACTGTTGTACAAGCTGTACACTCATTACATTACATTGTAGCAGTGTCATTTCTTCAGTGTTGTCACACTCTTCGGTGTTGTAATCAAATATTTACAAAAATGTGAGGTGTGTACTCACTTTTGTGAGATAATGTATATATTAGTTTTTAAATATATTTGATAATGTGTATTAATTATTTATGAAAATATGCATTAAATACCATGGTACATAAATATAGTATGTAATCATTAAGTATAAAATATATATTACATTAAATTTACATGATATCTTGTATTAATTATTTATGAAATATGTATTAAATACCATGGTATATGAATATAGTAAATAATCATTAAGTATAAAAATATATATTGTATTAAATATCAATTTTATAATAATATGCATAAATTTGAAAGACAGTTTATTAATAACATGGTATATGAACATATAATTAAAACAATAAAATTATAGTGTATTAAATATATATTATAACAATCAATTAATTATACTTCACATATAACTTTTTGTGCACTACACTATTTTAATGCCACTAATATGCAAATTATTTGGAAATATTGCAAGTACAGTTTGTGTAATGATTAGTAGCAAGCAGAGAGAGAGAGAGAGAGAGAGAGAGAGAGTGAGAGAGAGAGAGAGAGAGAGAGAGAGAGAGAGAGAGAGAGAGAGGAGAAAAGCAAAAATGAGAAGAGACAAGGGGAATAAAGTAAATGGGTTCCAAAGTTTGGGAGGTGTAGAAAAAAAACACCTCATCCTCCTCCTCTCCCATCCCCCCAGTGCTGGTGAAGAACGGCACTGTTAGCAAAAGGTGATGATGGCTGAGCCACATCAGGGGTCCAGAGCTTCTAATTACACACTTAAAACACAAAACACTTTCCAACTCACACTAAGAGCTGCCACTGAGTCCTACACCATTATTTCTCTGCTTTCTGCTAGATTTATACATGTTTTTAAATTCTGCTAAATATTGAACATTTTAGTAGCTTGTTAGCAGGAAAATTTAAAGAGGTGGCTGTATGCACATTAGCACTAGTCTACTACAAAACTTAGCAAGCTACCAACCAAGACAGCATTTTCAGCATCATCTGCACAGTGCACACTACTGTTGTGAAGAGATTTGTTTTGGCCAAATTGTAAGGCAAAATAGCATGTTTCCTTCACTGATATGTGGATTTCAGAATGCACTAGAACAAGCTCAGTGGGGGAAAAAAAAAAAATCATCCATGCTGGTGGACGAGTTGAGATAAATGCTGATTATGAGCATAAATAAAAGAATACATAAAAATTGTTCAATCTAATTAATTCATCCAATGTAGTTGTGTGCTATGAATTATATGGCATTATTAATAATCATGCTGGGAAGCCCAGCCCACAATGAAATCTAATTGGTCAAAAATCCCACTAAAGTTAGCTGTATATTAAATATAAAATGTTAATTGACTGTGAATTTATCACCTCATGTAGTATTTTCTCTTAAAGTGAGAAGAGAGAGAAAAAAGAAGCTGTCAACTTCTTACGATGTTCCTGGTTAGAAAACGATGTAATATGTTCTTATTTCCTGATAAATAAACAACTTAAACAAGCCTAAGCTGGTTTGCTGGTATTTGCTGGTCTCCCAGTTTGGTGAAGCTGGTCTGTTGGCTGGTTTATGAGGGGGTCTGGGCACTTTTCAGCTGATCAGGCTGGAAGACCAACATAAACCACTTAAGATCACCATAAACCTGCTAAGACTCGCAAACCAACTTGAAAATCAGCTTGGACAGGCTGGAAGACAATCTTATATCATTTAAGACCATTTTAGGCCAGCTAAGACTAGCTTGCCCATACTGATAGACCAGCTTAAACCACTAAAGACCATCTTAAACCAGCTGAGACAATTCAAGCCAGCTTGAAGACAAGCTTGGCCAGACTAAAAAAATCATCTTAAACCAGACTGGAAGACCATCTGAAACCACTTAAGGCCACTCTAAACCAGCTAAGACCATCAGTTCAGCTTGAAGACCAACTCGGCCGGGCTGGAAGACCCGCTTAAACCCCTTTAAAACATCTTAAACCAGCTGAGAATGCCAAACTAGCTTAGGGAGATGGTGTATGTGGGTGACTGTGTAAGTTTGCACTATTCTTTCTCTCAGATTAAAAGGTCAATGCATTTAGCTTCTCTGAAAGTCTTCGACTTCAACGCTGAACAAAGTCTGACCGACAAAAAGGTTTTACATGAAAGTAGAAATAAAGAGAAAGAGAAAAAAAGAGACTGACAGGCTTCTTTTTCACAGAAAAAAAAAAAACACACTAAAGCCCAAAATGAACATTAGATCTGTGAGAGATCTCTTTCACTGTTAAAGCTAATGCTAACAAACCACAGCTTTGTGGAAACCATTTAAACTTTCACTTGCACAAAAAACTCTCTAGTACGAGGGCAAACCTTTGCATGAAACTCGCCCTCACTCATATTCAAACATTAATGGCTGTCAGCCCCTTTAATAACTGTTATTATAACGACGGAAGTGTGATTGTTGATTATTAGCACTTGAGCCACTCTGTGAGTGGCAATCTCAGTGCTCTCATATTTCCACTGAACAGGTGCTCCCACGACACAACGCCAATTTTTGGGGCTGACCAGTGGCCCTGAGGCTATATAACACTTCACTTACAAACAACTCATTCAGCACTTCCCAAACACATGTCCCTTTAATCCCTGAATGTCTGTACCAATTATAAAAAGAGATTTGTCAAATAGTTATTTTACGACTGCTTGAGTTGTGTTGGGATCTGGGGTTTTTTCCATTGTGTTCAAAGATGTTTGTTCACCCTCTAATTATATATTCTATAATATATACTGTATATATTACATACACACACACACACACACACACACACACACACACACACACACACACATATATATATACACACACACACACACATTATATATACATACACACACACAAGCACACACACAAATACATTTATTAGATTAATTGTGCCACCATAGTGGTGAATTTTTGAACAGGCACCGTCAATTTTCTTCAAAAAATATACAAAATCTAGTTTTGGACATGTACCATTGTAGCACCATTGTAGATTTTTTAAGGTAGCCTGGGGTATCATGTAAATACCACGTTATTGAATGATTATCATACCATTATACACTTTTTTCAAAGGCATTATTTTTATCTGTCAAAGCTTAGGGCTACGTGTGAGATAAACCCTATTTTTGGGATGAAATGGCCTCAAAGAAAAAGGGACAAATCACAGAGGATTTTACCTCAAATATCTCCTCTCGCTTGACCTACTTCCTTCAGTGTCTTTCGAGAATGTTCTGGTAGCTATTTAGGTGCCTGGCCCAAACACACATGTGCTTCGCCGTAGTACACATTAACCCGAAACACCAAAGAATGGGCAGCAGTAATGAAGCCATTTTCCTGAGGTTTGCTACAATAGATGAACAAGACTGCAAGGCACAACAGGACTGTAGTGTCTGTGGACAGCCGTCCTGTCTGCTCATCTCAGATCACCGTGTGTGTGTTCCTGCAATCTCACGGCCTGAGGGAAGTGCTCACTGGAGCATTAACCCTTCAGGACAGACAGTGACAGGCTGGGAAGGTTTTAAGCTCATTAATTGCATCCGACCCCCTCCTTGCCACACACGCACACACAAGATGCACAAAAACAGAGGTAAAGAATGAGGCAGGACCACAGCGGGTTGCCTCTGAAGCATGGAGGCCTGCGACTGCCCTCCGCCGCTATACATCTTTCTTCTCCTCCCCACCCAGGGAGAGATGATCTTGTCTGGGCGCCCCATCCATGGCTAAGCATTGGGCCAAACTGATAGGCCCAGTTTACATCTGATATTAAAGGGATTGCTGTACATTCTGTCATTATTTACACACCCTCTTGTCACTTCAAACCCGTATTAAATTTTATCTTCCGTGGAACACAAAAGAAGATTTTTGAAAAATCGTCACATGGGTTTTCGGCATATACTAAAAGTGAATAGAGGAGTTCAGGTTGTAGTACAAAAACCCAGAAGAGTTACACACTGTTGACGTGATGTGCAGCAACGGCATGAGACTGTCTACACTGGACGTGTCAAGGTGAATGTTCAAAACAGTTTATTTGTCTTGTTTGCAGGAGAAGCGCAAGTGCGTGCAGCGCAAAATGGAACGGGACATTCGTTTAATGTCGGCATGACGTGCCGTGCCTCAGGGGATAATTCCAGTGAAGACTCATTTGTTATAATGGGACCTATCTGCTTTTGAGACGACTTGCCGTTTATGTCCAGCGTAGACAGGGTGTTAGCACTTCAGCCATGGGTTCCTACTGGATTTTCCTATGGGTTTTTATAATGGCAGTTTTGGATTTTTGAGTAAAATAAGGTTTGTGGCAAACGTTACCTGAAGACAGTCACGCACAAAACATGAATTTTTAAGCATCTTCAAGTAATGTTTACCAGAGACATATTTACAATCATAAATTAAAAACCCCCATTATAAAAACCCATAGGAAATTATTGAGGGAACCCATGATGAATTCGCTTTCTGGGTTCACCTGGTTTGTCACGGCTCGGCCTGTTAAGTTTCTAAAATAGCACTATAAACCCAAAGTAAAAGCAGTCACTCAGTATGACTTCTAATGGAATGTATAGGAAAATTTGGTCTGTACTAATACAGACCAAAATAAGCAGCAAAATCATGCAGGTTTGACATCATGACGGTTTGATCACAAGATGCAAGAACCAATGAGGTTTGATGTTACTGATGTACAATATGTGGTGTAGTCAGCATATATTTTGGTGCTACCGTTGGGATCTGATCAATAATTTGAGAGTGAATGTTGACTTATTTCTGTCTGTCCTGTCTCCTTTCTTGTTCCACGTACGATAGAAAGTTAGAAGCGCTACCTGATTTGTCATGTTAGGTGTAGGGTTGGAGTATAGTTCATCAGACCAATCATGCATCACTTTCCTCATTAATATAGATTACTCTTTCTATGTCATGATACGTTTCGGAAATTCGGGAACGGTCAAGTTTTACGACAGTCCCACACCATACAAATGAATGAAAAGAGCCAAAAAATAAAACCTAATACTTTGGAAAGTATTTTCCAGATACTTTGTGTATTGAACAGATAGAAATTAGCAGCTAATTCAAAAATGGCGACTACGCCACAAGTCATGACGGTTTGGTCACAAGAACCAGTGAGTTTTGATGATCAGCCTGTACTTTAGTCACTATATTTGGCACTGCAGTTGGGATCTGATCAATAACTTGATATGAGAGTGAATAACCTCAGACCTTATATATACCTTAAATTTAGGTATGTTTCTCACACAGAGTGATGGTATGGCTTTAAAAGAATATAGCGCACAAGTCATATCAATTCACTGTGGTTTTATGTCCTTTTTGGAGCTTGACAGACAGAAGTCACCATTCAATTTCATTATCAAAAAGCCTAGTAAAGATTCTTCAAATTTCACTGTTTGTATTCAACAGAAGAAAGACATTCATATGGCTTAATACCAGTTGTAACTATCCCTTTAATACCAGTTGTAAGTGGGGCCCAAGCCCTGCAGGCCTGTGACTGCCCTCCCCCACCCTCCATCTTTCTTCACCTCCCCACCCAGGGAAAGAGAATCTCGTCTGGGCGCCCTATCTAAAGCTACTCGGGGCCAAATTGATAGCGACAGAGGTATGGAAGAAATGAGAGCTATGGGGGAGCTTGTGAAGTACCCCAACCCCCCTACAACCCCTCACACTGTCAGCGTCTTATCTATCATTCAGCGCAAGGCTATCAATGTGTTAAACACATGCAGTGACCTGACTGCAAATGCACTGATCCTATCAGTCACGTGACCAGCTGAAGACAATGTCTGCATGAAGAACAGGTTTGATGGGGAAGATATTTAATCCCACCATCAATACAGTCATACTGCATGTGGAATATCTGATGCAGATATTGCATTTCCAGTCTCAAATCCCTGGTTTATTTGTGGAAAGGTATTGAACTGTGTTAGCTGCACTGCAAGTCTACAGCACCAGGCAAAAGACAATTATTTACCGGAGCTGTGAGGTTCCAATCAAAATGTAATCAATATATATAGAAAACATCTTTATATTGCATTGACTTCACAGCAAAAGCAAAGATATGATGCAAGTTGCCACCAGTGCAGTCTGATTCACTATATTCAAATTTAATCTCATCAGCTGAATCTTTTAATGAATCGTCAGTGGTCTCACACATATTCACAAGTAATTGATTTGAATTAACTTGAATTAATTAGCTGAATCTGTCAGATTTTTTTCAAATAAAGATGTATTGTTTTGTTTAGTATGTATTCAGAAGGAACATTGACTAAGAAACACTAGTAAGGACTAGTATGGTTTGGAACAGTCTTTTCTGCACTACTTATCTTGAACACAATGACAAAAGACTTATTTTATCTTTAAGATTCCAATCAGAATTTGGTGAGATTAAAAACTAGGTGTAGCACGCAATAAAACAATGACAATAATAGAAAACATCTTTAAATTGTATTGTCTTCACTAGAAACAAAAACAAAACATATTGGGCGGCCAACAAGGTCAGATTCACGACCTAACTAATCTTAGAATCTATTTCTTTTAATGAATCATTCAAAAAGACTCACTAGCTATCGATCTGAATGAACTTGAATTAATTTGCAGGATCTGTCTTTTTTTTCTTTCTTCCTTTTTTAAAGTGGTACTTCAATGGGGGTCTGGGAAGCTCAGTGATAAAGATGCTGGCAACCAGCCCTGGAGTTTGCTAGTTCGAATCCCAGGGTGTGCTGAGTGACTCCAGCCACCAATTACAACAAATTGGACCGGTTGCTAGGGAGGGTAGAATCACACAGGGTACCCTCCTTGTGATCGCTATAATGTGGTTCGCTCTCGGTGGGGCGCATGTGGAGTTGTGCATGGATGCCGCGGTGAATGGCGTGAAGCCTCCACACGCACTATATCTCCGCGGTAACGCGCTCAAATAGCCACGTGATGAGATGCGCGGGTTGAATGTCTCAGATGTGGAGGCAGCTGAGATTCGTCCTCTGCATAATAATACAAAGACAACAAAAAAGAAAACACTTTTCAATTGCATCGTCTTCGCTGGATAGAAGCTAAAACAAAAGATATGGTACAACCAATGATGTCCGATTCACAAATGAACTAACCTTAGCATCCGATTCTTTTAAGGAATCATTCAAAAGACTCACAAGCTATTGATTTGTATTAGTAGCAGTTTGGCTTAGCAACCTTCATTTTTCTTTAATTTCTCTGACGTGACAGGGAGTGACACATTTGTTTGAATTCATAGTGTTAATTTTTTTTTTTTACTATCTCACGAGGCATTTAAATAATTTCATGAGGAGTTCTCTGTGCTTCCATTCCACATTTTATTCCAGGGCCCAGAAGATAAAGACAAAGGTCAAGCCTAAACAGACACACTTCAACCATGCAACAAAGCCCAGAACACTCCCAGGCTTTACGGCCTAATCCTGCCCTAGATGCCCCAGACCATGCTGGGAGAATCTTAATAACGCTCGTCATGACAATACGGCAAATGTTCTAATCTAATCTCAAAGAGAAAGAGAGAGAGAGACAGGGTCAAAAAACAAGATGAATGAAAACAAGTGTCTTGGGAGAGCGACAGTTTTTTTTTTTTTTTTTGCATTTTGCCATCTCCTTGTGTCATATTTAAAAACAACAGCCTTGGCTTTACTAAACCTGATAGCGATTTACTAGCACTGCAATGTTTACTATACAACTCATCGCAAATAACACACCCGTGTGTGCAGTCGCGAGGCTAGATGAACGATCATATTAGCAGATGCTGGATAAGATGTCTTCCCTGGCAAGGCGGTTAAAGCTTGGCTGTATTTCTCCTAGGCTGCAAAGCTTAAACTCTGCCAATCGATATGATTGATTAAGATATTTTCCAATCTGTCTTTTATAATTGGGAGAGGATATACTACCTGTCAGTAGCAGATTAATAAAGAAAAAAGACTTATGAGACAATGAAGTGAGAAGAAGCTGAAACGCTATTGCAGTGCAGCCTGTTTCAAATGTGCTGACCAAACAGGATATATGCATTTTAATAATCCGGCATAACGGGAAAAATACATTATCAATTCAAATGTGCTCAAAAGCCCATTCAGTCGGTTAGCATGCGCTACATTTAATTCTGCTCGTTTTAACAATAGGCTCAATGGATTTTGCATGCTATCACATACAGTATCTAGTCCCTGTTCCACGGGCCAACAGGAAGATGCTAATTGAGAACACAGCCGCTTTCAGTGTTGGAGTGACGCTTCTGATTCAACGATTTAGCAAATAAGACAGTAAAAACACTCTTTGTGTAGCTGAGAGCCTGGAGGACTTCATTTTTCCAAGCTGGCACCAAGCTTGGCAGTATGCCGAAAGAAAGAATGACATTACAATTCAAGGAGGACCTACAGAGGTGTCCAAACTCTCCTGGGAGACGATCTTGTCAGGCGGATCTCACTAAATCGGTCAAGAAAATGTCCAGGTCACATTTGACCCAAATTTTGAAGGAAATAAATAAGAAATTTCTAGAAATAGAGTATATTTTAGACTTATATATTATATATATTTTAATTGCTCTGTGGCACTATCAAAACATTGCCCTGTTTGTTTGAACATCCCGACCTGCCCCGGATAGCAACATTGGAGTTTGGGGCTTGATTATCTGTCATGTTGACCAATGGAAGACAGGGTGAGTGAGTGGTTAGGAAACTTGTTTGAAACAGTAATTTTTGCAATTCCTTTTGTTGTTGCTAATGGCGCAGAAATGACACACTTCACCTTTAAATAATAATTAAAAACATCTATTTAACACTTATACACTAATGAGAATCTAATGAGAATTGCCATTGAGAAAAATGAGAACCACAAAAAAACAAACTCTAAAGTAAAACATCTGGATGCATCACAGTAATGAGAATTGGTTAAATGTGCTTAGGCCTATTTGTCATGAGAGTAAATGTCACAATGCATAAAATCTTCAAGAAATGGTTCACCCAAAAATGATTTTCTCTTCATTCCTCACCGTTATGCCATCTCAAACTCAGTTGACTTTCTTCTGCGGCACACAAAGGAATAAACAGTATAAAGAATACAGTGTTTGATGTGTTTGTCTAAACAATGCAGGTCAATGGGGTCCAAAATTGCCAAGGTAAAAGGTAATCATTACAGCTGGAGTGGTTTAAACCATGTCTTCTGAAGCAATGCGATCAGTTTTGTGTAAGAAAAAGAGCAAAAATGTAACTCCTTTTCCACTATTAGAACAAGTTCTGCAGAAAAGAGAAAGCCAAGAGTTTGAGACAGTATACCAATGAATAAATGTTGAGAGAAATATCACTTTTGGGTGAACTGTCCCTTTAATGGTCCAAAAATAACACTTAATTTTCTTACTGCAAAATACAAAATGTTTATCTTTTGATTTCAGGGTGAAATGTGACCTGGAATACTAGTCATTCAGTCCACAAACCAGTCTCATGACCTGAGCTCAACCAACACATGGACACATACATTTTCTCTTCACTTTTTTTTTTTTTTTTTTCAGTCAATTTAGGGCCCCAGCTATGACACGTTTAATATTCCTTTGACATTTCTCTCTGGTTTTTATTAGTTTCCTTCATCTTTCTACCGCCGCCCTGGCCTTTTGTGAGGGTCAATGTGGAATCCAGACCCTCCATCACTTCATAAAGATGGAGAGGAGAGAAGGTGCACAGGGCAGTGGAGCCCGAGGGAACTGTAAAAGTCTGCCGTGTGTGGTAGCGTTCCTGGGGAAAGTCAATCCAAAGGACGATTGGTGGCTGTTGGTCACTGGACTGGGGATGTAACTGGATTTGCTAGAGCATGTTGAATTTGCACTGGTTTGTAATCAGAAACACAGCAAGGGGGATGGAAAGCATTTCAAATGTCAAAGAAATTGAAAGGAGTGAGTTATTTATTTTGCTTGTTGAGTTATTGGGGGGGGGGGCGCTTGAAGAAATGACACTTTTTGTCTTCTAAAGAGGTGGTCTTTGCATAAGACAATCCGAAATAAGGTGTGTTTGCAAGTTCAAGAATAAAAAACAAAACCGCAAACATCGCTGTAATTTGTGGTGTTTTCTGGGGCAAGCATCACTTTTACTTTTGCTCATCGCAGACTGATCATACTGTCAATTCAGCAACAGCAGGTCAAACGTTATGCAGCTAAAATTTGTCTGTGCATTCTGAAATTTAAAACACTGCCCCTGGTGGCCCAAGCTGGAAGTGTCGTTGAATTTGTGCATGCATGAGTTCCAGTCTCTTGGTGAATTGTCCACAGAGGGGCGCCAAAATAGAGTAGTATTTTAGCCATAAATATAACAGTATTTTATTAATTCTATTTTCGAACCCAAAACCAAACCGTGGAGTAAAAATGCAACTTTAAAATCATGCTCACCATTGTTTACGTGAACATTGAATCATGAACACGATTATTTCCTGGTTCCCACAGGACATGTATCAAAGTTTCCTTGCAAAATGTGCTACAAGTAGTGTTAGAGGGCAAAGTGATCCACTTCAAATCTCAGACGTATGACTTTTCCCTTGGGAGAAAACATTCCCAGAGAGTTACATTGAAGAAGGGACCCAACACAGAATATCATAGAAACTAGGGGATGGTCTTTTTTGACTTGGGCTAGGAATCAACCAGAACACACTAGCAATCACGTAGCAACCACTTATAACACCCAAGCAACCACGTAGCAACCACTCTGTACACCCCAGCATCAGCATAAAACACCCTAAAACACCCAAAACCACCTTAGTGTCACGGTGAACCAAAAATATATATTTATTCTTCCCTAAAAAAAGACCATTATCATAATTGCTTAGAAGCTATTTGCAGTTATCCCGCTAATCTCTTATTCAGAATCTTTGGGTCATCCTTTATAAATATCTTTTTACAACGTTAAACATTCCACTGATAAGGTTGTTTTGGTTAGCAAGACATTTCATTTAAGAACTGTCTCGGCCTGGTTTAAAACATTTCCAGGGTGAAGAGAAGCAGACTCTGATTCACTGACATACCGACATGTGTTAGCTGATAGATATGCTCCACAGATCACAACACAAGCCTCTTTGGCCATAAAAACACGTTGAAGGCCATTTAAAACATGTTCTGGAAGCCAAACAAACACTTCAGGAACATCTGAGCCTAGACAACACAGCCACGATGTAAAACAAACATGTCGTCTTGTTAACAGTTTTACAAGTCACATGGCGGCCCTGTCTTCAGTCTCTCGGTGCAAACAAGACATGCGCAGACAGATCTGCATAAATGTTGACATCTTAAATCTCACATTTACCAATTGTCTTCAAACTTTCTATTTAAACATCTGTATTGACAGGTGGGGAAGGAATTCAGGGTTTAAAAAGAACATTCGGAGTTAAACAGCATAAAATGTAGAGAGAGAGAGAGAGAGAGAGAGAGAGAGAGAGAGAGAGAGATAGAGAGAGATAGATAGATTATAGACACAGACAGACAGACAGTCAGACAGTCAGACAGACAGACAGACAGACAGAGAGAGAGAGAGAGAGAGAGAGAGAGAGATCTTGTTTGGTTGTTGTTTTTTTTTGCTATGTAATGGAGCCATATAAAAATAAAACATTTGTTAATTATTATTATTATTATTATTATTATTATTATTATTGCAATAAAGCTAAAATAATGATTTTTTGAATTGTAAAGAATTGAAAAGGTAATGGCAGTCTGTCTTTAATTTTTGCTGATTTAAATATTCATTGTTCTACAGTCATTTTTATTACAGTACAGTAATGAGAATCTAATAAGAATCACCTTTAGCGGTGAAGAATGGGAGAAAAATGGGAGGGGGTGTGTCCTTCATATTCTTTAGCCTAAATATAATTGAGAAGAAGTTTTATTATTATAATATAATTCACTCTTACAGTAAATACACTCACAACGGCAATAAACATTTTAAATATGCAACAATCAAACAGTTTCAAAAGCGTATAACTATAACACAGACATATAGCAGTTTAACCCGTAATATTAAGCTATCCAAATTCACTAAGATAATTTCTCTATATATTTGATGAACAGTACAGGCATACCACCATCATATAACTGACAGATGAACTTTTGAATACATGACAATACATCTATAAGCAGCATAGTGGCGGTTGCCCGTGTGCACGAGACAAAGATGAGAAAAAGATAGCGGGGAGACTGATGGCTTCCTCAGGGGACTGGTGCCTGAGAAATGCACTCTGAGGGAGTGCCAGTCAGTCAAGGCTGATTAAACTCTCTGATGGTGGAAAAAAAATGAGTTGAAAGCGAGACAGACACTATATGACGGCGTTTAGAAGAGCTGCAAGAATAGGGAAAATCACCCTCTGTAAACCTTGCAGTAGCATCTGCCTCCTCACCTCAAAACAAACCATAACTAACAATCTGTAATTACTGTGTGAAGAAACGCCAAACAATCATCCATCCGTAGTGCGAACTGCTTCGCTTTTATCCGTGACATCTGAACGCACACGGCAAACAAAGAACTCTTCAATGTGAAACTTTCCCATCATTAAATTTAGCAATTAAATGCCAAGGTCACACTCAGCATTCGCAAATAAATAAACAGAACACTGAGGCATAGAGGAGAAAGATGAACTGCCAACGTGTGAGTAAATACAGGATTAGAGGGCAGGCAAACACAAGAGGACACGTTGGTTTGCTACCGTAGCCGCTAAGCAGCATGAGAGTCACGCAGAGTCCCAATGCCTTAGCACATATCTAAGTCTGGACAGCTCAGATAAAACCACCAACCAGTAGACAGTATAGAAGCCGATGCCAGCAAAAGCTAGTTAGGTCCAGATCTCAGTGCACCAGAACAGTAAAGAAAGTTTGCTACCCATTTTTTGCTGTATTTATTAAGACAAAATGTAAACTTAACGTCTTTCAGCAGAAGAAATCATACAACAGATATATCTGGTGAAATCATTAAAACCTTTAATGGGTGCCAACAGAAAAAACAAATACTAGGGAAGCGCCGATATGGATAATTATGGCCGATTTAAAAAAATACAAATGTAAAAAAATCGAAGCAGATATTGATATTTTTTAAAGATACTTATAATTCCTGAAATTAGTCAGAAAAAACTAGCCAAAAATATTCTTACCAGCCATGAAACTGTTTTCTACATAATTTTTTATCAAATAAAAAAATACATACATTGTGCCCCTTTGACAATCAAATTATTTAGCTCTTATTTCCATGCATACTGGGCACTACAGAGTCTTTAACACCTTTACATCTATTATTCATACGATTATCTAATCAGCCAATCATGTGGCACGAGTGGTGGTGGCGTAGTGGGCTAAAGCACATAACTGTTAATCAGAAGGTTGCTGGTTCGATCCCCACAGCCACCACCATTGTGTCCTTGAGCAAGGCACTTAACTCCAGGTTGCTCCGGGGGGATTGTCCCTGTAATAAGTGCACTGTAAGTAGCTTTGGATAAAAGCATCTGCCAAATGCATAAATGTAAATGTAATGTGGCAGCAATGTAATGTATAAAATCATGCGGATATGGGCCAGGAACTTTAGTTAATGTTGGTTAATGAGTGGGAAATAATGTGATCTCAGTGATTTAGACCGTGCCAGATGGGCTGGTTTGAGTATTTTTGTAACTGTTGATCTCCTGGAATTTTCACACGTAACAGGCTCTAGAGTGTAAAGATAATGGTGCGAAAAGCAAAAAATATCCAGCGAGCGGCAGTTAAAATGGCTTGCTCATGACAAAGTCAAAGGAAAAGGGCCAGACTGTTCCAAGCTGACAGGAAGGTGACAGTTACCCAAATAACCACACGCTGCAACAGTTCTATGCAGAAAAGCATGTCTGAACATATGACACGTCGAACATTGAGGCGGATGGCCTACAGCAGCAGAAGACCTGTCCGGTACCACTACTGTCAGCTAAGAACAGAAAACTGAGGCTGCAGTGGGCACAGGCTCATCAAAACAGGATAGTAGACAACTGGTCTGACAAGTCTGGATTTCAGCTGAGGTACACAAATGGTAGACCCACTGCAGCCACAGTTTTCTGTTCTTGGCTGACAGAAATAGTACTTGACATGATGTTCCTCTGTTGTAGCCCATTCGCCTCTAGGTTGGACAGGTTGTGCATTCTGAAATGCTATTCTGTGCATTACAATTGTATAGAGGGGTTATCTGAGTTACCGTAGCCTTTCTGTCAGCTCAAACCACTCTGGCCATTCTCTGTTGACCTCTCTAATCAACAAGGCATTTTCGCCCACATAACTGAAGCCTATTGGTGTTTTTTTGTTTTTCACACCATTCTGAGTAAATTCTAGAAACAGCTGTGTGTGAAAATCCCAGGAGATCAGCAGTTACAGAAATACTCAAAACCAGCCCATCTGGCACCAACACTCATGCCACAGTTTAAATAACTGAGATCACATTTTTCCCCATTCTGATGGTTGACGTGAACATTACCTAAACCTTCTAACCCATATCTGCACTGCTGCCACATGATTGGCTGATTAGATAATCGCATGAATAAGTAGATGTACAGGTGTACCTAATAAAGTGGCCTGTGAGTGTATATACATAAAAACTTTGAACATCTGTACCAACAGCATCACCAACAGAGTTTCCAAATACATTTACATTTATGCATTTGGCATGTTTTTTATCCAAAGTGACTTACAGTGCACTTATTAAAGGGACAATCCCCTGGATTGCAACCTGGATTAAGTGTCTTGCTCAAGGACACAATGGTGGTGGCTGTGGGGATCGAACCAGCAACCTTCTGATTACCAGTTATGTGCTTTAGTCCACTACGCCACAACCACTCAAATAAATTAGGCTGAGCCAATGTTGCTATGACGGTTAGGTTGACGTGCATAAAGCAATGTTATCACCACAGTCACAGTGTTTACACTTTAAGGGGATATCAAGCTACGGATTACAGTTGTTTCTGCATATGAAATTGGGATAGGAGAAAGTATTTTCACGTCCACAAAATTACACACTTCACCTTTAACAAAAAATAAACTTAGCACTGTGGCAGAGCCATCGTATGACTTGGATATACTGTATGTACATCATTACGATTTTGAAAGTTGCCAACAGAGAACCAAATATAGAGAAATAGAGAAAAGTTCATAAATGGTGCATGAACTGACTTCCGTTACACCCTTGTGCCCAAATGTGTGATGGTAGCTCATCTGCGCATGTTAAACATGCACTTTGTATTTAGTTTGAGGGGTATACAAAATATCTATTGTTATGACTCGACCCAAGGGACGCTAATAAATATGGTGCACACTGCCATTCAGAGGCAAGCAATTGAAAACAGCCACAATTCATTCACAAATCCATCTCGGGAGACAATCGCAAAGGCATCCGTCACTTCCTGACACTGTGAATGCTAAACACCTCGGAATGCGCGAGCGCACAGTTCGGAGAGTAATTAATTATCTTTCAGGGAAGGAAGTGATTGTCACTCAACACAGATTTCAATATAGCCACAAACGAGGCACAGCACCAAATACAGCTGGCAGGATGAGCACAGCAGCATCTGGAGAGCGTGGATGTGCGAGAGAGTGCCTGATTCTGTTTATTCGTTTCTAGATGGATGTATTCTATATCAACACAAAGTCCCTGTGAAGTATGTCAAAATGCAACTTGATACATCACAATTGGTATTCTTGGAATCGCATAATTTCTCCACCACTATGGAATTGCACATTTCTATTGGAAGTAAACTCACACCATTGGTCGAGACAATGTCCCCTTGAATGCTAAATAAAAACTGTACCATTATGCTTGCACTTCTTTCACTTAACTTAAGAGCATTTTTATACTCCAGTCGCACTGATGGCACCGAGTGAGTCAGGACACTGGCGCCACATAAAAGAAAATTGATGCACGACACCCCTGAATTCAGCAAAGTAAAATACAGTGTTTCTTATTGGTGGCACTACTAGGAGTTCAAACCTGTTCATAAACAAGCTGTGTAAGAACGAGTTCATTAAGCAGGTTTTTTTGCGACTGCTATTAACGAAGGCGAGGAAAGAGACTCAGCCTTTGTCTGCCCTGCCATTCGGCAGTATTATGTTCTTGTGAGAAGCTTTTGCTGCCTTGCACTTCCTGCAAGACAAAACAATGAACAATGTCCCATAATCATTGAATTAGAGAGCAATACAAGACATAATGCCTCAAAGCTTTAACATCTCTGCATCGTTTGACAGAGCAATTTTCTACTTCTATCTCTCATTAGATTATCAAAAGCAGTCAATTTCCATAACGGTTTTCCTTGCAAGGATGTATTTTTTCGCCATTTCCTCTTAATTTGTTTCTCAATCTGTAATTCTCACACAGATGATTGAAGGGAAATGCTGGTGGTGCTATATGCATTATTTTCTCGTGGTTTGATTCAGATACTTTAAATAGATACGAACAGATGACTAAGAATTGCAGTGATTTAAGACCTCTCTGACACTAAACTAGGCATGCACAAAATATCTCATCGTATTGGTATTGGTCAATATTCTGTATACAGCTTTTTTTTTTTAAACATATCCGTCTAATTATGCAGATTTTAATTACAACTAAAACAGTATACTCCGTTCTAGATTTCAAAAGTACAAAACTGATTCCCATCATTCCTTCAGTAAATTCTGATGTTTAGGTGATGAACAAATTAAAATAGTATAGGTGTATAACATTGGGCATAATACTGCATCAACAACAACAAAAATATAATAATCATTTAGCGCATTGGCTAATTAGCATAATGGGAAATTTCACAAACTATCAGGGACCATATAGGTATTGGCCAATTTGTTTTGTACTTTGTTTTGTGAGAGTGCTAATTCTAAGTGCAATTTTCGTGTCAGTGCAAAGCACAAGTGGGCTTGGGTGGGAGTGTGTGTGCGCTATTGTGGGTGTACTGTATGTTAATGAAGTGGCATAAAGCGCAATTTGCTATTTTCCTGAGAAATAAGTCGTTGCGCTAAGACGTTTAGCACAAAGTTTAAACTCAGTTCCTGAATTTTCAGTTTGGAGATTCCACCAGCCGGTGGTAATAAAGTTAATGTCCAAACTCTGAAAATATAGTGCAACATCAAATGATGTCCCTGACAATCAGAGTTCTATACAAGTCTTCTATGAAAAGAAATTGTGTTGAAAAAATACATACAATTGTATTTATGGTCCAATTTGTAAGTCTAAAAGTATTTTTCCAACTGTTATCATAAAGTGACTTTTAAGTCATTACAAAACGGGAAGGTGGAAGTTGGAGAGAGTAAAACATTTGGAATTGGTTGGCAAGGATTGTTTGACCACTTATTTTTGGTTTATTTTTATTGTGTTTAAATAAAGTAATTTAATTGATCAAAATCAACCATTAAAAGTGAAGTGTGTGTGCCAATACAATCACTGTTAATACTAGTCATGATTTGTGTGTTAGTAGTAGGGATGGGCATTCATCAATAATTTGGTATTCGACTATTTAAGCTCATAAAAACGAATATTCAAATATTCTATTATTTAAATGAAGCTTATTAATGGGAAACAGACATTGTAAAATATTTTTTTGTCAAAGTTTGTCACCATTAAAAAAAACAAGCTTCTAATTATATTCAAAACAAGCTTATATCATGTCCAGTGTTTTTATATATATATATATATATATATATATATATATATATATATATATATATATATATATATATATATATATATATATATATATATATATATATATGTGTGTGTATAATATATATATATATGTATTAACATGTACAAATCTAGATTGAATTGAACCTGTTGGACATCTGTTAGAAGGTAAAAAAAAGTGATGCAAAACTGGAGAGCTTGTAGATTTAATTTTGAGAACTTGTACAATAAATATTTGAGCAAGCAATCATCTGTGCGGTAAGACTTGTGGTGGTGGCTTGTGTGTTTACATCAACACGGAATGGTGCAAGAACTCTATGCTAGTCTCTAGTTACTGCTCATCACTGGTGGAGCTTGTGACTGTTAGATGCAGACCTTTTTATTTACCACGGGAATTAACCACTGTTATTATAACCGAAGCATTCTGTGAACTGTATGGGGCGTACTGCAGAACGCTCACCCTGACGGACTGTTTATTGTCGCCGGAGATTTCAACCATTCGAATCTCAAGACAGTGCTCCTTAAATTCCATCAGTATGTGGACTTTGCAACGAGAGGGGCAAACACGCTTGATCTTGTTTACACAAACATCCCAGGCGCGTACCGGGTGGAGCCCCGCCCCACCTCGGCTACTCAGACGACATCTCTGTTATGTTAATTCCAGCATACAGACCGCTCGTTAGAGGCACAAAACCGCTCCAGAAGCAGGTGAAAACCTGGCCAGCAGGAGCCATCTCTGCTCATCAGGACTGTATATCTATAAACAAACATGTTACAAAATGTAGTAATGTAGTAAGTGTAATAAATGTGTAAATACATAAATATTTAAAAGGCACAATAATACATTATGAAACATTTTAACTTTAGAAAACACTGTAAATACAAAAGAATTTAACAATGAGGCTTGTGCTGCATCAATGCAAGGATTTGTTTGTTTTTTTGCATAGTAGTTTTGATAAAGTAGCATAAATAATTATTTTTATAATATAATTATAATCCCATATTCATTAGGATCCAACCTTGTGAATATTTTGTTAAAAATTTGTATGAAATTTCATATCATTATTAAAAATGCATTTTCATGACATCATCTAAATTGATAGAATGTAAAGTGTACATTTGTACACAAGCTAAAATGTGATTAAAAGGATCAAAAGTGAAATATGAAAATAAAATGTATTGTATAATCTTGCATACTATATTGCGTGAATTCAGACATATGAAAACTATTATATATATATATATAAAATGCCCCCTTCTGTTTTCTTGATATAATTGTTAGATTTCAGTTGCAGTACGCTTATATGCTGTCCAAATTCTGGTGAGTAAAAACAAAAAATGTACTAGCCAATGGTGACTGTTTGTCCAATGTGTCCATAGAGTGTTATAATGTCAGACATATTTTATTTTTATTTTATTATTCAAAGCAAGCTCTGTTTTTCTGGTTTCAAAATGAGTGTGCATGTGTATGTGTTCAGGCCTGTGTCCAAAATCGCCAGCCAAGTAAACCAAATAAAACAAGGAATACATTTTATATCACCTGTGCCTGCACATCATGGGTTGCGAAAGACGAATGAAAGGCTATCAGTCTCCACAGAGATACGCAGACAGATCCGCAGACCTCCGCATGAACGAGCAGAGTCATACCCTCTACCCCTCCCTCTATGTCTCTCCTCTTCACTCATCCCTTCTGCTTCTTTCTGGAGATATGACCTAGTTCCAGGTGTCTGCCTCCGACACGCAGTGTGAAGAAAATCTGCTTTCCCCTTCTACTGCTGTAGTCCTCAGATATGAGTTTCACATTTCTACATCCCTGACATCAAACATGAGCTAGAGCAGTTCTCTTCGGCCCAAAAAAATGGAGGAGAATTATTCTCCCCTGAGAAAAAAAAAACGATCCATGCAGCCTACCTGTTTTGGGGAAGTTACTTTGAAACTGTAGACTCTTAAACTACAAGCAACTCTTAATTTGAAAATAGTTTCTCTATTTTCCCTCTTTCTTTGTTAAAATGGAGAGTAATATTTAGCATTCAGGATCCGGAAACCAGAGCGAGATTTCTCGCTTAATGTGAAAATATAGTTAATTCTGGCTGCCACTGTGACCAATGCATTTGGAAGCTGAAAATTCAGCACAAAGAAAACAATGAAAAATGTTCAGCATACCCATCAAAGATTTTCATATCTGCGACTTTGAAAAGAAAAGTGGTTTCCGTCAAAAATGGACGTGAAATCTGACGCAGCGAGATGGTTTGTTTTGTCTGCGGGTTATTTAGTGAATTGTTTTCTCTGGGCTTTCTAAAGCATATTTACATTCGAATGTGGTCCTGTTTGCTGTTCAAATAAAGGCTGTAATGTGGTCATCCAAGACGGAATTGGATGAGGCTGCTGTCGAGCGAGGGGGCACAGTGGAGTGACGCGTCTTTCCGCCATCTGTCTCTTCCAGTTATTTTACGGCCTCGGATTTGATCCCTCGAGTTGGCCAAAGCTAATTACCTTGGACAAACCATATCCATATCTAAATATTCACAGCGAATTGCTTTCCATTATTGGCTTGCTAGACAGGCAGAAAAGCTTCTATCAACACAGGGGGACAGAGAAAAGTGTAAACAACCAGATCTCGAAACCGCACACACGGATGACGGAAAGGCCAATCTACTGCCATAGTGACCCCAGCCACAAATGAGACCCACCAAATGGAAGACACAGTCATCATATATACAGTTTTCCCACAACTTTCGACCAATGATTTTCAATGGTATTTCAATGACTTAATTCTTGTCCAGTAATCATAAACGACTTAAAAAAATATATTGGTAACGCTTTATAATAAGGTTGTAGTCTTTAACATTAGTTAGTCAGCATGAACTAACAACAAACAACAATTTTACAGAACTTATTAATCTCATTTGTTAATTTTAAGATATATATATATATATATATATATATATATATATATATATATATATATATATATATATATATATATATTTTTTTTTTATTGTATATGTCATATCAACTATTTGTTGACATAAGTTAGCTACATTAGTTAGCTTGAACTAACAATAAATGATACTTTATAGCATTGTGGCAGGGCGGAGGGCGGGGCCGGGTCGTGATCTTACACATCCGGTCCCGTATTAGGCTAATCAAGCCTCCCGAGAGGGATAAAGATCGACTGCAGAGGATCGTGCGGGAGATAGAGATAGTTTACGGACATGTCCGTCATATGTGTGTGTTTGTCTTTTGTTTTAGTTTATTCATTAAAATATTATTTATGTTGTCAAGTCAGTTCTCGCCTCCTCCTTTCCACTGACTGCTTTACACTGGTGCCGAAACCCGGGAAGGAGGAGGGATACGCCGTAGTAGAGTTCTCGCCACTACCGTCCACCGCAACGGAGCAGCCGCGGCCATCTGCCGGGGGACGAGGAGCCCAGCCGCCTGAAAGAGGACGATGGCCGCCGACCGCGAGGGGAGAAGGGGCTCCTAACCGACCGCCTGGAGCGGTCAGGGCCGCTGCCAGGGGTGCAGGAGTCGCCTAACGGCCGCTGAAACACAGCTGGGTTTAAGACCGCCGACCGCGAGAGGGGAGGGGCTCACTGCCGACCGCCTGGAGCGGGAGAACCGCTGCCAGGGGCGGGGGAGACCCCTTCTGTTCCCCGAGAACGCGGCAGGGCGCTCCGTCCGCCAGGGGCTGGAGGTCTGCCTCTGATCCGCCCGGAGAGGTGAGGCTGTCGTCCGATAGAGGGTGGAGGATTGGCCGAGGAACAATCTGCGGCATATCGGAGAACTGGCGAGTAAGATGTTTTTTTTTTTCATCTCTCTCTCCTCTCTCTTTCACTGCCGCTCTGCGTTGGCCTTTTCCCTCCCTTTTAAATTTTACAGTGTTTTTGGGGGGGTACTACACTGTTACAGGAAGTACCCCCCAGTTTAATTATTTCTGTTTCCCTCCCCTTGTCCCCTGCCTCGTCCACGTAGACGGAGATTACCTGCCGACAGACGGAACTTAGGGCACCCCCTCCCCCAGGGAAAGAGGGGAGGGATGTACGTCATGCTGGGGGCTCCCCAGCCTGAGATAACGAGGGAGGAATGTGGCAGGGCGGAGGGCGGGACCGGGTCGTGATCTTACACACCCGGTCCGTATTAGGCTAATTATGCATCCCGAGAGGGATAAAGGTCGACTGTAGAGGATCGTGCGGGAGAGAGAGATAGTTTACGGACATGTCCGTCATGTGTGTGTTTGTCTTTTGTTTTAGTTTATTCATTAAAATATTATTTATGTTGTCAAGCCGGTTCTCGCCTCCTCCTTTCCATTGACTGCTTTACAAGCATTTATTAATATTAGCTTTAATTTCAACATATATGCTACACTTTTTCTCATTTCTAATAAAAAAATTTATTACACAAAAATAATATATTTAACAATTTTAGTGTTTTAATTTCATAACAAAATTCCTGAAAATTAAATTGAGGAATTTTTAATAAAATAAAATATTTTAAGTTATTAATTACATTTTTCAAACATTCCACAATTGAATTTTGTGATGAAACTAAAGTACCTAAATCAGAAAAAAATAGGCTAAAATATTAACAATGAACAATTGTGATTTAAAAAATTTACATTAGCCAAGATCAAGATTTTTAGTTCATGATACCTGAATGCACTTACTATTGTTAACATATAGAATATTATTGTAAATTGTTACCATTATATACTCTTGGTTTATGTTCAGTTATAAATATAACCTATTCTTTTTCATTGTTAGTTCATGTTAGATAATAAAGCATTAATGAATGTTAACTAAAACACAGAAATGTAACATTCATCGAGATAAATAAATGCTGTAAAAGTATTGCTCATTGTAAGTTCGTGTTAACTTGTGTGATAAATGATGTTAAAGCATAGGACCTTTTTGTAAAGTGTTACCAAATCATTTTATTGAGATCGAGTGAAATATTTCAGAGCTGAGCATATACCAGAATATGACATTTCCATTCTGTTTCCATGGCTAAGATTTCAATAATTTCCATGATTTTCCAGGCCTCAACATTTATAAAATTCCCTGATATTTCCAAATTTTTCTGAAGATCTGTCTAATAAAGACCTGTCTGGAGCTTTTTGTTCAGACTTAACAAACCTACGTACATTCTTCATTCTTAGGACTTTCCACACAAAACACAAATCCCCACTAAACATGACAACAAAGAACATCTGTGGAGTCAGAAATTACGAACTAGCAGATGGAACCTCAACCTGCGTAAACAAACGCAAACAGTACACATCATTTACAAGCACGGATCACAAAAACCTGACAACTATTTTTCAAAGCTGACATTGAGCAAAAGCTCCTGTATACTTGACTTTAGCAGGTATGTGGCACTTTTAGCTGTTGTGACCAAAGGGACAAGGACTGAGAAAGTGACGGAGAGTATAAGTGTAGTGTGTGTGCGTTTGGTATGCACCACAAAAGGTCAACCACAGATCTCTCCTTTGTGAAATTCTTTATTAAATAACTGATCTTGAATCATGTGACGAGCAGACAGTAATGGGAGATTTTGGAGACTTCCTCTACTTATTTATTAACCAGGACAGTGTGCGCATTCAGCAGTCTAAAGAATAACACCAATCTTAAATCAGGTAGCATGTTCGTAAGAGGCATTTAAGCTCAGCCAGCCCAATGCTAGTTTGCCAAAACCACAACAGTCACTCTCGGAGTAACCTTATAGTGTAATGTTGAATGTATGTAATAAAGCTGAATTCATAAACAACAAGAGTATATCTGAACACCTCTTAAAGTCAACATGAGTCCAAATTAACTATTTAAAGGGATAGTTCTATCTAAAATCAGACTTTTGTTGAGTAAATTATAAACTTTAAATTTTTGGGTGAACTCTCCCCTTTAATAACCAAATCTATCCATCCTCACCCCACCCAGTGACATGCCACTGGATTTATTAGCCATTTTAATGCGTCTGTTTAAAAGGGTCATTTCCTTCTGGACAGAGACAATGCAATAAATGGCATGGAGGTTGCCGGTAGCTTGAGGAGAGGAAACAAATGGCAAATCTTATGGCTCATTTTCAGCGAGCAGCTCCAAGGTTAGCTTCAGCTCAGAGGTGAGGCCGGGCGGAAATTGAGAGACACACAGGATGGGAACGGAATGATAAAAAGCACCGAGCTGCTACCAGGCTGACTGAAACATGACACATTATTTTCTGTCAAACTTTGGCCGGGTAGGGGAGAAACAAATGGTTCAGTGAGCTCCCATAGGATCTGCCTGTATGGTAGTGTGAAAGACATGTGAAACACGTCTACATGAATGGTCTGGAGCCGTTCCACGCATTTCCACTGCAGAAAAGGTGGCTCTGGGCCAGAAAAAAATCAGTTCCGCAGAGGCACCGGAAACTTGCTGGTCTTGAACTAGGAATCAGAGCAGAAAATGTTTTTGTTTCATTTTTACAAAACGGACAAAAAACCAGCCTAATCCCATGAAATAAAATCAAAACATGGCAACGTATTTGCTAAATAATATTATGTGGCTGTTTAAATGCATCACAGCAGTTCCGAGGTGAAATGTCCAATGTGATTTTCTCCCAAATACATGAGGTTTTTCAGGTTAATGTTCTATCGTGTTTTAAATCAATAAAATCGACCTCTCCACCCGAAACCTAAACAATTGTGTCATATAAAACAATTGTGAGATTAAAAAACGCAATTGCTGAAGCAACCACATCATTATGTGGTGCTTCTATAGCTGTTTCCATGCTAGCTGCGAACTGAATTTATACGAAAATCCATATTAAATCCAAAAACAATGTGCGAATAAAGCCGCGTTTCCATTAAATTTGTGAAAAATAACAAAATCGTCACTTCCGGAGAAATTATAGCAACTGTGACTCTTTTATTAATAAAATTATTGCAGTTTATGGCACGCCATCATAGATTATGCGTATTTATTTTTATCGGCAAATTTTCTTTTATCCACCTCAAGCAAGAGTAACGCTCCTGTTCTACTCGCTCTGTACGGCACTCAAACTGGCGACTCCGGCATAGGAGGCAGGTATGCTAACAAGGAGTCTAAAGGCTACGTCTCTAGTACACTTCTTGAGGTCAGGAGAGTCAGGTTTATACACATTTCACAGCTAACTATCAGCTGGCCATCATTACACTCGTCCACCTAAACCTCACTCCCATCCGGGTCACGGCACCATTGTAACGCTCCTGTTCTAACCGCTCCGTTGCGGGACTCGAACGGGTATCTCCGGCATGGGAGGCGGATGCGCTAACAAGGAGGCTAGAGGCTAAAGGCTACAGTCTCTAGCGTCAGTCGCTAGTGCACTTCTTGAGGTCATGAGAGTCAGGTTTATACACATTGCACAGCTAACTATCAGCTGGCCATCATTACACTCGTCCACCTAAACCTCACTCCCATCCGGGTCACGGCACCATTGTAACGCTCCTGTTCTATCCACTCCGTACGAGAATCGAACCGGCATCTCCGGCATGGGAGGCGGGTGTGCTAACAAGGAGGCTAAATGCTACAGTCTCTAGCGTCAGTCGCTAGTGCACTTCTTGAGGTCAGGAGAGTGAGGTTTATACACAATACATAGATATCAGCTGGCTAACATTACACGAGCGTATAAGGTTTTTTTTTGCATCTAGGTGTTTCCATACAGCAGTTTTTATGCAATATCCCAAAATGCACAAAAAATACGTGGATGGAAACCCAGCTAAAGACACATTTGGCTTTCGTGTCGTGCTCTTCAGCATTCGTACTTCGATCGTTTGCTTTGCAAGTGCAACGCTTTATCAGTTGATCTACCGTGCAATTTGATCACAATCAAACAAGCTTATAAATGTAGCTGGTTATATAATGCAGACATTAAAATGTATTGCCTTACAATGCATGCATAGTAGCAAGATTGCTGTATGAGGAACTTAGTGAAAAATAAATGTTTATTAAGTGTTAATGTGCCTTTTTACTTGTGATTTGTGTTAAAGTGAATAAAAGAAATTGTTTTTGTAGCACCTATAGTGTTCATTTTACCAGAAAACAGCCGAACCTGAAACGTACAACGAGACGTAAAAATCCTCTAGCAAAAATGTAGGTATAGTAACATAGTAGCACAAAAAATAACTAGAATGCACAAAATTATCGCTCCAATTATAATCAACGATGCTGCCTAGAGACGGCTGGTGTGCTGATGCAACACGAATTCAGTCACCAGACAACCAGTTCTAATGTATGCCGTGCTGCCCAGCGGCACAAACCAAGCACCATTTCGGCGGAACAGGTGTAGTACAGGGAAGGTGGGTTCTCGACAAGGGCCTTTCCGGCAGAAGGTCCCAGACAGGTGCTTAAGAGCTTCTGTTTATGAGACACGTCTGTCTTGACCTTTAATAAAATTATCAAGCCGCTCATTACATTACAACACATAGTGGCGAGATAAGCACTGCAGCAGCACAGCAGGTGGCCCTGACCGGCCTGATCCTACAGTACAACAGATATAAGCACTTATGTTTATTAGCTGGTACCTGCGACAGCCAGGGTGCAAGGTAAAGTGATTACAACGAATGTGAGGACATACACAAGGCCAAATAATGCTTACACCATCCAGGGATTCAACAAAGTACCAAAAGGAGATGTTACACTAGCCACAGTCACCATTCACTTTCATTGCAAAAAAAGACAAATGTCAATAGTGACTGAGAATGAACATTGCACCTAACGTCTCCTTTTGTGTTCCATAAAAGAAAGACATGTGGTTTGGAATGATATATGGGTGAGTAAATAATGAAAGAATTTTCAAACTATTCCTTAAAGTTTCCATTACGTACACTGAACCAAATTTCCCTCATAAATCACATAAAGATGATAAAGGCAGTCCAGTTACAAATGCTGTATTTGAATGTTCTCCTCAAACTTGATTGTGATCCTGTACAGTATCATTATAATGCCAGGCACAATTACAGTGTGCCAGTTATTTGACTGCATCAAAATCCATACAGCTAAACATGGCCAAATGGGGCCTTATGTTTATTGGTCTATGTGGCAGAAACATGTTAAGAGTAAAAATTAAACTGTGAAAAATATGGACATTTCAATTAAATGTTTTGCCAGGTAAAAATTTTGAAATCCATTGGCTTATTCGAAATCACAGTTTAAAGCTTAAAATATCTTTAATAAGAAGTCTGCATCTCAAAGGCAAAACAAAACAGCAAAAAAGTTTTTGTGCTGTAAAAGTGCATTTTAAAATAAGATTACTTGGCAAAAGAATTGTTTATTCTGATAAACACCGATCAGCCACAACATTAAAACCACCTGCCTAATATTGTGTAGGTCCCCCTCATGTAGACAAAACAGTGCCAACCCGTATCTCAGAATAGCATTCTTATATGATGTTCTTCTCACCACAATTGTACAGAGCGGTTATCTGAGTTACTGTAGACTTTGTCAGTTTGAACCAGTCTGGCCATTCTCTGTTGACCTCTCTCATCAACAAGGCATTTCCATCCTCAGAACTGCCGCTAACTGGATACTATATATATATATATATATATATATATTTACACACGTGTATGCATATATGTATGTTTATATACATAGAAATAAATACACACATGCAGTATATAATATTTTATATATATTTTATACACATTTTAGAAATTATACATATAAATGCACATATATTTTAAACACGTGTTTGTTCCAAAGTAAAGGTGGTTTTATGCACTCCGATTTGCAAGGAATGGATTTAAAATAACAGTTTAACCATAAATGAAAATTCTCTCATCAGTTATTCACCCGCATGCCATCCCAGATGTGTGTGACTTTCTTTCTTCTGCAGAACATAAATGGAGATTTTTAGCACATGTTCAACAAATCAGTATAAATACTTGTAAATATTACAAATTATGAAATTTAACAATAAGTAAAAGAAATAATACATTAAATATCTTATTAATTGGTTGAATACATATATTTGTTTGTTTTTAAAAAGCCAAAATGTGACCAAAATGATGAAAAAGTAATAAAATATAATTATTTTATTGACCCTAATGGTCAATTGGAACGCACCTAAAGTGAAGGTTTCTCAACCGCACCCATCAAATCACTTCATTGATTTAATCGCTGGAGTATTATGGATTACTTTTATGCTGACTTGTGTGATATTTGAAGCTTCAAAATGTTGGCACCCATTCACTTGGACCAAAAGAGCTGAGAAATTCTTCTAAAATTCTTCATTTGTGTTCTGCTGAAGAAAGTCAGTCACACACATCTGGGATGGCATAGGGTAAATGCTGAGAGAATTCTAATTTTTGGGTGAACTATTCCTTTAACTTTCCAAAACGCAATGGCTTTAGTGGCTTTTTGTTTATAAACCACTTTCATCGCACAAAAATAAAAAACTAAATTACCCATATAACTTTCTTTTTATGGAACACATAATGGCAGAATAGGCAGATTGTTCAGTCTCAGTCACCATTCACATTCATTGTATGGAATCTTTTTTTATATATATATAATGAAAGTGAATGGTGACTGAAGCTAACATATTGCCAAACATCAACTTTATTTTCCATGGAAAAAAACAAAAATAGGGCAAGTAAATTATTTGGCTTTTTTGGGTGAAATATCCCTTTAAAGTTGGGGTTTTCACTCCCATAAAGATCGGCCAAGTGTACATTTTCACTTTCAAAATACCTAAAGAACTTTCTAATGCTGACTACCATTTTTGATTAGGCTGATGGTCTGCTAAATGCTTGTAAATATACAGCACTCCCCTATTAAGCTGCATCGCAAATGTACTCTCAGTAAATTCAGACTGTCTGAACAGCACAACACGTGAGCTCAATGGTGGCAAATGCCCAGCTGGAAATCATCTACCGGCCCCTGAATATCATCGCTCTACTGCGGAGACAACACATCAGTATCTCAGGTAGAAATCAGTCATCTAATTAAAGGAGTAGAGCAAAAAAAGCAGCAAGAGTCCAACTTTAGTGGCTTGAGCGGCTCAATCGCACCATCGCTCTTAATGAAGCAGGTCGAGCGTTGATCAAGGGGCTTTGTTATCAACTGGTTGTAATGTGTGGCAGATTGACACTCCTGCAGTGCAGCTCGGCCCAAGATACAAACGCATCCCTCCCTGCCTTGTTCTATGACAGCGGATTTACGGCAAACAGATTTAGCCGTGATCAAATGTGGCTGAGGGCCCAGCCTGCTCGTAAATCAGGCTCCCGGCCATTTTCACGCCCATGCTCCTCTGCTCTCCGCAAGCTGATTTACGCCATTAAATTAGCTCCAATTTCCAGTCCAATCACTTTGAGATTTGAATAGATCAAAAATCAGGCACAAAATGGACGATCAAGTGGTCAGATTTGAACTCTTGTGGGTAACTGTGGGCTGGAGAAAAACAGTGGATACTTTCTGACACTTCAAGGTTTGATTACCCAAACCATTTACTCGCCTTCATGTTGTTCCAAACGCCTTTGACTTTCTTCCATGGCTCGCAAAAGGAGAAGTTATGCAGAGATACAGCCTCAGTCACCATTCACTTTTATTGTGCAATGCCATTCATGCAATTTTAAGAGTCTAAATTCTTTTTTAGGCCACTGAACATGTGAACATATCGAAATATACGCTGGAGAAAATAAAAAGAAATTAAAATAGTTCAAGCTCATGCATGATTATGAGGATTAGAGGGACTCAGTTGATCGTCTTCGTAAAAAACCTTTTTATTGTGTGCGGCACGCTTGCCGGTGAAGCACAGGGATTTGACGCTTTTTAAAAGGCATTAATCTATTTGAACACTGTGACAGGGAAACAAATCTGCCGAATTCAAATGTGTATTATACGTCTACGGCTGGGTGCAGAATGAGAATTTTCCCCCTGCCATTTTTGTCTTTATAAAAATATGATCAGTTCAGATCACACCATAATGTGTAACAGGATCCATTTCTTCATAAAAATTAAAAAAACTGCACAATGGCAATGTTCAGAATAGCAAACTAACACATACTCTTAATATTTCTGCAGTAATTAGGATGTTTACTGTGCAGTATGCTGTACACAGTTGGGGTGGGCGATATGACCAAAATCATATATCACAATAGGAGTAATTTTATATCATGATAACAATATATATATATATATCACTATATAGTACATTTTTGGGGAAAATCAAGAACAATTGTCTTATGTATTAAATAACCGCACCCGTTTAATAACAAGCTCCCCTTCATTTTCTTGACTTGTTTGGGAGTCGTCCCATTCTGTGGATATGTTTATCTCAGGGTTTGTCCTGGTTTAAAAATAATTAAGTAGCGTGCATGATCCCGCTCTGGACTTTCCAGTAAATATCAGGAATCCTGCTGAACACGTGCACACGTGAGTGCTCCACAGATAGCACACGTGACGCTCACATGAAACACAGATATACGCGTCAGATGAGAAGCATATTAAGCGCTTATGAAACGTCGAACGCGAGATGAATGTAATTAAATTTGCTTGGGCAGCCTCCACATTTTTTTAAAACCTGTTCATGTTTCTTAAATTCTCTCAGTCTCACGTGAAGCTCTGCCCACTGATAGACAAGCCCAAGTTGCGCATATGGATATTTACATATCGCGATATAGCTAAATCTCTATCGATTGACACTTTATATCGTCACCACGATATATATCGTCATATCGCCCAGCCCTAGTACACAGTATGGAATTTTTGCATGCATGGAATACCTGAATGGTCTATTGCATTTGCCAAAATACGCAGTATGCGAATGCATTGTTGGAATGCAATGTACTATACTTGACCTTCCATTTCCAACATCTTGGTTTGAGTCTTGACTAATATTTGTCTAATAATAAACAGCCAATGACTTCCTTCTCTTGTGCCTTCAGGAAACACAGGGTCGAGGGGATGTGGAGGTCAGCTCAGGATTGGTTGTTTTGATGATATACTACAGTTACCTTGAGATCCTTTTATCTGTTAAATAGACGACACAATAAACTAACATAAAAGCACCTGATTAGGGATTCAATGGCAGCCACGTACATACATTTGTGCGTGCATGATATACAGAGGCAGGAAGATCACGCTCCCATTTTTATTCACAATGCATCCTTGGCAGAAGCATTCATAAAAAAAAACTTGCAACCTTGGGTTTATTTCCCAGTGGTCAGATTATCTCGTGCCGCACTGCCTCCACAGTTCAGGCTGCACAATCCTCTTGCAGCCCCGCGGCTTTGTGACAGCATGTGAGCAGCACAGGTGAGAGGGAAAATAGCCCGCTGTATTTATTTTCATTTGCCTTTGCACTTTCTGCTAAATGTCTTGGCAGCTGGGAATGGGGCCAGACTAACGGTTTAAACGCTTGCATGTAAAAACACAACGGATGTTATACGGAATTCTTTGCAGACCAGACGTAGATTATTGCAAATCAAAAACCACAGGCGTAAATCCTGTGCTGTCTTTTTCATATGGATGGGATCATGTAAAACTAGATTTTTACATTTTTATGAAGAAAATGTGAGTAGTGTCACACTGAATACATGTGTCTGTGCCAAGGGCGTAGATTTGGCTTAAACTCAGGGTTACAGTGTGAAGAATTTACATGTTTCCATTGATCATCGTATCAATATTAGTGGGATGTAGTTACAGTTTAATCTGTGTCGATAGTAGCTTTTTGGAACTATTGGCAAAAATCAATGTTTGTCTTTTGTTTAAGTTAACCATTAAAATATTGTTTATATCGCCAGGCCGGTTCTCGCCGCCTCCTTCCCAGATTTCGGCACCAGTGTAAAGCAATTCAATGGAAAGGAGGAGGCGAGAACCGGCCTGGCGATATAAACAATATTTTAATGATTAACTCAAACAAAATACAAACACACACACGACGGACATGTCCGTAAACGATCTCTCTCTCGTCGCACCACCGTCCGCTATCGGCCCTTATCCCTCTCGGAGGCTTAATTAGCCTGATAAGGGACCGGGTGTGTATAATCACGACCCGGCCCCACCCTCCGCCCTGTCACAGCAGCCAATAAGTGCCCAACATAGATGGAAACTCCTTAAATACTGTTTAAAAAGAATCTCAAGAAGTTGGTTGAGAAAATGTCAAGAGTGCATTGCTGCAAATTCTAGGCAAATGGTGACTGCTTTGAAGATGCTAAAATATAACATTATTTTTTTCATTGGGCGGCTGTGGCTCAGTTGGTAGAGCAGGTCGGCCACTAATCGCAGGATTGGTGGTTCGAATCCTGGCCCACATGCTGAAGTGTCCTTGGGCAAGACACTGAACTCCAAGTTGCTCCCAATGGCAGCCTAGCGCCTTGCATGGCAGCTCTGCCGCCATTAGTGTATGAATGTGTGTGTGAATGTGTCACAGTGTAAAGGGCTTTGAATACCGATAAGGTTAAAAAGGCGCTATATAAGTGCAGACTATTTACCATTTTTATTTATTTTGGATTTTGTTTAGTCACAACATAATTTCTATATTTCCATTTATGTTATTCCATAGTTTTGATGACTTTACCATTATTCTAAAATGTGGGAAAAAAGCCTATATATAATAAAGAATGAGTGTTTCAAAACTTTTGACAGGTAGTGCATGTATATGTATCCGTATACATACATATACTTATACATATATATATATATATATATAAATAAACACACAAAGTTTCTATGTATATACCTGTCATACTAACAAAAGACTAAGAATTATTTTTAACATTCTATGAATCAATTTTAAAAACTATCAGCTGATTAATCGGTTATCAGCCTTTTCTATCACTTTAGTTATCAGTATCAGTTATCAGTACCTCTATTTTTCAGTCACTTTTCTATGTAAATACAAGACAGACAAAGTCTTTGACCACAGATTCTTTTCAGCATTTTGCCCAAAAGCATCACATTGTTAGATGCCATGTCAATTTAAATTAAACTTTTCAAAATGCATCTCAAGTCACCTGCATTCTGTTCTATATTCGTTGCACTACATCTAGCTTTTTTTAGCGCAAGAACAGTTTGGGGTGAATGGCTCCTAAGTCTGTATGATATTAATGTCCCTAGATAATAGTCTGTTCCCTCCCTCAAAGTGATCTTTCCCATTCATTTTATCATCGACCTGGTGAAAAACAAACATCTTATTGCTCAGAAAAGTAATGGCACACCTCTCCTCAACAAGCTGTACGATTTGAGGTGTCATTCTAATCCGTAGCACAAACTAAGTTTAATACTTGGTATAGATAAATGTGAGCAATAGTAATAGTGAAATTGAGAGTATGAAATACAGCTCTATAAAAAGTGTCCTTTCACAGGTAGGATATTTCAATGAAACTACCAGGTAACAAAACTCTACACTATTTTGAAACCTACAGTCAAAACTACATCCCAACTGGCTCAACTCGCAGCCAACTGGGGACAGGAAGCACTAAAGACTCTTGGGTGATTTCCGTACAGCCTGAGAAAAGCAGCTTGCCGTCTTTCTTCTGCTGCCAAAACAAACAAGCCATTGGGAGGGGAGACATGGGGCAACTACTCAGCCTCCTCCTGTATTCACTACACCACATTTTAGCAGGTAGACTAACACTCTGGAAACCACTGTACATGATCTCTACTACAGGCCATTCCTAGACTGTTAAGAGAGAGATACATGTTTCTTTTGAAACGTTTCTTAAGTTTGATAAGAGATACATTTATTTTGGCTAAACGAGTTGAGATTTTAACTATCTACTTCTATTCCAATGGAGCACGTATAAAAATGTCCTGTTACTTTATAAGTTGCTATTTTAAAACTGGTAAAGGGCCATTCACACAAAACACGTTTTTACGTCCGTCTGTGCTGTTTTTCAATTGATTTTAGATGTAAATACGCAATAGATAGATGCCTTTGTCCATTGCACCATATCTCGCTATTTTTTCACCATCTTGAGCACAAGCAACATGTTTTTTAGATGCTGTGTAGAAGTTAAAAAAGAAATAAAAATGTGTCTTGTGACACCTGCGTTAGGTTCTATTCGTTGCGCTGCATCTAGTGGTTTTTACTGTTTTAACACAAGTTAACAGTTTACTGTCAAATCATACATTAATGTGAGATCTCCTTCAGTGTACAAATCACTGTTCACAATCAAAATGATAATGTCATGTTATTATTTTGATGACAGTGGTGGCTGATACATAGTTTCTAGTTTTATTGCAGTTACAGTGAGTAGTAATTATGGAATTTGTTGGATACTATTTTTCAAACTCATTTTTGAATGAATTTAACTTTTAAACTAGCTGACTATCAGGTTGAAATTGGTTACTGTTGGTTTCTGATATTACTCTCTTCTTTGATTTCCCCTTTGCACATTAGCAAAACACTCGTGCAATTAAGGGTTAATCAGCGACTCAATATAGCACCAGGCACACACATGTGATTCTGTCACTTATACAGACAAAGAGAAAGTAGAATATTCCAAAAATAGAAATTCTATTTTTGGGTTCCAAAGATGAAAGAACATCACATGGGATTTTTTTTAAATTTTTTTAATTAAGGGGAGAAGATGATGAAAAGCATTTTCATTTTTGGGAGAGCTGTCCCTTTAAGGCCTTCATGGCTATAATTTATGTCTCGTCCTCATACAGGAACAAACAGTACATGTATGAAATGATATCTACAAGCCTCCCTGAAATCCAGAGCAGTTCTCCACCTAACACAGACCAGATTCACACACAAACCATTTAGCATTTAATCCTGACACAAAGTTTAGTAGAAATACAAACAATAAGATTTCCCCACACAGTGTGTTTGTTATGATTTGCAGTCTATTTGAAGGCCCTATGGATGAGAGTGTCTTTATAACGCCAATCAAAAACAGAGCTGATTATTATCAGCGAAACCATAAATGCTATTCTGTTAATTAACAATGGCCAAGTAGGAATATCAAAACTTTGTTACCAAGACGGTCCTAAAATATAAAGAGATACAACAGTTTTTCTGAAGTACCAATTGTAACGAATCAACTCAGTATCCGAGGACCATCTGATTGACATGCGGCAGCTTTTGAACGCTCGCATGCAAACAGGTTGTAAAACTGAAGACTCAAATGAACTTCTTGGTGAGAGAACCATGATATTTCACTAATATTGGTATGGACTATTGAATTTGTTTTGACGACCTTACAGCCAAGATCTAAAAATCCAATCTCTGGATATCTCTGTGTTTCCAAATCACAAGCAATCACAGCAAGGTTTTGGAGGTGCATCAGAACATATTCAAACACAAACTCCCATAAATAACCCGAACTGGAAACCAAACAGGACAGCTCCCACAAGACTGACCTCTGGTCCCCCATTCCGATAGGAGAATGGATGTGATCGCATTTATATTCTCCAGCTGGCTGCTTGGACGGCGAACACACAAAACTGAAACATATTTCCTGCCCAATCCCCATCTCACTCATTTTAATTATGATGTCTGCTGAGAAAGAGCCAAGTCAGCTCCTCAGAACGATTTCTCCGATCTCACATCTAATTTAATTTCTTTAATGCGAAATTTTCTCAATGAACTATAACTGAAAGCCATTGCATATAAAACTCCCTGCGATGACCTAATATAGGGTACGTATTGAGGTGATGGTTGCTGAGTAATGTTAAATGTTGCTCACTTTCTCTCTTTTAATACACAGCTTGAACTGTTTATGACCAACTAAAAAAAAAAAAAAATGCTAGCTTACAGACTCCACCCTCACACTTTGGTTCCCTGAAGGTTTAATGTGCATATATGGGCCTAAATCTAACAAAGGAGTGAAATAACTGAGGCTGTTAGCTGCCGTTTGAGAAAAAAGGTTTGTAACTTCTGTGGAGTGCTATCTTAAACTCACCAGTGGGCATATTATTCTTCAAACAAATCCCCAGCTGTTGCCTAGTCTGGATAGGATGAGTCACAAGGTGGTGAGGTTTTATTATTGCTTTGCTGATGGTTTGTGTGTGCTTGCTGTTAAAATAAAGTAAAAATGTTGCAGTAGCTAAAACTTCCAATGTAGCATACGTGGAACAATATGGCTACCAATGATTTCAATCCCGATTTACTCTTTAATCGCACATTCACATGTCATGATTTGTTTAATTACTCTAAATCTTTTTATTTTATTGTTTGCAATTACCTCCACATCACTGAGGGATTATTGGAATTCGTGATGAGTGGAATCAATAACATAGTTCTTACGAAGTTTATGCAATAAGCCATACGCCCAACCTAACCATGCAAACAAACATACAAAAATTCTGCAGTCACTGCCATTCAGACATAATTAGTACCAAACTTAATCTCACCAACGTACATACAAATTTGCACACATGCGTATGCTCAAATATAAATGTTCGTTCAAATGAACGCTCGAACGCTCAAACGTGCCTCACAAGTAAACGTATGCTCACACGTAAATGTAGGCTTCACTAAACTTATTCAAGCAAATCTTATCAATATCACTATGGTGGTGGAATTCAAACAAAATTGCTAAAACAGTTGGCCAAAATTACTTATATAATCATACAAACGTACATGCAACTTTCGCTCATACATACACTCATAAGTATTCTCAGAAATAAGCATATGCTCACCTGTAAACGTACACTGAAATTTAAAATGTACACTTGACGTGCTCAAACGCACACTGAAACATGCGCTTCTAACTTAAATGTACACTCAAATGTAACTTAAACTTAACTTAAAACGCAAATGTCCACTCAAACATAAACATACCCTCAAACGCAAATGTACGCTCCAATGTATGCTCACAAGTATTAGTACGCTCACACGTAAACGTATGATTAAACATGCGCTTAACCAACCACACACTTAAACGCAAACATACGCTCACGTGTAAATGTACACTGAAATGTAAAATGTAAACTCAGACATGTGCTCAAACGTACACTCAACCACAAATGTGCGCTCAAACTTAAATGTACACTCAAATGTACACTCAAATGTATGCTTAACCAACCACACACTCAAACATACCCTCAAGCATACGTGGAAACGCAAACGTACACTCAAACTAGGGGTGGGCGATCGGACCAAAACCTTATATCATGATATGAGTACTTTTACATCACAGTAACGGTATATATCATGATATGAGTAATTTTACATCACAGTAACGGTATATATCATGATATGAGTAGTTCTACATCACAATAACGGTATATATCATGATACGAGTAGTTCTACATCACAATAACGGTATATATCATGATACGAGTAGTTCTACATCACAATAACGGTATATATCATGATACGAGTAGTTCTACATCACAATAACGGTATATATCATGATACGGGTAGTTCTACATCACAATAACGGTATATATCATGATACGAGTAGTTTTACATCACAATAACGGTATATATCATGATATGGGTAGTTCTACATCACAATAACGGTATATATCATGATACGAGTAGTTTTACATCACAATAACGGTATATATCATGATATGAGTAATTTTACATCACAGTAACGGTATATATCATGATATGAGTAGTTCTACATCACAATAACGGTATATATCATGATACGAGTAGTTTTACATCACAATAACGGTATATATCATGATATGAGTAGTTCTACATCACAATAATGGTATATATCATGATACGAGTAGTTCTACATCACAATAACGGTATATATCATGATATGAGTAGCTTTACATCACAATAACGGTATATATCATGATACGAGTAGTTTTACATCACAATAACGGTATATATCATGATACGAGTAGTTTTACATCACAATAACGGTATATATCATGATACGAGTAGTTTTACATCACAATAACGGTATATATCATGATATGAGTAGTTTTACATCACAATAACGGTATATATCATGATATAGTAAAAAAAAAAAAAAAAATACTTTTTTTTTTTTTATCTGAAAAATCAATACAATTGTATTCTAAATTAATCCATGTTGCACTCACAATGTATAATGTTTAGTAATCCAGTCAGTAAATTAAATACTTTATAAATGAAAACTACTTAATCTTATATAATTTTCTCTTGATTTGCCAGTTGACAAACATAGTAAAAGTAAAACAAATTAAATTAAATAAATGCCACATTTCAGTCTGCTAATGTGCACTAATCTTCTTTCTCTTTTTATTATTATTATAATTATTATTAACTTTCCTCAAGAAACTTATAAATAAAAAAATCATCCAAAAATAAACACTTAATTAGGCTCTTAGTGTTTTCAGTAATCTATATAAAGAAAATATAAAATATCTGAAGGAAAATTTGGTATGGATGATTTGTTTCCTGATATCAAAGATCATTCTTACTGCATTTTAGAAAGGGTTTTGATGTGCATTTTAAAAACCCACATGACATTGAGAGAAACCAGAATGTGTAGCGGGTGTGATCTGAGCTTTGTGGTCACTGGAGCACAAATGAAGGGAATGGGATTCCTTCAACCCTCGCACGCACTTGCGTGTTTCAGATTGCGCGTCCATGCAACACTTGCACAAAACACAGCTGCACGTGTTTGGAAGGGAGGCATGTTTGGAGCGCAGGATGAATCTCATTGAATTTGCTTTGACGGTTGCTCAAGAGACATTTCAGGCCTCAGAAGCGGATTCAGTGACATTTTCTTGTGTTCTAGACATGCTTTTCATCTAATGACAAATGCAGCTGTCAGAGAAAAACTATGTGTTTCATCATTTCTCAGTCTCATGAGAAGCCATGACCACTGATATACACAAGCCCAAGGATATTTACATACACAATGTACAAACCTTGCAAATTGCTGTTTCTGCTCGGCATCAAGTTTTATAAAGCCAAACCATTTCCACACCATGGAAGATGCACTTTTCCTTCATGATCTCCTTTTATCTTCTCATTCAAATAAATTTGAGGGACGAGCAGTCGCTCAGCCTTCCTCCATTTATACGACAGAGAGTGTAATGCTTGTGTTATGTAGGGCTGCCCCTGACCAAAGATTTTCCTTGTGGACTTGTAGTCGTTAGTTTAAGCCATTAGTCGACTAGTTGTCGCACGTTTATGATATTAATTTAATTACTTAAATGTATATTTGGGGGTAATCACAAAATGGTTTGAGTTCCAGGGCTGAGAATGTTATAAGTAACATTGCTAATACTGTTCTACATTACAGAGAAGCGAGCCACAGCGACAACGACAAAGGCGGTAATGATTCTGAATGTGCCAGAAAAACCAGCAAGGAGACTGTCTGAACATTTTGTTAATTTACAGAAAACATGCAGTAAGCAAGGTACTAATCAGGTCCGTCACTGACTGAGTGACTTTGCCACTTCCTGTGGAGTTTGTTTCTGTGACCAATCGACCAATCAAAACTTGGTCGACAAAGAGTCTTCTCATCGACTAATGTTTGGTTGACTATTAGGGGGCAGCCCTTTTGTTATGTGCTGTACACATTTCTCGTGTGGCTATTTTGCGTTACCACAATAGAGACGATAATCCAAAATGTATACCGGTTGGCACATTTCTACTGGTTTATCATGTCTACCAGTATATCGCCCACCCCTAACTCAAACATAAGAAATTGCTTAACCACATATGTTAACACAAATGCAAACACGTGTTAAAATGCAAAAGTATGCTCAAACGTACATTAAAACACAACTGTGCGCTCAAACATAAGCATACCCTCAAATGCAAACGTATGTTCAAACACACATTATAGCACAAAAGTACGCTTGAAAATAAGCATACTCTCAAATGCAAACATATACTAAAACTTAAATGTACACTCAAACGTTTGCTTAAACAACCACACACTCAAATGCAAACGTACACGAAAACGCAAATGTACGCTCAAACATAAGCACATGCTCAAACACAAATGTAAGCTGTAAAAAAATGTAATGTTAAAATGCATTAAAACGCAACTGTGCGCTCAAACGTAAGCATACCCTCAAACGCAAACGCATGTTCAAACACACATTATAGCACAAAAGTATGCTTGAACAAAAGCATACCCTCAAATTCAAACATACGCTCCAACGTACCCTCATACATAAATGTTGGCTCACACATAAACGTACAATCAAACTTAAATGTACACTCAAACATATGTGGAAATGCAAACGTATGCTCGAACATAAACATACGCTCAAACACAAACATACGTTAAAGTGTAAACGCATGGTCAATCACAAACTTAAGCATACCTTCAAACATATGCTCAAACATACTCACAACCTCACTCACAAACTCTAGCTACTCTTAGCAATATTACGTTAGTTTACCAATAATTAATTCTCTCTTTGAACACAAATATTGTCAGATATAGATGATAAGACATAGATTAGATAGTTCTTACCTTTTTAAGGTGGCCACTGCGTGTTCCCACAAACACCACCGAATGATCGCCATACGTGTACGTGGCCACAGATGCCATCCCATCAGTGCGATCGTCAAACAGAGGAGTGCCTTCAATGACCCTGAGCCCCCCGAGTGGCTGATTCAGAACCAGGCCACAGAAATCATCACCAATCTGCTTGGGCTACAGGACGAAACAAGAAATAAAAGCATTAATAGTTAATAATCATAAGAATTTGGGAGGGAATAAATACAATCAGAATGACTTAAAGGAATATTCCGGGTTCACTACAAGTTCAACTCTTCATTACCACAAAAGAAAATTGACTCTTTCCTCCTTTTCTTTAAAAAAGTAAAAATCTTGGCACTTACAACGGAAGTGAATGGGGGCCAATTATTGAACATTAAAATACTCACTGTTTCAAAATGATAGCAACAAGACATAAACAATATGCATGTAAACATGATTTTAGAGCGATGAAATCACTTACTAACCTTTTCTGGATGCAGTTATAGCCAATTTTACAACATACCTTACCATGACGATGTAATGTCAACAAACCCTACAACAATGGTAACAATGACTTTTTAACAACTTTACAGCTCAAATAATACATCGTTTTAACAGAAGAATTAATGTAAGTGTTTTTATACAATTTTAAAGCTTCACATTTCTGCCTTTAAACCCTCCAAAAATTGTCACCATTAACTTCCATTGTAAAATGCCTCAATGTAACCTCGATTTTTTATTTAATTTTTTTTTAAAAAGGCGGAACGAGTCAATATTACATTTTGTGGTAATCAACATTATGCCACAAATGCTGTCGACTGAGCTAAACATGTATTGAAACCCAGAACATTTCTTTAAAAAAATAAATACAAATAGTGTTAGGGGGTGTTCACACAGCACATGTTATTGAGTTACAAAACAGCTAGATGGAGAGCAACAGAATTGAACAGAAGGCCCATTTATAATCAGATTTCCTCCCATACACCATTGCTATTATGAACAATGACATTCAATACCAAAAGTGCTAATCCCACACCAAATTAATTCGATTTTTTTATTGTTTAAAAACTGCCATTGTTGAGTGTGAAAACAATTTCAAACTGACCCTACATATTTAAAACATGTTCATGGTGCAAAAAAAGTTTTATAAAAAAAAAAATCCCGCAACAACGTATCATGTGCAAACTGCCTTTTAGATGCATTTTAAAAATAAGGCCTCATTCGTGAAACACAAGCAGAGTGAAATGGTTTAATCTTATGTCAAATGATGGAAGATGTACAAAAAAGTGTTCTGCTCATGTTTCATAAATGAGGCCCGATGTATTTACCTAAATTATCTATAAAAAAAAATAAATAAATAAATAAAAATATATATATATATATATATATATATATATATATATATATATACACACATATATACATATACATGCAAACAAACAATTATCCTGAACAAGCACCAACAGCTTTCTCCAGTTGTCTCACAGTAGACTATCTGAGACAGGAAGTGCCAGCTAATAGATCGGGCAGAGCAAAGCCACCCAAACAGGGGCTCCAAAAACAAGCTCGGGAGGATTAAACTGGGGGTTGATGCTCACCGACCGGTGAGACATGACATCATCCTGCAATCTGCCTCACCATCAGAGCTTTATCACTTTAGACGTGCTCTCTGCCGAAAGAGTTACAACTTACCCTCTGATGTCTCTGAAAAGCATTATTTCAGTGGGTTTTAATGGGTGTCCACTGACACAAAGGAGGAAAAAATACAAGAAAACCCCAGCATGTCATTTTCTTCAGGGAAATGTCGGAAGAGTTATTCAAAAATCAATTGCGTTAGCTAACATCTGCAGCATATCAATGGTGCTAATGATGATGTCATCGAGCACCAACCAAGTCTCCGGTTCATCCTAGAGGTGAACGATTGACTCATTACCGGTTTCTTAGAGGTCTACGGCACACACAGAGCTCTGTAATGTTGGCTTCCACTGGACCCTGGCCTCCAACCACACACAAAAATCTGTTTACCTATATAAAGTGCAGGGAGAGGTCGGCCTACCCTTCCAAATGAATGACATCAGCTTGTGAAGAAAGCTGTTTAGGCTGAGCCGCAACGTCAGATTTATCACACCAGCTATCGAGGCAAAAAAAGGGTCATTTGTGGTGGTAATGACAAACAAAAAGGTAGGGATGGGTCACGATGGTTGGCTAGTCATCCAACAATCAGCTAGTTGAATAAGAAGTCAATTAATATAATTAGATATTCTATTCTTGCTATCTAGATGCAGCATAAATGCAATCCAATATTAGTTCTAACTATGCATTTAATATAAATACAAAGAAAAGGGTAAAATGTCTAAATGGGTGTTTCTTCAACTTAGAGGCACTTTCATGTCCCAGGGGTTAATTTTTATTAGGACAAACTCAGCCTGGGAACTTTAACGCATTAATTTCTGTAATTACTGTTTTTTGTTTAACATGTTTTTTTACTTCCTGAAACTTCACGCGATTGGAGAAAGGTGTCTCGAGCTTTTTGGGGGCCCTTTTTCTCCATGTGTGTTGTAATATATCACGCACAGTGATTTATAGCAATTAATCGGGACAAATCAAAGAAAACGGCACAATTAATTAGTTTTGAAAATGTAATCGATTCACAGCCTTGAAACAAACAGATTTACATTCTTTTAAATAAATGACTGCCACATAAAACTGACTTTTTACAAGGCCTATATTAAATTATGGTAGTTTTCAAATGCCTTTTATGTATACATGTTATTGTTCAGCCTTGTCCCAGACACAGACTTTCAATATTAAACTATATAAAACTATATAAAAAAAATAATAAATGATGACTAACTAATTTCTTGCAAGTTATTAAGACAAAGTATAAAGTAAATAAATATATTTATTTTATTTTAATTTGTTGAAATATATTGTGTACTATGATGTAATTGCAATTAATCAAACAAAACTGTGAGATTAATTTGCTTTTATTTTTTAAATTATGGATTCACATTCCTAAAACAAACCGATTTCTACTTGTTTTGTTTGTTTGTTAAATTTCTATCACATTAAAACCGACTTTGAAACAGGCCTTCATTTATTTTTGTTAGCAAAAAATGCATAAAAATGCCTTAATGTATAAATGTTATTGTTTTATCTTTGTCTCAGACTCAGACTTTCAATATTAAACTATGTTAAATAATTAAAAAAAACATTGTATGTTTAAAACTAAATACACTAAACAAAGAGTAAAAATAAAATCCAATATTTATTGTGTAAAATGAATTTTACACATTTATCAAAAATTACGACTGTCAATTCCAACACACCAAATAACTTTGCCCCTAATAAAGTTCTTTTGTTTTCCAAGTTAGTGTACTTGTTCATAAAGTCCACAAAATGAAGAGCATGCTTAAGGTGAAAAATTAATTGATGTTTGAGGAAAACAAAGAACATTAAGATAAATATCACTTGTGAGTATTTCTATTGGTTGTTATTAGGCCAAAATATGATTAGATGCCTTAATTATGCAAAAATTGTGAAAAGATTATTTAATTGTATGTATTTGGGATAAATAAAATGTTAGCTATGACATTATCCTTATCAATACAAAAGGAGTTTGCCATTTCACCATCACGAATCCTGATAAACACAATACAGAATTTGAGAAGTGGTGAAAATTGCACTGTGGTGGGAATTTATGGGAAAAAACAGAGACAGCATTGTCAAAGATCTCCAGTGATGCATGTTCATATATTGTTAGTAGACAAATAATGTGTGAAAAATGTTTTAACCAGACTTAACTTTCTAAAAGTCTACAGTGCTCTTAAGTTGAAAAAACACCAAAATATTTTATAAAGTTTGAGTGAGACTTTACGACTTGGGATTCAGTTAGTGAGTCTGATTAATGCCGTAACCACTCCCAACTGAACCATAAGAGTTTTTGATTTACTAAAAACATCCGGCTCATAGGAGTCATTCATTCTGAAATCAGACAAAACGCATCACGCCATTACTGCAGCAATCTACTGGTACTCAGTACTGTATTGGCGAAAGAACGCACTTTCATGTTCCGTAAGCGGAACAAAAAGTCATAAAAATAATTTGGTTCAGGTATTTTTAATAAGGAAGCTATAGAAACAACCAAATATTTTTGTCACCTTCCACCCAAATTCTTGAGAGCGTGCTGTTGAATGATGATTGAGCCTGTGGAACTGCTTGTTTTTGTGCATGTGAATAAAGGGTAAATGTATTAAACGAAGCAAGAGCTTGTGGCAGGCACGCACACTCTTATTATAACGCGGAGGTCCGTTGCCGTGCATTAGAATAAGCTAATAATACCGCGGCAGGGCTGGATTCAGAAGCAGATTTGCATCAGTCATGGGGAACCCTGTTGTTGCTCATAAAAACAACCACACTCCTCCCAAAAGAAACCGGGTCATCGGCACTCGCCATCTTCGCCCCATCTGCTCGGGCTGCATGGTGTTGTGCTATTGTTCTCAGCACAATTACAGTCATGGACACAAACCATTCTCTCTTCTGGTTGTCCTCAAGGCAAGTAAAGAAAAATCAAATTTGCCAGTTTTTGTGCTGCTAAAATACGTTGCTATTGTAGCGTGCCAAGATCTTAGTTCACAAGTCCATCCAAAAGCACTTCATCAAAAGATTTGCTCTTACAAATGTGTTTTCTAATTATCTGTAAAATTCCTTATACTCAGAAATACAGTGGATTATTAAAGTGATAGTTCACCTAAAAATGCAAATTCTCTCATCATTTACTCACCCTCATGACATCCCAGATGTGCATGACTTTCTTTCTTCTGCAGAACTCAAACAAAGATTTATAATAGAATATTTCAGCACTGTAGGTCCATTCAATGCAAGTGAATTGTGGTCAGAACTTTGACGTTCCAAAAAGTAAATAAGGGCAACATAAATCTAGAAATCTCCAGTGGTTAAATCCATGTCTTTAGAAATGATATGATAAGTGTGGATGAAAAACAAATCAATATTTATGTCCTTTTTTTTAAATGTAAATTTACATTTACACCAGCCCTCCCATGCGCGTTCATGAGAGGACAGAGATCTTCTGTTTTTCAGCGAATCACAGTTTGAAACAAATGATTTACTATTGATTTAATTTCTTCATCTGTATGGATTGGTTTACTTATTCTCAGCTACATTCTTAAGTGGAAAACAGTGTGCGGGAATTCCCCTCATTATGAACACGGCAAATTCCCAGCCATGATTATCTAATGTTTACTTTGTGTACTAATGTTTAGAAGTCATTATTTTCGAGCCGTTTGTCGTTAAATGTGAATTTCCCCATTATTCGGTATTTGATGACTTCGCCTCTTAATCCACCTCAGCACATCCCGTAACGCTCAAACAACTCTGTTGCTGTTTTATGCGTCTCCTCTATTCATGTACAAAAAAATTGAAGACCCCCCACAAATGGTATTTAAGGCTTCTTGTATTTAATTTAAGATGTTTAAGAATTTTTAAGGTCTTAAATATTAAAAAGTGTATTTAAGACTTTTTAAGAACCCATGGGTACCCTGGATAAAGCAAAGGAACAGAATAAATAAGTCATATTTGCACAACAGCTCAATAGATGGGGATATGCAAGAAGAATGTGAATAGCCAAAAAACAAAAGAATACTCGTGAATGTGCAAAGGAGGGCTGTTTAAAGTTTTATAGTTTAAAAAAGGACTTGAAAAGTTATGTTTCACACCTGCACCTATCATATGGATTCTGAAGACATGGATTAAACAACAGGAATCATATATGGATTACATTTCATGTACAAAACAGCTAGAGAGTGCAGAAATATTTTTCTAAAATCTTCATTTGTGTTTAGCAGAATTAAAAAAGTCATACAAATCTGGGATGACATGAGGGAAGTAAATTCGAGAATACAAATTATTGGGTGAACTATTTCTTTAATTAGCCCATGAGTTTTGTGACATTTAGAAATTATAAAACAAACCTTTAGAGTCTTTCTTTTCCGCTTAATCAGACCAAAAATACTTATGACTTAGCTTGCACAGAGGGCTATATACAAATTTCTTTCAAATAAAATGCTTTTTAAAATGAGAATGCCACCTCCTTGTAATACCAACTGCCATTGACTAGAAATGGCAAGTATCAAATCATGGTTCATGGTGGTGATGTAAAAAAAGGCTATTGGCTACAAAAAAAAAAAAAAAGGATGCACCCTTCAATATGCCCTGCCCAAACTTCCTGTTTTAAATATGTCAACATGGGGAAAAAATGCTCAGAGTCCTTAAAACATAATGCTTGGACATAGATGATGTCAAAAACCTCTTTAAAATGTATATGCAATGTGTAAAAGCAGCCTTTGGGTAGCTTAAAGTCAAATAAATAAAATAACATCATTTTTTTGTGGTATTCTTCATTGCATACTAAATTAGATGAGACAAATATTAAAGATTCATAAATAAAGCATCAAGTGTATTCCGAGGCAAACCATGTGTGGTACACTTGACTGGTTTAAAATGTCAGAGGCGTATTGATTTTGATGTCTAGCCATTACCTTCTTCATCTCTCTCATAATAAGCGATAGCTTCCCACCCTGTCTGGTCTGAATAGATTTTTCATCAGATACATTACATCAGATTAAGATGTGTAATCATGTGAGACAGTTTACCCTACACAGGCATTCCTGAAAAGTCTGCAGTCTTTCAGGACCAACAACAAAAAGAAAAAACAGACCACAATACAATTATCCAAGCACAGAACAGTATAACATTGTTTCTGAAACAAAGTGTCGCTGAACCACGCTTAATGTGATATAGCCAACATTCTTTTTGCTCCTGGAACAACATTCCAATCAACCAATCAGATTTTAGGCTAAAGTTCAGGGTTATTTAGGGGTAGGGGACTTCAAGAACAATCTTGTCAACCTTTCATTTCCCTCTGATTTCAGGGGTTGGTAACAGTTAGGTTCCCTGTTCAAATAAAAAGAGCTTAAAACAGCTTATTGCTGGTTTTAGCAGGTTTAATTTAATCTAGCTGATCATGTGACAAGTGCCCAAACTCCATCTAAAACCAGAGAACAGAGTCAGACTGGAAGACAAGCTAAAACCATCTTAGGTTGGCTTAAGCTGTTTTTTCAAGAAAGGTTGATAGGAGTGTTGTTCCAGCTCCAATCCTAACCCTAAAATCTGCTTGGTTGACAGGAATTCCAGGACCAACAAGGATATTGATCCAAGAAAATATCCTACTTGGCCAAATCAGTCTTAAAAATATTCAGTAATGAAAAGTAACTGAAACTTAATTAGAATTTCAACTCACTGTGTTAATACAAGGCAGCTCCTTGTTGAGCAACCATGGTAGCGACAGCTTTCCTTCACCGCGGTAACATGACTTGATCCTCTCTCGCATGGCCAGGTTGATCTGGTGCAATGTGAAGAGGCACAGTACCGTTTCTCTAGGTGGATTAGCCCTATTCTTCTGACCTTGGGAGAAGACCACAAAAAGCACATCCTCATCCTCAGACAGGCCTAGAGCCTGAGCCAGTATCTTCCCCGGACGGTGCTTGTATGCGGCTTGAACAAGCCGGTATTCCACACCATCCTTGGTGCACCCAAGAGGAAACTCAACGTAGGAGTAGAACTCTGTGTCATTGGAGCACATGCGGACAATCTTTGAGGTGAAGAACTTCTCCCCAGTTGCGTCCACTTGGGTGAGCTGGGTATCGAGTTGTAAAGTAAGGAAATAAATGTAGGTGCGGCTGGAGAACCCATAAACGTAGTAGATGTCAAATGCTGGATATTGAGACAAGGTGTCAGAAGGTATCTTGATTTGTGAGGACACAAACTCATCTTGGTAGACAAGGCTAAACATATTCACACTCTCCTCATCGGTCACCAATTTACGGCTGGACAGGGTAGGAAAATACTCAGATTTGCCATCAATGGCTGCGCCAATGAAGAGGCGACTACCACCTTTCTTTTTCTTCTTCAAGTCTCCATCGTCATCGCCCACCACGACTCCAGCCATCCCATCTGGCTCTTTGGCACCCGAGAGATAGTGTTCTTTGCGGTGATGTGGTTCACCAAGCTTGAAGAGATCTTCTAGCCGCAGGAATTGGCACACGCCCTGCCAGATGCTTCCGCAGGCCACCAGACGATTGCCAGTGTAATCAACTAGCAGTAATTTGTTGACGTTGTCCGTGGATTCCAGTTTCTGTGCGCAGGCTCGTACGCTAGGGGGCGGGTAGCATTTGGCGTTGTCATCCACGGGACCCGTCTGATGTGAACGCAGTTCAGTCAGATTGGCGGAGAGCTTGTAGACTTGGTTTATCGCCCCAACAAAAACCTCACCAGTCTTGCGGTGCACAGTGAGGTGCGTGAGGCTTGTGTCTTTAACTCTGAATGTTCCATTGACTTCAGGGTTTTCTGTAGGAGTCATTGGAAATGCCCAAGTGTTTGTCCCAGTCAACGCACAGACAAAAGATACCAGCAGCCATAAGAACCCCATGATTCCAAACCTTTTATTTGTAGGGGAGTGGGATGAGACGGGGCTCTTCCCTCAAGTGTATTCCAGGCTTTTTCGTCTTTTGCCGTCTTAGTGGTTCATGTCTGTAATGGAAGAGAGAAAATGGGGAAAATGTGAGTTTGAAAATGGATTATGCAGGGAAAGCAATTTATCTCTAAAAGTTTAATTGCATTAGGGTCAATGACATGACTCATTTATTTTTTATTTATTTTTTTGGTCTGGATCTATTAAGTTTCCAAAAAATAAATAAAAAATGCAATTCACACAAAACAACTCCTTGAATACACATCAGCTGTGATGAACATGCTTTACATTTCTTAGGTCAAAATATTATACTTTTCTGGGGGATAAAGTTACAAATGTTGTATAACCATTCAGAGTAATTAAAAGAAATCTCATTAAAATCTGAAGAAATATTGGAAAAAGTAGGTAATATTTTTTGCATTGTATGGACCTACAGAGCTGAAATATTCTTCTAAAAATCTTCATTTGTGTTCTACAGATCAAATAAAGTCATACAAACATGGATAGCATGAGGATGAGCAAATAATGAGAATTAAAAATTTTGGGTGAACTATTCCTTTAAGAAATACAGAGAACTACTTTCAATCCAATGTTCATAATTTAAAAACCTTTGCCCTTTTTGGTCTCCATTTGGAGGCATTAGACTTAGAGTGCCTGTGAGACAGTGCTTGATAGCTGGGTGCGGGGATTTTGGGGTTATGTATTGATTGAGTAGCTTTTGTTGTTGGCAAGCCTTGTCAATCCAACTCCTTTCACTCTATGCTAATAAACCTTTATGTTCATTGCAAGCACTAATCCCGAGCGCATTTGTTAATTAGGAAGCAGTCCTAAACTAGACAACAACATTCAAGCGCACAGATTACCAGGCCAAGCAGCAAGACAGAAAGAACACAAATGAGGCAAGAGGTTTAGCACCATTTTACTCTTTGTAAAGTGGTTCATAGATCAAACACATTGGTCATTTGTTCAATCACTGGTTTACCCCCACTGGGCAGAACAGCAGGAATAAAAGAGGACTTTATGGCTTCTGTTGCCTCTCTCTGTTGGTCTATCTTTCTCTCGCTATCCCTCTCAATAAGGTCAGGAAAGGTGACGCCAAGCACACACAAAGCATGTTGCTTCACTTTGACCACAGTTCAGCAGTTTGGGGTTTCAGATACAGGTTTTCTGCAACTGGCAGCACCTTCCGTGCTTTTCTTAAACTTGTATCTGAGAAACATGTGCTTAAGCCACTGCCAAGCCATTGTAATATTGGTTCAAACTTGTTCAATGGGGCTGTGCTGATACAATCATATTTTGATATACAGTGATTGTTTTCCCTTACATTACTGCACTGACACAAAGGCCACGTCCAAACTTTTATGTTTCCATTTGCCTCTCGTCCACAGTAAGCATTTTCCTCCACCGAAATCAGAGACTTTCAAAAACTTTCTCCATAAGCGCATACTTTGAAAAACAATAACATTAGAACATTTTAAATAGAGGTTTCAAACTTAAATGGATTAGTGTGGATGGGCCTTAAAGGGGTAGTTCACCCAAAAATAACAATTCTCTCATCATTTAATCACCCTCACGCCATCCATTATGTGTATGACTTTCCGTCTTGTGCTGAACACATTAAAGAGCATCTCAGCTCTGTTGGTCCATTCCATGCAAGTGAATGTTGACCAGAACTCTGAAGGTTTAAAAAGCATATAAAGGCAGCATAAAAAGTAATTTATACAACTCCTTTGGTTACATCAATATGTTCAGAAGTGATATGATAGGTGTGGGTGAGAAACAGATCAATATTTCATATTTAGTTTTTCTATAAATCTCCACCTTAGATGATATGCACAAAGAATGCAAATCGCCAAAAAAACTAAATAATGTGAAAGTGAAAGTAGAGATTTATTGTAAAAAAATGACTTATATATTTCAGTTTTTTTACACACACCTATTATATAGCTTCTAAAGATATGGATTTAACCACTGGAGATGCATGGATTACTTGTATGATGCCTTTATGTGCTTGTTGGACATTCTGATTTCTGGTCACCATTCACTTACATTGTATGGACAAAAAGAGCTGAGAAAAATCTTCATCTGTGTTCAGCAGGAGAAAGAAAGTCATACCCTCATGCTATCCCAAATGTGTAAGTAAATGATGAGAGAATTAAAATTTTTGGGTGAACTGTCCCTTTAAGGGGACAAAAATTAAAATTCTGTCATTTTCGATCTATTTGAATTTTTTTCTTTTTCTTTTGTGGATTGCAAAAGGACATGTTAGGCAGAATGACCTGAATCACCATTCACCTTCACTGTATGGAAAAAAGATGCACTAAAAGTGATTGGTGACTAAGGCTAACATTATGTTTAACCTATTTTGTGTTCTACAAAAAAAAGTCAAAGGGTTTTTAAAAGACATAAGGGTGAGTAAATTATGACTATCCCTTTAAGATTCTTAAAGTAATGAAGAAGCACGCTGTTCAAAAGCACAAATTCTCAGTGCAGTCATAATGGCCTAAGCGCCATTCTGGACAAAGAACAAAACAGACCCCACGCACACATTTATGGCACAGTTTTAATCAGAATCCAACTGTGACATCGTAGTGACATTTCAAATGATCAAATTGTGTATTGAATTGTAAAGTAGTAAAGTAGAAATGTGTTTAAGCTAGTTTCTGATTAAAGTTCGAAGAGATGCAATCATATATTCTCAGGTATGTAGGACTAAATGAATAGAGAAAAACCAAGAACCAAGAGTATTGCCAATTAAACCACTCATTAATGCAACTGCAATCTGTGCAGTAAAACAAGTAAGATGTCAATTACACAGCTGCTATCTAATAACCATACCACTGGAAGCTCCAGTCATTTCAAATTGCAAAAGAATGTTAGAAAAATCATTGCAGCCCATAGGTTTTTAAAATCGGAAATCCTTGCTCATTGTATTATAATGATGTATTGGAATACATTCCCTGATGTGCTGGAGAAGCTACTGAACAGCAATCAGAGTAATTTCATTAGCACAGTGGAAGCACATCCTGGTGCCAGTGAAAAAGCGAATGCCTAAGCAGAATGCTTTGACCTGGGAAAAAAGAAATCGTCAGTCACATAATAATTTGGGTTATCTGCAAAGATCTAAACTTTCCTGTAGGTCATAATTACAAATGAGACGCAAAAATATTCAGCAAGCTTATCGCTGTTTTCATCATGCTAAACACTTAATGGGTGGTTTGTATGCAGAACTTTGCAAACAAAGAAATAATATTAAAAGCTAAATTAGTTTTACAGATTTTGCCATGAAAACAAAGAGCAGATAAAACAAAAACGTTGTACAAGTTGTCAACAAATGCAATAACATCAATCAACAAATCAAAGCGTGTATCTGATGGAGCAGATAGCAAATGTGTGACATTCTCCGACCCAAAACTAATATTTGAGAATGTGACAGACGGTTTGGCGCTCTGCAATTTTTCAAGCGTGTCAATATTTTTGACAAATGCCCCAATGTGACCTTTCAGCCTGGCCCGAACTGTAATTCTGAGACGAGCACAGAATTGTAAAACTACATATATAAGTTTTTACTGCACCCAGGTGAAACAGATTTATCTATTAGCCACATTTCCTACATGTCAACCTGCACCCAGTTCATTCACTGACCGTCTGGTGCATATTGCACACAAAACTGGACAGCACTTTTTTGATCAAGTAAACTGTAATCTTGATTGTTTGGCTTTATGCAGCAACTGAAAATAAGGGCAAACATTTTTTTATCGTTTTGCTTCGGAAAAAAGATGTGTTTGCAAGGTACCGAGTTGACACAGTAAGCACTTCTGAGGATGAATTAATCTATACATTCGCCAAAGTTCACCAAGTGAATAACAGTACATTTTTAAAAAGCATTCAGTTTTGTTGGAGGCATATTTGATTATATTTGAGAAATAGTCTGCATTCCAAAATAATATTAAATGGTTCCTGTAAAACAGTTAAAGGGTGGGCAAGGAGGAGGCGAGAACCGGCTTGACGATATAAATCATAGTTTAATGGAAAACTTAAAAGACAACACAAACACACATGACGGACATGTCCGCTAACGATCTCTCTCTCCCGCACGGCCCTCTGCAGTCAGCCTTTAAACCTCACGGAGGCATAATTAGCCTAATACGGGACCGGGTGTGTAGGATCACGACCCGGCCCCGCCCTCCGCCCTGCCACAGTTCCTTACACGTATCGTAGCAGATCCGAGGTGAAATGTCACTAAAAGAGAGTTACATTTTCTCCCAAACAGTGAGGTTAAGATTAATGTTATATCAAGTTTTAAAGCAACAAAACCTACCTCCCTACCCTGACCTTAAACCTAAACAATAGTGTCAGAAAAAGCAAACGTGACATGAAAAATGCGCTTGAGCAAGCTTGTAAATGTAGTTGGTTATATAATATAAACGATAAAAGTGTTTTGGAAAACAGATGAACAGAGGGTAAAGTTAGTGTTTATTAACTGATAATCTGCCCTTTTATTTGTGATTTGTGTGAAAGGAAATAAACGTTGTTGTTGCACCTCTAGTTTTCGTTTCAGCGGGAATCTGCTACAATACAAACAACAAGCCACGGAAAACTATTTTGCTAAATTGTTGGTAAATTAATGTGATTCTGAGACCAGGTGTGTTCTGTACATTGGCCTGCAAAGACAGCTATGTCATTATATAAATGTTTACGAAAGTCTGCATTTTCAAGTCTATTATTATGGTATAAAAACAATACAAACATACAACCAAAAAGAAGTGTGATTGAAGGATATTGAACCAAACTTCCTGCACTTCCTGTGGACCAGACCTTTTGTTGTTTAGTCAAATGGTTTCTATGTTTTCCTAGTGCTAATTTTAGCTCAGTGCCCCTCTGTTCATCACTGTTGAAATAGCACATCAATCAGTCTGGTCAGTTTCTGGAAAAAATAATGGATGATTTCAGATTGAGCCCTTGAGTCCAACAGCACTTTAAAAACACAGCGAAACTGGGGAGCGAGGAACAGAATGGAGCAGTCTGGTGAAAAACGAGAGTTGGTGGTTAGCGGTTCTGGAGAGAGAGACAGCTGGCCTCAGAAACAATCATACACCTGACCCGCTAATGTCAGGGTGAATCAAATACCATGAGAGAGAGAGAGAGAGAGAGCGTGAGATAAAGAGGCGATAACTAGTCCATCTAATCAAGGACTCACAAAGCAGTATCCTCTTCTCCCTCAATTCAGAAATAAGGGACAACAGCTCTTGATTAGAACCAAGAAAGATCTATCCACACTGAGATAGATTAAGCCAACAGCAAATCACACAAATATAAAAAAAAAAGAAGACTGAATGCCTATAAACTTAATAATGTTGCTCCCTCATCCAATTAAAAAAATTAAAAGTTGAATTTCAAATATTTGTCGAAGTTAAGGAAAACAAAATGCACATTCGAGAGCTAAAATTGTGTATTGAAATTTTGGATTTGTGCCAAGCCCTGATGATGACTTCAGATCGATCGCATTCTTGCGCTAAAAAGGCTAGACACAGCGCAACAAATACAGTTTTAAATACATGCTTTTTACATTTATTTTTTAGAAATGGCATCTAAAAAAACAGTGCTCCTGTATGAGATGCTGAATAAACAAAAAACTAAACGAAAAGGACTTTCAACTAGTGCGCGTTTACATAAAATAAACAAATGGATGGTTGCAAAAGAGTTCGGTGTGAACAGCACCTTACAGTTGGTGGAGGTACTTGGCCGTTGCGTCTGGCTCTCTTAATAAGCGTTTCTCAGATCAAGCGTTGAGTTTTTTTAAACGCCCTGTCAGGAAAGGAGTTCAACTTGAAATATATGTCTCGAGATTCTTGCGTTCGTTTCCAGTCTGTTGTGCTCCATCTGCTTGAACAGCCCCTCAACTGGGCTCATAATCTGAGCCGCTTCACCAACATGTTCAGCCGAATACCACTGCTATCTGTGAATATTGCTACACTACATACACTGTAATGAATAAAAACAATGTGGTATTTCGCTGTTATCATGAAACTTGAGTCTTGAGTAGTAGGAATCAGTGAAAGTGTAACACCATGTGAACTGTCTATTAAAGCATTTCTCCCCACAGAAATGGAACAAATGCTTTCATGCCTAAGTGAACTGTTAAAACATTCCTCCCATGCCTCCTGTTTTCTACAAAAATACTGTTTTAAATGGAAAAAAGGGAAAAGTAAAATAAAATCCAACCCATTTGATATGACTGACAGAGATCTATACTTTGTCTGTTGGCAAGAGTCTGTCATGACAATCTGCTATTCCGTACTCAATTGACCACAATTCTTCTGAATCAACAACCATTTTTGTTTCACATTTTAACATTTGTATGTATTTGGCAGGTGACGTTACCCAAAGTAATTTAAAGTGAATTCAATGCATACATTTTATCAGTCCACTCATCAGCTTTTAGGCACTGTAGACCAGCTTGGCAAGGCTGGGAGACAAGTTACATAATCTTAAACCAGCTAAGACCAGAAAAACAGCTTTGGCTGGTTCAGAAAAAAACTGAAAATGGCTCAAGGGCTAGAAAGTGCAGATTTGTGGGATTTTTACCAACATGTCAATTAGCATGGGATATATATTTCCAGGGGTTATTTTTACAGGCCGTTTTACAGTTGGTAAAACACGCTGTGATTTATTACCGGCCCGGAAATCCACAGTCCATAAAAAGTCCGGGAAAAATATTACTGACATGACCAGTTCGCAAGGGATTACAATTACTGAGAAGCTCTGGTAATTATTACATTACCCAACATCCCCATATAAAACTAATCCCGTCCGAATAGGGCTTGACCAAAACGTCAGGAGTGGTGGGGCCCCAGTCCACACGTTTGACAACAGGGAGTTGGTACAAAATGTTCATCTCAACAAGAGAAGATTAGAATTTTTCTTCATAAGGATACAATGTTAAGAAAAGCTATGCCTGACGACAATGCCAAGGGGAATCGAATATGCGTGTTTAGACGCAGGTCAGATGTCCAGATATCGGATTGAGTGACCACATTTGCAAGTGGCTCATATCGGACGCAAAAAATCAGATCTTGTGTGGATTCTTCCATTTACAGGCGTGCAACATTATCAGATCTGGAATTTTTTGTAACCGTGTGAACAGCCCTTGATTTAATTCCGGATCAAATCAAGAAATTGATTGGGTATATTTCAGTTAAAATGTCCATTTTGCTTACATATGAAAGAAATTCTCAAATCTCAGATAATGCTTTTAATTATACAGGGGACCTAGGCTACTAATAGGGCTGCAACTAATGTTTATTTTGATAATCGACTAATCTAACGATTATTAGAATGATTATTCGACTATTCAGCGATTACTGCAACGATTAATCATTAGCTCTTAACCGACTACTCAGCTTGTGCCCCAACTTAAAAAAAATTATTTATTGTGTTTACTAACAATAAAGAGAAAAACATCATTTGAAAATACCTCTAAATGCCATTCACTAAATTAAAGGGAAACTTTTTATTGTTTAATTCAGTAAAAAATTCACTGCAAAAAAAAACTTTGTTATCAAGTGTTTTTGTCTTGTTTTCCGTTTAAAATTGTCAAAAAATCCTAAAAACAAGATGCATTTACTTGAAAAGCATCATAAAAGATATTTAGACTTGCCTTAAGTGAATGTTTCTTAAATATAATTGTATTTTGTATAGAAGTGTATTTTTTCACTTGGTTATAAATAATATACAAAATATACTTATATTCAAGATCTATTCTGTAAAAGCACATCTAAATATCTTATATTTCATATCACAGGTCAATGCATCTTTTTTAAAGGATTTTTGATATTTTAAAATATTAGCATTTTTAATATTATATTCAACATTCTCAGATCATTCTCAATTTTGTATTCTGCAATACAGCTGGTAAAGAAAATGTACATTGATTTAAATGAGTTTTAGATTTTATTTTTGGAAAACATCCCAAAACAAAAACAAATCAAAAACGTATTTTGTTGCAGTGTATAATGGGGCAAAGAGTACCGTCTCTCACCTTTCTGTTCACTTCAATCCATCTTTAACTCTCTCTTATTAGTAAAGCTGCATATTGCCAATTTTCTTCACTATAAGAAATGCACAGTGACACATATATTATGATTCATAAGTCACGAGCCATCACGTTATAATCTAGCTGCATTAAGCGTGTATGCTCGAGGGATGAGCGTCCCTGTGACAGAGTGTGCATCAGCCAGGTGCAGTTTCAATATCTCCCCCTTATATCGGGACACTATGCACAATTCATAGAAATAACTACATACTCTGAAACTGGAATTTCCCTGTGCAATACCAGTTTCGGAGTATGTAGTTATTTACATGACCTGCTTCCTTATTATTTGAACTTTAATAACGCTATAATGCATTAAATATAACTGATATTAAAGATGTAGTGTTTCCTTTAAAGGCACTCGACACGCAAGTTTTTCTTCGTGGAGCGGCAGCTCCAGTTCCGCTTATTTGACAATGAGAGAGCTTCTGCCTTTGCTTTGTTCCCTCATACTTTGGGATCTACATCACCTGAAGCTGTTTGTAAAGTTTGCAGTGCATCCGGACTGTGAGCTGTTTTCTACATCTCCTCAATCAGGCGCAAGCTGCAGAGCTGTTCTCACACGTCATTAGAGTTTAATGTGATCTCATGTTGAGTTAAATGAGATCAAACGACTATTCGATAACAAACATTTTTGTGCACATTTTTTTTTATAGTTGACATTGTCGATAACGTTGACCAATCGTTTCAGCACTAGCTACTAACATCACAAAAATATTAATTAATTAAATCACACACACACATACATAATGTTACATGTTTATATGCATATATTGCACTATTTACAATTTTTACACTTTCCATTGATTTGTTGAATGAGTGCTAAAATGGTTTGGTCTCTTTAATAGCAGCAGTTTAGCAAGCAATTTAAGAATCGATACTAAGATTGTTCAAATGAAGATAGTGATTCACCTGAGAACCCATATTTTTACCCAACCCTTCTGGACAATATATCCCAAAACTTTTAATGTGAAAAATTTAATTCTTGGTGTATAAAATTGACTCAGTATCGTGATGTAAAATATTGAGATGCTCTAAATTATAGACGTTTTCCTCACCTCTACAAAGGTGATGTTGGAATCTGTCAATAAAAAGCCCACATTGGTAGACAACTAATTCATATTCCAATATAGGAAGGCAGGGAGATGGAGAGGGAGAGAGAGGGAGGGAGAGAGAGAGATGAGTTTGAAAACAGACAGTAGCTATTGTTTAGTGTTTAGCATGAGCAGTGATTCCACATGGCAGTTGTACTCATTGCTTACTCACAGGATGAGAGCACAGCGCTGGTGTTTTATTCTACACTACAAACTCACTCAAGGATACAGCACTGCTTGGCCAAAGAATGCAGGATAATAACCTTCAGCATTTGCAATCCCTTTGACAAGCAAATCACAGCTCAGATTTACAGTTCAGGTGCTCAGCCGGTGGTGATCAAACAGACAACTAAATAGCATGTGCTCTGATGAAAGGTGTACGTGTGTGTGTGTTGATATAGAGATCACTGCAAATACAAGGTCAGTGGAACTGTGCTTCTATTGATGAGAACAGGTTATTCATAAACCATTGCTGATCTAATCAAACAACTTCATCTAATAAAGCAGCCATTCTTAAAGGGATAGTTCATAGAACAATTTTAATTCTGTCATCATTTACTCCCCCTTATGTTGTTCCAAACCCAGTATGACTATATTTCTTCTATTAAACACAAAATGAGATATTAGTAAGAATGTTAGCCTTAGTCACCATTCACTTTTACTGAATGGAAAAAATATGCAATGGAAGTGAATAGTGAGTGAGACTAACATTCTGCATAAAATCACCTATTGTGTTCTACAGAAGAAAAAGGAAGCATTAATGACACATAAAAGTTATTTTTCTGTGATCTATCCCTTTAAAGAAAACAGATACGGAGCAGTCTTGTTTTGAATTCAGAGGATGTTCCTTTAATGCTGGGGGTAAAACGCATCAAATGTGCCTTATAATTCAACTACACATGTACGTGAGCAGAAAAATCAGGTAACTGATGATACATCTGGGTTCACATCCACACAAAACACACCATAACGCAAACAGTAACCTCCCAGTTTAAAAGTAGCATTCTGCTTTTATCTCAGTGGCAAATTTGTTGGTTAATGCACTGACTGGATTTATTTATGGAGGTATTCCCAGCCTAAATCAATCCATTTTGGTCCGGTACACTGAAGATTTCTGTACTAAAGAAAATGTAATTACACATAGGCGCCAATGGAGCAAAACACACTAAATGTATGCCGTTTCTATTATTGTGTGTCTCCAATATATAGGATTATCAAATGAAATACAAAGTGATGTATAATATACAGTATATTACAGACATAATATGTATATCTATATACACATATACATACATGTGTGTTTGTGTGTGTGTGTGTGTGTGTGTGTGTATATATATATATATATATATATATATATATATATATATATATATATATATATATATATATATATATAAAATATAACACACAAGATAGATAATTAAATGATCTATAAACTTTTATACATGTATTTTATATAGATATATATTTTTTTATTTACATGGTAAAATAGTGATCAAAACATTGGCGTTTGTTATTTATGACCCATTTGTTTTCGCCTAAGTGTAAAAAACAGCGTGTTGCCAGTTTGTTGACGCTTCCCCCCTCCATCGCATCTAACAGCGGAGCTCACACCAATCTCAGCCCGGGTGGGAGCATCCCTCACTCGGCTAACGCATGCAGCCACAGCTCCTCTTCTCTCCACACCCAAACAAGGATCAAAAACACAAACTGGCACCAAAGGCTTTGAACGATCAGATATGGGTTCAAACTCATCAGCTGTATCGTTTATGATGAATCTCAGGGCGTAAATCACTCATGCAACACAAATACAGCTACAGGGAATACATTAAATCAATGCGAAAACGTGCATTAGGCAATATGTTTGATTTTAGTTTAGACTTTAATGTTTGGGAGCAGCAACATTTGGGTCATTTGCCCTGATGACATGTGACAGGGTTTGTTACAGATGTGACAGAAAAACAGCTCATATTTAGCTAGTGCATAATTTCACCTCTCTATATATTTCAATCACTGATGTCACTACGGAATGAAACGTCTTTTTATAAAAAAAAAAAAAAAAAAAACAAAGCCCCTTTTATGGTCTATAGTGGTCCAAACCAACTTTTCATCTGAAATGATAATATGCATGTGTTAGATCCATGCACAACCACCAACAGTCGAGACTGTAATAATCATCTATCTATTGTGTAGCAGCCTATTGAGCACTAAAAACGGCGATGCTTTGGCGTTTTTAATGCGTTTCCAATGCATACAACAAATGCATTGATATTTTACCTAATTTTAGCTAAACACGGGTTGTAATACCTCCTTTGTTCTTGCTGGCTTCATTGACCACATCCAATAGGATTTTCCACCAAGCGTTAACAGATAACTTCCATTCTCTCCTATTCAACTAAACGATTTCATTACGTTTCCTCTCTAAAATACGCATGTATTCTATCTCCAGCTCATGCATCTCTGATTTCATCGCATGCGTTTTACTCGCGAGCATCAACATGAATCATCGCGCGACTGTTTGTGTATCACTCATCCAGCAATGTATCGCCGCGCTCCTACCTGTGTTCAAAGTGCAACAGTTACATCCACAGTTGGCATTAGAAGAGCCGCACGGTGTTCATCGCATGCAAATTCGGAGATATCTTGTTATTTTCTTGTGCAAAACACCCGAACGGATCACTGAAATGCGCTCACCGCGTCGATGGCATGGTACTCTCCAATCCGTACCTCAAGAAAGCGTCGCGCTCACTTTACAAGCGTGGAGTTGGGAGCTATCGCTTTAAAATGGAGCGTACCACTCGGATGGTAGGGGTGCTCAAAGATGATTCTGTAACAAATAAGAATTCTAAGAACTTATACTATCATATTCAGGCATTGAATACATGTTATTTGATTATAATTAAAAACATAAAATATTTATCAGAACTTTTTAAGGATTTAGTAAATCTTGTAAGTGAATTGTTGTCAATCACTCCTATCACCATGATTGGCATCGTCCCGCCCTTCATTTAGGATTCTCTACCAACCCCAGATGTTGAGCACAAGTGAAGGCAGACTGTAAAGACAGACTGATATATCTGGATTACAACAATTCGTGTTATGATGCTGGGAGATCTGAAATTGGTTGCATCATATTGTTGATCACTGCAATCTAATCATGACATTTACAGTAAACAAAAGTGTCCAACTGCTAGATGCAAAATGATTTTTGGATAAGCATGGAATTGCATGATGCACTCATGCAATCTGTAGCAGCATCAGTAATGTAAGAGGCAAGTCCATTGAAAAGAAAAATCACAAATGACCGAGATCTCTTTAAAATATTGCAGAGTTTTCATTTTGGCTAAACTATCCCGTTAAAGGTAAAGTTCACCCAAAATGAAAATTCTCTCATCATTTACTCACATGACTCCAAATGACTTTGTTTTTTCTGCTAAACACAAACAAAGATTTTTAGAAGAATATCTCAGCTCTGTTGGTCCTTTCAATGCAAGTGAATGGGTACCAACATTTTGAAGCTCCAAAAGCACATAAAGCAGCATAAAAGTTTTCCATACAACTCCAGTGGTTATATCCATGTCTTCAGAAGTGATATGATAAGAGAAACAGATACATATTTAAGTCCTTTTTTACTATTAATCTTCACTTTCGCATCCTTCTTCTTTTGTTTTTGGTGATTCACTTCTTCGTGCATATCACCATCTACTGGGCAGGGTAGGAGAATATTTAGTAAAAAAGGATTTAAACATTGATCTGTTTCTCTCCCATGTCTATCATATCACTTCTGAGAATATAGATTTAATCACTGAATTCAAAGTCTTATGAATTACTTTTATGCTGTCTTTATGTGCATTTTGAAGATCACATTTTGGTACCCATTCACTTGCATTGTATGGACCTACAGAGCAAAAATTTTCTTATAAAAATCTTTGTGTTCTATAGAAAAAAGAAAGTCATACACATCTGGGATGGTGTGAGGGTGGAAAACAATCCCCCCCCCAGGCAGTCTTTGTGCTTGCCACATTCTGCCCAGCCCTGTACTCTTTCTCTGTAATTGTGAGCATCTGTAATTGAAGCCAGTCGACCCCGGCAGCCTCTATTCATCAGTTCTTCAACCACATAAGGTTTTTGGAGGATGATACCACTTGGTGCCACTGTGCACATAGCCCAAAAAGACGGGGTGGAAACGAAAATGGAGAAGTACAAGAGTGGAAACTAGAGAAAAAATGAGAGATAAAAAAGAGTGTGTTTTTTTTTTTGTTGTTGAAATTATAAACCTAATCAGAGCAAAATGTCTGTCAGTTCCCAAAAAGTAACATCCTGGTTGCTGGTTGGTTCGGATAGGGTCATGAACAGCATCGAAAAAACAGTGCTTAATGCAAATATAAAAACGCAGTTACCCATAATCGTGCATAGTTCAAATACCAAAATAGGCTTATCATCTTTCAAAAGGGAGGAGAAAACACATCCCATCTTCTGTTGGTTGTGTGTGCAATCAAACTCTGACTTTTGTGCAAATTCACCTTAGAAGTTTAGTACATCCACTCATTCTCCAAAACCATGAACAAACCTACACAAGGTAACAGAAAATACACAGATTATATTAATAATACAGGTTCACTTACAATGAAATAGACATGGTTTGTGCCTATCACATTGGGTTTTGTGCCGTGAATTATTGGCTACTGAGAGCACGAAAGTGTTGAATTCAAGAGACATTTAGAAATCAAACACTCAAACTTTAAAGAATATAAATGGAAATTCCGCTGTTGTTTAAGCATTTACAAAATTGTCCTATTTGGTTTATTTCATGTTAATATTTTTTGCATATTTTTGGGCCTATGCAGGTCATGGTTTTAATTAAGAAATTTCAGTGTTAGATTTTAAGGACATTTTTGTTCACTATTTTATAAGAAACAATTCTGGTATGGTGTTGGGTCACCGCTTGATGTAAATCTGGATCCTGAAGCAAAACTGTCCATAAAGATGACACTGCATGAGTGCGTTGCTTTTCTGTAGCAGACATTTTTTTGTTTTCTTTTGTTATTAACAATTTTATTGATTCCAAAGATAAAACATACAACACAAACCACACAAACATGCACTACTGTGGTCACTAACAACTAGGTCATTAAAATAAAAGAAATACAAAAACATTAAAAAACAAGATAAAAAAAAAGAAAAAAAGTCCAGTAGAACCGATGCAAAATCTTACATTTCATCTCTGGATGCAGACTTGATGCTTTTTTGTATCCTAGCCCACACTCCGTCCTCCAATACCAGGTTCAAATCCTTCTCCCATAATCTCTTGAGAGAAGACGAAGCTCCATCCCCCAGACTCTGAATTAATAGGGAGTAATACTGTAACGTTTGGTGTCCTAGGAGTCAAGAGACACAGGAGTAGGAACTTTATTCACAAAGCTGGAGTAGAGCAAACACTGGAGTAGAGCAAACACTGGAGTGACATCAAACATAACAATACATGACTACAGACATAACAATCCAAACGTAACAATCTAAGGACTGACAACAGCCAAGCAAAACTAAAGGGTATATATACACTTGGGACTAAATGAGGGAATGACACACAGTGACTTCTGGTAAATGTAGTGAGGGAGAGAACTTCAAAATAAGAGTCCTTGAACGTGGAGCAGACAGACTATGACATTACCCCCCCTCTTTTAATGGGCGACTCCTGGCGCCCAAAGACAGATGACGGTAGGGAAACGCAGAAGAAAGATCCCAGGAGGATGATCGGGGCCAGGGGGGCGGCTTCAGGGCTGGGAATGGATCAGGAGGCATGGGAGGCGGCCACAGGATAGGGACTGGTTCAGGAGGCCTGGGAGGCGACCGCAGGACAGGGTCTGGAGAGAGAAGGTCAGGACTGGTTCTGGAGGTCTGGGAGGCGGCCGCAGGGCAAGTACTGTTCTGGAGGCCTGGGAGGCGGCCACAGGGCAGGGACTGGCTCAGGTGGCCTGTGTAAGGCGGATGGAACCACAGGAGGAGGAGTCTCTGGGGGCGGAGCCACTGGCAGAATAGACTCTGGGAGCGGAGCCGATGGAGGCGGAGCCATGGAAGACTCTGGGGGCGGAGCCAAGGGAGGCGGAGCCGTGGAAGGCTCTGGGCTTAGAGCCTTGGAGAGCACTGGCAGAAACTGAAGAGAAGGTGCCCTCTTCCTTCTCTTTTGGCCAGCAGGGAGCGTGGTTACGTGGACGATCGAGGCTACAGGTGCTGGCTCGCTGACCATGGCAGGCATGGGCTCTGGCTCGCTGACCGTGGCAGCTACTGCTGATGCGGCAGTGAATCGACCACTGGAAACCTCCAGTGAGGACCCGCCGGAGGCATCCGCTCCTTCAGCGCACTATTCAGACCAGCTCTGAAGAAATAGACCAGAGAGTGGTCCTCATAGTGCACCAAATTAGCAAGATGGAGAAACTCACGCACGTGATCCTCGACTGGACGATCTCCTTGTTCGAGGAGGAGGATTCTCACAGCTGGTATATCCATAGTATTGGTCAGTCCTTCTGTACCGTTTGGTGTCCTAGGAGTCAAGAGACGCAGGAGTAGGAACTTTATTCACAAAGCTGGAGTAAAGCAAACACTGGAGTAGAGCAAACACTGGAGTAGAGCAAACACTGGAGTAGAGCAAACACTGGAGTAGAGCAAACACTGGAGTAGAGCAAACACTGGAGTAGAGCAAACACTGGAGTAGAGCAAACACTGGAGTACAGCAAACACTGGAGTACAGCAAACACTGGAGTACAGCAAACACTGGAGTACAGCAAACACTGGAGTACAGCAAACACTGAAGTACAGCAAACACTGAAGTACAGCAAACACTGGAGTGACATCAAACATAACAATACATGACTACAAACATAACAATCCAAACGTAACAATCCAAGGACTGACAACAGCTAAGCAAAACTAAAGAGTATATATATACTTGGGAAACGAGGAAATGACACACAGGTGGGGATAATGATGGAGTGATTAGGGCTGGTGCCACAGCTGTAAATACCTGAAGAACTGGGATCAAGGAATTTTTAAATGTTGAAACAAATTATCAAAAGATCTCAGTACTCCACTCTCATAAAGTTAATCAAGTGTAGTAACCTCCCTCACAAACCACTTTGACCAGCAGAAAGGGGACTTATTAATATGTAATTTAGGGTTCAGCCCTATGTTTGAGGGAACATTTAAATAAATGTCCGAATTACTCTGGACACTTTTGTCCAAACCACGTTCAAATGCAAGATAACAGGGTGTGACTTAACTTCTCTGGTTAGTTAAATCCTGTGTCCTGGGCCATCCTTCTGCTTGTGAAGTTTCACACTGGTTCCGAAACCCGGTTCAAATTACACCCCATGGAGTCCTCCCAGTTGGCTGAGATCCTCTAGTCCATCGCCGGCCTACATCAGAGCCACAAACAATCCCTGCTTGAGCTGCGCCAAGACCAGGATCACAGGTTTTTGAGATCCTGCAAGCTCAAGCAGAGGAATGACATGCAATCCGGAGCCTTCTCGGCCAGGAAAGAGCCCCGGCCGCGACCCCGGACAACCGCAGCCCCCTGTCCCCACCAACGCTCCTGAAGATGGGGGAGGAAGATGACGTAGGGGCTTTTCTAGACCTGTTTGAGTGGACTGCTGAGATCTGGACCTGGCCGCGTGACCAGTCAGCGGCCAGGCTCCTTCCGCTCTTGTCCGGGGAAGCCCAGCTTGCTGCCCAACAACTGCCGGCAGCTAAACTCCTGGCCTATGTCGACCTGAAAAAGGTCATCCTGCAGCGGGTGGGTCGAAGTCCGGAGCAGTGCCGACAGCTCCTCTGGTCACGGGAGGAAGCTGCCCAGCTCGCGGAGGACCATATGGTGGCATACCCGAGGACTCTTCTTCTCTCTCTCTTACCCCTCCCCCTGTGTGTGCCCCCCTCAATTTACATTTACAATTATTTTCAATAGTACTCAAGCAGTAGCTCAACAGATAGAATGTTGCACTTGTAATATGAAGGACTGGGGTGGGGTGTGAATCCTAAAGACCTAGTTGATTAAAACTCCAATGAGCATGAACTTGCTTTTAGTGCCACAGAGTGGACATTTCACCACAGAACTGCCGCAAAACATGTAATGAATTACATAAAACAATTTAGCAAATATGCCACCACAGTACTATAGTTTTCATGAGATCAGAATGGAAAATGTAAAAATAATGACTGTTATCAAACAAACAGATAGCCCCACCCTAAATGCAAGCCATTGGTTGAGTCAATGTTGCTGTGTCAGGCTGGTCGAGACACTCAAACAAAAATGTTTTGATAGTGCCACAGGGCCAACACAAAAAAATCGGTTAAATTTACCGTAAAATCCCGGCAACAGTGGTTGCCAGAAATGTATCGCAAAAAATACGATGACCATGTTTCAGGTTATACAGGATGTAATGCCTATATTTTATGGCTAGTAAACAATTTAATCAATTAACCTTCTGGAACTATAAAAGTCTGCTTTTCACTTTAAAATGTATTTTTAATCACCATAGTAACTACAAAAAGGTGACCAATGAACTTACTTACTGTAGCTTTACATTCTTTGATGATTAAAATTACAGATATTTTACAGTGAACAAATGGCTTAATTATAGTTGTCTCTATATATTAAGCTGGGATAGAAGTATTTTAGCATTGGTAAGACTACACACTTCAGCTTTAAACAGAAACATATCTGTAATTTAACTGTTTTCAATCTTAAACAGGGATGCTTTGCTCCTCTGAATGAATTAATTTGTGCAATGACCTCTCATTTCATGCAGTACCAGCATTATCAAGGGGAATAAACCAACCTTTTCATCAAATTTGATGTCTGTTCCTTTTTATCATGTCATGCAGTCCAACAGTGAATTATGATTTATTATGACTCTTGGGTTATTTGATTTTGCCAGTAAAATGTTTTGCAGAATTCATGTGACGTCTCCCCTGAAGGTCGAAATGGGAGACTAGTGAAGCATATTCATGAGATAACAGGAGAGAAATGCCACACTTATATAGTGTGTTTAGTCTCGCCTGTGGCTTATTGAAACTTTATTAACCTCGAGAAAGCATTTTAATGTTTACCGCCAATTATTGTTGTCTTTTACATGCTTTTACATTGTTATTGGCACTGACAAAGTCACACCACAGTGACTGTTATGTGCTGTTTATTTGTTTGTTGTTTATCTTTAAAAAGTACCTTGGTAATATCATTTGTTTTTATCGGTACTATGGTGATACTCACATCGTTTTTTGGATGCTATCATGATGGCAATATGCAATGGTATTCTTCAAAGTACATTGGAGTTTTAGGTAAATGGTTACCATAGTAATAACCATAGCAGAGATAAATCACAAATTCGATCTTTTTAATATCTCAAATCTCTTTAATATTTCCAATACAACAATGAGATTCAAAAGAAAGCAAATGGAGCACCTCCTGATCTCAACAAACTGTTAAACTGTGCTCAGATTATCAAAGAGACCAAAAGTTGGCAATCAAAATCAAATTGCCTTGTTGTGTAATTGTTTTATGCATTGAAATACTTTCGAAGAACAGTGAAGGAGGGCCATTTATGTGCGTGCACTTTGCCACTTTTACCTTCACTGCCTCCTGGTGGTTGGAGGAGGACTGTCAAGTAGTGATGCTGGATTTATTTTATAACCTGTCTAGTAGCAAGATGATTTCCATAAAGCTGGGTAGACACATGGCCTTGTGATTGTCATGGTAACACAGATTTAGACATAGATTACTAATCACAGTATAATATTTCAGTCTGGGCTTCATTTATTTATCATGCAAAACAGAAGTGTAGGCGACACTTCCTCTGGCGTCTCATCATAGGCATTGTAAGTGAAATGATCGGTTAACATGTCATGAAACAGGAATGAGTATATGATCGTTTTAAAACTGGCATACATAAGCATAAATCATATTTTTACAGTAATGTAAATGAGTCTGTGAGGGATGGACTTAAATTGTTTACCCAAAAATGTAAATTCACTCATCCTTTACTCACCCTCATGCCATCCCACATGTATATGACTTTCATTCTTCAGCTGAACATAAACAGGTCCATAAAATGCAAACCAACAGGTCCAAAACATTGGAGCTCAAAAAAGCATATAAAGGAAGCATAAAAGTAATACGACTCCATTGGTGTAATCCATGTCTTCAGAAGAGATATGAGAGGTGTAGGTGAAAAACAGATCACTTTTTAAGTCCTTTACTATTAACTTTATTATTAATCTCCACTTTCAAACAGCCATTCTAAGCGCTCTTTTCTAACAGTTATTTTTTTATGTCGATTCTTCAAATTCTTTGTGCATATCGCCACCTACTAGGCAGGGAGGAGAATTTGTAGTAAAAAATGACTTTTTCTTTATCTGTTTCTCACCCACACCTATCATATCATATCTGAACACATGGATTTAACCACTGATGTCATACGGGTTACTTTTATGCTGCTCTTATGTGCTTTTTTGCGCTTCAAAGTTTTGGACCCTGTTTACTTACCTATATTCTAAAAATCATCATTTGTGTTCTGCTGAAGAAGAAAGTCACATCCGGGATGGCGTGACAGTGAGTAAATGATGATGAGAGAATTTTCATTTTTGGGTGAACTATAATGGCATGCACTGTGTAAAGCTGTATAACGCTCCAAGATCACATTTCATTTTCACAACATGTGCTTTCTGGAGTTTGATGTTTGCTTACATTTTTTTTAAAGCTGACATTTTTTTTATTTCTTTTTTAATGTTTTGACTGCAGAATGAACAAAAACACTTCATTTTTGCTACATCAATGTCCAGTCAAAAGGAATTTTTTCAATCAAACCATAAATAAATAAAAAATCCTTAAAGGGTGCCTTTAGTTTAGCCCCATTGTACCCTAATACTAATTTAAATCCTTTGTTCATATGTCAATATGAACCCTCTCAATGCATACTGTATCGCTGATAAACACATATTAGCAAAGCAAAAATATAAAAGTCTATATTCCCTCTGAGAATTTAAAACAATATACATTTTACTTGGTGTATACATTTTTAATGCTGTAATAATACAGTTTGTACTCCAGTACATTTTTGGATGATTTATGTTATATTTAATTTCAGTTTTAAATACAGTCCCAGCATTTTTACTGACTGTCCCTTTAAAAAGATACACAACTTTGCCTCTAAGTGCTTACCACATTTCAACTAAATGGGCACACTTAATTCTGAGGGGGTAAAAGCACAGAACAGTGTACCAGAAATTTTTGCAGGATCTCATAAAACAAGTGTAAATGGTATGACATATTTTGGAACACATAAAAGCTAACACACACCCAGCACACATGTAGATATCAAGCCGTGGCAAACCCCCATGTGAAAATTGATGGCTACATCCTTGAAATTTGCAGAAGCCACTATAAAAAAGTAAGCAGCATGCATGACAATGGCTCTCTCTGATTTTACTGCAGGCCAATCAAGCCCCCTGAGGGGGGCATCTTTTTTTTACCCCAAACCACTGTGCTTGGATTCTCCACTGACTTCACATCTGGCCCCTATAAGCCACTGCAGCTGTTAGTCAAATTATGTGTGCAGTTTGGATGGTCCAAACCGCAGAGCGCAGCCCTCCCCAATAGATGGGGGAAGGGGAGGGGGGCAGGTGGTCTCTCTTGGACTGACTCTGATGAAGGATCTCATTAAACTACCACCAGTCGTCCTTCATTTGCCCTGTTGCTGTAAAGCATTTAATTTCAACCTTACATCTACTGTTTAATGCTCATTTGAAAGTTAGTTCTGTGCACTGTAGGTCTAAACGCAAGACAAACAGGCCAATACCATTCAAATAAGATCTTTGAGCAGATTTACATTGGAAACTTGATTTTTATATTCTCTGAAGATGATGAAATCTCACCGCCATGGTGCTAGGTTGTTGCAGGAGGTTGCCAGGGTGTTGCTATGTGGTTGCTTGTGTGTTCCGGGTGGCTTCTAGGTGGTTGCTTATGGGGGAGGAGCTTGCTCCCAAGTCTCTATGATGTTCTGGTCTCCGGACAAAATGCTAAAATGTTACTATAACAATTATGGGAAAGGAGAAAACGTACCTCTTTCGTACCTCTTTGGTTACAGTGAGCCACTTAGAGTAGAAGTGAATGGGGGGCAATCCTTAAACATTAAACCAATAGCCACAAGTCACAAAATATGTGTGTTAACAAGATTTTAGTGTAATAAAATCGCTTAATAACCTTTCTGTGTAAAGTTATATTGTTGTTGCCATGATGACTTAATCCCGTAAACCCTAAAACCCTAAATCAACCCTAAAAACTATGATTAAAACTAATTTACAGCTCAAGTTACCCATAGGCTTTAACAGAAGTATTAATGTAAGAGCTTTTATAAAATGATAATCTTCACATTTCTGCCTTTAAATCTTAGAAAAAATGGCCTCATTCACTTCCATTGTGTCACGATCGGCCACCGGAGATCGGGTTCACCTGAGTTCTAATCTCCTCCTTACCCACATACCGGGGCTTGATTAAGGTACAGCTGGTCCTCATTCAACTCCCTCTACATAAGCCACGCGCAGTGGCATTCACATTGCGAAGTCTTGTTTGTTCCGGCTACACTACTGAGCGTTCTAACTACTAAACCTGATTCATTCTCTGCCTACGGACCTTGCTTACCCCTCTGACTACGATTGACTGCTACCTACCTACCTGAAACTCTTGCCTGCCTCTTCGTATTGCCACTTGCTGCCTGCCCTGACGTTCTGCCTGCCTCACTACACACTCAGCCTGTCTACGATTGCCCTGCTTACCCACTGCCTTGACCATTGCCTGTTTATCTCTGAGTTCAATAAAGAAACTGCTGATGGATCCCAACTTACCTGAGTCTGTGTTACACATTGTAAGTGTCTCAATGTAACCCGTGTTTTTATTTTTTTTTAAAGGAAATGAGGGATTATTTTTGTGGTATTCAACATTATGCCACAAATGCTGTAAGGTGAGCTTAACTTGTATTGAACCTGAAATATTCCTTTAATTTTAAGTGAAACTATATTATGTATAAAAATACAATACATTTTATTTTACTGTAAAATATTTCCTGAAATAATGTCTTTTTTGAGCATTATAGTTTAAATGGCTTTATACTGTAATTAATGTTGAAACAAGAGAATACATATTCTTTTAGAGTAAAATATTTAGAAAAATGTTCATACTGAAAAGTATGAAAAATATACAGTTACCAAGAACATTGTCAATTTATTTTATCACAGCTGCCTTTTTTGTTTTTACAGTGTATGACTCGAGTCCCTCCTTCAGTGCAAGTCAATGAGATTTTTACCTATTTCATTGAAATTAAATAAGTCAGATAACACAGAAAAGTAATAGCTCACCTTTCCTCAACAAGCACGATTTGAGGCATCATTCATGTGCATAGCACAAACGGTGCGGGACCATTTACGTTCTGTTTAATGTAATATTTAGGGTTAGGGATTTGTTCAAATAACTAACCCTAAGTATGACCAATGATAACAGTGATGCTTGCTTCAACAAGCACTAATAAAGAGCAGGACATGAAATCAGACATTTTGTTACATGCTGTGTTTTGCTGTTTTATCATGCTGGAGTTTTCATGTGCTGTTTCATGGCTTTTTGCCATGCTGCAGAAAACATTTGTAAAACTTCAAAGTGGAGCTCAAACAGTTGCCAAGCAACAATTCTTTTTGTACAGTACCCCAACAGCAGGTTGCACAGCATTGTTGTCAGTGTGGGGTGCCCTCTGGGAATTACTTATTCTGTTTGACAGAATATTCGGAAGAGGAAAAAACTGACTGAATTTAAAATCCATGTTTCAATAGTCTCAACAGCAATCATGAAGATTAGCTTCTACATAGGTTTATTTGCTACATTGCACAACATTATCACACAGGATGTTGCAGGTTTCTAAGAGTTCCAGTACATCAGGATCAGCCGCATTATTTCGACTCACTGACAAACGACATCTCCTATACATTTTTGCATCATCTCCAATGTATTTGCCTTCCCCTGTGGTGGGACCAGAAGTTTTTGCAGCAGCATCGAGGGAGACATGGGTTCAGATTGTACGTTGAATCCAGGAAGTAATCGTGGTCACATAATCAATGACGAGAGCAATTCGGAGGTTGTTTTTTTCCATCTAACATCACATTTTACTCCACTGATGGTTAGGTTTAGGTTTGTGGTTGGGAGGTACAGTAATGCATTCATCTTCAATGTATTACAGCCTGTACAGCTGAAAACAACTCACTTTACAACACGCTTTTGGAGCTCTTCCATGGACACACGATAGGAGAAAGGTGCCATATGCTGTTCCTGGCAGGCTACTCAGACTTACAGGCTCCATGTGATTTGGATTAGGGTGGGGTTAGGGCATCTGCTGCCTGCCAGGAGCAAACCGAGGCCCATTTGTACAATGGGCCAGTGGACATTTCACTTTGAAAATGGAGCTCACACATGCCCATACACCCAGCAACACTTACCGTGTTGGCCACTGGGGGCAGTTTTTCAAATTTCAGTAAGCACAGGCCAATTTTACCTATAGAAAAGTCAACAAACTGTATTCGATTTCCCTCTGAGATCATTCTGAAGTATAACCATGTTTTTTTAGAAACTACTATGGAAATCCATGGTATTCTTTGAAGCACTTTGAAAGTGCCATATAAATAAATACCATGGTATGTGAATATGGTACTCATACAGAGCTGTGGTAGATGCTACAGTTTAATGCTAGTTGTCACACTTTTTACTCCAGTGAAAATGCTCAGAGTAGGTTTGTGTTTGAAAATCAGTTTCTGTATTGGCAGATGAAGTCTTCACTACAAAAAAAGGTATTGAACATTTCCACCATTATAGCCCAGGAAAAAAAGTTAATTTAAACATTTGAGAAGAATCTTTTTTTGAAGTGAAGAACCCAAGTGCAATATTATTAACAAAAAGTGAGATCCAATAACCCTAACTATTAACATGAACTAAACAAAACATAAATGACTTGACTACAACTTGACTATAACTTGACAATAACTTGATTATAACTTGACTATAACTTGACAATAACTAGACTATAACTTGACTATAACTTGATTATAACTTGACTATAACTTGACTATAACTTGATTATAACTTGATTATAACTTGACTATAACTTGACTATAACTTGATTATAACTTGACTATAACTTGACTATAACTTGATTATAACTTGACAATAACTTGACTATAACTTGACTATAACTTGATTATAACTTGATTATAACTTGTCTTGACTATAACTTGACAATAACTTGATTAGAACTTGACTATAACTTGACTATAACGTGACAATAACTTGATTTTAACTTGATTATAACTTGACAATAACTTGATTATAACTTGACTATAACTTGACAATAACTTGATTATAACCTGACTATAACTTGACTATAACTTGACTATAACTTGACTATAACTTGACTCTAACGTGACAATAACTTGATTATAACTTGACTATAACTTGACAATAACTTGATTATAACTTGACTATAACTTGATTATAACTTGACTATAACTTGACTATAACTTGATTATAACTTTATTATAACTTGACTATAACGTGACAATAACTTGATTATAACTTGATTATAACTTGACAATAACTTGATTATAACTTGATTATAACTTGACTATAACTTGACTATAACTTGACTATAACTTGACTATAACTTGATTATAACTTGATTATAACTTGATTATAACTTGACTATAACGTGACAATAACTTGATTAGAACTTGACTATAACTTGATTATAACTTTATTATAACTTGACTATAACGTGACAATAACTTGATTATAACTTGATTATAACTTGACAATAACGTGATTATAACTTGATTATAACTTGACTATAACTTGATTATAACTTGACTATAACTTGACTATAACGATTATAGATTATAACTTGACTATAACGTGACAATAACTTGATTATAACTTGATTATAACTTGACTATAACGTGACAATAACTTGATTAGAACTTGATTAGAACTTGACTATAACTTGATTATAACTTGACTATAACTTGACTATAACTTGATTATAACTTGATTATAACTTGACTATAACGTGACAATAACTTGATTATAACTTGACTATAACTTGACAATAACTTGATTATAACTTGACTATAACTTGATTATAACTTGATTATAACTTGACTATAACTTGATTATAACTTGATTATAACTTGACTATAACTTGACTATAACTTGACATAAGCATGACAACGTTACCAAACATGCAATAGGCCTACTTGACAAACGATAATGGAAAGCATGAGGGTTTAAATACATGGACATGGGAGGACACATGACAAATATAACCAACAAACAGACACAACTGATAATAAGATAATCAACCAATAAACCAATGAAAACAAGACACATGGACATGGAGGGAAAACAGTACATCACATGACCAGGAAACAGGAACTAAACTTTTCAAAATAAAATACATGATATACATGAACACACACATTAAACATTACAGCTATCACGTACCAGATGTCTCTAATTACAATATAAAATATCAAAGGATTTCCTTCTGATATCATTATCGTACCATGGTACCTTTTTGGGGTAGAAAAAATATTTTGCTAAAATTATGCTCAAAAAGATGCAGAACTCAAGAGATGTGTTGGTATGTTGGTCGGAGTTGCAACAATTTTGATGCAAAAAGTGCATTTGCAAATGATTTTGCCTTCTAAACCACAACTCAGCAATCTTTGAAATTCAGCTCACAACACACTCTAGCTTTTCTGTAACTGTCCCACCCGTCATGAGACAGCTATTAGCAGAATGCAGAGACATAATATCCCTTTTGTCGCAAAATTGTTACAGCTGTTTTAAGTGGTCTTTTCAGTGTTCTTGTTAATTGAAACATATGCTGAAAATGGTGTTTTCAACATAGAAGCAACATCGAAGTCTAAATTCAATCGAGTGAAAATGAATAAACGCACAGTTAAGAGGACCGTCATGAGGGAGTATGGGTAACCAGCCCATGTGACTCAGAGAGAAATGATATGTCAGCCACTGTTGCTAAATCTTACGATGTCACAGGTGGTGTATACAACAGTGAGTGTGCCAAGCAAATACACTGCAAACTGCAACAGAGCAAAAATCACTTTCACACAAGAGCACAGCGTACACAATGTCAGCAGAATCCACTCCAGTTATTGATTCCACCAGAATGGACACATATGATTGAAAAGAACAGATGGACACCAATCTTACACAGTCTTACAAATAAAGGTAATTCAACAGCCTAGTCTCATAGAATGAATGTTTCTATAACTACATTTTTGCAAACTGACTTTTACGCGCCACATTCTATGTTTAGCTGCATTTTCCTAGTCAAATTAACACTAACCTCCTGAGACTGAGTGCATTTTCTATTTTCCTTTTTGATTTGTAACTATTAGAACCTAATAAAGATGCAAATAAAAAAAAAAAATAGCAAATTAGCTTTCCTAAAAATGTATGTCCCCATATGAGAGCGGGACTAAGTTGTGAAATCACAACTGTTCTCAGAACAGTTCTAAATGCACCTTATTTTCATCCTAACTTAATTTAAAGCCTCTGAAAGCTTTTGAACCCATTGATTTTCAATGTGATTTAAAAAATGATACATTTTAACACTTGTATTACAGACACACCTACATTTACACACTTATTTCTAAATGATTTGCTTCCACTGTAGTTCACCTGATGGAGTGTTGGACTCTGAATTCAGAAGACCACAGCTCGAGACCTGTGTGTCACAACAGTGTCATAGAAGTGACACGAAATGGCAAAGTTCCTTCAGAAAATGCGCTTTTTCATTTCTCATTTTGTTTTTGGACACTATTGGTTAGGTCCAGGCATTGGTTTAAAGGAAGGATGTATGTTTTGTGTAACTCTCATTTTATTTGAAATTGGTTAGGTTTAGGTTAAAGTATTAGATTAGGGAGGGATGTTTTACTCATTTAAACTACTCATCTAATATTGACCTTAAAACCTTGTCTGATTACGACACAATTTCACTCGCTTTTGGCACCCCCTGCTGGACATTTCACTGTGAAACTTCAGCCAAATGTGTAATGAAGCACTTAATTTAGCTTTTGCTAAAATTTTGTCACGGTCATGTAATGTTCATGAGATCAGATTAGAGAAGAAGATACAAATTTAATATTTGCATGCATGCATAATGGTTTGCAGAAGGGGTCATCGCTGGTAGATCATGCATTTGTTGTTGTTTTTAAACTCTATCCCCTGCCCCCTCTCCAGAGCAACCTGTTCCACTCACACAAACAGGAAACAGTGTGAGTGTGAAACTGGTGTAATGAAGTCATTTGCACTTTTGTCAGTGTGCATGAATACAGATGTCTCTTTCTGGAGACGTGGACATCTGTAAAAGAGAGAGAGAGTTGGCTGTGCCAGGTCTTGGCATTCCACTGTTGAATCTGGATTGGCGCTGGCGCTTTGCTGAGAGCGTCTCAATAGAAACAAGCTGCCTGCTGGAGCTGACTCAAGTATTGCTTAAAGCTTTGAGATCATTGCAAACTCCCCAGGATTAAAAATACTAATAACGTTTTAGTAGAGGGGTTTGCTAAGGCAAATATTACTGTAACTGTCACTCATATTTAGGGTCAGGTACCGAAATAAAACCCTTACACTAAGTATTCAACTTTTGCATGTAACTTGTCCAGCGATTGTGCTACAAACATGAATGATACCTCAAATCACGCATCATGTTTATCTAAACAATATGACTTACTTTTCACTTGGCGAATGAAAAAATTGATAAAAAAACTTACGTTGAAGGAGGGACCCGAGCCCTATCTAGAGACCAGAATGACTTAGAGACCTGGGGATGGACTCCTTTGACTTAAGAAACAAACCAGGACTCCCTGGCAGACTACGCAGTCTACGTAGGGGACCAACTCCCTGGAGGGGCACCATCTTACACTAGGAAGGCACCAGAAAGTCCACCGTCTGCCCTTACTCACACGTTATACATTATTCTAGGACCCGAAAGCAATTGCAGAACACAGATGATCGCTTCGCGCTCATATCATCTGAAACCCCCCCCACCACCCCGCGTCCACCTGGAATTCTGCGTAGAGCATCAGTTTGGCCAGCGGTGGTCCTGCACTCTAGCAACCACATATCAATGCCCTGGCAACCCGATTAAACCCTAGCATCTTGTTGGCGGGTTTTGCATAGGCAAGCATCATTTCACGTTCTTGAAAATATAACATACAAATCTGGTTTCAGATTTGATTGTGACTGTAAACACTATCAAATACGGTTTCAGACAGGTTTAATGCCAGCCTGGTTCCATAGAGTCACATTCTTATACCTAGAATTTTGCTAAATAATTTTTACCTGTCTTGTTGTACATATCACAGCAGTTTCCAGATAAAATGAACACTGGAGATGCTGAACCAGCAATTACTTTTATTTGCACACAAATCATGAGTAAAATGGCAGATTATCAGTTTGTAAACACTTCACTTGTTCCACACATAATGCTATCTTAAGACATCGTTTTGCAAAAATTTTGTCACAGTCAAGTGAATTTAATATAATCAGGCTGTTTCACGTTTATGTTTCTACTTGATGTTTTATAGTATAACAATTATTTTTGTTAAAAGGTTTCAGCATATTTGCTATAACTTAAATAATCTGTGGATAGATGCAAGTAAAAGAATATAGTTCGATCTCTAGTTTTAAAATAAAAAATACTCACATAATCTTTAAGCCCATTTTGTGGCACAAACAACATTTTTTCTGCAACACAAGGGCAGCAGTAACAATGTGCATTGGTATTGGTGTGTGCATGTGTGCCAGTATATATCACACTGCAGTCCCCCTGGGGCCCCAAACCGTAAGATAAGAACTGAATGAGTTTAGAGATCTCAGCATCAACACCAGCTGCTGTTCCAAGAAACACACACACACACACACACACACACACACACACACACATATACATATATACACGCTCATGCTTGTGGTCTCTCTTTCACCCATGCAGCCAACACCCAGAACTCAGCCCACGCCATGCAGCGTTCATGCTCACCACCCGCCCTCCCTCTGAGAGAGAGAGAGAGAGAGAGAGAGAGAGAGAGAGAGAATAGTCTGGCTGCACAGTTTGCAGCTCAGTGTCCCTAGGGGAGTATAATCTGTAGTTAACCAGTTCTGAATACTCTCACTGCATCATAGAAGTCTAACTCTCCCTCAGAGCGGACACTCTTCACCCCTGCAGGGAAAATGGTACGAGAGAAGTGTTTTTTTAATTTAAAGATTTTATAACATGATTATAAAGCATTTATGCCATCTTAATAATGCATTATTACAGTAAGTTCCATTACATTTATTTGAACATATCAAACCTGTACAGTGTTTCCTACAGGAAAAGTATTTGAATTTCTATGCTATAACATGTTATAACATGAATTTCTATGCTATAACATGCTATAACATGAATTTCTATGCTATAACATGTTTATAAATAATTTTTGCCATGTTAATAAAGGATTATGCATAGAGTTAGTAAAACAAAGGGAACCTGTACATTGTTTTCTGGAGAAGAAGTTTTTTTTTATTTAAAACTGTTGTAACATGATTAGAAAGCATTTATGACATGTTAATTAAGCATTGTTAGCGTATAGTTCTATTAAATTTATTAGAAAATAAAATTCACCTGTAGAGAGTTTCCTGGGGGAGTATATGAAGTATTTAGTTTAAATATGTCATTAAATGATTATAAATCATTTATAACATGTAAATAAAGCATTGTAAGAATTACATTAAATTTATCTGAAAAAACCCAAATTGCACCTATAGAGGAGAATTTGAAGCCCATTTTTATAAAGAATTGTATATGCATTATAAATGTATTATACGGCATTCATAATCATGCATCTCATATTACACCTTACAATAAGTTAAATCTTCTCATAAATAATTATAACTACAGTTATAATACATTATAAGACTTCCCCTATTCATAGTTATACTTTAGAGTATAATGCATTATATCATAAGCAACATCCAATTTGAATGCAGCAGAAGTTAATAAAGTTTACCGTATAAGTGCAAAAGTGTCATGCAAAAGCAGCGTAATATAAACAGTCAAAAGTCTTTATGACGTGATCGTATAATGAGTGGTCTTTGCCAGCATTAAGTAAAGTTACAAAGTTACAAAAGTTACAAAAGCTGTATCTTCTCATATACAGCCATAACATAAACTTGTAACATACATACAATATAAGTCAAACTTATTCAATCAAGGTTATTTATAAGATAAGTATCCAAATAAGATGCACATACATTAAAGTTTATTGAGTCCAGTATAGGATCAGTTTTATTTTTTTGATATGTTTACACCCAAGAAGATTTGCTACATTTGTGACATATAGATTTTCTGATATACTCTTAACTTTGTAGCTTTACACGTATTTTTTTCATAATATCTCAAAATGTACATTTAATGGGTGTTATTTTGTATTGTGTTTATGTGTATGTATATAACTTTCATGAATTGTAATGTCTTATAACCACTTAAAAATATCTTATGGATGTTTATAAGAAGACCTTGCTTTTGTCACTTTTGTTAAAGCATATTATATACATTATAACTTCTGCAGATAAAATTAAGTGTGCTTGTGTTATAATGCATTATACTCTAAGGTATAACTATGAACAGGTAATTATTATAATGTATTTGTAAAGGGATCAATGGAAAGGAGGAGGTCGAGAACCGGCTTGACAATATAAATAATAGTTTTAATGATAAACTTAAAAGACAAACACATACATAACGGACATGTCCGTAAACGATCTCTCTCTCGTTGCACCACCGTCTGTCATCGGCCTTTATCCCTCTCGGAGTCTTAATTAGCCTGATAAGGGACCGGGTGTGTGTAATCACAACCCGGCCCAGCCCTCCGCCCTGCCACAGTATTATAAATGTGGTTACAATTATTAATGAGAAGTTATGACATATTATAGTAATTATGAGACTTTAATCATGCATAATAATGCCTTTACAATGCATTAAAAATATGGGCTTCATAGAAAGTGTTACCGAAAACGTTATTACTTATAGGTTGCTGTTTCATAAGATTTCATGGAGTTCTCATTTATGACTCCTTTAAGTATCAAGATTTTCTCAGATGTTTCTCCTAAAATTCCCTATAGGACAAATAAAAATGGACATGAATGAGACAACTGTAGATGAGCAGTAAGGGTCAAAGTTATGTTGATATAGCTCAGATCATTTAGCTTCTAATGAAAAATATTCAAGTACATATTTCGATCTATGACATTACATTGCAGACTTTGATATCTTGGCAGATCTGAGCACAGTTTAAGACATTGTTGAGATCTACTTTCAAACTCTAGAGTAGCAGAAGACAGAGTAAGCAAAAGTTTCTATTTGGTTTCCATTTAATCTCATTGATATTCCTCGTGGGATTTTTCTTTTTGTTTTAGTAGTTGCAATGGTGTTATTGCAACTGGTGTTAATGGTGTGAATTGTTAGATATACACACAACTGAAAATATATTATAAGCATTCATAAATGATTATCTCTATTTAGAACAACATCTATGCGTTATGCAGTCCATTTGTTGCATCAAATTAGGCATGCGGTTAATTCTAGAATAGTTTTTCACACTCTGAACATAACAAAATAATATGAACACAGAACACTAATGAATATGTCAAGACTAAAACACATCCTGACCTGTTGTGAATGAGGCAATATTCTGGCCAGAGTGAGCGGAAATTTGAGTGAGTCAGACACAAAAGCAAATGATGTCAGAGAAATCTGACAAGGTAATAATGAAAAAGGCACACATAATTAAACAGGAAGTGCCTGTGCAGGATTCTCCTGCATTGTGCAAATGAGTGATTTTAGCAGTGCTTGCAAGGCAACATTGTTTTGATATTACTCAAATATTCTAGTTAGGGTTTGTTCTAAACGTCTAGATCAAATGACAGCCTCAGTCACCATTCACATTCGATGCAAAAAAAAAGATGCAATGAAAGTGAATGGTGACTGAGACTAACATACTGCCTAACATCTCCTTTTATGTTTCAGAGAAGGGGTACATGCATAAGGGTTTGGAACAACATGATGGTGAGTAAAATATGACAGAATGTTAATTTTGAGGTGAACTATCCCTTTAAGTGTTGAAAAGTGCCTAAGAAAAGCCCAGTGGTGCGTGTGGACTTGCATGTTGAGCAATGAGACTGTCATATGTAGCTCTGCAGCAGTGGAGTTTTATGACAGATGCCTGCGAGTCCATACATTAGCAGGGTTTCATTTCAATTTAACTTTCACGTCCATGTGTCTTACCTAAACTACTGGGCCTTGAATCCGACGAGCTTCTTAATCAAAACCAGCCCGAACTTTTACAGCAAACATGTCATCTTCTGTCCAAACCTGCACCCTTGATCTCTGTCTTTCTCTCTAATGCGCTCCTTATTTCAGTTTTGGCCCAACTTCTGGAACTTCTGGAAAAATGCACACCCCCCACCCTCCTCAAAGCAGCTCTCTCTAATCTGAGTCCAAAAGAACTCATCAAAAAGCCAGTGGCTGACCCATTTCCCTCCCTCTTCCAAAGACTCTCCAGCACCTTAGTGAGCACATTTACCAATAAACATAATGAAGATGTGGAACCAATATCCACTCTAAAAAATGCTGGTTTAAAGATGACCGTGCTGGGTTATTTGGGAACCCATTTTTGGGAAATAATTGGACAGAACACATGCTGGATTATTTTTTACTCAGTCAAGCACCAACTCTGGTTATACACATAATCCAGTGTGCTGGGTTGTTTTTTGACACAATGATGAGTTATTATATACTAACCACATACTGAAGAATATTAATTTTAAATAATAATAATAATAATAAAGAATATTTATTGATTACAAATAATACCAAAGGGCTTATTTGTAAAAAAATAAATAAATCTAAAACAGACAAATGTAATTAAATAAATACAAATAACAATAAAATAAATGCAGCAGAATAAGACTGATACACTTATGGAGAGTTTTCCCTGCAACATATCTATGTTTAAATAATTTTTTAAAGGGGACATGTCACAGAAAACAGAATTTTTTATTTTTTAAGTCTAAATGTACAGTATCCATACTCCATGTTCACAATGCAAAGCTCCCTTCCCAGTCCACACATACCAATTATGAAAACTAAAGTGAAAACTAAGTGAAAAGCTTGAGAAATAATAATGTAGAACATTTCCACATAGAAGTCTTAAAAGTACAATAGCAAATATAGCCTCTTTAATTTAATTCAGTTTAGTTTAGTTCAGTTTATTGTCCAGCCATGGCTGAAAATTGATCGTTGGTCTCGACAAAACACCAATAATTACATTTACTACTACTACTAATAGCTATTTTCTTTCAAAGGGTCATAAAGAAAGTGGTAGATTGTCATTTTTATAATTATCAGCGATGACTCTCATTAAATATTCATTACTGCAATACAGCAATTTGTTTTACTGTATCACAAAAAATAAGAATAAATATAATTTATTCCACAACATTATTTAAATAAATGTAAATAAATAAATACACATTTAAATACATTTAAATAAATACATATTTAAAAAGTAAAAAGGCAATAAATAAATAGTAATGCAAACCTGAATTGAGTCAACAATATTTTATGGGGGCTAAAAAATGCAATTGAATTGTAAGTGAAAGGCAAATAAATCAATAGTAATTTAAAACTGATTTGAGTCCACAACATTGTAACTGAATTGTAAGTGAAAAGAAAGCAATGTAAAAAAAAATGTAATACTGTAAAAAAATAAAAAATAAGAGTGTGCTTCTTTTAATAATCCACATGAATCAATTCAATATCATTGAAATGTATACTGTATCATTGTTGCATTACGTCAGTTTTGTATGCTTTTGATAAAGCATCTGCTAAACAGGTACATTTAAATGAGTAAAACTGTGGATTAATCAATATAAAAGACAAGACAAAGATTTAAAAACAAAAAAAACAAAAACAGGCAATAATAACATGTCCTCACAGTGTTTTCCCCTGCTGAAAATAAAGTTGCCTGATACTGTAATTCAGTAGGATAAATGGATTGGTCTCCATGGAGACGACTGGCAGGAGTTGTACTGTAGAGGTATCGCAGTCTTCACCCAAACAGATGGGCGGTCAGACAGCAGGGAGCAGATCAATATCCATGTGCTCTGCTGAACACAGGCCTCTCTTGTCTGTTGGATCCAAATCAGCCTGAGGGCCTCCACAGCCTCAAACAACTGAAAGTCTTTGTCTTACTCAGAAGTGTCCATTTTCCTTAGAGTGGACACTCTGGTGAAAGAGATGTCTATGATCCCTGGGTCATGAAGAGACTGGCGGCTGTCTTCGGAGGACACTATATGCTTTTAAAGTCTCACCCTGATTAATAATCTAACTGATGAGTGTAAAGCCATCTTGAAACAACAATGACTGAATCTCATAGAGTGTTAAATGATTCCCTTTATGGGAACTGGTAAATGTACCAACTGTTCTGGTTGCGCTATGTGGCATGCTGTTCTGTAGCTTTTACACTGAGTGTGACTGTGGTGTAAAATTATGACAATAATTCATTTAAAGTTATAGTCTGGGTTTTGTACAACATAATATCAATGGACAGATCAGTTGACATGACGTGAAAGTTGACTTGTCTTGCAGTGTGACATGCTTTAGGACATCCTCCTTTTTTAATTATTATGCATGCATGTTTTATGAGCTCAAATTAAAGGGATAGTTCACCCAAAATGAAAATGATCTAATTATTTACTCACACTTATGCCATCACAGATGTGTGTGACTTTCCTTCATCATTCCTTCATCTGTTGAACTCTCAGCTAATTATTCTCAGAATAATTTCTCAGCTCTTTAGTTCCATACAATGCAAGTGAATGGGTGCCAAAATTTTGAAGCTCCAAAAATCACGTAAGTCATTATAAAGTAATCCATAAGACTCCAGTGGTTAAATCTATATCTTTAGAAGTGATGTGCTATAGGTGTGGGTGAGAAACAAATCACGTTAACCTTTTTTTTCTTGTGTTTTTGGTGATTCACATTCTTCATGCATATTGCCGCCTACTGCGCAGGGAGAAGAATTTAAAGCAAAATCTGACTTAAATATTGATCTGTTTGTCACCCACACCTATCATTTCACTTCTGAATATATGGATTAAAACACTGGAGTAGTCTGGATTACTTTTAAGATGCCTTTTGGAGTGTCAAACTTTTGGCACCCATTCATTTGCCATTGTATGGACTTACAGAGCTAATATTCTTCGTGTTCTACATTTACGTTTACATTTATTCATTTGGCAGACACTTTTATCCAAAGCGACTTACAAAAGAGGAAAACATAAGCGAATCATCTTAAGGAGACAGTGGTACGAAAAGTGCCATATAACAAAGTTTCACTATCATCCGAATAGTATACAAAACAGATTTAAGTGCAACAAGATATGTAAATATTTTTTTTTTTTTTTTTGTTCTGCAGAAGAAAAAAGTCAAACATCTGGAATGGCGGGTGAGTAAATGATGAGAGCATTTTCATTTATGGTTGAACTATCCCTTTAATAGAAAGATTACATGGAATATTTGTACTTTTAAAAGTTAATTTATCACACCTCATTAGCATTTAAAATGAACTCATCAAGGAAAAAGGTGATTACAAATGATTAAATTCTCAAAAAAAGAAATAATGAGCAGTTACAGGACCTAAGACGTACATTCCCTAAATGTATAAAACTTAATTTTGATTAAAAAAAAAAAAAAAAGGTGTTGACATATAAATTCCCTGATAACAACAAGGCATTGCACCAGGATGAACATTAAAATGCTTGGCTTGCTGTACGTTGCAGAAAGGGCGGAGTTATGGCTATTACACTGATCTGACAAAACAATTGAAAATAATTGAGAAACTTCAGTAAAGACAGCACCTTACAAATATGAGTCGAATGCTTTACTATCACCCCAAGCTGTGTGAATATGAGCGTGTTTGATTTGATTGATCAGTTAGCTTCACTGCTGCGTTCCCAATACAATATGACAAATTGAGCGTTTTGTGACGCTACAGCGTTACTCGTTGGAAAATGTAGGTCAACACTGGAAATGCTACATTATTGTGAAAATAGCTTAGCTACTGCCATGCGACAGAAAACTGCACTTAAGTTAGTTGCATTGCATATTTTGGTTAACTACCCAGATAGCACTCGTGCATCTCTGAGGTCACAATCTAATTAACCTCTGATGAAAATCTTAAAAAGATAAAAATTTCTGATTTTTATGTCTTTCAGATGTAAAATCACACATCAAATAGACAGCTTGGTGATTATGAGTGCTTTCAGGGTACTCCTCAACATTCAATGCGAGATGCTACCATTAGCATCTAACTAAATGACATTAGCCTATTTAACTTTTAAGTTCATACGTTGAAGTTAACTTTGAAAAAAGACAAAAGAGAACCACCCAAAGTTCTCCTTTTGTAGCACAAGGGATTGATTGTGCAATATTGGATGCTTTCTTGGAAATATCCATTGGAAATAATACACAATCCATGCCATACTATTTTCAACGTAGGACTATGATTTAGAACACACTTATCCTAATTTCACCCACTATATAGAACAGATAGAATTCAAATTGAGATGTAGCCAGAGACCATGACTGTAGAGTAAAAATCCAATAATAATTTACTTAAACCATAAAATTACACCCACTCTGTGCAATGGTGTGGATAAGAGAGATTTTATGGTAAGATTGTGAGTGCGGGTTTGTTCACTAGCATGCTTGTGTGCCACTGTGTGGGCGTTCTTGGAGAGAGTGTCTATGGGTGAGATGTTGCTACGATATCGCTCCAGGCCGGGGTTGAAAAGCCATGGCAGAAGGTCATTAGATTCTAGTTTCACATTAGCATGCACTGAATGGGATTACCCAGCCAGAGGAGCTCAGAGGAGACCAACACACACACAAACACACACACAAACACACACACACACGTAGCCTACAGGCTTTGCTGCTAACAGAGCAGCCATTAGCTGAACGCTAGCAAACAGCCTAGCTCTCTGTCTGTCTATCTGTCTCTTTTTCATTATTTTTTTTCTCTCTACATGTTCCCTCTTCACTGTCTTTTCTCTTTCTGCCTCACAAACACACACACACACACACACACACACACACACAGTTCTCTGAAGTTGTTGCAGATCTTGAGTCCCTAACGTTAACTTGAGGTAACGTTCACGGCATGACTATTAATGGAGTCTCTGTTGACTGCAACACCTTCAGAGAGAAGCTCCATCAGGTTTAAAACGCACCTACAGGGACATTTTTATATATTAATCATGTTATATTTTGTGCTCTGGACAGCTCTTTTAGAGTGAATAAACAACACCTGTCCAAAGCATGTTTGGGTCATATTTCCCCTCAAAATAATTGAAGGAAATAAATGGGAAATTATATTTAGCTTAAATGTAAGCCTATTTTAGAGCCATTAAAGGGATGGTTTACCCCAGAATGAACATTTTTAATAATTTACTCACTCCGCATGTTGTTCCAAATATACATACCATACTAAATAACATCTTAAAAAAAGACTTTTCATGGCTATATTCTCTGTGCATAGCTTTCGCATTTGCTGTAGCTACAAAAAGCAATAAGTCTTAACCAGGTGATGTATGTATAATATGGTGTAAACAGCAGTAGAGAGTATCACACAGCATTTCTGCATAATTCTGCTGTTATACTGTTAGAATGATTCATCATCAAAGACATGCATCCAGGAACACTGCCAATTGACAGAGCATCTGGGAATACATGCTCTTTGCTTTAAGCACAACTAAAGATTCCATTGATTTTCATGACCGAAATAAAATTGCACCAGAGTTAAGAGGGCAAGCTTTGTAGTTTTATCAATGATGAGTTTTCATGTTTATACAGGTCATCCACACTGAATATAGAACTGAATGCAGAAACATGTTTATGGTTTATTATAAATTCATAGATAAATATGGCATCAAAAAATATTCATACACATTACATCGTCTCTAAATAACTTTATTAGAATGACCCGAGCTGAGTCATATGTCCCGTCCAAGCCGGGAAATTACACCTCAACACTGCCCTCTAATGAAAATAACATTATATCACAACAACAAGACACACTACATTAATCTCATTAACACATAAGCTTGTGATTTAAAGGGGTCATATCATGAGTATGTATAATAAAATAAATCTAGAAGAAATGAAAACCAATGAGATCAATGAAATTGAACACCTAACTGTCTACATTTAGACTTCAGTAACATCTATTTGTTGTCCAGAAAGTATTTCTGAACAAACAATACAATTATTAAAAAAATGGAATCATTTAATTAACACAAGTACTGTATTCTCACACGAGAATTCACACTTGCATCGTCAATTTTTAATTATTTGCATTGCAAAAATCAAGAAATATACGCTATGATAAAATAAATCGATTATAAATTCCTACTGTAAATAAAACAATTCTATTAACAAAATCACTACTCGACAGACAGGATATTAAAAACCCAGTACAAAGAAAATAAATAAACTAATTTAATAACCAGTGAAAAATAGCTGCATTTCTAAAGGATCTTGCAGTGATTGGGAAAAGCTAGCTAGCTCTGATTATTTAAACCTTAAAAGCCATCGCTGTTTCATCTTTCTGTGCGGCTCCATTCGGTCGGTGGATCTCGAGGACCTTTGGGTTTCTTTACACGGCAGTTGAAACCTGAAGCGAAAGACAAACCCATGAAACCCATGACACCAGTGCATAGGTTAAACAGATAAATCATTTAGATGTTAGATTTAGATGGATCTTGGATGAGGATCATATTCAGGAAAACTATATGCACATTTTCTAAACAACACAAAACTTGCTGCCATGATGTTAGGCTGTTACAGTTGCTAAGGAGTTCTGAACGTTCAATAAGTGCCTTTAAAAAAGTAAGCAATTAACATGTGAACTAAAAAGTGCGTTTGGCAACACAAATGCTAGCTCACAGAGTAACTAGAATAATTACAAGAACACTAATTTTCCAAAAGACATAACAATACCCCAATAATGCAATTACTTAATCTATTATATGTGTAAACAGTATATGGGTTACCCACCCAGACTGCCAGGGGCAAACGGGCTGCTGGTGTCCTTGATTGGGTTCGACACATATTCATAATCATCATCTATTAAGGACTGGCTTGCAAGCTTTTCAGCTAAGAGAAAAACACAGTTAGAGATGTTAACAAACAGAGAAAAGTTTGTGTGTGAGATAGAGTGAATCTGAGACAGTGATCTAACACTTCCTGTTTACTGTTTGATCCCGTTTCACACTCGCTGGATCGATAAGGAGTCTCCAAGGAATGTGAAGAGTCCTACACCATCCTAAATCCTTTGTGACTCTGAATTTGAAAGTACTTTATAAGTTATAAGTACATTACATGTAAATTTATATGTTTTGACATAAACATCTTTAGTTTGTTGAATAAATAAAGGTTTGCAAAGCTTAATAACTTGACAATCAGCGTTTATCTCACACAAAACTAAATCAATTATGATTTTTTTTTCATAATTTTTTATTAATTTTATTTAGATAAAAATGACACTATTCAATATGATGGAATTTTGTTATGAAATTAAAACGACAGTATGGATGTGCTTTTATCGTGTGGACGACCCAGGCTCGATTTCGCCTTTTAGTCCCACCTTTTCCCATCCTGTTTTCTGTCTCCACTCTTAAAGGGATAGTTCACCCAAAAATGGAAATTGTCTCATCAGTTACTCACTTTTGCCTGAACCTAACAAACAGCGTTTTAAAATATATATGAGAAGTTAAAAAGACATCCGTACCAAATCAATGCCTAAATCTGACCATTAACGTTTTAAAATGCAGAAGTGAAATGGAAAAACCACATTTTATGAAGCTACCACCCCGTTTGGCGTTACTATGACTCTGTAAAGTGTCAGCTTGTGGTCATGGTGGGACGTGTCCTCCGACACACGAGTACAACCTATCAGATGGGCTACCACGCAAGCTATCTGTGTTGGAATAAATATATACAGTATATGTAGGTGAGTCTGTAATAAAAGCATTAAAATGTGTTGTTTTTCAAAAGATGCATTTGAGTAAAAGTGCATGGTCTAAGTAATAGAGAAAAAAATAAGTATTTAAAAAAGTCATTATTAGCCATTACAGTCATAAATTGAGTAAAAGTGAATAAAACACACAGTTGTTGTTGTGCCTCTAGTGTTCATTTCTCCTGGAAACTGCTTGGAATTGTACCTGGAGACACGTATTTTAACTTGTATTAAACAAGTTATGCAAAAATGTATAAAGTCACGTTTTCACTATGAGACCAGGTTTACAAAGGGGCAAGCCATTAAATATGTCCCACCGCAACTTCCTGTTTGACTAGGACATACATCAACACTGGAAAGAAAACTTTGCATGTCCAGCCAATTCCTGGGGTCTTTAATTGTCTAGTGACTAAAGTGTGACAAGCACATTTTTAAAAGTACAAATATTCCTTGTAGTATTTTGCTTAATATGAGGAGATAAAAATGGCATATATGATATTTATTCAAGAATTACCATGTCAACTACCCAAATAATGTTTAGTCAAAAACTAAGCAAATCAAGTCATCTCTTACCTGGCAATATCTCATAACCTTCATGGACTGTCCTTTTAGGCCCCACCCCTCCTGTCTGATTGGCTGTTGCTCCTTCATTCACAGGTGTGGTTGTATGGGGCATGAATGTTACAGGTCTGTTTTTAGGTTTGACTGTGCTGTAAAGAGCATTGTTGTTGGTTTTCTCTAAATTAGCATTGTCATAGTGATGGACGGTGAATGAAGGGGGGGCCGAGGTGGGCGGCTGTAGTTTGGGTTTGTTGACGACGGCATAAGTGTCGTTCATCCTGATCTGGGGAAGAGGATGAGAAAGCCGAGGCCTGAGAAGGGGATTTCTGTAAAGTCAGACAGAAATTTATACATTAATGAGTTTTCAAAGCAACTAACAATGCACTTATTACAGGAACAATCCCCCTAGTTCCTGGTAAAAATTTTAGCTGGGTTCGAACCTACAACCTTTCGAATAGTATCCCAGATCTTTAACTACAATGCGAACTCTGCTGGGGGAATAAACAAAAAAATGATATAAAACAGCATTCCTGGTCACCACAATATGTTGTGTTTTAAATGCTGGTCCACAATACAGGATCATGGTGTGGTGGTGTAGCAACAAGCCTTTTTGACTAGCTCAACCCGCATTTCCACAAAACCATACTGGTCTAACAGAATTGCTATGCTGATCTACCAGCACTAAGCCAGCACTAAACAGCATAAACCAAACTAGGTCACCATGGGAACTGCATGCTGGTTAAGCTGGTCTGGTACATCAGAATACACCAACACAAGCGGTAATTATTAGATGGCGTTTACTAAGGCAAAAATCACTGTTACTATTGTTCATAGTTAGGCTAAGGGATTTAAACAAACATTTAAATCTAAGAAGTAAATTTAAAGGACTAGTTCACCCAAAAAGGAAAATTCTCTCATCATTTACTCAACCTCATGCTGCCTTTATAAGCTTTTTTAAGCTTCAAAGTTCTGGCCACCAATCCCTTGCATTGAATGGACCAACAAAGCTGAGATATTTTCTACAAATGTTAATTTTGTGTTTGTGAGAAAGAAAGTCATACACATCTGGGATGGCATGAGGGTGAGTAGATGATTTTAATTTTTTGGTAAATTATTACTATAAGTGCGTAACTCGTCCAACACCGTTTGTACTACGGACATGAATGATACTTCACACCTTGTGGCGTGTTGAGTTTAGGTGTGCAACTACAATTCTAAGTGATTGAATTTTCCCCTGGTGGTCATTTAATCTGATCCCAAAAACATTTTACAGAAAAAAAAAACCTGGTTTAAAAACAGCATCTGCATTTTCTTTCAACTTCATGTCATTTATTTACAGCAGCGTCTAATGACCAAATGTCCCCATTTGTCTCTTATAAAATATGTTACTGACCCAAGGGGAAATGCAATAGTAGAACATGATGACTTAAGAATGATAAAATAGCTTGTTTGCTCACTATAATCTCTGCATTGAACTTTACATCTTTTTATCAAGCATATTTACAAAAGTCATATTCATCTGTATGCAAAACAGATGACCAAAGAACAAGTAATAGCTGAAAGCATTATTTGACTCTCTAAAAGCAAATCAAGGCGGCACAAAGATTTCGCCAACTACACAAACCCTTTATCAAGTACCCAAATAAATAGTCAAAGAAGTAAAAAAAGTACACATATATACATATATATATATACACATATATATTATACACACACACACACACACACACACACACACAGTACTGTGCAAAAGTTTTAGGCACTTGTGAAAAATTTCAAAGTGAGGCTTTCTTAAGAAATAATGACATAATAGTTTTCAATTATTACGTAATGTCATGCAAAGTCCAGTAAACATAAAAAAGCTAAATCAATATTTGGTGTGGCCACCTTTGCCTTCAAAACAGCACCAATTTTCCTACTCACACCTGGACACAGTTTTTCTTGGTTGTTGGCAGATAGGATGTTCCAAGCCTCTTGGAGAATTTGCCACAATTCTTTTATTTATTTAGGCTGTCTCAATAACTTCTGTCTCTTTGTGTAATCCCAGACTGACCCGATGTTCAGTGGGGGGCTCTGTGAGGACCATGCAATCTGTTGCAGGGCTCCCTGTTCTTCTATTCTATTCTATTCTTTTCGTTTCTATTTGCAAAAGGAATGTTTGGGAGTATAAAATGACACACTAATGTAGCAGATATAAATAACTTTCTTAAGACAAATGTTTCACAAAAACATCTTTTGTGCCTAAGATTTTTGCACAGTACTGTATATATATATATATGTACACCGATATGCCACAATATTAAAACCACCTGCCTAATATTGTGTAGGTCCCCCTCGTGCTGCCAAAACAGCGGCAACCTGCAGATGCTATTCTTCTCACTACAATTGTACAGAGCGGTTATTTGAGTTACTGTAACTGTTGATTTCCTGGTGTTTTTATACACAAAATTCTCTAGAATTTACTCAGAATGGTGCCAAAAACAAAATAAATCCAGTGAGTGGCAGTTCTGTGGACGGAAATACCTTGTTGATGAGAGAGATCAAAAGAGACTTGTTCGAACTGGCAAAGTCTACAGTAACAGATAATCGCTCTGTACAATTGTGGTGAGAAGATTATCATATCAGAATGAACTCCTTTTGTGTTCCACGGAAGACAGAAATGCATTCAGGTTTGGAACAACATGAGGGTCAGTCCATGAGAACAGAATTGTCATCTTTGGATGCCCTATCCCTTTAAAAAATACATTTTTGAGACTGTAATTTCACTTGGTTTAATATTAACAAAAATATGATGGTACTAGTTGCTTGTCTATGTACATATGCCTCTAAACCTGAAACATTGTAAACACCATATGGAACTAAAACATAAATTTGCATTGGACTTTTTCACGCCACTGGCTGCAAGAATATTTGGCTATACATTTGATGACTCACGAGATTAGCTAACATAAACGCTGATGTAGTAATGAGTCAGACGAGGACAGTTGAATTGCTCTCCGCAGTGTATGAAACAGAACTGACGACCACAGCTTGAATATTGTCAGCGTCCACCTGCGTAACGCACAGTGCAAAAGTTCCCATGTTTTTGCCCTGGTTGTCAATCTTAAATTGGTCTCTGGCTGTGTTCATAGATCACAGACGACCGCAAACATTCAAGAGAGGTTAGAATATGTGGAGCGAGGGTTGTTTGTGGTCATACCTTGTTTTTGGAGGTGCGCTGATGCTGCTTAACGATCCTGATTTCAGCGTTGGCTTTGACGGGAGCGCATTGATGTACAAAGAGCCTGAAGACTTACGTTTTATATATGAAAAACAAGAAGAAGAAAAAACAGAAACAAAATGTGATACACGTACAGTGTGAAAGAACTAAGACAGAGCGTCTGTGTTAATCTGTTAAAGGATGTGTGAGTATTTGCATAGAGGAAGCACAGAGCGAGCCGGTTTCCTGCTAAACTTCTTTTTTTAAAGCTCACAGCTGAAGGTCTGGAGGAAGTAAAATATAACATGATGTGACAACAAAGAGATACAGCTGCAGATTCATTCATTCGTTACAACACTTGCCATAGAGGAACTTTTGGATGCTTTTTCACATGATGAAAACAAGCGGAAATTGCTCCTTTCTCTCAAAGAACAGTCAGCTTCTAAAAATCCCAACACTTAACCACAAGCACTGGAACAGTAGTATGTCGGCCCATAAAAGAACACTATATTATAGTATACCATATGCTATTAAAGATCGTTAAACTTTTAAAGAAACAGTTTGTCCAAAAATGGAGAGATATTTTGTAGAATGTTCAAGTGACTCTGACCCTGACACTGTCAAGCGCCAATAATGACAAAAAAAATGGCATAAAAATAGTCCATACAACTAGATTCTAAGTATCTGAAGCCATGGTAGCTTTGTGTGAGGAACAGACTGAAATGTAAGTTGTTCCCAGAAAATCTTGCCCTTCGCAGAAGCTCTCAAATATCTATTTTGGACTTCGACAGTGTTCGTCCCTATTCACTTTCATTGTATGGAAAAAAACAGCTTGGACATTCTTCATAACATCACCTTTTATGTTCCACAGAAGAAAGAAAGTAATACTGATTTTAAATATTTAGAAAGAATTTTCATTTTTGGGTGAAGTTCTTTGTTTTGTCCTACCTCGGTATTATTTTGCTGAGATTGCAAGACCTTTTGAAACATCTGAGCAACCGTCTGATAGACAAATCCATACTGCTCCTGCATAAATTCACAACAAACATGACATCTGACATCAGGATGTGTAAACACCACAGGAATTCACTGAGTGTGGTGAAATATACAGTATCAGACATGGGAAAATGGATATATCCATTGAGCATCCAGCCTTACTAATGTTTAATTAAATGGGTAGATTGTTTAATTACAGTTCACAAATCCATTATGTACTGTAGATTAAACAAAGGTTCAAGGTTCAATACAAAAATTGAGGTTACAGTGAGACACTTACAATGGATGTTAATGGGGTCAATCAGAAAACATTAAAATACTCACTGTTTAAAATGTATAGCCACAAGACATAAACAATATGCATGTAAACATGATTTTAGAGTGATAAAATCACTTACTAACCTTTTCTGTGTAAAGTTATAGCCAATTTTACAACTTCATTACCACAATACTGGTATTAAAGGGGGACAGTTCAACCAAAAATGAAAATTCTCTTATCATTTACTCACCCTCATGCCATCTCAAATGTGTATGACTTTTTTAATCTGCAGAACACGAATGAAGATTTTTAGAAGAAGATGTCAGCTCTGAAGGTCCATACAGTGCAAGTGAATGGTGGCTAGAACTTTGAAGCTCCAAATAGGAGATAAAGTCAGTATAAATGAAATCCACAAGACTCCACTGGTTTAATCAATGTCCTCTAAAGTGATCCAGTTGGTTTTGGGTGAGAACACACCAAAATCAAACTCCTTTTTCATAGCAAATCTTGCCATTGCAGTCTCTAGGCACGATCATGATTTCAAGCTCGGTTATACTTCCTAGTGCTCGGTGCATGTGCAAGTGCTTGATGGCGCTGTAGGAAAAGTAATCAAGCTTGAAATCATGATCGTACCTAGAGAACTGCTGTCAAAAACAAAGGACTTAAATATTGATCAGTTTCTAACCCACACTTATCATATCGCTTCTGAAAACATGGAGTTAAAGACTGGAGTCTTATGGATGACTTTTATGCTGCCTTTATGTGCTTTTTGGAGCTTCAAAATGTTGGTACATTGTCAGGACCTACAGAGCTTACATTTCCTTCTAAACATCTTTGTGTTCAGCAGAAGAAACAAAAAAGTCATAAACATCAGGGACAGTATGAGGGTGAGTAAATGATGTGAGAATTTTCATTTTTGGGTGAACTATCCCTTTAAGGCCATTATGTGCTTTGCAGAAAAAATACAAATAATGTGTTACCTTGGTCTGCACAGCTGACGGTCTCTGTCTTCTAAGCTCTAACACCAGGTCCAAGACATTAAAATCTTTATTTATTTGCTGAGAGAGAAAAGACATAAGTCTAGAATTAGAGCTACTTGAACACCAAACAGAAATGCCAATAGAAGTCCATTTTTACATTCTCTTAAGAAATGTGAGTGGTCCTTGGCCATTAAAACTCACTGCCATAATGCTAGGTTATTGGATTTTGTTGCCAGAGTGTTGCTTTATGGTTGTTATTGGTTTTGAGCATGTTCCTGTACTATCGCTAGGGTGTTCTGGGTTGTTTTTAGGGTATTGCTAGGTGGTTGTCAGGGTGCTCTGTGTGGTCAAAGTCAAAACAGCCTAACCTCAAGTTTCTATGATACTCTGGTTCCTAGATATGATTTGGATTCCTCTTTTCGTTTAAGTGCATGAGATATTTTTACCCGATTTATTGTCTGGCATGAGAAAATCACACATTGCATGGTGAGATAAGTGCTTAAGTTTAATAGGTTCACAAGTCATGCCATTAGTTGAGCCAGAAGTTGAAATGTCAAGCTGGTCAAACAAACAGAGCAATGTATTGAAAATGTCAAAGAACCACAACTCATTTGTGGTCTCTGCACATTAAGACAGGAGGAAGTACATTGATTAAAATGAAACACTTCACCTTTATGCACTGTTAATAGAGATTTGGGTTGGTTATGGAGTTAATACCTGTGCAAGCAGTAGATCGTTGACATAGTCAATGGCACAGATCACCCCTGTTCTTCCGCAGCCAGCGCTGTTAAAACAAGACAAGCCGGCACAATTCCATATCATGATATGATCCATTCTCTCCTGCATCTCAGTTCAGAGGGTCAATAGGGGAATTATGGGCCATATTGTCAGACAGCACCTCTCTCATAAATATAGAGAGAGGGTAATGAGCGAATCTGGAGTCTGGACGTTAACTGTTTTTTTTCCAGCTTCACATCAGGTGCTGAATATTTAACATCTCTCGCTTCATTTAAATGGTGCCATTAAAATGCATGGAACTGCAGAAACACAGGCTGGCCCCGACTAAACCCCAACAACAAGGACGGACACGACCTGATGAATTTTCATAGGCAGATGGGTCATTTGTCAGAGGCGTAGAAAAAAACAGAGCCAGTCATAGAATGAGAGAGATTGGTGTGTGTTTGTGAGATGCAAAAATAATAATAATTGTCTCAATCAGTATTTCTGTCTCATTTTCCAGTAAATTCATATCTTAAAACAAGAAAAATTTACTTGAGAAGACAACATTTTTAACAGTAATGCTATACTATAAAATATTTCAAGATACAAGCTAATAAGAATTATTGAATTGAAGGGATAGTTCACACAAAAATTACAATTCTGTCAATATAAGCCTCAGTCACCATTCACTTTAATTGTATGGAGAACAAGGTGCAATGAAAGTTTACTGGTGGTGACATTCATTTGTGTTCCACAGAAGAAAGAAAGTCATACAGATTTGGCACAACATGAGCACGAGTATTTGATAACTGAAGTTTAATTTTTTGGTGAACTAAACCATTAAGATTATTTTTCTTACCCCGTTGAGATTGTTTTAGTTTTATGTATTAGATTTATGCATAAAACAAGTGTAATTAAGCTCAAATAAACTTAATTCAAGATATATTCTCTTATACTTGTACACAATTTAGCTTTATAAGTAAATTCTTGTTTCAAAAATGTTAAGATATGTTATTATTTATTTATTAAGATTTATTTGTTAACATTTGTAAATTAGGTATCGTGAAAAATGAATATATTTTTATAGCATTTAAGTACTGTATATATTAGCATATATTTATTTTTAAGCATTTAAATTTCATAACAAAATTCCATCAAATTTAACTGTGTAATGTTTAACAAAAGGAAGTGAATAAAACGTAAAATATTTAGGGTTCATTTTATTTTATTCAAAATTACTCACTTTGAATTTAAATGAACTGTGCTTAAAATAATATTTTTTTGAGTGTTGTAATGTATTAGGGCTGTCGATTTAATGCGATTAATTTGCTAAAAAATTATGCGAAAAAAACATTTATGCAATTAATTACAGTATGTCCCCTGCCCATAAAGGAAGATTCCTGAGAAATTCAAGCTTGAAGTACCACCTGTTTTCTCCAGGGGGCAGTAAGAAAAACTTGCCAATGATTGGCTTATTGTCTGAATATTGATATATATATCATTTTATGTTTATGTTGCAACCCATCATAATATATAATACATATATATATATATATATATATATATATATATATATATATATACATATATATGTGTGTGTGTGTGTGTGTGTGTGTGTGTGTGCATAAAATAAATTGTTATTTGAGAGGCTTTCTCAGCAAATATTTATATATGCAATTCATTTGATTAATTAATTGGTACACCATGTAATTAATTTGATAAAAATGTATAATTGATTGACAGCCCTAATTAGTCTACTGTATGTTGAGATACAAAATTTACTAGGATTAAAAAAGACTGTAAAAGTATTGTTCATGGTTCATTCTTGTTAACTAATGTTTACGAATCAAGTCTTTTTGCAGACCTGCAATGGATTACTATAGGGTCCTTCTTGTTGCCCTGATTTTGCCGTGTCAACTCCATCATGCCCAAAATGCCATCCGGCATGTTTGGAATACCGTGATCCGGCCAGGACGTGTACTGGAAATGAGATACATTGCGAGTTTCCTGTGAGAAAAGAATACAGTTACACGTATGTTCTGTACACTTCACAAAAATGGCATGCATGAAATGAGCTAAAATGGGAAACTTTCACATTGAGGCAGTTCCTCATTTGGAACGGCTTCAGAATAAACATTGCTTTACAGGATATTCAAAATTGAATGCACTGCATTTTTGTGGCTGACACATTTCTCTTTAGAAACACAAATGAAAACTTTTTGAAGTGTGCTTTATAAATAACCATAGACTTGACTACACTCTTAAAGGACTAGTTCATCCCAGAATGACCATTTTTTTATCATTTACTCACCCTTATGTCATTCTAAACCCCTATGATTTAACATTCTTCAAATATCTCTTTTTGTGTATCATGGACATAAGAAGGCATACAGGTTTGGAATGACATGAGGGTGAGTAAATGATGAGAGAATTATAATTCATTAATTTGCAGCACCTTAAATTGAAAAAAAAGAACCTTCTCCTTGAGTTGCTATCGTTCTTTGGAGAATAAAAAAAAATTATTGCTGTTTCAGATTTTTTTACACTCTGGGGTTCTTTAAAGCATTTAAAAAACACTTCAAAAATAACTTTAAAACGTTTTTCAGTGACATCATTCTGTAAATCCCCTTTGGTTCTAATTTTACCCTCTATTTGAGGGAATGTGACAAATATTGAGAATAAATAAATTCCAGTGCCATGATGTCAGGTCCCTTTCATATGTACTTCGAGAGCTGGCACACTGGAGACACCAGGGAACACTTACATCACAATATTTTAACACCAACATCCGAACAACGATTTCCTCATTCGGTCGAGACTCCTTAAACTGCAGAAAAAAATAAAGTAATCATTAAGCAAATGAGTGTGTAAATCATGTGTGCATAAAACTGCTTACAAAACTGGCATGTTTCATGAAGTGATGAGATAACATCAATAGTGGCTGTTGTGAAACATGAATATGTGTGATGCAGTTGAGCCCTAACATTTGAATTACAACACTGTTCATATCAGTTTATGAGGAACACAGCGAACACTTACAGTTGAAATAGTAAAAGGACCAAAAGTGATCGCTTCTGTGGTTGGTGCCCAGTAGACCTCACATTTTTTCTAAAAAACAAAACAAAAACAAAAACAAAATGTGTTTAGGTGAAATCAGTTAAAGAGTTATCACAACTAACATGGTTAAAAGGATAGTTAAAGGGACAGCAAAAATACAAGTTCTATTTCATGTACTTTATGTACAGTATAATTCATGTATATTTTTTAAATGCATATTAAAGCAGAAACCAATAGCCTCAGTCACCATTCACATTCATTGTATGGAAAAAAGGTGTTGTCATTTTGCATAACATCTCCTTTTGTGTTACACAATAGAAAGAAAGTCATACAAGTGAATGATGACAGAACTTTCATTTTTGGGTGAACTATCACTTTAAACGTTAAAAATGGTACATGCACAACATTTTAAGGTGCATGGACCCAACATTAGAGGAAAAATGAAGATTACCTTTCCCATCTCGATTTCTCTACATGCCATGATTATGACCTATCAGGAAGAGACAGACCAAAATCAATGCTTTTCGTCCCACAATAGAATGCTTTAATTTTATAATGTGATATTTAGGCAAATAGCTGAAAGCAATTCAGTGAAAGGGAGGTAACGCATATTATATTATATTTAAAAAAAAAATTATATATACTTCAAAAAACACAGTTCACCTTAACATTGTATTGCCAAATCATATGCCAGAAGTCAACCACAGTGTTGTTTAGAGGGCCTTGAGTGGCGATGTACGTTCTGTTCCCTGTGGCACCCTATTGAAGATACAGTAAGAATTGGTCTTAATTAATAAGAAACCTAAAATAAGTCACTGGAAGAGTTCTTTCTATCTATCATCTATACCTTCATCCATCCATCCCTCACTTGGTCCATCGGTCCATGCAATATTCCATCCATCCATCCATCCATTCATACATCCAAATATGCCACTTCTTTTTCTTTTTTTGTTCTTTTTTATTCCATCCATCCGTCCATCCATCCATCCAAATAAGCCACTTCTTTTTCTTTTTTGTTCTTTTTTATTCCATCCATCCATCCATCCATCCATCCATCCATCTATCTATCTATCATCCAAATAAGCCACTTCTTTTTCTGTTCTTTTTTATTCCATCCATACATCCACCCACCTGTCTGTCTGTCTATCTATCCAAATAAGTCACTGGAACAGTTCTTTATTTCAATTCTATCTGTCCATCCATCCGTCCGTCCGTCCGTCTGTCCATCCATCCATCCACCTATCTATCTATCCAAATAAGTTACTGGAACAGTTCTTCTTTTCGGTTTTGTCCATCCATCCATCCATCCATCCATCCATCCATCCATCCACCCATCAATCCATCTATCTATCATCCAAATAAGCCACTTCTTTTTTTGTTCTTTTTTATTCCATCCATACATCCATCCACCCACCTGTCTATATTTCCATCTATCTATCTATCTATCTATCTATCTATCTATCTATCTATCTATCTATCTATCTATCTATCTATCTATCTATCTATCTATCTATCTATCTATCTATCCAAATAAGTCACTGGAACAGTTCTTTATTTCAATTCTATCTGTCCATCCATCCGTCCGTCCGTCCGTCCGTCCGTCAATCCATCCATCCAAATAAGTAACTGGAACAGTTCTTTTGTCTGCCCATCCATCCATCCATCCATCCATCTATCTAAATAAGCCAATTATTTTTTGTTTATTGTAATTTTTATTCTATCCATCCATCCATCTATCTATCTATCTATCTATCTATCTATCTATCTATCTATCTATCTATCTATCTATCTATCTATCTATCTATCTATCTATCTATCTATCTATCTATCTATCTATCTATCTAAGTTACTGGAACAGTTCTTCTTTTCGGTTTTGTCCATCCATCCATCCATCCATCTATCTATCTATCTAGACTCTGATTTCAGTAATTATCCTAATTTTGACACACTGCCAATTGAGGTTGAACCTGCAGCCTTTGAATTACCAGGTTCTTCATCTACCATCTTGCCAACATGAAATGTATGGTTTAAGGTTAAAAATGTTAAAGTACCTTGATGAAGCTGGCATTGATATAATCAGACTCATATTCAGATGTGGTTGGAGTCAGACAGACTCTGGTTTGATCATCTGTGATAGAGAGGAAAAATATCAGTCTTCTGATTATGATTCTCTCATCAGTGTGACAAACATGATTGCGATACTTCATCTTGGTACATAATTTGGAGACTCAATTATGAACTATTATGACAGTGTTAATGGCATTGTGATGAGAAAAAATATGAAATATAGGAACCATAGGTGGCATATTTTGACAGATTTGCTCAAATATGACACTGAATGAAAAATTGTGACGGAGAATTTCACTGCATCACTGTGTCACACTGAGAGCTACTGTGAGTAACGTATGTTTACAAACTGATGAGGTCTGCACTCTCTGTTAAGATCATTTTTAATTCACAATAGTGCTGTGATCAAAACAAATATAATCTAAATGCACCAGAGATTATTCATTTTATCACTAAATATATTTTGTAATATACAGAGTGTATGTATATATATATATATATATATATATATATATATATATATATATATATATATATATATATATATATATATACGCACATTAGCAAAATACATTTAAACTCAGTTTTTTCCCTGTCAGGTCAGTTAGGATCCATCCATCCATCGTCAACCGCTTATCCTGTTCAGTTAGGATCAATATTTTTTATTTAGAATGTGAAATGTCAAAATAATAGTAGAGAGAATTAAGTTTACATACAATTTGTTAGTATTTGGTAGCATTGCCGTTAAATTGTTTAACTTGGGTTAAATGTTTTGGGTTGCCTTCCACAAGCTTGGGTCAGGTTTGAAGGTCTCCTTGCTCAGACATGGTTTTTCAGTTCTGCCCTCAATGTTTCTATGATTGAGGTCAGGGCTTTGTGATGGCCACCCAATACCTTGACTTTGTTGTCCTTAAGCCATTTTGCCACAACTTTGGGGGTATGCTTGGGGTCAATTTCGACCAAGCTTTAACTTCATGGCTGATGTCTTGAGATGTTGCTTCAATAATCCACATAATTGTCCTTTCTTATGATGCCATCTACTTTGTGAAGTGCACCAGTCTCTCCTGCAGCAAAGCACCCACACAACATGCAAACTTGCAAACTGTGGTCTGGCTTTTTTACGGTAGATTTGGAGCATTGGCTTCCTCCTTGATGAGCAGTCTTTCAGGTTATGTCGATATAGGGCTCATTTTACTGTGGATATAGATACTTGTCTACCTGTTTCCTCCAGCATCTTCACAAGGTCCTTTGCTGTTGTTCTGGGATTGATTTGCACTTTTTGCACCAAACTACGTTCATCTCTAGGAGACAGAATGCATCTCTTTCCTGAGCAGTATGATGGCTGTGTGGTCCCATGGTGTTTATGCTTGCATACTATTGTTTGTACAGATGAACGTAGTACCTTCAGGCATTTGTAAATTGCTCCCAAGGACAAACCAGACTTGCTTTTTTTAGGTCTTGGCTGATTTCTTTCCATGATGTCAAGCAAAGTTAGTGCATGTAAACTTCTGACCCACTGGAATTGTTATATAGTCAATTAAAAGTGAAACAATCTGTCTGTAAACAATTGTTGGAAAAATGACTCATGTCATGCACAAAGCAGATGTCCTAAACGACTTGCCAAAACTATAGTTTGCTATTATTAAATCTGTGGAGTGGTTACAAATTACTTTTAATGACTTCAACCTGTGTACACACACACACACACACACCTAAACAGGTATTAATCAAATATGTATAGTTCTTTAAATTTAGATAAAAAAAAAACTAAAATAAATTTCAAATAAAAATAAAATCATTTAAAATTTCTTTTTTGGCTAATTGCCATAATTTACACTGAATTAATTCAGCAAAATGTTAACATTTAGATTTTTCCTTTCAAAATATGCAAAGATTATAAAGAAAATAAAAAATGTGCTTAATAACCCACACTCTCATTAAAGCTCTGAAAGAAACCTGTTGATAAGACGACATACAGGGCAGAATATCCCTATAGCGGTTTTTCTTCACATTTTCTTTGATTCCTCCTGCCTCAGTGGTCAGTCCATAATCATCTTTCATTAATAAACTTTTCTGTCGTACCAACTGCAGAGAAAGAGAAAACACAAAGTTACCAGACTAAAAACAAGTCTACTTTCTTTGTTTTAAATACAACACTAATTTTTCTTCATGGCAGGGTCAAGGGCGTGAGGTTGCACCACACCCTCTGACCACAAGGTGGCGTCCTGATTCTTTTTTGCCTCAATGTACTGTAGTTGTATTCTAAGTAGCATCTGAAAGCAGAACTTGACAGGAGCTGAATATCTGTGTATAAAAAGCAGGCCTGTGCTATTTGAGGATGGATGTGGTTTGTGAAACATAACAAATCCCCATCAACACTTATAATACAATGACCCAACATACAGATACCACAGGCAAGGTCATAACAAGGTAATCTGGGCCCCCAGACTGTATATTGCTCTGGGACCCTTTCCTATTAAAAAATACAGTTTAGAATTTTTTGTGGGATCCCCTGTACCTTTGGGTCCCTAGAATCGATACCACCTTTCACCCCACTAGCTACGGCCCTGACCACAATTGTAACTAGTCTATATGTGCCAAAGTTTAACCTACAAAACAAGTATAATTTTAAGCCATACAAAACCTCTCAGCACGTTGCCATCAATAGAGCAATTCAGTCATGACAACAATTCATAGGCCAACACAGAAGGCTAATTCGCCATGGGTTCCCTCTTATGGGTTTTAGACAAGTGGTTTTTGATTTATGAGTAAAAATAATGTCTGTGGTGAACAATTAATTAAAGAGAGTTTCACGTTTTGTTCTACAACAAATATTGCACAAAGGGATGCAAGATTATGCATGAATCGGACAGCCGTTGATGTCCTTAAGTAGCAGCCTGCTAGCAACCTACACTTTAAAAGCACACATATATATCTCAAACATGTATTTTGGCACCACTGTGTTGTTAAAAAACCTAAATTGCTATTTAAGGACAACAAATACACAAGGATCCAAGTTCACATACTTGATGGTTTGGACAGCCATTGAAGTCATTAGCAACTTGCTAGCAACCTATGTTTTAAAAGCACACATTTATATATCAAACATGACACCACTGAGTTATTAAAAACTTAAGCTGCTATATAAGGACTATAACTACCACAAGGACGTGAGTTTATGTGCTTCACAAACCTGCCAGACAACTGTAGTCTTTAGCAACTTGCTTGCAACGTTCAATTTTAAAGAACACAATCGTATCTCAAACATGAATTTTGAAGCCACTGTGTTGTTAAAAAGCTGCTACATTTATGTTTATGAAGACTACATGACAAATTTGTAGTGCTTAAGTAACAAATTGTTAATAACTTACATTTTTAAAGTGCACAATGGTTTCAAAATTTACATTTAAGGTATTACTGTGTGTAATTTATGGTGTAGAACAAAACGTGAATGTCTCAAAAGACTGCTACATCTCTTCTGAATTTAGGACAACAATCTGAACAACTCTATACTTGCATACATTGAACATATGAAGGCCATACATGGTTGCAAATGGTCTGTATAGAGAAACAGGTCACGTTTTATGACTAAACCTGCTGTCTGTTTTACTTCCATTATCAAATACCAGAAGAAACACGTGTGCATGTACTATTTTCAGTTTGACATCCTTACCCACTTCTGTTTATTTTTACCACAAGCAATACAGCCTGGGCTGCTGTTTCTTTCCACATATGCTTTAAAACCTACCTCTGAACACTGGCCATTGTTAATAAATGACTGTTGATTAGAAACTCAATGAGGAACTGTTGTTATAAATGCCTTCTTGCTTTCACTTATAAAGCCAACTGGGTAAAAAAGCAACAGACACTTCTGTAAAACTGTGGCATATCCTTAGGGAAAACCGCAGCAGAAAATAATTTTCTGGGAAAGTAATGTTTTAAGATTATTAAGTTCACTTGAACACAGCAAGAGTTAAGTCAAGTCACATCACTTAAAAACACAAATGCACTATATGTCATATGCCTGTATACACTGTATGCAAGGAATGTGATATTCTGCATATAAGTGGCTCCCATTTCTAGACTGGCTTTCTGCAGCATTCTCTGAGAAAATCAACTGTTGTCAACAGTTAAACTTTAGTGGAAATAAAATGCTAAGTTATTTGCCAATAAGTATTTCTAGTTTAATTCAGATGCAGTACATTAAATCCTTGCACATACATTTTTTTTTACTAATCTCCACTTGTGACCAGACCCAACCAGTAGGTGGCTGAATGTGAAAGCGAAAGTCACTTCCACTCCAGAATATTGAAGTGAATGTGTAGATTTAAAGTAAAAAAGTTTCTCACCCAAACATATAATATTGCTTCTGATGATAAGGATTTAACCACTGGAATCATATTGATTAGTTTTATGCTGCCATTATGTCCTTTTTGGGACTTCTGAGTTCTGGTCACCATTCATTTTTATTGTGAGGACAAACAGATTTGGGATATTCTTCTAAAAATCTTTGTTTGTGTTCTGCAGATGAAAGAAAGTCATACACATCTGGGATGGCATGAGGGGGAGTAAATGATGAGAGAATTTAAAAAATTTCATATTTTCATGCCTTAATAAAAAAGTACTGTGACGGTACCAGTGATGGTATCAAAAGGTAATATCATGATATTTTAATATATACCATGGTACTATATCATAACCAGATTCATATAGGCTACTGTGGTATTTCCATGGTACTCCAAGGTACTTCAATGAACACTATGGTGTGGAGTTGCATGGTGCCATGTGAGGCTTGCGCGTGTGAACGGCGAGCTCAGCGCACTTTGCTAGTTTTTAATACTTTTTATATCATAAACCGGTGAGATTCTATACACCTTGATCCATAACTGTTCTATGAAGACAATATTTTAAAGAATTCAAAATCCTCGGGCTCCGAAGACATTAAAAGACACTTACGTGCTCAAGCTGATACCCAAGACAGGGCCGAAGACCAGGGACTCAGTTTGGACGGTGCGGCAAGAGAGATTCAGCGTCAACTGTCAAGCATGTTGGCAATGCTGGCGAAGGTCATAGCTGACTTGGGGGATCTTGCTGTAATACATCAATCGATCACTGCCATAGAGACAAAATTCTCTACGGTGGTTACAAGAGTGTCAGACTTTGAAAAACGTATCGAATATCTGGAGTCATTGGAGAGGGAATTAGCTGCTAACCCGCTAGCAACCAAGATAGACAGAAAGCGTTTGGGAAGACTTAGAGAATCATAGTCTGCGAAACAACGTCCGAATTGCTGGAATTCCTGAGAATGAAGAAGGCTAAGATACGGTGAAATTCTTGGATGAGCTCTTCCAGAGTCTGCTCGAAATAACAAGCTGGAAATCAAAGCGAGCTCACAGGGTTCGGGTTCAGGGAGATCTGCTGAGTGTGACAGGCCCCGATATATTCTGGCCAAATTTCTGAGATCATCCAAGAAAGATCTTGTGTTGTGCAGGGCAAGGCATAAAGGAAGGGTTTATTGGAAGAACCACAACATTTTCTTGTTCCCAGACTTTACGAATTCGACAAGAGAGAAACGTAATAGATTCAAGGAATACAAGAAACTCTAACATCAACGGAAGATCGATTTTGCACTGATGTTCCCGGCCAAACTGAGAATATAGTAGATACTAAGGATGGCTACAAAATATTTACATGCCCACAGCAAGCAATGTCCTTCATAAAGTCAATGGAATGAGTAGGTCATTGTTTGATACTTTCAATGCAGCCGAGTGGACTTGACTCACTGAACATTCACTTGTTTGCCTTCTTTGTTTCTTTTTATGCTGTTTCCACCAAGCGGCTGGAGTATGTTTTGTGGAGTAACACTCCTTTGGGACAGTTTGTGGATGAATCTGAATGTTTTTCGTTCTTACACCTCCTATTGGTTGGAGTTTGTTCTGTGGAATATTTCTTGCAAAACATTGGAGTCATTTTTTTGCACTCATGTAACAGCAGAGTGAGCCTGACTCACTGAACATTCACTTGTCTGTCTGAGGAAACTAGGTGCCTTGTTTGTTTCTTTTTGTGCTGGTTCTTCCTATTGACTGGAGTTTGTTTAATAGATTATATTCTGCTGTGTAATTCTGTCTCACAAAATTTGTATAGAAGCACCAGACTTGAGCAATCCAACAGCAAAGTTGTCGGAGGGACTCTCGTAGGCGTACATGGACTGTTTGAGTTTAGAGGGATTGACACTGGTTGGCGAAGTCGTGCGTAGGGTTAATGCGCAAGTTTTTCTTTTTCAGTTTTTTTTTTTTGTTCTGTGGGATGTTCAGGGTTTGTTTGTTGTTCTAATGTTGGAATGCTGTCTTTATTATTTTGTTTTTGACACACAATCTATTTTTTCTAATATGTCAAAAGGTAAAATGTTAATATGAGTGGACTGTCTCTCTCCACCTGGAATGTGAATGGGTTGGGGCACCCCATAAAAAGAAGGAAGGTTATTTATTTTCTTAAATGTAAGAAATAGTATATTGTGTTTCTTCAAGAAAGGCATCTCTCCACACAGGAAGCTGAAAATTTGGGAAGATATGGGGTGGACATGTTTTCTTTAGTGCTGGCTCAAGTAAGAGCAGGGGAGTCATTACATTGATAAGTAAAAATCTACAATTCAAATGTCTCAAACATATTAATGATAAATTATGAAGAGTCATTATTGTTTTAGCAGAACTTCAGGGGCAAAGATTGAATTTGGCTAATATGTTCGCACCTAACGTTGATGATCAGGGCTTTTTTATGGATCTTCAAAGGATGTTGCAAGCCGCTGGCACCCCTCATGATATAATATTGGGAGGAAACTTTAATATTTTGATGGACTCAGTCCTTGATCATAGTGAAACAAAAGTGTATAAGCCCTCTAGAGCAACATTGATGCTTCACATGATGTGTAAAATATTTTTTTTTATCATTCTATAACATTTATTCTAGAATAGATAATTTTTTTTAATATCTAAATAACTCATTTCATCTGTTGTGGATTACTTAATTCAGAACATTTATTCTCAGATCACACCCTGGTGAGTTTAGAGGTGTTGCCACATACGGAGAAAAATAAATCATATAGTTGGCACTTTAATGTATCCATTTTGCAAAATCCTGAATTCCAACAAATGTTAAGGGCTGAAATCAATGTTTATATGGAGACCAACTGGTCCTCAGTAGCCTCTGTTGACATGGCTTGGGAGGCACTTAAAATGGTTCTTAGGGTTCGGCTCATACAGTTTTCCTCATTCATCAAAAAAATCCAAAGCACAAGAACTCGGAGTTGGAAGGGGATATTAAAAGTGCCGAGGCAGAGCTGAAGCACTTTTAATTATGTATCGGAAGGTGGAATTTTGGCTATTCAGGGCAATACAGTCATACTTTGAGTCGAAGACGAAGCAGGGAAGCTTTTGGCTAGATATATAAAGCAGAGAGAGTCTTTTTCTACCATTCCCTCAGAAATCTGCTGGTGGTGAAATATTTACCTCAGCCACTGATATTAATAATGATTTTAAAGAATTCTATCTTGATCTTTATAGTTCCACATCTTCATCTACTGATGAAAATATTAGAAACTTTGTGGAACCATTAGAACTCCCTAAACTAACAACTGAGCAAAATAATTATCTTGATTCTAAGATAACCTTGGACGAGCTTGGTGAGGTAATTAAGGCCTTGCTTACAGACAAGGCTCCAGGGCCAGTTGGTTTTGCCTCTGAAATTTTTACATCTTATGCTACAGAACTGGCTCCACTTTTGTTAGAAGATTATACAGAATCATTAAAGAATTGAAAGCTTCCTCCAACCATGACACAAGCCGAGATCAGTCTAACTTTAAAAAATAACAAAGTTCCAAGCAAGTGTAAGAGTTACCATCCAACTTCCCGGATCCATCTAGACGTAAAAAATATTGTCAAAAATTCTGGCTACCCGATTAAGTAAAGTTATGACATCTCTTATACATACAGGTCAGGTGGGGTTTATTCGGGGCCACAGCTCTTCTGTAACAATATTATGTGGTCAGTGGTGATTGATCAGACTCTGGTCACGGCCATCTCTCTTGACGCAGAGAAGGCATGTGATATGGTATAATGTGATTATCTTTTTAAGATTTTGGAAATATATCGGTTCGGGAATACTTTTAATGGTTGGATTAAGTTAATTTATAAACACCCGGTAGCGGCAGAACAAAAAATGTATTATTTCAGATTATTTTACTCTGGATAGGGGCACCCGGCAGGGTTGACCTCATTCCCCATTATTGTTCTGACTTGCCCTGGAACCATTAGTAGCCATGATAAGAAAGGAGGATGATGTTCCTGGGGTGATGGTGGGAGGTGTGGCGCATATGCTTCTGCTTTACACAGATCATATTTTATAATTTGTCTCCGTCCCTTCTAGATCTATGCCTTGCTTCCACAGAATTATTCATTCCTTTTCTAAGTTCTCGGGATACTGTTATTTTGTCTAAATCCAAAACTTTGGCTTTGAAAGCGTACTACCTGATAACGGCATTTCAACCGGGTGCCTTTCAGTGGCCCAAACAGGGCATTAAGTATTTGGGTATTTTATTCCCAGCAAATTTGTGTGATTTAGTTAATTGTTAATTTTGACCCTTTAATAAAAAGGTTTTTGAGCGATGTGGGCAGGTGGGCTTCATTACATTTATCGATAATAGGGAAGGTTAAAGTTATTAAAATTAATTGTATTCCAAAATTAAACAACCTGCTACAGTCACTCACTAAAGATGTCCCCCTCTCTTATTTCAAGCAATTTGATAGCATAGTAAAGTCCTTCATTTGGAATGGGAAACATCCCAGATTACATTTCAGTAAGATGCATAGGCCGACTGACAAAGGTGGGCTAGGCCTACCCAAGATTTTGTTTTATTATTATGTGTTCATTCTCAGACATTTGCCGCATTGGTCACTTCCACCTGAGAGAGCCCCTCCCTGGTTTTGAACTGAACAGGAACTTCTTGCCCCTATTTCGCCATTGCAAAGCCTTTCTATCAAACTAACCAGAGAAGTTAAATTACACTCCATTATCTCGCATTTGCACTCGGTATGGACAAAAGTGTCCAGAATGTTTAATTCAGACATTTATTTGAATGTTGCCTTGATCTTATGGCTGAACCCCAAAATATGTATTGATAAATCCCCTTTCTACTGGTCAGAGTGGATTGTGATTTTAGGGAGTAGCATACACCCCCCTACAGAGCTTCAACCTCTCTCAAGAGATTATGGGAGAACGATTTAAACTTGGTATTGGAGGAGGGAGAGTCTGCAACTAGAGATGCAAGGATGCGCCTTCTGCAATTCAAGATTTTACATCAATTCTATTGGACCCCCTCTAGATTATATAGGCTTCATCTTAAAGACACACCCACCTGCTGGTGATGCCACTCAGAGGATGAAGACATAACCCATGTCTTTTGGGGCTGTGTTAAGATCCAGGGGTTTTGGTTGAAGGTTCAGAGTCTTGTGTGTGATGTATTGGGCACTCAGGTTTCATTTTGCCCCAGTCTCTGTATTCTTTGCAATGGGGCGGTCATCGATGTTGAGAATAGACACATAAAGAGTTGGGTCCTTACCAGCGCCATGATCGCCAGACACATTATTTTAAGGGGTTGTAATTCGGCTGGAGCACCCTCATTTCAGGAGTGGTGCTCGGAGATGGGGAGTGTGGTGGCCTGTGAAGAAGGGTCATTTAGAAGACTAGGGAAATTGAATTTGTTTATGGAGAAATGGTGATAATTATTATTATTATTTTATTTTTTTTGTAATTTTGTGTGTGTGTGTGTGTGTGTGTGTGTGTGTGTGTGTGTGTGTGTGTGTGTGCTTATAATCATGTATGACCACTGGGATGTTGTTGGGGGCCAGGGTGGGGTGATAGTCAGGGTTAATTGTTGATTTTGTATATTTATGTTTAGTTTTTTTGTGTTCAGTATGTAAATCAGTTAAAATATTGTTCATCAGAAAAAAGAACACCATGGTGTTATTAACATCACAATAGTGTCCAAAATATCAACTTCAACATATCATTGAACTGACATCAACTATAGATCTGTAATGCATTTACACTGTATTTATTTGAACATTTATGCCACACTTAAAATGTATGAATATCATTGCAGTAGAAAAAAAAAGTATCATTTATTTCAAAGAAAGAATTTCACAAAACCATGTATGTTAGGTTTTAAATTATAAAACTGTTCAAAACAAAAAAATGTATTTTTACATGTTCTGGATGTCAAACGTTAGTGGAACATGTCCATAATTGGTATGATGAACTACACATGTGGTTTCTCTATAAGAAACCTCTGTGAACTTGAGAGGAACCGATTTTATACATCAGTTGTATAAACTTGCCTTTAAGCAAGTTGGTTAAAGTAATTGCAGAAATCAGAAAAGTTGTTTTAAGAACAGCTCTTGCATCATATGTTTGCATATATACCACTTGTTTATATATTTTGCAATGGCACTTCATTCACAAGTCCAAATATGTACTTTACCATGGTACAGAGATTGTATCAGATGGTTATACTATAGTATTTTGGTATAAAGTCATCTATCTTAATCTGATTATCATATTTAAACAGTATTTTATATTGGTAGTTATAAACCATTCCAAGGAACTTTAAATATCCAGAAACATGGTAATTCATGCAAAACATTTTAAGCAAGTGAAATCATATTTGAAATGATCTGTTAAGTATTATATAATGTTTGTTGACTTCTACTTTTTACTTATACTGTTAAGTTATTCTAAAGTTCCCACAACAATATATAAATAAAAATAATGAATGCATTTGTTTATTGTTGAAATGACCCACTCACGTTGAACTCGGAAGAGATGAGTTGATCTGCTCTGCTATCACTGTCGGACAGACACCGGACCCGCTCCACGAACCGCAACAGGTGGGTCTCCATCATTAAACATTCACTCTCAACAGCATCTTCCAGTCTAGTCCCAGTAATATTATGATTCTTGACCTCCGTGTCCTATTCTGAGTGTCTAAACAGTCTCCAAAAGAAATTCATGCAGCTCCTGACAACAACAGCAAGACTGTTTCCGTCTTTGCAAAGCAGTTCAGCCAGCAAAAATGGCACGGAGAAGTTTCTCCCGCTGATCTGAGATCTGTTAACAGCGGTCAGTTACCTTCTCGCATCATTTCCAGCGGCGCGTCACTCGCCAGCCGCAGCCACGCCTACTTTCGTACTCTAGCCAATCCGCTGTCAGAACCTCACCTGTTATTAACATGTGGTTGTTGTGATCGCACGAACCAACAACTTTTATTGTCTCGGTTGTAAACGGCCCAGTATCGGATCGGTTAGTTCAAAGTTCAAAATTCACCCAAAAATTATCTCATCATTTACTCAACCCATGCCATCCCATATGTGTATGATTTTCTTTCTTCTGCAGAACTGAAATTAAGAATTTTTAGATGAATATTTCAGCTCTATAGGTCCTCACAATGTAAGTGAATGGGTTCCAAAATGTTTAAGCTTCAAAATCCACATAAAGACAGCATAAAAGCAATCCATATGACTCCAGTGGTTAAATCCATATCTTTTGACACGATATGATAGGTGTGGGTGAGAAGAAGATACATTTTTAAAGAACTACTCCCAGCACGGTAAGGACGATATGCATGAAGAATGGCCGCTCAGAAAACCGAATCCTCCATTCATTAGCACTAACTACCAGAAAGTTTTATATCTCATTGAAGACAATATTACTCTAGAATAGTTATTTTCTTAATAAAAACTTATAATTGTAAGGATTCATTCCTATAAATAAACTTCAGCAGTCTCTTTAAAAAAATTTTTAAATCCTCATCCAGTAATAATTAATGACTGTTGCTGCGTCCGAAACCGCATAGGCTACTGTCACAGTATGCACTGTATTTGATGAAGGAAGCACTTATTTGCTGGCAAAACCGTACGTTTTTTAGGTATGAATGTGAGTAGTATGAATAGATTTCAGACATACTTCATCCGGGTATGTGGGCATTGTCTCGTGACCTGAATATGCAGTATGACGTAAGAACAACAACCGCAAAAACAATCCGCTCAGGTTTTGTTAAACAAGAACCATTTAAAGGGTAACTAAACCCTAAACCAACTTTTTTTAGTTAATGATCTGTAAGCATGGGGCTTTATTAGTACTGGTCATTGATTCAAGTAATTTTTTTGACATTTGTGTATAAAGTGTTTTAATTCTACAATATATGGTGTAAAAACGTCTGAGTGCTGCCCTCTTCAGGTTGAACGGTGGCTACTGCAGTTGAATTTTCCTATTGGCTGTTGCGGTACTTCGTGACGTAAGCGGTGACAGCTGACGTAAGCAGGTTCCAGCTCACCACGCCAGATTCATGTACATGTCGTCTTGCGACCGTGTGAGGAATAATAATAACATAGAGTCTGACAGCAGCTGTCAATTAATCCGTCACTACGAGTCTCAGGTGCCCCGCCCCCGCTCAGCCCCGCACTCGGTTCGTTCCCTCTATCCCCGCCGGGGTCTGCCCACTTTTCCTGCATTTTCAAATATTTCTAGTGGGTGGAGTCAGACTCTGAGCAGGTGTTTAGTTACCCTTTAAGCAGAGGGAACAATTATCTTGGTATATATAACACTTAGAGTTGAGAAGAGCCTTCCAACTCGCAATTCACCGCCGTTCTTTTAAATCCAGTGTTTTGAACATGATGTCGCCTCAGCTTCTGAGGGATTATGGGATTGTTATGTGTCCAGTCGATCCGCACTTCAGAATCTCTCTGGAAATATTAGGTAATCTGGGTACTTCTTACTGATTCATGAATACTGTGGATTCGGACATACTACTCCATTGTCATACTGTTTTTGGCATACTATATTGTAGGGAAGTATGGATATTCGGCCACAGAATGTGATTCTCGCATCTCAGCCAGCTCTGGAAAAAAGCAACAAGTATCATGTGACAGCGCCATCTACGCGTTGTTTCGGTAGCGGTCAGGACCTCTGGACAATAATTTGCACCTGATTAATGATACTGATGAACTTTCCACCATCATTTACTCAACCTCATCATCCAAAATCAGTATTACTTTTATCATCCTTGAAACACAAAATTGAGGGACGAGATGATCGTGTTTGAGGCTGTTTGTGGCTCCGAAAGCACACACAATAGCACCATTAAAGTCGTCCATAACACTCGTGCTTTAGATTTAAATTCTTCTGAAGCCATATGATAGTGTTTTGTGAGGCACAGACCAAAATTTAAGTGTTACTTCACCTCGTCACTCATTTGAAACTGGCGCGCACGCAAGAATGACCTTGTTCACATGAGAGCACCTGACATCAACGCTTTGGGCTGTTGAGAGCTGCGTGCGGTGGATGCAGTGCGGTGCCAGGCAAAAGTTTAAACAAGGTAGAAGAAAAGGAAAAAGAAAATAAAAAAAATGTGTCTGAACAAATACTTTTCGTGAATCAAGTCACTGGAATGCGGGGCCTGGGTAGCTCAGCGAGTGAAGACGCTGACTACCAGCCCCGGAGTTGTGAGTTCGAATCCAGGGTGTGCTGAGTGACTCTAGCCAGGTCTCCTAAGACCAAATGGCGTGGTTGCTAGGGAGGGTAGAGTCACATGGGGTAACCTCCTCATGTTACACTACATGGTTCACTCTCGATGGGGAGCCTCCAGACGCGCTATGTCTCTGCGTTAACGTGCTCAACAAGCCACGTGATAAGACGCATGGATTGAATACTCGGACACGAAGGCAACTGAGATTCGTCCTCCGCCTCCCGGATTGAGTCACCACGAGGACTTAGAGTGCGTTGGGAATTGGGCATTCCATATTGGGGAGAAAATAAAAATAAAAAAGTCTTTGGGATGAACACCCTAATGTTAAGTCCCTTCCAGAGGTTGAAAACCCCTGATCTACAGAACATATCCAGCTTTGTGAGACTTCATTTCTACATTTGTAATATAATCTGTCAAATGTTCATGCACTCATAACTTGAAGGCATTTCTGTATACACTTGAAGTGGAGTGGTAGTGGCTAAAGCACAGGGCTGTTAATCAGAAGGTCATTGGTTCGAACCCCACGGCCACCACTATTGTGTCCTTGAGCAAGGCACTTAACTTAACAAGGCACTTAACTCCAGGTTAAGTTCAGGATTGTCCCTGTAATAAGTGCACTGTAAGTCGCTTTGGATAAAAGCGTCTGCCAAATGCATAAATGTAAATGTGAGTGCAGTTAAGGTGACATGAGTGAGACCAATGTCAACCCATTTGGACATATTACACAGTTTGTAACCACTCTGATCCCCAGACCTTATGTGATACATTGGGTATTCCACACTCACAGAGTCACAGAGGTCCATAGAAAATGTCACAGAATGGAAAACAAAGAGCATAATTCTGGAAACAGAGGACATTCATAGAGGGAAATGAGACAGAGACAACATTCTCAGGAGCAAGAATAAAGGAAGTAGGTAGTTTCAACAAGACAACAAACAATCGTTCAACAAATACCTCAGAAGTTTCTGTTGAGTTTTCATGTAGTTCAGCCCAGCAGCCCAAACCTAATATGCAGAAAAAAGACCCCTTGACTAATTGTTCTGTAGAAATTCCAGGTTTGTACCATTGGAATGAAGATATGATGGCAGACAATGGGAGACAACAAAGTAAGCATGTGTTTTTGCTGAACAAGGCTGGTAAGCCCATCTACTGCTCAAATAATGAACTCCATAATAGTTGGATTAAATAAAGGGTATTAAATGGGTGTTTGCTGCACTTTTGGCTCAGTAAATTGTCTTATGTTTTTTAAAAAAAAATTTTACCATTCATTAAACAAGTTGTGAATTAAGAATTACTAGTCAAATACTTGTCTGGAAAATTGCTAAATTTGTTCCAACTGAGACTTTAGCAAGCCGTGACAGTTCAAATGCAAATGTATTCCCACCAAATCTGTTATTGAGATACAGCGTTTATTATTTTATTACTTAAAAACATTGCAGTTCTGCTACTCTGGGTCTCTGAAGGTTAATTGAAACAGGACTGTTGACATTGTAACTAAAATGTTTCCAAATTAATCAATATCAAATATAATCAAAATTGAATTATATTGAGAGCTTGTGAATCAGAATTCAATCAGGGTGTCGACAGCCATTCGATAGAATTTTTATTTTATTTGATCAATTTCTCCCTGTCAAGGGGGTGCTATGCATGAAGGATGTGAATCACCAAAAACACAACAAGAAGAATGTGAAATTGGAGACTGACTGAAGGGAGGAGAATTTATAGTAAAAAGGACTTAAATATTGATCTGTTTCATTTTGGGGGGAACTATTCCTTTAAACAAACAATGCATTAGACATTTGACTCATTAGCAGAGGCTTAGCACTTTTTGTTTATCTGAATCAGTGGCTTAAGCCATCAAAGACTCCAGATGGCTCTTGATTCCTGATGAATGTCGACCTATTAGCTAGGATTTCCACTGGATTGGGCTAATCACATGCCTGGAATATTTCAAATCTAGCCGGTCACCAATTCTGAGGTGCCTTTTATGTGAAAAATGCATGCAAATAAGCCTGATTAGATCAAAATGATGGCTGAAACCAGAGAAGCATCAAGAACCACAGGATGTTTGAAAAGAGTAGTGTTTGGCTTTGAGCCGCTTTATTAAAACGCCATAAACCGATGGGGCATGGGTAGCTCAGCGAGTATTGACTACCACCCCTGGAGTCGCGATTTTGAATCCAGGGTTTGCTGAGTGACTCCAGCCATGTCTCCCACAGAGCCCGGTACTCAACATCATTGAGTTAGTCTGGGATCCCATAAAGACACAGAAGCAATTAAGGCAGAAGAACTGTGGCAAATTCTCAAAGAAGCATCCTATATCCAGGTGTACCTAGGAGAATTTGTGCTGTTTTGAAGTAAAAAAATTGGCCCGGTTGCTAGGGAGGTTAGAGTCACGTGGGGTAACCTCCTCGTGGTCATGATTAGTAGTTCTCGCTCTCATTGGGGTGTGTGTTAAGTTGTGCGTGGATCGTGGAGAATAGCATAAGCCTCCACATGCTGTGAATCCCCGTGGTGTCATGCACAACGACTCCCGTGATAAGATGCGTGGATTGACTCTCTCAGAAGCAGAGGCAACTGAGACTTGTCCTCCACCACCCGGGCTGAGGTGAGTAACCGCACCACCATAAGGACCTAGTAAGTTGTGGGAATTGGACATGCCAAATTGGGGAGAAAAGGGGATAAAAAATAAAAAAAAACACCATACATGATATGTTTTTTTTCATGATGGTTTGTGTTGACAGATGTTTACACATGACACGTCAGTTGGTGTACACCACGAACATGCATGTACTGTACATGATGTCCTCAAGGCTTTTCTTTTAACCCTTTACACAGCCCAGAAATGGAGAGGCCATACAAAAGCCAGGAGGAGAGAATATGCTTGATGGTTCTGTATCACAACATGCCCAGCCTCATCCACAGCACGTCATGGCCCTTTAAATTAATGTACCATTCAACAAACAAAGAAACTCTGCTGGTGTGGGTATGTGCCATTTCATCGTTAAGCCAGAAATATGCTATTCAATTGTAGAGTAAGTTTCAAGCCTTAGGGCTATACACATTTCTACAGTTACACTAACTTAAAGTTACTCAGCAAGATATTGTGTAAACTGTTGCTCTCAATAGTTGACTGTAGAAGAAGTCAATTTACTAATCTCTCCCTCTTGATCAGTAGGTCATAAGCAAGTTTAAGATGTACGCCTGCTGGTCACTAAGAAATCAGCTGTTACTCAAGTCACTAAACTGCTACGGTGGATTAAAATGGAAGAAGAACATCTCTTTATCTGTTCCCACCCAAAACACCCCACCACACAACCAGGCAGAAGTTCTGCTGAAAGGGGCAGATCATACAGACAGGAAGCATCAGACTGTGGCTTTCTAGCTCCCTTCATAGCCTCCTGCAACCATAACCTCATAATGTTACTTATCAACAAAGCAGTTAATGTTTCAGTTCTGTGTTTTATGGTTTTGAGCTTCATAGCGTACGTGTCAATATTTCATAATATGTAAATCATCCTGCATTTTTGTCAATGTGTGGATTTTTGTGTGGATTTTTTTTTATTATAAATTTGTATTAATGTTTGGGAGATGCATATGACAGCAGCGAACATATATTCCTTTATTGTGTGCTTGCATTCTACCTGTTTAGGTAACTGTCACAAGTCCAATACAGTTACTGTATGTACAAACAAGTATACTGCACAGTAGGGGAGACCGGGGCTAGTTGTCACACAGGGAAGTTGTCACTATTCAATCGACTAGTTAACTATAACTAACATAGCCGGAAGTCGAATTAGTCGCTCACCGGGGCTAGTTGTCACATAGGGAAGTTGTCACTATTCAGCAGTGTGACAACATGCTCCAGCATGTCACACATGGTCAACATGTGTTCAATGAACTGTATCTTTTTTATTGGGCAATAATGGTGGATATGTTTGTTCGATTAGAGCACAAGTGAAAACTGTTGCATAGCGAGGATATCTTCAAAAACAACGCCATAAATAGTTTTCATTTATCAATTAACGTCATACAAAGTCCAGTAAAGATAGTCAGTATTTGGTGTGACAACCTTTGACTTCAAAACAGCACAAATTCTCCTAGGTACACCTGGATATAGGATGCTTCTTTGAGAATTTGCCACAGTTCTTCTGCCTTAATTGCTTCTGTGTCTTTATGGGATCCCAGACTAACTCAATGATGTTGAGTACCGGGCTCTGTGGGGGTCTTACCATCTGTTGTAGGGCACCTTCTTCTTCTTCTACTCAATTCTATTTGCAATGGGAACATTGAAATGTAAAACTGATATTTCCTACTGATACACTAAAAACAGGATATATAAAATAACCATTTTAAGACAAATATTTTGTGAAAAATATAATGCGCCTTAGATTTTGCACAGTACTTTATATATATTTGTGGTTAGGTTGATAACATTTAAAAAAAATGCCGAATCTTAAATCAGAATCAGCTTGAATTTGTATGCACGCTACTTTAAATTATGATGCATTGAACTGGCAACTTCCAGGTAAAATAGTACCAAATCATGTTACTAAACATGTTACTAACCCCTAGTGAGCTGTCTACAGAGACAGCATTTATTTTTTATTTTTGTATATTTTTATCCCCCTTACTCCCAATTTGGAATGCCCAATTCCCACTTCTTAGTAGGTGCTTGTGGCGGCGCGGTTACTCACCTCAATCTGGGACAAGTGTCAGTTGCCTCCGTTTATGAGAAAGTCAATCCACGCATCTTATCACATGTCTCGTTGTGCATGACACCACGGAGACTCACAGCATGGGAGGCTTATGCTACTCTCCACAATCCACACAAGTTACCTTGCACCCCATTGTGAGCGATAACGCTTATGAGACATGGCTGGAGTCACTCAGCACACCCTTGATTCGAACTGGTGGTAGTCAGCGTCAATACTCACTGAGCTACCCAGGCTCCTTGCACCACCTTCTTAAGGCAAGACTTAACTCTCCTTAAAGTAATGCGTAGTCGCATAATATGACGTTTACCTGTATTGATCCAATAAACAGCCTTCAAATTTGTACACAGAAGTGTTAAATAGCCTTGAATTTCAGTTTGATCTTGTTCAATATTGCTTGAAACTGTCGTAATAATAAACAAGATTTAATTAATGATATCCTGTATTTAAATTATGTAAATAACTATATTCAATAACTGTATCTAAAATGAATAAGGGACAATAAATACTTATACAATATAAATTTATTCATTTTAATATCTATTTCATATATGTTGAAAAGCGCTCCGTTAGATCGGTTTCATGCTGAAGAGGTACGTTTTTTACATAATGTTATCTCCCGTAAATGTAAATGAGTGTAAATGCCAACACCATCACATATGTTGAAAGGACTGAAGCCTGTCAACCAAAACATAAGCACATTGATGTTATTAAGTGAGTCTTCTTTTTACTCCGTTACTCCTGGTCGGAGGTTTCCGTAAATATTTAGTTTATACGTAGGGTTACGTCCTACTTAAATGTAATGGTGCAATGCTCAAATATTGTGACTTAATGCCCATTTAGGCCACAACTAGTCTAAGCTGTAATGTATGTATAGCTGGTGCAACCGGCCCCTGGTCAGATGGATCCTTCAAGAGGACACTGCACAACCCCTCCCTGTCAGACAAACTTACTGGATGCCACCACTTACTCGACTCTAGCCACCCCTTTGCCACCCCTGGCAAAAAATCCTGTACACGCCCCTGAGGTAGTCCTATCTCATCTGCCCAAATAGTATGCACTATGTCAGTGCGCCATCTGCAGGACAGGTGCGGAACTAACACACGGATGCGTGTCTGTCAACAAGCCAAGTTGCTCAGATGAGAAGATGGGAGAAACCAGAAAGTTGCAGCTTTAAGCCTCATATTATCAGAATGGCACGTCGTTTGGCCACACAGAGCTGTTAGAAAATACAGTAATTGAGGGGACAGTGTTACTTTATTCCTTCTAGCAGTGTTTTGCTATGGTTGAAGATGGCGCAAGCACTGTCAGAAGAGGAGTTCCACCGCATGCAGGTACATATCTCTTGATTCACGCTTTTAATAGGTCTCTTATTTAACCTGTAATAAAGACACGAGACTATTGATGTGATTTGAAACGATTTTGAGTGGGAATATGTGTAAACCTGGCTTTATCGGGGCTGTATGCATGTTCATCCTGTGAGGCGGAGGGAGGAGGCTGTTAGCTTTAGCTGGTAGCATGCCAAGTTCACTGTTAACATGCTGGAAAATTGTTTTATGGACAACTACAACGGGTTTCTTGAATTAATTATCTGATTTAGTCAATAAAATTACTTTCTGGCGAAATTACACAAAATAAAGTGTCTATTTAACGAGCCTGTGATACATGTTTACATGCTAGCGTGCTAACCTGTTATTTATGGTCATTAGTCACCGTTAGCACAGTACGTTAAAATCCTAACTAAAGGTCTGTTTTAAAATATAAATGTATGAATTAAAATGTTTTAAGTTATGTGTCCAGGCAGTGATGCCAATATCAGGCTCTTGGATGTAGCCTTTGTCTTGTTTTGCACTAGCATGCTCTTGTTTACAAGCTAAAATGCATCTAATATTCAGTTTCATAGCAACCAGTTTGCTAGATTAAATGTTTCCATTACGTAATCAAACCCATAACATGTTACGAATCTACATATTAACTGGCCTTAAGGGAGTCATATGACGCTACCATCATGTTATATTATGTTATATTGTTGGGTACCATTGCCCACAATAATCTGTATTGAACAAATCAAAGTTTTAACCTTTTTATTTAAATTTATGTCAATTTAGGCTCAGCTCTTAGAGCTCAGAACGCAAAACTACCAATTATCTGATGAGCTGCGAAAAAATACAGCAGGTAAGTCGAGACTGTTAAATTCAACCTTTATTTATTTATTTATTTATTTTATTTTTCTCCCCAATTTGGAATGCCTAATTCCCTATGTGCTCTAAGTCCTTGTGGTGTAGTGACTCGCCTCAGTCCGGGAGGCGGAGGACGAATCTCAGTTGCCTCTGCTTCTGAGAGCGTCAATCCGTGCATCTTATCACACGGCTTGTTGAGCACATTACCGCGGAGACGTAGCGCGTGTGGAGGTTTCACGCTATTCTCCGCAGCATCCACGCACAACTCACCACGTGCCCCACCAAGAGCGAACCATATTATAGTGACCACGAGGAGGTTACCCCATGTGACTCTACCCTCCTTAGCAAAAGGGGCAATTTGGTTGCTTAGGAGACCTGGCTGGACTCACTCAGCATGCCCTGTATTCAAACTTGCGACTCCAGGTGTGCTAGTCAGCGTCTTTACTCGCTGAGCTACCCAGGCTCCCAAACTAAACCTTTATTAATTCAAAACACGGGATAACACGGGTGTTTTATTTATTTTTTAACCCAGCAGATTGTTACCCAGCAGTTCCTCATAACCACACTTCTGGTTAGATAAAAGATAATTTATGTGTTTTGCCAAAATAGTGCATATCTGTACTTTTTTTTATTTTTACATTGTCTGTGCTTATTTGGGATTAAAATTGGCTTAATTCCGCAGAATGGATTTAAATATGGTAAATTGTGTTAAACGGAGCTGAGAATACTACACATAAACACAGGCATTGAAAGACAAATACACTGTATAGCATCAAATAAAGTGAGTTATTATCTTGTTTCTAGATATTATCTGTTTTAACTGTTTTTCAGAGCTCAACAGTGTCCGTCAGAAGATCTCGACCTTGGAGAAAGATTACATCAAAGCACAGAAGGTGAAGACTTTCATCAGTTTTTCACTCATTGCCATGAGATAAAGGTCAGGTCTTGCTGCAGGCCTCTGTTAAAGGCCTTATTCTTTTTCTTTGTATGCTGTTTTCTTGCCTTGTTTTTTAATGAGCTCTGAGTAATTGACTGTGCAGGCGACTGCATGTCAGTTTTTGTGCCCCATTTGCACACTTTTCTACAGTGACTGAACCAGTCGGTTGATTAAGTAATTTCCTGGTCTTGCACTTAGTTAAAAAATTCTTCCTCTAATTGGGCATGAAGAGTGATTGCACTGTGATGCAAAATCACTTACACTGATCATGTTGTAATGCTCAAAATATAGGATAGTACAAAATGTCCATGACGCAGCATTGCCTGAAACACTCAAGAATGTGTTGCAATGATGCACTGATCCCTCAACTCCAGGGTTTTTCAACAATAGGCCAGTTGTCAGATATTTAAAACACGTACGGTGCATATAAAGTCCATTAGGGACCATTACTTCTGTTTTGCATTGTTTTGAAGATTTTGAACAAACTGAAAGCCCAAAAAAAAAAATTTATTAAAGAAGAAATGTGTAATAATCTGCAGTATTTCTTCGTATAAACATATAGTGGTGTATTCAAATATATATAACTCCATTTGTGAAATAATTTATTTCAAAAGAGATAAAAATGTAAATGAATAAAAATGTAAATAAATAATATTATAAATAATTTGCCAATGTAATTAATACATTTTAAGAATAAGTTATAGTAGCTTTCAAATCTATAGAAAGACTCAAAAATTGGATTTCTTTTAATAATTGAGGTACCTGGGTTGGCTGTGGGTCTGTATGGGGTGTTCATGGATCTTTAAATGTTGGGAACCCATGTCTTAGCTTAAAATTGCTTTCAATGTGCAGGTGACTGACAACATGGAGGCAATTGAAGTGTCATGGTTTTGTACTTGTTGCCATAGGGAAGGAAGTTGTCCATTTGCTAGTAAAATCTGCTTTTTTCTGGGGATACTGCCTTTTAGCAGTATTTTATTGCTTTTAAATTGTACTTGATTTGACTTCAGTTGTGATGTTTTTTTTTTTTCTTCTTTCTGTTTTTACCCTCAGGCTTTGAATAAGAGCAAGAAAGCCCAGGTGAGTTTTCTACAGTAAATGAAAATAAATGTGTTTCTTTTCTCATCAACAAATTGTGGTTTGTTTGGGCATTCAAAAAGTGATTCAAAATTAATTTATCTTCGAAGAATCTTAGGTTTTCTTTTCATGGAAAAATGTTTAGTTACATTTTGCTGTTCATCATCACTGTGTCTTCATCTTAGTTTTAGAAATTAGGGTATTTTCTAATGTAAATGTTTCTAAGTAAAATTTTTATCATCCTGATTGAAATCCAGGAATTAATTTTTGTGCCAGATAAATGCTCTGATACTGCAAAAATAATTTATTTCATCTGATAGATATACAGTGCATCTGGAAAGTATTCACAGCACTTCACTTTTTCCATATTTTGTTATGTTACAGCCTTATTCCAAAATGGATTCAATTAATTATTTTCCTCTTAATTCTAAAAACAAAATCCCATAATGACAATGTGAAAGAAATTTGTTTGAAATCTTTGCAAATGTATTAAAAATAAAAACAAAAAACATGTACTGTACATAATTATTCACAGCCTATGCTCAATACTTTGTTGAAGCATCTTTGGCACCAATTACTGCCTCAAGTATTTTTGTGTATGATGCTACATGCTTGGCACACCTATTTTTGGGCAGTTTCTCCCATTCTTCTTTGCAGGACCTCTCAAGCTCCATCAGGTTGTATTGGGTGCCTCGGTGCACAGGCCTTTTCAGATCTCTCCAGAGATGTTCAGTCAGGTTCAAGTCTGGGCTCTAGCTGAGCCACTCAAGGACATTCACAGAGTTGTCCCGTAGCCACTCCTTTGTTATCTTGGCTGTGTGCTTAGGGTCGTTGTCCTGTTGGAAGATGAACCTTCGCCCCAGTCTGAGGTCCAGAGTGCTCTGGAGCAGCTTTTCATCAAGGATGTCTCTGTACATTGCTGCATTCATCTTTCCCTCGATCCTGACTAGTCTCCCAGTTCCTGCCACTGAAAAACATCCCCACAGCGTGATGCTGCCACCACCACCATGCTTCACTGTAGGGATGGTATTGGCCAGGTGATGAGGTTTCCTCCAGAAACGACGCTTGCCATTCAGGCCAAAGAGATTAATCTTTGTTTCATCAGACCAGAGGATTTTGTTTCTCATGGTCTGAGAGTCCTTCAGGTGCCTTGTGGCAAACTCCAGGCGGGCTGTCATGTGCCTTTTACTGAGGAGTGGCTTCCGTCTGGCCACTCTACCATACATGCCTGATTGGTGGAGTGCTGCAGATATGGTTGTTCTTCTGGAAGTTTCTCCTCTCTCCACCGAGAAATGCTGGAGCTCTGTCAGAGTGACCATCAGGTTCTTCGTCACCTCCCTGACTAAGTTCCTTCTCCCCCGATCACTCAGTTTGGCCGGGCAGCCAGCTCTAGGAAGAGTCCCGGTGTTTCCAAACTTCTTCCATTTACGGAAGATGGAGACCACGCTGCTCATTGGGACCTTCAATGCTGCAGAAATTTTTCTGTACCCTTCCCCAGATCTGTGTCTCAATACAATCCTGTCTCGGAGGTCTACAGACAATTCCTTGCACTTCATGGCTTGGTTTGTGCTCTGACTTGCACTGTTAACTGTGGGACTTTGTATAGACAGGTGTGTGCCTTTCCAAATCATGTCCAATCAACTGAATTTACCACAGGTGGACTCCAGTCAAGTTGTAGAAACATCTCAAGGATTATCAGTGTAAAGAGGATGCACCTGACCTCAATTTTGAGTGTCATGTCAAAGACTGTGAATATTTCTGTACATGTGATTTCTTTTTAATTTTTAATACATTTGCAAATATTTCAAACAAACTTCTTTCAAGTTGTCATTATGGGATATTGTTTGTAGAATTGAGGAAAATGAATATAATCCATTTTAGAATAAGGCTGTAACATAACAAAATGTGGAAAAAGTGAAGCGCTGTGAATATTTTCCGGATTCACTGTATATTTATAAAGAGATTGCACCTTTAAATAGCTTCAATGTAGTTGGGTACTTTTTCTGGTAGCTACTAGCTTGTAGTGTAGTTAAAGGAATAGTTCACCCAAAAATTATTTACTCTCATAATTTACTCACCCTTATACCATCTCTTACTCATATGACTTTCTTTCTTCTGTGGAACACAAATGAAGACATTTTCATAGGTTTATTCTCTTTATATCTATATAATGCAACAACATGGAGTCCAAAACATCCAAGCTCAGAAAGGCAGCATGAATGTAGTAATCCATAAGACTGGAATGTCTTCGGAAATTATATGATAGATTTTGGGTGAGAACAGACCAAAACCCATTTTCACTCAAAATCTTGACATCTGCGGTCTCCTTGGCACGTTTATGATTTGAAGATCTATAACACTTCCTCGCACTAGAAGCATGTGTATACAGTGCTTGCACATGTCAGAGTTACATTTCTGTCTGTACTCGCTGAAAACCGATCATATTGCTTCAAAAGACTTTGAATAAACCAGGTACTAAAAATTAAATGTTTTTCGTTTCAGATCGTTCTGAGAAAACATTGTATTTGTTTTCCGTTTCAGAATTTCTGCAGCCTCATTTGCAAGTGTTAATCCGTTAGAACAAAATACAAGAATGGTTAATAGCTTTCTTTTTAAAATGACAGTTCTCTGTGCTAAGGGGTTGGTGAAATACCAATTGCATTATTGCCAGTTCTTGCAAGAGAAACAAGCAACCTGGTATGGAAAAACAAGCCAATTGCCTCACCAAAAATAACTGAAAATAAGCAATATTTGTTTTCCCTGTGTGTTGGATTTGCCAGCATAGAAATCAAAACAAGCACAGATTTAATTAACAGTTAAGAATAATTTTAATTGCAGATCTGCTTCTCGGTCAAAACCCAGCAGCATCAATTCTGTATTAATGCATCACACCTAACAATAATTCAGTGAAGACTTGGAAATAACTGAGAAATACACTGATGAGCCAAAATATTATGACCACCCATAGGTGAAGTGAATAACATTGATCATCTCCTAACAAGGCCACATGTAAAGGACTGGGTAGATGGTAAACAAACAATGAGTTCTCGTAATCAATGTGTTGAATGCAGGAGAAGTTGGCAGGAGTAAAGACCTGAATGACTTTAACAGGGGCCAAATTTTTATGGCCAGACGACTGGGTCAGAGCATCTCTGAAATGGCAAGGCTTGTGGGCTGCTTATGGTCAGCATTGGTGAGCACCTGGGTGCCCAACACCCTGTCAAACCGGTGACAGGCTGTTGGATGCCCTAGGCTCATCGATGCACAAGGGCAACAAAGGCTATCCCGTCTGGTCCAAAACCGACTGGAGGTCTACTGTGGCACAAGTCACAGAAAGGTTTAATGATGGTTAAGGGATGAATACACAACACACAGTGCATCGCACCCTGCTGCCTATGGGGTTGCGTATTCGCAAACCAGTCAGAGTACCCATGACGACCCCTGTCCACTGTTGAAAGTGCCTACAATGGGCATTTAAGCGTCAGAACTTGACCTTAGAGCAGTGGAAGAAGGTCGTCTGGTCTGATGAGTCCCATTTTCTTTTACATCACATGGACGGCCTTGTACAGGTGTGCCATTTACCTGGGGAAGTGATGGCACCAGGATGCATTGTGGGAAGACAATGAGCAGGAATGTGATGTGCTGGGCAGCTGGGAAACCCTGGATTAAACCACTCTGGTCGTTTGGATTACCTTTATGATGCCTTTATGTCCTTTTTTGAGCTTGGATGTGTTGTATGGATGTGACTGCATCATATATCTTTAAAAATATCTCTTGTGTTCCACAGAATAAAGATACCGGTAGTCATTAAGGGTGAGTTATAATTTTTGGGTGAACTATTCCTTTAACTACTTAAGCTACTTTAAGAGTAGCTTAAATCTTGCGAAGGTACAGTTTCAAAGTCACGTCCTCAACACTAAATCCAGACCACTATGGAAAACAGGGTTTCCATTAGATGGTAAATACAGTTTTTTGACCGCTTAAATGTCCCAATGTTCCAAAAATGTAAAAATTAACCAAAAACTATTTTGGTTATTTTAATATTTCTTTGTAAACTAAAAGATATGTGGCAAATAGCAGTTTAGCTTTTGGCTTTGACCTCTGTTTTTGTTTTGAACTTTTTTTTTTTTTTTTTTAATTAGACAGATTCTATGACTGTCGTTTTTCTTTAATGGAAAAGCAGCTATAATGAACAAACATTTATTGTTCATTTGACTTGATTGTGCCATTACTATATGACATGCGCAGTTTATTGCATTAAAGGGCAAAATTACTGGATTTTTTCAAATTTGTCCGGTAAACTTTATAATTCCCGCACACGTTGGCTATCATCAACATTTCTTAACAGAAACTCAGATGGACAAAATAATCACAATGATTGATAACCATATCATACAATATCTCTTTTTCAGGAGGTAGATGCCTTACTCAGTGAGAACAAGATGCTGCAGGGCAAGTTACACAGTCAGGAAGATGATTTCAGACTGCAGAACAGCACCCTAATGCAAGAACTGTCCAAGGTGCTGACAACACACAAAGATCCCCCATTTAGCCTTAACAGACTGTAGGGGCAAGTGCTGTTAGTGAGCACCTATTGACAACACATACACACATACACCCAGGTGCATATAAACTACCATGAGATATACAGTTGTAAGTGCCATGGGTACAAAGGATGTTTTAAATAAATGTTTCAGGTTTGATACAAGTTATGCTTGAGTGCATTTGTTGCATCCATGTTATGTTTTCTGTTACTGTAGAAATAATCTCTCAACTCATCTCTCAGTTTGAAAAAGCAAACAAAAATGCTTGCAGCAATTCAAATATTAGTGATGCGCTATTAACCATCTCACATATGGCTTTCGACTCTGGTCTTTCTCCTGGAAGGGATGCCTTGGGAGATCCCAGTTAGAAAGGAATGGGACGGGACCTCAAGACGAGTCAACTAATGTCCCGTTCCATATTGCGCTGCACATGCTGGCGCTCCTCCTGCCAACAAGACCAGAAAGGGATGTTATGTACCTATACCTATCTTTTTGGGATCATTGTAAAAATTATGTCAGTAACACGCAACCAGAAGTTTATCCTGCTAGAAAAGGTGTCCAACCACTAAATGCTGATTTAGACAACATCACAGCTTACATTTTTTTTAGTATGAAAGTATTAATATAGTTGCTTAAAAAGTATAAGCAGCTTTGCTCCTGTAAATATATTCAAGTAAGCATAATTTTTGGTTTACAGTTATTTTAGCAAACTGAGAGATGAGTCTAAATTTTTGGTGTGGTAATTGTGTGGCTAATTGACAACATCAACTGCATCAATCCTTTAACTATGATGATTGCCATTTTAGGGCCTGTTACGTGTTTTTACATGAGAATAACAACAGTTTTATTTTTGTTTGCCATGTGGTGGTGAAGTTATGTTCCCAGATCGAGCAGTTAGAACTAGAGAATCAGGGGCTGAAGGAGGGTCAGGGTTTGGAAAGACCTGTCTACAGCCCCACTTCTGGTCCAATAGATGCTGAGCTCCTGCGGTTACAGGCTGAAAACTCTGCCCTGCAGAAGAAATTAACAGGTAAGAGGAACTAATTTCTGAGAAATTTGGACATACAGTCTTCACTAATTAATTTTCTTACAGAAACATATAGATATTGACTTAGTGTTTTGTGTCTTATGTATGCAGCTCATCAAGAACGTCCAGATGTTAATGATGGTAAAGCAGTGCTCGTTGATGGATCAGCCGACACTAATGGTGTCCAATCCGATGCCAGTGGACACAGTGAGGAGACTGCAGCCCTGGACAATGACCAGCTTGACCAGGTAAAAGATAATGGGTTTGAATCTTACTGTGGGTATGCAATGGTGAACCACACAGTGGAGGTTCATTGTACAGTAAGTGAATAAATATAAAGTCTTTGTTCTTTGTGTGAAAATAATGCTTTAAAAAAATGCATGCCTTAGCAAACACTACTAATAAGTTACTTTCTAACAGTTTTAATGTTTTGAAGAATTGACCATGAAGCTCTACCTATACAGCTTTCTAAAAATGCAATGTGGACACACACGTGCACATCAAGAGCACGTGTGTGTCAGGAGGTCAGGAGATACCTACATTTGTATTACTCAAGTCTGAAGAAATATAAAGACCTCTTTAAAAATTGTCCGGCATCTTATAGCAGTCGTAGTGCACATGCACCAACCACCTGTGTATGCGCTCTGTCAAATGAAGTATACTGTGACAGGCTCGCATTTGATTGAACGCAGATGCTGAGCATCTGTATCAAAAGTATACTTGGGGGTTAAGCATTGTCATGTGCTTGTCCTTCGGACAAGTGAATTGGAGGAAAAAAGTAACTTGTGTGAAGATAAAAAAAAAAGCCTTCATCACCATAATTTACAGCTAGTAGGGATCACATTAAGATACGATCAGTACAGAAAGGTAGTTCAGTCATTACTCACCCTCATGTCTATTTCAATTTCACTCTACTGTGGAACACTAAATATGATTTTCGGCAGAATTTTAGTCTTAGTCAATATTTACTGTCATGGCATCTTTTTTCCATACAATAAAAGTGAATTGTGACTGAAACTAACATTCTCCCTATCATCTCTTTATTAGTTCCATGGACGATAGAGTTAAGTCAGACAGGTTTGGAACAACATGAATGCTAGTAATGATTCTAGAATTTTCAGTAACACTTTAAAATAAGGTTCATTATTGCATTAACATTAGTTAATGTATTAGGTATCATGAACTAACAATGAACAATATATTTTTTCTGTATTTATCTTTGTTAATGTTAGTTACTAAAAATATTAAAATACTAAAAACATTTGTTCATTGTTTGTTCATGTTGGCTCATAGTGCACTAACTAATGTTAACATATACAACTTTTTTTATAAAAATCTTATTTTTTTATATATGCTGGAATTAACATTTAACCAACATTGTTAGTTCATGTTAACTGTTTGTGTTAACTAACGTCAACAAGTGGAACCTTATTGTAAAGTGTTTTCGTATTTAAATTTTTGAGTAAATTATCTCTTTAAGAGTACGAAGACATAATTTACCCCAAAATGAAACGGGTTAATTTTCTCTTCAAGAGTACATATTGACAAAATGCAGTGAAAATGTTAACCGATAAAATCACGAGGAAACCCTGCTGCCAAATCTGTTATGATGTATATTGAAAACAGATATGTATATTAAAGATAGATCATATATTTTCATTTTATATTTTATTAATGTTATAGTATTAATATAATTTTTTATGTATACTGTTACTTAATTAAATTGATTCACATAGCAGAGAAAAAACCTCAGATGCAAACTTCAGATGGAGCTCTAGAAAGATGAGAAAAGTAACAGATCTTCAGTATGATGCATAAGTATGTTTTAAGCGTTTCTCTTCTCTCTACAGATGGTAGCATTACACAAAGCATTTTTGAAATTTCTGCCTTTCTAGCTCTATTATGAGGGAGCACCACGATGTAACTAGACAAAGTTAGAATGCTCCAACGTTGTGCGCTTGCGATGAAGACAGCTTTGTTCATTATAAACAGGAGCTCACTTACAGTGACGTGGTACAACACCATTCGCATGGCCTATTAACAGGTTTATATCTGTAGCATCTGAAGTCAGTAAATATGCGCTTCCCCACTGCGGGCGCTCACGAGCTGCTGAAAACTGCACGAGAGAAGGAGAAATTGGGAGAGAGAGGGACGCAATGGAGGGAATTCCCTGCATTTTGAACATGAAACGTATGGGAATGATTAATATTGTGCTCAATACCTGCACTTCCATGCTGAATTTCAGGCCCCCCGGGTTATTTTTTTGTTATTGAGGTTTTAATCAGGCCACTTGTCCAGCCGGGCAAGTAAAATTCTCTTCAACTTGCCCCTTCAAAAATCAAATTGTCCCAGGCAGACAAGCGTCAGTGTCGAGCTATCTATACACTAACTAGTGTACTCTTAAAAGTGAATACGTTTAGCAGATGTACGCATTAAAGTCTCTCTCTCTCCAAAAATGGACCAAAAATATTGACGTCTCAAACAGCACAACACTGATTTTATTTTTCCAATCTACTGCTCTCTAGAATGACAGTGTCCTAGCAAGTAGCTAATTACAGTTCATGGCTGTGACAAAGTAAAGCTTTTTGGCGATTTAAAAAAAGGGGGGATGATCGCTTTGAAATGTCCCAGAGTAAGTCAACAGAGGAAAGAAAACTGCTCATCAAGCAATTTCATGTGGTTTTAGGGTCTTTTACCATAGGCTCCATCATATATCTCCATGTATTGTATGAAGAGAGCTGTATCGAAGGAGTCTCAGCAGTAAAGACGCTGACTACCACTCCTGGAGTTTGCATGTTCGAATCCCAGGGTGTGCTGAATGACTCCAGCCAGGTCTCCTAAGCAACCAAATTGCCCCGTGGCTAGGGAGTGTAGAGTCACATGGTGTAACCTCCTCGTGGTCACTATAATGTGGTTCTTACTCTCGGTGGGGTGCATGGTGAGTTGTGAGCATATGCCACGGTGGATGTCTCTGCGGTAATGCGCTCAACAAGCCACAAGATAAGATGCGCGGATTGACAGTCTCAGACGCGGAGGCAACTGAGATTCATCCTCCGCCACCCGGTTTGAGGTGGTTCACTATGCCACCACGAGGACTTAGAGCACATTGGGAATTGGGCATTCAAAACTGGGGAGAAAAGGGGAGAAAAATAAGAGAGCTGTATCCTACTGAATCAAGAATTTAAAATAAGTCATTTTTGTTAATCGCATCTTTCCCTCACAAATAATTTTAAAATCAGCTACAATAATTGAGTAAAAAAGCTTGTTAAAATGGGATAAATTGTGGGGTTTTTTTTTGTGTGTCTTTTTTGTGTCTGAAGGCTGAGGGGCAGAGCACTAAACCGGAACAGCAACATAATGACCTGAGCGGTGAGTACATCTTTCTGACAACTTATAACATTGTGAACTTTTTCAAACTCACTGAAGAGGTGAGTACAACCAATTAAGTTTGTTCTGTTTCCTTAAACAGCAGCATTAAAGGGACACTACATATGTTTTCTTGTTTCATTTTTTATAATGAGAAATTAATAAAAGACCTATTATTTAGCCAGTACATAGTCTTTGTTCATTACTACAGAGTCACTAAAGCAAACCTTCAATAATGTTCAATTCAAAGCTGTCATGTTTGATATTGCAGGAACTTTCAGTCTTCTGGCATTTGTTGTTGTAAACCACAGATGTCAATATTTCCAGAATTCCGTAGTGTTCCTTTAATTGCACAATGTTATGTGCTTGACTGAGCATCATTTGAGCACTGCTCAATAGAGCTGTTGGAAAAAATCATTTCCGCGATTCATACTCAAACGAATCGATTCTGAGTTCAGTTTCATTCACAGCAGAGCAGTAGTGTGTGCCAAAGACAGACGTGGAAACAAAGATGTGAGTTAAGTGCACACACTAAGTGCACAAACACGACTGTTTTTAGACCAGCTGTATCAAACACTTGACCATTTGTGCCCAAATGAAACTACGATCTCAAAATTCTTTCACAAACCCACACACATAGCAACGGGAGAGTTTATTCGTGATAAGAAGCCAACAAACAACAAAAAAGATGGGCTCGCACCCATAATTGCACTGATTTGCACAAAACGGGGAAAACACAGAGGAAAATAATGACGAGGCAGCGGTTCGGGAGATGTTGGTGATGTTTTAATTTAATTATTTTTTTCTCCCCCTGATGCCTTTCTCTACTCTTGCACTCTCTCCATTTCATTGGCTTTAGTCATAAAGTGCAAACAGATAGAACTTAAATTAAAATGAATAGCATGGCATAGATTAATTTGAAATACTATTAAATTATTTACAATGCTTAAGCAAAAATACAAATAATAAAATAATCAGTTGAAGTAATGAAATATTCAGTGTGTTTTGATGGAGAACCAATATTTGTTTTGTGCTTTTAAGAGATTTTTTTTATAAGGTTTTAAAGAAAGAAACTGAAAAACTGAGATACCATTTATTTAATCTTGTGGATTGTCCATGTTTTGTTCACAGATCATACTGAATGTAAAAGACTAGTTTATTAAAACCACTGTTGAATAAAAACAAAAACAAGAAATGGGAAAAAATTGTGTAAAAAATTCATTTTGAAGAAAAAGAAAGATATTGAAGGACAAGATGCATCTTAATAATCACATCGTTACCCTTTGAATTGTCATCGAATCGTGAGGCCAGTGAAGATTCACAACTCTACTACTCAAACTCAAGATGATTTGGGGGTGGGTGTCATGTTTTTTTTAATAACTTTTAACTTTGGGTTTCAGAGGTGGTGTTAAAGCTTCAAACAGAGATGGAGGAGAAATGTTTACTGAGGGAACAGCTTCAGGCACTAGAGGTAAAAACACAAGTGTTACCCTTTAAATGCTCACTCCAGCAGAAATCCGACAAAAGGACAGTACTGAACACTAGGACTCATTTTCACTTACTGTGGGTGCTATTTTGGTCACATTCAGTATCACCTTGCACCCCAGAATAATTCATATCTATGTTTAATTGTATGTGATTTCTAATTTAAAGGGAGAGTTTACCGCAAAATGAAAATTATTTAATCATTTACTTAAAGTTTTAAAGAATGTTCATGCTTTTCTTTTCCATACTATGAAAGGAGATTGAACGGCTAACAATGCTGTCAATTTCATTGTATGGAGAAGGTTTGATGGAAGAATCAACATCTTAAGATATTTTATAATTAATTGTTTAATTTATCGATTTCTCAAATGATTAGTAATTGGAACAAATGAGTACCTATGCACAAGACCTTTCTTGGTGTAATTAAAATTCCTCTTGGTTATTCAGGGGTGTGTTAAATTGTGGGGTATTATGTATTTTCAGACATCCAAGAAGACAGAAATCACAAAAATACAAGAAGAGAACGCTAAAGTAAGTGTGACATCTTTTAGTGCGTATCTGCTCATTAAAATTTCACTAATGGCAGTATTTTGAAATGAAAATTTAAATAAATGAATACATGCTCCTGCATGTATGAATTATTGCATATCGCATTGCCGGATAGCGTAATATTTATTTAATCGGTTGTGATTTCCTTCTTTCACCCCCATGCAAAACAAGCTGAAATCCATTATATTAGCTATGCTGATGAAAGTGGTTAGGAAATGTTTTTAATTGCTGTAGCTCACTCTGCTTGCTCTGTAATGTTATGCTGCTTTGGTTACAAACCGCGCATTAATATCGAACGGTGATTAAAACAGACCGAAACTACCCGTGCATTCAAAGGTTTGAACTGCATGCATTCCAGACAATTAGAACAGACCATTGTGTAACGCTATTTAATACCATTTCTTTAACTATACTTACTGTAATCACTATAATGTAATATCTATACATTTCTCTGGTTTTTTGAATAGTTGTCTGACAAATTGAAGAAAAAGCAAGAGAGGTAAGTTCTTTACACTGTTTTTGTCCATAATGTTACATACATTATCTAACTTTGTCCCATCATGCTTTTCTTTTTGGCCCAAAATTTGCTTAATCGGTTCAAAGGCACGCACTCTAATCCAGAAAGTTTGCAGCTCTATTTTCAGGCTTAATTAGCTTTTTCTTGTCTTTTCTCATTGTCATATTGGATTTCCTGAACCAACACAAGGGGCCATCAGACCAAACGTATATTGTGCTAAAAATCACTAGACACAGCACAAAAAAAAAAGAACAGAACTCTGGTTTCCCGAGACACATTTATTTTTTTTAAACTTTATAAAACTTCCCACTGCTCTTAAAAACAGTGCTGCTGCGCAAGATGCTGAAAAAACAGAAAGAGGCAGCACAAATGTCAAAGATGTCCATCTAGTGCATGTTTAACAAGAAAAACTATTGGAATACGGCTTTTGATGCAAAGTGCAGCACTACTGTAGTCAGCGGTGTTTGTGCTGAACTGCCCCTAAGACTGCAGCTTTCAGAGATTTATTCAGGAAGACTATGACAGAGTGAATTTGCGCTCAACCTGCTGAAATATAAAAGAACGAATCAAAGTTACAGACAGTGCTAATGGATGATGTTCCATTTTAAATGCATTACCTCCTCGAGTACAAGATAAATGACTGCCATCCCCTCTGATCCTCATCATAGTCCTTCAGCCAATCAGAACTTTCTTTGTGATATCATCAGTGTCCCATCGCGGATGCCGTGGTAACTGAGCTGTGGCTTAGAGACAGTCACTGTGTCAAAGTAATGAGTCTGAACGTGAACTTGTTGTTCTGGCACTTGCAGCAGACTGCTGCATCAGCACTGAATGCCTCTGCTCTGCATCCCTCAGGCCAACACGGGACCTGTTTTCCCTGATCAGTAGATACTAGCTGTTATTTATCATTGCTGTGGGGGTTTTTCTTTTGTGGCCAAGGAGGATTCAAGTCTCTTTATGCATGTTTTACAGCTTCCAGCGGCTACAAGTTGAGAAGGAAGCACTTTACAATGACAGCAGGTGAGGGTGACAAACTAGCAGATTTATTGTGTAATAGATTTCAACAGCGATAGATTTCAACATCTCCTTTTGTTTTTTTTTTTTTTTTTTTTTTTGCAGCTTGGTTTCTGGAAATATTTTACCCCATTGATTTTCTCCATAGGAAGTTTTTTAGCACATTGATTTTCTCCATAGTGATTTCAAACATCAAAACATTTGAGTCATTTTAAAAAACAAACACAGGTAAAAACAATGCAAGCACTAAGCAAGTTTTTTTCTGAGAAAAAATGAAAGCATTGAGAAAATCTAAATCAAAACTCTTTTTGAGATTTTGATTGTCATTTTTACTTTTGGAACCCTTCTCTTGTTTTCTATTATACTGCATCTTTTCACATGACGTGATCCCCAATAACATTTATTCTGGCTTAACATGTGGTTTTATTTCGGTATTCATAAAGCCACGTCTGGAAATATGCAGTGATGGGAATAACGGCGTTATAAATAACGCCGTTACTAACGGCATTACTTTTTCCAGTAACGAGTAATCTAATTGATTACTCTTCTCATCTTAATAACGCCGTTACCGTTACTGCCAAAAAATGTGGCGCGTTACTATAACTGATGAAGCTGTTTTTTTTTTTTCATCAGACCAACTAGATCTCTGAGCGAGAGGCAAATACTTTTTTTAGTGTTCTTACTTGGTTAGTGGGCAGAGCACGAGACAAGCCCATAAATGCTGACGATTGGCTGAGGTAGAGTAAAATGTCATTGTAAGCCAATCAGAGGTAAGAGTTGGGCGGGTGTTCGAAAGCACGCATAGTAGTGATGGGCATTCGGCTCTTTTGACTCAGCTCACTGAAAAGAGCCGACTCTTTTGGCTCACAAACGGCTCTTTAAATGACTTTGACTATAATATTTCAATTTTTATTACATAATTATTTAATTTCTATAGGCTAAATTTGTAAAAATTGAGTCGGCTCTTCAGATATGCGAGCCAGCTACCGACGTTCACCTAAAAGAGCCGGCTCTTAGAGTCGGCTCATTCGCGAATCGCGAACGACCCATCAAAAGCTCATTCGCGAACGAGTCGATCCATCACCACTAACGCTCATTCGCGAACGACCCATCATCACTAACGGCTAACGCTCATGAATTGCGTATACAGTATGTCTAAAGTTGTGTTGCATCTTTTTACATTTGCAGTTTTGCACTAAAAAGAGTGTATTTTTTTTGTTTTAATCATTTTTGGTACATTGCTTAAAGAGCATAATTTAATTTAGATTTATTTGTTGGCTGGCTGCAGCCTCTTGAAGTAAGATTGTCAATGGCCAGAGTACGAGATTTATTTTTATGGAGCTGTATTTTTTATTTTTTATGTATTACCTACCTGTATATGTATATCCTTCGTTTTGCTATACATTGCACTTTCCAGTTACATTGAAAGCACCTAATATTGTTACACAGTTCTACTTGAAGTACAGCATTTTTTCAGTAATTTTTGTTTGTTTTATTTGCACTACAAAGAGTGTATATATTTGTTATTTCTTTTTGGTATATTGCTTAACAAGCTTAATTTAATTTTGCCCAGTTGTGTCCTGTTGAGGGGCAATAAATATCAAAAGTTCCAAAACATCTATTCTGTTATTTGCATTGATCCACTATATAAACATAATATCTACATACATGGCATTTGATTGGAGGCTAGTCTCACTTTGTTCCACAGCAACATTTTTTTTAGATGTGTGTACAATGTTTCATGTTTCTGTTAATAATGTATTGTATTAAGTGTCCATTTCATTATAATATTCAGATTTATCATAAATAATTGAACATGCACATGTATTTTAAGTTCCGTTAAAGAGGGGTAGAGGTGGGGTCACATTTGAGCATTTAAAATTTAATTTTACTTGAAAGTAACGCAATAATTACGTTCTTAAGTAACTAGTTACTTTTAAAATTTGTATCTGAGTAACTAATTTTGTTACTTTTTGGAAGAAGTAACTAGTAACTGTAACTAATTACTTTTTAAAAGTAACTTGCCCAACACTGGAAATAAGCCTACCAAATATTAGTCACATCAAAACCCTGATAGCATTTGACATATTTGTTTCCACAGGACTAAAATAGATGAGATCCAACAGCGGAAAGAGGAGGAGCTTAAATCCGTAAACCTCCGTGTGCAAAAATTGCAGGCAGATTTAATGGCTGCCAACCAGGTGAGATCCGCCACAGTCCACACTGCCAAATTCCATAATATTAGAGCCCATTTGTTGTAGATATCGTTGGACGATCAGTGTATAGCCTCTAAGGGAGTATGATGATAAGCATTTGCCAACCCCTGGGAGTACAACAGGCACTGATGCCTGCCTGCAGAGATTAATGGACCTTAGACACTGTGTTTCATCCATCGCTGTCATACTAAAAATGCATTGAATGTTCCTGCCAGACTTTTTTTGTGTGTGATTTCAGAATGTCGCTGAAATGAAGGAGCAGTTGCTGAGTAAACAGAAAGAGCATGAAATGGCTGTCCATGCACTTAAAGATCAGGTAGTCATTGTCTCCTCCCTCTACTGTTTTTAATTGTCCATCACACAGATTAATAGTTGTGGAAAATGTTCATTTAGCATTTTTTATGTTCTTTAATGTTTATTCCATCACAGATGGTCATTAGCACATTTCCAGAGAATGAATCTGCTATTTACACATCTGTTTGTTCGCTATTTATTATATGACAATTAATCTGCATAAATGTATTGTAGTTTTTATGAGAATAAGTGAAACGGATTAAATAAAATTATTCTGGGTTCTAATTGTTGTATGATTTAACTATAAAAGGCACATGTGGCTGTTGTTAGCAGTGTGGAACATATATTTTAAAGTCGTTCTTATAAGATCAAATGGGTGTCACGGTCTTGTCACTCTGTCAGACTGGGTTTTTGTCTGACAAGGCCGTGGCATTATTGTCCCATGTCTGTCTTGTGTTTCATTGTCTGTCTTTGTGTGGTTCAAGGTTTTGGTTGTATTCCCTGCTATGCGCTCTTCGGTTTGTCTTGTTTCATGTCAGGAGTATGGTGTCTGGGTCCTGACCTCCTCTCTGGTTCGGTTTTGGTTGTTGTCGGGAACCGGACACTCATACTCCTTGTCTGTCTGTTATTGACGTTGGTGCATCGTGCTTATATCATCTTGGCAGCAGGCACTCATGTAGTTTATGTCTGTCTCTCGCGAACACTGGTGCGCCTCGCATTGCATGCCCAGGTCACAAGCTGTCTTCGTGTTGTGCTGAGGTTCAGTCAGTTCGGTCTAAGGTGTCAGGTCTGTGTGTGGCCGAACTCACGCACAGGTGTCCTTGTCTTGTTTTTGTCACCTGTTGTGTTCATTGCGTGGTGTTTGCCTCGCATTGTACGCTCAGGTTTTGTTTGGTGTGAGAATGCGTGGCATCGCTTAGTTTGGCGTTACTACGCATTCTCTCGTCTTGTTTGTCGGTTGGGGATGTGTGCTTATGCATGCAGGTGTTTGTTGTCTTGTGAGAGCACGTAGCTTTGTTTTGTTTTGTCTCTGTCTTATGTCATACCCCACATCCTTGTTTGCTTATTATTAGTTAATTTGCCTCACCTTTTCCCTATGAACCCGTTTTATTTCTCTCCTTATTTTAGGATCCTCATGTTTACTGTCCAGGGCCAGTTCGTATTGTTTCTAGTCTTGTGTGTTTCCAGTCAGTCTGTTTGTTGGTTGGTTCATGTCGGTCCTGTCTTTGATTCTTTCCACTCAGTCCGGACAGTCCTGTTTCCCTCATCCCTACATTCTTTTTAACAGTAGGATGCAGTTTTTCTCCCCAATTTGGAATGCCCAATTCCCAATGCACTCTAAGTTCTCTTGGTGGTGTAGTGACTCGCCTCAATCCGGCTGGCATAGGACGAATCTCAGTAGCCTCCATGTCTGAGACCGTCAATCCGTGCATCTTATCATGTTGCTTGTTGAGCGCGTTACCACGGAGACATTGCACGTGTGGAGGCTACAAGCTATTCTCCGCGGCATCCACACGCAACTCACCACACGACCCACCGAGATCAAACCACATTATAGCGACCATAAAGAGGTTACCCCTTGTGACTACCCTCCCTAGCAGCTGGGCCAATTTGGTTGCTTAGGAGACCTGGCTGGAGTTACTCAGCACACCCTGGATTTGAACTCGTGACTGCTGGGGTGGGAGTCAGCGTCTTTACTCGCTGAGCTACCCAGGCCCCCGGTAGGATGCAGTTTTATGATTATTGGGCTATTTCAAAATGTATTTTTACTTAGTCGATTCTCTCCCATCTTAAAGGGTAAGTTCACCCTCAAAAAAAGATTCTGGCATAATGTACTCCCCCCTCATGTCCTTTAAAACCCTTATGATTTTGTGTAGAACACACAGGAAGAGGTTTTGCAGAATGTCTCTTGTGCTCTTTTCCATACAAGCTCCAAAAAGCTTCCAAAAATGACAAAACAACCATACTACTTGTGTGCTATATTCCAAATCACCTGAAGATAATTTTAATCTTTGTGTGAACAGTTCCTTTTATATGAACTGCAAAGTCTTTCTGCTAATAGCAAACTCTCTTTTTGCTTAAAGAGAAGTTAAAGAAGTTTCTAATTACCCAGAGAGCAGCCTGTTAAATTGAGCATTTATGAAAGATGGTGCTGAGGATCAGCCAAACAATTAAGGATTAGTGGTGCTCAGTGCAGGTTGCTGTGGGGCACACATGCTCTGCCGGGGCCCCTGAGGGAAGGGCCAGTTTTGAAACTGCTGACAGCCCTACTGCAGGTCCTGCCACCACAAATGTCTTGCACTTCCTCTATGAGGTCACAAATCTTAATTATGCGGTTGTCTCTAATGAGCAGCAAACAGATAAGGACAAAACTTTGCTGAGCTGTTTTTCCATTCCTTCCTTTTTGGTGCAGAACCGCTTCACCGGGTCTCTGAAAGCTGTCTTCTGTTGGCACTGTTTGTTCCACTTGGAGTTTCTAACTTGGCCTGTTTTTTTTCTCTCCTCTTTTGACTTATTTTTGGGCTTTCTTCTCTCTTTATCGTATCCTGGTTTTGTTTACCTCCTCCACATTATTCTTTTGTTCCTCCTGATGTATTCTTCCTGTGTTAATCTTTTCCAAAACTCACCACACAATCCCACACTCTAAATGAACACACCTGTCTTCATTCATCCCTCATATTAACACTTTCTTTCTTTCTTTTGGCCTTTCTTTCTTTCATTTGTTCTTTTGGTCTTTCTTTCGTTTGTTCTTTCTTTAATTTGTATGTTCTTCTTTTTGTTTTTTGTGTCTGTGTTCATTTGTTCATTCTATTATTCAATTGTCTTTCTTTCTTCCACTGTTCCTTTTTCCATTCTCTCTCCCTCTCTCCCCCCTCTGGTGGTCTTGGGTGGTTTTGGGCGGAGCTGCAGGTAGCGTGTCAGAGCGCTGTCAGTCAGGAGCAGGTGGAGGGTATGCTGAGTGAGAACGATGCTCTCAGGACAAACCTAGCGGCCCTAGAACAGGTACCTGTCCTTGATTCAGTACCCAGTACCTAAATCGTCTTCATTAATGATCATGTCTGGTTTAACACACAAACTCTTTTTAACAAGGACTGTTAATACATACAGTATGTGTATTCCTAAGGAATTCAACCCATGACCATGACGTTGCTAGTGCCGCTCTCTTCCAGTTAAGGAACTCATAAGCTGCTAACTAACAATGCCACCTCTATCATACAGAAGGCGCCACCCTCATTGCACTCATTGATTAGCAGTTATTAACGATTGTGATAACAGAATATTGATATTTACATAAATACAAATAATTAAATGTGTATATTAATCTTGCATGAAGGGTTATATTTAGCATCAAAGCACTCATGTGTGCCTTATGCTGATATTGGATTCTGCATTTTGCTGAATTGCATTTCTCAGCTGTTGACAGCCAATACACATTCTCTTATTTTCTGATTTTTCTTCTCTTTTCCTTGTCTTTCTTACTCATCCAATAAGCCTGAATGAAATTTTGCTTGGTTCTGTCATACACAATGTTTTTTTTTTTTAACAGATACAATCCGTGAAGACTCAGGAACTGAATTTGCTGAGAGAGCAAAATATGGTGCTCAACGCTGAGCTTCAGCAGAGACGAGCTGAGCAGGAGGTTTTCCTGGCACAGAGAGATGACTTCAATTCTCAGCTACAGGTCAGTTTCTGTGTGTCCATTGGGTTTAAAGACAGCATTGTCATTTACAACTTTTGTATTGTATATTTGAGTAAAACACAATATTCAGTGAGAAATAATGTAGGGATTTTATTCAGGGGTATTTGACTGGATGGAACATGTTAGGTAGGCTACTGTATTATTAGTAAGTTTTATCTTCCCCCCGCCTACACGTCCTTGGTTAAATCAACAGAAAAGTCAAGTTATTTAAGTGTAGCCTAGACCACGGAACCTGTAACAGTCTTTACTTTTTGTATTTGAGAATTTTAACATTTACATATTTGCCCCATTCAATTCCATTATAAGTGTACCCTCAAGTTTTGCTTTTTTTTAAAGAAAAGGAGGGACGAGTCCAAATTAATTTTTATGGTAATCTATATTATGCCACAAATGGTGTTGATCAATCTTAACTTATATTGAACCCAGAATATTCCTTTAAGGGAATAATTTGCATGAATAAGTTACATGTAATGACTGATCCCTTGCAGTTAGTTTCAAATAATTTGTACAAACTTATAGAGGCAGAACCTTTACCTTAACAAAGAGATGCCAATATTACTTGAACATCATGAAAGTTTTCACTGATAATCATCAGTTCCATGTGTCCTGTTAGCTTTAACATTATTTCATTATTTCAAACCATTATCTAAAGTAAAACACAAGGATGATGTTTCGCTGGATAATGACGAGGCACTTTCAAGTGTTGCTTTGTATTAATATTTCAGTATAAGAAAGGTACACATTTTTAAGGCTGTGTTAATACGTCTAAGATATTGTTTTTGCATAAACTATAGACATTCTTGACACTAAGTCTTCTGTTTCTCTCTACTGCTCAGGAGTCAAACCGAGCCAATAGTCGACTATTGGAGCAACTCACAGAACTGGGTCTGGAGAAAGACAAACTACAGCAGGAGTTAGAGGAGGCCAGAAAGGTGAGGATCTCACTAACACACACACCCACACCCAACATTTTCTCTCAGAATTCAATAGATGAACTGCAGCAGGAAAAATGTTGACACTGACATTTGACGCACTCATCATTTGTGTCTTCATCACCTGAGCTCCTTTTGTGTGAGACTGTTCAGTTTGCATCAGTTAATATTCTGATCTTTCGACCATTATAATTACTAAGTTAATTTAAAAGCCACAATCAGATTATTACACAAATGAGCTTTGGAAGATTCACCTTAGGACTTTAGATTTATGAGGCCATATTCTACACTTTGAAGCATTACATTTTTTTCCCTGAAGTCTACTTATAATTTTAGTCAAGGTTTCTTGCACCAGAAAAGAAAATTAGTCCTCATTTTCCATTTTTTTCTCTGATCCTTTGTATTTAATGTGGAGTATTTGCTAATGTCTGTAAATGTGGGTGTTAATATTTGAATGTGCTCATAAGGGCTGCACGATTTAGGGAAAATGTCATTGCGATTATTGAGGCTAATATTGCGATATGCAATTGTGATATAATAAACAAATGGTATCATGAGTCAACTTGCTTGGTTATCAAGGAAAATGCACAAATAGATTACTTATAATGCTGAAATTTGTATTTCTCAACTCAAACATACAAACTAGCAACAACAACAACTATAAATGGACTGTGTTTTCAAATTAAAATAATATTTTTACTGAATATTACACCTAAATAAAACCAAACAATAAATAAGAATATACAAGTTTTCATGAAAATAAGATTGTCCAAACAAACAAAGACATTTAAGCAGGATGTAACATATACTTTGTATAAACCCTTTTGAAAAGGAAACTGGATATAAAAGTGCGGTTCACTCAAAACACTAAAACGGTTGTTGTTGTTTTTTTTTAAATGACCAACTGGTATTTCCAAATCCTCTTTCTTAAAAGTTCTACTTATCGCTGGTATCTCTTGTCCAGTGTGTGGATTATTTTCTGAAATCTCACTTTTCTACTGTTCTCTGCTGTTTCTGGTGCTGATATAAAATTGTCGTGTTGCCACGTGATGTAGCAACTTTAATTTTGCACAGTACCTCTCTTTGCTCAGTGTCGGTTATTTTAAAGCCAAAATATCGCCATATAACCAGGGTTTTTCCTGGCTCCAAATGAGGTGGAGGTGGAGGTGGTACCAAACTGATAAAAAAGTGACGTTAAAAATACGTTGGCTTTGCATTAATACACTCCTAATGACCTGGCTACTGAATACTAGTGTTAATTTTGTCAGCTGTTTTTTTATTTAATCTTAGTCTTAATCCTGTATCAAATGTGCTTTTTAGTTTTTATCATATTTAGTCAACCTTATCCTATTTCTATTTATTGTTTTTAGTCGTTTTGTTTGACAAAGTCTGAGCATTCTTTATGTAGTTTTAATCACTGAACATTGTAAACATATTAGCCATATATATATATATATTTTTTATTATTGTTGTAATTTTAGTGTTATATTTCACACAAGATTGATCTTATCATGATGCTCTTATGATGATGACGTTGCAAGCTGCAGACAGTGGGGGTGAGAGACGAGCATCTCCGTGTTAGAGTGCGCATCAGCCGGCGGCTGATCTCTCTAACCGGTCTCGACTCCCGCTCTGTTTTGTGCTCAAAAAGGGGGTGCGTATCAACAGGTCAAATGACATCAAGCGACTACTCGACAATGGAATTTTTTTATTATTATTGCAGAGATTTGCAGTTACAAATGACAATCCAATGCAACGCTTGTTAGTGTTTTCCATGAAGACACCAACCAGAGTTTTGTAGACAGCCGGAGGCGGCACGGAATTTGATGGTGGCGGCCGCCTAGTAATTCTCTATGCAGGAAAAACCCTGATTCCATGTGTTCAGCAATTTCTTTCTTCTCAAATTACATAATGTCAATGCAATTCAATATTTTATGTCCATTTATTTATTTGGTTATTATCTGTGTAGTAAGTCGGATTATGTACAGTCAGCATGTTGTTATCGCATAAATAAACCCCTTCGTGTCAGGGTCCTGATCCCACTGTCTGGGTTTCTTGTGCGAAAACAGCCAGCTGACTGTACATTATCCCTAACATAGTTGGCCCATATTATTTGTTCACTATATAAATGAAAGATATGTGTTTATAGCTTAAATTTATCATGAAAAAAAATTCTAAAACAAACTAAAATGTGCTTTCAATATTGGTGCATAACAGCGATAATGTCTGTATAGTGCAAGTTTACGTAGGAAAATAATAAAAATACAGCATGAACGGACACAAAACATTCAAAGTGAACAGCACCTAAGACAACTGACAGCCTCATGTGGGCCAATGAAAATGTCAAGCGAACCACCAGTTGAATAGGCCTGTTCTATATAGTGATTCTTGAAGTTTATCTCCAGAATACTTTTGTTCTCCCAGACTGCAGATAAGCGAAAGGTGATGCTTGATGAACTTGCCATTGAGACGGCACAGGAGAAGTCTCGACACAAAGAGGAACTGAGTGATGTGCGTCTCCACCATGAGAAGGATGTGCTGAGCATCAGGGCACGCTACGAGAAGGAGCTCCGCGGCCTCCATGAGGAGAAGAACCGCACAGAGGAGGAGATCCGATCACAGCTACGAGATGAGAGAGTAAGGGAGTGGGGTTGAAGAAAACTAAGGGTTATTGATCCATCATTTGCTAGAGAAGGTGGATGGATCATAGAAGAGGCTGTAGTGGTGTAGCCACTGAGATTGTTTCAGTTTGGTTCACTTTAAAGTTTGTTTTGATCATTCACATTTAAGCCCAATTTCTTGCAAACCGCTCTCAGAGTCTTTAACCAAACCAATTGTGAAAACGCCCTCAGTCACTGGACTACTACTTACAAATGCCTCTCTTTTTTTCAGGCTCATACCAAAGAGTTGGAAGGTCTTCAGCCATATGTGGAGGAATTGAAAGCTCAGGTTCTGTCTATGGAGGGAACAAAGGGCTGGTTTGAACGTAGACTCAAAGAAGCAGAGGTAGAGTGTGTTGTCACTGCATAACACTGCAGGAGATAGACAGTATTTGTTGTTTAAAGGGATAATTCACCCAATCATTTGCTCACCCTCATTTCATCCCAGATGTGAATGACTTTCTGTATTCTGCAGAACACAAAAAAGATTTTTAGAAAAACATCTGTGCTCTGTTGGTCAATACAATGAAAGTGAATGGTGATCAGACATTTGTAGCTCCAAAAATCACAAAAGAAAACATAAAAATAATCCATATGACTGTTTAAATCCATATCTTCAGGTGTGGGTGAGAAACAGAACCGTATTTGTCCTTTTTTACTCTAAATCTCCACCTTAACTTTCACTTTCTGATATGAAAGTGAAACTAAACAGTCACCACTTGTGACTTTCAGATGTAAAAGTGAAAATGGAGATTTTGAGAAAAAACGACTTACATTTTTTATCGGTTTCTCACCCACACGTTATAACACTGTCATATGAATTACTTCTCTGTTTCCTTAATTTGATTTTTGGATAAAGGTCTGATCACCATTCATTTGAATTGTGAGGACCTACAGAGCTGAAATAATCTTCTAAAAATATTTTTTGCATTCTGCTGAAGAATGGAAGTCATGCACATCTGGGATGACATGAGGGGGAGCAAATGATGAGAGAATTTTCATTTTTGGGTGAACTATCCCTTTAAGTATAGGTACATTAGAATCTTTCTGACCACTTGATGTCAGTGTTGTTTTTGTGTGTGTCTGTTCCAGACTTTGAGGTTTTTTAGTGGCTTTAATTTTAGATTTCAAATTTTAGATTGCATTAATTTAAATCTGTCACTCACAATTCTGGGTGAAAAATCTGATGCTGAAGTTTGACATTTTTGTGTGTGCTGAGAAGGAAACCATGGAAAAGAACAATCTGGACCATTCAGAGGAGGTCCAGCAACTACAGAGAGAACACACACTCCAGCTGGAGGTACATTTGGAGTGTATGAGTGTGCAACAATTAAAACACATTTGGTGCATGGTGATAACAGATGACGTTATGAGTGGTAAAGCTATATTTATCTTCTTCAGTCCCTGGTGTACGTCAGCACATCTTGAGGACTTGCGTTTATGATGCATTTATTATTTTTATACATATTCGTGTCTTAGAAACCCTTCCACTGGTGGGCTTTATTCTATTATGTCTCACTGAATTGATGTATATTTGTTGGACATAATTTACACACTAATGTATAGCTGCAAAGACAACATAAATTGCCATTTGCAAGCATTGTGAATTGTGCACAATGATACAAGGCACATTAATTAAAGATAATGTGCGTTTTTTTCCGCTTTCATAATACATATCCTGTCCCAGCATAATAAACAGAGATAACTATAAATAAGCAATTTGTTCTTTAAGGAAGTAATGGCAAACTTTGATATCATATTGTCTTTTAACTATTCAGAATTGTACTATCCATCCATGGTTTAAGTACTTTAGGTTATACATTGATAATATTTGAGTTACGTGTGCAGCCTGTGCACTTTTTAACCCTGGATCTTTAATCTTCAATCAATAAGGCTAAAGTTGCAGAGGTGGAGGCAGTCAAACAGCAAGTGAAGGAGATGGAGAAAGAGAGAGAACATCTCAACAACACAATCAGCAAACTCAAACAGGTATAAGAGCAGAATGGATTTATCTGTTATGCTCTGCTGGCTTCGGTGGAGCATTTGGTCTGTAGTGTGATGAGAAACCATGTGTTTTAAGATGCTAAAAAAGGCAATGCTCAGATGGAGGATATTATGGGAGTGTTATTGCTGGAGCTCACCAGTAATTTGAAATGTGACTCAAGACCGATGCGTGACTCAATAGAGTAATGAGATTTTTCTGTGTGTGTGAGAGCGTGCGCACACAATCTGGATTTGTAGCACTCGCATGTGTTGCCAGCAGCTCCTTGGGGATGTAGTATTTTTAGAACAACAAAATTGGTGTTTCATGGTCTAGTCCAACAATTACAGAATGTATTAGGACCAAGCTTTCTTCTAATGGTATGTTTGTGTGTTTAATAAAAAGTGTTTTTACATAATGGTTGTTATTGTATAATAAAACGAAGAAAAAAACTTTTGTTCAAAACATACATTTTGGTCAAAATTAAAATTACTAGTGATGCACGGATTCAAAATTAGTGTGCCGATACAATATCCGATTATTTTGAACAATATCTGCTACTACCGATACCGAGAGTACGGGGGTTTTATGCTACTTTGTTTCTAATCACGAATGATTAATTATACAGCTTCGAAAGAAAAGTTATTTTTTAATCATCTGAAAGGTCTTGCAACTTAGTCCGAAGCGACTTCTTTACATAATTTATAGCTAATTAATGTTGGCCAGTAAACAGAAAGAACACCAAAACAAATATGCTTACAAATGAGCATATGGAAAGATATTTTGCACCAAATTTCAAGTACAACCAGTTTAAATATTCAGTCCCATCAAATTTTTTTTTAACAAACTCTAGACTGCTGTCAAACGCTACTCCTCACTTTCACAAAAAATGAAGTTTCATTACACTTGTAGTAAAAACACTCAGATAATAAATGCATAACAAAGAGTGTTGGAAATATCCATAGACAGTCGCTAATGTTAATGAATGGATTACAACAGGCATATTGTTTTACTCGCAGACTAAAAGCTGTTTATTTGTTTGCAACATAGTTACATGCATTATAAACAGATGTTTTTTCATTGAACATAAACAGAATATGAAAAACTGTTATGCACAATTACATACGGCAAATGCTCCCGATTAAAACAAGTCCAAATACCGCAGGAAACAATTCATGGATCCTGAAGTAAACTTTTTTTCTCTCCCCTTTTTCTCCCCAATTTGGAATGCCCAATTCCCAATGCACTCGAAGTCCTTGTGGTGGCGTAGTGACTCTCCTCAATCCGTTTGGCGGAGGATGAATTTCAGTTACCTCTGTGTCTGAGACCGTCGACCCGCACATCTTATCACATGGCTTGTTGAGCGTGTTACTGCGGAGACATTGTGCGTGTGGTGGCTTCACACCATCCACCATGGCATCCATGCACAACTCACCATGCTCCCCACCAAGCGCAAACCATATTATAGCGATCACAAGGAGGTTACCCCATGTGACTCTACCCTTCCTAGCAACCAGGCAATTTGGTTGCCCAGGAGACCTGGCTGGAGTCAATCAGCACACCCTGGGATTCGAACTCTCGAACTCCAGGGGTGATAGTCAGTGTCTTTACCCGAAAGTTGAGATGCTGCTCCCGGGTCCTATTGCTTGCCCCTTGCTACCTCTGTCAGTGCAACTTCAACCCCATTTACACCTGGTATAAAGACACCCGATCACTGTTCTGGTGAGATAACATCACTGTTTTAAATGTGTCTCCTCTGAGCACTTGTGTTCAGATTTTGAGGGTAGGATCTCTGATTTCATGACGATATATATTAATCATTGTCACTGTGTTACTGTATCATTAATGGGCAACAAAATCATAAAAGACAAAGAAAGCCCAATAAAATCAGGCACGCTGTTTCTCCCTGTTGCTGCTAAAATGTAACAAACGCAACATTTTGAGCAAAATGATCTATTATTTTAGTGGATTTCCTGTATTAACCTGGGCTTCAGATGTGTTTGCGCTTGTCATCTGTGTCCCTGCATGCTGATATCAGACAAACTTAAGAAAATTTGAAAAGTTCTCGTGTATGTTTTTGCGTCTTGAAATTTTCCGTTCGGATAGTCATTTACTTTTTAAGTCACATGCAACCGGCAAACTTTTAAACATGTTTTAGCTGTGCATATGATTGAGAGGTGAGCTTCACTGCTGTCCAGGACCATTTCAGGCCAGATTAGCATTTACACATCAAATTCAGTGTGGTCAAATGCATTTTTGACTCCCTTTGTTGATGTTTTTTTTTTTTTTAAATTGACGCGTTTTTCCGCTCCCTTTTGAATAACAGGAAATAATCGTGCCTGATCATCAGATGTTTTTATACAATCGGCCCATGTCCAGTAGCACACACATTACTTTTATCATCCATAATGTTGACTGGGCAATATGTCAGTGCATCACACATTTTTGTTATCTAAAATAAAATAATACACAGTAAATGTAAATCTAAAATTGAACAAAACATGAATCAGTGGTTTAAAAAAAATAGGAAAGCTCTCTGAGTTGTTTGACCTGTTTTTCTGTTGGAGACATCCAGCCTCGAGATGTCACATGCCATAATTGCCAAGTTTCAAAATGTATTTTGTTTTAATTTAAATTGAAGTTAGTAAATATATATGCTACCTGAAATGTTTGAAAGTGGCATGAAAACAAAGGCCTATTTAAAAATCCTAAACTCTAATAATCTATTTGTATTTATTCCAGGAGCTTAAAGACACAGTGGATGGCCAGAAAATCTTGGAGAAAAAAGGCAGTTCGGCAGTAAGTAGCTCCATAGTCTCTCACAGCCAGGAGAAAGAGATAAGTCAGGGCTTTCACTTTTTTCCATTTCCCAGAAAGTGAATTAAAAGAGTCCCAAGCGATCACCAGCACACCTGAAACCAGATCTTTCAATGATGAGGGTCGATCAACTTTCGTTAACGCTCTTTCCCCTGGCCTTGTCACTGATGGAATCTCATTTGACATCAAATCAATTTCCAGCCCCAGAAGCTGTTCAGCATTTTAGCTCAATAAATAAGGATTTTTGATCACTAAAATTAAGTTTTTGCTGTATGTTTTTTTTCCTTGGCACTGTTTACCAGTCATGTGAATCCTCCTTTTCTTTCCCTTCTGCAGCTGAAAGACTTGAAGAGACAACTTCATCTGGAGAGAAAGAGAGCTGATAAACTCCAGGAGCGCCTGCAAGAGATTCTAACCAACACTAAGACCAGGACAGGTGAACAACTCCTTATAATTTTAAACATTGCCCCCCCATCCCTAAATAAAGCAGTTGTAAGTTAAGAATAGGGAATAAGGCCATTAAAAGTGGTTAACTACCCTGATTCAGGTGTTCAGGTGATTTAAATGTTATAAGCTCTGCAGTGGCTTTTACATCACACATGGGTGGCTCATTCAGTCAATGAGTGTAAATCGTTTATGAATTTTCCAAGAAGGCAAATTACAGGCAAAGTTTTTTTTTTTATTATTATATTTTTTTTTTATATACCTCAAATTCAAAAGGTTCTCCATTATAAAGTTGTGGAAATGGGATTTATAATTTTAAGGCATTATTTCAATGCATGTGTTATCACCTGTTTTGGGGTGTTATAACATAGAAATAACATGTATGTGGGTTCCTGTATCATGCTAGCAATGGCAAGATCATGTGTTCGATTCCCAGGGAACACTCAAAACTGATCAAATGTATTCATTAAATGCACTAATTTGCTTTGGATAAAAACATCTGCCAAATGCGTAAATGTAAACATGGAGTTGCCTCGGTCAGTTTCATTGTCACAGATTTTGTGCTTTTTTGAGGTAAAGCCAACATCCTGTTTTAATGTATATCGGGAGACCATTCAGCACATACATTTAGTCTTCGAATGAATAAAAATTATTTTGCCTTTATAATATTATATAATACCACAGGTCTGTTGAATGCTTGATTCTTTTTGGTTGACAGATGTTCTAAGGTTTGCAATTATTTTCCAATAATTGCACAGCTATGAAGTTTTTCCAGGTCTTGACTGCATTACAGTACCATATCACATCGGCAAATTATTTAAGTTATTTCAAACAACCACAGCAAGATAACCAACTAAAACTAAGACATTGGTTTAGTAAATTGGATAAGAAGGACAAACATGTTCAGTAATATAGCCGAAATGCGCCATTGCACTCCTCAATCTCGTCTCACCCACACCAACACTCACACACTCTGACACACATATTGTACATACATGCACACATACACACAAACTTTGACACACATAGAGACTTGTGTCACGACCAACAAACAGAGCCTTGATGTCGACGAACCTTGATCAATACAACAGTTTCTGTATTATCCAAAAAAACTTTTAATATCTGTGGAAAGCACCCCCATGGGGACCCGGGGTAGAATAGGTTCCTAGCACCCCCTGGCTGTTCGTATAGGCGACAAATGTGGCAACATGTTGGCCATAAGTTGCGACCTGTGTCTGTGGAGGAAGAGGTCCTGGCATTTGAGGAATGCGGTAAGTGGCGACTTCCCCAGGTCCAGCACAGTGCTTTGGCTGTAGCTTTATATAGACAGGCGGTTGGAAGGACACAATCCAATCAAAAGGCTAGTGTGCCCTGTGTAGTTATTAACAATTAAACTGGCCATAATGTCTCTCTTCCCTGAAGGCGATGGCGGATATCCTTGGTGGATATCTGCTGGAGATCCACAGCTCTGTGCATCCCCTTGTTTGGACTTCGAGGAGGGTGGAGAGCAAGGACGATGAAACAAAAATAAAAATCACACATGGCGAATAAACAAACCTCCAAAAGACAAATATTAGAACAGAATTCAGATGATGATTTAGACGCTGGAAGTCTAAATAAAAAAAAAAATACTTCTCCAAAAAAAATTTAACTGGCAGAGATTTATCCTTTTATAATCTCTATCAGCTGAAATGACACTTAAAAAATGATCTCCCTTTTGCAATTTAAAAAGGAATCTTAGGGATAGCAGGAACCGTCAAAGACATGAAATAGTTGAAGTTGTGTCAAATTCTGGTGGAATGCTTAAAGTTCATGCTGACAAACTGATGCATGCAAGTATTTTGCCTGGTGTTCCCATGAAAGCCTCTTTGCTCCCATACTTAAACAACAGTAAAGGAATAATTAGAACTAGAGAACTACAGGATATGGATGAGGCTGAAATAGCCTTAGAGCTAACACAACAAAGTGTTATAAGTGTGAAGAGGATTACGATAAAAGAAGGAGACCAAATAATAAAGGCGATGTATATTATGACATTCAACAAACCCCAACCACCAGAATGGATCCGATTAGGATATTTGAGGGTCCCTGTTGACATCTTTCCTAATTCTCTGAGATGCTTCAACTGTCAGAGGTTTGGTCATAGCTCTGCTGGATGCAAGAATAAACCTATTTGTTGCAATTGTGGAAAGGAAGGGCAAACCATCAAAAGGCAGAAATTGCACAGGTGACCATCCAGCCTCATCAAAAGACTGACCTACATGGATCAAAGAAAAATAAATTCAAAAAGTAAAATGCCTAAAAAACTGTTGAGAACCTCCCTAATTTAAAATTTGAGAAATCCCTTGCCTCTGTAGTATTACCGGCCAAGCATACAGTTGAGTGCCAGACAAATGTGACCTGGTTAACAAAAGACAAACCATAACTAATCAGTATTAAAAACTTGATTTCATCAAAAAAGAAGATGCAAAGCACCCAAAATTCACATCAAAAACAAATTGAAACTAGTTAATACCAAAGTTCAATAGCGGATCATTATCTGACTTCAAAAGGAAAGAAGACACAGCAGTGTGCAAGAGCACAGCAACAAAAGGTTTGTCAGAAGAACAGATCACAGAAAGCTGAAAAGATATAGACATGGTGGAGACCATAGACCCCTGCGGTTGTATCATTCAGTGGATCTCTCAAGGTGTTAATTTTGCAGAAATCCAACGACTAGTCATGTTACTCAGCTCTCTTGCTTTTTGCCTCTAAGAAACACACTTAACACCAAACAGCAGTATCTCCGAAACCGTTTGTACGTTTTAATGCTTATGGACCAAATATACAACGTCCTTGTGGTGGAGTAACCATCGTAGTTCGACATGGTATAATTCACAGTTCGATCACATTAGACACTAATCTACAGTCAATAGCGCTTCTGTTAACTCTACATCAGGTCATTACTCAGTGTTCTATTTATATACATCCAGACGTTTCTGTGACACTCCAAAATCTAAACAAGCTAGTTGACCAACTATCAACCCCTATATACTCAAGGAGATTTTAATGGTCACAGCCCATTATGCAGAGGAAACTGCACTAATGTGAAGATTAAAAAACATAACAATGAGCTGTGACTCCTCAGTGATGGCTCAAACACTTACTTGCACCCAGGACATGGAACATTAATTTCCTCTACAGGATCAGATATCCAACATAAAACCCCAATAATGCAACCCTAAAAAAAGCCAACCTTTTCAGACCCAATGTTATGATAAATGTAATATAGTGCTTCAAGACTACCAAGACATAGTAAGAAGTTTCACTGATATTCTTATCAAAATGACAAATTAAACTGTCACTAAGACATCATCAAAGCCAAGTCACAGGACTATTAGTTTGACGATAACTGTAAAAAAGCCATTAAAGCTCAGAAAAAAGCAGAGAGGACCATCAACAAACACCCAACAAAAGAGAATCTAGTAAGACTATATTTAAAAATATTTGGTGGTGGTGGTGTAGTGGCTAAAGCACAGGGCTGTTAATCAGAAGGTCACAGGTTCTAACCCCATGCCCACCACCATTGTGTCCTTGAGCAAGGCACTTAACTCCAGGTTGTTCCAGGGGGATTGTCCCTGTAATAATTGCACTGTAAGTCGCTTTGGATAAAAGCGTCTGCCAAATGCATAAATGTAAATGTAAAATGTAAATATATTGAATTATTGTTATATGAGGGGCTTTCTCAGCAAATATTTGTAAATGCGTTTAATTGCGATTAATTAATCGGGACACCATGTAATTAATTTGTTTACATTTTTTAATCGTTTGACAGCCCTACTAAAAATATGTTGATCAAAAGCAAGTAGAATTATTAAAGATTCAAAGAGACAGAGCTGGAGAAAATTTATCTAGTCAGCAAACACACCACCCAAAATTATCTGGGACCTAATCTGATAAAAAACAAAGGAGAGGAGCCTCAAATACGACACAACAAACATCAGGGTACCCTCTTAACTACGAATCAAGAAATAAACAATATATTAGCGAAGTCATTCAAAAAGAACTCCTCATTAGAAAACTGTCGACCGGAATTCAATAAAATACGAATACAGCTGGAGCAGAATCCATTGAATTTCAACTCTAATAATACAGAACCATATAATCAACCCTTTATCATGGAGGAAATCTCAAGTGCTCTCAAATGCTCTCATAATACTGCAGTTGGACCATTATGAGTTTCTGAAAATTTGCTGCCCCTTACAGTGTTATTACTCTATCTGAAAAAGTTTATATAATTTAGAGAACAGGAAATATTCCACCATCATGGCAAGAAGCAATAATTATTTCCATCCCCAAACCAGGCAAGGACCACTCTGATGCAAACAACTACGGCCCAATAGCTTTGACTAGCTGTCTCTGCAAAACCATGGAGAGAATGGTCAACAACCGTCTGGTGTTGATTCTGGAATCAGGGTATAAGATCAGTGATTAGCAGTGAGGCTTTAGATGGGGCAAAAGCACCGTAGATCATCTCATCAGATTGGAATAATTTGTTCGGTACAGCTTTAAGAAAGAACACGGTAGCTGTTTTCTTTGATCTGGAGACTGCTTACGTTACCACCTGGAGATATGGTATTCTCAAAGTTCTACATGAAATTGGGCTCAGAGGCAACCTACTCATTTTTATCTCCAACTTCTGTCTAATAGACATTTTCTTGTCCTAATAGGAACTACTTTATCAAACCTGAACGCACAAGAGCTAGAGGTTCCACAAGGAAGGATTCTCTCAGTCGCCCTTTTCAGTATCAAAATCAACAGTATAATTAAGGTTATAGATCCACATATCTTTCGAAGTCTATATGTTGACAACCTATGCATTGGCTACAGAGGGAAAAATGTAAATATAATTGAGCTACAGCTATGCATATACAAGATAAACGACAATTAAAAACGAATTCAGATTTTCCAAATCAAGACTGTGTGTATGCACTTCTGCCTTCTCTACATCTTGACCCAGAACTGCATATGGAGGGAGAACCCATCAAAGTAGTTAAAGAACTTCTTTTCCTAGGTCTTGTGTGTGACAATAAATTTTGTTTTATCACACATATGAAAGTCTTGAGGAAAGGATTTTTTAAAACAATGGATATTTTAAAAGTTCTGGCAAAAACAAAATGTGGTGTGGAATCTATAGAGTACTAGTTAGATCCTGATTGTACTACAGGAGCATCGTGTATGACATGGCAAGTAAGTCATGCACTGATACTAGATACGATGCACTGATACTAGATACGATGCATCATCAGGGAACATGTCTGGCGTTAGGAGCTATCAGGACCACCCCTGTTCAAAGACACCATACAGAAGCCGGGGGACCCTCTCTTCAGACAGCTTTCTGAAACTGGCCCCTACAGTATGCTTATAAACTCAATGCAAACCAAAACAACCCAGCCTCCAACCTTTATGTCTTTATCCCACTTCATGGAACCGTATTCATGGATGGATCAAAAATAGATAACAGCGTGTCGGCAGCATTAGTGATAGGAGATCAGCACTATGACATTCGAATCCTGGGTCAAGCCCTTCTTTAAATATGAGGCTCAAACACTGCTCCTAGCCCTGGAAAATAGAAGAGTCAAGAACAGAATTTCTTAATCGCCACAGACTCCATGTTTTGCCTCCAAGTACTTGAATCCATAAAGAATGATCACCCAATAATTGTAAACATTTTAACCAATCTAGCTGTATTGTAGAAGAAAATCTTCAAAATACTCTTCTGCTGGGTCCCAGGACATATTGGTCTGGCTGGCAACGAAAGAGCGCACACGGGCGTTAAGGAGGCCCTCATCCTGGTAATCTTTGAATGTCAAATGCCACCCTCCGACCTTAGATCATTAATAAGCACATATATCTCTAGCAAGTGGCAGATGGAATGGGATGAATGCAACAATAATAACCTATATGAAATAAACCCCAGTATAAGAAGATTCTCTTCAAACTTCAAGTCTAAGCATGATCAAGTCATTTTCACTAGGTGCTGTCTGGGTCATTCAAGACTCACGCATGGGTTTTTGCTGATTGGTGAAGATCCTCCATTATGCATTCCCTATCAAACCTACTGAACTGTAACACCTTTGAAACTATCTGAAAGCTATTTTATTCAGAGACATACTTGATGTAAATATTTAGAAAGGTATCACCTGAATGTATTTTAGATTTTTTGTCTTGTATGAATCTCAATGTCTTGCATAGCTTTGCAAATTGTACATCTTTATTGTTTATCCTGTGCTTTCCATGTGAATAACCTTGTTGCTGACATGGCGTTAAATGTTAATAAACAAAGTGTAGAAAGCACCCTGGTGCTTTACCTCTCACTCGTTCTCTTACATGGACACAAACACACATACACAGGAGCAACAAACAGAGCCTACATGTCAGAGCACACCTGCAACTCACTGTGGTTGTAAACATTTGATTAGCAACGGAAAAGGTTTAAACAAAAGTGATGACATGACCACGTTGCTTTTGAGAAGTATACTTAAAATGACATCTTGGCTATTTGATGGAATGTAACTCCTACCTTGAGCAATGGCAAACACAGGTAATTCCACACATGCAATCACTCTGTTTTGCTAGCTTGCTCGCTCATACATGCGCATGTACACACACTAGCTTGTTATTCCAGTAAGTGCTTAACAGAAGCGTTACTGGTTCTAAAGTGACATTTTTTAACTAGCAAAGAGATCTTGGGCTGTTTAAACACACTGAATCCGTGGCGGAAGAATGTAGTTCCACTCACAAGAGCATTTTAAGGATAAAATCCAGAAAATATCTTTAGATTAAAACCTGAACGATATCTTAAAGTTGATACCCGTGGTATAAGCATAATAGTTGACTCCAGCCTATTGAATTATTGAAAAATAATGCATATCCGAGGTGTAACAGCCGCAACTTGAAGCAACCTCGGGGTATGCATTATTTTTCAATATTTAAACTTTCTGTAGTGAATTATTCCTATTTTATTATATTAAATTGAATTGTATTGTATTACAGTATATTATATTGTATTATATTGATTTATATTGTATTATATTGTTTTTATTCTTCTGTTCAATTCCTCAAACTTTTAAATTATTTATTTCTGTGGCAATGCTACTTTATGGCTTTGTTCATTATGACAACTAAATACTTAAAGCTACACTGTTTCTTTTTTTTGTTAAAAAAAATAACAACATGTTATTTATGAGAGTGTGCAACAAATATTTGGTTAATATGTCCGATTATGGGTTGTGAATGCCATTTCATGTAGACTTTTGGTTGTTTTTATACAAATTTATCAGTTAAGTGAGAAAAGTCGGAGCTTTAAAAATTCCTAATTAAAGTGCTCATTTGACAAAGACATAAACAGTTTTACTTCGCTATGACTTGTAAGGTAATTTCACCGATCTCGCTCTTGCACGAAAAAAATTAATAAAGCTAGATGCAGTACAACGAATTACAACAGAGCCACAGGTCTTGAGCTGTGTTTCTAAATGTTGAAGTTCTTTTTAACTTGACACGCCATCTAAAAAAATCAGTGCTCCTGTGCGAGACACTGAAAAAAACACTGCAAAATGCTTGAACATCTGTCTACTGCATGTTTACTAAAAATGTGTTTGGTGCCTTCTGGAATCCAGTTATACATTATACATTTTGTTAATGTATAATATTGCAACGTGAATTCACTGATTCATAATCAACAAATAATATAAACTTATCAAATAATACTAACTTCAAAGAAATTTCTTGGGTACATTGGGTCTTTGTGCCTTAAAAAACATTAACTCCTGTGGGAATGAACCCAACACACTGTGAAGAGGCAAAGGCGTGGCTGTAAATATTTAATAGAGGCCCCTTCTAAAATTGTGCTACCGATCCATGCATATGTGCATTTGTTCTCAGAATGTTTAGAATCAGACATTTTAAAGTAGGAAGGTTTATCTTTGTTAAGTGTCCAGAGGGGTTGGAAAACGCGCACACACACACACACACACACACACACACACAAAGAGAGCTGCACCATGTGTTTTTTCAGATTAGCCCAACCTGTGAGAAGAGTCAGACAATAATTTTTGTACAATATATTTAGATTTCCTTAATGATTTCTGTTCAGTATCATGTTCTTTCTTTAAAAAAACAACAACATTTACTTGGGCAGCATTACTTTTACTATTCACACTTAGGTTAAGGGATTACAACAATTTGCAAACCCAACAAACGTGACTTAACCTTTGCACTCGTCCCACACTGTTGTGCTATGGACATGAATGGCACCTCAAATCTTATGGTTTGTTGAGGAGTTGTGCTGGTACTTTTCTACTTGTCTCCACTACTTGAAGAATTGTGTTGTTATAATGCTCCTCTCCTGTATATTTGCAGGTCTGGAGGAGCTGGTGTTGTCAGAGATCAGTTCCCCGAGCCGTACGCCGCAGACGGGTGACAGCAGCAGCATTTCTTCCTTCAGCTACAGAGAGATCATGAAAGATGGGGCATCAGCTCCCAGCACTAATAAGGTAGAGCCATCCACTAGGGCTCATGTAAAGTACACTAAGGCACTCGCTGTAGTTGACATCCTTTTATCATTCTTCCAGAGCTGCACTGCATTTATATCCTCCAGAACTCTCTTGAACAGTGTAAATTCCCAAAAATACACTGTGCCTGTGAATAAACAAGGGAGCAAATATAGAATATTTGTTGTGGCATGCTTGGAGAATCTTGAAGGACAGGTGTGTCGGTTAGTGCAGGAAAGTGATTTTCTTAAAACAGAAATTTCATAACATGTTCTTCCTTTGACATTTGACAAATTATTGATACTGATGGTGTATCAATAGCGGCAATAATCACTCTTACTATTGCTCATGTTTTTGGATTTGGGATTTGAACAAACCCATAACTGTAAATAGATTTTGTTAAAGTTGCACTCCGTAATTTTTTTCCCCATTATAAAAGATTTTCTCCTAAAGAAGTGAATTGTAATTTTTAAACATATGTATTAAATCATGAGCACTCACTTGAGATGAGGACTCTTCATATCAGTAACCTTATAAAAGATGATTTATTCTACATTGGGTGGGAGCACCCTTATGGGCATAACCAGCTGTATACTACTTGCTTAATCTCAGTAACCTTCTTGTTATTAGACACTTCTCTTGGATTAAATGAATCATGGCTGATTGTGAAAAGTGAATTTTTATAATGGCATCTTTAACTGAAAACGATGCTGCATCCACACCACTAGTTGTCACTGTAAGTCTAAAATGACACTAGCAAAAAGTTACTGAGTGCACCTTTTAAGCTATGGACAGTTGTGGAGCTGACCAATAAAGTTATAGCAATCAGCAGTTGGAATGCCTACTAGCGATACGGAGTACAGAGACTAGTGACATCCAATGACAAAGTCGCTGATCTTGAAGTAATCTTCACAGAGTGACGTGACTGGCTAGGTCCACACAGGCAGACAAAATCAAATCTTTTTGTGTATCTGACTCAAATCTGCTTAGGTTTGTGTAGTCTGAACAGGACAACAGCACCTAAAATTCAATTTTTGCAAGCCTGATTGGATCAGTCTGAGCAGTCAGATCAAATTTCACTGGGTTTTATTTTCCCATTTTTCTTTTTTTTTGTCATTTGTTGTGTATGATGGGTTGTTACATCAGGTGTTGCGACAAGAAAACATATTGCATTCCAACCATTATAAATTCTGCTTTCACATGGCACTTTAAAGGGAAAACATGGTGGCAGTGACGTATGATCATTTTAAACAGAAATTTAAATATAAATGACTTAAAAGTGAGTTCAAAAGGACCGTTTTATTACACCTTTCAGCTCACCTAAATTTCTGCGAAAATACGGGTCATCCCAGCTAAAAAGGGACAGTTGTAAACCCTAGCAGCAACAAACATTACATGTCACCTCTTGTATTTTAAGGCGTTTTCTGTGATGAATGTTTTAATATTTTGATAGTGCCCTTATATGAAAAACATAAACAATGGCAAAATATCTGTTGCTGCTAAACTCTAATGCATGGTGAACATGCGCAAGTTTGCATTGTTACTATGGAAAATAATGTGGAGTAAAAATGACTGCAGTCTGAACAGAAAAAAAATCAGATCTACCCTTGCATAACTTGCAGTTTGTCTAATAAATTTAATTTGAGAAAAAAATCTCATTATTTTTTCCAGCAATACGAACAAAGCCAATAGTTTGTGAGTGAAACTAATGTACTTGTATGAGTTATTACTCATGACTATTCAATCGGTATGATGTTAATACGCTATTCCCATTATGATTTTTGTGATCACATTTCATAAACTGTCACAAATGACGCTGTAATAAGTGTCTGTGAATGAGATATGCATGTCCAAAATGTAGCACACATACATAACACACACAAACCACCGCTGCACTTGCAGTCTGGCTGCTAGCATAAATATTACACCATGTATACAGAGATTAGGGTTTGTTTTGTGTGTTTTGTTGTTTAATGTTCGTTACATGCTGTTACATTGTCGGCTCATTTTGGTTTAATGGATTGTTACGTCTGTTAGCCATTCATCAGGATTACTTTAATTACTCGTATAAATGGGCACAATACAATTTATGCAAGTGAATTGCCATTTATTTCTCATTCAAATCAGCATACATCTGTAATATATGCAAATTTCTGGGTCATGTTACACCTGGCATACCTTAAATAGCGGCAGATCCAGGTTAAAAGATTAAATATTAAAATGTTATGGTATCTGCCCAGAAATTCCATATACGGGCGTCCTTAGAACAAAGTAATTTGTAAGACACATTGTTGTATTTAAGCAGAATTATTCTAATCCTTCAGTAAGAGAAGCTCATTTATTAAGCCAGAGGGAAAATGAGACTCATGGGAATGGAGAGCGTACACACACGGGACGGTTGAGATGGTCTTTGGGATGAGCTGACCTTCATTTGATTGGATCTTCTACAGCTCTTTGAAATGCCCTAAAAATAAAACAAACCTATGCTTGACCAAGGAATAGAATATTGCTGTTGTTACATTTTCATCGTATTTACTTGAGTTATGCATTCTGACATGTTACTTAGCTTCCCTTAGTTATGCTCCCCTATTTTAACTTAAATGTCTGTGCAGATGCAAGTTGTAATATGTGTATTTAAACATAATAAATGGAAACATTAATTTTTCTTCAGTAATTTTGTAGATGAGAATTACACTGCACCAGCAGCATAAACAAGAATGGACATTTTGGTTAAGATATTGTGTAGATGTTTAAACAAGATTACACTTTTCTCTTTGCACAGTCCAACACCAGTAGTCCTCAGTCACAGCGACCTGCTGACCTTTCTGACGATGAGGTCAGCGAGCTCTTCCAAAGACTTGCAGAGGTCCAACAGGAGAAGTGGATGCTGGAGGAGAAGGTATGATGTTTGAGAATGTTAACCAGTCATAACAATCTCTTGTTACTAAGAAAAGTTACATCTGGTGGACACGTTTCGGTTTGCAGTGCATATACTGCAGCAAGCATTGACCCGAACATTTCCTCTGTGTGCACCACAGGGGGTTGTTAAGTGCTGAATTGTGTCTTTGAATCATGAAATATGCATGCATGTATTGATTTTTTCACCTTTTAATCGATCCGTCTTGTTCAGTAACTATTGGAATGGAAATATGTAGTTAGTGCATTGACAAGTTACATCACTCATTCTGTGTTAAAAGTGGCGCGATACTGTAAGCCCAAGCATGCCAATGCCAGTCACAATACACTTGATATGTCATAAATCATCTGGATTTCTAACACAATATACCTTGGTGGAAAATTCCTGCTTTTTAAGCTGTCATAGAAGAGTATTTTAGCATCTAAAAAAATGGTACACTTCAACTTTAAAATAAGCATTTAAAAATGAACAGGTTTGGACACCGTCAACCAGACATCATTGTTTAGTCTGTTGGCAGGGATCTCATTGTTCACACCTGTGACTTTCCGTATCAGGTTCATTGTACTTTTGTATCGTTGTGGCGTGTGGCAGAGTTTACTGCCGATCTTATCTGTGTGTTCTGTGTTCAGGTGAAACACTTGGAGGTCAGCTGCGCATCAATGGCCGATGATATCTGTAAAAAGAGCGCCATTATTGAGACATACGTCATGGACAGCAGGAGAGGTAAGCGACACTCTCTCTTATTGTTCTTGGCCTCAGGAGTACTCGCTGTCTCAAAACAAACAACATAAATGTTTACAGATCAGGTCAGCTGATAGCTGCAGCCGTTCTTGCAGGAAAACTGACAGCTGCAAAAGCATAAAATGTGTCACAAATAATGGGTCATATTTCACCTAGGATTGGGATGTATATAAGATCTGTATTCATGTTATTATAGAGAAAATAAGACAGAACTCAATTTTCTTTATTCTGTCAGTTGTGATATAATATTCTTTGGATATATTTTATCCTTTTTTTTTATCAGAAAGAAATGTCTTTTAGTTGTGTTAGACATGACAATTGTTTCACTCTGTAATACAGAATTTGCAGGAAAAAGATAGAGATGTGCTAAACTACCAATTTAAAACAAGTCAGTGCATTGTCTGAGCTATTAGTTGACTAGTCAGTGTTAAGGAACCCATGTATAATTAGGGTGCATTATGTCCATGTTACCCAATTAGATGTGATGTGCGCAACCATTTAACAGGATAAATAATGGATAGTCAACAAGTAAATAGGCTAAATAACTATATAACCTCTTATCCCACAAAACTATTAAAATACTAAAAGTAAGAAACCCAAAAAGCTCAAATAAAGAGCATCTCAAAACAGCTTTTGCGCATCCCAGACACATGTGACGTGCTTCAAATAACCGGAGCGCGTGAAGTCATATGGCGACTGGCTCCACAATCAGAAATGCACAACTGTTAGATTATAAATATTGTGGGAGCACGACATGTAGTTCATGGCATCCAAATGTTTGATGAATCTTTATACTGCTAAATTATTGATTAAATCAGTGTCAGAAAGAATCTGCAGAATGACTCCTGATAAATACTTTCCATAGCACCTCACAAATAATCCTGTGTTATGCATAGTAACAGGAACAAGAGGATTTGATGTCTGACAGTTAGAAAATGGTGCTTTGATGGCTGCAACAGCGGTGCATTAAATGACTGAATGTAAAGAATTAAAGAGACAAAAATTCTTAGAGAGAAAACGTGTTCGTGTGAAACTCTGAACAACTAAAGTTTTGTAAATTTAGCTATCTATCTTTGTATTAGCATTAAGCTAAACATGTATTTTTTTTGTCCCAAGAATCTTTTTTACCCCACCCCTAAAGATTAATATATATATATACGTGAACCTGCTGAGTTGCGTTCACAATGCACGTTAAGCTTGAACTGCTCTGTGGAAATAAAGCAAACTAAACACAGAGCCCCTCCTGATGGTTTTAGGTAATTTGCAGCATTTTCATAGACGATGCTATTCTTGCAAACTGATTTCAGACTACTGAAACAAGAGAAGAAAGAGTGAGAACTCTATGCATGTGCATAGTAAGACATAGTGAGACGTAGACCTCCGAACACACAGAATCCGACATTCTTCAAAATATAATAAAGTGTGTTTCTTTAACGGAGCGTCTTTGTGTCTAACAGCATTTCTTGTCATTTGTCACTTCGAGACATCTTGCAGGTCACGTGCCACAGTTTCAGGTAGATGAGCAAAATTACCCGACACTGCGAATTATATACTCGTATTGTATGGACGACAGGTGCTAATTTCATACCCTGTGCTTCTAAATATTTTTGCAGAATTCCTAGCTCCATGGTTTTGCAATTTCTCAATATTGTCAATCATCTTCTGTCAACGACTGTCACAATCGGCATTAGGATATTTGTCAGATGATTACATTTTCTTGTCGCCCAGCCCTAATTTCACCCCTAAATCAAATTAAATAAATAATACATTTTGCATAAAGAAAATAATGCCATTTGTAAAGTTCTCTGTACCAGAGATGTTCACAAGTCTTTCATCTGAAGTCCGAGTCAAGTCTGAAGTCTATTAAAATGTGACTCGAGTGCAACTCGTGACTGAATCTCTTACTAGAGTCCCCATCTCTGCTCTGTACTATGATGTAAGTAGACATCATGGTTTACGGGATTTGTTGTACTGAATTAATGTTGATTTTAATTTTTTTATTTTAAATGAAATTAAATGGATTTAATCTCATTATTTAATTAAAAGAATGAGGTTTTTGGCATTATAGTAATGAGAATTTGAGGGGTAAATTTGAATAAAGAGATAATTGCCATCATTTACTCACCCTTATGTTGTTCCAAAGTCTTATGGCAGTTTTTCTTCTGTGAAACACAAAAAAGAGATGTTTGGCAGAATGTTAGGAACCGACAGCCTCAGTCACCATGCACTTTAAATAAATGGAAAAAAGAGCAGCATCACCATTCTTAAAATTTCTAAGTATATGTTTATAGTAAGTTTATATGTCCCATTTATATAAGATATTCAAACATTTACAAATATGTATCTAAACTAACACGTTTATTATATATATATATATATATATATATATATATATATATATATATATATATATATATATATATATATATATATATATATATATATATATTTTTTTTTTTTTTTTTTCACATTTTAGAATATTAGTGAAGTCATCAAAACTATGGAATAAATTAAATGGAACTATGGGAATTATGTTGTGACTAAACAAAATCCAAAATAAATCAAAACTGTGTTATATTTTAGCATCTTCAAAGTAGTCACACTTTGCTTAGAATTTGCAGGCATGAACTCTTGACATTTTCTCAACCAACTTCTTGAGGTAGATTTGGTCATCAATTTCAAAAAGTTTTTTTTTATTATGAAATAAATTAATATGGTGGCACAATTATATTTTTGTCTACAAAACTAATTTCAAACATTTAAACATACGCCTTCAGATCAAAAGATTTTTACGATTATGAGAAATGTTTCTGTCAAGTGTTTCAAAACTTTCGACCGGGATTGTATATAAATGTTTATATACAGTTAATTACACCATTCACATTGGTTCACGAAAGTGAGTTTTCACTGTTGAACTGAATATTTCTATTGAACAGAATGCTGTTGTTATTAAAATTATTATTGGAAATGTATTTTTGCGATAATGTGTATACAATTCAAGACAGTGCCTTCCATGAGCTTGAAGATTTTTAAAGGAATAGTTTGTCTCCTTTCACATAACACAGTCAAATGGGTTTGGAACAACACGAGGGTGAGGAAATGATGATAGCATTTCCATTTTTGGTTAATTTTATCACTTTAGTTGTTATAAGTCAGAATGCCAGAAATCGTAATCATCGAAAAATAGGTTTCAATATTCATATGCAAAATATGATTTAGTCAAATTTGTTTACATTTATGCATTTGGCAGACGCTTTTATCCAAAGCAACTTACAGTGCCACTTATTACAGGGACAATCCCTGAACTTAACCTGGAGTTAAGTGCCTTACTCAAGGACACAGTGGTGGTGGCTGTGGGGATCGAACCAGTGACCTTCTGATTAACAGTTATGTGCTTTAGCCCACTACACCACCATCCACGATTTGAAATGAGATTTGAAATATGTCCAGGACATTTATTTTGTGAGATTCACCCCCTTAACTCAATATATTCATTGGAATGGCTACAAAATACTTTATTTCAGATTAATGTTGGTCTTTTAGATATTAGATGTAGGAATATCACTTTTCGAGAAATTAGAGATTTGCTTGACCTGGTCAATATTTTATGTGAACATGGTATGCCTTTCATCATAAAATTTCTTGGCATGCCCTCTGCTAATATGCCGCTATCTCTAGAGCTCCAGATGTTTAACAAAAAAATGGGCAGGGGTGGGAGGTATTTGGATTGATGCAGACAACTTGCATAATATTATTTTTTTATGGCGCTTTTTGTTTTTTGGCTCTCTATTTTTATATCTGAAGTTGTCTCTCTGCACTCCATACTTATATAATCTTCCACTAAATGTTTTATTGGTCCTATTTTTAATGCTGCTATTTTGGTGCCACTGTATTGTTCTCAGGTGCTCTTGAAAAAAGCAATGGCTAATAAATGTAAATGTTGCTGGATTTAAAAAAATAATAAAAATTGACTGCTGAAAGCTGTAGATTCCCATGAATTTCTCTGCTTTTCCATCCTAATTTTAAATGACCTTCTTGAAATCTGTATGAGCTCTATTACAGAGTAAATGAGCATTACTGTAATAAAAGAATAGTGATACATTTAGCCATTAAGCAGATACTTTTATTCAAAAGAAATCTTTTGGAAATTTGGAACTGAACAAGCAATTTTTTAGCACCCTTGGTACCACAAGTATTTTTCAAAATAAGTATAATTTGAAATCATTAACAAGGAATTAAAAGTTAACAGTAAAGGAATTGTTTGTTGGTGGTTTTTTTTACTTGCAATTACAGTAAATCTGGTTGATCTTCCAGGTAACTGCAAGTTCTTTGGTAATCAATATTATGCCACAAATATTGTCAATAAAGCTTAACTTACATCGTCATATAAACAGTAAAATTTTTCAATTTTGTTTCACTAGAAATATCACAAGTTCATTTTGAACTGTGTTACTGAAGCACTGACTCTTTCTTCGTGCTTTTCCAGTAAAAGTTACTTTTCCAGTGGATGGAACACAGATCTGACACGGCATGACCCATTTTTAGAATTGGAAACTTTCAGAGCAACTGTTTGACAGTTTGGTTTGCTGGTGTGCATGAAAACAATACAATTGGCAGGGCTTGTCTCACAGAATGCTGGTCTTCTGTGCATTGGCTCGCTTCACTCAAAGAATCTTATTATATAGGATTTCAATCTCAAAGGAACATAACACTGGCACATTTCAACTGCTATAGAACCTGAGTTCACCTTTAGAAACTCTGGTTTAATGTAAAAGTTAGACTATACTGCAGTTGAATAGTTGATTTTAAGTTGTATATTTAGCATATTTTGTAAACTATTGGTTGGTGTATGGCAGTAATATACTATATGCCAAGATTTATTTATTTGAAAAGCCAGTAGATTGCAGTTTACATCTTAGCTGGATTGATTTGCATGTTTTGGGACTTTCTAGAGCGCATTAGAATGGACACAATTCTCTGTAGTGCAGGCTTAGTTGTCAATATTTTTAGTCAATTTTTCCAGAAGAGAGATACTTACAATTTTAAATGTGTATATTTGCTGGAAGTAACATTTTGCCAACATTTAGGATGTATAGATGACTAAAGTCCACTTAACTGTAATTTAGATTTTTTGGGGGGAATTTAGGGGAACATTGTTTGAGCCTATAAACTGTACAAGTATACATAAGTTGCATTTGCTTGTTTAGGCAACCAATTACATCTTTGGTATAATTATTAGGATTATCGTTTCAATTTTTTTTGCCCCATTTAAAGCAAGGCTGCTCTTGTGTTTCTTGCGTTTTCCTGAGAACAGAGTAAAGATTGTAAAGTTACATCTTCCTGTCCTCCCTCCATGTTTTCTGTTGTTTTAATTTCATGACTGACTGATTTAACATTTAATGGCAGAATAGATTCTATTCAGGCTGGTGTCACCCAATTGTAAATATTGTGCAATAAAAGTTTAAGATGTCTGCTACTTTGAGGTATTGAGAGAGCTTACAAAACAGCCCCCCAAAAAAAAAAAAACAGTGGAGAGATGACTATTGAGAAGGACTCTTAGTGTCTGTCCATGACACTCACTCACTCACTCTCTCTCTCTCTCTCTCTCTCTCTCTCTCTCTTTTATGTCCTGCAAGGCATCTTTATAATGGAAAATATGTTAAAACAATCCCATTTAAAGATGGTCCACCTTCACATGTTCTTCAATACTCTCAAAAATTGCATTTAGTTTTTGGTATAGAAAGGATACTAGTAGTGATACTGAATCAGCTGTTGTCTTCCTTGGTCAAATAGTACTGACCAATTTCAAGGTTTTCTGTATGAATATAATTCCAGACCGCCTTAAGACAATTGTGGATAGATCTGGGCAGATGTACAATGGAGAGCGAGGGAGTAGGGATGGAGACACTCTATTGAAAAAAAATCTTCTGCAGGATTGCAGAAGGTAGCAATGCTAGATGAGAGCTGACATTAGCAGGATGTAAATGATTCAGAATGCCGACATGCCTCAGTGAACCCAACGCTCATCCTCAATAATGCAGCAGAAAGGCTTAGCACCCCTCTTGTCTCCTCTCCTCTGTCCTCTTCCCCCGCCTTTAGCTTCATCCTTACACCAGTGCTGTTCCCCATAAATTCATGCCAGTGATATAACAAATTAAACAGTGCAACATTTCGTCGGGAGATGTAGCCGTTTGAATCAGTGGCAATTTCCGTTGACGCCATTGTATTGAGGAAATGGTAAGTCAGGAAACGGCTTAGCGGAGGCATAATGAGCCAGACATACATGCTATCTTGGCATATTGTTGACTTTTCACCTGCCAGAACATTTTGCAACGTTCTCCCATTCAAATAGGGGATTGCGTAGAACAGTGGTTCTCAATCTTGGTCCTGAAGTACCCCAGAATTGCACATTTTGGATGTCTGCCTTATCTGGGACATCCAGTTCAAATCATGGAGCCTCTACTAATTAGTTGTTGAGTGGAATCAGGTGGGTTAAGGAAGAGAGACTTCCGATGTACGCTCACTGCAGAGCTCCTTTACCACGGTTTGTTTGCTGCGATTCACCTATTGGTGGATGTTTTCTCTTCAGGATCATGGATAGAATAGTTGTTATCCAGGAATTCCTCCAATAAACACACCTTTTTAATTGAAAAAGCACAGACTGTTGGCTTCTACAGAAGCATGTACCATCTATTAACAACCTTACGGTAGGTGTGTCTTTAAAATTTATCATTAAAAATCAATTTCTCTATATAAAAATTAATAGGATTATTTTAACCACTTTTGCAGGCTATACTGATAACCTTTGTCGTTGAATATTCTGCAGATCCCAAAATGTGCGTTTTGGCTCAACAGTTTCCCCATCATTAATGTTGTGACAATGCATCAATCAATCAATCAATCAATCAATCAATCAATCAATCAATCGCGTCGGAAACCCCTGTGCAGTATTCCACATGACAAACTGTTTGATGTTGTTTTTCTAATGGATTGAGCACATGCATGCTGTAATGTACCCCCAGGATCATTCTGTTTGGGTCTGCATTCATTAAGACAAATGCTGAAAATGCCATGAAAAAGCAGCAGTAGGCAATTATGTATAAATGTGTTTTTGAAGAGCTCTTCGTGTGTGAGTGAGACTTGTGATGTTAGACAGCTGTAGGATGGTGGATCTGTCACGAACAGTCTCTCAGCATGGTAGAGTTGAGAGGGTGGTGCAGCCTCCACTAATCAGCCATTCAGCAACATGGCGCAGTCATGTGCAGACAGACTTCTCTCTGGCTAAGCGCTACTCCCTGTTGGAAAAGGTCAGCTGGGGTGAGACGCCCAGGAAAACACAAGCACTGCAGCAGTCTGGAAACCCTCTGGCCTCCTCCTTGTACCCTGTTTTAGGCCTCTACTGAAGCGTGAAGTAACCTAACCTTTCCGTGTACTCCACCCCTTCCTGCTGCATCATTTAAGGGAGAAACTATCCTTGTCATGTGCCCTGTAGCTCCAGAACCCACTGAGATAATGGGAAAGAATGCTGGTCTTTGCAGAAATGCTAAATCTTCGTTCTGTAAGCAGATTATACCACCGAGGGTGTTAAAAGGAAAGTTCACCCAAACATTTTAATTCTGGGTTAATTTACTCACCTCATGTTGGTCAAACCAGTAGGACTTTAGTTCTAATGCGGAACACAAAAGGAAAAAATTTGTGAATATTCTGATCCAACTTTTCAATACAGTGGATGTTGATAGGCTTTCTACAGTAGACATACAATAGTTTTTGATGAAAAACAACCCAAAATGTAAGCCATTTTTCAGTGGAAATTTTGATGTCCGTTGCACATTAATGAACATTATGAGAGAAGCTTGTTCAACGTTGGCATTTGTGTTCACATTATTGCATTGTTTTAAGAGCTATACATTGGCTTTTCAATACAATGACTCACTTTCAAGCTTAAAAATCACTCAGAAGTATCAAAAAAGTAGTACATGCGACTTGTGTCTCATATTCCAAATCTTCTGAAGGCAAACAATAGGTTTTGTAAGAAACAGCACATAATTTAGGTAATTGTTTTAGTGGAAACCTTGACATATTTTGCACGTTCATGAGTGTTATGAGAGAAGCTTGTTCACAATAGGCATTCGTATTCACACAAGAACTGGAGTTGCTTTTAGCACTAAACAAGGTAAGATCTCTTATGAACCCATTTTATCCCCTAAATATAAAACATATTCTGTGTCATAAATGTATTCAAATATTTTATTTGACCAATTAATTAACATAAGTTCTCAATTTGAAAAATTTGATTGAAAATATATTACCTCCTGCCCATAAACTTAAATCATCAACTGGGTTTTTCCTGGGTCAAAAATGGTCTTTGGTGGTGGCTGACATACATGGGTGCATTTCCTGAGCAATGACGTAACACTGCTTAACCACCATAGTACGATGCATCATTGGAGAAATTAACTAGCTAGACTCTACTGTTTCCCAGAACTGTGGTAATAATTTCACACATCCGTCGTTCGAACCACCTTGGATTAACAACATAAAGCTGTCGTTAATGACGATAGGCAGTAGGTGGAGGAATAACTTCCCTGAAAATTGAATTACAATAGCTAATTTACACTTACACCAGAAAGACGTTTAATGTGAGAAAGCTACTGAAGACACAAAATTGGTGTGCACAGTGTAGTGAGACAGATGAACTGGGCTGCAGTAGATTTGTTTCCCTCTACATCAGACTTCGGGGTTCCCCCGATGCACAAACAAACATGCACACTCAAATGGGCACGTTCCATTCAGAAGATATCATCCCTATGCACTATTCCGTGCTTAAGCCAAAGGATGTGGGGCTCCAAAATGACAGTAATATAGAACTCACTTTTTAAGCCATTTCTATTATGATTGTTCTCCCTCCCTCCAGAGGGTGATTTACCCCATTTGGAACACAACTAAAAACACCACTTGTGCATTAACATGGACACAGAAGCCATATTCTCCAACAGAAACTGCTTGTGTTAAAGAATTCTCTCATAACAGTATTTAATCCCTTAAACATTTGCATTCATCTGTATGAATTGTTTCAGAATGCCACTTTCTGCAAAACCCCGAAGATTTTTTTTTAATGCATGTAAACAAAGTCTTGAAAGAATGAAAGATGTATATGGAAGAAAATTTATAGAAGTCAAATGATGTCCACAAAGCAAACTAACATGAACTATGCTTCTAACCACAGTTAAAGGGCTGTAGTCCCAACCACACAACTTTATGAATGTTCAATGCTTTGAGAAACACCAAATCGTTGAACTATGTTGGTAACGATGGAACTTACGACCATAGTTGGCTAATAATGCTTTTGGGAAACGCACCCCAGGTTCATCAAGATGCAGATGTAAAATGAGTTTTTTGTTTTTTACTTAATTGCAATTAATATTTAAGATATGTTGTTGCATTTCATGTTTGTAATGAATATTATTTATTTTTGATCATCTGAGCATCTAGAAACATCTGAATTCAAAAGAGTTCAAACTAGCTTAACACCTTATTTCTATAGGGCTCGTTATAATATTCATGAGAAAACCACTTTACTGATTTGGGACTGTGCTTCTATAGTAAATATGTTTGTTTCTTCTCCATAACAGATATTGATTTTCTTTTATCAGACCCTTAATCATTTAGGAATCATTGTGATAGGAATATCTGAAGCCAAACCAGGCCAGTTTGTTTCCCAATATCAATCTTCATTAGGACAGGAAATATATCATTACACATGACATTCTTCAGAATTTATAAAGGTCCAGACATTTAATCTACTTTGTAGCCTACTTTCCCTCATTTTTACCATAATTAAAACCATGGATTTTTCCTCTGTTGTTTGTTAGTTAGGTAGTCTTTAAAAAAAATTAACTGTTTATTTGTAATGAAAAAATAATAGCCTAAACACATTTAAAAAAAAGTTCACTGTCATAAATGCTAGCAAGTGTGTTTATGAGTAGATGGGAAAAGTCTTGTAATTGATGCTGGTGCTGGTGTTTTCTCTTTCCCTCATCAGTGCTGTTCTCAATGTCAGTTCTGTTGCCATTTTAAATGGTTAAATTGCTCCATAGCGCTTTAATAGAGACAATTCTAATGTACAATTCAAATGGTTTGCAAGAGGTTTGTTTTGAGCCATGATATTGAGCCCATTTAAAGCCCAGTTTAATCCTGCTACTTCGGTGGCCTGAAATTTCACTTCGGTGGCCAGCTAAAAAAAACCTGGAAAAAACCTGATCAAGTCATATTTTGTGATTTTTTTGTATTATTATTATTATTATAGGCTTTGCATATAATATTTAGAACTGTATCAGATGTCATAAATAAAAGCAGAAAGGTTCAGGGGCATTTTCTGCCCCTACATTTTAGATTTAAGGGGCAGTTTTGCTTCGAGCCCCCTTAATCTCTGAGCCTGGTCCCTATCAACTGTCACTGTATTGAAAAGACCCTAAATTTGTCCTTTTATGTTCATCATAAGAAAAAAAAGTCATTTAGTTTTGGAACAACAAGAGGGTGAGTAAATTATAAATACAGGAATTGTTATAAATGGTGAACTGTTTCTTTAATTTTTTGCTTACTGAGGTTTGAGAACAAATATGAGAATTATTTGTTCTCATGTTGAACATGTGAACAAATTTGTTGAACGTGCTTTTGTGGCAATACAAAAGCACATGTTCAGTTTCAGATCTATAACTTCTAGTAACACATGGCTGCAAACAGGAAGGAAACTTGTTATGGAGATGAAAAAGCCTGTTTGCCCCTGGTGATGTTCTCAGTTAAGCGCTGTCACTCTGGTGAGTGATGACTGCAAGGTTGCAGCCGGTGTGTAGGCTGCACCAGCTTGACTGATTCAAGAGTGCTGACTCTTGCACGGGCCTGAGGAGATTCACAATGAGGATTGAAAGAAGTGCCATCATTGTCGTCCCTGTGGACTTGGGAGTTCAGTTGCATGGTATTTTGTGGTTATCTTTGCATTGAAGCCTTGAGCCAAAGCCTAAAGGGGACATTCTTCAAGTCCAAGCTCTTGATAGCGTGATACTCCTTGCAACATCGCAATCTTTTCTCTTTTCTCAAATTTAGTAGGGATTCACTTTCGATCTTATCCCCTATTAAGTTGGTTCCAGTGTGTTTTCTGTGGTAGTAACCTCAGCACTGTTCTGATGTAGTCAGGCAGAGCATGTGATTAGGGATCCCCTGAGTTGGGAGTCTGGAACATCTGCTGCATGTCATCAGTGCGCCCCCACCCAACCTTCATTTGATTCCTCTCTGTGACTTGGCCTTTCAGGTTAACATCCCCTGCTGGTCCTACAACGGCATTCCGACTGCAGTAGTTTCTGGCTCAGTTCCAAGCTTCTGAAAGCCATCGTTCCAGCATTTTCCTGCCATTAGAGCAGGGAGTCCTCGTTGTAAATCTGCTTTGTGGATTTATCAGAGTGTCTGTGCAGAGAGCTCGCCCCCACGCTCCAGCAGATTAGAGTAAATGCCACTGATCAATATGGAAGAAATACTGGTTACAGACAGGTGTGCATTTTTCCATTTGCATTGTCAATAGCACAGACGGTGATGTAGCCATCACAGGATTTGCTTGGTCATTGTTCCCTCGAAGAGTTAGATACATTAACTTTGGCTTGATTTATTTGCACTGTGAGTGAAAAATACCATGGTGAAAGGAGGCTCTACAACATTTCAAGATGCAGTCTGTGATTTGCCTACTGCAGATGTTAATAGAATTGTAATGAACCAATGCATTGGTTGTAATGGGCTATTTGCCTGCTATGCCTAAATAGGGCTTGCAGTATTGTAAATGAAGTGGTTATTGGTACCTATCTGCACATTTAAATTGTTTTGTAAAAATAGAAAGGAAATGGCACAAGAACAGGTTCTGTAATGGTATGCATGGAGTGTACACTTCACGGACTGTGATGATGCATTTTCTTGGAGAAGAAAAGAACAACTTATTTTGCTTATGAAGAAGTGTGCAATTATGGACAATGAGGCAGAAATCTGAACTAAACTTTCTTAATTTAAAGTGCACATTTGTAGTGCACATTTACTGTAGTAAAACCATGGTAAATTTGTATAAAGGGATGTATAAAGCTATTGCTTTTTTGAGGGAATGCAAACTATTGCGAAGGAATTATTTCTGAATATAAATCTTTTTAGGGGCTCTGTAGTAATGTGATTTTCAGAACTTCTCTATCAACCCCCCTTTTCTGTGGGAGCAAGTGGAAGCATGAAAATAATATTCTCTATTATCTCCCATTTACCTCTGTATGCCAGCAGCTACATTTACCCTGCTATAGTTTACTTCCATGTTCCAAACCCGGATATGTGAAAAGGTTGCATTGCACCCAATATTCTTTCCTCTGTGATCTCATCCATTTTAAGTGTCAAAGCTCGGAATGTTCTCTGCGCATTGTCTTCATTTTATGGTTCTGTGGCGAGCTGACAACATTAATTATGTCATAGTACAGATAAAGAGCAAAGGGTGCATTTGGCACCTCATGGTGTTTACTGTCATGCTTCAGGGGTGAGGAAAATGTCATTCATGGCCTTCAGCACTTGAAGCCATGCATTCAAAGGTTGAACAGGCCTCTGTGTAGTGAAGTTAACATCTCAATTAACTATGATGCATCACGTTCTACTTCATTTTCATGGCTCTGAGCTATGGGACCAGCTCCCCGCGACCAGCAATGTTAACATACTGAGCCAATCTTTAATATGAGTGAAATTCTTCTGTTAGCCTCACAAATACTCTACTCTTACACCAATCTAATAAGGTTAAAGAGGCGTGAGATTGCTAGCACTTAGCTTGATATACTGTAACAATGCATTAAGCTCTTCATCTGAACTCCGACATGGCCTGTCATGAGAACAAGCTCCCCGTCTGTTGAACAACTTAAAAGGATAGTTCACTAAAAAACATTCTGTCATCATTTACTCACCCTCATGTTGTTCCAAAAAGAATATTTAAGACAGAGGGTCAGGGACTGAGGCTAACATGTATCATCAACCACTCATACCTGTATATCCTTAAGAAGAATTTGATAAGGGATTGGTAGAGGTTTTGCTCTATTTATAGAGATTTATTTTATCCAAACTGCATAGAAACTCACACAGGTCCATTTCCCTCGTCTACCATCATCAGATCTGAGGTGTAAGATGTTATTTGACAGCACTGTTTAGGAACACACTGCTGAGCTGAACTTGAATGTCTCCACTCACCCAGATAGAGTGAAAACCAGGAAAGAAGCAGCCCGATCGAACTCATTACTTTTGCCCTTGACACGCGGAGGCTTCCCAGCTCGATTCTGTGCTCTCCCTTAGAGGAAAAACTCCACTGAACTATCTGACAGTTCACCCAAAACCTCACAGCATGTTAGCCGTTCTTTAAAGGGATAGCTCTCCCCAAAATGGTAAAAGTCACTTAACCTTCAAATGAGATGTTAGACATTGTTATTCTGAGTCAGTATACATTTTCACACAGTTTTTATTTTATTAAAAAATATATATTTTGAAAGATGTTCTTTAATATTTCAGCATGTCATATTCTTCAATTTAAGACAATTTTTCTTAGGCATACATTTTATTTGGCGAAAATAAGCTTTTAGTTGACAATAGTGTGCAAAATGGCAAACAAACGTGTATTAAACAGTTACAGACCAAAGGTTTAACATATATTCAGCTACTTGGTTATTTAAACATGTATCAAGCATGTTATAGATTCGTATGTTTAATATGTAGAATTAAACAAAATGAGAAAACTGTCCTGTAAACCTGAGCTCCAGAAATAAAAGTATTCAATGAATAATTGAGATTATATTAATATACATATAATCAAATCACTTCGTCACACGACCATATGCACAAGTGCAACAGTGGGTCTTATATGCAGTTCCGAGCAACATGGCAGTCATGACAGTGACGAGATATACCAATTTACAATAAACAAATTTACACAACAGTTTACGTATCTAATGTACACATAATATAATAATATAATATACAATAATATTGTATAATGTACAGTAAACAATACACACAATGTAGAATACACATACAATAAAAATAAAAGTATCTAAAAAAAAATACACATACTATTATATAACGTTGTATCAGTTACGTTTAGAACTTACTATGTCATGAAAACCTCATGTTTTAACAGTTTTGTATATTTGTATTTGGATTAAGCGTAGCGCGTTTTTAAGGAAACAGTGTATTTGCAATGCAAGTTTTACATTACGACTAGCGTGTTAGTTCAGGTTCTCCTGTTCATTCGCTTCATTGTCTGTGGAGATATAAGTTGTAATGTCACATTTATGTTGATTAATTTTACGTATTTAGGATGCGTTTGAGGGAAGTTCGTTGTACAGGTTTCAAGTGAGGAAACATACTTTGACTGGATTATTTGAATCAATTCTTTCTAAATTGTATTTAAATATATAAACGGTGTTAATGCACTAATATCTTGCAGTATATTTTCGTCAAAAGCGTTATAATTAAAACTTGTCATGATGTGTCTTTTTTTGACTCGTCTTAATTATTGTTGACAAAAAAAATAAATAACTTTGGCAACAAACGTTTTCATCAGTAAATTCAAACTGATGAAATTAACACTTTTTTTCTTGACTGAGGCTGTCAATTCCACCTTCCCTTTGGCGCTCCACAGAAGAAAACAACATGAGGGTGAGTAAATGAAAACAGAATTTAATTGTTACATGAGCTCTCCCTTTAAGGAGGCGTCCCATTGTGCAGATACAGTAGAGTCCCTGCTGTATCTCTTTCGTCGAACCCCTTCCGCTCTATCCCCTATTAATCATCAATTAAGCAACATGCTTCTTTTTTTAACAAGCCACCTCGTCCAGTTACAACCCCTCACCGATTACCTCTGCCTCTGGCACTCTCCTGGTTGTATGTTACAGTCTTGAACTCTGTCAACAGACTCAGTTTGACTAGCGTTACTGTCAATCTCCCTCAGGCCTTGACCAGGGTGTATGTTGTGGTTCAGGGTTGAGTGTCTGCAGTAGAATTCTAGAACTCATTCTCAGCAGACGTAAGTGCTCTCATGAATGCAGCGGAGCACGGTGGTGTGTATTTGCCAACTCGGGAGCTGCAATAGGAATCATCTACTTTATTCATGGGTGTTGAGGCATTACTGGGAAAAACGTGATTCAAAGAAAAGTGCAAGATAGAGCATGGATGCTTTTTGGCACCCATAATAACAGTGTTTACTATGCATGTGTGAACTACTTGGAATCTTTTTCAAGCACACAACGGCACTTTCTATTTGGTAAATCTTTTGATTCAAGCTGTTTGGGTGCCTTCCGTGTGAATCAATTATCATTGTGATGTAAATGTGATATTTTTCATGATAATCAAGCTTGTAATAATCAGCAATGTTCCACTCCTGATAAACTTTTAGTAACTTTTAGCCATCATGAATAGAAATAGCTAATGCAGTAACTCAGAAATCTCTTTCTGTACACAGCAGAAACATCATTGTGAGAGCAAAACACGAGCCTCCTCGAGACACTCAAGCCCCAGAGATGCAGTATGTATGATGCCATCTTTAAATAATAACTTTTTCTGTTCTCTCTCACTCTCTTTTTCTCTCAGATGTATCAGGAGGATTTGGCTTGGCCCATGGTGCTCAGGGAGAACGTGGGGTTTTGAGCTCTGTGCTTAGGGACTTGATGAAACCTGGAGACGAAAACCTGCGTGAGATGAATAAAAAACTGCAGAACATGCTGGAAGAGCAACTGACAAAGAACATGCATCTACAGAAGGTAAAGGGAAGGAAAGAGCAGGTGTTTGGGATAGGGAAAACAAACCAATAATCTATTTGGGCTACTTAACCTTCATTTGAAAGGTTGAATTAGTTGGCCCGGGTGGAATCTGTGCCCACAGTGTAGATTTACTAAGAATTCAAACTTCCCTCGTTTATTAAATCTCCTTGGTTTTCATTCCAATTATGGTGCTTTTAAGTCTGCACGGTATTGATATTCCTTAAACACTCTGGACAGGGTTTCTTCTAAACCCCTAACACAAAATATTAAACTTCTCCAATTCATTCATTCCGATTCGCTTAAAGTGCAAACTAATTTCTGTTTTAGGTGTGGTATCGGTTTTTGTGAACTTGTTTAAAAAAAAAAATAATAATAAATAAACATAGACTTGCATTTATAGAATATCCACTATTCAAAAATCTACTTTGCAAAAATACTAATTTGTGATTGTCTTAAATGCATCTGTTTAACCATCTATAGCTGCCTTACACTTAAAGGGATTGTTCACCCAAAAATGAAAACTTTACCCACCTTTCTTCACCAGAACACATTTGAAGAAAGATCGAACTATATCTCTGCTCAGTAGGTCCTTAAAATGCGAGTGAATGGAGGTTTCTCTTTTGATGCTCAAAATCACAGACAGTCACCATAAACGTAATCCATACGACTCCAGATGTTAGATTAATGCCTTCTAAAGTGATACGGTCACTTTTGGTGCTTTTTTAACTATAATCCAATGCTTTGGGTAAGGTTCACGAGGGTGGAGTCCAAACGGTCTCTCGTGACGTAATCTCACATTCTACACTCAGTTGAGACATCAAGGATGAGCACACAAATGCACCATTGTGGGTAAAGAAATGGATAAATACAGATCAAAACCAACCAAGGTACTGTACAGCGTTCCTCCTCACTTGTAAACAGCGCTGCTCATCCAGCTGTGACTCACGTGCATCAGTTCTCGCTTTTCAAGTGCCAATGCGATTAATTCACATGCGCATACCGCTGCTGACGTATGATTTAGAGTTAAGAAAAGTACTAAAATATTTATCTTTTTCACAACAAAAGCGATAGTGTCACTTTAGAAGACATTAATGTAACCTCTGGTGTCCTATGGATGACATTTATGCTGACTGTCTGTAATTTTTAGAGCTTCAAATGATAAATCGCCATTCACTTGCATTTTAAAGACCTACTGAGCTAAGATATTTTTCTGTTTTTCTTCAAATGTGTTCTGGTGTAGAAAGAAAGTCATACACACCTGGGATGTCATGAGGGTGAGTAAATAATGAAAGAATTTAAATTTTCGGGTGAACTATCTCTTTAAAAGATGTCGCTCTGTGTGCTGATTCTCATGCACAGCCGAAAGAAATCAAGACACGTGACATGTCATGACATTATCAAAGTGGCTCTGATGTGCCCTTTCGTTTATTCAAAACCAAAGCATACCTCAAATTCGAAAACTATTCAAGCACTGATTCAGTAAATGCAAATGTAGTTGCATTTTGTAAGAGGTTTCAACAGTTTTGCTTAAATAAAAGATATAAATATCTTGCTCTAGCCCTCTCAGCTTTATTTAAATGAATAGTTCACCCAAAAATTAAAACAAATTTACTCACCCAAACCTATATAACTTTCTTCTGCAGAACACAAAAATACATATTTGAAAATGTTGCGATCGCTGATTTTCATACAATAGTCAACTGCTGTTGTATGGAAATCAGTGATTCTTTAAAATATATACTTTTGTGTTTCGCAGAAGAAAGTGAGTCTATGGATTTTGAACTAAATGAGGAAATGATGGCAGAATGTTCATTTTTGGGTGAACATTCATTCTACAGAATTCCACAGATTGTTCACCACAATTAGCACAAAAAATGTGGCAAAAAAAAAAAAAAGATTGCATATTCCACGTGAGTCTTATTAACCCTTAGACATGTCCTTGGCATATCCTTGATCATTTCAAAAATGTAAACTCGCATTTGATGCTTCATGCACAATAAACGTCTTATTCGTATTGAGCAGTGACTCATACAGGTGAGTGGAGGTGAATGACCATAAAGACAGCACTGACTCTTTACAGAGCTGCTGTTTTCCACTCTGACGGAGAATGATCAGGTGGCTACCATTCATCGATGCATATGTGTGTAGGTGGCTGGTTGTCATGCGGTCCTGAGACTCCATTGAGAAGTCTTATTCATCAGCAGGCAGAGGGTGGGTGTGTTTTTAAAGCTAAAATGTTTCGGGAATACAGAGTGCACGTGAGGCAACCTTCACTGTGATGTGGTTGATGGGATTACAGCATCACACAGATTGACTAATGACAATTAACCTCTCACACCCCTCTTGATATTTTCAGAGCCGTTAATGGATGGTTCGTTCCCGCAGCAAAGATTCCCTCTAACCTCACTGTCTACCTTCATTTACTCTCCCTCATGTTTTTTTAATCCCATATGATTTCTACTCTGAAACACAAAACGATATGATAGGCAGAATATTAAATCTTTTTTCCATATAATAAAAGTGAATGTTGACTGAGACTAACATCCTGCCTACATCATCTTTTGTGTTCCACGGAAGTAAAAAAAAAAGCAAAAAAAAAAAAAAACTTTTGGATGACACACTGCTAATATCTACATCTCTGTGAGTTACCGGAACCCCAAATATAAAAACAAAAAAAACAAAACACTCCACACACGAGACAAGTAGCTATTGCAATATACACTCATCGACCACTTTATTTAGTACACCTGTACACCGACTTATTCATGTGATTATCTAATCATGTGGCAGCAGTACAATGTATAAAACCATGCCAATCACTAGATGTTTTTTGCCACCATTCTGAGTAAACTCTAGAGACTGTTACGCGTGAAAATACCTTTAGATCCGCAGTTACAGAAATACTCAAACCAGCTGGCACCAACAATCATGCCGTGGTCGAAATCACTGAGATCAAATTTTTTTGCCCCATTTTGATAGTTGATGTGAACATTAACTGAAGCTCCTGACCCATATCGGCATGATTTTATGCATTGCACTGCTGTCACACGATTGGCTGATTAGATAATCGCATGAATAAGTAGGTGTACAAGTGTACCTAATAAAGTGGTCGGTGAGTGTATGTTGAGACTAGTTGTCCATTCTATTCACACAGCACAGAATTACTGAACCCACTCTTGAAATGTGGACATTACAGTTACATTTGTGCATTTGGCAGACGCTTTTATCCAAAGCGACTTACAGTGCACTTATTACAGGGACAATCCCCCCGGAGCAACCTGGAGTTAAGTGCCTTGCTCAAGGACACATTGGTGGTGGCGGCTGTGGGGATTGAACAGCGACCTTCTGATTAACAGTTATGTGGTTTAGCCCACTACGCCACCACCACTCCATGGACATGAGTCCTTAATGTTCAAGAAAGTTATAATCGAGCTACAATGGGTATTGCAGAGTCGAGCTACATTCTTTATCTGTCTGTCCAAGTGTACAGCACATGACATAATACATAATCAAAGGGAAGGAAGGACGTCAAATACACCTGGTTAAATACATGCCATTCTGTCTTTAGGAGCATGTGTAGAACACCAAAGCCAATTGTGGTCCTATAATCACATTATCTAGGTCTGTTAGTCCGACAGAATAGGAGTGGTACGTTGGGAGACTAAAGCGGTTACATGGCATTTGTAATTAGACAAAGAACTAATTATTGTTTTAATTTGACAGAAATCAAACTTTGAAAATGCATGTACATGTTCTGTGGGAACATAACCATATTTAGAACTCTAAAACAAGACTAACAACCAAATTCTGCTGCTGTGTGAACGTAGCCAAAATCCCTTTCAAGGCAAGTCCGACCACTCTGCGGCCATCTTTGGAACACTCCCGAGGAGCTATTTTCTAAGGATTCAAGTGGCATAAAAATACAGCTGCTATCTACTTGAATGGGGAAAGACCAAAATCTTCAAAACAGTTGGTCAAGATTACGATAAAAAAACTAACATTAGCGGTGAAATCTGACAAAAATGGTATTAAAATGTTTTCATTATTTAGGTCTGATTATGATAAAAAAAAAAAATTCAGGCTTGTCCTAATGCGCATTCATGTTTTCATGTTGACTGCCAGGCAATGTCTGTATCTAAAAGATGATTGGCTCTCTTATTTGTAAGGCGGGACTCCCTTTTCTACATTCACCAAATTGGCCGTTCCAGTTTCTCCCATTCATTTTAAAACAAGTGGTCTGTCTAAGTCTAGACAGTCTTTGACGTAGCCGGTATGAATGTGTTTGCTTGTTACTGCATGCAAGGAATTGAAAAATAAAATCTACTCTTGCGTGTACATGAATAAAATTCTTACTGAGGTGGGGTTTGATCTATTGGAGTCAGTCTGGATCATTGGCGGAGAGCTACATGTATGTACAGTGCATCCGGAAAGTTTTCACAGCGCTTCACTTTTTCCACATTTTGTTATGTTACAGCCTTATTCTAAAATTTATTAAATTCATCATTTTCCTCAAAATTCTACAAACAATACTCAATAAAATCACATGTACATAAGTATTCACAGCCTTTGCCATGACACTCAAAATTGAGATCAGTTGCATCCTGTTTCCACTGATCATCCTTGAGATGTTTCTACAACTTGATTAGAGTCCACCTGTGGTACATTCAGTTGATTGGACATGATTTGGAAAGGCACACACCTGTCTATATAAGGTCCCACAATAATTGTCTGTAGACCTCTGAGACAGTATTGTATCGAGGCACAGATCTGGGGAAGGGTACAGAAAAATGTCTGCAGCATTGAAGGTCCCAATGAGCACAGTGGCCTCCATCATCCGTAAATGGAAGTTGGAACCACCAGGACTCTTCCTAGAGCTGGCTGCCTGGCCAAACTGAGCAATCAGGGTTGTTGTTGTGGCCCAGGGGGAGTTGTAGGTTACACAAACAACCATCTATAACCTTGGCAGAGGCTAACGATGCAGAGTAAGACCAAGGTGGAGTGACAGAATTTGTCCGTGAAAAGGTTGCATTGCAGTGAACATTCTAAGTTCACGTCTTTTATTATCTACAGGATCATTTAAAGGGTCAAGGATAATGTTTGCTTTGTGTATTTATATAAAACAGATGGCTTTTAAATCTTATTCGATCCTTTTATAGTCGTTTTCAAATAGCCCTTTATTCATACACCTGTGGCAGTTGAATTATTATATATATTATATATATTATCGCACCAAGTTGCTTGGCAGCAGCATCTAGCCTAAAGTTAGACGATGGGACTTGATGGTCGAAATATAATTTGGTTATCAATAAATGTAATTAGTGAAGATTGTCTTTTATTCCTTTGGCTATATTATTATAAAATATACTATTATTATTGTATTTTATCATTTATGACATAAAATATATGTAATAATATTATTAATACAATATTATTTAACATTATTAATTAATATAATTTAATACAAATTATATGATATTATATCATGATTAATGTTTTGCCTTCATGCTTTGAATTACAGGCGCCTAGCCTAAATGCTGAATGCACTGCATGAATATTTGCAGGTTGAGTTCTCATGGCTTGTGGATGGTGTTTGATATACAGCAACACAATGGAAAACAGTCTGCAGGCTGCCACAGCAGTTAGCCCAAATGATGTGTCGAGCTCGTTAACATCCGATTAAGCACTCATTTCTCTTGCAGACAAGATGAAAAAAATCTCTTGCTGCTTAAACATCGATGAACTCAATCTAGCATGTTCACAAACCTCCTTTCTGTCGCTCTCTCTAATGATTCGCAACTGTCAAGTGCAACTGGGTTTTAAATGTCCTACACAAACGTCGAGTTTCAAGATGAAATTCCTCAACAAAGGACAGAAAAGCGATTTCTGGGGCTCTTTAAGTTTATATAATTCAATCAATGCCGACTGCCGATTTAAAGGGATAGTTCACCCAAAAATAAAAATTCTCCCATCATTTATACACCTTTATGCCATCACAGTTGTGTATGACTTGCTTTCTTCTGCTGAACACTAACAAAGATTTTTAGAAATATATCTCAGATCTGTACAATGCAAGTGAATGATTTGTAGCTCCAGAAATCACATAACAGAAACATAGAAGTAATCCATTAGACTCCAGTGTTTAAATCCATATCTTCAGAAGCAAAACAATAGGTGTGCAGTGTTTCCCACAGGATTTTGTGTGACTGTGGTGGGGGAATCTCTGACCCTCTGGGGGGGGGGGGGTCCCCCGGGGCATGCTCCCCTGTAAGAAAATGTTTTACATTTTTATTATATAGTTTATCTTTTGGATTCTTTGTATAGATGCAGATTATTATGTCTCATTTAGCAGCACTCAGGGTGACGATTAAACACTAGCTGTGATGTATGTGTGCGGTATGCGGTCCCGTGAAAGTTTCAACAAGGATTTTGATATTGAATGCACAACGTGGAGGAGATGAGGCGGAGATGCTTACACTGTTACTATAGAGATGATACAATGGCAGCTGTGCATTTGGATAAGTGCATTTCAAGCATTTGTTTTGCCGCTGTCAAACATGATGAAAGCGATGGGACTGACTGGGATTGAGAAATGCTTTGCCGAAGCAGTGGCACAAAACACAATGTTAGATCTTTTATGTTATTATCAGTTGTGTAAAAATATTTTCGGTTCATTATGAAACTGTTGTGGGCTTCCTTACAGTCAATGTAATTAATGAGAAACACTGGGTGAGAAACGGATCGATATTTAAGTCCCTTTTTAAATAAGCAGAAACTGTAAATCTCCACTTTTACTTTTACATATGAAAGTCACATGTGGTTCCTGTTTAGTTTCACTTTCCCGTCTGAAAGTTTAAGTAGAGATTTACAGTAAAAAAGACTAATATTTATCTTTTTCCTCACCCACATCAATCATATCGCTTCTGAAGATATGGATTTAAACACTGGAGACGTATGTATAACTTTTGTTTCCTTTATGTGATTTTTGGAGCTACAAAGGTCTGATCACCATGCACTTGCATTGTATGGACCTGCAGAGCTCAGATATTCTTCTGAATATCTTAGAAAATCCTACACATCTGGGATAATGATGGAGAATTTTCATTTTTGGGTGAAATATCCGCTTAATGCCGACTGATTTGCCAGAACTACAGAGCAAAATGACATCTGTCTACTGTTGTGGATTTTAGACATCTTTCTAATCCAGCTATACCAGCATGCAACTTCCTCATGAATATTTACTGGCAGTTGGGCCGGCCAGCCCAGAAACAAACGGCCCACTTAATATTTGATGTCTTTTTTACTTTTTATTTATCACGTGGTGCATGCAATGATACCGCTGTGTGTATGTGTGTGTTTTGGGCATGAGTGCGTAAAAATGTGATATTGCAGTTGAACTCCGGCCTGACTACCCTAATCCATTCTATTCAAAGCGTTCTTCTTTTTAAAATTTTGCATGGGTTTTAGTTGTATTGCCTGTTATTATATTTTAACCTGATTTTGACATGAAAATGGTAATAAGCCACTGTCACATAAAACACCTTAAAGAGCAGTAAAAGTGCCGGATTGCCTTTTTTGGTAATTGTAGCACATTTGTTGTTCACACATGCAGTGGCTTTCCATCTTTTATCTATTTTGCTACCGTTCACACATCAGCCCCAGAATGCCTTAAAACTGTGAAAAATGTGATTGGCATTTCCCTTAGGTCCTGTGTATACCTCGTTCCCGAAGGAGGCTAGATATTTTATCAAAAGTTACGGAATCACTTACTGTTCCTGTAAGCTGTCAACAAATTTGAAGTGAAGCCATTTAGTTTTGCTATCGGTCCAATTTGACGGCATTTTTAACTTTCAAGTCACATGTATTTCAACTTAATGCGTGACAGTAGAGGTCGACCGATAGTGGATTTTGCCTAGAGTGATATTTAAGGTTGTGGAAAAGGCCCCCCAAAAAAATTTGTCTTTCCTTAGAATGACAGGCACAGACATAGAGGATACAATAACTGAGAATTAATTCTGTCCCAGCTATAGTTCATTGTTCAACAAACTAGAACTATTCTAAAATGTAAAACAATTATTTACAATGATGGTATGCACATCGTCGCCGCCGTTCGCTGTTTGTCAATGCCTCCCATCTATGAAATTCAAATTCTGAAGCACAAATTCTGCAACGCCACAGAGCACAACTTGCATAGTTTTCCATTAAATTCAACCTAAATCATAATCAAAAGACATTGATTTGCCAGTTAAGCTTTTTATAACCTTTATATTCACCAGATGAAGGGTTTTGTATGTATAAACATATATATATATATAGATATATATATATATCTATATATATATCACCTGATCATGTTTAATGAGGAAAAACATTTATTATTATTCTTCACAATATGAAGTTGGAGAATGTATATGCCTATGGGGGATGTTTCCCTAGACACATTTTACTTTGCATGCCCTAAATTCAAATTAAAGCACTTCATTAACTGATCAAAATATGTATTGAAGTGAGGATAAAAAATATGGATAAATCTTTTGGCAATGATGAAAGAATTAGATACAGTAAATCCCCAGATTTGTACAGATTCCGAACAGTTCCAAAAAGCAACACTTGATACCGATTAATTGGTAAAACCAATATATCCGTCTACTTATAGACTGCATTTGTGGCACGTTGCAGATGGTAATTTGGACTCGTCCCTCAGTTTGTAAAAAGAATGCAAAAGGGTAATTTACAGAAAATAGTAGGTTCACTTACAGTGGAAGCCTAGTAGGCAAGCAGGAAGAAAAATGCACTATGAATGAACATATAAAATATAGATCAACCACACTGTTTCGATATTGCAACCATTGAATGTGTTAACAGGAGACCTGTGTGATTGAATTTGATACCAACCAGGGCAGGAAATTAACTTTTTTGCCCACCAGCCAGAGTGGCGGGTGAATTTTACCAGTTACTTTGATTATTTTTATTTATTTTTTACCATCCATTTTCATTTTACTTAAATATATATACACAGTATATATGTATATGATATTTTAAAAATAAAATATAACACATTGTACCAGGCCATTATTATCATAATGATAATTTTGAAACATTCAAATAGAGGTTAAAGAGAAGACAAGCACAGAAGAGAAACTTGTTCAAGAACCATATCTGAGGTTGAACTGAATTATAATACGGATGCCAAAGCACCAATAAACCTCTGAACACACACATTTTTTGTCTGTTCTTCAAAATATTATCAAGTGTGCTTCTTCAAACACACGTCTGAGTCTAACGGCATTTCTTGTCATTTGTCACTCCGAGACGTCTTACAGGTCGCCATTCTTAGGCAAAATTGCCTAAAGTGGCTTAACATAAAATAGAAAAAAGAAATGAAAAAAACCCTCCTATCTGCTTGCTTTTTCAATGTGTGTATTTATTTTGTACATTTTTTTTTTTACTTTATTTAGCAAATGCTTTTATCCAAAGCGATTTACATGGCATTTTATGTATACATTTCATAATGTTGTGTGTTCCTTGGGAATCAAACCCAGGACCTTGAAATCATAGTCTCTGTCTGTCTGTTAATAAAATAATTTGTCTTTTTAGCCTGTTTAGATTATTCTATTCAGAATACTCTCATCTGTGAGTTTTGTTAGAATCCACGCTGATGCCTGAACTCTTGGTTTTTTGTTCTGCAGCACCTGGAAGTTTTGTCTCAGGAGATCGTTTGTTTGAGTAAAGACACCAGCCCTCCGGAAAGCTCCAAAGCAACGGGCTAAAACTGAACACATCCACCCAATGATTCAATACCCTTCTATCTCATCTCTTCACGGCTACAAGGAGGAAACCACACCCACCTTTTACAAAGACATGACCTCCTGCTGAAATCTCAGATGAACAATGAGAATAGAAGGTCAAACAGAGTGTGTCCATCTGTGATTTACATACTACTGAATGTAACTTAACACTTTGTATGTTTCTTTGTTCGTGACGGGAAATAACTGGTCAAAAGGGGCCATCTTACCGCCCCTTGCTGCTTGACATCCTTGAGCCGGATGCTCGGGACAGTGGCGTGACCTTTGTGGTCCAAACGGGCCTCTCTACCAACCACTAATTCCCCCGTTCAGGACAGTCATTTGTTGGTGTCTTCAAATTGCTCACTGTTGTGTTGCCTGTTTTGTATATTTGTTTCACTGAAGAAGCTGCTTCTGTGTGTGAATGTATGTATATGGGACATAGAAGAGATCTGATCATCAACAGTGTATTTATTTGTGCAAGAAAATCCCAATATCGTAGTGTCTCCTAGTATCTCTACAGAATGCTGCTCCTTTCCATAGTGCATTTTAAAATCAGGAGGGAAAAAAAGGTTTCTACAAACTAGTACTGCTGGGTTCATTACATCAACAAATTTGAAAAGTTTTCTGGTTAGAAAGAGTCTGCTTTTAATTGCTGTGATAATTATCTGAGCATTTTATGGGGCTCTCAAAATGTTCCAGTGATGGAAAGCGGCTCCCTGGACTTCGCTCGTTAAGCAGCAATCTTTCCGCAGCTTAACGACTCCGTTTGACACCTCTCTATCTGTCTTCTGAATTGAAAACACTGTTGAGAAATGCAGCAATTTCTCGCAGTGCCCACTTGACATGCTCGATTCCTGTGGCAAAGCTAGCCATCTGTTTTAGTGTCCAACACCAGTTTTGGCCATATGTATTAACGCCTTTGTCCTGATTTTCGTTTCGAGAATGTTGCAACATCATTCCGCTTTTAAAAATGTATTTTTGCTTTGTAAACATTTTGAATTCTGACACAGAATTCCAGAATAGAGCTGACAGAAATTTAAGCATTTAACAACAATTAACATTAGTTGTTGGGACACTACAATCTGAGCTTAGCTCCACAATATGCCACTGTTTTTGGGTTACGTGAAGAGGAGGTTGTTGAATATACATAAGTTATTTTGCGTCAGTACTCCGGATCAGCTCAAGTTTTTGTGTAACCGCATGCATTGAAATCGAGCACTCTTTTGTCTTGATTTTTCCAATCGTTAACCAACATACAATGGACATTAGTTGTTGTTGCCGCAATGATGGCCTGAGGAATAGACATACAGTCCGTTCAATTAGTTGCACCATTATGTAACTTGGTTTCGATTTAGTAAACAAAATCTTAAGAAATCTTTTTGCCACAAAAATGTATTTCGACTTGTCTCTCCTCTTTAAAGAAAGCAAATGTTGCAATGAGGCACTTACAATGGAAGTGAGTGGGGGTCAATCTGTAAACATTCAAATTTCAATTTCCGTTTAAAACATATTGACACAAGACATGAACAATATGCATGTAAACATCATTTTAGAGCGATAAAATTGCTTTCTAACCTTATCTGTTTAAAGTTCTATCCAATTTTACAATTTGGTTGCCATGACGATGCAATGCCGTAAACCTTAAATGACCATAAAAACAATGATTTAAACAACTTGCAGCTCAAATCATGCACAAGTTTAGAAGAATTAATGTGCAGTATGTGCTTTTATACATTATAAACTTCACATTTCTGACTTTAAACCCTCCAAACATTGGACTCATTCACTTCAATTGTAAGTGCCTCAGTGTAACCTCGATTTCTGCCCTTTTAAAAGAAAAGGGAAGAGGAATCGAAATAAGTAAATAAATGCAAGTTGTGCGAAGTAGTTTTACATTCAATTCAATGCAGCAATTTACATAAGAATGGTTTAACAAACAATTTACACATAAATATGTAAATTCTGCTCTTTCATGAACAAGGCCCATTGAACAGAATGTACTAGTCCTCACAGCTTTGTTTTCATGACTACGGTCCATTTTAAATGCAATGAATTATGACCAAACTGCTATGAAAAATGATTGTTTGCTTAGTCCGTTCTGATTGAACAGAACATAGTAAATATTCCAGATTGAAATTTTTAGGAATATGAGATTATGGATCCAGCATCCGCTTTGATAACGGTTCTGTGTTAAGACGTATATTTATATTCATCTTAGAAAATTAAGTTTTATGATTTGTGAGATGTGCTCGGTTACCATTGTGTTTATTTCAAGCCTTTGTATAGTTATTGCAATTCTTCACATTTTATTACGACAACGGTTTGTTTTTGATGTTAACAGCACATGAACGCAACGTTCATGCATGGTGCGCTAAATACCTGTCAAATCCATCACTCTGGCTTCTGAAGGAAATCCTGACTAATTGCTTTCCCATAATCCATCCTCACCCATAATTTATGCCGTGTAGATGTAGTCAAACGATATTCTTTGATTATCGCTTTTGAGGAAACTGACAAATCTGTAATAAATCACTCGCATCATTGCACTCAAAAGGATGAAGGATGTTTGCCTTTGAAGCTCAGATTGTTTCATAGATTTTTCTAATCTCTTTCAAATTAACTCTATTTAGAATCATTGTTTAATTATCACTTACATGAAAACAAATGATATTGTTAATCTCCATTCTCCCACTGCTTGCTATAAGCTTAATATTTATTTGTGCATTTATCCGCTGTCATGTTCCATAACAAGATGCAGTGATAATAAAGAATGGCTGGAAGATCTGAATATGAGTGGAAGATTTTTATTTTTTATTTAGTGTTTTTGTTTTTATTAAATACAAAAGGCTAGATAATAAGCTTTTACCAATTATAGGAAATAAGAACAGATTTGAAAATAAAGTGTTAAGCATTGATCATGTCAAGATGCTCTCAAGGGTGAACTTGAACTTCAGCCTTCATGTCCCGATCACAAACTCTCCTCAAATGTGGGTCCCGACAGTGTTTTTGGTGTACACAGAAATACATCACATTACAGTAGTTAAATGGTTCGCCAGTGTCATTTTATGTTGACTGTAAGTGTTGACATTTCCTCCAAAGGCCATATTTGTACACACACTTATACTATATCAATACTGAGTGTTTCGGTCTAATACACGCACAAATGATAATCTCTCTGAAGACTAGTCATGTATACTGCACTATCAATTATGCCATTAAGGGCATATAAACAAGTTACATGAATGATTGAACAGCTGTTTAATGTGAGCAGTTTGAATACTGCTGTCATTGTCTTCGTCACTCTTGAGTGAATAAGTCCTGATCGCCAACTTCAAGTTTTCTGCATTAGGTTTCACACTTTTAATGCATGGAATACTTGTTAAATAGACAATTTTGACTTCTTTGAAAAGACTTGAATGTTCTAAGTTGGAACTTGGGTTGTTGGAAATTGGTTTTAGTTTACAATTCACTAAAATGAATCAGAGTTTCCAGTATTTCATTTAAAGAGCCCATATTATGCTCATTTACAGGTTCATAATTTTATTTTGTGGGTCTATTAGAATAAGTTTACATGCTTTAATGTTCAAAAAACATATTCTTTTTCTCATACTGTACATTACCATCTGTCTGAAATCTGCTCTGATTGGTCAACTGGCCCGACTATTGTGATTGGTCAACCGCTTAAGAGCATGTGTCGCAAATGTAACACCCCTTACCATAACCGAGTTTCAGCTGCCAGGCATTATGCAAATGTATTACATAGTGATGTAGCTATGTCACAAGTAATGGCTAGACTGCAAACCAGGCGTTTCAGGCAGTTCAGGTGCAGTGTTTACTGTGGGAGAGAGTAAACTTTGCAACTTTGCAGGACTTTACATGCACAAACAGTTATATTACAAACGAAAGGAAAGCATAATAGAGCCTCCTTAAGAGAGAGAGAGAGTGGAGATGTTTGATTAACTCTTTGCTAAAAGCTGCTTTCGATAGTGTTGAAAATATAGTGATCTAGTATTTAATCACACTACATCGCTACTCACTGGAAAAAGTAAAGAACTGAGCTACTCGCAAGCTACTATAAAATGTAGTTAAGTTAATATAATCACTACTTTTAGGTTGTTATTCCCAAACTTTGTCAACATGGTAACAATGGGAATTGACATGTTGCTACAGAAAGTTTGTTCCCTGAAAATAACCCAATTATGGTTGACAATGACAATATTGTTGTGCAAGCAACCTCCGAGACACGGGCTCTGGTCCCATTGGAACCAGGAAGTAATTGCGTTCCCATAAACAAAGTCAGCACAATTTTGAGGTTGCATTTTTTGCTCAAAAGTTAGATTAGAAGTTCGGCAGTGTGATCAGTCTTATTTAATTGAAGTATTAAAAAAAAACACGTCTCCCGTTGCCAAAAACGGTTATAACTGAAATTATGTACTTTATTTTATTTAATGACATAAAAAGTGATGAACTTCTGCAAGGTCACTGAAGCTCACATTTACACTTGACACTCCCGGGGGTGCTAATCAAAGTATAAGTGGACTGACTGATATAAAATCAATACCTCATAAAGGAAGGAAAGATTTAAGACCAAAAAAGTGGAACGAAATTCACGTTTTTTCAGTAAGTGAGAAATTGCAACTGCCAATTGGTTATTGGTTTAAGTTGCCATTTCTATATGGCCAGGAGGGCTCTTCAGCATTTTTATTGAAATTATTAAAGCATTTATTTGTGTAAACACACCTTTACACCAGAATTTGCTGCCCTCTAGCATTAGGATATAACACTGTCACAGTGAAAGCTCCTTTGAGGTCAATGTGCTTGTTTCAATCAGCATTTAGAACATTTTTGGAGTTGTTTATCAGTGTGCAGGTGGCTAGAGTTATTCTACATTGTTTTAACATTGTTTGCTTTCACATAATTGTCTTTGCCTCTGGTTATTCTTTGCAACTATAGACGGTCAAGTGGTTTCCCATTGGCCATATATTCAAAGCTTTCGATACCTGCAAAAGGATTGAATTCAGTAACTCTGCTGTCTGGTTTTCTGTCGTTTGCTGCAGTAATTTAGTCATGATCCCTTTGTATTGATGTTGGAGTTGTAGAAATTGAACGCAAGGATGTCAGACGGAAAAGCAAGCTGAATTTGTCCCAAGGGTGTTGGTGAAAACCTGCTGCGTTCAGAAATTGAGCATGTTAGCATGATGCTCCTGTGAAGCTTTGGTAAGTGGTTTTCCAACAATCGACACAACACGAAATACTTTATAGTCAACATAAAATATAACTTGAGCCATTTTTTTTTCCTTAGTACATATTCTAAGTTGTATTTGTGCATGATTAATCAGTGAATGTTATTTCAAATCATTTTCAATTTTCTTAATTTTTTGTTTTGTTTTATTTCACTTTGTTACACTTGTTGTGTTCCCGGTCAAAAATGGCCGGCCATTGAAAAATAAATGGATTATTAGACTACAAAATACAGAAATATAAATTGTTCAGGAGAATCCCAATCCTTTAAATGGGCACATACGTATGTGAATGTGTGTTTACACACATAAAGTCCTCAGACATGTGAACACACACAACACACATACACACACAATGTGTGTTGAGCACCCTTTTGTGCATCGTATTTCCATGTACACTCTTTGAGGAATATTTCAAAATCTAGTTATATTATGTACCCTACCATATTTAATTCAATTCTTGCACATACATTGCCACTTTCACATGTGCATATATCATTCTGTTTTGTGTCCTATTATTTGTAGGTCTATTTATACTCTTACCTTATATTCTGTGTCTCACTCTAATGTTCTGTGTGCACTTGTTTCTGCATATCACCAAAAATATTCCTTGTGTATGTGATTCTGATGTTGTGTTTGGGCTTGTTTGAATCGAGATAGGCAATGACATATCATCATTTATAGCAGACTATGTTATATGTATGTTTTAGGAAGTAATATGGAAAAACTTTACAAAATGCCACTCCTGTATATTATATTTATGTGTGTTAGTGGGGATTTCATACACTAATGCTCACTGAAGTTTGAAACAACTTTTTGTATTGCTTTCTACTAGGGCTGTCAATTTAACGCGTTAATTCAGTGCGATTAATTTGACAAAAAATAACATGTTAAAAAAAATTTACGCAATTAATCGCACCATAATATGAAAGATTCCTAAGAAATGCAAGGTTGTAGTACCACCTGTTTACTCCAGAGGGCAGTAAGTGAAATTTGTATGAGCAACGCGCAGTTTATACAGTGAAGAAAACACTTCAGTAGGAAGAACAACACAAACATGCGTTAAATTCTTGCGTTCAAAACACTTGAAGGAGCGCAAATGCGAACTGAGGGATCTCAAGATGTGTTTAAAGATTGAGTATTAAACTATATTTAACTTGAAACAGTGAACTAAACATAATATGTTTATAATGCAACGCACCCGATATGCTACACAAGCATGTCTGATGCGGGTGTACATTGAGGGTCCTTAAACAAGCCCTCATAATAAATCTCAAACTGATTGACAAATTCACTTGTGAAATGGATTGCTGTGAACTGTGTGCCAATGATTGACTTATGATCAATAATATGGTAGTAAACAATACATTGTATTCTAAAGCCACTTTTTGTATTGTCTTATTAATGATTAACTCTTCTGCTACAAGAATGTAATGCATTATAATTATGTGACTATCTTTCTATTATATATGTATATGTATATGTGTGTGTGTGTGTGTGTATATAATATATAATTTTGAAATATTTAAAGATAACTGTATAATTATATGTTGATATAAATATGTATAATCTTTATGTATTGAATTGTTGTTATATGAGGGGCTTTCTCAGCAAATATTTGTATATGTGATTAAATGCGATTAATCATGATTAATTAATCGGGACACCATGTAATTAATTTGATTTAAAAAACTATTCGATTGACAGCCTAACTGAGACTTTTTCGAATGATATATAAAATATGGCTATATAATCTTTTTATATTATATAATAATTGTTGTAATGAGAACAAAACAGTTCTTTTTGTCTGCAAATTAAAAAGCATTATTTAAGAAATGGTAGGGTCAGCTGTATGCATTGTAAAGTCCAGATTCTAAGCTTTAAAATGACACCTATTTTGTTCAAATCAAGCAAGTGGTTATTAATTTATTATATAATTTTTGTTATTTATTTTTGGTTTGTTTTCCAAAGTGAGAGCCTCCCACTTTCCCGGTATAAGCTCAGTTCAGTTAATTCTATAAATATATATATATATATTTATTTATTTATTTTAAATATGTTCAAAAAAGGAGTACATAATTAATAAAAAAGTTCATTAAAATATCTAATGCAATAACTTGTGATAATATACAGTATGCAATATGGGAGATTTATAAACAATCTTAGTTATTTGTAATAAAGCCCTTGCCTCTGCTTTTGGGTCCTACCTCTGATTCCCTGACAACTTAGTTCTGGGATAAAATATTTTTTAAGACAAAGTATAATTTGAAAACCAAATGGGTTTCAATCATCAAAGTTGTTTTTTCTAGAACAAAGGACAAAATGAAATCTTGCTTCACTCGCAGGACTTTGTTTCTATATTTGCATAGGCAGATACTGATCCAAGCATTCAATAGGTCCAAAAAAGGTTCTGTTGCCCGATGTTAGATAGCAAACAGATCCCATTGCCTTTTGACTTCTGGAAAAGTTCTTGGTGTCTGATTGCTCTGTGTTTTATTTAAACCCTCAGATAACGTGACCTTGGATCGTGACCCTTATTTAGGACTTGCCACAGTGTTGATATCTTATACAAAAAAAAAAAATGTCACCCAGCCTGGAGTAGGACAGGCCATGAAAGATTAACTTAGAGATGAGGAGTATGAAATATTAAACGCGGACGCCAAACAGAGAGGCTGGTTTGATTACGTGTATATTGCGAAATGCTGCAGATCCTGGATGCTATGACGGATGCTTTTGTATGAGAACAGTTTACCTTTTTATATCAGGACTGCACCGATAACAGCAGCTGCTGCGATATGAAAACAGGAAATGCAGTCAATTTTATGCCCTGTGTTGTCTTGCAAATAAAATAATGCCATGTTAATATCAGAGCGTTCCTCGAGCGGAGGCAAGCCGAACTACGCATGCTGGAAAACATGGGCTGGAAACATTGTGATTGGGTTTGCTGCATGACTGCTGCAGTGTGCATGGAATAATGCATGATCTGCATGTGGCCATGCACATACAGTGGGATCCAAAAGTCAGAGAGCACATTATGTCTGGGATTAACACACACGTTTGGGATAAAAAAGAAAAAAAGAAGATATATATATATATAAGACTTTACGCTATTCATTTGTGATTTGCACTTAAAACTGGTGCATTAAATCAATCCAAATGCAAAATAAAAGCTATTTCAATAGTGGTCTCTGATTTTGGTTCCCGCTGGATGTACCTCTGTGATTGGCAGGCAGTTTTAACATTAAGACAGGCTTATGCTTGAAAAATCCCTTGTGGACACACCAAATTATTTTGATAGCAACAAGATTAAAAACACAGAAAAGATATGCTTGTGAATGTTAAGTAATCCAGCTAGTGAAAGAAATCGACAAATTCAGATGTGAAGGCTAATTGAACTGACACGCCAACAACATTTGAAATCTATTTTTAATTAAACGCGGCACACTGAGGTGCCTTGTGTTAAACTTTCATAATTACACTGCTCCAGTCACTGTCTCCAAGAGAACGGCCTTCAATAGAAGCTTCAAGTAACTGCTATTATTTATATTTATAATAATTATTATATTCTGTATGAACATTTATGTATTTTTTTAAACAATACAATTATTTATAATATTATTTATATATCAAATTATCCATGTTTATTGTGGCTCGGTCTTTCTCTTTGTAAATGAAAGCTATTTTATTGAAAATAAATCTTGTTATGATGTGCTAATGAATGCCAAGAATAAGTTGAAAGGGCTTTATTTAACACCTTTGTAGCATTTAATGTTTTACCCAGAAGTCTAATTCTAATGTTAGATTTCATGCACCCAAAACAGTCGTAATTTATAAAGTGCACCGGTTAAAAAGGTGAATTATTCTGTTTTTCATGTATGATCATGTGACTGGGGAGGGACCTTTGCATTGCAAATGTTACAAGTATGACTATAAAATGCATAAAATTCTTATTTCCATGAGTCCTTTTAAATGAGTACTCGTCTTATACAGAGCGGACACATGGAAAACAAAACTGTCTGACCAACACAAGCTTCACAAAAGTATTTTCATTCATCTTTAGTAGATAACAAGTTTTATAATAATAATAATAATACAAAAGCAACAGAGAATTTAATAAATACAATTGCCTGCAGCATCGACACCCCCTTGTGTTGTCCAGGACTAATGTGTTTCTTTTTTGTTTTTTTGCACATTTGCTGTGTTATTCCACTGCCCATGTGGCCACCACACCATGGTAAATATTTCATGGCAGAGAGAGTATATTTAGATTCCTGCTGCTGAGGAAAATTCAATATATTAGTTACATTTATTACACCACTTTGGCAAAGTACATATTATAAAATGGATAGTTCCAGGTCCCGAATGCTCAATGGCCAGTTCCAGCTGTGCTGGAATACACAATATAGTAACGACTATGACACAAAACACCTGTTCATCTAGGACAAGGCCGAATGTTAGGGATTGACAGCCTCAGTCACTATTCACATTTATTGTATGGAAAAAAGATGCAATCAAAGTGAATGGTGACTGAGACTTCTGCATATTATTTCCTTTAATGTTCCACGAAAAATAGTAAGTCATAGGGATTCTGAGATCTTGACGTCTCCAGCACTCTTTAAACCAAGAGCAAATGTGTAATACGAAACAAACAGCATGGTGTTAGTGGTAGAAAAAGGGAGGTAATCATTGGCTTGTTTTCAGCCTGTCATTATTTCTTATCAATAGATGATAAATGGGGCGGACTGGGACTAAAAACCCAGCCTAAAACACACCTCACCATAACAAACCGGCTTCTTGATTTCATTTTCCGGCACAATTTTACATTTTTGTGTTGGGAAAAATAAAACCCATTTCTATTGACTGCTAGTCATGACAATAGTCAGATAATAGTCAGATAATAGTCAGACAATAGTCAGATAATAGTCAGATAATAGTCAGACAATAGTCAGACAATAGTCAGATGATAGTCAGACAATAGTCAGATAATAGTTAGATAATAGTCAGACAATAGTCAGATAATAGTCAGATAATAGTCAAATAATAGTCAGACAATAGTCAGAGGATAGTCAGAGGATAGTCAGACAATAGTCAGACAATAGTCAGATAATAGTCAGACAATAGTCAGATAATATTCAGACAATAGTCAGATAATTGTTAGATAATAGTCAGACAATAGTCAGATAATAGTCAGACAATAGTCAGACAATAGTCAGATAATAGTCAAACAATAGTCAGACAATAGTCAGATAATAGTTAGATAATAGTCAGACAATAGTCAGATAATAGTCAGACAATAGTCAGACAATAGTCAGATGATAGTCAGACAATAGTCAGATAATAGTCAGACAATAGTCAGACAATAGTCAGATAATATTCAGACAATAGTCAGATAATTGTTAGATAATAGTCAGACAATAGTCAGATAATAGTCAGACAATAGTCAGACAATAGTCAGATAATATTCAGACAATAGTCAGATAATAGTCAAACAATAGTCAGACAATAGTTAGATAATAGTCAGATGATAGTCAGACAATAGTCAGACAATAGTCAGATAATAGTCAGACAATAGTCAGACAATAGTCAGATAATAGTTAGATAATATTCAGACAATAGTCAGATAATAGTCAAACAATAGTCAGACAATAGTCAGATAATAGTTAGATAATAGTCAGACAATAGTCAGATGATAGTCAGACAATAGTCAGATAATAGTCAGACAATAGTCAGACAATAGTCAGATAATAGTTAGATAATAGTCAGACAATAGTCAGATAATAGTTAGATAATATTCAGACAATAGTCAGATAATAGTCAAACAATAGTCAGACAATAGTCAGATAATAGTTAGATAATAGTCAGACAATAGTCAGATAATAGTCAGATGATAGTCAGACAATAGTCAGATAATAGTCAGACAATAGTCAGAGGATAGTCAGAGGATAGTCAGACAATAGTCAGACAACAGTCAGACAATAGTCAGATAATATTCAGACGATAGTCAGACAATAGTCAGAGGATAGTCAGACGATAGTCAGACGATAGTCAGATGATAGTCAGAGGATAGTCAGACAATAGTCAGATAATAGTCATCATTGCTCACAAAAAATAGATTTAAAGATAAAGAAAAAGATTTACACTTTTCAATTTCATAACAAAATCCCATCAAACTGAATTGTGTTATGTTTAATAAAATGTAATGAATAAAACTTAAAAAATTAATAAATTAAATTTTATGGAATTTTGTTATGAAATTGAAATGCGTAAATCGGACAATAATTTTTTTTGAGTGTGAACGTTACTGTATATAAAATGATCATGAGATGTTGGACTTGACAGTTTAATTTAACTTTTGGGGTTGGGTAAGCAATTCAGACACAAACATGTTTAAAATGAGTTTACTGTATATTTGTAGTAACATTGTATGTATATCTATATTAAAGTATAATATTATATAAGGCAGGCTGATACTTGCCTTATACAGCAAAGGTTCCAATTGTGAAAACATGCCCCCGTTATAGGGGTCAACACCCCCCCCCCCCTCCCCCTTCCTGTACTCAGGAATTAAGGACATGTGTCTTAAAATAGTGTGCAAATATTTTATTTTATGGTGTTTTTTTGGTCCTTTTTGAACCTTGACATAAAAACTGAAGGTTTTTGAAAAAAAGCTTTGTGAAGATTCTTAACAAATTCCCTTTCTGTGGTCCACTGAAAACAACAACAACAAAATGTGTGTCTGGAGCGACGTGAAGTAAGTAAATAACAATATAATCTGAAGAAATCACTTTAAATAATGAACACTTCTCTAAATTTTAGGAGATGGTGTTCCCCATACCATGTCATGTGGAAATGACGTTATCATGCTGCTATTTTAAATGTAGCTGAATCAAAGCATCTCTCTTCTCTGTTGGACAGACATAACTGAACTGAAAGAGAAATTCAGGTGAGAGAGGAGCAGGAGATTGGAGACTTGAGTCACTAGGTTTAAAAATGTACTGGTCTCCTGATTCCTTCTTACTGCTATCTATAAATAGCATCTTCTCTTAGCTAACAACATGGGACATCTGTATGAGGAGCCCATGTCTGCATTCTCATCTCTATGCGACCATTAAAATAATAAACTACACAAAGCAATGTTACTCCGCTCCCCACAACCAGAGATCTACCCCAATCAGCCATTCATTATCTACTGCAGAACTTCATTTACTCACCCTCATGCCATCCCAGATGTATATGACATTCTTTCTTCTGCAGAACAAACACAAATTTGAAATTTAGAAGATATTTTAAGCTCTGTAGGTCCGTAAGTGAATGGGTGCCAACATTTTTAATCTCCAAAATCCACATAAGGGCAACACAAGAAGAACTCCAGACGACTCTGGTGGTAAAACCATATCTTCAGAAACTATATGGTAGGTGTGGGTGAGTAATAGATCCATTTTTAATTCCTTTTTTACTATCAATTCTCCACTTCACTTTCACTTTGACATTCTCCTCCTGTTTTTGGTGATTCACAGTCTTCATGCATATCGAGGAGAATTTATGATAAAAATTAATTACATTTTGATCTGTTTCTCACCCACACATATCATATTGTGTCTGAACACATAGATTTAACCACTGGAGTCATATGGATTGCTTTCATGCTCCCTTTATGTGGATTTTGGAGCTTAAAAATGTTGGCACCCATTCACTTGCATTATGAGGACCTACAGAGTTGAGATATTCTTTTAAAATTTTTTAGTTCTGCACATTAAAGAAAGTCATACACATCTGGGATGCCCGAAGGAAAATTGTGAGATAATTTAAATTTTTGGGTGAACTATCCCTTTAAATGTAATCCTCTCACAATGATGGCTTACAAAATTGTCATCTGTTGCTGTAGTCACCTTCCTTTTTTGCCCTAGGAAGTGTAGTGTATAGCACTGTAAAAGGATGTATTGATTCACCTCATCTGAATGTCGTTGTGTAAGGAAATCCGCCGAATGAGATTTGTGCTTTGTCTTTGCAGTGGCGTGATTGGACACAGGACAAGCTGTCAGATGAGGAGACAGTGAAGGAGAAAGAGACGGAAACTCGTTACTGAGGACGAATTGAGGGCCTGCACGTGTAAATGCATTTCCAGAGAGGTTAAATCGAGGAAAGGAGGAGAGAAATAGTTTTTAAAGGGCTCTCTTTTTGTGCTGACTGATCATGTTAGTCCAGAAAAGATAGTACAAAGCTCTTTCTCTGAATCCAGATATACTGTATAAAAAGCTTTCATTATGCATCAAAGCCAATAAGCTAAAAGGTTAGAGTTCATTCTAAACCAAACAAAAGCACCAATCTCATGGCCATGTTTGAAAATGCTTTGATTTTGCTACGTTTAGTCATATCATCCACACTATATTCGTTGCAATGCGTCTAGATTTATTACAATAAAATGTGTTTTCTGAACAGCCCCTTTAAGCTGAAACATACTCTATGCAAGTATGTGAACGCTGCTTCCAGCTACACATGCTCGATTTTATGCATTGCTGTGTTTCAAAATGTGTCAGACCAAGATACATAAGACAAGTACATGTTGCATTCTCAACATTGCCACACGGGGCAGTATAGCGGACATTATTGTGAAATGTCTACTTCTGTGGTGTGTTTTCTCTTTCATGTCAACTACTGTTATTGAACTACTAATATTACTTAGAAAGTCAGTTAAAGTCAAAGTATTTAAGGCAATTTACATGAATAGTAACACATCCAGTTAAATGGATGAAGTTTGTTACTGACTCAGTAACACAAGAACATGCATTAAGCATGTTTAACCGGAACACATGTTGGCAATGTGTTGGCCAAGTGCTTGCATTTGCATATGCATACTTACATAAAGTATGTTTCTGGCCTAATGCTGCATTCTATATAAAGTCTGGTGTGGGTGTGTATTTTCATGACAATTGAACAATTGTTTTTTTACAGTAATACACCACATTTGGGTGAACCTCATGAGCTCATTGTCAACGTCACCTTTAACCTCAACATGACGACATGTTGTTGACAGCTTTTGTCAGAGTCACCCGTTGTGAATAGGCACATATACAGTAGTTCATTTGGAGTTTGGATGTTCAGAATTGGTTCCTCCATGATACTAATTGTGTTTTGTGTTTGCATGACGTGTGTATTTTTAAATATTGTAACTCCTATAGGTGCTATATGTAATATTGACAACAAGCATTTGAAATGGGTACTGCAGTCCAAATTCTAAATATTGGAGAGTTGTCTGCCCCGCCCCAGACTCAAAGCTCTTGTGGGTTGCCAGAATGTTGACACGCAAATCAGCCAACTCAGCATCCGTTTTAAAGGATTTCTGGGCTTTAAGCTGTCTCCATCTTCCAAAGGCATCTCCAATATTTGTCCTCGTTTTACTGTGCCTTTGGTCATGGTGGTTTTTAGACGGATGGCAAGGCTTTTTATGTCGGGTGGAAGCTGTTATCTCTGATCCAATGGCTTCCATGGCTGCAGCATGCAGTGTTGCAGAATTATTCAAATCTAGCAATCCAGTGGTGTCGAAATACTATTGGTGAGTGGGCAGTAGTCGGGATCACACAGGCCAAAACATAAACAGAAATTCCGGCCCGGAATGGAAACTTCAAACTAGAATAAACTGGATGTAGCATTGTTATCAGAGAAGCCAGTATTTCAATGTTTCCTAATTCTCTAATGACGTATTATGGTCATTTTATGATTTAGTACAGTAAAAATATTACATATAGCACCTTTAATGTTGAAATGTTGAAACAAAAGGCTCCCTGCGCACTCGCAGTCCAAAATGAACAGGACAAACTGGTTTGACTTAATCTCTGAAGCCCGAACCCACACGCTCCATCATGGAGGCGTAGTTCTATCCTCGTAATCCTCCATTTTGTACCACTGTGTCAGAGCTGCCAGCAGTTAACTTGCATGTAGATGCCACTTTTGACTGCAATTATGTATTTATTTTGCTTGACAGTCTTTTGACAGTGGAATGAGGTCCTCAGGCAGCTCTGTATAACAGGATGGAATTTCAGCTCTTGGCTCATCATTTCTGGAGTAGTCAGAGATGATCTGTTTGTTTGGTGGATAGATCTGTCACTTGCATCTGCCTCTACAGGAACCATATACATGTTCATGTGGGACTGTCGCTGGGGTAAAATTCACCTATAGGAAATTTGTACAGATCAGAGGTTGCTCTTTATAACTCAAGAGCTCTCTGTTATTTTTCATTTAAAGGAATCTTCCGGGTTCAATACAAGTTAAGCTTGATCAACAGCATTTGTGGCATAATGTTGATTACCACAATAAATAATTTCGATTCATCCCTCCTTTTCTTAAAGAAAGTGTAAAAATTAAGGTTACAGTGAGACACTTACAATGGAAGTGAATTTGACAAATTTTTGGAGGGTTTAAAGGCAGAAATGTAAAGCTTATAATTTTATAAAAGAACTTACATTAATTTAATGTAAAAACTTGTGTATTATTTGAGCCATACATTTGTTTAAAACATTGTTTTAGGGTCATTTTAGGGTCATGGCATTGAGGTTGTAAAATTAGATATAACTTTACACAGATACGGTAAGTAATATATTCTATTACTTAATGTTTACGTTATGAAAGTAATTAAAGGGTTAGTTCACCCAAAAATTTAAATTATCCCATAATTTACTCACCCTCATGCCATCCTAGGTGTATATGACTTTCTTTTTTCAGCCAAACACAATCAGAGTTATATAAAATATACCCTGGCTCTTCCAAGCTTTATAATGAGACTGAATGGTACCTTAGATTTTGAAGCCCAAAAAAGTGCATCCATCCATCAAAAAAGTAATCCATATGTTTTTGTAAGAAAAATTAGAAGACAACAATGAGGATTTTTAAAGAAACATATTGGAGGATTTCGATATAACAGAAGAGAAGATTGAGTTTTTTGCCCAGCCCTATTTGTTTGAACCAGAGTACACTGACCAGGAACTCCTGGAGATGGAGGAGGCTGCAGCAGCGGCACAAACAGAAGGATCTTGTTGATGGAGAATATGGGAGACGTGGTTGTGCTGATGCAGGAAATGCGAGGTAAGGCCAACAGAGGCTAAGAGTGTTTGCTGCCATGAATGAATGATTGGAATGACTGGATAGATGCACGAACACACCATTTTAAGACTAATACAAATCTACAGTATAGCTAAAACAACTCACTTCTTTTTGCAGTTTTCCTTTGCTGTAAACAACATGGAAGCGTTTGTCACTTCTCACCGGAGCTTACGCTACACCTACATCATACGCCGGAACTCGACTCTCTTGTGAACGTGCAGATGGCCGTTACCGGAAGCCAGTGATTATAGTTTATAAAGTTATAAATATGGATATTTTTATTTTAAAAAAATGCATCGCTTCGCTTCAGATGGCCTTTATTAACCCCCTGGAGCCGTATTAATTACTTTTTCGATGGATGGATGGGCTTTTTTGGGCTTCAAAATCTAAGGTACCATTCATTCATTATAAAGCTTGGAAGAGCCAGGATATTTTGTAATATAACTCTGAATGTGTCATATACACCTAGAATGGCTTGAAGGTGAGTAAATTATGGGATCATTTTCATTTTTGTGTGAACTACCCCTTTCATTTTTGTGTTAATCAACATTATTATACAAATGCTGTCAATTGAGCTTAACTTGTATTTAACCTAGAATATTACTTTTAAGTAAACTTTCTCTGAGAAAATTGAAGATGAACAAAATGAGAATTTTTGATATACAGTAAGTTTTTACAGTACAGTACATATAGTGCAGTGTTTTTAAATGCCAAGGTCTCTTTCTCAGGAGAAAGAGTACATTTATGCAGAAGTTCAATTTACTCTTCGTTTAACGTTATTGCTGTCTTGGAGAAATAATTGAAAATCTGAAAAGGACACATTTGTGATTTTTCTTGTTTTATGGACAGGTCCCATGGCTTAACCGTGAGCAACAATGTTTATAATTTAATGACGACTGTTTTACAGTCTTCACGGGATGATTAATTCAACTCGATGGTCAATTTTATCACACAGAAGTGCCTTTTTCTTTCCTGGTCTCCATATGGGCCCTTCACTCTGTCCAGTTCATCAGCCATTGGTCGCTTGTAAAGCTGTGACTCATGATGCACTGATGCCAGGCTTCTATTGATGGTGACAGTCCATTAAATTCTCCATCAAGAGCCGGTTTTGATATCCAGAAAAAAGAACTGCCAGGCCGAACCAACCAGCATAACTTTGAGGCTCTGTTTAGCTGTAAACCGATCATTATTTTATTATACTCGGGGTGCAGAGAAGAAACCATATAAATATTGGAGAGTAATGCAGTATGGAGACTATAACTATTAAATATAGGATTTTTAAAAATGGATTCTTAGCTTCATAAACTTGGGTTAAAGGGACAGTTCAAAATTGCTTGAAAATTCTTGAAATTTTTTAATTACTTAAACTCAACCTCATGTTGTTCCAAACCCAAATGAATTTCTTTCTTTTTTCTCCCACAGAACACAAAAGGTGTTTTAGCTGAATGTAATAGACTGACAGCCTCAATCACCATTCAGTTTTATTGTATCTTTTTACATACAATGAAAGTGAATGGTGACTGAGGCCATTCATCATTTGTCGTTCTGCCAAACATCTTTTTATTCCACAGAAGACAGAAAGTCTTCATGGACCAGCATTTTTGGGTGAGCTATTTCTTTCATAACAGTGTTGGGGTAATGTGTCATAAGAAGCATGCATTATCTAATCAGATTGTTGTTCGGAAGTAGGCGTAAAGTAACATGTTATTTGTATTTTTTTAATGTAATAATATTTAAGTTACTTAATTTAATTTAAAAGAATAGTTCACCCACAATGACATTTTTTATTTATTTTTTTAACATGTTCTTCTTTTCCTTACGAAGTCCGTTTATAGTGACCAGATCAGTCATGCTCCAAAAAGGGAATAAAAGCACCATAAAAGTTATCTATTCCAAGTCTTCTGAAGCCAGACAAAACTTTGGGTTGTTTTCACTGATATATTTAATTCTTGGCATATACAAACTGGTCTGTCCCATTTTTGTAAGAAATATGAGTAGCCCATATCTTGGCAAATGACAGTTTCCAAGTAGCTTCCCCAACACAGTTACTGTCAGGCAGCAGCGGCGGAAGATTAAATTGCGTTGCGGTGGCTCACTCTGCCTGTGGCTTCATCCATTATCTATCGTCTACTTGAAGCTTAAGAAAGGTTGAAATGCTACAGCCAGACATGATAATGAAACAGATATGGGATCGGTGTTGTGGAGGGGTCAGTGAAGGGCTCTTACTGAATGGGGTTGATATTGATTTCACGACTAGATCGGCACCCAGGTTGCCCTTTCATGCTATGTCGAGCCATCCTCATAATGCTGATGGGTGTTTCTTCAACTATGAGCACTTTTGGGCATTGTAGACTTTTAGAAAATAAACTCTCTTAAAACACACTTTTCCCACTGTATCTAGTTTATTCAATAGTATCCAGCTGCAGACCCGCAGCACCACCAGTTTCAGAACCCCAGTTTCAGAACCCCAGCGCCAGAACCTGAAGTGAGGGGCGGAGCTTACGTTCTAAACCGAGTAGCGCCACCTAACGTTTTGGAGAGTAGGGTACACCACCAGTTTCAGAACCCCAGCGCCAGAACCTGAAGTGAGGGGCGGAGCTTACGTTCGAAACCGAGTAGCGCCACCTAACATTTTGGAGAGTAGGCTACACCACCAGTTTCAGAACCCCAGCCAGAACCTGAAGGGAGGGCGGAGCTTACGCTCGAAACCGAGTAGCGCCACCTAACGTTTTGGAGAGTACTTTGCTTTTATTACAAACGAAATATCATACTTTATACGTATGTTATAATGATACATTAAGGTACAGTACAATAAGCATTTTAAAACATTGATCTTGTGTAATATAATTGTATATAGTTATCCGTTTCATTGTATTATGAGAGTTTCTTCCTGATCATGATGGTGAAAAAAAATGCTTGAAACTTATGGGCATTTTATATAAAATATACTTTATTTCACAAGAACATGTGCAGCATGCATTTTTCTTTATGTAAAATAAAACATGTCAAAAAACTAAAAAAGAGAGAAAATTCAGCATAATTTTAAAAGAAACAATAAAAATATATACGACAAATGACCAATTCACCCCAGGCCCATTTTATCATGACAATCCTGTATAAATTAAACTTAAAATGTATCAAATGAGGAATTCACTCTCAGGCCCATTTTATCCTTACATTCTTGCTAAAATAACTCCATGTCATCCCTGAACACAAAATGAAATAGAAAGGGCTCTCTGGAAGCTTCTGACTGTTCCAGGAGATTGTTATGGCCTTTTCCTTGTGGTCTTCATTCATTCGAAATGTCTCTACAAGAGATGAAAGCACCACACAATAATCTCAACATAAAAAACCCTCAACTATAAGGTAACATTAACTCACAAACAATGCATATAACAGAGGAACGTGGAACAAACACGTTAACACCTTCACAAGATGTCTTCAAAACGTCACCGCAAGGCTCATTTACAACACGCAAAAATGTATCGAACCATCCGTAGAATTTTTTTTTTTAATACAGTAAAGTATGACAACATATTCAAGCTTCATTCAGATGATAAAGTTATGCACAAATTAAATATTTAGCAGATAAACGCTGAACTTAATATATGCGATAATTTTTCACAACATGATGTCAAAAACGTTAGACAACGTTACACAACTCACCATGCTCTCCGCCATGCTTGTCTCATTGTCAATAACTCCGCCCCTCACTTCAGGTTCTGGCGCTGGGGTTCTGAAACTGGTGGTGCTGCGGGTCTGCAGCTGGATATGTCTCAGTTTATTGGAGGTCATAGGAGATTCACCACAAGATAATTCCTTAATAACCATTTTAAGAACCACTTGTGTTTTTTTCCAGAACCAACAAATGCCATTTCCACCACATCTCAAATGACTTTGTAATTATGTTAAATGGCATTCTGTGGTGAAATTGACATTTTTGGAATTAACAACAGGCTTGGGTATATAGGGGGCCTGGGTAGCTCAACAAGTAAAGACACTGACTACCACACCTGGAGTCACAAGTTCAACTCTGAGTCGACTCCATCAGGCTTTCATAGCAACCAATTGGTTCGGTTGGTAGAGTCACATTAGGTTAACCTCTTTGTGGCCGCTATAATGTGGTTCATTCTCTCGGTGGGGCACGTGGTGAATTTTGCAAGGATGCCACTGAGAATAGTGCAAGCCTCCACATGCGCTAGGTCTCCATGCGCTCAACAAGCCACGTGATAAGATGCACAGATTGATGGTCTCAGACGCGGAGGCAACTGAGATCCGTCCTCCGCCAGCCGGAATGAGGCGAGTCACTATGCCACCATGAGGACTTAGAGCGCATTTGGAATTGAGCATGCCAAATTGGGGAGAAAATAAAAAATAAATACAACGATTATTAGAAATAAAAGTGCTAGTATTTGAAATATCTAGTATATTAAAGTGCTAGTATCTGATTTTGTTTTTTGACTGCATGGAACAGTCGCCAACAAATTAAAGCAGCAAAACATCACTCCATCACAGCAGAAGTTACAGGAAATGATGTGTGGTGGTAAGATGGACAGAAGGGGGTCATGCTACTGATGTGGAATTGGATTCTTTAACCCCTCTGACATACATATAATGGACATGTCTAAGACATTATTCCAAAACAAATCATGGCTTGACCATAAACTGCTCTCAGATTACTAAACCGTTTATACAATCAAAGCGGCTGCTATGTGAGCCAGTACAATACTTGACCCAGTTTCCAGTGGAGGTATGAGTACACACACGGATTTTCCTTCACGTGTTGTCTTGTTTGTTTAATTGCGATGATTGACGGTTCAGTTATGGAAACACCAGACTCTAACTGGACGATCTGAAAGATCAGTGACCTGTCTCTTTTTGATGTTTCAAGAAGAGAGTCCCATAAATAACCTGAGGATTTGGTAAACATTTGTCAGGAACATTAAATTAATTGGCCCTGAAACTTCTTTACTGGCTGATATAAGCAGCAGTTTTGATCTGTTGACCACTAATAGCCAGAAGAACTGTCTTTCTCATAGTTTTTGCTGCAAATGTAAAAATTATTTTTTACATCAATTAATAACTCTTAACGTCAATATGAAATCATAGTTGACCCCTTTTACATTCTAAATGAACATTGCTGGTCTAATTGTGCACGATTCATCAGTGCATGATATTCTAAAGAACTATTTTGAATTATATTTAATCAAATTATAATCAGCCTCTAAAACTATTTTCCAGTGTTGGCGGATAGAGGGAAATAATCCGGGTTCCATACAAGTTAAGCTGATTCAACAGTATTTGTGGCATAGTTTTGATTACCAACTTACTAACTCATTTAGACTCGTCCATCATTTATTTTAATACAAGCAAAAATGGAGGTTACAGTGAAGCGTTTACAATGGAAGTGAATGGGGCCAGTCCATAAATGTTAAAATACTCAATGTTTCAAAAGTACAGCCACAAGACATTAACATTATACATTTTATCATGAGTGTAGTTTGTTAAAATCGCTTGCTACCCTTTAAAGTTACAGTATATCCAAATTACCATATTGTTGCCATGACAAAACAGCACTGGTAAACCATGTAAGCAATTTTATCAAACTAAAATCAAGTATAAAAGTGATTTTGTCACACTAAAATCATGCTAACCTGTAGTTTACATCTTGTAGCTATTTGAAACATTGAGTATTTTAACGTTTTTGGACTGGCCCCATTCACTTCCATTGTAAGCACCTTGTCGTAACCGCCATTTTTGCTTCTTTTTTTTATAAAGAACCGAGGGACGAGTCAAAATTATTTTCTGTGGTAATCAACATTATGCTACAAATGCTGTCAATTGAGCCTAACTTATATTGACCCTGGAACATTTCTTTAACTAATAGCCAAATATCTGATAATAACTAATATTTGTAGAAGGTAATGCAACTTTTTAAAACATTGCCAATACAGTATTAGGTTTCAATCTGATTTTACACTTTTAAATGGTGTAAATCATATTTTACGATGGTTTTATTAGAATGCGGCAGCAAAATTAATGAACTGAGGCTTATATTATGGAGTATGACCTCATGTCGGTTAATTTACTTACAATTTTGAGTCATTAGTGGCTGAGAAGTGAAAGCATAAACAAAATGGTTCAAATTCATATTTAACACTATTCTGAAGGTATTCATCCAAATGTGTGCAGATACAAGCCCTTTGTTCTCATACAGTAGGCGACTGAAAGTCATTGTCCTGTATTTCCTCCAAACACTAATGGCCAGAATTTGTAATTATCTGTATAAAGTTTTGTCCATCTTATTCTGGCCGAGATTAGCTCATATTTGAATTAAGGTAACTCTAAAATCAGATACAGTTTAAAATGCCTTGTTGATGAGAGAGGCCAGAGGAGAATGGCCAGACTGGTCCAAGCAGACAGGAAGGTGACAGTAACCCAAATAACCACACATTACAACAGTGCTATACAGAAAAGCATTTCTGAATATAAAACATTTCGAACATTTAGGCGGAAGGCCTACAGCAGCAGAAGACCCCTCCGGGTACCACTACTGTCAGCTAAGAACAGGCTCACCAAAACTGGACAGTAGATGATTGGAAAAACAGCACCTGGTCTGACTTACCTATTATTTATTGTGGTCTCTATTTCTGCTGAGGTACACAAATGGTAGGCCGACAGCAGCCTCAGATTGCTGTTCTTGGCTGACAGAAGTGGAACCCGGCATGGTCTTCTACTGTTGTAGCTCGTCTGTCTCAAGGTTTGACATATTGTCCATTCTGAAATGCTATTCTGCGCATTACAATTGTATAGAGGGGTTACCTGAGTTACCGTAGCCTTTCTGTCAGCTCAAACCAGTTTGGCAATCCTCTGTTGACCTCTCTCATCAACAAGTCATTTTCGCACACAGAACTGCTTCTCACTAGATATTTTTTTAGTTTTTGGCTCCATACTGAGTAAACTCTTGAGACTGTTGTTTGAGAAAATCCCAGGAGATCAGCAGTTACAGAAATACTCAAACCAGCCCATCTGGACCAACAATCATGCCACGGTCAAAATCACAGAGATCAAATTTTTCTGCATTCTGATAGTTGAAGTGAACATTAACTCAAGCTCCTGACCCATATCTGCAATTTTATGCATTGCACTGCTGTCACACGATTGGCTGATTAGATGATTGCATGAATATGTAGGTGTGCAGGTGTACCTAATAAAATGGTCGGTGAGTGTATATATGATATATATTTTAGTTTGAGACACTAAATATCAAATTAGATATCCTTGAGCAACTGTACTTTGCTCTCAGGGTTATATCCAATTTTAGATGCAGCTCGCCTAAACATCACAAAACAAAAAAGGGAACAATTTTTGTTCACTTCACATGTCAGTACAGTCTAAGGGCCATTTCTTGGCCAGAATAAGCTGCAAAGTAGACAAGACTTTGTGCAAGTATGGTCAAAAGTATGGCTACACAACCTTAAACTTCAAACAGCACCGTACAAACTCTGAAGCTCTACTGGTGTCCGCTGATGCCGCATTGACGTTTTACTGTAGTGCATTAAAATGATGGAGAAGAAATATAGAGAGGGCTAAATGAGAGTGGCCATTAAAAGAAGGCAATCTATCTGATAATAGGAATCATTATAGAGACATCATGAATAAGTAATATGTCCTGTTTCTTTTTCCTTTCTCTTTAGCTCTCTCCCACTATACCGTATCTCTCTGTCAATACTCTACTCAGCAGGGTTTCCTCGCTGACTTTCGGTCTGTCCTAGAAAGGAGGGAGAGTGGTGTAATTGAAATCTAATGAAGTTGATGAGTCAAGAGGTGAGAACTTGTATTTCTGGTCTAAGGATGGGGAAACACTCTTTAGAAAGAGAGCATGATGTGAAAATGGAGTGACTGAGTCAGTGTGGAGTGGTGTTGGGGAGTAATGAAATGCATGTTACGGATTACGGATTTCAAATACAAAATATAAGTTACTGTATTCCACTACAGTTACAAGTTAAATCATTGGTATTAAGAATACAGTTACATTCAAAAATTATTTTGATTACTGAAGAGATTACTTTGCATTTTATTGTCATTTGTTTCATTTAATATTTAGTCCTTTCAGATGGAAAACATTTATACATATAAATTATGCGATCCAAAGTGTATTTGAACAGCAGTGAAACACTTTCTTATGATGTGTTACATTCATACGAGCAGACAGAGAAGTTTGAAGTAAGTTTGGAGCAGAAGAAATATAAATAAACCTTGTGTAAATTGTCAGCTTTATGCTAAGCTAAAATGATAATTCTAGCTATTTTACATGCACATGTTACCAGACACGATCATATTATTTTATCAAGAAAATTAATGTTAGATCATAATTTCTTTTTTCTAGTAAGACCTTTGATATTAGGGAAAAAATCATATTCTTGATAATCATTTTTGTATTGTTTTCCTGTAAAAATATCTAAAAATCCTTAAAACAAGATACATTTTATTTATCTTGTTTTAGAAACAAAACTGCATATGATATTTAGGTTTTTCAGAGAATGTATTTTTAACATGTGTATTTTGTCTTACTGTTCTGGAAGAGTTTTTATAGTCAAAACAAGTGAAAAAATCTACCAGTGCTGAAGAAGTAATCCAAAGTATTTAGAATACATTACTGACTTTAAGTAATCTTACAGAATATGTTACAAATTACATTTTACAGCATGTATTCTGTAATCTTTAGTGGAATACATTTCAAAAGTAACCCTCCCAACCCATGCAATGCTAATGACATTCCCAATGACCTCTCGTATGTCATTTGGAATGTCATTAGCATTGCATGCTAAGAAATTACATTTGAAGAGCAACAATGAACTGTTGAGTCTTTTGCTGCTAAATCTGTCTGAAGATAATGTGCACATTTAGGCAAAGGTATAGAACTACATTTTATGAGGTTTGCTTTTCCTAAGTTTTGTTTAAATTAATTCTCTCTGGCATTTCTTGTCGAAATTATCTCATTGAGCTACTCTCAAAGCACTTTCCATTGCTTTGCCATTAACAACGGAAACATTGGCGTAAAAGTTTATTAGACTGGGTACTTATCTGCACAACATTCCATTGAAATATTCCAACATCAAAACATGTACTGGAATCATCTCTTATGCTAGGTCATTATGCTTAATGTTACCCTAACTTACCTTACAATAATTGTGGAAACCATGGTAACCATAGTTTCTGTCAACATGCAATAGCTAGCCATGCTTGTTAAAGCAAGCATCACTATTATTCACTATTATTATTGCTTAGACTGTACTTCGGGTTAGGAATTTCCCATCAAACACAGAACGTTCCCCTATACTGTTAGTTAAAAGTTCCCATTTGGTTAATTCAGTGTTGAGTGGAATCTAATTACAAAGTAAATAATTACTGTAATTTATTTCCTTTTAGTTCAGAAAGAAATGTAGCACATTACGTTTCATTTTCTTGTAATCAGATTATATTTACTGACTTTCACTTAAGTTAATTAGTTTTAATTAATTGGGTTACACATTTATAAACTAATAGTATATATGTAGAATATTTTTGAAACATGAATTATGTTAATATTGGCAAATGTTTGTGTTTTGCGACAGCTAAATGGCATGTGTCCAATATAATGATTCGATAAACAAAGAGGAAATATAAACATTAAATTGTTAAATTCTTTGAGTGGAAAAACTAAAGTTTTTCTGAGAAAAATGTTTTAGAATGTAACTTAAAAGTAAATGTTATTGTGATTACTTTTTTGATGAAGTAATCAATATAGTCAGGAATCTTATTACAATTTTAGAGAAGTAATTAGTCCTTTGTAGTGAATTACTTTTATTTGAGTAATTTACCTAACGCTGGTTATTTTCTTGGGAACCAATTCCTAACTTTCTAGGAACGTTATTAACATTTCCAGAATGTTACATGGAGTTTTTTTTAAAATACCTGTAAAGAAAACGTTTTCGACTAGCCAACCAATCTTTAAAATTTGGACGAGAGAAAGTTCATAGAAAATCATTCAACACGATTACAAGGGAAATCGACATGTTGCTTCTGAAAGTTCATGTACTCTGAAATCAACCCTATTCAGATGAATTACTGGCAAGCGACATCCCCCATCAGACATTTTTCAAAAATTCAAATGGGGTTACATTTCTCTCTAGTACTACTGATAGTGCATAGCACAAGCAACTTCCGAGACATGGTTTCTTATCCTGTGGTAACCAGGAAGTAATCTTGATGAGATTGATTCTGAGGTAGAATTTTCTCTAAAATTGTGTTTCACTCAAATGACAGTTAGGTTTAGGGATGGATTTTGGTTTATTTTATATATGATGTCCCATTGATTGTATTCAATGATTTACAACTAAAAATACAAAGCACTTTTGGCTCCACTCTGGACATTTCACATGACCAATCCAACCTGTGAGCAGGTGTGACTTCCATGTGCTCATTCTAACAAGTGCAGCCCCGCGGGGGCGCATTCCCCTGCTAAAGGAAAAAAATTTTTTAAGACCTGGTCCGAAGGTGCTAGAGAGTAGGGGCCGGGCTCATTGGAAAGGTCTTCCTGACGAGCCTGGGCCCAGGCCCGTGGGTGGTCCAGTTCTGGAGATACAGCCGGTCAAAGTCAGGGGTTTTCAGGGTGGTTTCTAGCCGAGCCCTCGGGGTGCTGGAAGTCATGACCAGGCTTGTTGGACAAGATCCATGGGCCTCCACGTCACGTAAAGCCAACGACTTTATGCAGGCACTATCTCCAGAACCCCAGGTCTCGGGCCGGCGTTGTCGGAAAGGTCTCGAGGAGACCTTTCGGACGAGACTGGTCCGATGTCCGGTAAACTGGAGCTTCCACGTGCCCAAATGTTCAACATCACTTCCAGCTTCAGCCACTGGGGCAGTCATTCAAATTTTCAGTAAGCACAGACTGATTTGAGCAGCTTAACTTCCGACCTGAATTTGCTGAAGTCACAGTGTGATCAGTCTGAAGCATTCTGGCTTCTAAGAAGCTTTTGAATTTGTCTAGCATGTTGTAAATATTTTAAACATAGATGTCATTCTTCACTCCCACAACTCTCCCTGTCCTTAAAAGTGGAGAGTGTTGTGTTTATTTCAGGCAAAAGGCTTTATAAGCTACTTCCTTACAGAAATGTACCATCGTAACTAGGGAATCACCAATACCACTTTTCTCTACCAATCTGATTCTGATGAATTTTCTGTATCGGCCGATACCAATGTTGTTTTTTCTTAATCTGTTTACACAGAATATCTATACCTTACTGTGTGAAACTAATCGAGAGTGCTCATGCAATGAAAAGAAACAGGAGCAAAATTAACAGTAATTCCAATGAAAGTCTTCTGTAGAAAATAAGCCTATTCTCTTTGCACATTTTTTTTTCAACTTGTATCTGAACTTAAAAGATTCTGATCTCTTTTTTCTTCACTTTAGTTTTAATAGGATATGTCTTTTCATTCAGTTTCCATTTTTTTCCAATAATTTTTTTGGAACCCATTCAATTTAAATATTTCTAATTTGTAAACAAATAATAGTTATAATAATAATAATAAGATTTTTATTATTATAATTATAATTGTTATTACTATTATTTAAGTTTTAAAAATGTATTTTACAGTAGTATTATACAGTATATTCAGGTATGCCTTCTTAACTTTAAAATCCTCTGGCTTTTATTTTGACGGTCCAGGAAGTCCTTTGAGTGTGTGTGTGTAGCCTAGTTTAAGGAGTTTAATACGTGATTTTTCAATTATGCCCAAGTGCCTTAACTGTAAAAAATGTATTTTGCTGTGGGCTGCTGGATAATATAATTGTGTATTCAACACCACCTCCGAATGTGAAATTTAAAGTAAACTTGAACTGTTCCTTGATTTTAAAAATGACTTCACCTTACTAGCAATCTTCACTGACATTTATTTGAGCTGCTGCACCAAGTTTACTGCCTTTTGCACTTTGTTGTACTTATCTTGCAGCATGGATATGTTGATGACAGTCTGACGTTTATTGGCTCAGGGTTGAATGTGTATCTGACACATTGCTAGAGCTCTGCAGTTGTCGCATAAATGGAACCAGTGTTGTGCTGGTTGTCTTCCCAGAGGACTAGTAGATTTGGAAGGCTGTGCCCTGAATTTTAAGCATGCTGTCAAATGCTATCTCGACTACATACTCTATCCCATATTCAAGGCTTTTAACTGGTGAGTTTGGCAGATTTTTACCCCTTTCTGGGTTTTGAGCTTTCATATCTCATTCATCAATAGAGACTCTTGTAAACTGCACTGGTGCTTTCACTGTCACACAGATATATTATGGAGAGTAACATAATATGCTATATTGGTGAATCACTATTAATGGTATGGATGATGGTATATATATCATAAATAGTTGTATGATGTGTGCATGGAAACTAGAGTAAGAAAGCATCTTAGGTATGGTTAACATTTATAAACCAGTCAATAATGACAAAAAATCTGCAAACAAAAATGTGTCTTTGGACTGCAGGTTGCTACACACATATACATCCCCTCCTACAAATCATTATATACTGTAAGTGCAATAAATAATAGCATCTTATTAAACAATCAAAAACTTCATAACCCAATACAAATGAATATGTAATATAAAACGAAAACATTAAAAAATAATTAAATAAATTCCTCATAAAAACAGTGTCATACAGACCCATCGAAAAATGCAACAAATGTCCAAAATAGATGTTTAACCTTTGCAACTTCTAATGCTTTAGGAGCAACTTTAAAATGAATTGTGGTGTAAAGTATAGCAGAAAAGTGAAAAGAACTGCAAGAATGCTTTTCCCACATCATCTTCGATGATCCATAGAAAAATTCCAGGAGGATGATGCAACATTTCTCACTGTATTCCCAGCTCCTAAAGCAATTATTCCTGCCTGTATGTGTGGGATAGTAACAATGTTGTGTGTACTGTATATCTGTTTTTCTTATTTTGGATGGCATTGATAATTTAAAGGAATAATTCACACAAAAATGAAAATTCTCTTATCATATACTCACCCTCAGGCCATCCCAGATGTTTATGACTTTCTTTCTTCTACTGGTGACAGATGAAGATTTTTAGAAGAATATCTCAGCTCTGTAGATCCATACAATGCAAGGGAATGATGGTCAGATCTCTAATTGTCCAAATATCCCATAAATGCTTCATAAAAGGAATCCATAATACAATTGTTTAATCAATGTCTTCTGAAGTGATCCAGTTGCTTTTGGGTAAGAACAGACCAAAATATAACTCTTATTTCGCTGTACATCTTGCCATTGCGGTCTCAAGTCACGATCATGATTTCAAGCTCAATTAGTTCCAGAATCTGAACCCGTCTAATAGGGGAGCATACTAACTTACCCTAAAATAGCATAATGCGGCACTCCCATAGACATTCTATGGTGGTACACTGGCGAGGAGACAAGAGGCCATTATCTTTGAATGGATATCTATGGAGGTGATGCCTGAGTGTGCTGAATAAACTGCTTTTGTGGGGAAACAGTTCATCACTTTGTGAATCGACTGCCTTTCAGCTAGTCTTCAACATGTTTTCCACTAAACAATGCCTTTGGTGTGAACTAAAGTATGTGTTTAAAGTATAGCGATAAATTGCTGTTTTATAAGAAAAGTCACAGATGATTTTGCGACAGGTAGATGTCACATTACGGGTCTCCCTGCTCTTTTGTAATGTATGTTATCCGCAAACGGTGACTTACTGTTGTAACATGCTTGTTGATGTTACACTCTAACCTATTGTAGAGCTGCGGAGAATGTTATCTCCATATATAGTATATAATGCACATAAGAATCTCTGGCAGAGCGCTAAATGGCTGTAGGAAGTGTAATCGAGTTTGAAATCACTTTCGCCAAGGAGACTGCTGTCAAGATTTATAGTGAAAAAGACATTTTGGACTGTTCTCACCCAAGACCGATTGGATCACTTCAGAAGACATGGTTTAAACCACTGGAGTCTTTTGGATTACTTTTCTGTTGCCTTTATGTGATTTTTGGACCATCAGAGTTCTGACCACCATTCAATTGCATTGAATGGACCTACAGAGCTGAAATATACTTCTTAAAATCTTAATTTGTGTTATACAGAAGATAGAAAGTCATACACATCCTGGATTGCATGAGGGTGAGTAAATGATGAGAGAATTTTTATTTTTAGATGAACTATACCTTTAAGGACTAGGTCACCCAAAAATGAAAGTATAGTCTGGAGTTTACTGTGGATGACTACAGTATAACAGCTAAACAATGAATAAATGATGAAAAACAAAAAATCAAGTCCAATTACTAGTATAACGTTGTGTCATTCATTAATATGACTTGGCATAGAGATTTACAGTTACGGAAATTTTTTTCATCACAGTTTTTGTATCCATCTGCTCTGCATCCAGCTGTTTTTTTTTTTTTTTTTTTTTTTGCATCTCGTGCAAGAAAGTGACAATTTTTAGACACTGTGTCATGTTAAAAAGAATGTCAAATTTAAAAAAAGCACATCTCGAGACACCATTCTGTGCCACAAATGGTTTCTTAAAGAATGTCATTTTTTCCTTGCATTTTGTTCACATTTGCTTTAATATGGGTCCTTGCCTAATTGCTTATCATGCAAACTCTTTGAGAAATCAGTGACTTATTAATGCTTTTATGCATGTTTTCATATTGTAAAATCAGCTTTTTCAGTGCATGCCTCTCCCTTTCTCAAGGTGTCACTAAATGAAGCAAAATGCCATGATCTCATCTGTATTAATCTCATTCTGACAAGGCAGAGTGATATATGACTTAATGCTTACTTACATTAAGTAACTTAATAACTTAATGCATACTTAAATTAAGTAACTTAATAACTTAATGCTTACTTGCATGACATTTAAAAAGATTACATTTTATACACAGCAGCTATATACAGATGGCCTATGTTTTTACTTAATTCACTACTTTTGTCACAATAACTTAAATAGAGCTTTGTTTCTCTTTTATAAGATATGCAATGAATTAGAAGAACAGACATATGGACTTATGTTCTTTTGTGCATTAACTTTGTTGAATGACAGGTATATTTCAAACTAAACAAAAATATAATCAAAATAACGACGTGGTCAAATTTTTTTTATATAACAACCTCCCCAAATCCAAACATTTTACCCTCTTCAACTTCGTCCACCAGCCCCATTTGGAGTGACTTAAAGATCACTCAATATGATGTTCCCTTATATTTTCGGAGATTGGATATGAAATTTATTACCACCTTACCGTCTTAGTACAATGACCAATTTCTCAAGAAATTAGCAAATTGTGCCTTGCACCACTTCATTGACAATGCACCCACAGTTTGCATGCATACACCCACAGATAACACAAACACTCCCACCCAAGCCCACTTGCGCTTTGCTCTGGCATAACAATTGTGCTTAGAATTAGTGCTCTCATGAAAACTGGATAAGATGTAGCGCACGGTGGTTGTATGTAGCGCTGAGTTTAATGTGGCCATGAAAATAGAGCCCTTAATCTCTTTTATTGCTGGCCTGTTTTGTATCTAGGTTTTCTTGCAGACTTCAGTAACACAGCAATTGATTTAAGGATCAAGCAATCAATGCTGCCATCATCTTGGTTTACTTCAGTCTGTCCTATAGTTTCTTTTGCCAGCCCCGGATTGTTCTAGCCTCTTAATGAAATCACAATATTTCCACATAAGCAATGGCTGCACTCCTTAAGTATAATTCTTTTCCAAGCAGACTTTGGAGCTCGCCAAAGAAGTTGAGTTTAAAGCTTTGATCAAAAGCAATGACATGCCAAAAGATACTGTAAATTTTCAATAGAGACAATAAATTAACTACAGTATTTGCTGTGGATTTGGAAGTGAAAGGTGAAGTACGTAATTTTGTGCGACACTAGTGGCACCAAACAGAATACCAAATAATGATATGAGTATTTCGGTTTCCCAAATACTCAGTAATTGTAAAAGTATTAATATCAGAATAATTACTCACTTCACTTATAATGGTAAGAATAGGAAACAAGTCAATGTTTAACAGCTCTTCTGTCAATCTGTTGCTAAAGTGTCACCTCACTAAGAAATGTAATTTCTGCTCTATAATTGAAACCAGACAATGTTTGTGTCTCATGGTTATGCATTAAATGGTCAACTCCACAGGGTAAACACGACAGATATAAATACTGCTGTAATCAAATCTCTCTATTTTAGGTGGAACTCACCAGCCATTTGCGACCCTAACCCCAGTTGCATGCGTGTGTTTGCTGCATCTTCACTAAAGGGCCTAGACAGTTGTGGAAAGCACAGTTGTTATAAATGCTAAATGAATGAGTGTCAGTCTGCTGAATTCAGCATTTGTCCACATGAATAATTCAATATGGAGGGTAAAGTACAGCTTGGGAATGTAAATCTCATATAGCATCTCTTAGAGCAGACCGTCATCTTCGCCATTGACCCGATACTGTGCAAAGTCCATCATCATCTTAATTGAGGAACATTTTGGTGAATTTGCCCATATATTGTCTGCACAGACAAAGAGATGAACGTTGTTTTAAAATATATGCCATATTATACTTTAGTTACTAAATATCACAATATGAAAGTAAAACTAACTGAACTCCAACAAAACTGTTTTCCAAATTAAAATGGCTTTGTTTTTACATGAAGTGATTGACAGCTGTATGGTTTGAACAGGTTTGACTCTAAACCATTTGCACTTGCGCTCAGGTCAGATATGAGGTGCACAGAAGCCTTGGAAAGATGCTTGGGAAAATTTTTATTTTCAAAAAGAGTGGGGGGTAGAACAGAGGGCCCATTCCAGTGAAACCGCCATGGACAAACGATAGCAAAGTGAAAACATAGAACTGTGCTTTACTGCGCTTTACGCTGTGTTCCATTCACCCATTCACACACACATTCACACTCACACTGCAAGGCGCTAGCCTGCCATTGGGAGCAATTTGTGGTTAAGCGTATTGCCCAAGGACACTTCAGCATGTGGAATCGTGTGGGCCGGGAATCGAACTGCCAACCCTGCGATTAGTAGCCGACCCGCTCTACCACCTCTACGTATGTACAAATACAAATCTGTTATATACAGTGCAAGGGAATGTAATGCAGAAGTGGTAGGACATGTTAAATAAATATAATTGACTGTGTATTGGACTTAATTATTGCACAATGAGGCAGTTTTAACTGTTCATGAGATGGAAAGCCTGAGGGAAAAAACTGTTCTTGTGCCTGACGGTTCTGGTGCTCAGAGCTCTGTAGCGTCGGCCAGAAGGCAACAGTTCAAAAAGATAGTGGGCTGGGTGAGTAGGGTCCAGAGTGATCTTTCTAGCCCTTTTCCTCACTCTGGAAGTGTACAGTTCTTGAAGGGAGGGCAGGGGGCGACCAATAATCCGCTCAGCAGTCCGAACTCTCCTATGTAGTCTTCTGATGTCCGAATTTCATAGTTGAACCAAACCAGACAGTTATTGAAGTGCAGTGGACAGACTCAATGACTGCTGAGTAGAACTAGATTTGCAGTGCCTGTGGTAGTCAATGTCAATGTGTGTCTCCCACTTCAGGTCCTGTGAGATGGTAGTGCCCAGGATCATGAAAGACTCCACTGCTGCCACAGTGCTGTTTAGAATGGTGAGTGGGGTCAATGTTGGGGTGTTCCTCCTAAAGTCAACAATCATTTCCGCTGTAAGCGTGTTCAGCTCCAGGTTGTTATGACTGCACCAGTGAGCCAGCCGTTCACCCTCCCTTCTGTATGCAGACTCGTCATCATCTTGGATGAGGCAGATCACAGTAGTGTCATCTGGAAACTTCAGGAGATTGACAGAGGGGTCCTTGGCAGTTCAGTCGTTGGTATACAGGGAGAAGAGTAGTAGGGAAAACACACGTCCCTGGGTAGTAGCAGGAAGTGTTGGTGTTTGTGTGAAGTGAAGATCAGAGCGGGTGTGGGGTGTGAGACAGGGCTTTTCAAATGTACAGTAAAACACATTCAGGTCCTCAGCCAGCTGTTGATTCCCTACAGTGTTGGGGAATGGTATCTTGAAGTTAGTAATGTCTTTCAGGCCTCTCTACACTGATGCAGTGTCGTTAGCTGAAAACTTGTTTTTCACCTTCACAGAGTAGCTTCTTTTAGCCACATTAATTTCCTTAGTCAGTGTGTTTTTGGCCTGATTATACAAGATTTTATCCCCGCTCTTTGGCATGACGAATCTGTCTGAGTTTTGCTGTAAACCATGATTTGTCATTGTTGAACATTAAATAAGTCCTAGTAGGAATGGACATATCCTCACAGAAACTGATATATGATGTTACAGTATCTGTGAGGTTGTCCAGATTGGTGTCTGCAGCTTCAAAAACACTCCAATCAGTGCAGTAAAAGCAGACCTGTAGTTCCAGCTCTGCTTCATTGGTCCATGTTTTTACAGTCTTTACTACAGTTTTAACTGATTTAAGTTTCTGCCTGTAAGTTGGAAGAAGATGAACCAGACAGTGAATCGGAGAGTCCCAAAGCTGCTCTAGGGACAGAGCGATATGCATCCTTTTATGTTGTGTAGCAGTGATCCAGTATATTCCTGTCTCTGGGGGGACACGTAATGTGCTGTCTGTATTTTGGCAGTTCACCGGTGAGGTTGGCTTTGTTAAAATTGTTGAGAATAATAATATGTGAGTTCGGGTATTGTTACTCCATGTCTGTGATCTGATCAGCCAGCTGTTGCAGCGCTGCGTTCACACATGCTTGTGGCAGTATGTATACACGCACACACACACACACACACACACACACACACACACACACACCCACCCACCCACCCACCAGAATAAACTAGGAAAACTCCCACGGTGAGTAGAATGGCTTACAGTTGATAAAGAGTACTTCCAAATTTGGACAGTACATCAGTTGAAGAAACTGAAATAAAAATGTAATTCTAGTGCTACTCCCACTTTGCTTAGAGAGGTGGAGCAACATGAAATGATCTGTTGAAAGAGGAGGGATGCAATGTGTCTGTATGCAGTAAAGCTGCAACAAAGAGCCAGGTCCATTCTGTGATACTGTATTTTCAAGGTTGTGTGAAACCTGAGCTTTTGCCTCTATCTCTTTGACCTATTGTAGGATGAGAGGCATTTGCAAGAGATATTAAGCTTTAAATGGATGTGTATAAGTGTAGAGAGAGAAAGAGAGAGGTAGAGAAAGAGGGTGGGGAGGTTAAGCAAGCAAATGAGTGAGAGCGAAAGAGAGAGAGAGAGAGAGAGAGAGGCAGTGTATGAACACAACAGCAGCTGAGGAGACTAGAGAGAGAGAGAGTGAGAGAGAGTGAGAGAGAGAGAGAGAGAGAGAGAGAGAGAGAGAGGGAAGAAGGACTAGGCGTTACGATCGCTCCTTCACAAGCTGCATGCGATATGCCAGGACTGCTGCAGGGAGATTGCTGTTTCTTTCTTTTCTTTTTTCTTTAAACAGCTTTCTGTCACATCGGATTCTTCGTTCTATTGTCTCTCTCCACTCTGCTCAGAGGTAACAAAGATCTTTCAAGATGGATCATTACTTATAAGAGAAAGCAGCCTGCTCTTTACTTGTAACTTTATTATGGAGTGGAATGACTTTTTTAGAGATGCAAGAAAGATGCACTTTTGCACAACTGCAGAGTTCTTTACAACATGTGTTTTAGTCTTAAATCATACAAGAAGTTGCATAATGTGTTTTGGTGTAGAACTGCATTAGTGGTGAACTAAATCGAACACACAACTGAATTTACAGTTCTTCATCTGTGTCTGTGTTCTTGTATAGGGTGCAGGAGGTGTAGAGTAATGCGTTATTGATTTTTGATTGTGAGAGCATGTTGTATACAGTGTGCATTATGTTGGGGCTGGGTTGGGTCACCTGTCCTCTCCTGGGACCCTTAAGGGCAGGCGTGAAGTTTTGTGGTGTCCCTCTTAATAAGTGATTTATTTTGGTTTCTTTTTAGGTGAGTATTCATTCATATATTTAGATTTAGAAGTTGCATTTGCTTTAACTGGGGGAACACATTGTTGATTGATTGATCACCTGAAAGCAAATAATACAATTTTGCTAGCAAGTTCTTTGTGAATAGAATATTGTTTCTTAACCATACCCAATATTTCAGCTCCAGTGTGTTTTTCATTATATATAAATATTTGTGATTCATCTTAATGCATGTTGTGTTCTAAATGTATTCCTGTATTCCATGTTTTTCATTAGAACTTTTTTAAAATATTTTTTATTATATTCACATTCCACATTTTGCTATAAAATAAATATTTTTTCATTATTATCCATATTGAATTAATCTCAATGCATGCATTCCTGTATTGGCACATCTTTTTTGTAGTTAGTGCAAAGTGCACATAATTTTCCCTTGAAGTTGCTCATGAGCGATAGAATCTCGACTCTCAGGCTTGTTTATTTAACCAGTCTCTGACGCAATACAAACAGGGCAAGAAATGTTACTATGGCCCACACTGCCCTCGGACGTCAGAACTGTGCTTGATCTAAGGTTTTGTTATGTTGTTTCATGACAGGTGCATGCAGGAGCGGCCATACAAGGAATCAAGGCGCCAATGGTACTGAGATCTCTGTCCAAAACAAGTCTTCTCTGCCTCTCTTGAAATTGAGTAGCCACTTAAAGTTCAAAGTGAGAAAAAGAAAAAAGCGAGGGATAAATCTTATAATCAAACCAGGAAAGTGGCACAAAAAAGAAGAAAAACAAGACCGAATGCAACAGAGGAAAAGTAGTCTCTTGCTAACTTCAGAATGCTTCAGCACAGACTAATAAAAATGTGAAAAGGAACGGCACTGCAACAAATCAGTATTCTCTGGCAAAGCTTGCATGAAAAGGCCAAGAGCATTAACCCTTAAGATGGCTGAATTGTTTCTTTGAACAGCCAAAGTCTGCCGCCATAAAGCTTAGTGAATTGGCTAATTTTCATGGGTCATTTAAGGATCATTTTCGGGATATGGACAGTCAGTTTACCTGAGATTAAAATGGCTTTGACACTTTGACAGCACCAACTTTGTAGACTATTTCATCGATGATGAAAACATTACCTCATGATTCCTTCCTAGCATAATAAATGTACCGACAAGCTGACTTATTTCAACTAACCAGTCTGGGTGCTCGGACCCTTAGCTCGGATGTTTAGTTTGGAAATACCTGTTCCTCTTCGTCCAAAAAACTTTATAAAAACTCCTCTGAGCTGACTGGCCTTTTCCATTTGGAGTATTTATTGTAGTAACAAAGTTTAGCAACCAAAATAAAGATGGCTGCTGGAGTGGCGACATGGCTGCCCTTTGCCAGGGCAGCGGCAGTTGGTTGGCTTCCTCTGGCGAAGAAAACTATGCCCAAGCCGCCCGTGGACAAAAAGAGCCGCAATGACGAGATTCTCTTCGTCAACGTTAGCGGTTTTCGCTTCCAGACATGGAAAAACACACTGGACCGCTATCCCGACACCCTGCTAGGCAGCTCAGAAAAGGAATTTTTCTTCAACGAGGACACTCAGGAATATTTCTTTGACAGGGACCCCGAGATGTTCCGCCACGTATTGAACTTCTACCGTACGGGCAAGCTGCACTACCCTCGGCAAGAGTGCATTCAGGCTTTCGATGAGGAGCTAGCGTTCTATGGAATCGTGCCGGACATTATCGGAGACTGCTGCATGGAAGAGTACAGGGACCGAAAAAAGGAAAACCAGGAACGTTTGGCTGAGGACACCGAGGCGGAGATGGGGGCAGATACACCTCTACCACCACACAGCACACATCGGGAGCGTTTGTGGCGAGCTTTCGAAAACCCCCACACTAGCACCATGGCTCTCGTTTTCTATTATGTCACGGGTTTCTTCATTGCCGTCTCGGTCATTGCGAATGTAGTAGAGACTGTTCCCTGTCGGCCCCTTAAAGGCAGCAAGAAAGACTTGCCATGCGGTGAGAAATTCTCTTTGGCCTTCTTCTGCATGGACACGGCATGCGTGCTCATCTTTACCTTTGAGTACCTAATGAGGCTTTTTGCCGCACCCAGTCGTTGCAAATTCATGCGTTCGGTCATGAGCGTAATTGACGTTGTCGCTATCATGCCCTACTATATCGGTTTGGTCATGCCCGAGAATGAGGATGTGAGTGGAGCCTTCGTCACGTTGAGGGTCTTCCGTGTCTTCCGAATCTTCAAGTTCTCGCGTCACTCTCAAGGCTTACGGATCCTGGGTTATACTCTGAAGAGCTGTGCTTCCGAGCTGGGCTTTCTCCTCTTCTCGCTCACCATGGCCATCATCATATTTGCCACAGTCATGTTCTACGCTGAGAAAGGCACAAAGGGAACCAACTTCACCAGCATACCAGCCTCCTTCTGGTACACAATTGTCACCATGACAACACTTGGGTAAGTCCATTATCTTTTTGTCTGTGGCTTGATGTTTAGAATGGGTCTTATGTACACAGAAACATTTTCTATGCCTGGTGAGCCTCCAATGAAATGAGAGGCGGTTCCGTGGTAGTATTTAAAGACCTAAGGAAGGAGCAGATGAGATCCATTAAGAAATTCCCATGTGATCCAAGCCACTTACGGCTTCATCCCTCATTTATGATGCTGACAGTGTTCTTATATACAAGTTCCTCAGAATGTTTTGCTGCAAAGAATGAGTTTGAATATGGAAAGAGGCTATTGTATTAAAGTTCTGGCAATTACGAATGAGGCCACTCTGCTTTCTTTAAAATTCAAGCCAATCGAATATTAGGGTTGCCAACATTTCGTTCCCCTTAAGCATTTTGGTGCTTCAGCATAGGTGATGATGCCTTCACTTTAGAACGTTTCGCCGCCTAATGTAAATACAGGACAATAGGTGTTCTATAGAGGACATCTTCATTTCACCCAAAATAAGGGACATCCTGGCTAAGATAGGACAGTTGCCAACCCTATTGAACATTGATTTGGCTGTTATGTAAGCACCACTATTTAGATTATTTCTTTTTATCAGCACACAAGACTTTTTTGAATCTTTTGAAGCTTAAATTTACATTACATTAAACTTATGAGAGGTCATTGTACTATAAAAATAATCTGTAAGTTTCAGAACTCAAAACGTACTCATCACTGCAAAAAGAGCATTTGTTGAAACCAAGCTGCCAAAACGACTCGTTCTCTACTTCCTCCACATTGTGATGTCAGATTGTGGTAGACATAACAGGTGAAACTCGAAAAATTAGAATATCGTGCAAAAGTTCATTAATTTCAGTAATTCAACTTAAAAGGTGAAACTAATATATTATATGGACTCATTACAAGCAAAGTAAGATATTTCAAGCCTTTATTTGATATAATTTTGATGATTATGGCTTACAGCTTATGAAAACCCCAAATTCAGAATCTCAGAAAATTAGAATATTACATGAAATCAATAAAAAAAAAAAGGATTTTAAATACAGAAATGTCGGCCCTCTGAAAAGTATAATAATGCATATGTACTCAGTACTTGGTTTGGGCCCCTTTTGCATTAATTACTGCCTCAATGCGGCGTGGCATGGATGCTATCAGCCTGTGGCACTGCTGAGGTGTTATGGAAGACCAAGATGCTTCAATAGCGGCCTTCAGCTTTTCTGCATTGTTTGGTCTCATGTCTTTCATCTTTCTCTTGGCAATGCCCCATAGATTCTCTATGGGGTTCAGGTCAGGCGAGTTTGCTGGCCAATCAAGCACAGTAATACCATGGTCATTGAACCAGGTTTTGGTACTTTTGGCAGTGTGGGCAGGTGCCAAGTCCTGCTGGAAAATGAAGTCAGCATCTCCATAAAGCTTGTCTGCTGAAGGAAGCATGAAGTGCTCTAAAATGTCCCGGTAGACGGCTGCGTTGACTCTGGACTTAATAAAGCACAGTGGACCAACACCAGCCGATGACATGGCTCCCCAAACCAACACAGACTGTGGAAACTTCACACTGGACTTCAAGCATCTTGGATTGTGTGCCTCTCCATTCTTCCTCCAGACTCTGGGACCTTGGTTTCCAAATGAGATGCAAAATTTGCTCTCATCAGAAAAGAGGACTTTGGACCACTGAGCAACAGACCAGTTCTTTTTTTCTTTAGCCCAGGTAAGACGTTTGACATTTGAAGCCCATGTCCAGGACCCGTCTGTGTGTGGTGGCTCTTGATGCAGTAACTCCAGCCTCAGTCCACTCCTTGTGAAGCTCCCCCACACATTTGAATGGCCTTTTCCTGACAATCCTCTCCAGGCTACGGTCATCCCTGCTGCTTGTGCACCTTTTTCTTCCACACTTTTCCCTTCCACTTAACTTTCTATTAATGTGCTTTGATACAGCACTTTGAGAACATCCAACTTCTTTTGCAATTACCTTTTGAGGCTTTCCCTCCTTGTGGATGGTGTCAATGATGGTTTTCTGCACAACTGTCAGGTCAGCAGTCTTCCCCATGATTGTGAATTCAACTGAACCAGACTGAGAGACCATTTAAAGGCTCAGGAACCCTTTGCTGGTGTTTAGCTGATTAGAGTGTGACACTTTGAGCCTACAATACTGAACCTTTTCACAATATTCTAATTTTCTGAGATTCTGAATTTGGGGTTTTCATAAGCTGTAAGCCATAATCATCAAAATTATATCAAATAAAGGCTTGAAATATCTTACTTTGGTTGTAATGAGTCTATATAATATATTAGTTTCACCTTTTAAGTTGAATTACTGAAATTAATGAACTTTTGCACGATATTCTAATTTTTCGAGTTTCACCTATATTCATCTGACCGCCTCCAAAACAACACATGTTTACCTTTTTGCTTCTGTAGCCCCGGCCATTAGCGATAAGTAGTGTCATTCATAACAGTGGGCATCTTAAAGGAGAAATAGCACCAAAACCGAGTGTTTCTGACAGAGGGTTTTACAAATATATGACTGTTTTTTGTTTATAAAACTTTACTAATATTATTAGTGCACCTCAATGAGCATATTCAAATATTAAAACGGCATGTCATGACCCCTTTAAGCATACATTGTTGCTTATAAATAGTAGAATATCTTGTCAAATCATGTGTGAACTAGTTCTGTTTAAGTTTGAGATGCTGTGACACATCTTGAATTATGTGCCATTAAGTTTCTGTTGTGTTCCAAGTGATATCTTAAACATAAACCAAAATAATGCCATTTTTAGACAAATTCTTTTAGTGATTCCTCTTTACAAATCTCTATAGTGAGCGGAGGGGGGCGGGGTCGGAATATCGCGCGCCAATGTAACACAGTTAAAGGATGGGCAAGGAGGAGGCGAGAACCGACTTGTCAATATAAATCATATTTAATGAAACTCAAAACCAAAACACACAAACATAAACACACACATGACGGACATGCCCGTAATTCTCTCTCTCTCGAACCATCGTCACTGGCCGCCTTTATCCCTCGCGCGCTTCATCAGGCCGATTGGGGACCGGGCACGCGATATTCCGACACGGCCCCGCCCCCCTCCGCTCCACAGAGTCATTTGCTCATAAACTCTGAGCTGTGAATGAATTATGCTCTATTTCTGCTGTCTTAAGGCACGACTATGGCTACTGGTTTGCTGTCTCGCTGTGAGGAAACCAAAACAGGCTTAGTCATTTTTTTTAGTGTATGCGTGTAACTTTTTCCAGATGCATTTGACTGTTTTGCAAAATCTGAAAATGGTCCTATTTTGTTTCTTGTTGTTGTTGGGTAGAAAACACCCACACAAATGTGTGTGCTGCAATGAGAATAATTTGGATTTTACAGAGTATTGTGATGCAAATTATAGCAGATGTAAGAGAAGAGAAACGGAGGCTGTGTTCGTACAGTAATGCCATGCTAACATACTTCTCATTCTACATGTTTATGGTGCATATGCTAATTTTAATAACTTAACTTTTTGGGTGAACTATCCCTTTAAGACACTTTTACAAATATGTTATGACAAATTCAATATTTATTTTCAAGATGGTAGCTGGTTTCTGAATTGAACAAAATGTACATCAACATAGGAAGGTTATGTGACAACTATGCAGCATACTACACTTTAAAATGTTCATCGTTGTATACTGCATACCTTTATTCTAAAATCCATGCAGTGGAGTCTGCATTTGGTGCAACATCATTTATGTTGATCATGGGAAGTTGTGGAATGGTGATGGCATTTGGAAAATCATGGTACGGTTTGTTATCAGATTTAAATTAGTGTTAATGACACTATTTCTTAACCAGAATCTTAGTCTGCCCATTATGTTAATGTAAGAGAATACCAACGTGTTAGTCATAATATTTTAACTTATCGTGCAGATGTCAGGAGCTGAGTATTAAAACTCAATATCCTAAAGCAATACATCATCCTGCTTACATGATAGTCTCTCATGCAGAACACACACACACACACACACACACACACACACACAAACAAACGTACTGTATATTACCTACTGTCGGGTTTTCAGCAGTTTGTGAGATATTAACATGGACATATTATACATTAAATTACCTTTAGTGGTTTTTGCATGGATGTTGATTACAAGAATAGGAAGATAGTATCTGGGCAGGAATACTGTTATCTAGAAGTCTATGTTTTTATATAGGGAAGACCGGGGGCTAGTTATCACACTTTTCCCTCCAGTGAATGTTTATTCGAGTACAAATTTGTATTTCAGTTTCTATATAGGCACATACCATAAACTTTTGGCTACAAAATAGCTATTGAACATTTTCAACATTATTACCTGGAAAAAAGGTACAATATACATGTTGACCTTTTGTGATGACCTAGAAGTGGGGGATGTTGTCACACTATATGGGGTAAGTTGTCACAATGGAACCTGCCATTTAATTGCCTATTAATGGCTTTTCAGAAAAGTTTAAATAGTAAAAAAATAATTACATTTTAATTTATGAAACAGCAAACAATGTACAAATGTTATAGGAAAAAACAAGACATGGATTAACAGCCACAAAACTCTGTTTTGATTTTGTGGGGAAAACCTGATCTGCGACTTTTCACTTCATACTAATTACTTTTACATAGATTCAGCCATGTGACCTTGTGTGCTGTCTCCTAAGACAATCAGATCTGCAGGTGGTCATGTTGGAACCATAAAGGAAATGTTCAATCTTCAGATTCAGCAAAACAGCACTTCCTGTTTGCATTTATATGTTAATATTCATGGAACACAGAAAACAGAGTACCTTAACCTATAGAATTTGTTAACCCATTATCATATTTTCCAAATATAATTATGCACTTCTGTGGTTTGGAAATCCCGGGCAATGTAAAGGCAAATAATCAGGTTGCATGCTTCACCATGCATATCAATGAATGTCTGAATTGAATAAATTAATATATATTTGTGTGTGTATGTTCCTGAAGAGACAGCCAAAGATCACCACATGCATTAAAGGGATAGTCCACCCAAAAATGACAATTCTTTCAGCATTTATTCAGTGAACAGTGATCAGACATTTGTAACTCCAAAAATCACATAAAGGAAACATAAACGTGATCCATATGACACCAGTGTTTAAATTCATATCTTCAGAAGCAATATAATAGGTGTGGGTGAGAAAAATATAAAATAAAAAAATTATTAAAAAATAATTCCCCAAAATCTCCACTTTAACTTTCACTTTCAGATGTAAAAGTGAAACTAATCAGACATCATGTGTGACTTTCAGATGTAAAAGTGAAAGTGGAGATTTAGAGTTAAAAAGTACTTTCAGAATTTTCATTTTTGGGTGAACTATCCCTTTAAATTTTAGCCCAGCCAGAGTTGACTGGCCGCTTTTCTTTTGATGATAGCCGGATGAACATACTGCTTTAGTCTTACTGTGCAAATAAAGGAATGCAAGCAATGTGTGCAGATCAAAAGGAGCAAAGACTCTTTTCTTACATTGAGTGCAAGATTCTACTGGCAGTCATTGAGTCCATCTGTGGTTGCAGCTGAGTGGAATTCCCATTAATAGGTCTAATATCCAGCTTTTTGCCTTCCCTCTTTTACCTTGACAGGGCAGCATTTCGAATGAAGATGTCTGCTTCTTTCCATTTGGATACATTGTTAAATGTTTAATGAGCTCTCCAGGATATTATTTAATATGACCAAGGAGAAAGCAGGATACATTGGGTTTTGCCCAATGTAATAAATTACAAAAGCTGCATTCTGACGATGTGATCTTGGCAGAAGTACATAAAGGGGCACTCAGTTTTTTTCTCATTAAAATAGTTTTACCCCCTCCCCACACTTTTGAAAAATACATACCGATAAAGACTACAGGCATATTAGTACCATCAAGTTGTTTTATTTTATTGGTCGTCTTATTGGGGTTGACTTGTTGTGATCACATGACCATTTAAAAACTACTTTGTAACTCGGTTACCATGGCTGACAATGAATAGTGCAATTCTACAATGGCATTGGTAACCAAAATAATGGTAATTCTATGGTATTTTTGCTCTGAATGTATAGTGTAGATTTAAACATTTACTTTCATTTAAAATATTGTGTGAATAAGAACTTTGGGCAAGATGTGGAGGAACATGTTTTTCAATTAAATAAAGAACTAAAATTTGGCAAAAAAAAAAAAAATAAAACCTGGAAATGTTTCAATTATGATTTCCAGGTCTGGAAAAGTCAGGTAAATTATTTATAACAATTCTAAGAAGTCAAGTAAATTTCAGCAGTTAATATACTTTACATTTTTCTAGTTTTACTCCGCTGTAAAACATATCATCAGTTAGAATAGAGCAAAATAGTCTGGCTTCCGGAGTTAAAATCCCATTCATATTTTTTTTTTCCATAGGGAATTTAATAATAAGCAATAACTTATAAATCTTTAAATACAGACCTATCATGAGCTCAGAGCTTGTTGATTGATGGGATATGCTTCTGCTAAAATCATCAGTGAACATTATTTCGACTTCATTTAAAAAACTTGTTTATTAGTGGAATTTCTGGTGAAGAACAACATTACCCATGATCCTGAGGGGGACATCCACCAATTAGAGAGTCGCAGCAAACAAACAGTGGCAAAAGAGCTATGCAGCGACCACCCACTCGCAATGACACGCTCCTGACACTCTCAGACTATTTATTTGGACATTTCTGAATAATTTGCAATATACTTCAGGTATACTGATTCCATTCTTATAATCAACCATTTTAAATAAATAAGTTTGTAATTTTCCACTATTTTAAATTCAATGACATCATTCGCAATGCTTCATGGGATTGTAGTTCATTCCCTCATTTAAGACATTATGTAGACAGTCTTGTACCTTTGCCTATATGTCCAATTTTTGAATACTTTTTTTTGCTTCAAATCAAAGTTTGTAAAGTTGTAATTCAACTTGAAGCCCCATGCACATGCAGCGACTTTGATGTTGTTTGATATCGCTAGTATTTGTACTGTAATGTCACTAGTGGCCGTTACTACTGCTGTCACTCTAACATTATTGGTGGACTTCACGACTGGCCATGTCTTTTTAAAATCTGATCAAAGATCATACTGCAGGGAAAGCTAAGATATGCTTATCTGACTAAGAATCAGTTTTCTTGTCGCTAAAAATGAACATTCCGCAGGTGAGAGTGTTTTTATATGATCTGCAGCCATGCTCATTGCATCAAATAAGTAACACGAACAGATGGACGAATCAAACTCAGTCACGGCTGAAAAAGTGGCCGGGCACTTTTGCTCCCCATTGCTTTTTGTGAGTGCAATTTATAAAAAAACAAACAATTTTAAAAGATTTAAAAAATGTACATAATTTTCCATTTGACACAAACGACTTGAAAAGTCATGGAAAAACCTTTTGACCAGATGTGTTGGTCAAAATGTTTGCAAACATTGGACAGATGAATCCATTATCATTGCAGTTCTATGCTGTACCTGCCAGAGTACCTTGTTTCTTTTTTCACTTCTTTGTCTTAGTCATATATCAATAACAGATGAGTTGTTCAGAATCATTTCAATTTAGGACTAAGTTTAATCTTTCCCTTTAGAAGAGGACAAATTTTGTTGTCCCACAGCGTCATCGTTCCTCTCTAGAGTCCACACGCACCATCTGCTGTTGGCTTATATAAGCGTCTAGTGGGAAAAGCATCGTCCTTGAACAATGCACGACCCAGGGGACCTCACAGCAGTTGTGCTAAGCGCTAATGTCTCTGACAGAAACTACTCAACTTATCACTTTATTGAAGCTGTCAGGCTCCATGGTGGGATTGGGGTTGTTATTTTATTATTTATTTTTCCCTCCTCATATTGATGACCTGTCAGAATTATGTATTAGTGATGTAATGCGGTTCTGGTCTCAGTTCACTTCACTTAATTCATCTTGTGCTAGAGAGAGCGGTTCCATATACTTTTTTTGGTTGGTCTGTAAAGGTGTGGCGTGATTGGCTGGGGGATTTCACTGTGTTGTAAGAGAAAATGCTGTCACTGACAACAGGGATTTCAATTCAGGTGTGGACTTGGTGCAGTTCAAGAAAACGATTAATGATTTCTCCTTCAAAATAATTTTCTCACTCAGTATTATTACATTATATTTATTTTATATTAAAAATATCTTACAAGGAAGGTAAGAACCTATAATGAAGCTTGAAATCAAAGACTACAGATGTCAAGATATATAGTGAAAAATTAGTAATGTTTTGGTCTGTTCTCTTAAACCGATCGGATCACTTCAGAAGACATGGTTTTAGACCACTGGAGTTTTATGGGTTACTTTTATGATGCCTTTATAAGCTTTTTGGAGCTTCAAAGTTTTAGTCACCATTCTCTTGCATTGTTTGGACCTACAGAACTGAGATATTCTTCTAAAAATCTTTGTCCTCTGCAGATGAATGAAAGTTGTAAACATCTGGGTTATCATAAGTATGAGTAAATGATAAATGACTATAACAATTTTTGTTTTTTGGGTGAACTATTCCTTATAGTTCTGTTGTTAGTGAGGTTAGTTAAAACTAGAAAAAAAAGCTATTTCTAAGGGATAGTTCACCCCAAAATGAAAATTCTCTCATCGTTTACTCACCCTCATGCCATCCCAGATGTGTATGACTTTCTTTCTTCTACAGAACACAAATTAAGATTTTTAGAAGATTAGTTCAGCTCTGTTGGTCCACACAATGCAAGTGAATGGTGACCAGAACTTTGAAGCTCCATAAAGCACATAAAAGCAATCCACTCATACAACAGTGATTAAATCCATATCTTTACACAGATCAATATTGAAGTCATTTTCTTACTATATATTCTCCTCCTTGCCCAGTAGTCAATATGCACAAAGTAGAAAAACAAGAAAAAGATTAGAATGTGGAAGTGAAAGTGGACAGTTATAGTAAAAAAGGAATTAAATATTGATCTGTTTTTTATCCACAGCTATAATACAGCTTCTGAAGACATGGATTTATCCACTGGAGTCTGGATTACTTTTATGCTGCCTTTATGTGCTTTATGGAGCTTCAATGTTCTGCTACCGTTCTCAAGACAAAAATGCTTACAATCTCTGTTTTTTGCAGTGTTTTCTGTAAGGCTTTAAAATATTTTCGCATAATAGAAAATTCAGGCGTTCGGGAAAAAAAGAGAGGGGTTTATGTTCAGTCATAACATAGGGTTCAGAGGTCACTTTCTCTGTGATTTTTTTTAATTTTTTATGGAATATGCTGCTGACTTTTTTATAGTCCTTTTTTTTGTCAGTTTTGACAGCCTCAGTTCATATTCACTTTTGTGTGGGAAAAGAGCAGAATGAAAATTCTACCTGACATCTACTTTTGTGTTCCTTAGAAGAAAAAAATCAAACAGATTAATAACAACATGAGATTTAGTAAATTATAACAAACTTTCCATTTTTGGGAGAACTATCCCTTTAGCTTCATCATTTCTCATAAGATAAGTCTATCGACCTTTTGGGTTTGGCAGCTTGCACATTGTGTGTATTATAATCTAGTGTGCTGTCACATTTATTGATGCATGTTTAAGTGATTTACTCTGCCGCTAAATTAAATCAGATTAACCTTCTTGCAGAAGAATCTGAATTCATTTGAGGCTGTGTGAAGCCAAGATCATCATCTGTCTGTGATCTTCCCATCTTTAATTATGGTTTGACTGTCAGGTGTCTGCAGCTGTTTGACTCTGAACAAGGAACAAGCTGTTCCTTAAAGCTTCTGCCAGACACCAATTTCACCACATTTCCTGATAGTGCTGAAGAAGAGATCAAGGTTAGATTTTGTAAGCTTTAAATGATGAGAGTCTAATTAGTCATTTTAAGCTATTTTGCCACTTCAACTTAATGATACAGATGGAGGCCCGTCCACATGAATACCTGGTTTCACTCTAAAATTTGACACATTTTGGAAGGGAATTTGGTTGCGAATGCTGTTTCGTGTTGATTTAATGCAGTGTGGTCTCATAGAATCACGTTAAAATACCTGGATTTTTGCGATATGATTTTTACTTGGCTCGTTGTACATATCGTGATATTTTTCTGCTGAAATGAACACTAGGTGCTACGGTACTACAACAACAATGACTTTTGTCACTTTCACACAAATGACAGGTAAAACAGCAGATATCAGTACATAAACACTTACTTTTCACCCTGATCTGCTGTTCCGCACACAATGCTTTCTGATGACACCTAAACACTTGTACTGTATAACATACAAGGTGATACATTTGAATGTTTCCATTACATAACCAACTGCATTTACAAGCTTATTTAAGCATGATCAAATTGCACAGTAGCTCAACTGATAGAGCATTGCAGTTGTGATGTAAAGAATCTGGGTACAGTTGTGTAATTTTCATCAGATCAGGCTGTTTTAATGACTTATACTGAGAAAAAGAAGGCAGGTATTAGTAGTCATGGTTTAGTTGTGCTCTTGTCTGTGAGTCAGAGGACTCAAATGAAGCCATATCGTGACCTGTAGTTGGCACTCACACTGGTGTCCCAACATCTCACTGGGGTCGGACAATAACAGACGATTCATAATCTTAAAGAGCAAAGCGATCACATCTGGATTTGCCACAGATAAAGGGATTTGTTCAGGTCTAAATTAGAGTCTTTCAGTACCGTATGGTGGATTACAAAGAAGCCAGAGCTTGGTTGTATCCCTCGATTATTTTTTCACTTTATATTCAGGTGTTTAAAGGTAGAGTGCATAATATCTGCAGCTTTTGAGTCGACAAATCACTATTGCACTGTAAGAGAAGCTCGTTCACAGTAGCATGGATGTTCATGTGAAAACTTGCATTATTTTCACAAAAAAACGTACAATGGATGCACAGTGGGCGTCAAAATATTCAGTGAAAAATGCCTTTGGAAGAATATGACGCACAAGCCGCATTGACTGCTTTTTTGATACTTTTTGGGTCTTTTTTAAAGGTTTAACATGAAGAACTATCCACTACCATACTATAGAAAAGATGAGCCGAGGTATTCAGTTAAACTAGGGCTGTCAATCTATAAAAAAAATTAATTGAATTAATTACATGGTGTCCCAATTAATTAATTGCAATTAATCGCGTTTAATCGCATATACAAATATTTGCTGAGAAACCCCCTCATATAACAATAATTCAATATATAATGATGAAATAATTATACATAGTTATCTTTAAATATTTAACAATTATTTAACATATATATATATATATATATATATATATATATATATATATATCAAATAAAAAATATTCAGAAAATTAAATTGCATTACATTCTTAATCATTGATAAGACAATACAAAAAGTGGCTTTAGAATACAATGTATTGTTTACTACCATATTATTGATCATAAGTCAATCATTGGCACACAGTTCACAGCAATCCATTTCACAAGTGAATTTGTCAATCAGTTTGAGATTTATTATGAGAGCTTGTTTAAGGACCGGTCAATTTACACCTGCGTCAGACATGCTTGTGAGAGTCTCGGGTGCGTTGCGTCATAAACATAAAATGTTTAGGTCACTGTGTCAAGTTAAATATAGTTTAATACTTAGAAAACATCTTGAGATCCCTTAGTTCGGATTTGCGCTCCAAGTGTTTTGAACACAAGAACGTAACGCATGTTTGTGTTGTGCTGCTGCTGAAGGTTTTCAACATTGTATAAACTGCACGATGCTCATACAGCTGAAGTTTCACTTACTGCCCTCTGGCGTAAACAGGTGGTACTACAAGCTTGCATTTCTCAGGAATCTTCCGGGGCATTGCGATTAATTGCGTAAAATTTTTTAACACGTTATTTTCTATAAAATTAATCGCACTGAATTAACTTGAATTAACGTGGACAGCCCTAATTTAAACATCTTATTTTGTGTTCCGCATAAGAAAGAAACAAGTTTGGAACGACATGATGATGAGTAAATTATGACAGCGTTTTCATTTTTGCATTAATTAATCCTTAAAGTTGGTATTTAAGAACAGGAAATCAGATGTCAACAGGTCACACATAAATATTGCATTTATCTTGCGAAGACAGCAGGGGTGACAACACCAATGCAAATATCTTGGGCGGTAAGCTGCTGATTATGTATTAAACTTCTCGTAGTTTAGTAAATCATAAAACAAGGGTCAATGGTCAGGATCGGAGAGATACTTTAAATCTGCTTTACAGCGCTAATAATTGCGAGCCCCGTACTTTCTGGAGTACATAAACCATTCAGAATCAAAAGCCCAGTGATATTGCTTTATCGAAGTGTTTCAAAGCAACAATGCATGTAAACGATAGCTTTGTGCACGATTTCCATGGTGCCCTTGCAAAAACTCCTCTCTTGTTCTCCAGCACTCCTGATACGACTTGGCCAACACGCACCCTCCTTCTATCCAAAAATAATTGTAGCTGCTCAGTCAGGTGGGCCTTGGCTGTGGTCCTTCTGTGTGCTTGAGCCTGACCCATTTACCTCCTTTGTGGAGAAAAATGACAAAGTTGACATAATTTCCTCTCCTGCAAGTCCACACCTTTCCCACCGGAGATTTCAGGGAAAGGGAAGAGTGCCGCAGTGTTTAAAAACCCTCTACGAGACTTGAGTGCAGAAAGCTGCTAATACAGAGTTATACTTTATATTTCCTTGGCTTTATCGCACATGAAATATATATATATGAAGTAGTATATTGAGGAGAATATGTTGACAGTCCAGTGTGAGATTATAGATGAATAAAGTGCAGTGCTAATTATTGATCGTGATAGATCAAGTGTTCAACGGTCTGTAAATGTAAATGATGACAGGATTAAAAATTTTAAAAAATCTCTTTAAAGAATTATTAAACCAATGGAACTCATTGATTTTCAGTCCATCCAGTTTCTTCGATATGTCTTAGATAGTTATTCTGCGATTAAAATAATTGATAAAATAGGCTGAATAAGAAAACTGAAAATTGATAAAAATTGACTGAAAATTGAAAAATTGGAATTTTTTTTATTACAATTTTTTTGTATTTCAATCGTTTCATACTCTTAGTAAAAAAAAAAAATGGTAGATGTTTGTAATGCTTAGGTTATCATTTTGATGTACTGTAAAGATTGCCCCCCTGCAATTATCATACGATATTTCATATGCAGGAGAATCTAATTTGAATGTGAATCCTTGTGAATGAAGATTTTATTTGTTGAGGAATGGGGAGACAAGGATGTTGCCAATATTCTGAGAGAGGACAGAGAGTGCTCGATAAAACTTGTCTGTGACTCAGTGAACACATTAGCAGGAGGGAAAGTTCTTCCGCTCAGCTGTGCTGGAAGGGAACTGATCATCCCCATACAGTCCTGCACGCAAACATATGAGGCCTTGAAAGTCCAAATCCATTTACACGCTGAAGGCTGCATGTGTTGTGTGAAGGTTTGTATGAGATCACATCACCTTGGCTCTGTTTACTCAGGTTTGAAAATCAGCCATGATGGTTTCCCAGCTCAGGGGATGCACTTAGAGCACTTGTAGAAGAATGCACTGGATAATTGTCTCACTGAGAGATGTAGACGTTTTCCTGTAGAAAAAAAGATTTGTAACACATAATGAATTATTAAATGCCAAGAGTGAATCACTCAATTGTGAATCAGACTTAGTAAAAAATAGAAATGTATTCAAACTAAAGATCTTATTCTCTGTAAAAATGCTGCACATTTTATGTATAAAGTTCTCATTTATGGGAATGTCATACCTTTTTGCTTTCTTAGTAGCATGTTTTTAGTGCCAATCTTTTTGCATAGTTTGATGTAGTGGTTGAAAATAGTGATATTCTATTGTTTTATTCTATTCAGTTCGGGAGTCCTGCCCAATACTAATCTCATTCTCTACTGGCTGCTCCTATTTTTTCCTCTCTTTATTAACTAGTATACAATTATTCTGTGAGTCATTCATTTAGTCTGGATAGTTAATCACTTTTATCTTTGATTCTTTTGATTTATGGCCCTCTAAAAATGTCCACTTCTGGATGGAAAGCTCAGCACTCAATGTTACTGAAAATCAAAAGGCAAACGTCTTTTTATTGACTTCTCAATGATGGTTTGCAGTGATGTAAACTTGAGAACTTCAATAAAATGCATTGGAAGGACACCAAAAATATTGCATTGCGATTCTGTAAGTATTGTGATTTTATGATTTGATTATAAAAACTTCTCAAAATGATAAAAATAAACTTTGTTAACTCCTTTTTCTCAGAAAGAAATGTCTATTGATGAACAGTTGTGTCTGAAATGACAATTGTTTCACTCTGTAATATATATCTTGCAGGTAAAAGGTAGAAAATGTGCAAAACTACCAATTTAAAACTACCAATCGACCAATCAGAGCGTTTTCTGGACTAGTGAATGCAAGGGAACTCATGTACAGTATAAGGCTGCATTATGTCCATTTTTATTCAACAAATAAATACATACACTACATTTTAACTTGTCAAAATAAATATAATATATTACCATAGGCCATTACTATTATCATAATGATAATTTTTCAACATACTGATGGAGGCTAAAAAGTAAACTTGTTCAAGAACTATTTCTGGGGCTGTACTGAATTATGACACACATGACGATTCACCTGTATTCCCAATGCCGTTGCATGTTATTTGCAATATAGAGATAGTCTGAGTTCATATGCAGCGTTCTCGTAGACAACACTATTCTTACAAACTGCTCCCAGATGACTGACAGTGACAAAAAAAAAAGAGAACTCACCATTTGCGCGTGTTCTGGGAGACACGACCGAGCACCGCACGTTGGCGCCTGTAACAAAGAGGAGGCCGTGGCAGTGTTGCCTACTATTTTCAATGGAAAGTAGCTAAAGCCTGCTCGAAAAGTAGCTAAATGTCGCCAGATGACGTCATGCGTCATTAGCATATTAATGACGTCTTCGCGCCGTATTTGCATTCTGCCTAATTTGTCGGTACTGTAGCCTACGTCAGTTTATAATAACGGTTATCTCCCCTAAACCGTGCTCATACTGTTTTTATATAAGTATATAGCCGAAAAACGGTCAAATTAAATGTTTTGAATTAAAACAAAGGAGAAGGCAGCTGATATGTGATCGCTGATTGGTTCCTGCTAACACAGCGTGCACATGCGCAGCTCATTCATGTCTATGTGCGCTGGCGTGCAGTCAACGGAATGTGCTGCTTCTATCAGCCGCTCACTGAACAGAGCAGACGCAGCGGGGAAGTAAGACCTCACGCTTGCAGTACTGGCGATATTTGGAATTTGGAAAGTTGCTAAGGTTTGTCCAAAAAGTCGCTAGATTTGTCGCTAGTCGCTTTTTTAAAAAAATGTCGCTAAAGGGGTCTGAAAAGTCGCTAAAAATAGCGACAAAGTCGCTAAGTTGGCAACAATGGGCCGTGGTCGGGCCGCGGTCGGGCCGCGAGGATGCACGCCGGCGCTGAGTTGCCCAATCAGCGGGAGAGAGGAGAGGGATAAAGGAGGAGCCGGGGTTGCCAGAGAGAGAGACACAAACGGCTGGTGTGTGTGTGTGTGTGTGTGTGTGTGTGTGTGTGTGTGTGTGTGTGTGCGCGTGCGTGCGTGTCATTATGTTTCAGTTAATGTTGGTGACTCATTAAAGTCTTGTTAGTTACTCCCGGTTCACGCATCCACCTTTCCTGAACTGTTACAGCGCCGAAGTGCAAATATGGCTTCCTATATTTATCTATTAATCATTGTAGCATTAAGATAAACATTTTTTATTTTTATTTAAAAAAAAAAACATTTATTTGTCACCAGGGAGTCACAAATCGTTTTGCTCAAGAATTGTGATTTGTAACAGAACTGATTTTTTCCCAGCCCTAAAAAACATACACAAATATAATTTCGTAAGTAATCAAAAGATGTTCTTTAATTTGTTTAGAGGGAACACTGGGGCAAGTTGTCACATCGGGAAGTTGTCACAAGGGTTATTTCTCAGTAACTGTAAAGTTTAATTTCATTGTTAGGACACACACACACACACACATATTACAAATTTCACATGCTGTTGCCTCTATTTGAAATTTTTTTAACAAAATATTTACAAGGTTAGAACCTAATAATAAACGTAATTTAAGTGCTACTATATCAAAACTACAAAGCAAAAAAATAAAACAATTAAAAAAGTGACCAAACCCTTGCATAGATGCGGCATGAGCCTTTTTTGTTAAAACCTTTAAAGGTGCAGTATGCAAGATTCAGATAACCTTGTAATTAATGACACTTGTGGCCATTAAGTGAACTGCAGCCAGCTACCTGTTGCTCGTGCTCACGCTCATGCACACACTCCATAGGGACGCGAGCGAGCAAGCATCAGCCAAAACACTGACATAACGTGCAAAGAGACTGAACATGATTCACCGGCATCATGCTGACAGATGAGGTAGCATAATTAAAATTACACAGTAATGATTGATTTACTACAAACTTTGAGACTAAACTAAAACTACTTATCAGCTAACATAGCATACTGATACACACATACTGTACAGCTACATACTACCGAACTATACCAGACAGTTTACAGTTATGTTGCACTATTGTATGTTTTGTATGTCATATGTTGTACTAGGAATAAGAAACCAGCGTATTTGCTTAAATTTATCCTGTATACCTGACTTCTAGTATAAAGAGAAGATCATTTAAATTATATGAAAGTTATGAAGCAAATTAGTTTGCAATTCGTCAGTGTTAGCAGGCAAGATCAAGTTAGCTAAAATTACACAGATCAATCCTTATGGCACTATATTTCAGTTATGTAAGCTTACCTGTCCAATGAGAAGAACGCCAATTCAGGGTCTGTTTTGATCCCCAAAACCAAACGAAGGTCCCTCAATGAATCAAATGCCCTGCCGATGTTCACTCTAGTTTCCGCTCGACCACGATCACGTTCCCGCTTAGTCAGATGGGATTTAGTAGATAAATGTTTTTTTTGTTTTGTTTTTTGGCTTACTGAATTTGTGTAGGAGTCAGCTTTGTGCTGGGAGCCGGCTGTTTGCTGGATTCCATCTCTAAGATAATGTTACCTAGTGTTGCAGACAGTTGTCGCTGTCTAATAGCGGAAGAGAAGCACTGAGGCAAGGCACATAAATGTCACATCCTTTGCATTTTCCCGGCAAAACCGACACGCTCCCTTCATATGAAAATCAGTATACAGGCTTTAATAGGCAACTTAAGAAGTTCGGGAAGGACTCATATTTGTAGTTGTCTTACAAGCCATTAATATGGCATGACTTTTTATTTTGGGGGGGAAAAAATATGTTACCCCATTTTTTGGGAGCTTGGGGGTCCCTGATATATATATCCATCATAAAATGTGACCCCCCCCCCCCACCCCTGAACAAAATATTGGTTTGTTGCCTCAGGGCAACAATGTGCTACGAGGGTACTAAAACACCAAGGTTTTCTATATGGAGTGGAATAAGGAAAACATGTAATATATTCATTAGAACACATTTTATTTTGACAAACATCAATAACAAATGGTTCCAACCAATCAAAAAACAATGAACAATCAAATAAACAAACTACTACTAATTACAACACCTCATGTATAAATGTTTCTTACATTTCATATAAACATATTAACCAACATCCGAATGACTGTGTGTGTATGTGTGTGTGAATATGTGTTTGTGTGGTTTATTGGATATTGTTTGAATCAGTGCTTCTCTTTTGACAAAGCATATGATTTCCTATTCTGTGTGAAACCTCAGAAAGCAGTTGCTGGTGGATGTAAAACAGAGGTGAACATCACATTTCCGGCACTTGGCTTTTGGTGTACCTGTGCACCCTGGTACCTTGCATCTCCCCTTCTTTTCAGCCATAATCATCCAGTGGGCTGTGGCATCCAGGCGCACATCAGGGACTGGAATTGGAGCAGCAGGTCCTTTTCTCCTCTTTTCCTCATACTCACCAGCAATTGTGGAACAGGGGCGACCTTTCTTGCGCTCCAGGCTCTTTCCACTTTTGCATAGGGCTTCAGCAATGTAGGATTTGAAGGTATACAGCTTCATATGTTCATCCTTTCTCATGTCAGTACCTTCACAATCTCTTCGGTAGAGCAGCCATGTGGTCATGATGATCATATCCAGAAAGTGGAACACCAGCCGGTGGTACCACGTCTTTGATCTGATTTTGATCCGATACAGTGCAAGCAGTGAGTCAAGCAGATCCACCCCACCCATATTCTTGTTGTATTCTTTCACCACAGCAGGGCAGGGGACTTTGGTGATAATTTTTTGCTTGCGATCCCACCTGTCAACCTCGGTGACTGGGTGGGCTCCAGTGTAATCACTGAGAAGGGTCACTGAGCGATTATCGTACCACTTTACAGCATACAAGGTGGTTTCTCTCACCATGGCCATCTTCTGTTCAAAAGATCCACGTCCGCTCTTTTCAGCTCAGCATCGCACATCAAGTTGACGCCTGGTAGTCTGTTGCCACGAACAGTACCAGTGCAGTGAATTCCCTGCTGAGCCAGTGTAAGCACAAGAGGGACACTCGTAAACCAGTTGTCGAAGAAAAGCTTGTAGTTCTTTTGCTTGGGTATAGGCTGGGCCAGGCGGAGGACAACATTGCCACTTGCTCCCACATCTGCTAGCTCAGGGGTTGTACAACTCTCCCTGTGTAGATTTCCAAGTTGTACTGGGACACCATCAGAGCCAGCCAAGACGAGAATCTTGTAGCCCCATTTCTTTGGTTTTGATGGCAGGTATTGCTTCAATCGGTTTCTTCCCTTGAATGGGACCATCTGCTCATCAACAGCCAGCTTCTCACTCATTGGGATTGATGTCAGTTTTGAGGTTAGATGAGTAACCAGTGGTCTGATCTTGTGGAGTGGATCATTATTATCCTCCTGTCTCTCTTCATTGTTATTGAAGTGCAGGTGTTTTTTGATGGCCTCCCATCTATTCAGTGTCATAGTGTCAGCTACTTGGGACACTCTGCAGGCTTTGTTCCAAAACATGCAGGTGCCTGGTAAACCAAACAATGACATGTACACCACAATCCCCAGGAACTGCTCCAATTCTTTTATGGTGAGGTTAAGCGGCTTGTTTGCGTCACGTTGTATCGCATACAGATTTGACTGCTCTACAATAACTTCCAGAATGTCTTCAGAGAAAAACTGCTTGAAGTACTGGAGGGGGGACATGATATCATCAGATCTTGGAAGCAGGTCCTGCCATTCTGGGTAAGCATTGAAGTGTGCATTGTGGGGTGTTCTCCACCGGGGTAGGCGTGGAACATCAACCTCTTCTACATCTTCATCTTCATCCTCAGACTCTGTGTCATTGTCAACAGACAGGCATTCTCCTAAAAAAGACAGCAGGAAGCGTGTGTGTCGTATACCCTTCATCATACAATGACATGCATGCAAACAAACAAGTATCAGTAGATAGTAAAAACATTGATCATGAAAAATGTATTTCTTAATGCTGACTGTTCAATGTAATTTGTACACATTATGTGTACTGTTAATAAAGAAGAGAGATAAAGTTTGCCAGAAAACACTAGGCCTACTCATTTAGCCAGATTATGAGATGATAGGCTTGAGTGACCAAACTACATTTTCCATAATTCTCTGTGGCAACATAAAAATAATAATAATAAAAATAATAATAATAAAAAAACATTAATTGCACATATAATATGCATTCACAGAGCTTCCCAGGAGGACTTGAATGCACCATGTGGTCCTAATTTTGCATCCAATCACATCTCCCCACTTTAGCATATTGCCTGAAAAAAAAGTGGTCTAACTGCACAATGTTGCCCTGAGGCAACGAACAAAAAAACACAGTTTTAGTATATAAATAAAATCTAAATATGTCTTTAAACAATCAAACATACTTCTTTACATACTGATGCACATACATATATTTTTTTTATAATGTTATTTAAATTTAAACATGTTAAAAAGTGAAATTGATCTTACAATTGGTGGCACTGTGTCCCATGCGACTTTGCTTCCAGAAAGGACTGCCCCACCCCCAAACAAAAGGCCACAACCACTTTAGCCCCTCATTTGATTGGACAGACATATCAGGTGATATTATACTTTTTTTTTTTTTATAAAAAAAATTAAAGGGGCAGTGTGAGGTCCAAAAAGGTAGTTTGTCATAGACACATTGGCAAAAAAAAAGGCAAATATTACATGAAAATTATTATACACTGCATCTTTAATATTCAATGTTTTCTGAAGATAACATATTTCATAATGTGTGACTGTGCCCTTTATATATTTATGTATTTACACATTTATTACACCAACTACATTACTTCATATAGTAACATGTCTGCTTATATGCACTTGTGCGATTTACATTGAGTTTACATTGACATGAATAACAAGAACTAATTTGTACTGTCTCTTTAAGAGAATGGCCGCTCTACAAGCAAGTGTTCACTGTTGAATGAGCGGAGTGCACATTAACGAGAGAGAAGATGCAGTTGTTTTAACCTCATACATGCAATGTGTTATTAGAATTAATGTCTATTTATAACTTTTTGATCACCAACTGACTGTAAATAACGGAAGGGTTATTAAAAGAGGCATGAAATGAAAATGGGGTGCGTGGATCTCTTCTTTGGTCACAAAAAACATGGAACGAGCCAAAAGAAAACTTTTATGTGCACAATAAGCATTGACTTGCTTGTGCAAATATTTATTGTACAAGTTCTCTAACTTAAATCTACAAGCTCTTGAGATTTGCAAAATGTTTTTCCTTCCAACAGCCATTCAACAGGGTAGGCGCGTTACTTGTCTGTGTAGTCTGTCCGTGTAAAGTGCAGCCAAGTGAGAGTGCAAGCTCACAAGACACAACACGCTGGCAAGTGAAATCTTAATATTTACTCACCATTGGCTAATAACAGACATATTTTAGTCACATAGTATGACATTTAGTCACATATGTGAGTGATTTACTCTGTGTAGAGGGCTGTTACTTTCAAAAACAAATATTCACTATATTAAAAATATTTTGGTGTCCCCTAAATCATTACACCAACTGCCACAATTATGGTCCCAGAGTTATTAATGTTGACCTATTTACACAACCATTGCTTTGATTAACAATGTGTTATGAATTGAATATACCTTGTGTTATTAATATATTTTCTCTATTTACAGTATGTCGGTGGCATGAGCTACAGGGTATAAGACTCAAAGTACTTCTATATTTCTTAAGGTTTAAAAAAGTTAAAAACATCACAATATTTTCAATTTTTGCAGAAGAAGTTTGTGCTGTTGAGTGACCATTTGCAGTGGTCTAACACAAGAACTGACACTTAACATAAACATTAAACTCACATTGCACATGTGCTGTCTGGAGATCTTTAATTAGATGTTTCCACTGCTTGGAGTCCTTCATAACAAGTGTGGAATCAAATTTAGTCCCTGCCATTTTCCCTTCAACTCAGAGACCATTATCACCTTTCTGCATGATTATAAAAGACTTTAATTTTCAGCCACTGCTCGATCCGACAGTAATCGTGACGAATGGCTGGCATGCATCCTTTTTCATTTTGAGTGCTGGTACAACTGGGCAGGAGTATGTTTTTGTGTGGGAGCAGGCCAACCATAGCCAAATTTAATTTAAACCTCTGATGCATGCACTCAACCGTCTGCATGTTGCCAGCATGTCAACTGGGACGAATTGGACAGCACCATGCATTGACACAATAGCTTTTTCCTTTTGGCTTCTTTGCTTCTTTTAGTCTTGGCTTGCAACAGGTGTTGAAGACTTTCTTAAAACTTTGACCCCCTAAAGTCCAATTATAATGTTAATCAAGGTTTCTTAAACCAAGAACAGTCGTAATTTAACACATTCTCTGAGCTGTAGAATTAAACAGGATATTGAAAAATTACTGGGTGTTGAAATGTAAAGTTAGAATTTCTGAATGAGTCATTTTAGCTGCTTGTTTTCTAAAATTGGTCCAGGTGGACTGATTGGTAGCTTTAAGATGTTGGGAAAGTGAATGGTAGATCGCAAGTCTGTTCTGATAGGGTCGCGTAAAGCAGGAGAAAATTATTCTTAATACAAATCATACAATGCAACTTAAGGTTGGGCGATATTACACTCATTAGGTACTGCACATCTGCACACCTACTTATTCATGTGATTATCTAATCAGCCAATCTTGTGGCAGCTGTGTAATGCATAAAATCATGCAGATACAGGTCAGGAGCTTCAGTTAATGTTCACATCAACCATCAGAACGGGGAAAAATTGTGATGTCAGTGATTTCGACCTTGGCATAATTGTTGGTGCCAGATGGGGTGGTTTGCCTATTTCTGTAACTGCTGATCTTCTAGGACTTTCACATGCAACTGTTTCTGGAGTGAATAGAGAATGGTGCGAAAAACTAAAAACATCCGATCAGTGGCAGTTCTGTTGAAAACAGCTTGTTGATGAGGGAGATCAATGGAGAATGGTCAGACTGGTTTGAGCTGACAGAAAGATTATGGAAACTCAGATAACCCAACTCTACAATTGTATTGAGCAGAATAGCATCTCAGAATAGCATGCGCAACATATCGAACCTTGAGGCAGATGGGCTACAACAGGAGAAAACCACTTCTGTCAGCCAAGAACAGAAAGCTGAGGCTGCAGTGGGCCTACCATTTGTGTACCTCATCAGAAAACGAGATTCATCAGACCATGCTGTGTTTATCCAGTTGTCTACCTTCTAATTTTGGTGAGCCTGTGCCCACTGCTGCCTCAGTTTCCTGCTCTTAGCTGAGAGTACCCGGTGGTACCCGGAGGGGTCTCCTGCTGCTGTAGCCCATCCGCCTCAATGTCCGATGTGTTGAATGTTCAGAAATGCATAGCACCGTTGTAACACATGTTAATTTGGGTAACCTTCCTGTCAGCTTAGATGAGTCTGGCCATTCTCCTTTGACCTCTGTCATTAACTGTCATTTTCGCCCACAGAACTGCCACTCACTGGATGTTTTTTTTTTCTTTCGCACCATTCTCTATACACTCTAGAGGCTGTTGCACATGAAAAATACCAGGAGATCAGCAGTTACAAAAATACTCAAACCAGCCCATCTGGCACCAACAATCATGCCATGGTCTAAATCACTGAGATCAAATTTTTCCCCATTCTGATGGTTAATATGAATATTAAATGAAGCTCCTAACCAGTATCTGCATGATTTTATGCATTGCACTGCTGCCACATGATTGGATGATCAGATAATTGCATGAATGAGTAGATGTACAAGTGTGCCTAATAAAGTGGTCGGTAGAGATATTCAATATATTTCTCTATAATTATGTATTTGCTCTGGAATGGCATAAAATTGATTATTTTTTTTAATCTGAGGAACCATAGGCTACTTTTAACCAAACAGCTATTGTAGCCAAATAGATTCAAAATGCTTATTACTTACAGAAAAAAATATAGTTAAAAATAAAAAAATGCATTAAAAAAATTAACACAAGGAAGAATGCTATTTAATCATTTTCATTTATCTGCATCAATACACAAAAATACACTACCTACTTTGGCCTGTCTTTTTTCAAATAATATTTGTGCTGTTTTTTTTACATCAGTCCTGACTATACTTTGTGATCAGTTGAATGCCACTTTGGTGAATAAAAGAAAACCTGTACATTATACCAAACTTTGGCTGCCAATGTATATGACCATATCACAATTCTTATGGTATTTTGATTAATTGTGTAGCACTGTAGAATCGTAAAATCATTCTAAAAACGAGCTTAACATAAAACGTTAATGTCATGATATTCACGATATTGCTTAATGTTATATCACCAGCAAAATCACTGCTATTATATTGTGAATATTCAAAATATCTGCTTTGTCCTAATGCAACTAACCAAATTAACATTCATAGTTAGTAAAGCAAAATAAATATGCCTATAAACCTTTAAAAGGGAGGAGAAAATGTGTCCCAAACCTTTTGTTGATGTCAAAGTCTGTGCGTGCAGTCAAACTCTACAGTACTTTGGTGCATATTGACCTGTCACTTGGTAATATGGCTGATATGAATTCAACATTTGGCCCAGTGTTTGTTCCATTTGTTATGTTGATAAATCTCACTTCTGCTGTTGTTTACACATGGAAAACATTTTAATTTCACAATCCTTTTGCCTGTGCATTTCATGCCATGGTGATATTAATACATTTCAATGTTTGATTTGAAGAATGTTTTTGTTACTTTTGCATGATAAACAACTTTGACACTGTGTTGGGTCATCACCATTTGATGTTCAATGCGAAACCTAGTTCTATCGGGAAGACACGCAGGCTTGAGTGAGGTTTAAGATGCCATATATTTGATAAATCTAAAACAGAAGGTAATGTCTCTCTCTTTGGCGTAGGCCCCGCCCGGAACCGTCATGTCCTGCCGGAGATAGGAGGCAGGGGCGAGGAGCCTACCCCCGTGCGGGACAGGACTCAGCTGGTGGTGGTGGGGTGGTGGAGGTTGCCGTGTTAGCACACTGAAACAGCAATGTGATAGATTGTGAGCAGACTTATGAAGCAATGGCTTACATGCGATTGGCTAGGAATTACCCAGCTAATGAAGTGATGATGTACAGCTGCTAGTCTTCCCGCTAGAACTACGCTGCACTACGTTGCACTTCCATTTCCTGAAGCAAACCCAGTTGAAAACAGCTGCGTTATGTCTGTATTTGTCTACATGTTCAAGCAGTTTATATTTAATTCATTTATTTATTTAGCATTGTAAAGCCGTGACAGACATTTTTATCACTTTGATTTACACTGCAGAAGCTATGCCTAATTGAAAGCTAAACTAATTGAGTTTTTTTTTTTAACTCTGTAATCACAACACGGTCTGTCCTATCTACATCAAGCTCTTGTAAATTTAATCAGAATTTAATGATCTTGATTATGGCATGCCCTATACCTTTGGACTTCTCTTCACACACCAGATGGTCAGAACTCGAAAACAGACTTTCACACATAAAAGTTTGGTGTTTGCAGTCTTGGCTCATAAACTGAAGCTCAGAGATTAGATTCAAGTGCAGCATATGGAACATACAGCATCCATAACAGGTAGTGGGGCAGGTGGTGTAAAAAAATCAACTATCAGGGTCTGAAGGAGGTGCATGAAATCCCAATTCCTTCTCCTGCAATTTTTATCGTTTTATCATATTTGTATTCCTTTCTAGTTCAAAGCCAGTGTTCACATACTGCATTTTGCAGAAGCTCTTGCAATCAGAGTCTGGAAGGGATTTTGTGAACTTATTGATAAGCCTCCTTATAAAGTATTTTCTAAACATTGTGTTCCCCTTCTGTCACTCACTAAACATTGTGCCGTTGAAGTGACACCAGGGGTCGCTCCTGGGAGCCCCAGAGCTCTCTGATCTTTGCGAAAAGGCCAATGAAAATTGGTGAGTGGAATTTGCATGCCACTCCCCCAGACATACGGGTATAAAAGGAGCTGGAATGCAAACACTCATTCAGAATTCTTCTTTGGAGCTGAGCGGTTGTACTCAGTGAGCTGAATTACTCTACCGTCCATTCATCACTATGCTCTCATTAGCTGTTTGTCTCTATGGCGCATTACAGCGGTTCTCCCCCTCTTGCACCAGCATTGTGCAGAGAACACGCCTGGGTGCTTCAGCAGCAAGAAAAAAGAGCATATTTTCTCTAAATCTAACCCTACTAAAAGAGTGGCACTTACGAAAGCATCTTTTTCAAGATGCCTTTTCATTTGTGTATTATTCCTGGTTCTCCGCTTCTGACGCCCATGATCGCTGTATCATGTGTTTGGGTGCTACCCATGTGGAAACATCGTTTGTGGATGGTTCATTTCCTCATTGCGAGAACAGAGGGAAAGCCACCCCTAGGTGCACGAGGAGCTTACGTGGTCGTGGTAGGCACCTTTTACCGCCTGCACCCAATTCAGGAACTCCTCCGCTCTCACTACCCTCGACAGTGGGGTGGCAAGGGGGTATTTGGAAATTCCCCAGGTGGATTAGGCGGTCGCAGTGCACTTGTGCCCGCAGAGCGCCACCACCTGACGGAGTCATCCGAAGATCCCGTCCAGGGCCTGTAGGCATATGTCGTCACTGATGGTTAAGGCCTGCGGTGCTGCTGGACGATCCGCCTCTGCCCTGAATGCCATGGCTCTCCTGCAGGTGCACCAAGCCAAGGCACCACCTTTGGCTCAACCTGATCGAGTTGAGAGACGCTGACAAGTTTTGATTCCTTGACGCCCCCCATCTCCCAGGTTGGCCTATTCGGCGACTCCATCTGAGACTTCGCCCGGCAGTTTTCGATGGTGAGGAAGCAGATGGAGGCTATCCAACATATCCTGCCCCGGCACGGCCCAAGACCCTGCACCCCGTCTGCTCGTCGTCAAGGGCATCACCCTGTAGAGGTAACACCGGCTCTGCCACAGCCTGCCCCAGTGGGCCGGCCTCGGCATCGAGCCACCAGCAGAAAACAGATGGCACCCATTTCACGGCAGGCCGCCAAGAACCCGCGAAAGGCTTTGAAGCGCCCCTGAGACGGGCAGCCCAGGAAGTCGGAAACCTTTACTTCAGGAACCTTTACTTCCTGGTAAGAAGACCACTCCTTCCCCCTATGGAGGGCTGGGTGGAGAATCCTTATTTTCCTTTTCTTTTGATTTCACCACATGCCCAGCATAGGCAGGAGAGGCTGGAGGGGTGTCTGTCCCCCTCCAACTTGAAGGTGTATGTAGCAGTATCATGTACTGTATGTATCAGCACATCACAAGGCAGTTGACGGTAAGTATTTTGGGAAGCACGACTTGATCGTAAGGATCCTGAGAGGTGCAAGGAGGATAAACCCCCCCCAGACTGCACCTCGTTCCCTCGTGGGACCTCTCCGTGGTCCTTCGGGGCCTAAAGGGAGCTCCATTTGAGTTAGTTGAGTTAAAGGCACTCTCTTTGAAGACTGCTCTCCTGACGACGCTCACTTCCATCAAGAGGGTAATGGACCTGCAGGCGTTCTCTATCAGCGAACCATGCCTGGAGCTCAGTCTGGGTTACTCTCATGTGATTCTAAGACCCCGACCGGCCTATGTGCCCAAGGTTCCCACGACCCTGTTCAGGGATCAGGTGGTGAAACCTGCAAGTGCTGCCCCAGGAGGAGGCAGACCCAGCCTTGGTGTTGCTGTGTCCGGTACGTGCTTTACGCAGCTACTTGGATCGCACACAGAGCTTTAGAAGCTCCGAGCAGCTCTTTGTCTGCTTTGGTGGACTGCAGAAAGGAAGCTCTATCTCCAAACAGAGGATCGGCCACTGGGTCATTGACGCCATCACTATGTGGGGCTGCACGTCCATTCTACCAGGGGTGTATCGGCCTCCTGGGCTCCATATGCGCTGGTTATCCCATTGGTAACCCTGTGTGATGTATTTTCTGGAAAATGTTTTCCCCATTGGTAAACTGTGTCTTCCTTGGGTAGAGGCTCTCTCTCCTGGGTCACCGTGTTTGTAGAAACTCCTCCCTCGGGTAGGATCTACCATGGGTCCCTCCCACATGACGTGCTTCCGACTGGACTCGGTAAAAATACCATTGCAAATTAGATCATAAATACTGTTTTACATTTAAACATAATAATAATAATTGAAAAATAAACCATGAACTATAGATAGTTTAACACAAATCTCAAACAGTTTTTTTTCTCATATAAGACAGCTACAACTCAGTGACATAATTTCATGTTCCACTATATTTTCGGAGATTGGACTTAAACTTTATTACCATTTATTGGTGGAATCTCCAAAATGTAAATGCAGGAACTGTTTAAACTTTGCGTGGTTAAGACATGGTTTTCAAACATCTTAGCACAATTAACTATTTCTCAGGAAAATATTGCACATTGCGCCACTTGATTAACACACAATTACACCCACATTTTGCATGCATACACCCACAATAGTGCAAAAACTCCCACCCGTGCCCACTTGCACTTTGTGCTGGCACAAAAATTTTGATTAGAATTAGCACTCTCACAACAACTGGATAAGACTTGGCGCACGGTCATTACTATGGTAAGTAATGGTGAGTATTTGTAAGACATGTATATCTGAACCATCAGTTTCCTAGGAAGGAAACATCATGCTATGTCTAGTTGGAGGTGAACGTGCTTAAAATAGATGTGATCCTTGGAGACTTCAAATGTTCTTCATTTGATTGGTTGCATTACTATTTGTCTACCTCTAAGTGTTCAATCTTTCTGGAACGCTGGCCAGTTCATCAATAAAAGGACACTTTTCACTCAATTAAGTTTATTGCTGTTCTCGTATTGCAGATGGATAAAGTCCATCTGATGAGAGAAGGAAATTAAATTTCACCTGTTAAACTGAAGCACTAAGGTATGAAGTCTTCAGCTTGGCTGACTTTACAGCCTTTGTTGTGTTTTGTTAAATTGTTCAACATGTAAGCTGAAGTGTGTGCCACTTAGGGTCACCAAATGGAATTGCGAAAATAATGACGGTTTTTAAACAGTTTAATTGTCATTTGTGTCATGTAATATTTAGTCCTTTCAGATGGAAAACATTTATACACATAAATTATGTGATCCAAAGTGCATTTGAACAGCGGTGAAACACTTTCTTATGATGTGTTACATTCATACGAGCAGACAGAGAAGTAAGTTTGGAGCAGAAGAAATAGAAATAAACCTTGTCTAAATTGTCAGCTTTACGCTAAGCTAAAATGCTATTTCTAGCCATTTTACATGCACATGTTACAAGGCACATTATTTTTCTAATAAGACCTTTGATATTTGGGCAAAAATCATATTCTTGATAATATTTTTTTTTATTGTTTTCATATAAAAATTTCTAAAAATCCTTAAAACAAGAGAAATTTTGTTGATCAAAACTGCATAATATATTTAGGTTTTTCAGAGAATGTATTTTTAACATGTGTATTTTGTCTTACTGGAAGAGTTTTTATAGTCAAAATAAGTGAAAAATATACCAGTGCTGAAGAAGTAATCCAAAGTATTTAGAATATGTTACTGGCCTTGAGTAATCTAACGAGTAATCTAACACGTTACAAATTAAATTTGACAGCATGTAATCTGTAGTGGAATACATTTCAAAAGTAACTCTCCCAACCCTGTGTATAACTGGGCCAATTGCTTAGTATCATTTTATAGAAAACCTTTCAAATTTTGAAATAGTTAGATTGGGATACATTTTCAGACTTTTAGTCTTAGACATTGCCCAGAAAGCATGCAACTAAGAAGGTCCCCATGGAAACTTTATTCTTATTATTCTTTTTGGACATTTATTCACTATAGTACATGGCCAAAAGTATATGGAGATGCTTCTAATTAACATGTTTGGCTATTTCTGGGCACAGAGGACTAACACGTGTTCAATGAACTGTATATATTTCCTGGGCAATAATAACCACACTGAGAAACATTCACAAGAATCATAAAGAGTGACATCTAGCCTCAGTCTCACATTTACATTTATGCATTTGGCAGACGCTTTTATCCAAAGCAACTTACAGTGCACAATTACAGAGACAATCCCCCCCCCCCCAAAGCAACTTGGAGTTAAGTGCCTTGCTCAAGGACACAATGGTGGTGGCTGTGGGGATCGAACCAACAACCTTCTGATTAACAGTTATGTGCTTTAGCCCACTTATGTGGTTTAGCCCACTGCACCACCACCGCTCTACCACTCAGTCTCCCCTAATTACAAAGAAATGAAAAATAAGGCAAAAGGTATTACGTCAACTTCATATCATGTAGTTCATGTGCATTTAGTTGCATGTGGTGTGCCATTCTTCGAATGTATGTAAATTGACCTTTGTCCGAAATAGTTTGTTGGTGTGGTTCGACAGAGGCGCTGCAGTTACTACAGCCGTCGACTTTGGGCTGTTGGCCAAGCAGACGGTATCGTCTTGAGTTGCATTTTCCCTCTTGAACAGGGGTACTTTGAAGGGCAAGGCTAAAAGACACACAAATATGGTTCAACGTTCTGCATTGTAGCATCCATTATTCATGATTAGTGGTGCACAAAGAAAATGCATTTGAGCCGTAATGAGGTGAAAGCGATTGTTTAGAAGTTGAGTGATTACTGGTAAAGCTTAGGTAGAGACTCCATTTTGCCCTTCTGTCCAGAGATGTCTAAGCACTTTACACAGCTAAGGTTAGTAAGTGATTTTATCACACTAAAGTCATGTTTAAAACATGAATAATATTTACATATTGTTTACTTTTGAAACAGTGTGTATTTTTTTATGTTTATGGACAGGCCCCGTTCACTTCTGTTGTAAGTGCCTTTCTATACCGCAATTCTTTTTTCTTTTTTCTTTTTTAGTCTAAATAAAATCTTTTGTGGAAATCAACCTTATGCCACAATTGAGCTTCACTTGTACTGATACTGAACCAGGAATTTTCTGTTTTACTTTTGGTGTTTGTAGCCACTTGATGTCCAATATAATATCTGGATCCTGAATCAAAACCAATGAAGATTTGTTGTTGCAAACAAGCGGCAATACAAATAAGCTGTCATCGAATTAGATTTATTTTTAGCTTTTTCCACTGTATGTCAATTACCTCCTTCAATGCACTCATGGGAGTTCTCTACATTCGACATCCAGCATACGTATCTGTGGGTCAAACCTCCAACATATGCTCAAAATAGATATCTATGAATCACAACATAAAGAACACAATGGGAGGCCTCTTGCAAATGCTGTTAGCTTGTTGTAGCATTGTTGCCTGCTCTTCAATCTGTAGCAAAACTTCTCCAGTAACATGTCATATATCTCCCTCGGCTTTGCAGTGTATTACAATGGGATTTTAGCAATCTGCTACAATTGCATAATATGAAAACCCAGTGAGAACTTCTTTCTGCTGCTTATCATTTGGCTTGTGGCAGACTGCTATACCTCACACAATTCTGGCAATATTACATATGACTAGCACATTTCGCTTTCAACTTATTAGATGAGGGAGCTTCGTATTCCTCTTTTTGCCAATATTACTATGCTGAGATACTTCACACAGATATACTTTCCAGATATTAACAGTCCTACATTTGCATATCACAAAACTCATTACTTTTATGAGCAGTTGTGTAATTTACATAAATGTAATTTAGTGTTCCAGTTATTGCATGATTATCAAACAATTAGCCTGCATTGGTAAGTAAAGAGTCACTGTAAAAAACAACATGTAAATGTAACAAATTGTAAAATATGCAACAAAGACACTGTACTCTAAGCTGTTAACATATACACATATGTATGCAAAAAGTCCTAACCGTCCTAAAAATAGGCTTCATTTTCTTTAATAAAATGTGTTTTTATAAAAAGATTTGTGATACTTTGTTTTTTTGTGTACAGGTTTCTTTAGATTCACTGTTTGTCAAAGCTGCATTTCATTGCAGCTTACATTCGTGAAGATGTTCTGAAATAGTTAATTCATGATATCATGCTGTAGACGAGAAAAATTAGGTTTAGTTGCCAAGGCTGCGTGATCCAGGAGGGTGGATGATAAATTTAGCCCTCAGTCCAACAGCAATGACCTCTGACCCCAAACTTCTGCCTCATCACACTCAGCATTGCTGAACAGCACTATGTAGCTGGCTAATTGAATGTTAACAGTGGCTTTTAACTCCAAAAAGGCAAAGGAAGGTAACCTGAAGCATGCAGAGGAAACGGATTAATTTAATGTAATCTCCTCTAGGGTGTTTTTTCCCGTCACACTCAACTGGTGTAATCTAGTGTTCTGCTTTCTTTCTTTCTTTCTTTCTCTTGAAAGTGCAACAAAAATCACACACGCTTGAGAAAGACTTTAAACCAGTGATGCTGCCTTCAAATATTTGCAGCACATTTTGTTACTTGTGTTCTGTACACATTGTACATTCACAATTTCAGTTTTAAATTAATAGTGGGTGTTTTTTCCATATGGATTTTGAGTGTATATCTCAGAATAGTAGTAATCTATGTGTTGCATACTGTTTTTTGAGAACTTCAGCTATCATATTGGCTATCAAAAATTGTAGGAAGAGGCTCTTGATGGTTTTACTAAAATGAATGTAGGATATTTGGTGGTTTGCTACGGCAATCATCTCTATTATTATCGCTCATACTTAGAATTAGGGATTTGAACAAACCCCTAACCCTAACTGTTTGTGCTTCAGACAAGAATGATTTCTTAAATTGTGTGGATTGTTAAGGACAAGCGTGCAATTTAAGCGATTTTCACCTAGTGGACATTAAAACGCTCCACTTACTTTGAAGATGGGATCTCTACAAATCTAGCAATACTTGTTGTTTTTTCACTTTGAAACCTCTTTGTATCCACTTGTTCATCACTCTAGAAATGGCAGTTAATGAATTTCCATTGACTGTCTATGCCTTTGGAGTTTGGATCTTTATATTCGTGAATGTTGGGAGATGGGACTGATTTTTTTATATAATGAAGCTGTGCTCCAGTTGGACAGCAAATGACAAAAAATGATTTCACTTTGATTGTATTTGTATTTATTTGTCATCATCTGGAGATCTGGCTTGGAGGGTTACCTGGATTCTGTCTGAAACATAAATTCAAAGGTCTTCTTCTTGCAAAAAACAAAGCAAAACCGCAAAGCTGAGCTGCAAAATACAATTCTGGTCTATCAGCTCCACTGTTACAAGGAGCTATTTCTACATGAACTTGACCCTTACAAATTGCTTTCGTTGGTGTAACCTATTGTAGTTAAGCTTATTCAGTCATATTTGAGGAAAAGGTTTTTTTATTTATTTACTCTTTAACCTCATGTCGTTTTGACCCTATCATGTTGTTTTTTTTCTATAAAACATAAAAGGAGATGTTAGGCAGAATGTCCACGTTGCTCTTAAAATAAATGTGGATGGCGATTTATACTGGAAAGCTCCAAATAAGGGAAACATTTTTTTTTTTTTTTTGAGAGGAACAGACCAAAATTTAGGCATATTTAGGCTTGATAGCTGTAAAATCAAATTAAGTATGTTCATATGTCCAGTTCAAATATGGCACCTTTGATGCACCACAGCAGGTTTGTCATGAGGAAGAAATTTTGTTTACTATTACTTAAGATGATTAACTTTGACTTATACTTACATTTTTTTTATGCCCATCTTGATTAAGGAGAGGAAGAAAACACATCTAACAGTCCGGATGCACTCCAAACTTTCCAAACAGATTAAGGTGATGTAGATTGCAAAATATGTAGTATTTAATAAATAAATACAGAAGCAGTGTCGAAAGCTTTTGTCCTCTTTATTGTGAGTAAGCATGTTTAATACAACCTTTTAAGTCAAGTCACAAGCTGAATAGTCTGTTACGGGCTAATGATAAATTGTTTTTAATAACCGCTCGAATAGTCGAATAATTTTTCTAATAATTATTAGATTAACCGATTATCAAAATAAACGTTAGTTACAGCTCTACTTAAAAGTAATCCATACAAACTGGTTTTGGGTGAGAACAGACCAAAATGTACTCCTTTTTCACTATAAAGCTTTACATCAGCAGTCACCTTGGCAATCATGATTTCAAGCTTGATTACACTTCCTAGCACCATCTCTGCACCATCTCTCTAGAAAGTGTATTCCTGCATGAATTCATGATTTTGCCTAGAGACTGCAGTGGCAAAATGTACAGTGAAAAGGGAGTGATATTTTATCTGTTCTCACACAAACCCGATTTCATAAATATGAGTAAATAATTAGAGAATTTTCATTTTTGGGTGAATTTTTCCTGAACCAAGTAATATTATTTAGCAAAAATGTCACCATCATCACATTTTCCTAGATCAGGCAGATTAATGTTGACAAAATTATAACTATTCTACAGTATGTACCTGATCTGAACTAGTCTGTTTGATTGATTCAGTGAAATTAAATATTTTTAACCTTAATGAAACATTTTTCATATTACCTCACAAAACATGTATATTTTACCAGTCTCATAAACATTCTGTCTTGAATGAAAAAACTCCAGATTTTCAGACCATACTGTGTTTTGATCAGTTTACAGTCATGTTGGAATACAGGCAGGCTTGGGGAGTAACAGAATGCATGTAACGGGATTACGTATTTAAATTACAAAATATAAGTAACTGTATTCCACTACAGTTACAATTTAAATCATTGATAATTAGAATACAGTTACATTCAAAAAGTATTTTGATTACTGAAGAGATTACTTTGCATTTTATTGTCATTTGTTTCATGTAATATTTAGTCCTTTCAGATAGAAAACATTTATACATATAAATTATGCGATCCAAAGTGTATTTGAACAGCGGTGAAACACTTTCTTATGATGTGTTACATTCATACGAGCAGACAGAGAAGCAAGTTTGAAGTAAGTTTGGAGCAGAAGAAATATTAATAAACCTTGTGTGAATTTATAGCTTTACGCTAAGCTAAAATGCTAATTCTAGCCATTTTTCATGAACATGTTGCTAGGCACGATCATATTTTTATGAAGAAAATTCATGTTGGATCATAATTTCTATTTTTCAAGTAAGACCTTTGATATTAGGGCAAATATCGTATTCTTGATAATAATTTTTTTTATTGTTTTCCTGTAAAAATATAAAAAAATCCTTAAAACAAGATCAATTTGATTGATTTGTTTTAGAAACAACACTGCATAATATATTTAGGTTTTTCAGAAAATATATTTTTAACGTGTGTATTTTTGTATTTTGTATTTTGGCAGAGTTTTTATAGTCAAAACAAGTGAAAAAATCTACCAGTTCTGAAGAAGTAATCCAAAGTATTTAGATTACATTACTGACCTTGAGTAAACCAACAGAATATGTTACAAATTACATTTTACAGCATGTATTCTGTAATCTGTAGTGGAATACATTTCAAAAGTAACCCTCCCAACCCTGGATACAGGCACTAACGGCGTATATGCTGTGTATGTGAACAATGAAGCAGGTGGATATTTGCCATTATTCTGGCTTAATGTTCTCTTTGAGTGGGCATCTGGGCACAGGCTTGCAAATCTGCTGCTGATTGCGAGATACATGGACATAATTGCTGGGATTTCTCTATATTGTGTGGAAATAAATAAATCACGCTTGACACAGCAGAATGCACTCAGCCAGAGAAACAGTTCCAGGAAGATCATCAGGCCCCTATCAGAGACCCAGAAAACCCACCCTGTCATTACCAGAAAGAATTATAGCGTTGGGAGCCAGTGTGCCTCTAGGAAAATTCAATTGTACAGTTAACCCACATTAACAAGCTGTATTGTTAGCACATCGTAACTTCATACACAGGTGATTCTTGATTAAAGGTGGTGAACAAGTGAAGCTTCTTCAAACCAGATTGCTAATGCTATTGTTTTTGATGGTAATAATAATTTTTCACAGTGCATAAGCTTTGGACTAGCTAACCTAACAGGTTTAATTTGGCATGAGTTATCATTCTATGGAAGAGAAAAGTTCCTCTAAAAGAGGAATCACCCATACGCGAATGCACTATATTTATTATTCATGATTCAATGATCGAATCAATATACTTGATTGGTTCTAACATTAGACTGAGTTCCAAAAATGGCAGTTTCATTTCTGCGAAATATACATACTGATGCAGTTACACAGGACCAATAATCATTCTGACAATAGCCACATGATATATCACAGAACACATGCTCATCTCAGGTGTATCCGTGTAATTGCAGTCTGTCCCAGTGGTTAATGATACACTACGTTTATGAGTGTTTAGCATGCTCACGGTGACCAGGTGTTGCTAAGCAGAGATGATTAATGGTATTAGCACACCACACGGAAACTTCAACACCTCATTTAATTTTAAGCACGCACTGACAGTCGTCCATTCGTAATTGAATCAGTAATTACTTAAATGTAATTAAATCTGCGCAGAGAGGATTAAAAAGAAAGCTTTTGAATGGCAACATTTGGCATGTCAATTGCTTAGCAAGAGCTTGTCAGATCCAGAAGTCTTGTGCGCGATAAACAGGATTGTCAGGCGTAATCGCTGGTGGAGTCTAAACTCCACTTCCACTTCTGTTTTGTTCCGTTTAGGCATGAGGTATGACAGCTGCCTTTGTGAAGTAAACCGAATTAAGTGTTGTGTGTTGAATAACAGTGTTTTACAGTTTACTGTACACACACCACAGCAAACACAGAGTTTTAATTGTCGTCCACATCCTCATGAATATTTTAAGTACATTTAAATAGTCTGTTTCCAGCTAACACGGCCTGTGCTTTCATTGGCATTATCTTGCTTAGCAAGACTCATTGTGTGTAGTTGCTATCATATTAATTACTTGATGTTTATGTATTGCCAATGTAATCTAAACATCAAAGACATGTCGAAATTTTCTTGTACCAGACTCAACTGAATCCTTTTAAGACAGGGCTTACAAAGTCATGGAAAACCTGGAAATATCAGGTTATTAAAAAAAATGAAGTCAGGGAAATTTCTATATCAAATATATATTTTTGGAGTTGGGTATTTCTTCCCCTTCAGGTATTTTCATGTTCTGGGGGTTGCTTCTATTAAAACAAACAGATTTAAACTTGGATACTTCTTATCAGTCCTTCATCATTTATTTTTAGTACTTTTCAAATAAATAAAAAAAAGAGTAGGTTTTACTGTTTTAGCCTTGTCCTACATTAAATATTAAACTATGAAATGTGTTATAAAAATACAAATTATTACATTTTTAAAACTATGATAATCAAATAAAGAAGGAAAAAAATTCAACTATTTGAATAAATTATGTGAAAATTAAAACAAACCATTTAAAAAAATGAAACAAAAACCTATCCCACGGTTTTGGTGTCATTTCCACCACACCAAAAATTTTTCCCCTAAAAAAGTTTTTTTTATAAAGTTAGTGTACTATTTTGTCAACAAAAGTAACAAAAAAAAAAATAAATAAAATAAATATATATATATATATTGTATTTTCACTCGCCCTCATTTCCAATCAAACTGTAATTTTGCCAATTGTTTTTGAAAATATTCAAAGTATCATGTAATTGTGTGGTATTTAAAATAGGTAAAATGTAAGTTTTGAACTTAGTATTAGCAAGAAAAAGGCAAAGGGCAATTTATTCCAAAAACATTAAAAATGTAATTCAATCATCTATTAAACAATGCAGAATTTGAGATGTTGTAGAAATGACACTGAGGTGGGTATTTTCATGACTTTTAGAATAAATCTCATTAACATAAAATCTATATACAGCTATATATAAATATATGTACAGTTGGAGTCAGAAGTTTACACACCTTAACCAAATACATTTAAACTCATATTTACGGAACATAAACTTTGTTAGTATTTGGTAGCATTGCCTTTAAATGGTTTAAAATGGGTCAAATGTTTTGGGTAGCCTTCCACAAGCTTCTCAAAATAAGTTGCTGGAATTTTGGCCCATTCCTCAGACAGAACTGATGTAACTGAGTCAGGTTTGTAGGCCTCCTTGCTCACACACGCTTTTTCAGTTCTGCCCTCAATGTTTCTATCATATTGAGTTCAGAGCTTTGTGATGGCCACTCCAATTCCTTGACTTTGTTGTCCTAAAATTATTTTGCCACAACTTTGGAGGTATGCTTAGTATCACTGTCCATTTGGAAGACCCATTTGCGACCAAGCTTTAACTTCCTGGCTGATGTCTTGAGATGTTGCTTCAATATATCCATATAATTGTACTTCCACATGATGCCATCTATTTTGTGAAGTGTACCTGTCCCTCCTGCAGCAAAGCATCCCCACAACATGATGCTGACACCCACATGCTTTACGGTTGGGATGGTTTTCTTCGGCTTGTAAGCCTCACCCATTTTCCTCCAAACATAACGATGGTCATTATGGCCAAACAGTTACATTTTTGTTTCATTAGACCAGAGGACATTTCTCCAAAAAGTAAGGTCTTTGTCCCCATGTAGTCTGGCTTTTTTGTGTTGGTTTTGGAGCAGTGGATTCTTCCTCGCTGAGCAGCCTTTCAGGTTATGTCAATGTTGGACTCGTTTACTGTGGATATAGATACCTGTCCTACCTATGTACTTAAAAGTAGCTGACACGTCACTTAAAGAGCTCGGATAAGACACAAACATGAGAGTGACCCATTCACTGTTTTCTTAGGGATAACAGCTTTAGATAGTTGCCATCAGAGTATATGCATACTGTCAGTATGTTGATTCCATCAGAAGTATAGCATGAAATTTAAATCAGAGGTGTGTATTTGTATTGGGACTTGTGCGTGGACACAATCTAAGTACAGCAGAAACGTGAAGTGAGGGCTAGATGAGGGTTGTAAAATGAAAGACGGAGATTGATGGCTAGTGAAATGCACAAAAAATGAAATGCCAGTGCTGAAATCCATAAAACTTTGTTTTCACAGTGTAATCTGTAAGAAAATTCACTACTTCCACTGCCTGATGAAAACCAACCCATTCACCCATTTACCCTGTTAACCCTTAACTTCTCACTGCAGCTGTGTGTTTGTTTGTGTCTCTGGCTATGTTTGGAATAGCATACTACCATATTGCTCAAAACATTTCTACATTGTAAAGTATGTGTACTGTGAATTTGAATTTTCTATATGCATGGAATACATATCATGTAGTATGCAGTAAGCAGTATGATTGGATTCCATTCCAAACACAGCTTTTATGTGTGTTATGTGATAGTCTACTCCACACACTGTGAAGGACTTTAGGAGGATGTGCTCCCAATTAAGTACAATGGATTCTATTCATAGCGAATATTTGTTGAGTTTTAAGTGATGTCATTTTACATGGCCCAAGAAATACTGTAGGATTGTATCAGACTTTCAAGGCAAATAGTTTGAGGAAACTTTAGTGTGGGCTCTCTAAAATGTACCTTCTGATACATAAACGTCCTCTTTATCTCCAGTAAGATTTCCATGCAAGAGTATGAGAGAGAGAGAGAGAGAGAGAGAGAGAGAGAGAGAGAGAGAGACTGTGTTCTGAAGGGAATAATAGTTCACTACTTACACAGTACTGTGCAGTATATAGCCTACATTTTTTTTTTAAATAGAATGTGAAACACTGCATTATGCAATGATAAATGTCTCCTTAATTAAATCTATCAGGTATAGTAATTGTATTGTGAATTGAGAATTGATTGAAGAATTAAAAATTACTATCAAATTGTTTTATATCTTAAAATAATTTCTTCTTTAAAAGTTTAAGTGAAGTTACAGTAAATATTAATTATTTTTATATGGGTGCCTGTTTTGGCAATTGATTGATATACTGCATGCGATTAATACGATTCATTAATTTGGCATATTATGTAAAAATGTAAGTGATGGCAGCCCTAGTAATAAATGGGTGGTCGCAGGAAGGTGGGTAGGATATAGTAAGTACAATATAAAACAAAAAAAAGACAAAGCCTTGCACACTTTGGCGCACACAAATCTTTATTAAGTTTTGGTGAAAGACCTTCTTTTTTGATTAGCAAGCTATGATGTCTGCAACCGTTTATATCTTTCCTTTAAGTAAGAGATAAAAGAGTCACTTCTAGTTCATTGGAAATGGAGGGTCAATTCAATGAATTGCATTGTGAGATACAGAGATACAGTCATAATTTGGGACAGTGAACTGGGGCTACAAAAAATACCTCAGATATCTGTAGAAAACATTGCTACACACTGCAGACAGAGTAAGAGTAGTATGGTAGTTAAAGTTCGACTAATTTGCCAATACCAATAACTAAGGTGGTGGAAAAGGCAGATAACCGATTATTCAGCCAATAGTTTTAAATATCTATTTAGAGAATGTTAAAAAAGTGTGTTCTTTCCTTACTATGATGGGCACAGACATGCTACAACAGCCAAACATTTATAAAATCCCAGATGCAATTTATTGTTCAACCACATTCCCTTAAATAACCAGAAAATAGTCAGATTTGGTGCATAATGAGGGACGTTTAACTACAGTATAATCAAGCCTGAAACACACCAGTGACTCCTATTTTTAATTGATGGAGTCTTGGCTTCATTATATTGCTCTATATTAAAACATTTACAAAGTTAAACATTTTAAAGCCATATTCATCAGATTAAGGGTTTTGTGTATAAATACACTGTATTTCACCAGATGAGATTTAATGAAAAATAAGGTTTATTATTGTCCACAAGAAATGAAGTTGGAGACATAAAAAAAGCAACTAATAGGCACTGATTAATAACATACTACCTCAAATGGTAGTATGCTATCCCGAACACAGCCAGAGAGGGAATAGGCTACAAACATCCCAGTGCTTGTGCCTCAGGAGAGCGGAGAAAAATGCAAAAATCAGCAGACGTGAAAATGGAAGTTTACTGTTTTTCTCTGATCTTATTTTCCATCCCGCTCTCGCTTTTGCCATTTCATAAACCATCCTGTTTCTGCTTAATTTTCCCTGTGAACTTCTGGCAAGCCTCCTTGACCTCTTTCTAGGCCGACTGGCATCTAGGCCAGGCTGCCTCATTCTTCCCCATGAGACGTCTGTCTAAGACATTCTATTATAGGAAATTAAAGGGATAGTAAGCTTTCCTCTAATTCAAATCTAACAGATATGCATGAATTTATGCTGTGTTATAAAGAAAAATGATTCTGCCCTGTACATTACCTGTTCTTTTCCAACTAACCTTTCTTGTTTATGTTGCTGTTTTACTATTTTTGTTCCATACCAAAGTAATTGTCCATATCGCCCCTCGTTTAGATAATGAGCCTTTGCCTCTTGTATTAGGGAATTGCATTTTTTTTCTCTACTTATCTGTTGAATATTTATCTCTGTGTTAAAGCTCAGTAGCATTGTGAAGTAACATTAAAGGCATAGTTCACTCAAAAATTTACATTCTATCATTTATTCACCCTCATGTGTTTCCTTCTACTGTGGAACACAAAACATATCCTTTTGCATTCTACTGAAGAATGTAAGTTATGAGGATGAGTAAAGAATGACAGAATTTCATTTTTGGGGGAACTATTCCTTTATTGGAACAGCCAATGATCTAGAGTCAATGAAAAAGGCATTGGAGGGATAATAGGCAGTGTCATCATACAAATCTATATCTGCTTCCTGCCCTTTCTGTGCACCTAGGGCCATCTACCGATTACCGTCTTGCCTCTGTAATTTGGACATCCTCCAGTTTGGAACAAGATTAGGTGCCTGGGCCGATGTGGATTAGTCCTGGGAGCGCAATGTGCCCAGAGGGGCCGACAAATGAGGGATGCTGGAAAGAGTTGCGGAGAAAGGGTTTGTGGGTAGAGAAGGGATGAATATATCAGTATGAATGTACTTGGATATAGTTTGGAGAAAAATTTGTCCCCAAAAGTGATCTAAATCTGACAAAACCTTCCTTTGGGGACATACGATAACACCCTCGATTAGGAAAACAATAAATAAATAAAATAAAATATGTTGTTCTTTTAAATAATAAAATGCAAAAGGTCACATTCGTTGAGGCGATTAGTGACTGAGACTAACATACTCCCTTACATCTCCTTTTGTGTTCCACATAAGGGCGGCTGTGGCTCAGGTGGTAGAGCGGGTCGGCCACTAATCGCAGGGTCAGTGTGTGTGTGTGTGTGTGTGTGTGTGTGTGTGTGTGTGTGTGTGTGTGTGAATGAGATGCAGTGTAAAGCTTTGAATACCACTAAGGTTAAAAAGGTGCTATATAAGTGCAGACCATTTACATAAGAAAGAAAGTCATATGGAACAACATGAGGGTGAGTAAATCACAAAATTGCTATTTTTAGGTGCAATTACTTCTGGTTAATTTATCACACTTGAAATAGGTGGTAAAGTCAAGTGCATTGCATCCTGGACCCCGTTTGCTCCTGGCATTAAGATGTGTTGTGGGTGATCAGATCACATGTAATCAAGCAAGACGCATCGCTGTTTACACCTGGTCACTTAAATGCGTCTCCTGTGACCATATGTTTACGGATTTCAAGGAGAGGGCTCTGATTTCATGCCGACACACATCATTCACTTTGTGCTTATCACACTGTGCTTCTGCATGATAATAAACTGCAAAAAAGTTATAAACTTTTAATAAATCCGCTAACAAAACTGGCACGCTGTTTCTCCCAGATTCATTCTAAGCACAAACTTAACATTTCAAGGTAAATTATCCATTGTATTAATGGAGTACCTGTATACAGTAAACCTGAGCTTCAGATGTGTGTGCTTGTCATCCGAGTCCCTGCTGATATCACACACACTGAAAAGATGCATAATGTTCTCGTGATTGTATATGCATTCGCTTTACATTACATTTACATTGTCTCTTGTGTTGTATATGGCATATTTCAGCAAATCTTGTATGTTAGGCCATGCAGATATTCCAAGCATATAGAAAATGTACATACTGTACACAATAATGGATGCTGAAAAAAGAGGTTTATAGTGTAATAGTATTATGCTAGACTAGAAGCCATTCTGAACATACCAAATGACTGGAATGCAGTAATCAACCATGATAAATAACAACTTTTCATTGCATGATGTGGACACAAAGCATGTCTGTGTGATAGTCCATCAGCACCCCTGATCTCCAATCATAAATCACAAAACACTCTCACACACTTTGTTTCCCTCTATATAATATCAACACCAAAGCCCTGTTTGAAGATGTGTATTTCTGTGCTCCAGACAAAATGCATACAAAGTTTGATTTGCATACTTTCTGTAAAATTGAAGGAAAGCGTTCTGACAGTTTCCATCTTATGATACTACTGCCAGATGCATAATGCGAGTGTGCAATAACAACACTACTGTAAAAACAAATATTGGTTTAATTTACACCTGCAATATGAATGTGCCAAGAGATGGTTGTGCGCTCTCTCTCTCTCTCTCACGCTCTCGTTTTGTTTTGTTGTCAGTGACTGATCCAAAGGGCCGAGTTTACCACAGAGAAATGTGTATACACCAACAGCCTGTCAGCAACATTACAAAAAGACATTTCAAAACTGCAGCTGACCTCAAGCATTGCTATTATTATTTGTGATTTGACTATTACTTGCCTCTAGGGCTTTCACAATTATGAAAATTGGCTGAAGATTAATCATCATTCAAATAATTGCAGTTAACGATTTAGTTATATGTATTATATATATATATATATATATATATATATATATATATATATATATATATATATATATATACATACACTGGCAGCCACATTTTTTTAATTATTTTTCACATTTTCAACAGATTTTGCTGTTTTGGAATGAAACTGGTACTTTAATTCACCCAAGTGGCATTCAACTGATCACAAAGTATAGTCAGGACATAACTGATGTAAAAAACAGCACCATCACTATTTGAAAAAAGTAATTTTTGATCAAATCTAGACAGGCCCCATTTCCAGCAGCCATCACTCCAACACCTTATCCTTGAGTAATCATGCTAAATTGCTAATTTGGTACTAGAAAATCACTTGCCATTATATCAAATACAGTTGAAAGCTATTTGGTTTGTTAAATGAAGCTTAACATTGTCTTTGTGTTTGTTTTTGAGTTGCCACCGAATGCAATAGACTGGCATGTCTTAATATCTCAATCCTAACAAGATCTCAATATTAGGTCAAAAATGGCAAAAAATAAACAGCTTTCTCTAGAAACCTGTCCGTCAATCATTGTATTGAGGAATGAAAGGTATACTTGAAATTGACAAAAAACTGATGATTTCATACAAAGGTGTACACTACAGTCTTCAAAGACAAAGGACAACTGGCTCAAACAAGGACAGAAAGAGATGTAGAAGGCCAGATGTCAAGTCAAGTCAAGTCAAGTGTTTTTTATTGTCGTTCAACAATATACAGTTAGTACAGTACACAGCGAAACGAGACAATGTTCCTCCAGGACCATGGTGCCACATAAAATAACATAGGACAAACACAGAACCACATGAGACTACACAGACTGAATAAGACCTACACATTCCTACATAAAGTGCATGTGCAAACGTGTGCAAAAAGTACAGGACAGAACAATATTTACTAAAAAGGAAACAGGACAATAGGCACAGTAAGAGACAGCCGACCAGTATATATTTCTAATCTGAGTAGTGCAAAACATAACATGACATACTATGAAGTTCTATGGACATAGCAGTTATTGAGGTAGCAGCCAGGTGTAAAGTGACAATGAATTAAGCGCAACTCTGGACATGTGCAAAAGTTGGATGGTGTACAGGTGTGTGTGTCAGTCCAGTCTCTGAGTATTGAGGAGTCTGATGGCTTGGGAGAAGAAGCTGTTATACAGTCTGGCCGTGAGGGCCTGAATGCTTCAATACCTCTTGCCAGATGGAACAAGAGGATAAGTACATCAGAGTCTCTAGTTTGAGAATTAGACGCTTCACATGTCCTCAGCTGACAGCTTCATTGAATTCTACCCGCTCAACACCACTTTCCTGTACAACAGTAAAGAGAAGACTCAGGGGTGCAGGACTCATGGGAAGAATTGCAAAGACAAAAAGCCACTTTTGAAACAGAAAAACAAAAAGAAAATATTAAAGTGGGCAAAAAAACACAGACATTGGACAACAGATAATTGGAAATGAGTGTTATGGATGTTAACCCCATTGAGCTTTTGTGGGATCAGCTAGACTGTAAGGTGCAAGAGAAGTGCCCGACAAGACACCCTCATCTATGGCAAGTGCTACAGGAAGTGAGGTGTGAAATGTCTACTGAGTATCTGGACACAGTACATACATTGTGATCAGTTGAATGCCACTTTGGTGAATAAAAGTGTCAATTTCTTTCCATAAGAGCAAAATCTGTCTTTTGGCCGCCAGTATATATATATATATATATATATTTAATAGTAATTAATACATATACTGTTTTAATATAATTACGGACATGCCCGTAATTCTCTCTCTCAAACCGCCTTTATCCCTCGTGCACCCCATCAGGCCGATTAGGGACCGGGCGTGCAACATTCTAGCCTGGCCCCGCCCCCCTCCGCTCCACAATAATATAACATTCAGGTTGGCTGGGTTCCAAAAACAACAGTGTATATATTAATTATTTATTTGTATAAATTATTTATTATTTAGTAATATATTAAACACACAAGGCTTTATTTCACATGATGGAAGACCATTGAGATACTGTGTGAATTTGAAAATATGTTTCTTCATTTTATCATCTCCACAGAAATAGAGTAAGCGGCTCATGTCCTCTGTAACACCATGTCATAAAAATCTGCTTGTATGTACCTGCAACGACCAAGAACATTTGCCAATACACAAATGCTAATTTGAAGAGAAACGTCTAGGTTACGTATGTAACCTCCGTTCCCCGATGGAGGGAACGAGACGTTGTGTCAGAGAAGCTGACACTAGGGGTCTCTCTTGAGCGCCGATATTCACTTCTGAACTATGAAGAAAGGCCAATGAGAGTTGGCAACCAGTATTTGCATGTCCCACCCCCGGACATACGGGTATTTAAGTGGCGCAAATACGGGAGTTCATTCAAGATTTTTCTGAGGAGCCGGAAATGGTCCGGCCACAACAGGGGCTCGGCTCAGCGACGTGGCAGGGGAGACACAACGTCTCGTTCCCTCCATCGGGGAACGGAGGTTACATACGTAACCTAGACGTTCTCCTTCTGTCGCTCTCTCCACGTTGTGTCAGAGAAGCGACACTAGGGGTCCACTTAAAAGAGCCATGCGCTGAGCCATGTATGTGATCCGCTGATACAGGAGCAAGCAGGTATTCCTACGTGCAGAACGACCAACTGTATCAGGCTGCACGCACTCTTCCCCAATGCCCCATTTAAGCCATCAGGATTCCTTATCGTTACCCTGGAGGGGGAACAAGGTGACGGCCGCCAACATGGGAACGGGCCAGCCTGGCTGGGACTCTTTCTCTCTATGTTTCTCGCGATAGAGCAACTACGGCCGGGCCCTTACACGCATTGAGGGAAGGGGGTCTTAGCCCTTATTAGGGTGGAGAAGACCCTGCGGAGGCCACACCTACCCGGGAGGGGAGGCAAATTTTGAGTGGCAAATACATCGCATGGCCTATACTTAGGTCTTATGTGGAACAGTAGTGCGGTGGTAGATCCAGCCTCGCAGAGGGGGGAAGCATACAGCATGGCACTGCTGTAACTGCCTAAGGAAAACACGTAGTCAACTCTCGTGAGGGGACAGAACCGTGGTTTTACACACAGGGGGAGTCCGAACAGGAGGCCTTACCTGTGGTGCACCTATACCAGTACAGGGTAGCTAGTGGTACCCGCAGTGGTTTGGGTCGGTGAGTTCCTCTGCAGAACTGGGAGTCATCCTCCAGGCACCTTTTAGGAACCTGACGATTAAGTCGTGCTTACCAAGAGACTTGCCGTCTACCATGTCGTGGTGGGCCGCGATAGCGGCCACATACACCTTGAGGGTGGAGGGGGACAGCCTCCTCTCCAGCCTCTCCTGAAGAAACACGAGCACTGACCTAACTGCGCACTTCTGCGGGTCTTCGGCTCGGGAAGAACACCAGTCCGCGAACAGACGCCACTTCAGGGCATAAAGATTCCTGGTCAAAGGGGCTCTGGCTTGGTTAATAGTGTCTATGACGGCCGAAGGTAGGCTGGCTAGATCCTCCGCGTCCCGTCCAGGGACCAGACGTGGAGATTCCAGAGGTCTGGATGCGGATGCCAGAGCGTGCCCCGTCCCTGAGAAAGAAGGTCCTTCCTCAGGGGAATTCGCCAGGGAGGGGCTGTCATGAGGAGCATGAGATCCGAAACCACGTCCGGTTGGGCCAGTAGGGGGCCACCAGAGTGACATGCTCCTTGTCCTCCCTGACCTTGCATAGCACCTGTGCAAGAAGGCTCACTGGGGAAAAGCGTGCTTGCGCAGCCCCGCGGGCCAGCTGTGCGCCAGAGCATCTGTCCCAAGGGGAGCCTCTGTGAGGGCATACCAGAGCGGACAGTGGGAGGTTTCCTGGGAGGCAAACAGGTCTACCTGGGCCTTGCCGAACCTGTCCCAAATCAGCTGGACCGATTGGGGGTGGAGCCTCCACTCTCCGCCGGGCAAGTTTTGTCTTGACAGCGCGTCCGCTATCACATTGAGGTTGCCGGGGATGTGAGTGGTGCGCAGTGACTCCAGTCACTGCTGACTCCAAAGGAGGAGACGACGGGCGAGCTGTGACATGTGGAGGGAGCGTACTCTGCCTTGGCGGTTTATGTAAGCCACCACCGTGGTGCTGTCTGTCCTGACTAGGACATGCTTTCCACGAATCAACGGAAGAAATTTCTTCAGGGCAAGAAAAACGGCCAGCAGCTCTAGGCAGTTGATGTGCCAGTGCAGCGGGCCTCGGTTCCACCGGCCTGCGGATGCGCGCCCGTTGCACACGGTGCCCCAACCCAATTTGGAGGCGTCGGTTGTAACCAGAACGCGACGGGACACCTGCTGCAAGGGTACTCCTGCCCGTAGAAAGCAGAGGTCTGTCCAGGGTTTGAAGGTTTGGCGGCAGGCGGGGGTAACTTCCACGCCGTGCGTGCCGTGGTGCCATGCTCGTCTCAGGACTCGAGTCTGGAGCCAATGCTGAAGTGGTCTCATATGCATCAACCCCAGTGGCGCGGCCGCCGCGGAGGATGCCATATGCCCCAGGAGCCGTTGGAAACGTTTCAAAGGGACCACGGTGCCTGGTTCGAAAGAAGCGAGGCATTCCAGCACTGACTGAGCACGCTCGTTGGAGAGACGTGCTGTCATTGAGACTGAGTCTAACTCCAAACCGAGAAAAGAGATGCTCTGGACCGGGGTGAGCTTGCTCTTTTCCCAGTTGACCTGAAACCCTAAATGGCCGAGGTGCTCGAGCACCTGGTCTCTGTGTGCGCATAGTAATTCCTGCGAGGAGGCCAAAATGAGCCAATCGTCGAGGTAATTGAGTATGCGTATGCCCGCTCCTCGTAGCGGGGCAAGAGCCGCCTCTGCAACCTTCGTGAAGATGCGAGGGGACAGAGACAGGCCGAAGGGGAGGACCTTGTACTAATACGCCTGACCATCGAACGCGAACCGTAGAAAGGGTCGATGTCGAGGGCGAATTGAGACGTGGAAGTACACGTCCTTCAGGTCTACCACTGCGAACCAATCTAGATGCCGGACGCCAGATAGAATTTGTTTCTGGGTAAGCATTTTGAATGGGAGTTTGGACAAGGTCCGATTGAAAACTTGCAGGTCCAAGATCAGTCGTATGCCGCCGCCTTTCTTGGGTACAACGAAGTAAGGGCTGTAGAAACCCTTCTTCGTTTCGGTCGGAGGGACAGGCTCTATCGCGTCCTTGATTAGAAGGGAGGCGATTTCCTCGTGCAGGGAGTGGGCATGTTCGCCGTGCACTGCGGAGGAACGAACGCCCACGAAGGGGGCGGAGACCTGGCAAATTGAATTGCGTAACCGAGTCGGATGGTCTGGTGCAGCCACCGTGACGAGCTGGGCAGTGAAAGCCATGCCTCTAAGCTCCGTGCTAGGGGCACCAAGGGGACGAGTATTTTGGACGTACCCGGCGGGGCTTCGCAGCGGTGCGGAACAGGTAACGCGGCGTCGGGAGGCGCTGTGGCGTCCCGAGGCTCTGGTGCTGAGAATAAACTCAAAGCACTTACCTTGTTCCGCGCACCCGGCAGGGGGCGGGTTCGTGACTGAGGAGGAGGTCTGATGCTGGCGTCCTCTGGACTCGTCTGAACCGGCCGGCCGGGGAACAGTCGTGGGGCTGAGGGCGGAAGCACCGCATCCTGTGCCGTGAGAACGGCATTTGCGGGCCATGTGACCCAGAGGTAAAGGAAATAGCTCTTTTATTGAGAATTTGGGTACCGCAGCCCCCGTCAGGGGGTGCGGCAAATGAAAAAACAAAAGATTCTCCTCCCGGCCCTCCACCGGGGGACGGAGCGGTCTTACCACCTCCGGAGTTAACTTCTTGTCCTCTGGGTCCGCTGTCTCAGGGACGCTTGGGAGCCTTCCGGGTCCTCGAAGGGGTCCGTGAGGCAGGGGGCGTACGCTTCCTGCGGTTTGCTCGACGCCGGGGCTGAGAGCTGGGCCCAGGTTGGGGCGGAGCAGAAGGTCTTCTGGCCGCGGGAGGACGCCCTCGGCGAGCAGGTGGGGCCTGGGCCATGGCGGCAAGCTTGCGGCGCGGCATGATGTGCGAAATGGCCTCCGTCTGCTTCTTCACCAGGGAGAACTGCTGGGCAAAGTCCTCAACGGTGTCGCCGAAGAGGCCGAACTGGGAGACCGGGGCGTTGAGGAAGCGAGTCTTGTCAGCTTCACGCATCTCAACCAAGTCCAGCCATTGCTGACGTTCCTGGACCACCAGAGTGGCCATCACCTGCCCGAGTGCCTGTGCTGTGACCTTCGTCGCTCTCAGGGCGAGGTCGGTCGCTGAGTGCAGTTCCTGCAGTGTGTCAGGATCAGGGCCACCCCCGTGCATGTTGCGAAGTGCCTTGGCTTGGTGGACCTGCAGGAGAGCCATGGCATGCAGGGCAGAAGCGGCGCGTCCGGTAGCGCTGTAAGCCTTCGCAGTGAGCGAGGATGTTGCTCTACAGGACCGGGAAGGGAGTACAGGGCGGCCCCGCCAGGTGGTAGTGCTTCCGGGACATAAGTGGAGTGCAACAGCTCTATCCACCTGGGGGATCTCCGTGTACCCGTGGCGTGCTCCGCCGTCGAGGGTGGCGAGGGCGGATGAGCAGGTGGCGGTGCGACGAGTGGAGAGGGGTGCTCTCCACCAAGACGTCAGCTCATCATGCACCTCCGGGAAGAAAGGAACCGGGGCGAGCTGTGAGCGCCCCCGCCCAGAACCAATCGTCCAGCCGTGATGGCTGTGGGGAGGATGGAGGGTTCCAATCCAGGCCCACGCTGTTGGCTGCCCGGGAAAGCATATCGGACATCTGTGCGTCGGCCTCAGCCTGGGCGTGCAAGCCCGAAGGCGGCAGCCCAGAGGAGCCCTCAGCATCAGAGCCCACGCCCTCCGATGTCGCGGCGAACTCATCTGCTTCCATCGCAAGAGGGTAGGCAGACTGGCTGTGAGGCGAGTCGCCGCCACCTCGAGCGGGGACAGGAGTCAACGAGCGTGCCGGGGCGCGGGTGGTCCGAGGGGGCGTACCCGGCAGAGCTGCACCCGCTGCCATCCCCGAATCGCCTCCATCGCCAGCCGCATCGTCCTCAATCCCGTGGGAAGAAGGAGCGACGCGGGGGGCGGCTGGAGTGGCTTGCTTACGGTTGTAAGCAAGCCGCGACCGCAACGTTGTCATGGTCATGTTCTCGCAATGAGAACATGAACCATCCACAAACGCAGCCTCAGTGTGATCACTGCCCAGACACACGAGACAACGCCTGTGGCCGTCGGAAGCGGAGAGTACTCTACCGCATCCAGGAACAACACAGGGGCGGAAAGGCATCTTTATAAAGACGCGTCCTTAAAAGGACGTTCAACGCCGCTGTGTTTTTTGCTCTTTTAGAGGAAATTACTCTTTTAAATAAAATCACTCTTTTATGAATGAAAGAACTCGTGATAGCTCTTTCTTATCTGCAACTGTCGATGCGCTCAGGGGCAGGAAGTGCACAGCCGTGCAAACAGGAGAAAGCCGCTGTTGTGCGCCGTAGAATCCAACAGCATGCAGCAGAGGATAGCAGGAACTCGGTGTGTAAAACGCAGCAGTCTGCAAACACGACCATCGGCTCCGAAGAAATTTTCTGAATGAACTCCCGTATTTGCGCCGCTTAAATACCCGTATGTCCGGGGCGGGACATGCAAATACTGGTTGCCAACTCTCATTGGCCTTTTTTCATAGTTCAGAGGTGAATATCGGCGCTCAAGAGAGACCCCTAGTGTCGCTTCTCTGACACAACGTGGAGAGAGCGACAGAAGGGGAACCAGAGTGCTTTGCACTCACTATCAAAATTATGTTGTTTGGTTTTTTTTTCATGGAAGACACGCACGAACCACCACAGAAGATATTCACAAAAATAAAATCTAAAGGAGGGTGCAGAAAAATCAAATCAAATTTTACTTTTGAGATAAAAGAGCTTTATGTACTATAAAACATGCTGCCTCTTTCAGAACGCAAAACTCCCCCACTAGTCCAAAAAAGAGCATTTATTGAAGCTTAACAGCAAAATCTGCCTTATTCTGAACTTTTGCAGCTTCTATTGTGATGTCCTATATATGAATGCATCAACACCTGATCATCTGCGTTTATACATCAATAACACCTCTTGAGTGACCAGAAACTTGGCCCACCAAGTAACATTGAGGTAATAAGGAGGAAACATCCATTATATTACTTTTAAACACCAGAAAAACAATTATGGCAACTGCAGAACAGTACTGTGCCAGTATTTTATGAGTCTGTGGTGATGCTTTTATGCAAAAGAGATATTATTGCCTTTCTGTGATGGTTTACTCTGCAAGTAAATATGGGTAATGGGTGGTGTTAGTGGTCTGCAGACCCCCGGAGGCCAGAGAGTTGAGCTTTAGAGCCCTGTGAATTGAAATACCAAGGCACTTTTCCAAACTAATTTACACAATTAGATTAAATGCCAATGCAAAATAGATTCTGAGCGACCATCTGTCATTACATTACTGTAATCACAGTCACACTAATTGTCATTCTCTCTTACACACACACAGAACATTGAAGCCCATCCTAATTGTTTTACTTACATGATGATATACAGTACAAATGCACGTTGGGCCTATGCATATATTTGTTCGGATCCTTTTCAGCGCAAATAATTAAGCAACTTGTACACAATTATGAGTGAATGAGACCCACAAAACCTGTTTGCTCCACCGCTACTGTATGTTCAGCACCATGGCAAAAGAAATGATATCGTACCTGAGTTGTAAGCTTGTAGTTAAGATAAAAAGAGTGTATACCGTGAGATAACGGCAAAAAAACACATCTTTCTATTGCATTGTGCCCATGGCTGAAATAAAAATTCTGCAGTATGTGACTTGTATAGGTCGATTCATAAACAAATTACTCTTATGCACTGATTCTCTTATGAACAGGTTCATTGAGTGAATCATTCAAAATGATTCTTTTGAACTGGTTCTTTGGAATGACTCATTCAAAGCCACTCACCAACTCACAAATTAGTGGTATGAATCAGTCTGATGAATCTTTCACAGAATTGACTCATTGAATCCTTTAGAGTGGTTACTGAATTAGCATCTGACTCATTTACGGAACATAAGTAAATGTTTGTTTTAATCAAGTCCGAATCGAAAAGCAAGAATTGTTTTTATAGGGCACACCTTAAGGAAAATATGCTTTTCTTTTTCTCCTGGTAACTAAGATTCAAGAATATATTTATTTGTATTGCATATTAATAGAGCAACATAATTCGTGTTAAAAGAAATAACAACATAAGATTGTTTTGTATACAATTCATCAAATATATATATATTTTTTTTAAAACCTTACTTGTCTACTTAAAAAAGACTCCCAGAGGGGTTATACTGATAAAGTGTAGATACCGGGGCAATAGTTATAGGGCACAATTTGTCAACTAAGGCAAATACTTTTGAGACGGCAAGATGTTTTTTAGTAACAAATTAAGATAACGCTTAATCAAAATAATCACTTTAGAAAAGGGTGAATAATTTCTTGTTTATTTCAATCACATTTGACATTTCATAAAATCTCAAGTTATTCTTTAAACAAATGAATGTCCATTGTGATTGGATAAGTCAATGTGAGCATAGCAAACTAAATAAAACAAATTAAATATTTTTTTTTTTAAATATAATAATTAAAGTTATTAAAATATAAAAAATAAAATAAAAAAGATTTGTTTCCTGTCCAAGCAAAGCCATTGTACCTGACTGACGTTGGCATTTGTTGCAGGTATGGAGACATGGTTCCGAACACCATTGCTGGAAAAATCTTTGGCTCTATATGCTCTCTTAGCGGTGTGCTGGTTATTGCCCTTCCTGTACCTGTCATCGTGTCCAACTTCAGCCGAATCTACCATCAGAACCAGAGAGCGGACAAGATGAGAGCTCAGCAGGTACTAAAGAACCTCTTTGTCCCAAACCAAATCTGTTCCAGTTGTGCCTTGTTATTTGTCTTTGATGCCTATTGTTTTTTAAAAACTAGCGTATCCACTGGCTCTTTGTGACTCATCCAAGACCAGGGACGGATTATGAGTTGCAAAGGCCCTGGGGCCAACTATCTCCAAGGGCCCCTCGTTGTTCATGGCCAAAAGGGTTTTTAAGCGGGGGGGGGTTCACCAAACTAGATCACGCTGCCTTAAAGCCCAGGGCACCCCCGGGCAGTTAAGGGCCCCTGGGCACTGGCCCCATTGGCCAGGTCAGTAATCCGTCCCTGTCCAAGACAGCTGCTGTTCTTATAAAAATGTGTTTTTGTCAAAACCCTTATGTTGCTCGTAAACCTACATGACATCTTCTTCTGAACATCTTCATTAAGAGATGTTAGTCTTAATGTTAACCTCAGTCGCCATTCATCTTTTTTCCATTTGTTTTCGAGTAAACTATCCCTTTATAGACCCCATGAAATGGCTTGACAGTTTTCTTTCCTGCATTGAAAAATGTAATATTGAAACAAGTAGATGGGGTGGGACTTATCAAAGGGCTCATCCATTTTTTTTATATGTTGAGTATTGGTGCTCATGCTGTCAGTATGAGATTGAATCTGGCTAGCAATATTTCCTGATGCCATTTCACCATCACTCTCTCTCTACCTCTACATCAATTCCTGTCCTCTCTCTGTCCACTTTTATCTCAATAAAGTGGCAAAAAGGCCAAAAAACAACATTAAATAAAAATCATGATGCAACAAAACAGCACCTTTGGCTTCATTACTCCTCTTGGCCAGCAGATCGAGTTTTATGTGAAATATCTGCTGACACAAGGTCAATTCTGTTTTACAGAAAGTGCGTCTTGCCAGGATTCGCTTGGCCAAGAAGGGAACCACCAATGCCTTTCTACAATACAAAGAAGATGGAGGATTTCAGGTGAGACTGTTTGGAGTTTTTAGATGCAAAAGCCTTGTTGTTTTTTAATGCACATGTAAATAACTGAAAGGCTGTGTACACACTAGAAAAATGGTACATTGGGAGTTATAATCACATTTAAATCTGTAAGTAAATCCCTTAAATGAGCACATTGAGGAAGAACTAGTTATTGGATCTGGCAAAGTTAGCAAGTATCATGGCATGAAATTAGGCCTGTTGCGATTATTCAATAATCGTATGATCGTGGCTATCTGGTTCAAACTGATTTTTATGCACTTCATATTCTAATTACATTTTGCTGTCCAAATAAGGGCATTTTAAGCGGAAATGCCATGAATGGTACATTTGTGTGTCACATTTTCCAGTTTTACTGCATGTGAACACTCCAAATGAATTCCACGGACTGCACCCAGAGCAGCTCCTGAAGGGTGTGAGAAGATTCACGTGCCGTCTGCGGAGATTCATGCCAAACTCCCACGAAAATATAAATGAGAATTTTGACAGTGAACGTAAAGCATTCCGATTTTACTTTCAATTAACACACAGTGACAGAGAGGAGGAGCCCGCTTACTCCATTTTTGTTGAGATGATAGACTGAAGAAACATATTTTCAATAGAATCTCAAAGGTTGTCCTTCAAGAGAAATGGTGTTTTTAATGGGAGAGCCTTAAAATAACGTGTGAAAGTGAAGAATTGGGGACAGAAATATTTTACATGATATGTTGCATATATTAAATATTACATAACATATACATAACCAGAACCTTACCCTACCTAACCCGATATAATATCATATAAAAGAGCTATTCAGGTTGGCTGGGTTCCAAAAACAACAGTGGAAATGTAAAATGGACCGAGACTAAAGTTGAAAAGAAATAGAGAAATATTTTGGGAAGTATTGGGAAGTATTTTGATAATTAAAATAAAATATGTTTTCATGTAATTAATGAGTTTTTAAAGCCTTTAAGGAAATCATATATCCGTATTTTATTATAAGGTTCCACGATAAATATGTGTTGCACACACATACTTTAAGAAATTGGACTATTTGAATGACAATTAATCATCATAACCGTAAATCATCATAAATGCAATTATTTGTTTGACAATTAATTGCCGGCCAAATTTCATAACCATGCAGCCCTCCATTAGATATGTAGAGATTAATGATGTAAATCAGGTTACCATATGTGTGTACCATAAAATAAAATTCATTCTAAAACGATAAAATAAGTGAAAAGGGTATATGATATAAAATAATTGATATACAGAGTTTTTGTAGGATAAAGAGATATCTTTGAACATACCTTTATATTCCTAGTATGGATAATGCTATTAAAAAAAAAGGAGCAATTTGTAAATTATATTCACCCTTTGCTATATTGAAAGTACTACAGCAACACATTATTTGATGTTTTATCTTGTGAATTTAATTGTTTATTCAAAAATATACACCAATTTCAAATCAATTTAGCTGCAGAGTAATTTTGCCAGTTTGTTTGCTGCTGTTCTCTGATTGGTTGATCGTTTTCCTTCAGATTCATGGGTCTACAGGTCACAGGTGCATGACATTGTACTGACATTTTTACAGTGGCTTTAAACGTGTTTCATCCAATCGGAACTATCTTTTTATAAGAATAAAGAAACAGCTTTGATGTTGTTAGCTAGGAATTCCATTCCTATAGCTGCCATATTGAATGTTAATTCTGTTTCCATTGGAAAAAATAATTGCTTGCCCTTTTCCAAGAAATGCCTTTATGAGGCAATGATAACCTGGTTATCATTATTCTATGGTAATTGCTATGCTAGGGAAAACAAACCTATTTAAATACTTATTTCTCTCTGTGGTTTTATGCTGTGCAGTTATTTCATGCGTTGCAGTGGCTGTTAGCCCAGGGAATTTTAACTCCGGTTGTCCTTGGTATTGTTGCTCTAATAATACAGTACATTATGACAAAAGACTCTACCTCTTGGTAAAGAGACAGAAATAATAATATAAATTATTAAAGACTAAAAAATTATCAAAACCCAAAAGGATCTGTGCAAATCGAACTGCCACATTACAAGGCTGTTGTCAGTGGTTGCCAGGTGGTTGCCAGGGCATTTCTATAACTTGAAGGGATAGTTTACCTAAAAAATTCAATTAAATAAGAAATCTGACATAATTTACTCACCCTTATGTTTTGCCAAATCAGTAGGCAGTATGTTTTTCTCAGTCACCATTCACTTTAATTGCATCCATTATTCTATACAATGAAATTGAATGGTCTTTTGTTGTTCCACAGAAGAAAGACAGTAATTTTCGTTTGCAACAATATGATTTTTATTTTATGTTTGATGAACTTTCCCATTTAAGTTCAAATCCCTAATCCTAAGTGTAAGCAATAGCAAGAGTGATGCTTGCCTTAGCAAGCAAAACAAATAAACCTAACCTAAGAAAGTATCTTTCAATATTTTCTTTTTAATCATTGTACACATTTTATTTGAAGGTACAAGCATAAACTGGATTTACAGTATACTGCATTTTTTTAAATGCTATTTGTGTGTTGGTCTAGATTAGAATTTAGTCTTGAGCTGCTTCCTCACAGCCTGTCACTTTATCAGTTATATGCATAAACCTATCCCTGAATTTATCTCCACTGCACAGGAACAGCAACTGCATTCAAAGGTCTATCTGCAGTAGAGAGAAAGAGAGATGGAATGATTCAGAATTTTCATCTTTACTAATGTGGCAGGTTAAGTTCTCCTGAGTCTTCTCAGGTTGTGAAGCCCACAATAATCCAATATTTACAATCCCCAAGTGAGGGGGTATTTTTTTCCAGTATGGATCTATAAACCCATTACTAACAGGCCTGCAGTGCTATTTATAAACAAGGCCAAGGTTTTTTTTTTTCAACCCTTCAGTCTATTCTGGCTTAGAATTTCTTCTTAGGTACTCCTTTTGTCTCTGAAACTGCACATGTTATTCAGTGCTCAAGAACACATGGAAGTCTTGATCTTTGGTGATAGGTCATTAGGAAATGTGTTGTTTGGTGGTTTATATCTGTGTTCTGATGTGATCTCCATAGGACAAAAAACCCTGCAGCAAAATCAGATGTTTGGAATAAGTCTTTGTAGATCAAAATTAAGCATTTATACAAAATGCAGGATCATATTTAGTGGTGCTTACCAAGGCAATCGTCACAAATTCTATTGCTCATTCTTAGGGTTGGAGGTATTTCAAACCCCTAACTGGAAGCATTAAGCTTCATGTGCAAGTCGTCCCACGCATTGTTGCTACGCACATGAATGATCAAACTGCAGAGCAGACTACAAAAGGTGGAAAAAGTCGTATAAATACGAGCCATTTATAGGGACAAAGAGACTTTGGAGTGGGCTTTTTGACTTATTGTAGGCCTGTTTCACACCGCATGCGTAAGCAGTGCGTATGCAGCGTATATATTATTCCAGCTGCCAGGTTAACAGGTTAGTGTATTCACACTGTGAGCCACACTGAGCCTACTTTTGCTGCATGTTTCACACTGAAACCCAGTGAAAATGTACTACAAAAATATTTAACCACAATCTTTTGCAAGATAGCCTTTTATGAAGCAACAGAATATACTGGAGCGAACTACTCACCCGTTGTTTGAAACAAGACATCTGTTGGGCTTGATGCAATATCCACACGCAGTGACAAGTACAAAAACACACTTTCTATTCATAAAACTGAATGGATGATTTAAGCATCTTAATGTTACACTTCGGGGTGTGTGTTCCCTTCCTTTTAGATGAATGTCCATTTGCAAGTAATGGGAACCATCACCTCATAAAGGAGTTAATGTGACATCCCTATCAGTGCTTTTTTAACAATGGAACTGTAAGTGACTGATGGTATAATACGTACTGAGGTTCCTCTGCAGGAAGGCAAAATCTCTTCTCCTGATGGAGTGTTCGGGAAGAGAGTACCACAGCTTGTGGATTTGACTAAAATGTATTTATTTAGGATTTATTACTCAAGAACCTGCAACTGGGTGACAAAACAATTCATTTTGTGTGCCCGGTCTGGCAGGAAATTAATGATGACAAATTGAACTTCTTTAATTTTCTCATTTCTTTGCACCAAAGAACATATTGCATTCAGCATTTTGCTGTGTTGTTTCGTACATCAAGATAAAGAAGTGAAATCTTTATTAAACAGCTCTCTGGAATTTGTTTGCACACACATTAGATCTTTGGGAATTTTTAAATGTAGTTCCTGGTCTGTGGTGTTGAATTATGCAGGAGTGAAATTATTTATACTATGTTATATGTTGATTTTCGGCCTCAGTTCCAAATCATGAGCCTTCTATTGATTCAGTTTTAAAGGATTAAGACATGTTGTTTTTGACTTCAGAGAAGTGGAAATGCTTTACAGCTAAAAACGAATATAGAGGCATTTTGCTCTTTTTTTCCAGTAAGAATATCTAAACCTCCTTAAAATAGATACCTCTGATAAGGTTAAAAGTCTTGTTTTCTGTTTGTTGTTTGTATTTTGTTCTGTGTTTGCGCCATACAGTTCTTAAGCATTTTATTTGACTGTACTATTTTGTGCATTTGGAAATAATAATAGTATTCATAGTTTTCATAGAATGTATTTTAATTGAAGTTTATTTTGCTTACTCCATACAAATAAAAAAGAAAGAAAAATATTTAGGTAAATAAATATATTTTATTTCCAAAAAAAAAAAAAAAAGAATAGTATGTTAAGCAGTTTGGCTTCTCATGTAAAAATGCACTGGATCTTGTTTTAAGGATGTTTAAATATTTTTACTGGAAAGCAAGACTGATTAAGAAAATATTAAATGATGCCTGTTTGTTTTGTTTTTGTTTTTCTCAATAAATATGGGCTAAAACAATACAGCGGCTCATTCTGTGAAATGTATCATAGCAACAAGTTTGGCAGGAACATATTTACTTATAATTTAATTCTCCAAGCAAGTCACAGAACATTTTTGGAGGTGTATGCATAAAACAAGAAAACAATACTTGCCAACTGGGAAAACAAGTCTTAATATCGTATGCAGTAAGGAATCTTGTTTTAAGGATGTTTCAATATTTTTACTGGAGAAAAAAAAACATTTTCATGGCTTCTTTATAGATGCGTCATTCCATTCTCTTGCATTCAGGGCTCCTATTTGGAGTGACTTAACATTTAGCAAAAACAAACCTAATTGTTCTTAGGTCAAAATATTGATGAACATATCAGCCGAATCTGCCCAAATTCCCTCCTTGGTTTCAGCTGATGGGGCACTTCCTGTGTGGCAGACAGCTCAGTTCTTGCTCCTTCCTGGCTGTGACTGTCATTCCGAATGTCCGTCCTCTCCTCTATTGATAAGATCGGCTGATAGGCTGCTTCTAGACGGCGACAGGAATAGTGATAAACCACCTTGACCTGAACAACAAAGATCTCTGAGGGCAGATGCTATCGGTGAAGCACAAAATAGAGACGTTGGGACTGATGTTTCTTGAGACACAACATCCTTGCATGTGATCGTTTTACAACGATAGGTCATAGAAGTTATCGGATATGTGTGAAAAGCATCATAAGGACAGTGGTCTGTCTTGGAATGATTTTGAGTGGAAAAGCAATGTCGAATTGTGTGTCTTGGTCACAGAAGCTGACAACAGGGGAATTCAGTCTTTAAAGGAATCAAAATTCTGTCATCATTTACTCATCCACATGTTGTTCCAAACCTATATGACTTACTTTCTTCTGTGGAAAGGAGATGTAGGGCAGAGTGACAGCCTCAGGCTGTATTCACTTTTAGGGTATGGAAAAACAACGAGCACTGTAAACATTCTTCCAAATTTCAGAGGTGAGAAAGAAAGTCATATGGGTTTAGAATGATATAAAGGTGAGTAAATGATGGCATAATTTAAATTTGTTGGTGAACTAACACTTTTAACCCTAGAAGATCCACTGTTAAAAATGTAAATTATGCCTATTTTTCACTAAAAAGTTTTAAAACTACATAGAACAAATTTAGCAATATTTAAAAATATGTATTTTACATGTAATCATTTTTTCTCAATTCCCAACAAATAGAAAATGAAATAAAAATTGCAAAAACTATGTACTTGCTAAAAATAAAAAATAAAAATAATTAAAATAAAATTATATATATATATATATATATATATATATATATATATATATATATATATATATATATATATATATATATATATATATATGCAAAGAAAAAGGGACTGGCCATGTATTTACACCTTTTATATGTAGTATTTTATCATAATTCATATTATCATTATTTTAAACATTTGCTATTGTTTTATTCAGCATTTTAACCTCAGATTTAGACAGAATTCTGAATCTTCATATCATTAATGAGACTAAAAGACGGGGACCAGAAAGAATGTCAGTCCATTATGACATCATTGAACTTTCTCAGTGACATCACATGGAATGTTGAGGTCCAGTTGCCACAGAGACGATGTTGTCATGGTGACTGTACATATATTGCCTTTGAAGGATTTTGTGCTACAGTAAAGATCAAGGAGTAGCAAATGGACCTGACATTATTTTGCAAAAGACAAAAACCTTGCAGATATACTCTGCAGGATGGAATGCTTATATGTTATTGTTATATAAATAATATATAACGATAATATATAAGAATATGTAAATAATATATAAGAATACATTTTTTTTTCTGAATGTTTCAGAAATGCAAAATTGGGCCTTAGTAGTCCTTAATTTGAATTGTTATTCAGGATATTCAGTAAATCCTTGAGAAATATTCCAAATTAATTAATAATATAGCTTAATGAAATGTTAGAGATATGTTTTTCCAAAATTCAACCCAAAACAAAGTATTCATAAACCTCATGATTGTATAACCAGTGACTTCCTAAAAACACTTTTAAGGGGTTAGGGAGGAGGATAATATTAATCATTAATATCAATACTTTATTGTAATAATAATAATTTATAAAACGGAGGGACTATTGGCATTAGGTGTAAATAGCACCTGCTTCACAGCACATGGCAAATTATGAGGATAATAAAAGTAGCATCATCTGAAGTCTGTAAATAGTCACTGACTTCTTTAAATAGATTATTGTTTTGAGATGAATTGCTTATATCTGAGCAGTTTTTATAGATAATCATAAATGAATCTTTTCTTTAATCTTTCAGGGTCAAGACAGTGACAGCGCTTTGTGTTTGAAGAACAGATCTTCCTTTGAGCACCAACATCATCACCTGCTACACTGTCTGGAGAAGACAACAGTACGTACAACTGACAGCATGCGCTCGAGCTGGCACAGACTGATTATCCATTTTATCCCGGCACGATTAAACAAAGTTCCAAAAGAGCATATTGTGTGCTTCAAAGGAAGCAAAGAAATGAACATGGTCAATGTCACAAATCTACTTAAATTATTAACCTTGAAGCAGTGCAAAATTAAAAATGTCTAATTTATTTTACGTCATAACAATCCTTTGTTTCTACATTTTGCAAAATCCAAACACTTTCTGTACAAGTTTAAATTTGATTTTGAATATCAGATTTTCAATGTGGTCTCAGTCTTTTAGACAGCACTGTATTTTTTGGTACATATTCATAGTATGCACGTATGTAGTATGACACAATGCAGGACACAAATTATGTGATATGTAGATGTTCCATCTAATCCACATGTCATTTATAATGTTTTGAGTGCTCTTTCCAAATGCATAATACAGATTTTTAACCATCTTCCTCCTCTGATTTCCCTCTTTCGCAGAACCATGAGTTCACAGATGAGCTGACGTTCAGTGAGATGTGTATGACAGAGTCAGTGGGCTATCGTACCAGCTGCAGCACTTCCATCTCCAGCCAGCAGGGGGTGACTACATCCTGCTGCCCACGCAGGGCAAAGAGAAGAGCCATCCGGCTGGCCAACTCAACTGTATCTGTCAGCCGGGGCAGCATACAGGAACTTGACACTCTACATGTGCACAAAAGCTCTGCTGGACCACAAAGGTATGACACTGCTGATTATTGAGTACTGGGGCAAAACAAGCTACAGAACTGAACAAAAATGTAAGGATTTTTTTGGGAATAATCTGTTATATACATCTCACTTTTGCTTTTTGAGGCACTATCAGTTAGGCTTAGGGTAGGGAGGTGGGCTTTCTTGATTTAAAACTCGATACAGCATTCATCTTGAAAACCTCATCTGTTTGGGAGAAAATGTAACTTATTTTTAGCGCCACTCAGTGGACATTTTACCTCAGAACTGCCGTGACGCGTATAAGGAGCAACCTAGTATCATTTTGCAAAAATTGTCACAGTCACATTTTGTTCATGAGATCAAGCTCTTTAGAGTCTCCAATGATTAGTATGATACCCCACGTGACCTTTTACCTTATCTGTGTTTTTGTCTGTGAATATATGTGTATGTGTGCCCCAACAGTCGCTCCAGTCTCAACGCTCGGACAGAAGGCCTAAAGCTAAACTGTGAGGACAGGGATTTCACAGCGGCTATAATAAGTATACCCACGCCTCCCGCAAACACCCCGGACGAAAGCCTGCCACCCTCCCCTGCCATTCCAGGAATCTTACGCAACTCGCGCGCCAGTTCCTACACACACGAGACCGTCAAGATCTCCTCCTTATAACCACCAGCAAACGAGCACCCCCCATTGCACTAATGGAAAGGATGGGGTGGGGGGCTTCTCCCAGAAAAAGACTGGAATGCCACAGACATGCTTCATTCAAAATTCCTCGACAGAAATTGACTCATATGTACTGCCGTGTTTTTGTGACCCTGTTGAACATGAAAGGGACCTGGATATGTCTTAAGTCTTTCCTTGGATGGCAACTGAAAGCTGAACTTGTAGATGAATTCAGACTTGTTTTAAAATGATAAATTTACAGTCATTGTGGCATTGAAGGCCTTTTACCTTTAAAGATATGCAATGTTAAATCAAGCTGGAATTATGCCTATATGTCCACTGCATAACACAGTTGCAGGGAGAGATTGAGTGTTAAATTATATTGACATATTGAAACTGTAGATCTTTGCAGGGAGACGAAAATACGATATTATGGCTGCGAAATGGCAGATGGTATATATGTATCAATACTTGTATTATATACCTCTGTAGATCACATGCATTTTCAAACCCCACAAAGAAAAACAAAAAATACGATTTCGGAGCAGTCCTACCCATGCATGCATGTTGCTGTATAGTAGATACCATGGCAGAGAATGGAGCCGCTAACATGCTACTCTCACATACATTTGCATGGAACTACCTTTACCTCTGTTTCGTTTGTCCTGTTTTATTTCCTAACATTGATTATAAAAGACAGTATTTATAGAGTATTAATGATCAATCATGCTGCACCAAGAGAAGATAAAAGAAGGATAAACAAATATTTAAAAACTTTCGAGCATGTTCTTTGCAAAAATATGATGCCGGATAAGTGCGGCTATGTGTTTAAGTTTGTGTGTGTGTGTGTGTGTGTGTGTGTGAGTGCAAATGAGGAGTGATTGGGAAGTATTTGTGTTAATTGATCACAGATATGCATGAATACCGTTGTAGGTATTTTTATGTGTTTTCTCTCATGGGAAAAAAGGAGGGTTTATATTGCATCATGTCTTTTTGAATGAAAGTGATTGGAGGGGGTTTACCACTGTAACTTCCACAAGAATATGCCAAAATTAATCAGAATATGGTCATATTCTTAATGTATGCTTTCTACATTAATCTGATTGCCATAAACAGATTAAGCTAATATTCTGGTTTCTAGAAATCTGGAATATGCCTGTATTATTCAGAATGTTGAGTCATTTAGGTAATATCTAATATTTAATCAGAATATGACCATATTAAGATCAATTTCGGATTATTCTTTTGTAAGTAAATGCAGTCATTGAGTTTGACAGTAGTAATTAGACACACTTAGCTTTTTATTTTTCAGTTGGTTTAGTAAACATATGTAACCTTTAAACTCAAACTATTTTTGTAGTATATGCATCTAACATGGCTATTTAACAGTCCAACAAATAATTTCACTAATCTGTTTTGATGCTCATCTATGACTACAGACGTTACCGTTTTGTCAATGACCATATGCAGCAATGAGACCACAACGAGGCAATAATACTGTAATTATTTTTTACTAAAAAAGAAATGAAAGATTGTATATGTAAAGAAAAAGAAACAAGGATGAATGCAAATTTGCACTTGACTGTGATGAAACACATATTTGTTACTCTGTTTACAAGCGTTGTTCCCAAGTTATTTTTACAGTTATTTGGTTCTCTCTTTTCCCCCTCCAGCTTCATAAAATGCTGTGGTAAATGTAGTTATTTTTCAGGTACCTGCTCTCGATTTGGGCAGGAAGTATTGGATGAAACGGCTCCCAGTAAGAGATAAAAGAGTTCGATATCAAAAGCACAGGGGTGTAAAGTCTATTCCACAAATAAACTGAACAGAACTCATAAAATACAATGTCTGTCGGCTCTCAATGACATCTTAAGCAAAACAAATGTATTTTTCTTTAAATGTTTTGTTTGAAAAGTGTGCTTGTGCTATTTGTCTTTAATATAAATGCTACTTTTATATTTTGTTATCTAATGCAATTACATTTATACATTTTTAAGTGTCCAAGTACTTTTTAGGGCATATTATGTTTTTAAATTTTTTTTTTTGCAAGGACACTGACAAAAGCATATCTTTATATACAGTATAATGTACAATATACTGTCACATACGTTCAGAGGTTAAGTGAAGTCTGATGCTAATTATTTTCTGGTTTTCGACTCAGGAGTTATCTAATTGCCTATCAATAATAGTGAGAATTAGTTGTGCATAATTAACCACGCCAAAGAAAAATCAATTATATACTGTTAAAGTTAACATGAAACAGTTTTCACAACCCATTTCACAGGATAGTCAGTGAAGAGAGAAAAAAGGGCGGGACCCGATTTTAATCCATCAGGGATCGTCTGGATTGTAAAGTGGTTTCTTTGACAGGTGGTTGAGGGAAGGGATTGAAAAAATAAGAGGGGTTGGTGACATCAGCCATAAAGGAAAGTCATTTCAGTGGCAAGTTATACAATTCTTGTGATAAAATGTACAATTTGGAATAAAGTGCACAATAAGGAACGCAAATAGGGTAAATTTTAATTCTATGTTGATTTTAACAATCAACCATATTTTTATGGTCAATTTATAGACTGTGCTTTATTTTTGGTTTGATCTGTGACATTTTCTACAGTATGTAATCAAAGGTTTTACATTCAAGAATATGATTTTATATGAAGCTTCACTCCTTTTTCATTCCCTGCAACTTTGATATTCACTTTTTAAACATCAGAGGTCACTGGCTGCATATGCCCAAAAATCACATCACCACCAAAGAGGAGGCACAAAAATGTCAATTTTTGGGTAAACTATTTTAAGATGACAAAGTCTGTTAATTATCAGATGGTTGTGTGTCCATCTTTACTTTCTCACACCCTCTTTCCTCGCTTTTATGCTGATGGACTCTAGCAAGGCTGCCAATAACAGAAACACTACTGTGATAACTATAGTTAAGCAACACTGACCTCTAGAGGCAAACTCCTGCTAACATTATGATAAGCTGGTTGGAAATATAAAAGAACAAAACAGCACTGTCTGGGACACTTTTTTCTTTTCCTTATTTACTTTCAAAAAAGCACCAATGCGTCCATTGAACCAGAAGTTTCTTTCATATACCTTTCAAAAAATCAGCATAGCTTTGGCATATGGTACTTTGATATAGCCTTCCATGGGAGAGATTACTGTATTCAAGTCAAATGGTATTTACACGGTACTCCAATATACATGTCTAAAAATGCTTTCTGTATAGTTGGTGTTATCTATTTTGTTTGGAATAAGTCAATTACGAGCTGCACATCATGCAAACGTTGTACTTAAAGCCCTTCATCGTTGTTGGCAAATGACATGAGGCATTTGCAGGTGTTGTTTCAATGGATTGATTCGTAGGCACTAGGAAGGCCAAAATATTTCACTCCATCCTGCACTCAGTTTGTTCCCTTTTGTAGGAACTTGAGCTGCGTAATCGCATTGGGACACCCCCTGAGTGTCACGTGGTCTGAAGCCCTTGTACAATCACGCCAATTTATGGGCTGGTGGCACTTTAGCAATAAATGACGGAGTATTTGATGTTGTTTCCGCTGTAATGACAAAAAAATCCAGTCCTTGTCTGTCGATCCCAGAGGGTTAAGAAAGCAAAAACAGACTATAAAGACAAAGTTGAGGAGGAACTGTGAAATGGTAATGCAAGAGATGCTTGGAGGGGACATAATATAATGATGGGAAGGGAACAGAAAGCAGCCCTCAAATGTGATGATCCTTTTAGCCTTTCAAATGATCTGAACATGTTCTATTCTAGATTTGATAAACATGACTTCACTGTTAAATGTGACCTAGTCTGTGCAGGAATGACACCTGCCTCTGTGACATTAAAGGAAAAGGAAGTAATTTCAATCCTCCAGGGAGTCAACCCTTGCAAAGCTCTAGGGCCAGATGGGTTTAAGAGAAGGGTCCTGAGGGAGTGTGCTACCCAACTGGGACCCATCTTTACCCAGCTATTCCAGATGTTCCTCAACACCAGTTTTGTACCCCAGGCCTGGAAAATGGCAACTATTGTCCCTGTTCCTAAAACATCACATACAAAATCGTTTAACGATTTCAGACCCATCGCCCTCACACCTCTATTAATGAAAAAAGATTCTGACAAAAAAGTTGCTAAAAATGAAATTATTTGTTTTGTGGCAGATGAAGTAAAAATCTTTTTTTACTTGAGTAATATTTATAAAATATATATGATAGTATGTGATACAATATCATATCATATTTATGATATTATAACCCTTTGTTGTTGTTTTATAGTAAATATCTTTTTGTTAATTAGACTTTCCCCATAAGACTTTCTCTCTTTTGTGGAACAAAAAATATGATATTAGGTGAGAATTAGTTACAGTCACCGTTTACATTCATTATATCAAAAGTGTCAGTTTTGAGCTAACTGTCCTTTTAATAACATGAGCTGTTAATAAATGTGTTTTAAGGTCCCTCAATCTACTCTGCACTTTGACCTCTGCTCTTCCGCATGCCTACGAATCCTCTGATATTTCTGTTTTTCATGTAACCAGGATGAGACGGCTAATCCTCTAAAAGAAGGAAGGCATACGCAGTGGCCCTGTATATGCTTTGAGTTCAGGCAAAACTCCAATGCTCTTCAGTGACCAGTGGTGGGGCTGAGAGGAAGGGTGGATCATGTGCCAGTATCTTCAGATCTTGCACTCTAGTAAACCTTGTAACACAAAGGAATGGTGGAAGACCTATAATTGCAGTGGGAAGCAGAATATTTGGGAATGCATGAGTGGCAATCTGCTCATGCATCCTCTGCAGCAGTTAAACATCAAATATGACAGTAGGAACCTTGTTTCATTGAGAATCATTGAAGCATTCAGAACTACTGCAAGAAACCTGTGTAAAGTCAAAGAATCTAATTGCTAATATGTGTGAAATTGCTACTAATATTTGTTAAGTGAATCTCAGGAAAACACGTCTGGGTCATTATCCCCCCAAAATCAAAAAAAAAAAAAAAAAAACACTGTGAGAGGATTTTCAAAACAATTAACATTTACATTTATGCATTTGGCAGACGCTTTTATCCAAAGCGACTTACAGTGCACTTATTACAGGGACAATCCCCCCGGAGCAACTTGGAGTTAAGTGCCTTGCTCAAGGACACAATGGTGGTGGCTGTGGGGATCGAACCAGCAACCTTCTGATTACCAGTTCAGTGATTTTAGCCCACTACGCCACCACCACTCCTTTATTTTTTTAATTAAGCACATTTGTACCCCTTTACCTTAAAGGAATATTTCACCCAAACATGAAAATTCTGTATTTATTTACTTCATGTTGTTCCAAACTTGTATGTCTTTATTTCTTCCATGAAACAAAAAAGTACAAATATTAATAAATATATTGGACTGCCTCACTTTAAAGCTTAAGGACCCAAAAGTATCAAAATTAGTCCATGCATCATATTTCAAGTCTTCTGAAGACTTATGATAGGTTTAGGTGAAAAACAACACAGATTTTGATGAAAATCTTGACGTCCATTTCGCATTAAGCTTATTCTCAGTGGCTTGTGGATGTAGTACTTTTGAATTACTTTGTATTTTAAAAACATTGTACTGTATAACAGAAACAATACTGTAATACAAAGATTTTTTATTAAAATTAAATTAAATAGTAAAATTGAAGTACAATAAATACTTCCTGTATACAGCTTAAATTATATATATGTAACAGTGTTCAAGATTACTGTTTAATTCATGCTAAGATTCTGACATCTCACCATTGGTTGTTGCGCCAGCATATTTGCATATATTTGCATAGTTATATTGTGGGGTGATGCTACATGATCATCCATAGCAGAGCCTCATATCTCTCGCAGTTGGTAAATTGCTCAGATCTGTTGAATTATGTTCATTTTCAAACACAAGTTCGATGTATAAGTAACTCAAGAGTTTATCTCTTTCATCTATCATCATTCTGATCCTGTCGGTCAAGTCAAATGTATAATATTTGCAGAGATGAAAACCAAGAGTATTTGAATGTGAAATTAACTTGCCTGTGAACTTAGTCATCTTAAAAAAATATATATAAACTGAGACATTGAGGAACACTGGGCCACTGTATTTTACCAGCCTTTGGTTGAGTTTGTCCTAGGTCTAATAAAAAGAAAATCTGAGAGACCATCCACCTGCTCAGAGAGTAATTTCATCCACACAGACACAGTCACATCGGTGCCGTGACTCGTTGGTTCTTCAATCAAGATGGTTCCTGAAGTCACCTAGTGTTCATCTTAAAGTTTTCACTTGGAGTCAGGTGGACTTGGAGTCAGGAGTGACACTATAGACGTCTCACCAAGAGAATGGATAGATATCACTAAAGACTACAGGAAGCGATGTAACATAAAAACAGAGCAACAAGCAGAGGAGATCTTGAAATGGGCAGGGCTAAAGATGTAGTCAAGCTTGACATAAGGAACTGTGACATTGACACTGTGTATGCCCCTGATGCAATCTTTGGCTTACTTATGAAACACTTTGAAGATGCACTTTGCTCTCCTCTCCCATTAGCAGATTTTTATACCACTTTTCCCAGACCTGACAAGGACACCTACAAATACTGGCTCTGGCTAAACCGTGCAGTTGATGTTGCTGCCGAGCATTTGAAAGAACAGGGTAAAGTACTGGGTAGCCCAGGCACAGAGGTAACCTGTATGTTCATTAAACACTGCCCATGCAAAGAGCTTGCCATTATCTTTCAATTTAAAACAATTTATACATGGTTTGTGTGGGAAGTTCATGATATTTTGAATGAATATCACTAAGAGACAAGTCTGGCATCTCCAGCAAAATGTGTGACTCCTAACAAAGTATCTGTGAACAGAACTGAAGTGGAACTATCAACAGCAACACTTCCAGTTGCTTCTGATGCCCATGGACAAAAAGTGACAATCTGTTGTTTTACACAGCAGTAAATGACAGTCATTGTTGTTGAATTTCAAACATTTAAGCATACGCCTTCAGATCAAAAATGTTTAAGATCATGAGAAACGAATTCGAATCCCAGGCCATGCTGAGTGACTCCAGCCAGGTCTCCTAAGCATCCAAATTGGCCCAGTTGCTAGGGAGGTTAAAGTCACATGGGGTAACCTCCTTGTTGTCACTATAATGTGGTTCTTGCTCTCGATGGGGTGCGTGATGAGTTGTGCATAGATGGCGTGAAGCCTCCACATGAGCTAGGTCTCCCTGGATTGAGGTGAGTCACTACACCACCACAAGGACATAGAGTGCATTGGGAATTGGGCATTTCAAATTGGGGAGAAAAAAAATTATATATATATATACTGTATATATTTAAGTGACTTGAGGTTTGCAATATACCGATTGCATCGATATACGGACAGAAATGTGTCAACAACAAGACCTTTTCGTATCGCTTCGGCATATTGCAGCGCCATTTTGTGGCCCATTCTGCATAACACTGCAGCTCATTTCAGCTTAGTCCCGGTTCTCCCAATGGCCATGCCCCTCGATCAGCCCCAAAGTGCGTTGGCCCACCGGGAAAATGCCCAGAATGCCAGATTACCAATCCAGCCCTGGTTTAATGTTGAAGTAAATGTTCAAAACAAGTAAATTAACTGATGATTAGAATAATTAAACCTAGTGGGTGAACTTATTAGGTTCATGATAGTAACTATGAGTAACTATGAGGTGTATTTGTAAACAAAACAAGTTAAGTGATGATTAGAATCATTAAACCTAAAAATACCATAAAACAAAACGCATCAGACAGTGAAACTTTTATGATTTTGGGTGAACTATCCCTTTAACTTATATGCTTGTACTTAAATCTTATCTGCTTGGGAGATCATTTAATTAACACTTTTAGCACCACACAGTGGACATTTCACCTCAGAACTACCACTATATGTGTAATGAGCCACATAATATCATTTAGCAAAAATGTTGCCTTAGTCATTTTCATGAAATCAGGCTGAATTTTACCCAGTGAATATGAGGGCAGTTCCTTGCATGCTTTTAAAATGTATGATTTTTGCACCTAATTCAGTAAAGTTAGGGGTCAATCATGGGTCCAAGAAGGTATATCTTTCTGGAAAGTGTTATTAGGAGGCCACTGATTTAAAAAAAAATATGGATTTTGTTTTAAAGCATATTTTCATATATTCTTTCTTCCTATTTTTTGGCGAATTTTGTGTAACCTCAGAAAACAATGGCAGTCTAGGGAAAAATCTTGATTTATAAGCGCAATTTCCTTTGTGGTTACTATTGTGTGACCTTAGCAAGCTGTTACATTGATAATGCAACTTTATTTCCCCAACAAAACTGTCGTTGTGATAAAGTTCAGAGGGTCTGTTATGTTATGTCTAGGCTTTTTTATTATTGTTATTAATAATAATAATAATAATAATAAAAAATAAAAATAGGTAACACTTTACAATAAGGTTCCATTCGTTAACACTTGCTTATGTATTGGTATCATGAGCAAACAATTAACAATACATTTTTCATTTATAAATCTTAGTTAATAAAAATACAATTGTTCAATGTTAGTTCATAGTGCATTAACTAATGTTTACTAAGACAACATTTGATTTTAAAAATGTATTAGTATGTGTTTTAATTAGCATTAACTAAGATTAATAAATGCTTAATGAGTAATGTTCCTTGTTAGTTCAGGCTAATTGTTGTTAACTAATGGAACCTTATTGTAAAGTGTTATCAACATTTCTGTTGAGCTAGGTGTCCAAGGAAAATGAACATAAACTAATGATCATTCAAACATGTTACAGCGTTATTAAACCTTCATCTTATATGATATTTTGCTCACTGTTTCAATGCATCTGGCTACACAACCTCTGCCCCACTGTAAGTAGAAAATAACCTCCATCACAAACATGACTGTGGATTTGTGTTATGCTGACTGTGATATGAGCCAGTTGTAATTTTCCAACACAGCAAAGATTTATTGCAAGGGTGCTGTTGTATGGCATCTATCCATGTCTGTCTGTCTGTCTGTCTTGCACCTGAAATTTTGGCAAATGGCATTCATGTTATACTGCAGCCACTGCAGATTATATTTTAGTGTTGCCGTAAAACACATAAAAATCAAAATGACAGTTGTCAAGTCTGTTGACAAAGTCCAGAAGCTCAGAATACATTTAAAGCCCATATTGAAGAGTGGCATTTATTAGCTAGATTAGGTAATAATAACCTCATATTGACGCAGTTATAGTGTCTGATATGGTATGTGTTTAACTGTAATTAGAACAGCTGTGGAATTGTCAGCACAGTGCTGCATGGTGACTTCATTCCCATTTCAGCAGGTGTTGGCCCTTGTCAAATTTCTAGTAATTAACACATATTGACATGTTTACTTCATAAACTGCTCCATAAAAAGACTAACTTAAACAGATTATTGGTCATTCTTGAGGAGTCAAGCTTCAATTAAGGAATTCAAACCGATGCATTTGGCTTCAATGAAAGATTTACTAAGGAAAGCCTTAAATTGGTGCGTGATCAGACCACTCCAGAGGGACTGCGGTAACACAATCTTGGTTCATCTAACACTCTAAATATGCTGCAAAGCAAAGGGAGCCACTGAGCTCAGGGCTTCTGCCAAATTACCTCCTACCCACCGGCGTGATAAGACCCCACTGGGATTGTCTCTCTAAAGCCGGGTCTAAACAAACACCGGCCTGGGATCCATCAATACCTCACCATCTGCAACACATACCACTAGATTATTAAATGTTAAACGTAGAGGGATGCAGTATGGGTATGCATAATGAATGACTGGGGTTACTAAGCTATGAATGCCTTACTCTATGGAGGTGGTTTTAAAGCTTTGACACAAGCCACATTAATATCGTTAATCAAAAATCACATCTGTAGGTTTGTCTAGAAGAAAACACAGTCAGGAAGTTGATTTATGTATTGATCATATGCATAGCCTACTGACTTTATAACATTTATAAACATGACATTTAACCATTGTTGTGGTTGTCTTTTGTTCAAAAGGATATAAAAGTACTAGAATTAAATACTTTCCATTTCTAAAAAGCAAATGTCATTTGTCTTGTAAAATAATTGACAGCATATAATATTGCACCCTTGCCTATTTTTGTATAAATTTTATTGTAACACATGACACCCAACATAAATCACAACAGAACTAGAAGAAAAGTGTTTTGTTAAAAAGCTAATATTGTCTTACTAAGTTCAAATAACCATATTTAGGCCTATGAATAATATACATGTGTAATGAAACACCTTCCAGCTGAACCACCACAATATGATTTATAGCATTAAGCATTTATGTGTGCCTTTCACAATGTACAAAGAACTATTCCAGTATAATTACAATTTAAAGGAATATTTTATGTTTGTTTGATAAATTTCGCTCAATTGACAGCATGTGTGGCATAATGTAGATTACCACAAAAACGTATCTCCTTTAAAGTTTTTTTATTTATTTCTTTTACAGTGAGACACTTATAATGGAAGTGAATGGGGCCAATTTTCTGAGGGTATATAGGCTGGAATGTGAAGCTAATAATTTTATAAAAGCACATCCAGTTGAAGTCAGAAGTTCCCCTTCTGTCGCTCTCTCCACGTTGTGTCGGAGAAGCGACACTAGGGGTCTCTCTTGAGCGCCGATATCCACCTCTGATCTATGAAAAAAGGCCAATGAGAGTTGGCAGCCGGTATTTGCATGTCCCGCCCCCGGACATACGGGTATTTAAGCGGCGCAAATACGGGAGTTCATTCAGAAAATTTCTTCGGAACCGATGCTCTGTTTGCAGTCTGCTGCGAGAATACACACCCTGAACTCCTGTATCTCTGACGATCTGCTTGCTGTTGGATTTGACGGCGCACAACAGCGGCTTTCTCCTACTTTGCACATCATGCATTGTTGCCCCTGAGCGCTTCGACAGCACAGACACACACACACATACTGTGTATTAAAAGAGCAATTTCCTTTAAAAGAGTAAATTCCTCTAAAAGAGCAAACACAGCGGTGTTGAACGTCCTTTTAAGGACGCGTCTTTTTCAAGATGCCCTTCCGCCCCTGTGTCGTTCCTGGATGCGGTAGAAGCCTCTCTGCTTCAGACGGCCACAGGCGCTGTCTCGTGTGTTTGGGCCGCGATCACACCGAGGCGGCGTTTGTGGATGGTTCATGTTCTCACTGCGAGAACATGACCATGACCACGTTGCGGTCGCAGCTTGCTTCTTCCCACGGGATTGAGGACGATGCGGTTGGCGCTGGGGGCGATTTGGGGGCGGCAGCGGGTGCAGTTTCGCTGGGTAGCCCCCCGCGAACCTCCCATTCCCCGACACGCTCGCTGGTCCCCGTCCATGCTCGCGGCGATAGCGGCTCGCCTCACGGCCTGGCTGTCTATCCTCCCGAGCCCGAAGCAGATGAGCTCGCCACTGCATCGGAGAGTGTGATGTCTGATGCCGAGGACTCCCCTGGACTGCCGCCTTCGGGCCAGCAGGCCCAGGCTGAGGCTGACGCTCAGATGTCTGACATGCTTTCCCGGGCCACCATGAGCGTGGGGTTGGATTGGAACCCTCCATCCTCCCCACAGCCTTCACGGTTGGATGACTGGTTCCTGGGGGCAGCACGCCGTTCGCGGCCTCGCATCCCCCCGGTCCCGTTTTTCCCGGAGGTGCATGTCTAGGTGCCACCCGCTCCACTCTCACCACCCTCGGCGGCGGAGAGCACCACGGATACGGGGCGATTCACCAGGTCGATAGGGCAGTTGCTTACCATCTATGCCCCGGTAGCCCTACCTCCTGGCGTGGCCGCCCCGTACTCCCATCCAAGCCCTGTAGGACAACATCCTCGTGGACCTGATCCTGATGTGCTACAGGAACTGCGCTCAGTGACCGACCTCGCCCTGAGAGCGACGAAGGCCACAGCGCAGGCACTCGGACAGGCGATGGCCACCCTAGTGGTCCAGGAACGCCATCTCTGGCTCAATCTGGTCGAGATGCGTGAGGCTGACAAGAAGCGCTTCCTGGACGCACCTGTCTCCCAGATTGGCCTTTTCGGCGACACCGTCGAGGACTTCGCCCAACAGTTCTCCGCGGTGAAGAAGCAGACGGAGACCATCTCTCACATCATGCCCCGCCGCACACCTGCCGCTACAGGCCCTGCCCCGTCTGCTCGCCGAGGGCGTCCCCCTGCAGCGAAGAAACCAGCTCCTGCTCCACCCCAACCCGGGCCCAGCTCTCAGCCCCAGCGTCGAGCACCCCGCAGGCGGCGTACGCCCCCTGTCTCACGAACCCCCTCTAGGACCCAGAAGGCTCCCAAGGGTTCCTGAGACAGTCGACCCAGAGCCGAAGACGTTAGCTCCGGAGGTGGTAAGACCGCTCCGTCCCCCGGTGGAGGGCCGGGTGGAGAATCCTTTGTTTTTTCATTTGCCACACCCCCTGACGGGGGCTGTGGTACCCACATTCTCAATAAAAGAGCTATTTCCTTTGCCTCTGGGTCGCCTGGCCCGCAAATGCCATTCTCACGGCAATGTGCTTTCAGATTACGACAGTCCCGGTACACCGGACGCGGCGATCCCGCCTTCCGCCTGCCCACGACTGTCCCCCGGCCGGCCGACCGGTTCAGACGAGTCCAGAGGACGCCAATATCAGACCTCCTCCTCAGTCACGAACCCGCCCCCTGCCGGGCGCGCGGAGCAAGGTAAGTGCTTTGAGTCTATTCTCAGCACCTCAGCCTCAGGCCGCAACGAAGCCGCCCGACGCTGCATTACCTGTTCCGCCCCGCTGCGAGGCCCCGCCGGGTACGTCCAAAATACTCGTCCCTTTGGTGCCCCTAGCGCAGAGCTGGGAAGCCTGGCTTTCGCTTCCCAACGCATCACGCTGGCTGCACTGGACCATTCGACTCGGTTGCGCAATTCAGTTTGCCCGGCTCCCGCCCCCCTTCAGGGGCGTCCGCTTTTCCGCAGTACACGGCGAGCATGCCAGTTCCCTGTGCACGGAAATCGCGACCCTCTTAGCCAAGGGCGCGGTAGAGCCCGTCCCTCCAACCGTAATGAGGAAGGGTTTCTACAGCCCTTACTTCATTGTACCCAAGAAAGGTGGCAGCTTACGACCAATCCTGGACCTGCGAGTTTTCAATCGGGCCTTGTTAAAACTCCCGTTCAAAATGCTCACGCAGAGAAATATTCTGGCTGGTGTTCAGCATCTAGATTGGTTCGCAGCGGTAGACCTGAATGACGTGTACTTCCACGTCTCAATTCTGCCACAACACCGACCCTTCTTACGGTTCGCATTCGACGGCCAGGCGTTTCAGTACAAAGTCCTCCCCTTCGGCCTGTCTCTGTCCCCTCGCGTCTTCACGAAGGTCGCAGAGGCGGCCCTTGCCCCGCTACGAGTAGCCGGCATCTGCATTCTCAACTACCTCGATGACTGGCTCATCCTAGCACACTCTCGAGAGTTACTATGCACACACAGAGACCAGGTGCTCCGGCACCTCAGCCGCTTGGGGCTTCAGGTCAACTGGGAAAAGAGCAAGCTCACTCCGGTTCAGAGCATCTCTTTTCTCGGGTTGGAGTTAGACTCAGTCTCAATGACAGCACGTCTCACGAGCGAGCGTGCTCAGTCGGTGCTGGACTGCCTCGCTTCCTTCAAGCCAGGCACAGTGGTCCCTCTGAAACTTTTCCAGAGGCTCCTGGGGCATATGGTGTCCTCCGCGGCGGTCGCGCCGCTGGGGTTGATGCATATGAGACCACTGCAGCACTGGCTCCAGACTCGAGTCCCGAGACAAGCATGGCACCACGGCACGCAGCAGGTAAGGATCACCCCCGCCTGCCTCAAAACACTCCGACCCTGGACAGACCTCTGCTTTTTAGGATTGCCCCTGCAGCAGGTGTCCCGACGCATTCTGGTCAAAACCGACGCCTCCCGGTCCGGTTGTAAAGGGGCCCCGCTGCGTTGGCACATCAACTGCCTGGAGTTGCTGACCGTCCTTCTTGCTCTCAGGAAGTTCCTCCCGTTAGTTCGGGACAAACACGTCCTCGTGAGATCAGACAGCACCACAGTGGTGGCGTACATAAATCACCAAGGCGGCGTACGCTCCCGCCACGTCACAACTTGCCCACCGTCTCCTCCTATGGAGCCAGCAGCGACTCAATTTGCTGCGTGCCACTCACATCCCCGGCAAGCTCAACGTCGTAGCGGACACGCTATCACGACAACGCCTGCCCGGCGGGGAGTGGAGGCTTCACCCACAGTTGGTCCAGCTGATTTGGGAACAAATTGGCAAGGCCCAGGTAGACCTGTTTGCCTCCCAGGAAACCTCCCACTGCCGCTCTGGTACGCCCTAACAGAGGCTCCCCTCGGGACAGACGTGCTGGCACACAGCTGGCCCTCGGGGCTGCGCAAGTACGCATTTCCCCCAGTGAGCCTTCTTGCACCGGTGCTGTGCAAGGTCAGGGAGGACGAGGAGCAAGTCACGTTAGTGGCCCCCTACTGGCCCACTCAGACTTGGTTCTCGGAACTCAGACTTCTCGCGACAGCTCCTCCCTGGCAAATTCCCCTGAGAATGGACCTCCTCTCTCAGGGACGGGGCACACTCTGGCACCCGCGCCCAGACCTCTGGAACCTCCATGTCTGGTCCCTGGACGGGATGCGGAAGAGCTAGCCGGCTTACCGGCGACCGTTGTGAATACAATCAACCAAGCCAGAGCCCCCTCTACCAGGCACCTTTACGCCCTAAAGTGGCGCTTGTTCGCAGATTGGTGTTCTTCACAAACTGAAGACCCGCAGAGATGCGCGATCAAGTCAGTGCTCCTGTTCCTACAGGAGAGGCTGGACAGGAGGCTGTCCCCGTCCACCCTCAAGGTGTATGTTGCCGCCATTGCCGCCCACCACGATCCTGTAGACGGCAAGTCTTTGGGTAAGCACGACCTGATCCTCAGGTTCCTGAGAGGCATTCAGAGGTTGAATCCCTCCCGGCCAGGCCTAGTTCCCTCCTGGGATCTCTCGGTAGTCTTGGCAGGACTCCAGAGACCTCCCGTCGAGCCGCTTGAATCAATTGGACTCAGGGCCCTCTCTCTTAAGACGGCCCTGCTGATCGCGCTCGCCTCTATCAAGAGGGTCAGGGACCTGCAAGCGTTCTCTGTCAGCGACACTTGCCTGGAGTTCGGTCCGGCAGATACGTCTGTGATCCTAAGACCGCGACCGGGCTATGTGCCCAATGTAGTGAACCTGCAAGCGCTGCCCCGGGAGGAGGCAGACACAGCCATTTCGTTGCTATGTCCAGTGCGCGCCCTGCACATTTACCTGGACCGCACACAGAGCACCAGACGCTCTGAGCAGCTCTTTGTCTGCTTTGGGGGATGGCTGAAAGGGAATGCCGTCTCCAAACAGAGGCTCGCCCACTGGGTTGTCGACGCCATCACACTGGCTTATCACACCCAGGCCGTGTCCCTACCCTTGCGGGTCCGAGCTCACTCAACAAGGGGTGTTACGTCCTCGTGGGCACTGGCCAAGGGCACCTCCCTAGCAGACATCTGTAGAGCCGCGGGTTGGGCAACACCCAACACCTTCGCAAGGTTTTACAACCTCCGCGTTGAGTCGGTTGCGTCTCGTGTTTTGTCAGGTCCGAGCCCGTAGAACTCGGTAGCACATAGACCGACCGGCCGGGTGGATCGCTTGCGCCCAGCGCACTTTTCCTGACGTCAAGGTAAAGTAGTGCACCTTCTTCCCAGGGCGCCCCACTCCGAGTCGGCACCCTGGTCGATTCCTCCCCAGCCCTCCGGGTCCGCGGTTCAGCGGAGGAACTTGCCGACCCAAGCCACTGCGGGTACCCTGATGGCTACCCTGTACTGGTATAGGTGCTCCACAGGTAAGGCCTCCTGCTCGGACTCCCCCTGTGTGTAATTCCACGGTTCTGTCCCCTTACGAGCGGACCCCCGTGTCTCCCTTAGGCAGTTACAGCTGCCCCGGTCGCCGTGCTGTAGCAACTCCCCCCTTTTGAGGCTGGATCTACCACCACACCATACTTTCCACACGAGCCCTAAGACGGCCGTGTGACGTGTCTACCACTTTTCCTCCCCAAGAAAAAGGGCAGGTGTGGTCTCCGCAGGGTCTGGGTAAGACCCCCTTCCCTATATGCGTGTAAGGGCCCCGGCTTCTTCGACACAACGTGGAGAGAGCGACAGAAGGGGAACGTTTGGTTACATATGTAAGTGTCTTTCCTCCGCCATGTCGCTGAACCGAGCCACTGTTGTGGCCGGACCATTTCCGGCTCCTCAGAAAAATCCTGAATGAACTCCCGTATATGCGCCGCTTTAATACCCGTATGTCCGGGGGCGGGACATGCAAATACCGGCTGCCAACTCTCATTGGCCTTTTTTCATAGATCAGAGGTGGATATCGGCGCTCAAGAGAGACCCCTAGTGTCGCTTCTCAGACACAACGTGTCGTTCCCTCCCTCGGGGAACGGAGGTTACATACGTAACCAAACGTTTACATACACTTAGGTTGAAGCACTCCACAGATTTCATATTGGCAAACTATAGTTTTGGCAAGTTGTTTGAGACATCTACTTTGTGCATGACACATATAATTTTTCCAACAATTGTTTACAGACAGATTGTTTCACTTTTAATTGACTATCATATTTCCAGTGGGTCAGAAGTTTGCATACACTAAGTTAACTGAGCCTTTAAGCAGCTTGGAAAATTCCAGAAAATTATGTCAAACTTTTAGCCAATTAGCCAATTAGCTTCTGGTAGGAGGTGTACTGAATTGGAGGTGTACCTGTGGATGTATTTTTGGATGTACACAGGCTCAGTGCCTCATTGCTTGACATCATAGGAAAATCAAAAGAAATCAGTCAAGAGTCAAAATTGTGGACCTCCACATATCTGGTTCATCTTTGGGAGCAAAATGCCTGAAGGTACCACGTTCATTTGTACAATCAATAGTACGCAAGTATAATCACCATGGCCACAGCCATCATACCACTCAGAAAGGAGACGCATTCTGTCTCCTAGAGATGAATGAAGTTTGAAGTTTTTAGACAGGTAAACAGGTAGACAAGTATCTATATCCACAGTAAAAAAAAATCCTATATCGACATAACCTGAAAGGTTGCTCAGAAAGGATGTATATATACACTATATATATATTTAACGGGGTTTACATAGTTGAACAGAGAATGTTGGAAATTCCGATCACACTATTGTCATGCTAACATGTGTAATGTGTAATGTAAAAGTCTTTTAGCTATACTTACAAGTGTGATTTAAAACGTTTATTTTTTTACATGATTAAACATGATTTTAATATTCTGGTGCTGAACATTGTCCAACAGACTTCCATTGTAATGTCATTATATAATTTTTTAACATTATATTTTTCATACATTTATTTCACAAATGCTGTCGATAAATTAGTTAAACAATTTACCATTTCTCTGACACATGAGTGTCTTCCTGAGTATACTTTTAAGTCTCATACTGTGGGAAGCAATGTTTACATCAGTCCCTTATGACATAACTTTAGTCCACCAATGAGCTTAAGTCCTTTACGTTGCAATGGAAAAAAAACATTTGTGATTACTCATTGGCCATTCAAAGAATCACTTGACACCATCACTGTTCACTCCCGTGGCTACTTCTGCAAGGACTCGTTGTGTGCATACTGACCTGCCCATTTTCTACCACCCATCCATTAATGCCCTTTGCACGAACCCAGTCTTTCCCCATGTAGCCTTTAACGTCCCCTACTGAGCACCTCTCATTTGCATCCAGCGCTAACATCCTGCTAAACATCTCCATACACACAGGTGTGAACCTTTTCCATTGAGATGGCACAGAGAACTTCATTGGTTCCAGCCGCCAGTGTGCAAACTCCTCATAGAAATCATCAATTTCATTGCAACGTTCCCAAGGGAAGAAGCCTGTGAGGATGCAGAAAAGTAAAACAGCAAAAGCCCAGGTGTCTAGACTGGGCTCCACACTTAATGGAGGAGCTTTCACCTCCTTCTGGCCTTCCTCCAAGACTATGGCGCACAACTCTGGAGCCATGTATGGAAGCGTGCCTGATATGAAGCAGATAAGGGTTCCCCGTCTCTGGGTAAGGCCGAAATCAGCTAGTTTGACCCTCTGGCAATCTTTGTCCAGTAGCAGTATGTTTTCAGGTTTTATGTCGCGGTGGACCAGCCCATGCTGGTGGATGAACTCTAAAGCACTGGAGATTTGAATGGCGCAGCGTTTCACTGCACATTCTGGGATGCCCACCTTGAGAAAAAGACAAAAAAGCTGTGTCGATAAACCCTATAAAAGTAAGTTGTTAATTTAGAAGGACATTCAAATGTTGGACCTAAAGATTGTGTTCACAATGCATCTGATATTGATTGCATTTGAAAAAGTTAAGAACTTTTTTTTTAAATCGGAATCTGATTGGCTGGCTTTACGTAATATCTAGAATTCAGGATTCACAGGTTTACAAGTTTTGTTGCCAGGCTACAATGAACACTTCCAGGGAAGAACTAGTAGCTGGACTTGCAAAAGTTTGTGAGGTTTATGGCATCAAATCATGGAAAAATAGTCAAATGTTGTGTAGTGAGTAAAAAAGACATCCCCAAGCAAACCTGTAATTTCCACTTTGCTCTCAGAGTAAGTAAAAAGCAAAAATTGTGGTTTATCAGATGGTCCAATCCTGTCTATGTTGGCAGTTATTGGACCAAATTTCATGACTGTAGTCAACAGACTGGCTGTGTGATATCAGTACAAAGGTATCAGGTAATATTTGTCTGCTATGTCATGCAATGCTCTAAAATGAAAAAATGATGAACAAACTAACAAAGACCAATATTTCAAAACTTGTATTAATCTTGGTTAATCTGAATTAATCAAAATATAATTGTCCACTGTGAGTTTGTGTTTGTTCATGGTGCATTAACTAATGCTAATGTAAATCACTTTAAATTTTAATGTAGGAAATGTACAGTGCAGCCACAGGGGCGGTTCGGGTAGTTCGAAAAACTGTAAAATACATTTTCACATTCGGAATGTTCTTATAACTTCCCAGAGGACAGACAGACATACTACAGGTGATATTATTACAGTATGATCAAGTATATAAGTACAGTAATCAATTATTTTAGAAAAATATTCACTCAAATTCACCAAAATTATGTTTTCACATTTTAAAGGATGTGATAACTTTGCAGAGGATATATGAACTTACTACAGGTAAAATTATTACAGTATAATCAATTAAATAATTACAGTAATCAATTATTTTAGAAATAATCACTAAAATACACCAAAATTATATTTTCTCATTTTAAAGGCTGTATTTTTATTTATTTACTTATTTTTTTAATTTTAGTGATTAAGTAGTAAGTCCTTCTATCCTCTCAAACTGATATACTTGATCATACTGTAATAATATCACCTGTAATATGTCTGTCTGTCCTCTGGGAAGTTATGAGAACATTCTGAATGTGAAAATGTATTTTACAGTTTTTTTTCCCATGTATAACTTGCATGTGAATTGAATGAATGAGTGAACATCTGTGTTTTAGCGTAGTGAGTGGAGTTTTCAGACGGTCCCTTACATCTGCGAAACCGAATGTCGATTGTCAAACTTTAACGTGCTAAATCAGTGAGGCCACGACATCCAGCTGGATGGTGAGTATGGCGCGAAAAGAGCAGGAGAGGCGGAAGAGAAAGCAGGCAGCAGCGTCATTGTCACAGAATATTGAACAAAAAGACTGCCAAGCAGGGTACGGTTATTTTCTTGGTAAGCAATTTGACAACATTGTAGTAAATATTATCAATCCATCAAAAAGCGTGCTTGTTAAGATACCAGCAGACAAGTTAATCCAGCACAAGTAGTGCAAAAAAAGTCACCAAAATTAAGTATTTTTACTTCATAATTAAATACAAAATGAGGGGGAAAACTGCAAAAAGGTCCACTTTTTGAAAGAAAAAAAAAAAGAAAAGAAGAACCCTCCTTCCAATAGGCTGGCTACAGGCCTGGTATTAGTATCAAAATTGTCTCATGACAACATGTAACCGGTCCTGCTCAATCCACTCTGAGCGGGTTCCCAACCATCGTCAGCCGGCATGGGAGGCAAGCGCACCATAGACTGTAAAAAAAGATGGACGACGCCCCTTCGCTCTTTTCCATTGGTGAGAACTGAAGCCACCAGTGTCCCGATATGGCGCTGACATCTTGGGACTTGAGTCTGCGCAGTTGCGATTTCGGGACCAGACCTGCGCAGTAGTGAGCAGGAAGTAAAGCCACGAAATCAAGGCCCCGCCCTTACTCTCGCTGAATCAATCGCAAGCACACGCCCCTGCACTTTTGACGGTGTGAAATTATTAATTACAGAAATTTAGATATTAAATTTAAAGCTCCAATCTCCTCAGTCCTCCGAAGATCCCGAAAAAAAGTCTTCAGTGACTACTTCGCTCAGAGAACCTGTCAATCACAGCTGTCAATCATGATGTCACAGCACCGTTTTTATAGCATCAAATAACTAACTAAAAACAACCTTTTTTGAAAATAAACACTTGAAATTACATCAACGTGATAGAAACTACAATAAATGACAGAAACTATCTTTGGAAAAAGATATGTGAAGTGTAATTTAATTGTTTAGTTGGTCTCACATCCCGTTGAATAACATGGGGAGGCGGGGTTTATGACCTATACTAGGACCAGTCACCGGGGGGCGATCGAGACGTTTTGGCTTCACTTTTGAGGGCTTGTGCGGCACACTTGAAGCGCACTAATAATGAGGCTAAAGGCCTGTAGAGTCTGACACTAGTGCGCCTCTTGAGGCAAGGGGTGTGAAGTTTAAACACACCACACAGCTGTAAAGTATCAACTGGCTCCCGTTACAAACGCATTTACAAGGTGGAGAAATCGACTTGACTTGAACAATAAGGTTTGAATTTTATTCCCATAGTGACCAACCAGTCAACAAACAGAATTTAAAATTCTTACAATGTAGGCATAAACTTTTTGCTTGCCAACTATTTATTTTAAGAAAGGAAATGTCTGAAAGAATTTGGTTACTTCATTCAGATATCCTTATGCATTTCAAATGACTGATGTCTGTCATTAACTTGTAATATGCTTCCCTCGCCTCAAACCCCAAAGTTTCCTTTCTTCCGAGGTACAGGAGTTATTTTCATACTAAAATCATGGTTAGGGTTAGGTTTAGGGTTTGGGTAAGGGTTAGAATTTCTGGTTTGGATTTGTTTTGGGTTAGGGTTTAAACTTGGGGAGAATCGTAATAAAATTATTAGTTGGTTTGTTTATTATTCTCTATGGGAGTAATAGTCACGTTCTAGTATACGAGCCATTTTCTACTAATAATTACGACTTTAAGTTGTTGACTTGCTTTGAAACAAGGTTGATTTAGTATTCTCAACAACAACAACAAAAAAAAAAAAAAAAAAATATATATATATATATATATATATATATATATATTTTTAATAAAAATATAAAAATATATATATAAAAATATATATATATTTTTTTATTGTAAATTTTAATTAATAAGAATAAATGATTCAAGAAAGATCCAGCAGTTTTACTGACAGTTTTCTTCTGTGGTTTTTCTGAAGATTATATCGCGCCATGATAAATTAACCTATAATGTTCCATGAGTTTAGGTAACCCTGCTGCGTTATTGCCCTCTTAAATCTCTCCAGGCTTCAGTGCACCCAGCTTAAGGTTTCACAAGTTTTGCTGAAGTAACGAAGAGACGTGTCTGCTGACAGAGAAAACCAGCTGCTGTGCTCTTTTACTCGCGTATTACACCCTCCAACATTTCCTAGGAGGACATGTGAACATTACCCAAATATGTCAAGCATATAGTCTGCTTCTTATTCAGTCTGAAAAGCATGTGAACATGCCTAGCCTGTAAACGGGCTGTAGTACATACCAGGGTGGACTTGGAGTGACTTTAAGGATTCGGTGCCCATGGTTTATTGGTCAAGTTGGTCAAGTTGGTCAAGTTGCCGTGCCTGTGTATAACTACACTGTCAGAATGAGTCTTTAATCACATAAATAATGCTAAAACAATCAGGGATTAAAAACGTTTTTCATTTCGGTTTGTTCAGAAGTTCTGCAGACTCCTTTCCAAAAGGTTACCGGCTAGAACAAAATAATATAATGGTTAATAATGTTATTTTGTGCTAATGGGTGGGTGAAATACCAATTGTAGTGTTTCCAGATCTCACAAGAGAAACAAGCAACCTGGTCTGGAAAAACAAGCCCAAAATTAGCCACTTGCCACACCAAAATAAGCAAAAATAAGCAATAACTGTTTTTCCAGTTGGTAGATTTATCGGCATTAAAATCATAAAAAGCAGTTATGTATAATTTCATTTACAGATCTGCTTCTAAGTCAAAACCCAGCAGCATCAATTCTGCATTAATGCAACATATCTAACAGTAATTCAGTGAAGGCTTGGAAACAACTGAGAAAAGTACTTTTTACCTCTAATAATGTTTTCCTTGTATATGGATTAGCCATGCATGTATACTGTTGTATTTATACTGTACATCGTTGTTAATAAGGACATTTACAATGGACATTCAGGCAATGTGTAATGCAGCCGTTTCCTTCAGGATCCAAGCACGTTGAATTTTTACGGGGCAACAGGAAGTCATTTAGTTCCAAAAATGTACAGTGATAAACCCTTTGGCCTTTAGTTTCATGAAAAACTATTGAAGCACAATTAACCGGTTACCAGTTTTTCGAACAAAGTAATATATATATATATATATATATATATATATATATATATATATATATATATATATATATATATATACTATTTGCTAGCTGAAGATATGAAGTCATATTTATTCTGCTGCCAAGTATTGAGGCTGTTTGGCTTTATCTTTTCATGTTAATTGATATTCATGTTGCTTACAATGAAAGTGGTGAGATATAATAATTACTCTGAAAAATGTTTGATGTGGATGATCAAATAGTTCAAGAGCCTGGTGTTGGGCAAGTGAATCAAAGGACTGAGCTTATGATGATTGAGTACCAACCCGCGGCTGAATGATGGCAAAAAGGTCCCGTCCCACGACAAGCTCCTGGGCGAATCCGTAGTGCTCTTTTGACTGGAAGGCAATTCCGAACAGTCCCACGATGCAGGGGTGACACGACAGATGCAGGGAGATGCAGTACTCTCGCAGGAAGCCTTTCAGTTTGGTTGAGGATTTTGGCAACACTTTAAGAGCCATTGGTGTCCCTGCAACACAATAAGCAACGAAAAAGAAATATGATCGTTCTACTTTAGTGCTTTTGGATTAGTGCAGGTTTAGATAAACATCTCTAGAGATGCATAAAATGACGTAAAGTCATAACTTTTTAGTGGAAAGCATTCTTGTCTTGATGATATCATGGGAATATGGGCTGTTTGTGGGAGTACAAGGAAGGGAGGGAGTATCTGATTTACAGTGCATATCAGAACAGATCTCAATTATAATGGAATTTTTTTTCCATGGTACTTTGATATATGCCAAGGTACTGAATGATTCCCATATTCATTACACACCACTGTATTCACATGATAATTCAATGTGCATGAAATAAATTATGGTATTACCATGGTACCATATCCAAAACAAAGCACAACAAAAAAAAAAAACACATGGAAATACCATATTACTTTTAGGTAGTTTTTCTTTTTTTAATGGTGTTAAATGGTGAGTTTATGGATTTCTCCAACTTTTTCATTTGAATAATGAAATAAAAATAAAAAATGTCCCTACACTATAGAAATGAGCTCAGTAAAAAAAAACTGTGCAACATAAATCTAAATCAAAACATGACCATGTTATAAGTGTCAGGTCTGTATATTGTCCCTTTTACAGTGTATTGTTTCAAAAATAGCAAAACAGCAAGAACCCTACTTGCTTTTAAAAAGCAAAACGAGTGACTTCTTAATGCTAAAACTGCTTAAGTGTCCCTTGCATAAATGTTCTGGGTGACGTACCCTTGCAGCGGTGGGTGACCAGCAGAACTCGGCCATATTTGCCTCGGCCAATCTCTTTAATGATGTTAAAATGTTCTTTAATCTCTAGCTGACATAAACTCTGAGATGTCAACTTCATCAGCTCGTCTATCAGACTGCTGCCCTCCTCGATTGAGCCCAGCTCAATCATTGTACCATCTGTCCTATTGGAAACAAAGAAAAATCTGTAACACTTTAAAATTATGTTGTATTTGTTAACAACATTAGTTAACATTAACAAACAATGAACAATACTTTTACCACAGTTAGCAATCTTGGTTAATTCAAATTTTAACATATACTAAAAAAAATTTTTTTTATTAAAATTGGCATGCAGTAACATTAGTTAATGCAGCATGAACTAACAATGCCCACGAAAACATTTTCATTTGTATTCATTCAGATTTACTAAGATTCATAAATACTTTAAATGATTATTGTTCATCATGATACCTAATGCATTTACTAATGTTAACAAATTGAGCCTTATTGTAAAGTGTTACAGAAAAATCAAAGAATATTCAACACTTTCTGATTTATCATCCTTTTAGGACTGTGTGAACGTTTACAGGAGTTGAATATTCACAATAAAATTATTCTCCATACAAAATAGCAGTAATATAAACTTTCAAATTTACCAGGTACTAATTTAGTTTTGTCAAGCCACTTTTGAATACATTTATAATTCTAATCCTAATAATAATAATACCAAAAATACAATAAACAACAACAAAAATCCTTTGTTCCATTGGCAGTCATTTTTAAATAGAGGTATCCGTGCTGTTTTGGAGTTATTTTGTCATTTTAAAGTGGTCTTGTCTAGCCTTATTTACAGTATATGTATAATGTTTACATTTGTCTGTTTATGCTTAATACGCATGTACATGTTTGTTGTTTTGTATGCCAGTGCCAAAGGCAAATTTCCATTCTCTGGCAAACTGAACGGATAATGAAGTGTAAACTACACTAATATTTATACTTTGTGTTATTATGTGTAATATGAGCAACATGGACCTTCTAATGTAAAACTAATGTACAACTTAAAATTCCGCAGCATTCTTTAACCATTTGTGGGAAGTGGCATTTTACTGTAAGAGTATCATATATATATATATATATATATATATATATATATATATATATATATATATTTTTTATGACAAAATAGTTATTAGTATTTAATAGTAAACGGTTATGATTATATTTTGAGTGTTTGAAAGTCTTGTATGTTACATTACAGTGCCTGAGTGTTGCTGTGAACCACAGCCTGTTTGTGCGTGTCCACTTGTAAAATCCCACCACACTGTATCTGTTTGTCCACTTCAATCATCACAGTACAATCAACACATTCCCACTGATATTCTAAACACTTACTACATGCATTCCTGCTCATACCAAGCATGCTGTGCTTTCTGTATTCTGTATTCTGATACTCTGTGTGCATACAAAACATGTAGAAAACATAATACAGATTGTACTGTGTGGCTATTAGTCTTTCTTTCTAAACCACAAGTTGCACTGCATCCCTGGTCTTTCATTAAAACATATTATTTTCTGCTCGTTTTCATCAAGAAAACCACGTGTTAATCCAATTATTTATTTTGTGATGTTTCACTTAATGCCTTAGGTGTTCAAATTTAAATGTACAAAAAAATATTTTTTTTTTTATTTAAAAATAACATTTTGAGCAATCCCAAAAGATCTTCTGGAGAAAACCTTTAGAAAAGTCAGATACAATTCAACGTTCCAAACTAATTTGTACTGAAGCCCAACAAAACCTTCCACTAATATCACAATTGATATTATAATATTACTATACATGCACAATAATGCACAGGATTCAACTTTATCTACAGTGTACATCTGCCATTGTTAGCTGTGCAGTAAGGTCTCTCGCTCTCTCTCACCTCTATGCAGCTGAGCAAAGGACCAGGGCGCACAACCAAACAGCAATTGCACCAGTGCCGCAGCCGGAGTCAATGCAGAGTGCTTGTTGTGAGGACTCCTGTTCAGTGAAGAGTTTTGAGTGGAGCGTTCCTCTGAAGCTTTATATGGAAGAAGCACCCACTCTGGGAAGAGTTACACTTCTCTGGTGCTGACTCCACCTGTAGCCACATAAGTAAACACATACACTCCATTCATACACTATGTTCACACATGTTAGCTTACATATATCACACACATGTTCACCCTATATAACACATAAACACATACAGGACCTGTACATGCTAAGGCTGAGAGATTGTTATATACTGTAACATACAGTACGTAGATCACCACATACAGTATGTTTGCACATTCATACAAAACGTTTTCTGTAGTTTTTGCATGCAAACATCAAAAGGTTTATATGTTAGGTAGCAAGAACAGGCTCAATAGAGGTAGAGTTATTTATTGATTTGGCATTTAAAGCAGAACTTTTTGTGTTAGGGTCACACATGGGGTTGTATGTACCATCTCTGTACAAAGAACAGTTCATCCGTCTGATCAAAGTTAGACAGCATACTCTCTCTCCTGCATCAGATTCTATTCTTATCCCCCGCAGCACTTTCATAAAAGAGTCACTGTATTATTTAAAAAACAGCCATAGGTGAATTATGGACTGGGCCTCAAGACATCAGCCAGGAAGTTAAAGCTCAGTTGCAAATGGATCTTCCAAATGGAAAATGACCCTAAGCATACCTCCAAAATTGTGGCAAAATGGCTTAAAGATGACAAAGTCCAGGTATTGGAGTGACCATCACAAAGCCCTGACCACATTCCGATAGAAGATTTGTGGGCAGAACTGAAAAAGCATGTGTGAGCAAGGAGGCCTATAAACCTGACATTTACATCAGTTCTGTCTGGAGGAATGGGCCAAAATGTCAGCATCTTATTGTGAGAAGCTTGTGGAAGGCTACCCAAAACATTTGATTCAAGTTAAACAATTTAATGGCAATGTTACCAAATACTAACAAATGTAAATGTCTGACCCACTGGGAATGTGATGAAAGAAATAAAAGCTGAAATAAATCGTTCTCTCTACTATTACTCTGACATTTCACATTCTTAAAATAAAGTAGTGATCCTAACTGACCAAAGACAGGGAATATTTTCTAAGATTAACTGTCAGGAATTGTGAAAAACTGAGTTTAAATGTATTTGGCTAAGATGTGTGTAAACTTCTGATTTCAACTGTACAACAAACGTTAAAATGGTACTGTCTCTTTAAGAACAGTGTCTCTTTAGCGAACGTTGATTTGTTTCATTACCACATCTGTGCTGTGTGTTTGATTTTATCGGACTGTACATAACAGAACAGGTATTAAAAGAGATTTAAACCAATGAAAATAGATTGCTTAGGTCTCAACTTTAGAAGATATTTGGACCAGGGGCCCCAAAAGAAAATTGGCACCGGGGGCCTTGCTAGTCATAATCCGCACCTGAAAACAGATTGAAACAAGTTTAATAGGTTTAAAGTTAGTCAATAGAGCTTCAAAATCAGATCATAACATGTTTTAAAAAATGACTAATGTAATCACACTTTAATAAGCAATCAAATTATTTGACTGTTTATGATTAAGTATTATAATCAGTATTCAATCTAAATAATTTGCTCAATATTTCACTACATTAACTGCATTTATGACATCCTTCTGCAATTTCACAAATGTGAATCATAAAATTATCAGTTAGTAGACAAATGTATATTGGTTAAAGTTATTTGTTTAATTACATTTTTGATATTGTTGGCTTTAACTGTTTATAAATAAAATATTGCCTTGCACAAGAAGTTAAAGAGATCTTATTGTTAAGTTTATATAAAATATTTGTACACACACACACACACACACACACACACACACACACACACACACACACACACACACACACACACACACACACACACACATATATATATATACAGGGTTGGGAGGGTTACGTTTGAAATGTATTCCACTACAGATTACAGAATACATGATGTAAAATTTGTAACGTATTTCGTTAGATTACTCAAGGTCAGTAATGTAATCTAAATACTTTGGATTACTTCTTCAGCATTGGTAGATTTTTTTCACTTGTGTTGACTATAAAAACTCTTCCAGAACAGTAAGACAAAATACACGTTAAAAGTACAGTCTATGAAAAACAGAAATATATTATGCAGTGTTGTTTCTAAAACTAGATAAATCAAATTGATCTTGTTTTAAGGATTTTTAGATATTTTTACATGAAAAAAATACAAAAATTATTATGAAGAATATGATTTTTGCCCAAATATCAAAGGTCTTACTAGAAAAAAGAAATTATGATCCAATGTGAATTTTCTTGATAAACAAATATGATCGTGCCTGGTAACGTGAGCATGTAAAATGGCTAGAAAAAGCATTTTAGCTTAGCATAAATCTGACAATTTACACAAGGTTTATGTCTATTTCTTCTGCTCCAAACTTACTTCAAACTTACAGCTTAAGTAGTTGTTGGGGAAGCAACTTTGAAACTGCAGCCTAATGTACTTAGGCCTATCGAAACAGGTCAATTTACACCAAAAAGTGACAACTTTGTCAAACTCAAAATAAAAACTGAACTGCAGGATTAGAGTAATTATTTTGTTAACATATTATAGTTAGTCTAACATTATACCTATGTATGTTATATAGTGACAAAAAATACCAGGACATAAAATGTATCAGGTAATTGTTTTTTAACGGTTCATTTAAATTAACCTCCCAAACTAATTGGTTCACTAGATTGAATCCGACTGCGTCACGAAGAGTCGACGATATAGGTGAGTGTGTTTTGATTAACACCTCAGTTTGCTTGAGTGTAAAGCTGTGCATGCAATATAACGATTACTGAAAAGCTACTAATTACTTTAGAAAATAGCTGAGCTACTGTCACACAATTAAAATTTGTGTTTTGTAGCGTTGCAAGTTTTAGTAAGACTAGTTACTCCACAACACTGCTGTCATCAGTAATGAAATAAAAATGTGCTAAATAGTTTACTGTATTACTGAATATCCCTCTGCAAGGTGTCTTAAGACAGTGTGTAATTTAATGGTGGATTCAAGTTTACGAACAGGAAGGTCATCAGCCCTTATTAATCAGTCATATTAGCATCCTGTTTGACATTGAGTTGTGTCATAATTTAGACCTTTTAAGCAGAGGGACAGTTGTGGGCACCAGCGTGACATATCCCGTGAGATCATTGGGAATGGAATTACAGATCAGTGTGGACAGACTGTCAGTCAAACTTGCTGCTAAGGCTGAAACATTATTTCCAAATATGCTTCACATGCAACTGCATGCAACGTGCTACTTGTCATTGATCACCAGTGGTCTAGAATGGAGTTACAAATTAATAGGCAAAAACAAAATAATGGTTTGAATGAGATAATCTTACTTACAGTTTTCATTATTGTGCTAATGATAAAAAATAAAATGTTTAAATGTAATTTCATTAGATAAAAAAAATATCAAACCAAGTAGCATTTGTTTTAAAGGGGCCATGACATGCCTTTTTTAATTATTTTAAAATGTTCCTTGAATTTCACTTATAATATTAGTAAATATTTCTTTGCACAAAAAACAAACAAACAATCATATATTTGTAAAAAAAGATCATTTTCCACACTCATTCTGTCCCTCTGTCAGAAATGTTCAGTTTTGGTGCTGCTTCTCCTTTAAGACTTGACAGTAAATGCCCACTGTTAGGATTTGCTCTCTGCTCTCGACTGACCTGTTCTCTCTCTCTTTGCCATCTCACTACTCACCACTACTGGAAGGGACTACAGAAGTGAGAAGGTAAAGTAGGAGTTGATGTGTTGTTTTGGAGGCGATCAGATGTAAATATCTATCACAATGTGACATCACAATGTGGAGGATGTAGAGAACGAGTCGATTTGTCAGCTTGGTTTCAATTTATTTATTTTTATATTTATTTATTTGTTTTGCACTGAGGAGGAAGTTTTGAGTTCTAAAAATCACAATATTCCTTTGTAATAAAATTACCTCTCATATATCAAAAGTTCAAGAAAATGTTGATAGCACAAGCACACTTATCAACCAAAACATTTTATGGAAAAAACTGTGATAGGTTGTAAAATATAAATGGAAAAAATGTTTGCAAGCTTTCTGTATGTCTTGATGTTGTGACTTAAGTGTCCAAATACTTTTCGGGGCAATTATATATTATCTTGTAATCCAAGATATTATAAATTTTTTCATTCAAATCTATCTGCAAGAAGTCAACGCTACTGGAATAAGACCATTATCTTCCTTAAAATCCAGTGAATTTTTATCAGTTGATTGTTACGCACTCAAACTAAATATTTCTGCCTATTTTTACGAATTTGCATTTCAATTTAACAACACATTTTCATCAAATGTAGTTGTGTAATGTTTATTAAAATGAAAAAATTAAGAAAAAGTTTTTATTCGATTTTTATTTGATTTCATTAAAGATTACAGATGAAATGCACAAATAAAAAAATTTGCATAGCCTAAAATGAAAGAACTCACAAACCAGAACATTCTATCCAATGCACAACAGACATAATATAATGAGGTGCAAGTGTAAATTCTTTCAGTGTGTGACCAAGTAAGTGTGACTTCTGGCCTGGGGTCTGCATATTGGAGCAGATTAGGACACGGAAAGTAAAGGGGATATTTTAGCAGAGATGGGTTTTGATCCTGAGAGGATATAGAAGGTGCAGACAGCATTTTGAGATATGGTTTCAGTTGCAGATGCCAGACGCATGTCTGTGTGTGCCAGTGCGTGTCTATCCGTCTGTCCTCTCTGGTGATGAATTAGTAGGCAGGAGGTCTCGTAGAGCCCTTTTTTTTTTTTTTAGAAACGATGGTTTCAATAGATGCTATTCTTATAAGCTAATTACTGTCCCTGAAAAGCACTCTTTGATACAGAGCTCAGGCTGGATTTTGGGTTGGACCGTAGAGCGTGTTGAAGACGGATGAATATGACACTAATGAACAAGGTGGTTTCATTACCATCACACATGCGGTAGCGGTTGAGATATGTGCCAAGTGGCCTTTCCCTCATGAACGTTTATGGTAATTCTTGCATTGTGGCAACACGCTCTTAAATATAAAGGGATTTCACTGTTTTTTTCGGAGCCCATTCTTTAGCATGAAGAAGGAGAAGAAGGGCGAATCTGCTTCAGTCGTTGTCGCTGCAATCTATTCAGAAAAATGACGATTGTTTGTAGTGATGCAAATAACTGTGGGTATTATGTACCAGTGTATATTCCCTCAATCCATGTAAACTATTTAGTATGTAACTACAATTTCATACTACAATTCCACCACAACACTGTAATTATTGTAGTTACTTTAACTATAGTAAAACCAAAGAAATATTGCCACCAAAATAAGAAACCCAAAGATATTGTGATCTAAGATCCTCAACAAGTTCCTGCACCTAAACTGAGGAAATAATTTCAAGACCTGAATCCAACATACAGTCGCAGAAACATTTACATCATGCAATCTGATCTAAGGATTTTATGTGTGAGACAGATTTTCTCCTGTGCTAAGTGTACAGAATTACAAAGCACGAGCCCCCCCCCCCCGCTGCCAAACCCAGCTGGAGAATGGCAGATATGATGTAGTGGGGTAGCAGCAGAATTAGTCAAAGTTGTAAAATGTGACAAGAATGTTTGAAACTTCCCATATCGTCCTATCTGCCTTGCATATACACACACACACACAAACACAAACAAACAGACGGCCTCTAAATCCCCCACTCTAGTTGGTAGGGAGCATGATATAAAGTGTTTTGTCAACAAACAGAGTGTCTCTGGTAGCAGAGTGTTGTCTTACATAGAGGTTTATATCAAATCTCAGAATGGTGTGATAGCACAGACAGCAGTCATCACTTCTAAAAAAAGTCAGGGAATGTCTATCTCCCTCGAGTCATTTAAACAAACAAAGAACCAGCAATGCAAGCCAAACAAAGCCGGATAATGTTCGCCCTCTGTGCCCTGCAATGCCTTCCGCAAAATTCTGTGCAGTGACATGATTGCATGATTTATATAAAGAATAAAGCACAAGCAAGGAAGCAGGTATGAATACTCAGCGATACAGATTCCAAGACACAGTGTTGAAGTGTAAATGTTGAATCAGATTTCACTCATCAACTTTCACAAATCAAAAGAATAATACTTTTATTTTGAAACTCCAGGCAAATCCAAAGGGTTCACATACTTTTTCCTACAACTATGAAATAGTTCACTGTAAAATATGGAATTATGGATCTCACCGCGGAATATAAGCGGTAATTCTGAACTCACTATTGTGACTATTTCTCTTAATTGCATTTATTTCACAATTCTTGCATGCATACTCACTCACGTCTTCATATTTTCCAGTTGCAACATTGTTTCTTGCAATAGTGACTATATATCTCAGAATTGCAAGTAAATATCTTGCAGTTGTGACTTTATATCACCATAGTCACCATACAGTACTAACGTCTTAAAGGTCAGGCCAATTCTTTTTTATTTGTATAGTGCTCTCCTCATCACACATCGTTTCAAAGAAACTTTACAGCAAATTATGCTGTAACAGAAAATTATGCTGTAAAATTTAAAGTCCTCATTGTGCAGTTTAAATGAAAAACACAAATGATAATCATGCCTTAAAAATTACTGTCTTTAGGCCCCCTGTGACCCCCTGGGAGGCAGTGGTGGCTCAGTGGTTGAGGCTCAGGGTTACTGACCAGAAGGTTGGGGGTTCAAGCCCCAGCACCACCAAGATGCCACTGTTGGGCCCTTGAGCAAGGCCCTTAACTCCAGGTTGCTCTGGGGGGATTGTCCCTGTAATAAGTGCACTGTAAGTCACTTTGGATAAAAGCGTCTGCCAAATGCATAAATGTAAATGTGACCAAGCCAAAGGCGAATGTGGGAAGGAACACAAATCTCCATAAATTGTTAGATAATGGAGAACAAAATTACATTGGAAAAAACCAGGCTCAGCTGGGGGAGCCAGTTCGCCTCTGACTATATAGCGTGAATAGAATATCAATATTAGTATTCGATGTTTAGTAAAAGTCTTGTTTTATGTAAATGTAAAAGTAGATGTTGTTGGGAAATGTCTAAAACTAAAGAATTTTGAATGAACTGTACGATTAATGATTAAAGTGTCTTGAAGTCCATTCCGAATTGGCTGCGAAAATGCATGTAGATGAAGTGTCCTTTTTATTTGGCTGATGAAGACTTTAATTGGCATTAATTTATTGACTATGCATTCCATTTTAAGAGAGTGTAATCCATCCAATGACCAAGATACAGGTAGAGATCTGCGAGGTTTGCCTCGTAGTCCGGCTGGAAGCTAGTGGCAGTTCATTTCCGGTGAAGTCCATCCTCAAGGTGCGTACACACTGCCAGCGACATCGCGCGTGACAGCAACTCCATCCCATTCATTTTCAATGAGAGCACAGCGACTTCCGGCGACACGAGCTGTCGCGACCATTGGCGACTAGATGTGGGCGTGTCCAGCGACGCGACAAAGTTGAGACAAGTTCAACTTTATTCAAATGAAGAGCGACTAACGGAAGCGACAGCCAATAGGAGAGAACACGGGAGAGCTCACGTGAGCCTGCTCTCTCTCTCTCTCTCAGCTCCTGCAGTAACGGAAAGATGGATGAAAGGCTAATTCTTGCTGTTAGAAATTTTCCAGTGCTCTATGATATGTCTCTTCCCACGTACAAGGACATTTTTAAGAAAAATACTGCGTGGAAAGGTGTATCTGAGATCGCGGGGATTTTATGGACCCAGACAGACCGGCATTTGCATTTTCGCCGCAGATAAACAGCCGCTCTGGCAAAAAGCACACCTTGTTTCTCATTCATGTTTGATATAAAGCATTTTATGTACTGATTACATTTATATTTAGTCTTATCCCTCCAAAATATTTGTTTTTAGTGGCAAGAAAAGAGATTCGCTGTCAACAGCAATGGATTGACATCCGTGAATGTCATTTATAAACGTTACTAGGCAACCAGTAGTGGGAACACCCACTAGCGACTTCACCGCCAGCCACTGGCGACCTGCAGCGAAAAAGTCGCTGGCAATGTGTACGCACCTTTAGTGCAGGCAGTGGACAGTGAAGCATCCCTTGTTGTACAGTTGGAGTTGGCAAAAGTTCATCCACTGTGAAGTCCATCATAATAGACTGAAGTGATGCAGACAGTGATCATCGAAGTGTCCCTCGATTTCAGGTTGGCACAGGCTGCAGTTAGTAGCCATTGCTCAGCGACACAGCGGTGGAAGTGGGACTTTGGGCTGGACCGGAGCTAGATCTAGCAGGCTCTGGTAACCTGTATACTGAGGTTGAGACAGGGAAACAAATTGAATAATATTAATTGTATTCTCTTAGATTTCTTTTGCTTATTCCTAACTTTTAAACAGAAAGAAATAGTCATGGTTGAGTAGTATTTTTGAAATATATTTAAAAATGTACACTAACACGAGATGAAGCCTCTATTAATATCAGTATATTCCCTTCAAGAGCGCTGCCATGTTGAGATTGTACATGTTTGACCAGCCAATTATTAATTGCTTTATCTTCATAATCTCATGTAACTGGCTGTTTTTATTCGTTAATAATGGATGGATTTAGATCGGTAACTGAGAACTTCTGTTTTTGTGTGATGATACAGCTTTGTTGCTAGGTGTCAATGCAACATAAACAAAAATTTTACTAAGTGAACCATTAAGAGTTGTCCCATAACCTTATTTTAGGTTTGAGTGAATTTGCTGTAGTGTCACTGTGTTGTGGTTTTGAGCTGCATGAAAATCGTATTAAACATATTATTAAATCAGAAATGGATTTTTACGAGTTTTGTCACTGCCATTTGATCCATAAGATTGACCAGCAGCACTGGTAAATATTTTTAGCAAGCAGCTAGTGAATGTTATGAGCTTGGGTAATGAAGTGTGAAGATCCGTGTGTGATGACAGCTTGAGTACAAAAGGACAGCTCACATTATTAAAGAGAGTGCTTTATCTTTGAGAGTAAAACCTGCATTTGCTCAAACACATCATGATGGTGTTGATGACATTGAAGTATCCAGTCACAGTGGCATTGTGTGATTGTATACTGGTGTGAAAAGTAGTTTACAGTTCAAAAGTATTCGAGTGCAAATAGTCACATACTTGCAGTACACGTTTATGAAGATTGAATAAAACTGACATTCTTAAATGTTCTACCTGAAAAATATGAGAATGTTATGTGATGATAGTTTCATTTAATTTCAGTTTATTTAATAAATGTGCATTTTTCCAGTAATCTTGAAATTGATTATAGCAGAAATAACTATTACTTCAAGAGTATTGGTTGTCTTTAGTTTTCCATTTAGTTTGGCAGTCTTGGCAGTCTGCTTGAAAGCTCTGCGTGGCGAGATCAGCTATGTTTGTAGTATGGTTGTATGTCATGTGGCTGTACCTTCTAGAACTGCTTTGGACACCAGTGAGTGACTAGAAAATGTATTTATATGTGTATCAGATTTCACTATCACATAGAAGAGTTTATGTACAGTTAAAAGTCAAGCACATAATATGTTTAATAGCTTTAGTGATATACTGTATCGTGCCACATATCTTTTACAGTGCAAACATTTTAGGCACTTGTGAAAAATGTCTTCAAAAATAATGACATAAATAGTTTTCTTGTATCACTTAATGTCAAACAAAGTCCAGTAAACATAAAAAAGCTAAATCAATATTCAGTGTGACCACCTTTGCCTTTTAAACAGCACCAATTCTCCTAGGTACACCTGGGCACAGTTTTTCTTGGTTGTTGGCAGATCTATTTATCTATCTATTCTATCTTTATGTAATCTCAGACTGACAAAATGTTCATTAAGGGGTTGTTGTGGGGGGCCATGACATATGTTGCAGGGCTCCCTATTCTTCTATTCTAATCTTTTCTATTTGCAAAGTTAATGTTTGGGAGTCTAACATTTATATTTCTAATTGACACTTAAGCTGAAGATATAAATAAACATCATAAGGCAAATGCTTATTGTGAAAAATTGTATGTGCCAAAGACTTTTACACAGTACTGTTATATAGGCAACAAGGTTGGAAAAAGTAAAAGGATGATAATTATTTATATTTTTTAACTGCCTGTGTTAATGTTTTGAGAACGAGCAGCACAGCAGACTGAACCCAAAATGAAACCCTTTCAAACACAACGGAGGAAATAAAATGACCACAGCGTCCTCTAGTGGTAGAGGATGAGATCACTCAAAAAAAAATATTATATGATTTAAACGTTTTAATCACAATTCCATCAAATTCAATTGAATAAGCTTAAATCAAATAAAACAATTGTATTTGTATTAATTTAATTTTGTTTAACATTACACAATTCAATTTGATGGAATTTTGTAGCGGGGGTCATCTTAGTAGGATTTTGGTTTATGTATTTTTGATTGCTTAATTCAATTTAATGGATTTTTTTATGAAATTGAAATGCTTAAATATTTTAGTGTACCTTGCTGGAAAAAAAGCATCTTAAACCAATGTATGGTGCTTTGCTGGTCTTGATGGCCACCAAGCTAGTTTCTGCTGGTCTGGTTTGATAGTTTTATTCTTGATGGTATGAGGGTTTTTGGGAACTTGTCAGCTGGTCAGGCAAGAAGACCAGCTGGCTGTCCAGCTAGACCAGCTAAACCAGCTTAAACCAGATAAGATCAGCAAACCACCTTAGGCTGATTTAAGCTGTTATTTATTCAACAGGCTATGTGTAAATACTGCACAATCCCATTTGACTGAAATGACTTATTTTGCCTGTACAAAAAAAGCTGCATCCTTGTTACAATGTTAAAAATGTGGTCCTATTATATTTCTGTTCCTTATACACTGATCAGCCACAATATTAAAACCACTGACAGGTGACGTGAATAACATTGACTATCTCATTACAATGGCACCTGACAAGGGGTGAGATACATTAGGCAGCAAGTGGACAGTCAGTTCTTAAATTTCATGTGTTGGAAGCAGGAAAATGGGCAAGCGTAAGGGTCTGAGCGACTTTGACAAGGGCCAAATTGTGATGGCTAGATGAATGGGTCAGAGCATCTCCAAAACTACGGGTCTTGTGGGGTATTCCTTGTATGAAGTGGTTAGTACCTACCAAAAGTGGTTAAATGTAGGCAACTGGTGAACCGGCAACAGAGTCATGGGCGCCCAAGGCTCATTGATGCGCATGGGGAGTGAAGGCTAGCCCATCTGGTCCCACAGGAGATTTACTGTAGCACAAATTGCTGAAAAACTAATGCTGGCCATGATAGAAAGGTGTTAGAACACACAGTGCATCACAGCTTGCTATGTATGGGGCTTTGTAGCCGCAGACCGGTCAGAGTGCCCATGCTGACCCCTGCCTACAATGGGCATGTGAGCGTCAAAACTGGACTATGGAGCAATGAAAGAAGGTGGCCTGGTCTGATGAATCATGTTTTCTTTTAGATCATTGGAGTGGTGGTGGTGTAGTGGGCTAAAGCACATAACTGTTAATCAGAAGGTCGCTGGTTAAGAGCAAGGCACTTAATTCCAGTTTGCTACGGATTGTCCCTGTAATAAGTGCACTGTGAGTCGCTTTGGATAAAAGCGTCTGCCAAATGCATAAATGTAAATGTAAATGTAGATCATGTCGACGGCTGGGTTCGTGTGCATCGTTTACCTGGGAGATGGCAGCAGAATGCACTATGGGAAGATGGCAGGCTGGCGGAGGCAGTGTGATACTCTGGTCAATGTTCTGCTGTGAAACATTGGGTCCTGGCATTCATGTGGATGTTACTTTGACCTGTACCTTCTACCTAAATATTATCACAGACCACGTACACCCCTTCATGGCAACGGTATTCCCTGATGGCAGTGGCCTCTTTCAGTGGGATATTGCGCCCTGCCACACTTCAAAAATTGTTCAGGAATAGTTTGAGGAACATGACAAACACTTCAAGGTGTAGACTTGGCCTCCAAATTTCCCAGATCTCAATCCGATTGAGCATCTATGGGATGTGTTGGACCAACAAGCCAGAACCATTGAGGCCCACCTTGCTACTTACAGGACTTAAAGGATCTCTTGTGGAGTCCATGCCTCGACCGTCCAGAGGTGTTTTGGCAGCACAAGGGGCACCTACACGATATTAAGCAGGTGGTTTTAATGTTGTGGCTGACTGGTGTAAATTTACTAGCGAGTAGACTAACTTTCATTTACTCCCCAAAGTCATTTTTACTTGCATAAAGCGCTTGCCGAGAGTTATCCTTGGACCCTGCATGGAGAAAATGAGCACTATGCTCAATATGCATGCTATATACTGCAGCAACAGTAAGAGCAGTATGGCAGTATGCTATTCTGATAATAGTAATTCTGTTTCTAACAGTCAAACAATGGGAAACATCTGCTAAAAAGACAAGTAAATAAATTTGGACCGCTTCCTTTCCTTCCCCTACCGAGCATCACCTGTCATTTTGAAAAGGGGAAGCCCATTCAGTGAAAAGCTTACATTATGTTGAGAAAGTGAAATATGAGAGTTTCGGTTCACCAGAAAGAAGTTGTTTACTTACCTTTTACTGGAAAAGACCCCTCTACTTCCAGTAAGGCTTCAGTTCCACATATTTCACAAACAATAGAATGTCTCAGTGGTATGTATTTACCGCACCAAATCGGAAACAGAGGTCAGGCAGAAATGTCAAAGTGACTTGACAATGAAGGAGTGAATTTACTTGTTTTGGTACACAATTCACAGCCTTGTTTGGACCACAATATATTTTCAGTGTTGTTTAGCGATGATTGCTCGGATATGGTTTTAATAAACCCACTTCTTGTCAAGATTTACATTACAGAAAACATGACATTATTTATTTTTCAGACAGTGCTATCCAGAGTGACTAATTGTAAAGGTTCAAATTTCCTTTTGATCTGTACTGTAATGTACATGTGTTCCCTGGAAATTTAAACTCATGACCTGTTGCTAGCGCTGTGCTCAAAACGTTAATATAGTTTCATTAATTAAATTAAATGAATAAATAAATACATTTTACATTGCATAATACTTTGTGTGGGTCATTAGTACTGATGTACATCAAAATAGTTTGAAATGTCATGACACTAAGTCCTATGTTTGCAGTTATTTCTATTTAAATATGCATGAAGTAGATTAAGATGGGTTTTATTTTTTTTAGCAGGTGCCCCAAAAGTGCCCAAAACCCCTCTAAAACCAGCCGTCAGATTTACAATATAATGACAATCATCAGATTTATTAAAGAAAATAGCAATATTTTTTTAATTCTGTCATTATGTTCTCATTTCAACTGCATGCCAAATTTCCATCCAACTGAATAGACTAGTCTTTTACCAAATGTAGGCCTACTTGTTATGAATGAAGCTTGAGAGACACTTCACATTTACACTTAATTAAAGTTAATTTAATTATAAAGTAGATTAGTGAAATATTACTTCAGTTTGATGGAAATTAGTCACACAATTAAAATGCATAGATATAAAAAATAGACTGAAATACTTTTGAGCGTAGTGAGATATGTTTCCTTCACAAATCTGTCGTACGTTTTGGCGGTTTCTCTTCTCTCTATTTCTCTTCTCATGATATTTCACGTCATGTTTAAATATTTATTAATGAAAAGGCCTCCCAAAGACCCCATGAAATGGCTTGTAGAGCACAGATTTCTATGCTGTGTTTGACGTATTTCTTATTATAATGAACACCAGAGGCACTACAACAATATGGCTTTTATTCACCCCAATCGCAAGTTCCGTATTTTCCATAAATAAAGTCGCACCTGAATATAAGTCGCACCTGGTCAAAATTGAGTTATTGAGAGAAAAAAAAAATACAAACAGTATACTGAAAGTCTCATCTGTGTAGAACTATAACTTTGACTGACAGAGATTTGGCAGGCACTATAACCTGGGAGCAGCCGCTCGACTTCCCTTCAGCCGCTCACATGTCAGACGCGCTCCATATAAATTACCTCAGGATCTATTCATCTTATCACACTGTATTTGGCCTTATTTTAATCGGGAGGATTTGCTTTAAGTAACTGTCTGTAACAGTTTTTCACATTCTGTTTGTTTCATAAAAAAATCGAGACAAAAAGCCACATTGGTTTATAACATATGTTACTCTATGTTATATACAAATAAAGCACTTTTAGACTGTCAGTAAAACAATATGCCCATTCTAATCTATTCATTTATTAACATTAGTGACAGTCTATAGATATTTCTAATATTTGCAACCCTCTTTGCTTTGCCATAATTGTCCGGTTCACTGACCGAATGTTTTTACAAGGAATGTGATGAAATGTCATTTTGTGAGCATGTGAAGAGTTGCGTACAGCGGCCTAGAGTTTACTAGAACAATAATGTTATGATGGGACAGACTATTTAATCTGGTTGCATTACTTCAAAGTACTTTTTAGAGGCAAAATACTCTAGAAAAATATGTACTCTATAAAAATAAAATTTAAATATATTGGTAACTTTAAAACGTTACTACCGTCTCTATGACTGATGTTTGTGTGTAAGCATATGTTTCAGTGTGTGTCTGTTTGACTGGCCCATATCAATTAAGTACAATTATGTATAGTTGTTTCAGGACATTTCAGAAGATGGAAAAAAACAAACATGTGATTTATATTCTGGAAAACATGGTAAAATGGCAGAATATAATTTGGTAAACTCTTAAGTTTATTCCTCACACAATGCTATCTTAAGACATCTAAGCACTTTCACTATAGCATATGGCTTGTAATGCGATATATTTGAATGTTTGCATAAGATTACAAGATTACAAGCCAATTACAGTAACAAGTTTGTATGGGTGTGATCAAACTGCACAGTAGCTCAACTGATAGAGTGTTTCACTTGTGATGCAAAGGACAGGGAAGAGTCCTGAAGAGCAAGAGGGTCAACTCATGAGCTGAAAGTGTCATAGATGCACTACAAAATGATGTGGTTGATTGTGTTTTTCATTTCACAAAAACCTTTTCTGACACTATCGGTTAGGTTTAGGTTTAAGGTTGGGAGGTAGGTAGGTTTTGTTGATTTAAAACTCAATGGAGTATTACCCCATCTGTTTGGTAGAACATTTAACTCGCTTTTAGTGCCACACAATGTAAATTACCTCTCAGAACTGTAGCGACACGTGAAAGAAACGTTGCAACATGGTTTCGCAAAAATTTTACCACGGTCATGTAATTTTCAAGAGATCAGGCTGCAACTTTTAGGAGTACACAAGCTTATAGATGACCTCAAAGCAAGTAGACGTGGACTAAACTACAAAATTCCCATTTGATTTCATGGGGTCTTTAAACAAAAACATGGATTCAGCTAGACAAAGAGCTACAGGAGGTACTCAGTAACCTCTTGGTTTCCACGAAAAGCCTCTGTGAACTCTTTCTTTGACCCAAATTTCATCCTATGTCCATAGTGCCCTCCCCCATCATCCATAATTGGTTTTGACAGATCTCTCTTTTGCAGTGTTTGTGAGCACACTGTCTTCTGGTGTACCATGTCCATGAGGGCCATGGGAAGAAACTGGCAAAGCCCAACCCCAAATCTGAACTTCCCCCTTCTTTGGTCTCCTCCTCTCCAATCTAGATCCATTAGCTGGAATCTCTGTAGAGGAATGCTGTTGGGAGCCCCCCTGAGTTCACACTCCCACCCATCAGGAATTCCAGTAGGGCATTGTGGGTGGGATGGATGGGATCAAAGCCAAGGAAATCAAGTCAGAACTTTCCACAGGAATTTTTAGCCCATGATTTTTCCAAAGCACTCAAAAATGCCATTTCTGAGCATGTAGCAATTTAAGTAAACAGAATCTTTCCAAAGAAAATGGTCATAAAAGTTAGTAAATAGTTTTAGTAATGTTTTCATTTTTGGCTGAACTGTCCCTTAAAAGACACTTAAAGAGGTCATATTCAACACTTTTGTACTATTTAATTTTTTTAACCAAAGTCCACATAAAACAGTAATTTAGTTTTACATAAGCATTTTCCACCATTTCTCTGACCCTAAGAGGCTGTTCACATGGGATGCGTTCTTGAGTTAGCCCCTAGCTCAAGAACGCATCCGCATCCCATGCCAGTGACCAGGGTTCAAATCCCGCTCAGAGCGGGTCAAGCAGGACTGGTTACACTGGCAAAACATCTACTATAATTAAATGTTTGTGATCATTTATTTTTTTTTTTTTTTACTGTCAATGAATAAACAGGCTTATAAACTGCCGAATCTAACCCACCAAAAATGTGTCTGTGTGTTTGGCACCTGCCCCTCTGGGGCATCGAGTGCAGCCAATGTAAAGCATCACTACAATAACAATAAAAAAATGCCACTCATGATGTAACGCATTATAGCCAGTGAATGTATTGTGGAGTGGAGACCTGTGGGAGTGTTTTGGTCTCGCATTGAGTCAGTGGGTTGCACTCTATGTGTGGCGCGGTGACAAACAGGGCCCTCACTTCTTAGGATGCTTTTGTGTGGGCCTCCAAAGAGGCCAAGTTCACAGGGAAACAAAAGCGGGGAAGAAATCTGGAGGGAGTGGGGTGACAGGGGACAGCTATTAAAGGATATCAGCACAGTCGCTCCTCGCTAATGCGTTGTGATTTGAATAGTAAAGGGGGTGAATAAAATGAAGGCTTGTAAAGAAGATGAACACTGAATTTGTTAACATATGTCAAGCTTTGTGGAATTCCAGATTCTGTTGGAATAAACTGAATACATAATTGGTCATGGAATATAGGAATAAAATCATGTAAGACATGCTTTGATCATCCGTTATGTTCGGTTTCAGGAAACATGACAGTTTTGAGTTTCATAAATATTGCACAAACAGAAATCATAAAGTGTCATAAATATGTTTAATTTATGGGTGATTACTATTTTTGAGTAGTTTACCAAAAAATACAATTCTGTCATAATTTACAAAATACAAAATTGAAATATGGTTCAACAAAATATGGTTTGCTAATTTAAAAAGAAAATACAAAAAGGGCATTAGACTACCCACATGCCAACACATACTTAATACATGCTTATATTATTTACAGCTCCCTATGCACTCAAATCAAAACAATCAAATTCAAAATCATTACACATACCACACGTATTACACTTATTCACTAAACTGGAAAACAATCTGGGCTACAAATAATTAAATAATATATGATTCATTCTAAATGTACACACCCAGTCCTCACATGTGTGGATATTTTTGAAGAATGCATATAGACCTTATTCGCGCTAGCGCCATCTTTGATTTTTAATGGGAATGACAACGAGGCTGTGAGGGATAGACTTCATCTCTTCAATGGCACGAAGAGTAGAAGCTTTATTAAGTTCCTAGATCACATCTGATTTTCTCATCTCATGTTGTCTGGAGTTCTTTGTACACTGAATGTTCTTGGACAGATATTTTATCAATATTTTGTCCATGGAATGGTCCAAAAACACTTTAAACTGTAGTACAGCCCAATGAAGAGACTTCACAGCCTCATTGTCATTCCCATAAAAAAATCAAAGATGGCACTAACGTGAATAAGGTCTATATGCATCCTTCAAAAATAGCCCATAACAAACAATACTTTTTAACATACAACTCTTGTGAACACATATTTAATGTCATTTATCAGCATTTTGTGTAAATGATGAACAAATCTGAGAGCTCTCTTGCACAATGTATGTGTGGCAGGGCAGAGGGCGGGGCCGGGTCGTGATCATACACACCCGGTCCCTTATCAGGCAAATTAAGCCTCCGAGAGGGATAAAGGCAGATGACAGACGGTGGTCCAATGAGAGAGAGATAGTTTACGGACATGTCTGTCATGTGTGTGTTTGTGTCTTTTAAGTTTCTCATAAAAATATTATTTATATCGTCAAGCCGGTTCTCGCCTCCTCCTTTCCATTGAATACTTTATACTTTGCCGAAGCCCGGGAAGGAGGAGGGATGCCCGTCGCGGAGTCCTCAACACTGCTGTCCACCAAGGGGAGCACCGCTGCCATCCACCGGGGGAGGGAGTAGACCGACCGCCTGGACATGGTGAACGACCGCCGTCCGCGGGATTCCCCGACTGCCTGGAGCGATGGAGCTGCTGCCAGGGGTGGAGGATAGCCCTGCCACAGTATGTTCTCACGTTTCTAACACGAGAGAATGCCAGAAAGCAGGTGTCGCAAAACTTGTGTTCTTAAAGGGGCCACGTCCAATGTATGACTAGAGTTACATTACATGTAATTTCTCCACTTGGCTGCATGTGTAATGTTCTTTCCAATTTTACAATTTTGTTGTCAGGATGACGGAACACTGGTAAACCATGCAATCTGTTAAAATGCTGTAACTGCGGTAAATCTACTATTTTATCACACAAAAATCATTTGAACTCTTGTTAACTTTTGTTTACGTCTTGTAGCGAAACTTTTGAAACACTGTATTTTAACATTTATGGACTGACCCCATTCAATTCCATTGTACAATATGTGCCTTATAACCCTTATGAATTATTTGTGGTAAGCCCGGAGAAGCCCCATCAGTGACGTCACTTCACAGCGGAGTGAAAAATATGTTGCATTCTGAAACTCGGTTGAAAAACATCAGAGAAATTTTGAAGCGGTACAACCATGACCCAAGTTGTCCAGCACACAAGAACACTTTATAAACACTTCCAAGAAGTTCATAACAAGCATGTTGCACGGGTTGCTGTGTCAGGTATGCTGAAAGAGTGCTTGTGCTGTTTGATGCGTGAGAGTTCTCCAGCACATTAATTACATTTGTTTTATACATGTTTTAAAAAGTCTATACTTGTATTATTCTTTATTAAGCTAGAATAATTCAATGAACTTTTTACAACTAGAATAATTTTTTTTAATCATTCTAGGAGATAGAAAGTTATATGTCTATTATAGAAAGACCCTTATATGTCTTCATAAATGTATTAGAAGAATAAAGCTTTTCTCTCTTTAAATTCAGCTGTCTTTATCCGCCTTTTTAAGCAAATAGACACGTGTCTCTCTCTCATGCTGTTTGGGAGTGAGTATAGAAAGAGAGGGGCCCTTAATCAAATAAACATCACAGCCCCATTGCTTCATCTCTGCTTTCTAAGAAACAGACTTCCAGGCTGAGAATAGACTATTTATATTGTCTCTTAAGTGTCTTTTTATTGAATCTGGTCTCATTAGAGTGCTAAACCAGCACAGATTATGCTTCTATAGACAGCACTCAGCTACAGCACTCATATCCAGTGACATATATATGAAACCACATTGTGTTTTGGATTCTTAACAGGTTTCCTCCACCCTCTCTTGTGTCTCCTTGTTATTACAAACTCTCTTGTCTACAGCTCTGATCTCGCAGCTTCATTAATTACAGATGAGATGTTAGTATTGTGCATCCTGATTTAGTCTTAATGACTTATTTTCGTTTTGACGGGAGGAAAGATCTGTCTTGTGGTCTTTCTCCTCTCTTAAATTGTGAATGTTTTATTGTTACTGTGGGAAATATTACATTAGCAGAATGTATTGTCCTTCTTACTGATATATGATGAACAACACCCCTTACAATAAAAAAACAGTAGCTTACAATTTTCCACCAAAATACCACAGTAATTTTAAACAATAACATTCTGTTAACTTAGTATTACATTTACATTTATTCATTTGGCAGACGCTTTTATCCAAAGCGACTTACAAAAGAGGAAAAAACATCAGCGAATCATCTTAGGGAGACAGTGGTACAAAAAGTGCCATATTACAAAGTTTCACTATCATCAGAATAGTATACAAAACAGATTTAAGTGCAACAAGAAATGTAAATATTATAATTTGTTTTCTTTTTTTTTTTAGTGACCGGTTAAGTGCTTTTGGAGAAGATGTGTTTTTAGCCGTTTTTTTAAGATAGAGAGTGAGTTAGCTTCCCGGATTGAGTTGGGGAGGTCATTCCACCACCGTGGTATCATGAAACTGAAAGTCCGGGAAAGTGTTTTGGTGCCTCTTTGTTTTGGTACGACAAGGCGACGTTCCCCGACCGCAGGCTTCTAGTGGGAACGTAGCTCTGCATAAATGTTTTTATGTATGCTGGAGCAGACCCAGTGACTGTTTTGTATGCCAGCATCAGGGCCTTGAATTTAATACGTGCATGAACCGGCAGCCAGTGGAGAGAGACTAAGAGTGGTGTAACGTGCTCTCTTAGGCTCATTAAAGACCAGACGTGCTGCTGCATTCTGGATCATTTGCAGAGGTCTAATTGCACATGCAGGAAGGCCTGCAATGAGAGCGTTACAGTAGTCCAGTCTAGTTATGACAAGGGACTGAACGAGCAGTTGTGTAGTATTAGCCACTACTGTCATTGTAAAAGAAATTAAAGCAAATATGTAATTTTTTTCTACGCTAAAATACTTTATCCACATTAAATACTTTTATTTACATTAAAAAAAAATATTATAGTACATTTTAGAGTCAAGCCTAAAAAAGCCATAAGTTATAATAGGTTAATTTCCCCAAAAATGTGAACAATGTGCCTCTGTGGCTATCAATACATTGCTTTATATTGTTTGTTTGAGTATCCTGACCAGGCAGACACAGCAACATTGGCTCAGATAACATGAGTTTGGGGCAGGACTATCTGTTTGTCCAACCATTGACAACAAGAGTAGTCTTTGCAAAACAAGTTTGTAAAGTCATTATTTTTGTAATTTCATTTGGTGCCACAGAAATTAAACACATTATAAGCTGTAAAATAAAAAGAAATTACAGAACAATTCTGGAAAGACTTTTACTTTTTTGAGTAGAAACTATGGTTACCGTGTAACCACATGGGATCAATGTTTTTGCATCAAAAGCTTATTAGAATAACAAAACAAAAAAATTCTGACATTTTTCTGCTCTGCTGTTGAAGAAAATTAAAAGAGATGTAAAAAGGGACAAACCCTTTATTAAAGCCTCCAAACAGCAAAAAGACCTCCAGTTTTGAAGGAAGCCAAACCGCCTGTCAGCATTGTCTGTCTCTATGTGGCGAGAGGGAGCAGAGCAAAATGGGAGGTGGGATGGTGATGAGATTTGGTTCTCACAGGAGTCGTTCTCTCCGAATTCCCGCCAAAATCTCCCCCACACACATACTTCTCAATACTGAGAAGCCATTGCCCCTCAATAGAGAACTGTGGAATGAGGGGGGACAGAATGAGGGAGCAGAGAGAGAGAATTGAGCTGTGTGTGTGTGTGTGTGTGTGTGTGTGTGTGGTTTTGTATGTGTGTGTGTGTGTGTGTGTGTGTGTGTGTCTGTGTGTGGAGGAGAACAAAGAGAATAGATTTAATGTGTATTAAGTAAAAGTACTCAAACCATACTTCTGTGGCATCCCCATAGTTTTTTAGGCAGGGTATGGTTGTACCATTGTTTACCATGTTATTCTTTGAAGCATCAAGAGAACCTTGTAAATGCCTTAGTAAAAATGAGGGTGATTCTTCGACTTCTGACAATTTTTAGGTCTTGTTAAAACATTTTTCATATTTTTTTTTTATAATTTGTCTTTTGACAATGTCCAACAGTGTTTTTGTGACGGGGGATTTGTGTCATTCTTGTCCCTTTTCCCTAAAATTCATGAACATTTACACCACAGTGTCATTTCCAGCACATCTCAAATTCTGTATTGTGTTTCACAGAATTCTGTGGTGGATATGACGGTGATGGTGATGACATTTTTACTGTTTTAAAATAAAATTTCGGTCTCATTTGTCTGGCTAAGGCTGATTTCATAGCTAACATTTATGTATTCTACATACACACAATTAAATAATGTTTTCAAACGTTTCGCATAATTGGACAAAATTACAGCTTCCTTGATAGTTACCTAGATTTTTGTTTGTTTTCTTCAAACATCAACAGAGCTGGACTGGTAATGTGGCATACCGGGCATTTTCCCGGTGGGCCGACGCAATTTGGGGCCGATCAGGGGCAGACTGGCCATCGGGAGAACTGAGCGGGCCGGTGGGTCGGCCGCGAAACGTGCCTAATGGGCTGCGCGTCATGCAGAATGGACCACAAAATGGTATGCAGAAAAGGACAGCGAACAACTTTCGGACCCCCCCCACCCCAACCCAGCATTCAACAACTTTTGGATTTCTCTTCCCAGTCCAGCCCTGAATATCACTCATAGTTCATCTCAAGCATGCTCTTAACTGACACTATTGTTGATATGATTAACAAGTACACTAACTTTTGATAATTTTTTACGAGGGGCAAAATTGCTCAGTGTTGTGAAAATTACACCACAAATGTGGGACAGGTGTAATGTTTGAAAAATAGATAGAAATCATTTTCACACAATAATATATTGCAATGGTTTGTGTTTATTTCACTCTTTGTTTAGATTTGTGTAATACATTGTATTTATATATTGGATTTTCATAGTTTAATATTGAACAAGGTTCAAAACCTGTGTCTGGGACAAGGTTAAAACCATAAATCTATACATAAAAGGCATTTGAAAAGTACCAAAAATAAACGATAAAGGCCTGGTAAGAAGTTTACAAGTCAATTTTAATGAGACCTTTATATTATGAAAAAAAATGAAAAAATAATAATAATGTGCAAATAATGGTATTTACACCCCATTGATGTAGATATTATTTGTGCCCCAACCCTGGTGCAAATAATGGTAGATACTAATTGTTCCCTGGTGCTAATAGTGTCAGATACTATTTGCACCCATATTTAAATGACAACATGACAACCTAACCTTAACCTAACCTTGGTTTTACTACAGTAACCATGGTTTCACATGGGAACGAGTGCGATCGACTGACCCCGCCTCCGGATCAAACCCTTCTCTGCACTCTCCGACCTTCATAGTGACCAAATCACTGTGATGATATCAGATTTATATTTTCTATCTATTATTTTAAGTAGTATTAAATGAAATATTAAGAGTGGAAACAATTAGATGGGAAAAAGTGTGAGACAGAACACAAATTCAAACCGTGGTCACTAGGACAACACTACATATTCACACACCGTCTTTACACCTCACACCACTGCAGCGATACCTATTGGTTAGTTTGTCGTATATTTCTGTGGTTCCACCTGACTATTTGGGTGCAAATAGCTGTCCTGCGTGGCTGATGCTATTTACACTTGGGTGCAAATAGACACTCAGAAAAAGGAAAGGTTAAATCTGTTTGTTTTCATCATAAATCAACCCCTTGGACCCCAATAGACTGCCTGAATTTGAAGAACCTGATAACATCATTGTAAAATGGTAAAACCACAGTCAATTTGTTTTGGTAAAGACAACACAATGCTAACAAAATTGTACCTGCACTGTACATAATCTATGATAGATCTGTAGTCCAGCATTTTTGTTCCATGCTTTATAGCTCTTTGCTTCTTTTCCATTCTTTTCTCATTATCAGATAGCATTCCCAATCAACTCTTCCTCTGCAGTGATCCCATTTGTGGACTCTTCTGTAGGTTCTACAAAAATCTTTTGTAGAACTTATTAAGCCTCTTAAAAACGTTTGAACAGCATATTGCACATAGTGTGGACAATTCCAGGGTCCCAAAGAGGGCAAAAGATGGGCCAAAGATTACAGAGAGGCAGCTCCTTGGCTTCCCTTTCTCCACGTGTGTTCTCCTTTACGATCCCCTGTGGCAATACTCTCATGCATCACCGCACAATGTCTTCTCTTGTTATTTTTCAATTTAGCAATTTATCACTTTTTTCCTGTTTACTGGGCTCTGTCCTGCTGCCAGTAATTCAATACATTTACATTTTTGAATCCCAATAAATTGGATTTAATGAAATCTATTTATTGCTTCACTTGCTTGTCACATTCTTTAACATAGAACATATTAGCGTTTAATTAAACATATTTAGAATTATTTAGAGTCATTTGTTCAGTTTTATTGGAGGGTTTTAATTGTGAAATGGGGCCATTGGTCACATGGGTCATATTTCATAGATTTAATTGTAATATTTATTCTCTTTAAACAAGTAGTTCATCCACGAAAAAATATCTTGTCATTTACTCACCCTCACCTATATGTTGTGACTTTTCTTTTGTGGAACCCAAAAGGAGATATTATGCTGAATGTCGTGGCTGCTCTTGATAAGATGTGCAAGAACCAATAATGTTTGATGTTACTGACAATAAGCCATGTCAGAAATAATGTAAACATGTGTGCTTTTAAAATTGATTTTCACAATACTTAAACAGTAAATTATATAAAATATGCATTTGAAAAGTTAAAAAAACATTTATTATAACGTTTCCAAGATTTTAAATGACCTTCATATATCAAAATAATAATAATAAATAAAAAATGTTTTACTAAAATTCAACCCTTCATTAAACCCTCAAAGAGGTTTGAAATAACATGGGGAAAAAACAGTAAATGATCATTCGATTTTAATTTATGGGTTAATTATTCCATAGAATAAAGTAAAATAACAAAATACTCATTAGCTACATTAGATATAACGTTATATTTCATAAAAACAAAATGTTTTATTTTTAGCAATAATCAACCAAAAAATGACCTGTACTGCCACAGCTGTGACCAATACAGTGTATCAATTCCCTGTAGCACTTTTGCATTGATTTACCATCAAAATTACTAACATATATTACAGTGTAAATGTGACTACGACGGGAGTGGATTTTTGTGACTAAGCATCATTACAAACCATATGCTCATAAAGAGAACGCTAATGAGTTTTGCTTCTTGTCCCTATGACATTCCCAAACCCTAATCCCAAAGCAATAATGAGCTTGTGTGTGTGTGTATGTGTGTGAGTGTGTGTTATTAGGGCGTTGGGAACATTTTCCTTTAATTGTTAGCTGGGGTCTCCCTCATTCAATCATTCAGTTCAGTCCATGTCAGTCATGTTTTTGAGGTTTGCTCTCTTCAATGTGACAGTGTGTTCAAGGCAAAAAATCTGAATAGATTAATTAATGGATGGCACATGTAAAGGTTGCCGGTTGGCTTGGGAGTTCTGCCAAATTGTCAGCAGGCCACCCGTGATGTCAGGGATCTTATCATGGGGGAATTTTGAAAATAGATCTCGTGTCATATTTCATATAAGTGCTGTGCAGAAATACCCCAAGTCATTACTGAGATTTAACATGCAAGCCGCTTCCGGCACGTGTTTTTCCTCAATATTAGAGCAGTTATATAAATTATTGGAATTGACTAATGAGAAATCCTCACATGGGAATGTTATCGTCAAATCTCCGAAAGATCACCGCAGCTGCTAAACAACACGCGCTCACACACAAACAGGCATGCATGCATTGTCTGTTGTAAGTGAGTGTGTTTGGCGGGCCACAGGGATTTGCTACTTACAAAAGTACAGTTCACGTCCATTGGGAGTAGGGCAGTCATGTGCTCTGGAGGAAAAGGCCCTCAGTTGTAATTTAAAGGCATCTGTGAAAGGCCACTGGGTTTAGAAAAGACCTGTGGGCTGTTCATATAGCGTCACCCTCATCAATTTACAATGTTCCTCATTCTTAACCTTTTCTAAGTAACCCATGTGACGTGTGAGCTTAAGCATATGAAAGCATGGGCAATTTTAGAAAGCCCACTGTTGTTGGACAGATTTAATAAATAATGCTAAACAAATCCATTTTTTGATGATTAGTTATAGTCTCCATTCCAAAAACAGAGGTGGGTAGAGTAGCCTAAAACTGTTCTCAAGTAAAAGTACAATTTCTTTAAAAAAAAATATTGACTAAAGTAGAAGTAAAAGTACTAACATAAATAATTACTTAAGTAAGAGTAAGAAATTATCCAATTAAAAGAGTACTCAAATAGTGAGTAACTTGTTACTTTCACAAATGACATAGTAGACGTTAATGCCCCTGTATTCCATTACACAATACACATTTAACATGTATTACAGAATTATTATTATTATTATTGATGGAAATTCTGTCATCATTCACTATCATGTTGTTCCAAACCCATATGACTTTCTTTCTTCCATGCAACACAATAAGTAGATATTAGACAGAATGTTTGCTGAGCCACTATTTACTTTCAGTGAATGTTTTTTCCTCCATATTTTGAAAGTGAATGGTGACCGAGACTGTCAGTCCCTAAAATTCTGTCTAACATATTTTGTGTTCTAGATATTGCAAAGCGTCCCACTGGTTTGGAACAATGGGAGGGTGGGGAAATGATGACAGAATATTAATTTATGGCTGAGCCATCACTTTAAAGGTGTAGTTTATGCAAAACAAAAATAATTATCTCATCATTTACTCACCCTCATGCCATCCCAGATGAGTATGACTTCCTTTCTTCTGCAGAAAACAAATTAAGATTTTTAGAAGAATATTTTAGCTCTGTAGGCCAAACTTTTGATGCTCCAAAATGCACATGAAGGCAGCATAAAATTATCCATAAGACTCCAGTAGTTAAATCCACATCTTCTGAAGTGATATGACAGGTGTGGGGGTGACAGCAGGGACGATATGCAGAGAAGTATGTGACTCACCAAAAACACAAGAAGAAGAATGTGAAGGTGATCTGTTTCTCTGTTTCTCATCCAAACCTATCACATCACTTCTGAAGATATTGATTTAACCACTGAAGTCCTATGGATTACTTTTATGCTGACTTATGTTTGTTTGTTTGTTTAGCTTTAAAATGTTGCCACCCATTCGCTTGCATTGTAAGGACCTACAGAGCAGAGCTGGGAGGGTCTTGCATTACGGTACAATCAGCTCTCTTCACTTGAGATTTTTAAGTGCTGGTCATATGCATGATAACGACACTGACAAACCGGCAGCGCTCGCTTGTCAAAGGGTAAAGGCCACACCTTTAGAGACATAATATAGAGAACACCCGTGACGAAGAGGCTCTGAATTTCAATGGAATGCAAAACCCTCTACGTCATGACTGGAAGACTGAAAAATCCCTTAATGAACCCTTTTCCTCTTGATTTTAAAAATAACAAATGATGACATTCTCTTCACTTGTGTGCAAGACATACGGTATATACTTTACCTATTAACATCTCAAAAAATGTGTTGTATTGTTTCATGACCCTTTAAATATTGATCTGTTTCTCACCCACACCTATCATATTGTGTCTGAACACATGGATTTAACCACTGGAGTCATATGTATTACATTCATGCTCCCTTTATGCAGATTTTGGCTTTCAAAATTTTGGCACTAATTCCCTTGCATTGTGTGGACCTACAGAGCTGAAATATTCTTCTAAAAATCTTTATTTGTGTCCTGCAGAAGAAAGAAATTCATACACTTCTGAAAATCTAGGAGTATGAGTAAATCATGAGAGACTTTTCATTTTTGGGTGAGATATCTCTTTAATATAATTTTTAGGTACATTTTTAATTTAAACATGAGCGTCGTCTTTTCATGTTTATTTTAATTGTTCCGTTTGTCTGCACGTCATTCAACGACAGTGGGTGTCACCTTTTAAATCGATTTCTTTGGATTTACTGGTTAGTGAGGATAGGCATGTTTTTGTCACAATGCAACAATGTTGACAATCACTTAATTATTTTATGGAAAAACAATTTTATGGATTTATTATGGAAGAGGACATCATACTTTGAAAGGTGAAGCCCATTGTCGTTGTGACATGACATGCAAATAATTATTGCATAAAAAACAATTCGGCGCGCCATAATAAAGAACTTTTTTGGAAGTGTTCGTTTCTATCACAGCAACATAACACGTAACATAGCAAAATAAATGCATTTCAAACAAAAAACATCCACATTTGATTTTCATTTGAATAATCGTTTTTCAGTTTCCTAATGTAATTGTTTTCCAAAGTATGCTAGAGAGCATTTTCAATAGTCAGCTAACAAAAACAGTGTTGTTTTAGTGTAAATAAAAGGTGTAAAGGTAACAAAATCAATGCGTTTTCAATTGAAAACGTATTAGTGTGGATGTGGCCTTAGACAGGATTTTAACAAACTGATGTGCCTTGATGCCTTTCTCCCTCAGTGGAGTCAGCATTTCTCAGCTTTCGGACACAGCATCCAAATTATCTTTTCTTTTTAACAACTGTATTTTTTCTAGCTTATATACAGTATGCTGTGCAACACAGCAGATTCTTTTTCCGTATTTGACAAGCCAATTGGTGTCAATCATCTCTGCAGAGCTGCTCGTTCTAACACAGATATGCAGTGAGGTGCCCAGCTCAGTCCATGATAGCTGCGCATCCATCATCAGATGTGTCATTAATTCTAATTATATTAGAGATGATGGTCTGGTGCTAGACCTGGGCTCCATTATATTGAGCTGAAAATGTACAGCATGTTCGATTGCATGATTGCAGGTGTAGCACCAAGTAGCAGCTGCATGGAATGGTTGGTTAATGTGTAAACATTAAGAGAGGTTAATTATCATTGACAGAGCGGCTCTTGTGTCATCATGGCCAGTGGGAATAGGGGAATTGGAGGTAATAATATTGTACTGAAGATCGTTTCTAATGTAAGTGCCAAGAGAAATTCAATTTTGTTTTGGTCCAATTTGAATGTGTCCATATTCTAAAAAGTACCATGGGATTGCCATATACATATATAATGGATAAGAAAAACAACAACTTGATAATACAATGTTTTGTTTTGTTGTTGACACTACTATGATAGTAACGCCGCATGGTATTCTGCAACAGACTTACCATTCATAAACCATTTAAATAATGGCATATGGAAATTATTATCTTAAAGTACTGATCCAAAAAATCTTGATGAATGCTTATGGATTGCTTTTGGAATTTCTGTCACAATTTGGGAAATAAAAATGAACCACTGGATAAGCTGAAATGTCAGAATTTTTGTTTATATATAGGTGTAACGGACAAGCCTCTCATGCATCGGGAAATGAGGAAGCGGGAACCGGATTAACATTTAACAAGACTTTAATTAGGCAGAATATCAAACTGAGAACACAACAACAAACATCGCCACACACACACAGCTCGTCTGTCTGTCTGTCTGTCTGTCTGTCTGTCTCTCTCTCTCTCTCTCTCTTTCTCTGTCTCCTGCTGATTGGGCAACTCAGCGCCAGGTATGCATCCTCTCAGCCTGGCCACGCCCTCCTCCTTGTCAAAATAGGATCTTATTTGATGCTTCCTTATTAGAGCCATTTAGGATTGGTTCCAAATTACGATAGCAATTCCATTAGCTTTCCTATTTGATCTTTTAAATTTATATCAGAATAGCACTGTATTACCATCTAAACCAGGTTTTCCCAACTGAGGGGTAGTGAATGCAGATGGACTGATGGAAGAACAGTCAGAGAGACAGATGAATAGATAGATGGATGAATAGAACATTTGCATTTTTTAAATTATTTTAAAAGGTTTTTTTATTTAAATTACAATGTGGTGTTATAATCTTCAAAACAGGTTCAAAAGGAACATTGCATATTTAAGTCATAGGAGTTTGGCTGAAAAAACAAATTAAAAATAATTAAAGGATAGGAACCTCCTGATATAAACCATCATTAAACCAACCTTTACCACTACAGTACTTTTCGATATCTATAATACCAAAATGAAATCAAAAGACAGATCAAAAAGAAATTGTGCTTTCATTAGAAGAAGCACAGTGTGCTTTCAAAGATTGCTGGCATGACAAATTATGCTTCATTATACAGCCACCACATTAAAATCACCTGCCTAGTAGGTCCCTCTTGTGCCACCAAAACAGCACCAACCCGCATCTCAGAATAGCATTGTGAGATGATATTCTTCTCAACACAATTGTACAGAGCGGTTATCTGAGTTACCGTAGACTTTGTCAGTTCGAACCAGTCTGGCCATTCTCTGTTGACCTCTCTAATCAACAAGGCATTTCCGTCAACAGAACTGCAGCTAACTGGATGTTTTTTGTTTTTGACACCATGCTGAATAAATTCTAGAGACTGTTGTGTGTGAAAATCCCAGGAGATCAGCTGTTACAGAAATACTCAAACCAGCCCATCTGGCAAAAACTATTATCCATGCGATTATCTAATCAACCAATGTATAAAATCATGCAGACACTGGTCATGAGCTTCAGTTAATATTCACATCAACCATCAGAATGGGGGAAAAATATGATCTCAGTGATTTGGACCATGGCATGATTGTTGGTGCCACATGGGCTGGTTTGAATATTTCAGTAACTGCTGATCTCCTGAGAATTTCACACACAACATTCTCAAAATTGTATGTTTTAATGTTGTGGCTGATCGGTGTATAGTAATGCATTTTTTATTCCATATACTGTATTTGGTACTAAATGCAAGCCCTTTTCAACAGGCCATGATATTTACATTGGAGTCTCCTGGCACTGCTGTAATTGTTTTGCAGCTGTGTGCTATAATAAAAGGAGCAGAGGCTACGGTGAATCCTAATTGTCATGCTGTGAGATCAGGCGGGTCACGGTTAATGAGAAGCAATCTGGTCATGTGATCCGTAGGGTTGGCCCATCCTGCACCAGAGACATCCAGGCAGGTGTTTGGAGTCACATTGCTATGGAAACAGAGAAGTGATACCTTCAGAGGCCTGTCAGTGCTGTCGTTTCAGCATTTGCCTTGTGTTGTCACTAATAAACCTTTGGTTTGAATGAATGAATTAATGAATGCTACATTTATATAGCGCTTTTCTGACAATACACTCAAAGCGCTTTACACAGTGAACAGGGGACTCTCCTCATCCACCACCAGTGTGCATCATCCACCTGGATGATGCGACCTGCAGCCATAGTGCGCCAATTAATGGATGAGGATTATTAGGAGGCCATGATTGAGAAGGGCCAATGGATTTTTAGTGACCACAGAGAGTCAGGACATCGGTTTAACGTCTCATCTGAAGGACGGCGCTTTTTACAGTATAGTGTCCCCACAGGTTTGAGCACAGACACAGTAGGTTCGCACAATATTGTATTGAACGTAATTAGAAGGATACAAAACCTCCAAAAGGAACTAATTAGATTGGAATTTTCCGGCTCCCCCTCTCACCACAAAAGCAGAAACGAATACGCAAATGTTGACATTCCAAGTTCTTTAATTACATCTAATCTAAACACTTGTGCTGTCACTACGATGTGACACTGATGTTCATGGTAATAATGTCACTGGTAGCACCAGTGTTGCTTAAAGGGTCAATCGAAAAAGAGTAAAAGGTTTGAGGTTTGAGCACAGCTACAGGTATGTAAAGGGATTAATGGAAAGGAGGAGGTGAGAACCGGCTTGACAATATAAATAATATTTTAATTGTAAACTGAACCAAAAAGACAAACAAACAAAGGTGTCAGATAGCTGTCTGTAAATCTCTCTCTCTGTCGCACTGCCATCTTCAGTCGGCCTTCCGGCCACACCTTCGGGTGTGGCAGCCCGGTCTGTGGCCGACGCGGAGCTGACCCCCATGCTTGCCCGGGCCTTCACGAGTGTTGGGCTTGAGTTGAACTCTCCACCCACCTCTGAGCACTCGCGGCTTGATGACTGGTATCTGGGTTCGGTGCACCGCTCGCAGCCACACCCCCCTCCAGTCCCCTTCTTCCCAGAGGTGCATGAAAACTTTCCTACCCTCAGCGGTAGGGCGGCTGAGGGTTATGCCGCGATACCCCAGGTAGATAAGGCATTCAGCGGTCACAGGTGTGCCGCGATCGCCTTATCCACCTGGCGGAATTGCCTGGCACTCCCTTCCCAAGCCTGTAGGATGACATCATCTCTGGCGACTAATGCCTACAACACTGCCGGTCAGGCCGCCTCTGCCCAGCATGCCATGGCCCTCTTACGGATCCACTAGGCCAAGGCTTTGAAAGAGTTGCACGAGGGTAGTTCTGATCCCGGTGTGCTATAAGAGCTGCGCTCGACTACCGACCTCGCCCTCCATGCGACTTAAGTCACAGTGCACGCACTCGGGCAGACGATGTCCACACTTGTGGTCCAGGAGTGCCACCACTGGCTGAACCTGGACGAGATGAGGGATGCGGACAAGGCACGGTTCCTTAATGCACCCATCTCCCAGGTCGGCCTCTTCGGGGACACCGTCAAGGACTTTGCACAGCAGTTCTCGCCGGTTAAACAGCATTCAGCACATCTTTCCCTGGTGTGGCTAGAGTGTGCACCCTGTCTGTTTGCCAAGGGCGTCCCCTTGTGGTGTCCGGAATCTACTGACTCCGCTCGAGCCCAGTTCTCGGCCCCGGCGTAGAGGTTGAACCCTCCTAGATCGCGCCTCTTTCCCTGATGGGACCTCAGCCCTGTGCGAGCCCCTAGAGTCAGTCTCATTGAAGACCGCCCGCCTGACTGCGCTCACTTCCATCAAGAGGGTCGGGGTCGGGGACCTGCAAGCGTTCTCTGTCAACAAAGAGAGCCTAGAGTTCGGACCGGAAGACTCTCACGTAATCCTGAGACCCCGACCGGGCTATGTGCCCAAAACATGACCCCTTTTAAGGATCAGGTGGTGAGCCTGCATGAGCTGCCCCTGGAGGAGGCAGACCCAGCTTTATCATTGCTGTGTCTGGTCTGTGTCTATTTTGCGCATCTATTTGGATTGCACACAGAGCTTTAGACGCTCTGAGCAGCTCTTTGTCTGCTTCGGTGGACAGCGGAAAGGGAACACTGTCTCCAAACAGAGGATCGTTTATGCCATTGCTTTGGCCTACCAGACCGTGCCCGCCCCCTTGCAGGTTCAAGCACATTATGCAAGGTACAATGGGCACAGACACAGTATACAAGGAGTGTAGCATCCTTGTGGGACCAATGGCACCTCTATAGCAGACATCTGTAGAGCAGAGCGCTGGGCAACACCGATACCTTTGCAAGATTTTACAATCTCCGGGTTACATTTACATTTATGCATTTGACAGATGCCTACAGGCTAATTTGCTTTATCCAAAGCAAATTACATTGCACTTATTACAGGGACAATCCCCCCCGGAGCAACCTGGAGTTAAGTGCCTTGCTCAAGGACACAATGGTGGTGGCTGTGGGGATCGAACCAATGACCTTCTGATTAACAGTCATGTACATTAACCCACTATGCCACCACCTCTCCTGGGTTGAGCTGGTTTCATCCCATGTTCTTTCAGGTACAAACCGGTAAGTTTCATTGCGCGGGGCAGCTGGCCAGGTTTATTGCTTGTGTATAGCGCATTTCCCCTCCATGAAGGTGAAGCTCTTCTCTCCCATGAGTGTTCCCGATCTGTGAACCCTGGATGTCCTTCCTCCTAGCCCTCCTAGAGGAATTTGTAGTCGGACCCAGTACGTGTGCTAACGTGCCCTGTACTGGGTAACTGCGCCACAGGTCTTGGTTACCCCGGTATCCTCCTGTAATGTATCTTCCACTGTACGGTCTCCCTTTTTTTCAGTAGACCCACGTCTCCCTTGGCAGATTCCTCTCTACCCGGTCGCTGCGTTTATAGAGCTCCTCCCCTATGAAGGGCAGGACCTACCGCCGCACCTCTTCCATGTGCGCCCTTAGGCCCATATGATGTATTTGGCACTTTTTTACCCTCCCCTTCATGGCAGAGTGTGGCCTCCGCTAGGTCTTTTCGCCCTGAAAGAATAGGAATGGAAAAGAATGCCTTTCCCGGCACATTTTATGAGCATTTAATTGCCCCAGCCGAATCTAAGATTCTGTGGAGAGAAAAGCTTGGCCTGCTCCCATACTAGATACGTCTTCTTCCCCCCCTCAGGGTTGTTGGGAATTACATGACATTTGGGGGCATCTGGGGAGGCTACGTGCAGTCCGATTGTTCCTATACTCACAGTAGCTTGCCTACACCTGCGGGGCGGCTGTGGCTCAGGTGGTAGAGCGGGTCGGCTGCTAATTGCAAAGTTGGGGGTTTGATTCCTGGCCCACACGACTCCACATGCTGAAGTGTCCTTGGGCAAGACACTGAACCCCAAGTTGCTGCCAATGGCAGGCTAGCGCCTTGCATGGCAGCTCTGCTGCCATTGGTGTGTGAATGTGTGTGTGAATGGGTGATTGGGACACAGTGTAAATCGCTTTGGTAACCTCTAAAGTTAAAAAAGCGCTATATAAGTGCAGACCATTTACACCTGCATCGGCAGTTCACGTAACACAGTTCAGCCACTGTGGCGTTTCATATAGGGACCCCTAGTGTCACTACATCGACACAACGTCAAGTGAGTGACAGAAGGGGAACGTGTAGTGGATGTTTTTTTTTTCCACTACAGAAAGAAAGTCATATGGGTTTAGAACGAAATAAGTAAATTAGTCAGAATTTTCATTTTTGGGTGAACTTTTCCTTTAAAACACAGAAAACTTTTGATTTTACCCCAGAAACGTCTGCTGAAACTTTTTGAAGCTGTCTACACTTGCTAAGAAACCATATATTCAGCCTTGATATGGAAATTACGGTGCTATTTAAATCAATGTTGATAAGTCATCAAAGTTCATATCATACATTCAACATGTGACTACAACACTGTGTCCTCCGCCTCTTCCGAAATCAGCCGACCCTTCAATGGAATCACACAACAGGACAGACTGGAGTCACAGAGTTGCACATGATCTTATCAAAGACAGAACGCTTCAAGTGTTCCTCACACCAACTTCCATATCCTCGCATTCCAGAGTCACATTCCTCAGTCACAGGCTTGCGCTGCGGTCCCTGACCCAGTCATTCCAACGCACGGGCCCCCAACACTGAGAGCCACACAGCTCAAGAGCTCTCGGTGGATGCACAGGTCTAACGTTGGGACATGCTGTAAAGCCCTGGTCTCTTTGGCCATATAAGGACCTTTTGTTAGCTGTGTTATTCTTAGTCTGTTTTCAGTAAGAGGGTGAAATAATCACATTGTCTGGAAGACTTGCCATGAATGGAGCTGCAAACGATGTGGACAACAGTTTCCTGGTTTACATTTATATATTGAGGAACTGAAGAACCAGGGTGTTATTGTAAAGTGTTAGTCAGAACTGGATGTTTCTGTGTGCCAGACTTGATAAATATTAGTCATGGGTGTTACTGTGAAAAAGGGGTCAAATAAAATGTTCCTATAAGTGTACTGTAAGCTCTCAAAACATAAGCACTCAAAACATCCTCCTCAGTCCAAAAAGAGCATTTAAACTGAAGTGTGTAACTTTTTCAATATTAAAATATTTTCCCCTATCCAAGCTTTGTATGCTGAGACAACTATATTTACCAGTAAGCAATTAATACAATGTTTTACTATAAAACTGTTCACTGTAAAAACTCAACCAGCTCGACAAAGCAAGAGCACACCAATACAATAACCACAAAAAATCAGCTTATTTAAAAATACAACAGCACAAGAAAAACGTGTTTACATGAGACTTACTGTAATATCAACAGATTATTCTCTGCTTTTGACTACAAAGGTAAATACATGCACACAGCACTTGCGCACATTTGATTAGCTGGTAAGGTGTTTTGGTTTATTAAAGGAATAGTTCACCCAAGAATGATAATTCTCTCATTATTTACTCACCCTTATGCCGTCTCAAACTCGTATGGCATTTGTTTCTTCCGCAGAACACAGACGAAGAATTTTGGAAGGTGGTATGATTTTTGAAGAAGATATATCTGTCCAATGCAAGTCCATGGGTTCAAAATCCTGGAAGTGTAATCGAGCTTCAAATCATAATTGCGTCAAGGAGACTGTAGATGATCCTTGTGTTCTGCAGAAGAAAGAAAGTCACAAAACCAAACAACAATCTCATTTTTGGGTAAACTATTTCTTTAAACACAATCGGTGTAAGAATGTGCATGTAAACTCACTCAATGACTCAACCAATTGCAATTGATATCTTTCTTCGATCAACTTCAGCCCATTTAGCCAATCAGAAACACCCTCTGATTGTGAATTATTTAGTACATTCACATTTGCTGACATCGAGTTGGCTTAAATGTCTTTGAAGGGAGGTTTCGGAGCGAGGGTGAATAATATTAGCTGAAATAGCTTACTACTGATTTCTAAGCAATATTAAATGTTTGTTTAGGATAAGTTTAGGACATTATCCAGGGCAATGATTATACTATATTTGTAGTATAAGTCTCTACATATGTGTGTATAAGTGTGTGCGGCTCTGTCAAGTTAAGTGGATGCTAGATGCCTTAGTGATTACATGCGGCATTCCTGTAGTTTATCATATTTCCCAAACATTTGCCACTTCAGTGATCCATTTGAGAGGAAAATGATCACGCCATATTTGCTCCTATTTAACTCGCATCAGTCAGTCTGTTTAGACTAAACGCTGTGATTCACTTTAGCATCCACCTGATGTTAAACATTAGCAATCATATGGATTATGTTAGCTATGCTAATAGTGTGTGCTTTAGACCAGCATGGATCATCTATAATTGAACAATCCTTCTCCTGTACCTAATTGCCCCACTGTTGCGTGTATACACATTTTCTTCTACCCCTCCTCCACCAATTGTCATCACAATTGGTGCAGCTGATATTGTGGTAATAAACGTGTGTTTGACAGTACCACATCATCTGCCTCGCCATGGCAACACCTCCTGTCCCAATTGAATAATGGGGGTTCGATATGTCTGAATTAGTAGCCTTAAATGTTGTTTGACGTTTGAGTCAATTCCCTGTCTTTAACAGCCGTGGCTGTGCTTTTCCACCGGGTTGGTGTGCTTACATACATTTCGTGAACCTGAAATGATCAAGTGTGAAATAGATGTGCTTTTCGAACCCATTACCCTCCTCACACACATTTCCACCACTCCCCCGATAGCATTCCCTGGCAGCTGTCATTATAGCTAGGTGTAAGGTCTCCCTCCAAAGCGAACCATGCTGAGTAAGGGCGCAGTGAACTGTAATACTAGCTAGCACTTACGGCTAACAGCTGTCGGTGTGCAGATTGCGTTACACACAAGCAAACATAACTAAACATAACTGGGTGAGGTCTACCAAATCACCCAAATCACCCAGCTAACAATGTGGGAACCTCATCTTGCAGGAGGTTGGGCAAATGTCACAGAAAATGACATATGTTTGTGATTTATTGTTAGTGTATCTTGTAGCTAGATGGATAATATGAGATTGTAAGTGAGTAAAAAGCTATGGATGTTTTATTTTGGTGGATATGTCACGAGGAGGGCTGAGTTTCAGCATTTATGGCAGAGAGTGGGAGGAGGGGAGACCCACTGCAGGTCTACTCCTGCTCATGTGGGGAAGCCCACCCCTCCCTTCCCCCTCTTGCTGCCTCTGCAGCAGGCCCCACCCTCTCTGTGTCCAATGGCAGCGTGTGTTTGAAGTGTAGACCTTGGATAGCTGCATCAAGTACTTGTGTGTGTGTGTGTGTGTGTGTGTGTGTATGCTAGTTGTTAAGTTTAGGGGTGTGGAGGCTGTAGTATTTGTGTTTGTGTGTGTGTGTGTGTGTGTGTGTGTGTGTGAGTGTGTGTGTGTGTGTGTGTGTGTGTGTGTGTGTGTGTGTGTGTGTGTGTGCATGTTGGTTGTTAATTATAGGGGTGTGGAGGATGGAGTATTTGTGAGCGTGTATTTATCACTTTGTGGGGACCAAATGTCCCCATAAGGATAGTAAAACCCGAAATTTTTGACCTTGTGGGGACATTTTGTCGGTCCCCATGAGGAAAACAGCTTATAAATCATACTAAATTATGTTTTTTGAAAATGTAAAAATGCAGAATGTTTTCTGTTAGGGTTAGGTTTAGGGGTAGGGTTAGGTTTAGGGGATAGAATATAAAGTTTGTACAGTATAAAAACCATTATGTCTATGGAAAGTCCCCATAAAACATGGAAACACAACATGTGTGTGTTTGTGTGTGTGTGTGTGTGTGTGTGTGTGTGTGTGTGTGTGTGTGTGTGTGTGTGTGCCTGCCTATGTGTATATAAAATTGGTAATGTACAGTCAGACATTATTACATAAATAAACCCAGAGGGGGCTTGTTTCAGCATTAAGGTGTTCATTTTGTTGTAATGACCAGCTGGCTTTACATTATTCCACTTATTACATGGATACTTATTAAATAAATAAATGGACATGAAATATTGATTTGAGACTAAATCAATATTTTACTATTTGAGAAGAAATAGAGAGCAGAGCAATACTAGAGACATAAAACAAGCACTGCTACTGTATATCAGAAATCAGTTGCCAGGGAATATGGTCAATTATATAGTTAAGTGGAAACTATACAAATATATATGACCAATCAGAATAAAGTATTAGCTACATAGAGTTGGGTAATATAGACATAGTGGAGACCGGGGCTAGTTGTCAACAAGGTAAGTTGACTATATCTCTATCCCTTGCAGAGATTTAAAGTAAGTTTAAAACCAAAAAAAAGAAATAATATTTATTCAAATTTCTTTTAATTCTACCTTCTGAAGTACATTTTTGGTATCATAATTTTGTTGTTATTGCTCTTGGGTAAACAAATGAATATAATCAAACCACACTGGCATACATTAAGGCAAGGGTCGACTATATTATAAATGTAGATTTTACTAAAAGGTGTTGTCATGTTGTCACATTTTTATTGGGGCAGGATGTGACCTGATGTAAACAGAGTAAAAAGTGTGACAACTAGCCTTGGCCTCCTCTACAGATATCTATATTCAAGGTTTGGGAGTAATGGAATACATGTAACGGGATTACGTATTTAAAGTACAAAATATTAGTAACTATATTCCACTACAGTTACAATTTAAATCGTTTGTTACATTCAAAAAGTATTTTGATTACTGAAGAGATTACTTTGCATTTTATTGTCGTTTGTTCGTATTGTCCATTTTATATTTGGTCTATTCAGTTGGAACACATTTATACATATAAATGATGCGATCCAAAGTGCATTTGAACAGCGGTGAAACACTTTCTAATGATGTGTTACATTCATACGAGCAGACAGAGAAGTAAGTTTGAAGTAAGTATGGAGAAGAAGAAATAGAAATAAACCTTGTGGAAACTGTCATGTGAACAATTAGCTTTATGCTAAGCTAAAAATTATATTTCTTGCCATTTTACATGCACCTGTTACCAGGCAAAATCTTTTTTTTATCAAGAAAATCCATGTTAGATCATATTCTCTCTCTCTCTCTCTCTCTCTAGTAAGAACTTTAATATTAGGGTAAAAATCTTATGAGAATGAGAATTGTTTGTATTTATCTGTAAAAAATATATTTTAAAAATCCTTAAAACAAAATACAGTTGCTTGATCTTGTTTTAGAAACAACACAGCATATGATATTTAGGTTTTTCAGAAAATGTATTTTTATGTGTATTTTGTCTTAATGTACAATTTTTATAGTCAAAATAAGCGAAAAAATCTACCAGTACTGAAGAAGTAATCCAAAATATTTAGATTACATTACTGAATTTGAGTAATCTAATAAAATACATTACAAATAGCATTTTACAGCACGTATTCTGTAATCTTTAGTGGAATACATTTTAAAAGTAACCCTCACAACCCTGTCTATATTTATCTCAGTATCACTAGCAATGACACATCTCCGGATACTAAGCTACCTCATATGCTCTAAATAAAATATTTACGTTTTCTCATTTAGTAGACATTTTCATTCAAATCAACTTACAAATGAATAGAACAACAGACATCAGACTGAGGCTTGTACAGAAAATATTCACGTTTTCTTTGATTAGGTATAAAAGTCTTACAGTAATAAGCTCTCATAACCTTGTATACTTATACAAACCATGCATGTGAAAACTACTCAGATTTCCCAATAGCCTAATTACTGCCACTTAACCTAAAGTTTCCATATGCTTCCCAAAATGTACATCCCCTCATTTCTGCAGATTAAAGGAAAGCATTTAAAACGTATTAGCATTTAAGGTACATTGCGGTAAAAGTACACTTTGCCAACAAGTAAAAAAGAATGTTTAGAGGGGAATTGTCACGAACCCCGCTCCTCTGCCCCATCCCCGCTTCGTCGCACACACACTCACTCCCTCGACCTCACTCCCTCGCTCCGCCCCTCGAGCTTTTCACACTCTTTTTGCTCGCTCGAGCCCTCACGCCCACTTTGCTCCTACACGCTCACATGCTCGTAGGTTATCTCCCTTCCTCGAGTTTCTCACGCGCTTCCAATCCTCCTGCACATTAGTTTCACCTGCACTCGTCTCATCACCTGTTCATTGTTTACACCTGCACTCGTCACTATAAATACCACAGCACATCCATTTCTCACTGGTTGGTTATTGTAGGTGCACGTCACATTCGGCGCGAGGAGCTACAGTTTGGAGGCAGGACCGAGCGCTCTCGGCCCAGGGGCAGCAGGTATGTTCTTTTTCTGATTTGTTTCACCCTATTTCACCTGTGTCTGCCCCTGAGCCCGTTTATGCCTCCAGTGCATTTCTGAGCGCCGTGCACTCTCCACCCCCGGAGAGGTTTTATGGCTCTTCGGACGCTGACCAAGGGTTTTTTATGCGAGGCAGCGGTTGTGTAACTCATAACCCGCCCTCGACATTATGGAGCCAGCGGCCCGACTCGTGGGGTTGCGTCAGGGGAGTCAACCCTTGGAGGTTTATGTTGTGGATTTTTGTGCCCTGGCCAACCAGGTGAATTTTAATGAGGTGGCTCTGAAAACCATGTTTCAACATGGACTGAATGAGCCAGCCTCATCATTCATGCCTGGTGGTCGCTGCTCCCTTCACCTGGCTCAGTTTATTGACCTCGCCCTACTGTACGCTGGTTCCTCGTTTACTGTAGGGGAGGCAGACACTGAACCAGCGTTCCCTACCATGACCCCCGTCTTGAAGCCAGACACGGCCCCAGTCCCGAGGCCTGTCACGGCCCCAGCCTCGAAGCCTGGCACAGCCAGCGAGTCAACGCCCATGCCTGCCACGGCCAACGAGCCAGCGCCCACGGCCCACGAGCCAGCGCCCATGCCCGCCACGGCCAACGAGCCAGAGCCCATGTCCGCCACGGTCAGCGAGCCAGCGCCTGTAGCCTCGACCGCCCCAGAGCCAGCGCCTGTAGGCTCGACCGTCCCCATTGCCACGTCCCCTGTTGGCCGAAGACGTAAGAGAAGGAAGAGGGCCCCTTCTCCCCAGTCTCGTCTTGTGCTCAAGACCGCAGAGGTTCCCTCAGAGTCTTCCACAGCTCTACGACCTCTGCTCCGCCCCCAGAGTCTTCCATGGCTCTGCCGGGTTCTGCTCCGCCCCCAGAGTCTTCCACGGCTCTGCCGGGTTCTGCTCCGCCCCCAGAGTCTTCCACGGCTCTGCCGGGTTCTGCTCCGCCCCCAGAGTCTTCCACGGCTCTGCCGGGTTCTGCTCCTCTCAAGCCTCCCAGGGCTCTTCCTCTCGAGCCTCCCAGAGCGCCGCCTCTCAGGGCTTCTCCCCTCGAGTCTTTCATGGCTCCACCCCTCAAGCCTCCCAGGGCTTATCCTCATGAGTCTTTCATGGCTCCACCCCTCAAGCCTGTCATGGCTTCGCCTCACGAGTCTTTCATGGCTCCACCCCTCAAGCCTCTCACGGCTTTGCCTCTCGAGTCTCTCAGGGCTCCTCCCCCTCCTTCCAAGCCTCTCAGGGCTTCTCCTCTAGAGTCTTTCATGGCTCCATCCCTCAAGCCTCTCACAGCTTCGCCTCTCGAGTCTTTCAGGGCTCCTCCTCCCCTCGAGCCTCTCAGGGCTCCACCCCTCAAGCCTCTCACGGCTTCGCCTCTCGAGTCTCTCAGGGCTCCTCCCCCTCTCAAGCCTCTCAGGGCTTCCCCTCTCGAGTCTTTCAGGGCTCCTCCTCCCCTCAAGCCTCCCAGGGCTTCTCCTCACGAGTCTTTCATGGCTCCACCCCTCAAGCCTCTCACGGCTTTGCCTCTCGAGTCTCTCAGGGCTCCTCCCCCTCTCAAGCCTCTCAGGGCTTCCCCTCTCGAGTCTTTCATGGCTCCACCCCTCAAGCCTCTCACGGCTTCGCCTCTCGAGTCTCTCAGGGCTCCTCCCCCTCTCAAGCCTCTCAGGGCTTCCCCTCTCGAGTCTCTCAGGGCTTCTCCTCTCGAGTCTTTCAGGGCTCCACCCCTTCCAAGCCTCTCAGGGCTTCGTCTCTCGAGTCTTTCATGGCTCCCCCCCTCGAGCCTCTCGAGCCTTCCAGGGCCCCACCTGCAGAGCCTCTCGAGTCTTCCACGACCTTTTTCCCTGAGCCTCTCACGGCTCTACTCCCAGAGACTCCCGAGCTTCCTACGGCTCCGCCTCCCGAGCCTCCCGGGCCTCCTACGGCTCCCCCTCCAGAGCCTCCCACGGCTCCACCTCCCGAGCCTCTCACGGCTCTGCTCCCAAAGACTCCAGAGCTTTCTATGGCTCCGCCTCTCGGGCCTCCTACGGCCCCCCCCTCCTGAGCCTCCCACGGCTCCACCTCCCGAGCCTCTCACGGCTCTGATCCCAAAGACTCCAGAGCTTTCTAGAGCTCCCCGGGACTACAGAGCCTGCCAGGTCGTCGCCTCGGGGACCTCCCACGGCGCCATCTCCCTTGGCTCCACCTCCAGAGCCTTCCAGGCCTACCTCGCTAGAGCCTCCCACGGCGCCACCGTCATCGGCTCCACCTCCTGAGCCTTCCAGGCCTTTGCCCCTAAAGCCTCCTTCGGCTCCACCTCCAGAGCCTTCCAGGCCTACCTCGCTAGAGCCGCCCACGGCGCCACCGTCATTGGCTCCGTCTCCTGAGCCTTCCAGGCCTTCGCCCCTAAAGCCTCCTTCGGCTCCACCTCCAGAGCCTTCCAGGCCTCCGCCTCTAGAGCCTCTTGTGGCACCACCTCCCTCTGCCCTGTCTCTTGGGCTCCCCATGGTGCCGCCTCCTCAGCCTCTCAGTACCCCGCCTGCCGGGTCTCTCACGGCTCCGTCTTCCAAGGCTCCATCTCCCAAGTCCTCCACGGCTCCGCCTTTCACGGCTCTTCCCTGGCCCCCTGACCCTGTCCGGTGGCCCCCTGACACTCTCCCTGTCCTGTGGCCTCTTCCCTGGCCTCCTGACCCTGTTCCTGTCCGGTGGTCACCTTCCAGACCCCCGGACCCAGTCCCTGTCCTCCAGTCGCCTTCCAGACCCCCTGACCCAGTCTCTGCCCTATGGCTGCCCCCTCCATCTCCCGACCACCCGCCTGTCCACTATGCTCCCCCTGACCTTACCTTGAACTGCCCATGGACTGCCTCACTTCCCTTTGTCTGTCCCCCGATCATCCTGCACCGCCTCCCGCGGCCATCAGGAGCCGTCCTATTCAGAGGGGGGAGTACTGTCACGAACCCCGCTCCTCTGCCCCATCCCCGCTTTGTCGCACACACACTCACTCCCTCGACCTCACTCCCTCGCTCCGCCCCCTCGAGCTTTTCACGCTCTTTTTGCTCGCTCGAGCCCTCACGCCCACTTTGCTCCTACACGCTCACATGCTCGTAGGTTATCTCCCTTCCTCGAGTTTCTCACGCGCTTCCAATCCTCCTGCACATTAGTTTCACCTGCACTCGTCTCATCACCTGTTCATTGTTTACACCTGCACTCGTCACTATAAATACCACAGCACATCCATTTCTCACTGGTTGGTTATTGTATTTAGATTCCCGTGTCTTTGCCCCCCGCTAGTCTCGTCTAGTTTTGACCCCCCTGTGATTCGTTACCCCTTAGCTTGCCAGCCTCTCTTGTTCCCCTAGCTCCCCTGTTAGTTTTCCCGCCTCTCGATCCTGTTTACCCCGGCTTTGACCCTCGCTCCCCTCGACTACTCTACCGGATTTGCCCACTAGTTACTCTCATTCTGATTACCCCGGCTTTTGACCCTACGCTTCCCTCGACAACTCTTCACTGGATTTGCCCTTTGTACTTTTGCCTGCACTACTTTATATTAATAAAGCAGTTTTCATCCGACATTGTGACTGTCTCTTCTTGTGCGGGTTACAGGAATAATATAGGGCGGGACTGATTTTTCCTGTCATTATTTGACTGGATCTTCAAAAGTTAGGCTTTTATATTATTTGGCTTGTATAATTTTTCCTCTGCCTCATGGCCTTGGTTAAGATATGTCATTTTAGAAGAAGAGAAAATTATTTTTATTTGATAATTTTTTTAATAATAGCATGCACTGGTGAATTGTTCACCATAATAAAACAAACATTTATTAAAAAGTAAATAGGATCAGTTTTGTTTTCATGTTGAATTTAAGATCATAATATCTCCCACAGAATCTAATTAAGAGAATTACTCACTGCAGTGTGGAGATGGCGGGGTAACCCATCACGTACTCCGCTTTGGGTCAAAGGTGGTGGGGATAATTAGTGACCCAAAGGGGTTTAGTGTTAGAATATGTCACAGAGTGTATGTGTGTGACCAGTGATGTATGTCTCTGTTTGAAGGATAGGGTCACAGGGTTTGGCATCTATCACATGAGATTGTATCAGTAGCCGCAGCAAGGCCAGCAGTTTGCAGAATGTGCACAATTGTCATTGGCCAGCAGTGTCAGGATACTTTAAGCTCTGATGACTGCATACACATAAATTGTCTTGTGTTGGATTGTCATACTCTGGTAAATATTAAAGTTGATTGGCACAATGCAAAGTGGACACAGTGTAACTAGATAGAAGACTGGTCACAAATATGATTGGACAAGCGGCATTCCATCCATCCATCCATCCATCCATCCATCCATCCATCCATCCATCCACCCATGCTGCATTTTTAACAGACATTTTATAAAGTGTAACAATGATCACAAAATGAATGAATTGTCATGCAATATTTGTCATAGTTTGTCACTGCATTTTCAAACTACAACTTTGACCCATATGATTTGCTATGACACTGTAAAAGTATTCAGAGCACATGATTAGTCATAATTCTCTCTCTCTCTCTCTCTCTCTCTCTCTCTCTCTCTCTCTCTCTCTCTCTCTCTCTCTCTCTCTCTCTCTCTCTCTCTCTCTCTCTCTCTCTCCCTCCCTCCCTCCCTCCCTCTCTCTCTCTCTCTCTCTCTATATATATATATATATATATCATTAGTATACATCTAAATATATAAATAACATACATTCTGTTATGTTGCACTTTTGCATTGTCATACGCTCAGAATCAGAACATGCCCAAATATGGACAGTTGTTGCTTTTAGTCCTGTGATGATACTAGGCTCTTCCACTCTGATTGGCTGTCTGTACATACTCTCACTCTCCACCACTTGCATACACATACTCACGCGCTCATGAATCAGACTGCAGCCCATGTTAACGTATTTAGGCTAGTGTGTGCGTCACACGGATATCTAGAATGCTCCATATCTGCGTCATGAGCACAAGAGAACCTAGTGCGTGTGACATAGACTGGTTTTATAATCAGGCCTTTTGCTCCTCTGCAGTGTCGCCCGCCCCCCTCTGCACTGGCACAGAAATGACCAGAAGGGCTGTTCTACACTGCATCCATCCACCCCCTTTTCTAGAGCAGCATCACGCGCTCGTGACGGCAGCATCTCTTATGTCGTACTCCTCTTCACAGTCGCAGCATCACCATTACAAAAGACCCAAGGCTACTGCAATCGCACAGCCTAAAACTCTCTCTCTTGCCTCTCTTCATTCATGCTGAGCTGAGAATTCTCTAGTGTTACTTTGATGGCCTCCAGGGCATGAAATGAGAAGACATGCTTTCTCACACTCACATTACCATACACTGCAATGCCTCATTTTGTGGTCGAACAGCAGGGAGCAGTTTTGGACGACAGGGATTTGCGTTCCAGTGTTTTAGTTTGCATACCGTGCCAGAGTTCACACACACAAGCACGACTTTCATTCGCTAATGATTCCTGTGATTCACCATGATGAGGCTTTGTCTCCTCTACAAAAATGAATAATCATCAGGGTGCACTGCCAAAGAGCTCTTTAGTATCTTTGTCGGTTGATTATCCATTTAATAAATAAAATTTGGTGTGGGACATGTTCATTTAATCTTGTCAAGCAGAACGCAGTTGTGAAAAACGGCTATTTAGATTCTTCCGGTGACAATTCTTCCAACATCCCTCCACCACCCCAATTCCAACTGTATTTCTATTTAGTTCTATAGATATTCAATTATTAAAGGTGTTTTTTTTTTCCAATGTTATAATATCTTCTCCAAACCCAGCTTAATATGCAGGGTCAAATATAAATATTTCTTTTTAGGTGAATTCCCCCGAAGAGTGTAAACACTGGGGCTCTGTGGCGCTATCAAAACACAGCTTTGATTGTTTAAATAATGCAATCAGCTCAACACCGCAACACTGGCTCAGCCAATGACATGAATTTGGGATGGGACTATCTGTTTTTCGACCAATAGCAGACAGGAAGAGTGTTCAGTACACCTGTTTGAAAACAGTCATTACTTTTGCAATTGCGAATGTATGCTATTTGCAAATTACAGACTTTTAAACTGGATGTTTTAGGCCACGTCCACACTAATATGTTTTCATTTGAAAACGTATATTTTTCTCAACGTTTTGACCTTCCGTCACACTGAGACAACGTTTTTGCGAGTGAAAGCTGAGCTTTTTGATAACGCTCTGCCAAGTGGATAGATTTGAAAATGCTGTCTTTATGTTGTAGTGTGGAATGGGAAAATTGATATATCGAACAACTATGATGTATTTGTTGTCATGTGACGCAGTCATGTGATCCATTCAATCCAAAACAATCAAGATGGCGGCTCTTGTTATAGCGCCGTTGTTGTGTCTGATATTCACTTTGTTAGCGATGTTAAAGATAAATGTTTCTTAGTACAACATTCACATTGCATTCCTTCAAAGGGGGTATCTGAATGCTATTTTCGTCAAATAGGCTACACATCCAAAACAAGCAGAGAACTGTTTCTAGATTAGCCATTTTTTCAGTAAATACAGATGGTGCCTAAACAGTTAACAGTTAACATTGGCCCGATTAGAAGCATGAAAAATAAAACTGTTATTTCAATTTTGAAAATATTATACACTGAATCGAGCTAAGGATTTGTTTGTGATTAGTTACAATGCTCAACTGCTTCAAAAACACGTTAAATAGAAAATTAAATAGAAAAATTTTACGCAAATGAAAAATTTGCCACAGCTGCTATAAATAACAAGAGTTCATTATGGCAGCTGTATTTATAATCTTGAATATTTATTTGATTAATCGTGCATTCTTATTGAATGGATAGTAGAATCTACATTTCAATTTATTCATTTGGCAGACGCTTTTATCCAAAGCGACTTTGGAATGCGAAGATGAATACACTCATTTACTTGCCTAGACATATTTTTGGGCCTTCTCCATAAAAGAAAATAAACGCAAGCTACTATATGTAAATTCTCAGTACTGCTACTGTATTTTCCAATTCTGACATTGTGACATTGAACAGGATGTCCACATCAGACCTTATGCCCAGACTCGTGGCCTCTGTGTTTTCATATGGCAGGTAGTGCATTCAGCATGTTCTAGAGAGCTATTGATTGGCTCATGCGATTCCCTGAGGACATGGGTGTGTGCATATGTGCGTGTTTGTGAGCAGACAGAGAGGGGGCAGAGAGGCTGAATAGTATTAATAGCACACAGGAAGATGAGTGGCCACTTGCTGTGCTCCCTCGTGACTGCGGTTCTAGCGGATGGATGCTGTGGAGGACCAGAAAATGGTTGTGCATGGTGAGGGTGTAGGGGAGGACAGGAAGTTATTGTATTTATAGATGATCTTAAAATATAGGCTACAATTGTGTGCAGTGGGGACCTGGTTGATTCTGTGCCCCATTTAAAATGGACACATGCCTACACCTGTGTAAGGTCACATAGTGTGTGTGTGTGTGAGTGTGGGGTATATACCAGTACAGTGTTTCCTACAAGAATTTGCTTTTGCAGAGTGGGCATCGACATACCGTTATTATTATTATTATTTCATTATTGTGCTTATTTTATTCAAATAACATTTATTACAATATAACTCTAAATCTATGGATATTTTTAACAGCATGTTGTCATATGAACTACTAGTCTGAATAGACTTTAACTAACATTACAAATGTGCAGATGCAAATTGGGTCTAATTCACCAATCTAGTTAAACAGTTCTTTAAAAAACTACACCAATCGAGCAATTTGTTTATCAGTTAGACAGAACATTTCATTATATATGCATATTTGCATGCTGTCACATACCTAATTGAGTCATTGACAAATAAATTGGTCCGAGTTGATGAAAATGAGAAGAGAGGCACAAAGATGTTAGCAGCAGATCCTTTAAGTCCTGTAAATTGTGAGGTTGGGCCTCCATGTATTGGACCTGTTGGTCCAGCACATCCCATAGATGCTCAATCGGATTGAGATCTGGTGAATTTGGAGGTCAAGTCAACACCATGAACTCTTTGTCATGTTCCTCAAACCATTCCTGAACAATTTTTGAAGTGCGGCAGGTCGCATTATCCTGCTGAAAGAGGCCACTCCCATCAGGGAATACCGTTGCCATGAAGGGGTGTACGTGGTCTGCAACAACATTTAGGTAGGTGGTACTTGTTAAAGTAACATCCACACGAATGCCAGGACCCAATGTTTCCCACCAGAACATTGACCAGAGCATCACACTGCCTCCCCCGGCCTGCCTTCTTCCCATAGTGCATCCTGCTGCCATCACTTCCCCAGGTAAACGACGCACATGCACATGGCCATCAACATGATCTAAAAGAAAACATGATTAATCAGAACAGGCCACCTTATTCCATTGCTCCATGGTCCAGTTCTCATGCTCATGTGCCCATTGTAGGTGCTTTTGGTGGTGGACAGAGGTCAGCATGATCACTCTGACCAGTCTGTAGCTACGCAGCTCCATAAGCAGCAAGCTGTGATGCACTGTGTGTTTTGACACCTTTCTGTCATGGCCAGCATTAAGTTTTTCAGCAATTTGTGCTACAGAAGCTCTTTTGTGGGATCGGACCAGACGGGCTAGCCTTCGCTCCCCACGTGAATCAATGAGCCTTGGGCACCCGTTACCCTGTTGCTGGTTCACCAGTTGTCCTTCCTTGGACCACTTTTGGTAGGGAATAACCACTGCATGCTTGGTACAACCCACAAGACATGTCAATTTGGAGATGCTCTGGCCCAGTCCTCTAGCCATCAGAATTGTCCCTTGTCAAAATCGTTCAGATCCTTACGCTTGCCCATTTTTCCTGCTTCCAACACTTTCTGCCTAATACATCCCAAACCTTGACAGGTGCCATTTTAATGAGACAATAAATGTTTTTTCACTTCACCTGCCAGTGGTCTTAATGTTGTGGCTGATCAGTGTATATTTATCTATCCGTCTGTCTGTCTATCCGTCCATCCATCCATCTATCTATCTATCCATCTATCTATCTATCTATCTATCTATCTATCTATCTATCTATCTATCTATCTATCTATCTATCTATCTATCTATCTATCTATCTATCTATCTATCTATCTATCTATCTATCTATATGTATTTTTATTTATTTATTATAAATGTTTTTTATAGATCCAGCCAAAAAAAATGAGCATCACGTAATTGACCCAATTAATGTTTTGTTTGTTATGCAGCTAATGTGTAATGTGAAGCATTACATTTTTTGTGAAGCTTTAAATTTTTTGGTTAAATTTCCTGCCAAAACAGTATCATTATATATACCTTGATATAAAATTACTTAGACCGTGATTTAACATGATGGTCATTACCAAGGTTAGTTATTCACCAGCTAATATTATGCCATCATAAATACAGGATTTGTAATACCATCCTACACAAAAAAATTACGAGATAATGTAATCAGTGGTCATTTTTTGACCATAAATTGCAGCTCTGCCATGCAATCATCTTTTCAAGGAGAAATCAATGTTCACACGTAATGTATATATGTCTACGTATCAACATTTATTGCTTCTGTCGCGTAACCATACCTTTTGATGATTCCCCTACAGTTTGGTTCACTTTTCTGTTCATTCTGGCCAAGAACCACCCACTTAGACAGGAAAGGGCCATTTGACTGTTATGGGACCAAACACAGTGAATTTTGTATGTGTTGTTTAAAGGTGGTTAAATCTGAAACATATGGTACTACTATAATAAATTGACATACAACAAAGTAGAGGAGCATCAGGCGACCTGTGTGAATGTTTGAAATAGGAATTGTTGCTTAATTTCCATTTTCCCCCTTGTTTTATTTCCCTTTTATTAAACACCAGCAAATGCAAATCAGTCAGCAGGAGCAATGAATGAAAAAAATCTAATATTCATGAATTGACTTTATCCACTCATAATCCTCAGTATTCCTCTCATCCCTGTGGCCCAGCTCTGTTCAATTCTTTTTTTCCCCTTCACAGGGCTTCACATCAGGTGTGACATGAGATGTATTGAAATAGTGTCAGTCAAAGGCACCAATGCTTCATGAGAATGCCATAAAAACCTATTCAAAATCAATTTTATGGCCCTTTCCCAAATAGTCTTCAGTTCCGGTCCATTAACAATATTCCATCAACCTAGAAGAACATAGAAAACCCATATTTACAGCTCATGGTTGTCAGTGTTTATATGTGTGTTTTCAAACCATTAATGAGAACTGTTAAAATCTAAATTCAGTTTACTAGCAAACTATTGACCATAGAACCATTGACCATTGAGCTTTCCACACCACCAATCGGCTGGACTGCAAATAAATCCATAAATTACATTTTGTATTCCATATTATAGGCCTAAAAGGTGTCCTAAACCAGAATTGTTTCCGGGTTCAGTTCAAGTTAAGCTGTATTGACAACATGATGTTGATTACAACAGAAAATAATTCTTTTATAATAAAAATCACATCAACTGAATTGCAATTACAATGGGGATTTACAAAGAATTACAAAAACTGGAGTGGAACCCAATGAGGTAAGATATTCCAGAGGTTTTAAGAGCAGAAATGTATTTATAATTTTGTTCATGAATTTACTTTATATTTCTGTACAGAATGTGCAGTATATAAATACTGAAACTTGTTTGAAATTATCTTGGCAGTTCCATTTGGTGCCACAAATGGTGTAGAAATGACTAACTTCACCTTTAAAGAGAACTGATAAACATGATGATTGTGTTGTTGCTTTACAGTCAGATTGCCCCTGTCCATCATTCAGCCTGACAGCTGCTCAGAAGACCCTGAGCTCATCTCAGCTGCTAGCTATTAATAGGCAAATACCTTAAAATGCACCTTGTTCAACAGCTGAGCTGACTGCTCTGATGTCATGGCATATCTATGCTTTGAAGTCTGACTGAATGCCATTTAAAGACTGGCAGTGCATTGAGGGCCGTGTGTCCACAGACAAGATGACAAAGGCAATCCCAGCCTCTGTAATGTTTTTGTCCTTGTGGTTTTTGTGGGGTTTTATCCTTGAATTACACTGTTTGAGAGGGGCCACGCATCAGGCTTTACCGCCCCTTTGTTCTTCCTCTGTGGACATTGATAGAGGAGTTAGAGTGCCCTGTGTACAATGGCTGTCACAGTCAGACAATGTGTCTGTGTTTGTAATCGCAACTGGGGATTGAGTTTTTACTCTTGTTCTTTCTAAGTGCCATTTATAAATGTATATCCTGGGTTATATATGGCTTAATGGAATAGTTCACAAAAAATGGAAAATCTGTCATTATTTACTCATCCTCATGCCGTTCCAAACCTGTGTCTTTCTTTCTTATGCAGAACTCAAAACTATATTTTTTATGAATATCCGGTCTGACTTTTCAGTACAATGGCAGTGGATAATTTCTCAATTTAAAGTTCAAAAAAGGACCCAAAAGTAACATAAAAGTAGTCCATGCAATTTGTGCATGATACTCCAAGTCTTCTGAAGGCATGCAATAGGTTTTGGTGAAAAATAACTTGTAATTTAAAAGAATATTCTGGGTTCAAACAAGTTAAGCTCAATCAACAGTGTTTGTGGAATACTGTTGATTACCACAAAAAATAAATAGACTTGCCCCTCAATTAGAAAAAAAAAGCCTTACTTTAACCACAATTTCTTCTGCTTCTTTTTTATATATATATAAAGTAGGGATGAGTCAATCTTTTGTGAAATCAACATTATGCTGCAAATGCTGTTATTTGAGCTTAACTTGTATATAATCCAGAACATTTCTTAAAGGGATTTATTTTTAGTGCAAACCTTGATGTCCATTGTGTGCTCATGAGTGTTATGAGAGAAGCTTGTCCACAGTGGCTCATGTGAAAAATGACTTAACCTCGTGCGACCCCTCATCCACGTGTGAACATTGTATTCTGGCTTTGCTATACACAACGCATAACTAAAATTAATTAAAACTGGCTGAATACTGTTTATAACATTCTACACTTTCATAGAAGGGGTACGTTTTTGGTGCACCACGTCACATGACAAAACAGTGTGACATCAATTTACGTAAAGCAGTCCTAAGGACGCAGCGGGAACAAAAATGCCTCCGGTAAGTAACCTCTTTACATTTTCTGATTGAAACATATTTGGTTGTAAAGAGTAGTGTCTCTAGCCTTTTTAAAAAATCAATTTATTTTTCACTTGTCAGGGCGCTGATAAAGATGAAGTCCACATAGGTGTGGAAAATGAGACCTTATTCCCTCAAAAATTGAAAAAGCATTACATTTATTTTGAATAATTTTCAACTATAACACATCTGTGGGTCATTTTGATTATATTGTTATCACTGTTCAGTACGGTTCTATTCTTTAACAGTAGGAAATGCATATATTTACTGTACATATTCACTTTGAGAATCAATGGGTTCATCCAAAAGTTGATAAATGTTGTTTTCAGAGGCTTTATATGATGTTAGGATGAAAATAAGATGCATTTAAAACTCTTCTGAGACCAGTTCAGACAGACAGCACATTGGAGGTTAAGTCATTCACTAAATAGGGAGAAAGAGTGCATCCTTTATCTTTCTATGCAGCTAAGTGCATTCACTCCTAAAATATGAGGCTGCAGATGATGTTTGGACCACTCAACATGCTTGGAAGACATAGGACAATCAAAAGTACATAGATTCAGAATTGTATAATGCAAAGTTTTATTTTAACATGATTTGATGATGCTGGCCATTACTTTTAATTAGAATTATTTATTCAGCTTTATAGAAAATCATCTGTTATGTCTATAATGTCTCAAAAACATGAATAACTAACACTCCTGGACACATAATAAACAATTTGATAAAAGAAATCGGACTTTCTATAGCTTGGTAATACTTAAAATTTCACAACTTAGTCCAGCTGTCCACATATGTGGACATATATTTTTAGGAAATATATATAACAGTTAGTTCCGGTCCTCGAATCTGATTGGATGAGAGACGTTCCATGAGCACACTTGGACGCTTCACTGTGTGTGTATCACTCCGCTTGTGTTCATGCCATTCTAAAATAAAGTGTAAAGGGGGTCGCACACCGAACGCGCAGCGCAGCGCCGCGCCGCGCAGCGCCATAGCTTTAAAATTCTAACACATTATTCTCTATGAGTGTACACACACCGGCGGCGCCATTCGGCGTCTGTCCGCGGCGCCCAGCTACGGCTCAGGACCTTGTTCAAAACCCTGCCGCGCTACAGAGCGCCATTTACATAGTTGTATATTAAATGTACATTTATTTGTCTCAAATCGTCGTTAATATACATACTGACTTCACCCTGTGCTGCAATATACATTTAGTTTAACATTCCTAATTTAACAGCTTGAATAAAGTCATATTGGAAAAAATATATAACAAACATAGCCCTTTTAAATCTTTCATTTTCCCCTGTTGTGCCATTTTTCAATACTCTACCATACTAACCATACACTCTTACATAACATATAGTCAGTTACGTATATAATAAAAAAGAATATATCAAATAACTTGTTTAGTTAACGTTGTCACTCGGGTTAGCTAAACGCTAATAAAAAAAAAAAAAATAAATAACAGACTTAACAATGTGATAGACACTTTTACTCGATTAACGATCAAACATCAGCTATTAAATTAACATAAAAAATAAATAATACATCAAGTTAAAACTCACCCATCGTGCAGCTCTTCTAGACTTCTACCAGGAGTTGATTCAAAATTGAGCTCGCGCGAATAGAATGTGCGCGTCTGGTGTGCGATACCTGTGAGTTGTTCTAGACGTGGCGCGGGCGCTGCGCTGCGCTTCTCGTTTGGTGTGCGACCCCCTTAAGAGTAGTGCATATGTGTTAAGAGTTACTGTACGAGTGTCTCTTACATATATTTTTAATTACATTTTTTGTCATTACATATGTTACCCAGCAGGTGGTGGCAAAACATAATCTTTGTGTGTAATATGAACAGTTAATGACGTGAAGTGAACCCGTCAGTCATTGTTTACATACAACAGCGCTCCGTGATTGCTCGTATTACTACTACTACACAACTACAGCTAGAAAATAGCTTTAAACGGCTTTAAATGAACAACTTCAGCATTAAGGCTCATCACAGATGAGAGACACAACAGACAGATTAATTACACAACTCATTACTTACCTCTTACTGGAGTTCCCACATTGGAGAAAACGTACTGTTCAAAATGGTGGAGGACATTGCAGGTTCTATAATGAAAGATTCTTTCACCGGCCACTGCGAAATATTGAGAATTGTCCCCGCTTGGACAGCAAATTTTACACTGAGAAAGCTGATCTCCAGACAGCTGACAGCATTTCTGCTTGGGTTTGGCAACAGGTGATCACACACGCTCCATCTCTCTCTCTCTCTCTCTCTCTCTCTCTCTCTCTCTCTCTCTCTCTCTCTCTCTCGCACACACACTCACTCACTCACTCACATCCAGCCTTGTTTATACAATAACTTGGTAAAAACAGCACAAGCCATGATACTATTTCTGAAGTGACATTTTTGAATTACTAAAGCAGGCTTGGACGCATCATTTGTTTTGAACCAGCAACGGCAGATTCTGATCTGTCACGTAAGAAAGTAGTTCAATGCACAAATGCACTTTTTATGACCGTACTCAGTTTTTCCTTATTTAAAAAAATTGACTTGTTCATTGAACTGTTGTATATAAGCAATATCACACTCTGCTGATGTAGGGCCATATTGCACTCTTGCTCTTGTGATATTGCTTATATACCACAGGCGCTACTAGATACAAATCAAAAAGGCAAATGAAAAATGCACACAGCAGTCTCAGCATGTTAAATATCAGGTTGTTTCTCACTATAACCTATTGTATGCCTTCAAAAGACTTGGAAAATTGTTTTGAAAAGACAGGATATGTTGTTCATTGAAACGTCTCATTTTGTGTGTTCCACATAAGAAAAAGAAAGTCCTAGAGGCTTGAAACGACATGTAGGTTAGGCAATACTGAAAGCATTTTAAGCTCGGATAAAACATTTTAACATCGCATTTTACTGTTTAAGGCTTTAGAACTAAAGTGTTTTGAAAGCTGATCAATAGTGACACAATAGTGACACAATTCTGAGATTCCTGGCTGAGATAAATTGAGATATGCTCCTCTTTGTTATAGCCCTTTAACTGTATTGCATCCCAATTTAGAGACAACATCCTGCAATAATCCACTTAAACTACACTGCATCTATGCTGCATGTGATTTGTATGTTAACGCCCCAGGGAACCCGTAAAGGAAGCATTAGGTTGCTCTTATCCAGTGAATTGTTGGGCAGTGCTTCAGGAAGCAGGGCTATTGATTGTGTTCCATGCCATATTAAAAGCACTGTGTGCTGGGCGCATCTTAATGGAAACAACCAGCATTTCCTGCTACTGGTTTATTCATTTGAATCCCATCTGATCCATAACACACCTCTTCCTGTCTGTCAAATGTTGTTAATGTGTCTTAGTGACATGGAAAGTAACCTCTGCCTGTGTTGAAGAAGAGTTCCAAATTATCATGCTGCTCAACTGTTGGCAGGACAATGTCTTCAGTTTTGATAAATTATTATGTTATCTGTATGGTCACAAATAGGTCTTAAAAAGCATTCTCTTGAATGTATTTGCTGTAACGAAGAGGCTCAAGTGAACTCGATTGCATGAGAGATTAAATTAGCCCACAGCAGTATTGCGGCCAAGTGGTGTGTGTTTCAGTTCTAAACGCAAACCACTGGCCTACAGCTCTACACTAAAATACTGATATATCATGCTCAGTACATTTAGGGAATATGCAGGGTCTGCTTTTGGGTTATAAAATTCAGACACATCTAGTGTAGTTGCTAAAGACAAATTTAACTGCTATGTATTTTTGGCTCAAGTGTTTTTCAAAGGGTTCATGGCCATTGGCCATTTGATGTTTGATGCCAATGTCATGACATAATTTATAGCCATTTTTCCTGTTGACTTCCTGTTTCTGCTTACGATCATTGGACTGAGCACTGAGACCAGGTAGAAGGAAATGTCCCTCCTAAGGGAGAGGAATGTTCTGTGATTTCACTCTTTATCCTGTTTCACTTACTATGTAATGTATCCATATAGACAAACACAGACTCAGAAACAGAGAGCAGCTGGTTGAGAAAACAAACATGTTATTCATACATTCCGTGGAAAACATTTTCATAACACTGTGAGGAAAAAGTCAGCATTTATTTTTCTTCTCAAGGAAATTGATAAATAAATCCTCTATTTCAATGTAATTGCATACAATGTATAATTCAGTTCACAAAAAAATTAATAAAAATACAGTCACTTCCAAAAACCTTCTTAACCATGGCAAATCATATCATATATTTTGAATGCAAAAATATAATTATACAAATCTACAAATGCACCATTGTATAACAGAATAGTAGATGGCAGCATTTCAGCATATGCGGAACACTGGAAAGTGTCAATATTATATTTATACAAATATAATGAGCAGGATGTGTTTTTGTGACATTTAGAGATTAGAGGGTAGAGTAGCCAAAACTTTTCTCAAGTAAAAGTACAATTACTTAAAAAAATTTACACAAATAGAAGTAAAAGTACTACCATAAATAATTACTTGAGTAAGAAAGTATCCAATTAAAAGAGTACTCAAAGAGTGAGTAGATAGTAATAGTAGACATATTCACAAATGTTATAATGGCATTATCTACCCTATATTCCATTACATAATTCACATTTAACAAGTATTATAACAGAAATGGAAGCGGAGCTTAGTTCTAGCGGGAAGACCAGCAGCTGTACATGATCACATCATTAGCTGGGTAATTCCTAGCCAATCGCACGTAAGCCATTGCTTTATAAGTCCGCTCACAATCTATCACATTGCTGTTTCGGTGTGCTAACACTGCAACCTCCACCTCCCCACCACCACCAGTTGAGCCCTGTCCCGCAGGGGGGTAGGCTCCTCGCCCCTGCCTCCGGCAGGACATGACGGTTCCGGGTACAACTCTCTCGGACTGCCGGACGGGGCCTACGCCAAAGAGAGAGACATTACCTCCCGTTTTACATCTATCAAATAAATGGCATCTCAAACTTCACTCAAGCCTGCGTGTCTTCCCGATATAATTATTATTATTAATGGAAGTTCTGTCATCATTCACCATCATGTTGTTCCAAACCCGTATGACTTTCTTTCTTCCATGCAACACAATAAGTAGATATTAGACAGAATGTTTGCCTGAGCCACAATTTACTTTCAGTGAATGTGATTGTTTTTTCTCTCCATATTTTGAAAGTGAATGGTGAGTGAGACTCTCAGTCCTGAACATTCTGTCTAACATATTTTGTGTTTCACAGAATGCAGAAGGTCACAAGGGTTTGGAACAACATGAGAGTAGGGAAATTATGTCAGAATATTAAATTATGACTGAGCCATCACTTTAAAGGGATAGCTCACCCAAAAATGAAAATTCTCTCATTTACTCACCCTCATGTCATCCCAGATATGTATGACTTCTTTTCTTCTGCAGAACACAAATTATGATTTTTAGAAGAATATTGCAGCTCTGTAGGTCAGTATCAATGAAAGCACATAAAGGATTCATAAAGGAATCCATATTACTCCAGTGGTTTAATCCATGTCCTCAGAAGAGATATGATAGGTGTGGGTGAGAAACAGACATTCTTCTCCCTGCCTAGCAGGGGACGATATGCAGAGAAGAATGTTAATCACAAAAAACTTAAGAATGTGAAAGTGATCTGTTTCTCATCCACACCTATCACGTCACTTCGGAGGATATTGATTTAACCACTGGAGTTTTATGGATTACATTTATGCTGATGTAGCAGAGTGGCGCAAGATTGAAAATAATAACTAAAAAACTTTACCCAACTACACCAACCTTGGAATTCCAACGAGGCAGTAGGAAACACAAGATGTCAATTAATAAGGTTACACAGGTTCACTTCACTAATGAAAGGCCACAGACACAGGTACAAAAATAAGTATTTTATTAAAAATACAATTAGAATAAAACACTTAATCTTAAAATAAGAACTGGCCTTAACCAGGAGTTGGTGCAAATAGCAGGACACACACACAACTGGAGTTATATGAAATAATATATAAAATATATGATTAGACACAGCTGCAAGAACTGGGGTTTACCAGCAGGGCAGAATACAAGGACCATATCAGCACTAGAATAGAGGATAACTGCATTCACATGTGCACACGCGCAGACGCACACAGAGGATCACTGTATTCACATTTGCGCACGCACGCACACACACGCAGAGGATCATTGCATTCCCATGTGCACATGCGCACATATAGGAGTGCTGAATACTGAGTGAGCCACTCGTTCCCTACTTTTGTTCATTCTTACCCACAATGCACTCTAATTTCGAGTGTACATTTGATGTACACTGGACAGCTGTTAAATGCCCATAATCTACCGCTGGAAAGTCGTAAGAGCTGGGAGTTTACCGCTTCCTTCACTCCTGCAATGTTATCTTTCATGCTGAATGTATTACATACATGATACACTCAGTGTATCCGTCAGCATCTGAATTCACTCACTCATTTCGTTAGAGAAATATATTTTTTAAAAAGTTACTCAAGTAAATGTAATGAAGTAAATGTAGCATGTTACTACCACCTCTGGATTCACCCAAAGGTATTCATCCAGTTACAGGTAGGCTATGTGCAAATTGGCTTTTTTATGAAGGCTTTAAAAGTAGCTCATCTAGTTAGATTTTAAAGACAGACATATCTGTTTTACTAAATGTGATTTAGACAGCCTGCATGCCACCCTTATGGTTAATGGTGTGATACATGTAAGCCACATTGTTGCTGGACTTGTGTAGGAGACATGGAAAAATACAGGCATTTCATTTGGTGGTCCATCTCTCTATCTATCCTTCTATCCTGCTATCTCCGCCCTCCTCTAACCCTCCTCCTTGTGAGGTTTGAAAGCTGATCACCCATTCCAGTGCAGAGCCCGAGGAAAGGAAAGTGAGCAGACTGCTATATTTAGATGCCCTGGCAGGTGGACAGAACCGGAGCATGTCTATATATAGAGCTGAAGAAAGAGGGTGAGCATGACATAGTATAAGGGTATACTGGGAGCGCACGTCATGGAGATGTCCAGAGTGACGGCCTCTGACCTTGCCTTGGGGCTATAGCACATCTTGCACATCAATCACCTAGCAGTATACTGCTAGGGTTGCCTCTCATCCTTTATAATATGAGAACTTATTTTCACACACATAGGTTAATATACTACAGTAGGTCAAGGCCCTTAAACTGGCTCCCCTCGGCCAAATTTGTCAGTCAATAATTTTTCACCAGCCCTCTGATTGATTTTGATAAAATTGCGGCATAGTCTGAAACAGCAGAGCGCTCCCTGAGCAAAACTCAGCTGTGAATTTAATAATATACAGCAGTGACTTGGCAGCAACACTTAGCAGTGATTTTAATGCTTAGTGGTGAGTTGAAAAATGCTCAGTGGTGAGTTAAACAACACTTAGCGTTGAGTTAAACAACATTAAGCATTGGGTTTAGCAGCACACAACTCACTCAGTGGGGTGTTAATCAACACTAATCTGTAGGTTTGAACACTCAACACTCAACCGTGAGTTTAACAGCACACAGTGTTGAATTTAACGTCAGCCATAAATTTAAACCACCCTCAGTGGTGAGTTTAACAAAGCCTAACCGTAAGTTTAACAATACGCATCTGTGAGTTTAATAGTGCTCAGTGGTGAATTTAACAATGCTCAGTGGTGAGTTAAACAACACACTGTGGTGAAATGTATTAACGCTCGGTGGTCAGTTTTCCAATACTCAGAGGTGATTTTAACAACACACATCAGCGGTTTTAACAACACTCAGCGGTGGTCAGTTATTGGGCTACGGTCTATATCCTGTCTTATCCAATCTTACATTTTTATGCAAAAGTTTAATAAGGAGTCTTAATAATAATAATAATGATAACAAAATTCTTAATAATAATATGGTGTTAACAGGGGAAAAACTGATGTGTCTTATTTGTTTAGGCACAGTAGTGCTCATACAAAGTGATTTTGTGAAACACTGAAGACATTGAGAGCAATCACACTATTCCGTTTGTGGCGTTTTATCTCTTTTTTTTCTGACATTGAAGGTGGCAGCCCTACGTGCAGCTACTGTGTGGCTTCTGGTGTCTGTCACTGCGTCTGGCAATGATGGCTTGTGGGAGGCGAACTGGGCAGTTGCTGTGTGAATTATTGAGCAGATGGGGAGTTTCTGTGTGGAAATGGCTTCAGATCACATTTCACCTCGCTCATAAACCTCGACTTTACATGGGTTCCAAAAGCCTCTTGATCCGGCACTCTCCCACGTCACTTTATCATTAATTTATCATTTCTATCACAGCAAAGGATTATGGAAAAAATAGGGAAACAACCATACAAATCCTAATTACAATTGTTACGTGGTGTAATCGTGATATTGTGGGGGGAAAATCTTTAAAGTTGATGCAAGTCATTTTTTCTGTGTTAAAGTACTCCTTTCCCAAGTTAATATGCACAAGCAACTATAAGTAAGCCATTTGTAGGTTTATTCTTAAAAATGTAAACAGTTTGGCTCTGTGGCACATTTCTCTGTTTGTTTGAGTCTCAACCAGACCATCATGGTCTCCACCAATCGTGTGAGTTTGGGGCGGGACTACCTACAGTATTTATCCAATCAATGGAAGGTAGGAGTAGCGTTCAGAAAACCTGTATTATTATTTTAGAAATTCTGTTTGGTGATGCTAGTGGCTCAGAAATGATTACACACTCCACCTTCTAAATGTGACAAAATATAGTAAATGTAACTAAATTTTGCTATGTGTTTTAAGTATTTAAAAGGATAGTTCAACCCAAAATGAAAATTCTCTCATCATTTACTCACCCTCATGACATCCCAGATGTGTGTGACTTTCTTTCTTCAGCAGAACACAAAGATTTTTAGAAGAATATTTCAGCTCTGTAGGTCCATATAATGCAAGTGAATGGTGAACAGACCTTTGTACTGTAGCTCCAAAAATCACATAAAAGAAAAAGTAATCCATAAGATTCCAGTGGTTAAATCCATATCTTCAGAAGCTATATAATGGGTGTGAGGTATAATAGGTGAGAAACAGATCAAAATGTGACTCATTTCTTTTTACTCTAAATCTCCACTTTCGCTTTCACATCTGAATGTTTAAATTGAAGTGGAGATTTAAAGTAGAAAATGACTTAAATATTGTTCTGTATCTCACCCACACCTATTATATTGCTTCTGAAGATATACTGTAGATTTAAACAGTGGAGTCACATGGATTACTTTTATGTTTCCTTTATGTGATTGTTTGGGGGCTACAAATGTCTGATCTCTATTCACTTGCATTGTATAGACCTACAGAGCTGAGATATACAGAGCTAACAATCTCTGTTTGTGTTCTGCAGAAGAAAGAAAGTCATAGACACCTGATATGGCATGAGGGTGAGCAAATTATAACAGAATTTTCATTTTTGGGTGAACCTTTTACATTCCTTAAATAGATTCAGTGTTGCTAGCTATACTAGTCGCTTGTAGTGTAGTACTTAAAAAAAAAGACTCTAAATAATAAGTAACTTGTTGCTTGGAAAGCTACAGTTTCTACGTGACTTCCCCAACACTGAAAAAACTCAAAATAGTTTAGTAGTTTTTTTTTTTTTAGCCCAATAACCTATTAAAATAAGGAATTACCTTGTGTAAGCAGTACTAGCACAAGACATTAACAGGAGCATTGGGCAACTTTGGATTAGGATTTATCAAGTCTTATTAAAGCACAGTTGCTTTAAAGTAATGTTGACACACAATGCACCACATGTACTGTGCGCAGGAACTGATAGTTGGTTGTAAAGGATGTCTACCTCCCAGCTCTGTAATCTCACCTTTTAAGAGAGGTGTCAAAAGTCGAGATGCTCTAGTCACAACCATTTGACTTGGCCTCTGGGGTCCAATAGGGAAGAACAAGCCCTGACCGCGTTGTTTCTGATTGTGATAAGACGGCTGCCGCTCCAGTGGTTACCATGATGGGTTTTGTACACAATGACATGTGCTGGCAATAGATAAGGAAAGCACTGTCCAAGTCAACCTGTCTAATTCTCTCGGCTCAATACCTGCTGGGCAGCATAGAGATGCAGGACAAGGAGGCAATTATCGCACCAAAAAAGCTTTACAATCTTACATGGAGGCCAAAAAGGAGATTCTATGTCTTCACAGCCAATCAGAAGTTGATTCCAGTTTGGTTTATTAGGGCTGGGCGATATGGCTACAAAAATTATATCTCAATATTTTTTTGCCCATTGATACATTTTCAATATATATCTAAATAATAATGTATTTGCACTAAACTGGCTTAAAACTGGCTATTTTTTTAATAGATTATTATTTTTTTTTAATCAGAGGAACCATAATTTGGCACCAATTACAGCCTCAAGTCTTTTTGTGTATGATGCTACAAGCTTAGCACACCTATTTTTGGGCAGTTTCTCCCATTCATCTTTGTAGGACCTCAAGCTCCATCAGGTCTCTCCAGAGATGTTCAATCGATTTTCAAGTCTGGGCTCTGGCTGGGTCACTCAAGGACATTCACAGAGTTGTCCCGTAGCCACTCCTTTGTTGTCTTGGCTGTGTGCTTAGAGTCGTTGTCCTGTTGGAAGATGAACCTTCGCCCCAGTCTGAGGTCCAGAGTGCTCTGGAGCAGGTTTTCATCAAGGATGTCTCTGTACATTGCTGCATTCATCTTTCCCTCGATCCTGACTAGTCTCCCAGTTCCTGCCGCTGAAAAACATCCCCACAGCGTGATGCTGCCACCACCATGCTTCACTGTAGGGATGGTATTGGCCAGGTGATGAGCTGTGCCTGGTTTCCTCCAGACATGACACTTGCCATTCAGGCCAAAGAGATTAATCTTTGTTTCATCAGACCAGAGAATTTTGTTTCTCATGGTCTGAGAGTCCTTCAGGTGCCTTTTGGCAAACTCCAGGCAGGCTGTCATGTGCCTTTTACTGAGGAGTGGCTTCCTTCTGGCCACTCTACCATACATGCCTGATTGGTGGAGTGCTGCAGATATGGTTGTTCTTCTGGAAGGTTCTCCTCTCTCCACAGAGAAACGCTGGAGCTCTGTCAGAGTGACCATCAGGTTCTTGGTCACCTCCCTGACTAAGTTCCGTCTCCCAAGATCACTCAGTTTGGCCAGGCAGCCAGCTCTAGGAAGAGCCTGGTGGTTCCAAACTTCTTCCATTTACGGATGATGGAGGCCACTGTGCTCATTGGGACCTTCAATGTTGCAGAAATGTTTCTGTACCCTTTCCCAGATCTGTGCCTCGATACAATCCTGTCTCAGAGGTCTACAGACAATTGATTGGACTTTATGGCTTGGTTTGTGCTCTGACATGCACTGTTAACTGTGGGACCTTATATAGACAGGTGTGTTCCTTTCCAAATCATGTCCAATCAACTAAATTTATCACAGGTTGACACCAATCAAGTTGTAGAAACATCTCAAGGATGATCAGTGGAAACAGGATGCACCTGACCTCAATTTTGAGTGTCATGGCAAAGACTTTGAATACTTATGTACATGTGATTTTTTATTTGTTTTATTTTAAATACATTTGCAAAGATTTCAAACAAATGTCTTTCACATTGTCATTATGGAGTATTGTTTGTAGAATTTTGAGGAAAATAATTAATTTAATCAGTTTTGGAATAAGGCTGTAACATAACAAAATGTGGAAAAAGTGAAGCACTGTGAATACTTTCCGGATGCACTGTGTATATATATATATATATATATATATATATATATATATATATATATATATATATATATATATATATATATTTCAAATAAGGAGGAACCGAACTTGTGCGCCTAGTGTTACCTATTTATAAAATAAGCATCCTTTGCATGCTATTGGAATGATCCTACTTCCCATTTCTACAATCTTAATTACGTACGGCATGTTTAAAAGCTTTGTTATCAAAGAGAAGAGGAAACATGGAAGGACTCCAGGTTCTTTGCTATTTGAATGTTGTATGCAGCTGCCGTCTATGTAGAGCATTCCAAATCCCTATCTTATAAGGCATTATTTCAGTAAGGATGCTAAAAGACTGCTGCCTATGTAGGCAGGAGACAGCAAGGCAGCTCACTAAGTTTTGGAACAGAGCCTCTCTTTCTATCATTTATACTCTGACCTCTATATGTATTTTGACCTGCCCAATGGTTTCAACAGGAAAATGGCTTTCCTCTCAGTCTTAAATGCACGCATCGTTAGATTTCCAAGCACTGTGGCAATATTTCTAGCAGCAACACTAGCTGGAGAGGGATGCTGGCCTTTCCTGCCTCATCAATCACTAGTAAAAAAACAGTGAAACCTGTTCCAAACAGCTCCTCTGTAATGACTGAGAAAACCCCATGCTGGGTGAATTAGTTGGAGTTCCTGGTGGATTATGGAGGCAGATTGAATTGTAAATAAGTTGGGGGAGGGGCCATCATGCTGTTGGGGGAGGGGTACAGTTAACTGATCTTGTACAGCAGCCAGTGTTCTGTGATTGCTTCAATTAGCTGATAGAGCCGCTGCCTCGGCAAATGGCTTTGGCGGGGTTGCCATGGAAACGACGCCATGGCCCTATCCTCACCTCGTGCTCTGATCTCTGGAGGGGGAGAGGGGTAACAGTTGTGATTTGTTCTATATGATGAAGAGACCCTTATGTGTACAGGATTTATGATGAAGTGTACATGTGCATGTTCAGTTGAGTGTTATTTTATGGCATTTAGCACACTATGAAACTGAGTTCAAAGCGTACCATTAAAAACAATAAAAAATGGCAGTTAACATTATGTGACATATTTTAGAGTGGAGGTGAATATTCAGTGGGAAATATTATAGGGTGGGTGTGGTTTTCTACATAAGGATTTGATTGGATCATGCAAAGTTAGACTATGATTACATTTAGGGCTGGGAAAAAATAACGAATATCCGATAAAACGCAATGTTCATTTAAATGATCCTGATTTCAATTCTTAAAACTCTAAGAACAACCTTTTAGTGGCTGAACATGTATTTGTAGATTGCCTCCTGTCTTGCAGATGTTCGGCTGAACTAATATTTGAACGTTACAAATGGAAGAGCAATGGCAAACAATTCCTTCTAATTCAATGCACACACAACATTTCGTTTGTTAGATTTACAGTGTCATAGACAACTACGTCTTCGGAAACAAGTTAGAAGGTTCGCTGTAAAATTGACAGCATTAGTTGAGAGATGATGTCATCCATATGTAAGCAAAATAGACATTATGACTGAAATATACCCAAATTAATTGAAAAATATCTCTTCATTTTCTCACCCTCATGCCATGCCAGATGTGTATGATTTTTTTCTTCTGAAGAACACAAACAAAGATATTTTGAAGAATATCTCAGCTCTGTAGGTCCATACAATGCAAGTGAATGTTGGCCAGGAATTTTAAAGGTCCCAAAAAGACATACAGGCAGCATAAAATGAATCCATACAACTCCAGTGTTAAATCCATGACTTCAGAAGCGATATGATAGGTGTGGGTTAGAAACTAACACCCTGTCTACACCAAACGGGAGCGATACGGCACAACAAAAGCAAATTACTCCCATTAAAATGAATGATGCTGTCTACACTGGATGCATTGCGTAAAGTAAACGTCCATTTAGGTAAGGGTAGAGAGTAAAAGTAAACGACAGATTACGCGCTGTACGTGCTGGCTGTATTTATGCCAACAACACAAATTAATGGTTAAATTGTTCTTTTCTTAATAATTCTTATTTTGTTTTTGACGATTTGCATTTTTTGTGCATGTCATCAAAAAGAGTTTTTATAGGAAAAAGGACTTAAATATCATTCTGTTTCTCATCCACACCTATCATATATCTTCTGAAGATACAAATTTAACTACTGTAGTTGTATGGATGACTTTTATGCTTCCTTTATGTGCTTTTTGTACCTTCAAATTTCTGGCCAACGTTCACTTGCATTGTATGGACCTACAGAACTGAGATACCAAAATCTTCTAAAAGTCTTGTTTGTGTTCTGCAGAAGAAAGAAAGTCATACATATATGGGATGGTATGAGGGTGAGCAAATAATGAAAGAATTTTCATTTTTGGGTGAAGTATTCCTTCAAATTGAGAGCATGTGATTCAGAATCTATTCAGATCTGGAAATCTGTATACCCAGCCCTACTTACTGTTCATTATTTAATATCATTTATGCCCCAACCACAAGGACTTCATTGCATAAGCAGAAAAGTCATTTTAGAGGTGGAGAAAGTTAATATGTTTTTTTGAAAGAAAACAAGGGTTTATGAAAAATTCTGTAAAATAAAAAGATTGCAAAACAAATATTGACAGCCGGTCATTATTGCAAGATAAACCCCAACAGGGTAATCGGTTTTACCCTGAAAGTGTTTTATTTTCATACTTCTGATGTTTTGCCGTAATCTTATCCTCATCTATACCATTGATCTTTAATACCTGTTGGCCTCTTGACTGAAAGCCAAGAGTGACGTCTCAGCTCTGTGAGATGTGAAGAAAGACAAACATGTCCAGACAGCAGCTGTGACTCACTGTACTCCACTCAGACTCATACTGAGTGTGTGACTTCACACCCAGCTGTACGGATTCTCTCCAAAACTCCCAACACACCCCATCACCTCTCCACCCAAAGGCATGACACCGCTGTCATTAAACAATGGACAAAAACAAGTCATTGTGGAAATATAATGAACAAAACATGCTAAATGTTCTGAAAAACAGTTACAAAGCCATATGACTTTCTTCTGTGGAAAACAAAAGATGTGAGGTAGAATGATGGCCTCAGTCACAAATTGCTGAAAAGGAATAATGACTTTGACTAACATACGGCCAACATCAAAGGAAAAAAAGAAAGTAAAAAAGTATGGGTTTGGACAAAATAAGGGTTAGAAAAATGAAATTTTTGCATTTGTATATACTGTACATAGTATACATTTAAAATGTGTAGTCTTGCATTTCCAGGAAAACAGACCAAAAAAATGGTGATTGATTGACTCACCTTGCACTATACAAATTTTTGTCCAGTCAGGTGCTCTCTAGAATGAGAAAGACCCTCTGCCAAAACCATCTGCAAGCAACTGGCAATCATAATTCAAGGCTGTACCATAAACTAAAAGCTATTGGCAATTTATTAAAAACATTTATTTATTTATGCACAAGCCCTTCAACAAGTCCCGCCCAAACTTTCTGGGCTCTAATTTCATGACCATGCTAAGCGCAATGCTGCATGCAATTTTCGTGCCCAGTGGCTATGGGTGGGAGTGTTTGCGCTATCTGTGGGTGTATGTGCGTAAACTGTGGGTGTATTGTTTTGTATGTTAATGAAGTTGTGCAAATCGCAATTTTAGACATTTTAGCAGCTCGTCTAATCTGAGCACTGCATTTGCAGTTTGAAGATTCCACCAGCAGGTAGTAATAAAGTTAATCTCTTGGAATAATGAACAGATTTTGCTCTTATGGAAAGAGATTGGTACTTTTATTCACCAAAGTGGCATTCAGCTGATCACAATGCATAGTCAGGACATTAATAACATGAAAAATTACTATTACAATTTGAAAAATTGAATAAACTACTTCAAAGAGTTCTCATCAAATAATCCTCCACATGCAGCAAGGACAGTTTTACATTTATGCATTTGGCAGACGCTTTTATCCAAAGCGACTTACAGAGCCCTTATTACAGAGACAATCCCCCCGGAGCAACCTGGAGTTAAGTGCCTTGCTCAAGGACACAATGGTGGTGGCTGTGTGGATGGGGCTCAAACCAGCATCCTTCTGTTACCAGATTACCAGTTATGCGCTTAGACCACTACACCACCACCACTCCTTGCAGATCTTTGGCATTCTAGCTGTCAGACTGTCCAGATACTCAGGTGACATTTCACCCCTCAATTCATGTAGCACTTGCCGTAGATGTGTCTGTCTTGTCGGGCGCTTCTCATGCACCTTACAGTCTACAAATCATGGATATGAGTTAAAGCGTTTCGATATCATAACATAGCAGTGTGTGAGAAATAGAGCGAAAAAGAAGTGTTTATAAAGTCATAATCAGCCGATGTACTCATGATTTGTGAAACTGCGGAGAAAAGCAGAATGCGGCACCTAAAACTCAGTTTGCAAAAATTTTGTTAACGTTCATTCTATGAAAATAGGTTGCATGAATGAAACCTCAAATGTGCAAATGTGTACTATTATTTTTCTAATTAATCAAATGGTCAAAAAAAAATCAAATTTTCATTGAGGGATGGACACAAGCCAGATCTAGGGACTTTAGGGATTATAGAGACTGGGGTGCTGGCTCTTTCAGTTTTCACCATTTATATCGTCTTCAGAAAATGTAATTTATAAAATTATTACATCGCTGGCCAAATTGATGCCCTATATGCAGAGTTCCACGATCGTCTGACAGTAAAGGGGTGGACTGCCATCGGATCCTTGAATAACATATAATGTGCGAAGAAGGGCAGACGGTGGAGTTTCTGGTGCCCCGCTATGGAGTTGGAGACCTATGTAGACTGCCTATTACTCGTATAGGGAGCGGCGGACCTAACTTTAACTAGTACTCGCTGTCATGATGTTTCATCCATAAAATAAGACCTTCATATAAGTTCACTTTAGACTTTTCCATTTTATTAAATTTTTTGCTCCCCAGCTGCTCTCTCTCTCTCTCTCTCTCTCTCTCTCTGTTTTTCTCTTTCAAACATACACTGTCTCATTTAATTAAGACTGAAAAACAGGACAGAAGTATATTTTTATCTCCGCTAAATCTTGCTGTGGTTCTCTGTGTTCTTTTCTCCTCGTAAAACTCACTGTTATTGATGGCGGAGCTTGGGAACACAAGAAGACTTTCAGAAATTCATCAGAACATCACGCTCCATAAGAATGACCTTTTTTATCATCCTGTTCTTTCTCCGTGTTCTTACAAAAATCCCGTGCCTCACCAGAGAGTTTTTTTTATGGGATATTGTGGCTTGTTTATCCAGAACAGGAAGAAACTTGTGAACATTTTCTTCTCTCAAGGTGATTGTAGCAAATGTGTGTGAGAGAACTTTTTAACTTTGTTATAAAACCTATTAGACTCCCTCATTATACTAGTCTGTGGTTATTTGCCCATCAGCTTAGATTTTTGGCACTTTCTTGTTGGTAATGGAACCTCATAAGTAGCTGTTTTTAGAACGCTCTACATGGCCAGAAACTCATCATTCACGTACCCTCAACTTGCTTTCTTCCATGGAACACAAGCGTTAGGCAGAATGTTAGTCTCAGTTATCATTCAATTTCCTTGTTTGGAAAAACGAGTTGCGTAAACTTTGTTAAAAATGCACAACACCTCTTGTGTTCTGTGGAAGAAAGAAAGTCATACGGGTATGGAACAACATGAGGATAAGTAAATGAAACAGAATTTAATTATTTGGGTGAACTATCCTTTTAAAATGCTGCCCTCCAGTCCTTAGGGCTGAATGATTAATTGAAATAAAATCGAAATAGCGATATGACGTAATGCAATTATCTGCGATTTAATTAAATAAATAGTCTGCACGCTCTGCTCACTGTGTTTACTCTATGTGCGCAACTCTTTCTGTAGTGTAACACATACTCTAAGCATATTTCGAAAAATGACAAAGCATATCAGTGCGCATTATATTTACAGTGCTCTAGATTCATTAATTGCACATTTGCGTAATTCCAAATATGCTTGGCTGCTAAAAGTTACTATCCAAATCAAACATAAACCTATAACATCTGGGTTTTTTGCACAGAAGAGAGAATGAGAGCACAGTGTGAAGGTGATGTAAATCTGTTTTTGTTTTTTTTGCCCTATTCCTTATGCAGCTCACTTGATTTTTAGTCAGAGTATTAGACTGTCCCTCTACCTAAAAGACTCCCATCCATTTTAAATAATTGAGCAATTACAAGTTGGTCTTCCCTAGCGAAACATGTTTCTAAATAGAGCACAATAGCCCATGAATCATCTCCTTTGTGAGATTAATTATCATTATCAACACTTCTATGCTCATTAATCTCTCTCTCACACACACCAGCCCATTTTCTTCATCCATACGCAACGCCCTCCCTCAGTGGTCCACCTTAGATCTTCCTGCTTTACAGGAGACCCAACCCCCATTGCAAACGTTCTCCTAAACCTTCTCCTCTCCATCCCTGCTTCACACGGATGCAGAACATTCCTCATCTCTATCTCTCATTCAACACCTTCTCGACATCCATTTCAAATGATCTACAGAACAAAGACCAAAATGCTGGATCTGGTCTTGTATTTGCAGAGTGACAGATGCTTTGATTCTTAAAGCATCAAGAGAGTTTAGTCGACTGATGGTATCGGCTTATTTACATATCATAACTAAGTGCAATAAATGGACAATTCCGTGTGCCAAAGACCATATGACTTACACATAACTCATTTTCCACTTGGTTTTAAATGAACATTGCATCATGTCTTAAAAATCAGGTTAAAGGGATAGTTAAAAAAAGAAGGTAGATGCACACTAAAATTAAAGCTCTAAACTTTTATTAACAAAGCAACGTTTCGACCAGTTAGACCGTTGCTTTGTTGTAATAAAGTCTGGAGCTTTCATTTCATTGTGCGGACATCTACATTATTGTTTGACGATCGTATTTTTTTGTCCTGCACCTGAGCTCAGCTTTGGTTTTGGACGTGCACACCTATTTGACAATTTTTATCCAAAGGGATTGTGTGGCAGGGCTCTCCTCCGCCCCTGGCAGCGGCTCCATCGCTCCAGGCGGTCGGTCTACTCCCTCCCCCGGTGGATGGCAGTGGCTCTCCTCTGGGTGGACGGCAGTGTCGAGGACACCGCGACGGGCATCCCTCCTCCTGGAGGTGAGAACCAGCTTGTAAATATAAAAAATATTTTAATTATAAACTTAAACAAAAGACGAACACACACACACACGACGGACATGTCCGTAAACTATCTCTCTCTCCTCGCACCACCGTCTGCCATCGGCCTTTATCCCTCTCGGAGGATTAATTAGCCTGATAAGGGACCAGGTGTGTATAATCACGACCCGGCCCCGCCCTCCGCCCTGCCACAGATAGCTCACCCTAAAATTAAAATTCTGTCATCATTTACTCACCCACATGTCACATCTTATTTTTTAAACAACGAAAGTGGGTGCTTATTTAAACACCCAAGCTCAAAAAAGTACCATAAAGAAGTCCATTCAACTTGTGCGCTATATTGCAAGTCTTGTAAAGTCATAAGATAGCATTGTGTGAGGATAAGTCTGAAGTTGTTATTCACTAATAATCTTCACAAATTAGCTTACAAATGTAATTTGCGCTTGTGTTTATTTGTGTGTTTAAATATGGCCAAAAAATGGCACCTTTGTTTGGACGATTAACTTCAAGTTTGTTATCATTGATGCCAAAGCACATTGGTTTGGTAATTTTTTGATTGTTTATTTTTATTTTTTTGAAGCTTGACAAAAGAAATCCCCATCCACTTTTGTGGTAAAACAGCAACTTCGACATTCTGCCAAAAATCTCCTTTTGATTTTTTCAGAAGAGAAAAATCTGAAGGGTGAGTATGAGTCACTAAGGATGACAGAATTTTCCTTTTTGGGTGAACTATTCCCATAAAACTGACTTTTGACTTGTTTTGTACCAGTATCAGAAAACATTTGAGCAGGCATGGATAACATTTTTGTTGCAGCATTTGAACTGAAAGCCTACTTGAAGTAGAATTAGAAACGACACGACCTTTTCACAGTGACATGACATTGCTCAAAGATGCCCTTGCTGAAGTTCACCCTTTTATTAATTAAAAGCACATTGCATGACCCTCTCCAAGAATTACTGCTGGACGTCATGTGAATTCTTCTCATGGTTGCTGACACTAGCATCGCTGGCCCGCTGGACAGAGGCAGTGCAGCACTTTAATATTCATTGAGCAGTGAGGCTGATACACTGCGGCAGCATTTTGACAACAGCCACAGCTGTTAAGAGGGTTGGGATTTGAATAGTTGAGAGTTCATCTGGCTGGCATAGTGGACATGCAATTTGACGTGAACAGAGCATGACAGAGGTCACCGTTACCAAGTGCACATAACGCTGACACCCCAGAGGAACTTTGGCAAAAAAAAGGTCTACAGCTCATAAATTTACATACCCCTTGTAAAATCTCCAAGCATCTTTTTTTTTTAAGAAGAGGATCCTGAAAATGGCTTTTTTATTATTTTCATTTAGTACTCCCAGCTATTTGACCACCGATATTTACATATAGACAAGAATAACAAGAGATTACACACCCCTGATTCCTAAAGGAACCATTCACCTAAAATGAAAATTTTGTCTTAATTTACTCCCTCATGCTGTTCCAATCCAAACACATGTGACATTGTTCCACGAAACACAAAAGGAGATGTTAGGCAGATTGAACGCCTCAGTCACCATTCACTTTCATTGCATCTGTTTTCCATTCAGTGGAATATGGTATCCTCTCTGATAGGCATCTTCTTTTGGGTGATTCCATGTCAAGTCAACAAAATGTCAAATACATCCCCAGCTGAAGAGCCACATGTGTCACTTATTCATAATAATAGTGTATTTTTGGAGTCTTGAACAGGACAATTTTGAAATCCTTTTTTTTTATGTGAATAAATTAAGGTATATTTCAAGTTTCAACATTATTTGTTCTTCAGATCTTGATTCGAGAAAAACTCGCATCACACTGCCTGACCAACATTTGTGTTTTAACCTCTCAAGATGGGTAAAATTCAACAATTTACACATGGAGCCACATTGATATGGAGGACAAAACATGCAAAAATAATAAATAAATACATAAATAAATAAATGTAATAATAAGAAAATAAATAAAGGAATAAATGTCTTGATAAACACCTAGACAAATTCCTTGTATGTGTAAGCATACTTGGCAATAAAGCTGATTCTGATTCTGATTCTGATAAAACAAATATAATTCGTTTTTAATGAAAGTTATTCCTGAATTTATTTTTTTATGACTTTATTCCTTTATTTACTATTTTCTCTCTTTATTTATTATTTTCTCTTTTTATTTTTATTCTTTAAAACATTTTTTATTCTTTAATATTTTTTTTATTTATTTATTTATTTATTTATGCATTTATTTTTATATATTTTTTTCCCCACATGTATTTATTTCTATATTTAAATATTCCCACATTTATTTATTTTTGTATTTATTCTTACATTTCTGTCTCTTGTATGATAATTATGTGGGCGGGTCCTGTTTGCCATTGGCTTATTGTAGATTGAAGCATGTGCTCGATTACTCTTGACTTGTTTTGATGTGACATTTGGTCATCGCCATATTGTGTAAACTATAGCTATTTGTGGGGCTAAAAACATAAGAGCTTAAGTCAGTCCAAGATGTATTGGTTACACTACAATCACAAAATAAATGGGAGCTTTTTCTTCAACAAAACCACAAAATGATCAAGTTTCATAAATGATATGATTTAACCTTATTCTTTTCTTTTTTTTCTGTGTATATAACTTCATATTTTGATGTCCGCAAATCCATAATATTGTTTTCTGTTGTTATGATTGTTCATTGTAAAAGATACAACCATGCTTCATTTCCCTGATCATTTATGTATGTATGTATAGCCTATATAAGTTCTGCAATAAAAAAATCTATAGCGTACGCTTCACATATATCTAGATAGTTGCGCAACTTGCGAATGAAGTCGATAACCACATCAAATGACTGTTTCATTTAGAGTAGAGGTGCTTATTGATGTTTTAGGAGAGCTGTATGCTGGTATGAATGTCGTAGCACATCCTGGATTGTTAGAATCTCTGCAAAACGTTTTCCTGCATATTCAAAATCAAAGAGTGCTAAGGTGGGACGTCAATCTGCTTCCGATAAGTACTATTGAGCTCTTAACGAATGATGCACTGGAGCTCCGCAAGGACCGCCTCCCTCATTTCCATGTTGCACACAGAAAAATACAAATAAATACATGTATAAATAAATACATCTATATGGAAATATATAAATATGTAAATAAATATATGTGGGAATAAATAAATATACAAAATAAATTAACACCTAAATAAAAAAATATGCAAAATAAATGAATAAATAATTAAAAATTAAAAAGTTAAAAATAAATATAGAAAATAATAAAGGAATAAAATCATACAATAATAATTTCAGGAATAAATGTAATTAAAAACTAATTATATTTGTTTTATCAAGACATTTATTCATTTATTAGTTATGCAGGTTTGGGCCTCCATACATTGAGAGCCCATATCTCTGGGTTTAAAACATATACGGCCTTAAACTGCAAAAAGGTGCAAGAAGGAAAGTTTGTTCTGAACCAGAATCTAAAAGGATATAAATAAATAATTTATATTTTTGGAGTTATAGACACTCCAACTTTGTAAAAACAAGACAAAATTATTATAATTTGTTTTGTATATATTTGAAATTGCACCATTTACATATAATGCAACAAGGGTTGTTAAAGTGAACTTATTTAAGAATTAGACCTATCTGTGTAAAAAAGGTGTTACTTAAATACTATAGTAGTATAATCCAAAATTATAGGTGACAATTGTCATTTAAATACCCCTTTAAATATCTGATCAGGGTAGTAATAATACAAAATAAAAAAAAATCTATTTATATAATCTTTTATTTTTAAATGCTTGCCTTCTTACAGATTCTACAAAAAGAATGTAAACCTATGAGCACAACTGTATAGTCTCGCTCTCATCTCATAGCATGCTCTGATGATCGTATGCCCCTCGGCGCCAAGCTCTTTCTGCATTACACCCTAATACATCAGGGCAAAGAAGGCTGAAGAATTTCATAGCTGTCACTTCCCATCGTGTCCTGTCACTTCCTGCAGTGAAGCACAGCAGGGTTTGCCCCGTCTGCCCATGTAAATCAATGGGAAGGGTATAACAGGTCCCTGGAGACCCTTAAATTCACCTGCATGATCCGAATGTTGGCCTTTTGGATCAGCCTTTTCCAGAACAGTTGAGTAGAATCCAGAACAAATTACATAGCCTCAGGAACAAAAGCATTGGTCCATTCTTGATTGCAGGCTGATTTTGTATTATTGGATTTATGGAATGATGGCAAAGTGTTGGGGAAATCGATATTCACACAAGTTCTTTTTTTTGAGGCAATGGTGTGTGATCATTTGAACGCTTTTTGAATGTGAAATGTCAATGGCATGATTGATGATTCTTATCAATCAAAAAAAGGATTTTATTGGTTTTGTTAAACTACTTATAAAACGTATACAATTGGAGGTTACCACCACCCTGAATCCTTTAGACAAACTCATAATTTTTGCACAACTGACATAAAAAGCTATGGCGCATAATCTAGAAAAAATTATTTATATATATATATATATATATATATATATATATATATATATATATATATATATATATATATATATATATAAAATAATAGTTATTTAAACAAGTTAAACCAGAATAGTTATTTAATAAAATTTAAATACATTCCTAAAGGTAAATGGTCTGCACTTATGTAGTGCTTTTTTAACCTTAGCGGTTTTCAAAGCACTTTACACTGTGACTCATTCGCCCATTCGCACACACCCTCACACACCAATGATGGTAGAGCTGCCATGTAAGGTGCTAGCCTGCCATTGGGAGCAACTTGGGGTTCAGTGTCTTGCCCAAGGACACTTCAGCATGTGGAGTCATGTGGGCCAGGAATCGAACTGCCAACCCTGCGATTAGTGGTCAACCCGCTCTACCACCTGAGTCACAGCCGGGCCAGTTTCCAAAACTGGCAGGGCCGGTTTCCAAATCAATCCTTTCTGTTAGAAGTAGCAGGGTTTTCGTAGTGCCACTGTATTTTTGAAGAACCTTGGAGCACCATTTAAATATTTTGTAAAAAGTGGTAACCTGAAATTGTTACTGTAAAGAGCTATTTCTACTCAATCTAGCCCTGAAAGGTAGTTTTGTTGGTATAACCTAAAGTATTCCTTTTCATTCAGTGATGTTAAATAATATTTTGACCAGTTAGTTTAGATGTTATCCCATGAAGCACATTTATTTTCAGTTTATTGTATTGCAGAGCTCATTCAAAAATGAAAATTCTCTCATCATTTTCTCATCCTCATGACTTCCCAGACGTATATGAATTTCTTTCTTCTTGAAGAACATGAACAAAGATTTTTAAAAGAATATCTCAGCTCTGTAGGTCCATACAATGCAAGTGAATGGTGACCAAAACTTTGAAGCTCCAAAAAGCACACAAAGGCAGCGTTAAATAATAATTAATATGATTCCAGTGGTGTAATCCATGTCTTCTGAAGCGATCTAATCGGTTTTGGGTGACAATAGACCAAAGTATAACATAATATATAATACATGCCTTTGCAATCTCTAGGCACAATCATGATTTCAAGCTCGATTACACTTCCTAGTGCTTGACGCGTGCGCAGAGTGCTAGATGGTGCAAGGAAGTTTATTCAAGCTTGAAATCACAACCTTCAAGGAGACTGCTGTCAAGATTTAAAGGGAACAAAATGAGTTATATTTTGGTCTATTCTCACCCAAAATCAATTAGATTGCTTCAGAAGACCTTGATTTAAACACTGGAGTCATATGGATTACTTTTATGCTGCCTTCATATGCTTTTTGGATCTTTAACGTTTTGGTCACCATTGACATGCATTGTATGGACCTACAGAACTGAGATATTCTACCAAATATCTTTGTTTGGGTTCTGCCGAAGAAAGTCATCCACATCTGGGATGGCATGAGGGTGAGTAAATGATTACTTTTCATTTTTGTGTCAGCTCTTCGTTTAATATCAACACATGTGCAATTAGATAAAACGTAGAGAAGGCTGGTTTGCTGAAGTGCCCCTTGGGATCTACTGACACCTGAGCTCTTATAAATACCAGTGACACACACAAACAATTTCCAGGAAAGCATGTCAGGTGACGATTGGTAGTCATGCCCTGCTTGTTTTCTTGCCAGTGTGCATGAATGCGTGTGTGATCTCATTTCTTTAAGAACACCTAAACTACTTCAATACTTCACATGCAACCTGCCATCTGTGCACAATCATGCATGAGAGAAAACCAATGACCTCTTCGCACGTCAACTTAACATAAAACAAGGTATTACAAACCAACTTATCTAAGCCAAAGTCCTATGTGAGACTCGTTTTTAAATGCATTATGCTCTTTTGGTTATGTTGTACTGTTAACCTCTTTTTTTCATCCATCACTATTCTGGATTTCATGACATTTCTCATACTCCATATTTCTCTTGGGCTACTGCTGTGGCTACTATGTTTCAGTAATTCCTACGTACAAAGTTACCATTGTGCAGTTCACAAAATGTCTAAAATTTCCGAACCACAAGGAACTGTTTTAAGGGGCATGTGGGGCGTTGGAGACACTCTCTTGCTCACGCACAGAGATGCATCTTTCATGAGTGGCATGCTTTGATCTCAAAGGGCTGCAGATGGTATAGGGTCATAATCTGCCAACAAACTTGCCTGCATGTCAGTTTATGCTTTCATTGGCTCTCAGGAGAGCTGAGGATGCTCAAAGTGGCTGATGTACAGCACGGCAGCACTGCCGATTAATTTATCCCTGATTAGAGGTGTGATGTGACAGAACAGAACAGAACAGAACAGAACTGTCGTGGGAGGATCTTGATGGTGTCAGATAGAGCGGGTGCTGAGTGCAGCCGGTATTTTAAGGTGAAAGGACTTGTTTTTCCATGCTTGTGGTTTTAAGGGCAGTTTTCCTTTACAGAGACTGGCCATGTGATTTGGTTAAAGGAAGGTGATACTAAAAATGTGCCTCTGTGTTTGTTAAAGATTACTGATTGTGCAAAAAAAAAAAAAAAATATATATATATATATAAATAAATAAAAAGACTACATTTACTGCATGGGCCACTTATTTTTCCACTGTAAGTGAATTGCTATGTGGTTGCTAGGTTGTCTTGGATTGCTCCTATGTCATTGCTACATGGTTGCTAGGGTGTTTTGGGTAGTTGCTAGGTGGTTACCTATTGGCACAAGTCAAAAGAGGGTGTTGCTATGTGGTTGCTAAAGTGTTCTAGATAGTTTCTAGGACATTGCCACATGGTTGCTAGGGTGTTCTGTGTGGTTTCGAGGGTATGGGGACGTGGTTGCTAGGGTGTCCTGGGTAGTTAGGTGGTTGCTTACTGGCCAAGTCAAAAGAGTGTGTTTCTATGGGGCTGCTAAGGTGTTCTGAATGTTTTTAGCACATTGCAGTTGCCAAGATGTTTTGGATGGTTGCTAGGCGGTAGCCTCCTGGCCCAAGTCAGAAGAGCCCAACCCTACGTCTCTACAAAATTAATGTGCGTTGCACAAATAGTGCAGGACGATTTATGTACCAAAGTTTAATACTTAGTTTTAGGAGTTTGTTCAAATCCCTATCCCCAGAGTTGGGAGGGTTACTTTTGAAATGTATTCCACTACAGATTACAGAATACATAATGTAAAATGTATATTGTAATGTATTCCTTTAGATTACTCAAGGTTTGTAATGTATTCTAAATACTTTGGATTACTTCTTCAGCACTGGTCGATTTTTTTCACTTGTTTTGACTATAAAAACTCTTGCAGTACAGTGAGACAAAATACACACGTTACAAATGCATTCTCTGAAAAAACTAAATATCATTATGCAGTTTTGTTTCTAAAACAAGATAAATAAAATGTATCTTGTTTTAAGGATTTTTAATATTTTTATAGGAAAACAATACATATTTATATATTAATATATTATCAAGAATACGATTTTTACCCTAATATCAAAGGTCATACTAGAAAAAAGAAATTATGATCCAACGTGAGTTTTATTGATAAAAAAAATATGATCGTGCCTATTAACATGTGCATGTAAAATGACTAGAAATCACATTTTAGTTTAGCGTAAAGCTGATAATTTACACAAGGTTTATTTTTATTTCTTCTGCTCCAAACTTACTTCTCTGCCTGCTCGTATGAATGTAACACATCATAAGAAAATGTTTCACTGTTGTTCAAATACACTTTGGATCGCATCATGAAAGGACTAAATATTAAATGAAACAAATGACAATAAAATGCAAATAATCTCTTCAGTAATCACATTTTTTTTTAATGTAACTGTATTCTAAATACAAATTATTTAAATGGTAACTGTAGTGGAATGCATTTACTTATATTTTGTATTTTAAATAAGTAATCCAGTTACATGTAGTCCATTACTCCCCAACCCTGCCTATCCCTAAGTATGAGCAATACTGTAGAAATAGTTTAGCTTGCCTTTTTGCACACACTACTAATGACAAATTATTTGAACATTAATCAGATTGCATACAGATATTTGCACATTTATACAAATGCTTACAGATTTGGTCAGCTTTTGAACCCTCAACATATTCTGGAATTCAAGGGCACATATTGAACATGGGTGCACCATAAATCAGTAAAATACAATCAAGCCGTTGCCGGGGTGCATATGGATATCTTACTAGTAATAACACTGCTGCAAACACTGTATTTGTGGAATAGAAAAACATAACATAATGTCTGTATGACCCCCAATAGCTCTTATTTACAGTCATATACTGTAGCTTTGGTTGCAGGCCAAATATGGGATTACATAACATGTTCTTTATTTTATTTTTTGTAAGTAATGAAATTCATTTTTATGTCATCATATAGCTTTTTAAATAAGGGATGAAATCATGTAATATTACAGTATGGCCTTCCACTGACCTCACTGGTTTGCTTTGCAAAATGAATGAACTAACATATGAAATACCTGCTAAATCTGCACCTTAAATATGAGTAGAGATCATAAAAAATGTATAAAGCACAACATTTTACATCTAAAATGAAATTATGCAGTGAATATATATATGCACATGCATAAAATCTCAACAGCAGAGTATTTCACGAGAACCTGCTGTACAGAATAACTGCACATTCACACTGCCAAATGGTGCCCATCTGAGACCTGAGGACTGAGCTGAGGAGGGGGAGTTGGAGCAGTGAAATGCCTGAATCCAACATTCAGCCTTGCCAGCATCTTACTTCTTCTCTCTCTCTCTCTCTCTCTCTCTCTCTCTCTCTGCTCTGATCTGTTCTGTTCTTGGCCATAACACTTTTACAGAAGAGCCGGAAGGAAGATAGCATATTTTATTATTTATTATATTTTTTGCATTTTAAAATTAGATTTGGCTCATAAAATAATGTGTATATATATATATATATATATATATATATATATATATATATATATATATACACAGATTTTGCTCTTATTGAAAGAAATATGTACTTTTATTCACCAAAATGGCCTTCAGCTGATCACAATGTATAGTCAAGACATTAATAACGTGAAAAATTACTATTACAATTTTAATGTTTTATTTCAGAAATTCAAAGAGTTCTACAAATCCTCCTCGTGCATCAGTGATAACTTTGCAGATCCTTGCCATTCTAGCTTTCAGTTTGTCCAGATGGCAGTCTTGTCGGGCACTTCTCACGTATCTTACAATCTAGCTGGTCCCACAAAAGCTCAATAGGTTTAAGATCCAAAACACTCTTTTGAAATTATCTGTTGTCCAATTTATTTGCCCACTCTAATCTTTTCTTTTTGTTTTTCTATTTCAAAAGTGGCTTTTTCTTTACAATTCTTCCCATAAGGTGTACACTGAGTCTTATCTTTACTGTTGTACAGGAAACTGGTGTTGAGCAGGTAGAATTCAATGAAGCTATCAGCTGAGGACATGTGAGGCATCTATTTCTCAAACTTGAGTCTCTGATGTACTTATCCTCTTGTTTAGTTGTACATCTGGCCTTCCACATCTCTTTCTGTCCTTGTTAGAGCCAGTTGTCCTTTGTCTTTGTAGACTGTAGTGTACACCTCTATATAAAATCATCCTTTTTTGGCAATTTCAAACATTACATAGCCTTCATTCCTCAAAACAAAGATTGACTGGTGAGTTTCTAGAGAAAGCTGTTTCTTTTTTTTGCCATTTTTGGCAACTCAAAAACAAACACAAAGAGAATGTTAAGCTTCATTTAACGAACCACATTGCTTTCTACTGTGTCTGATATAATGGCAATTGATTTTCTAGTATCAAATTAGCAATTTAGCATGATAACTCAAGGATAAGGTGTTGGAGTGATGGCTGCTGGAAATTTGGCCTGTCTAGATTTGATCAAAAATGTCTTTTTTCATGTAGTGATGTGCTGTTTTTTACATCAGTAATGTCCTGACTATACTTTGTGATCAGTTGAATGCCACTTTCCTTCAGAAACAGCTAAATCTGTTATATATATATATATATATATATATATATATATATATATATATATATATATATATATATATATAACATATATATATATATATATATATATATATATATATATATATATATATATATATATATATATATATATGAATATATACAGTATATATATAGTGATTGCTATTTTTTGCTATAATATTTTTATGGGAGTTAAGTGATTATATTTCAATATAGATAAAACAATTACATTTATGCCCCAACACACAGACACATTAAAATATTAAAATAAAATATTTTATAAAAATCAAAATAATTCTATGAATTTTACAATAAGAAATGTATTTACATTGTGAAGAATCATACATAAAAAAACATTTAGTAAAAAAATAAAGGTCAAAGGTAAAATATCCAAATGCATTACAGTAATAGGAATTTTGAGGGGGAAATATTTAACTGTCATGAAAATAATGTCATAACACAACAACCATAAAATAGGCTTAATTTTCTTTATGTAAAATATATATATATCTTTTTTTTTCTCTTTTTGGTTTGGGAAATTTCAGTATCTTTGTGCAGAAAGGTCAGAATATGAAGAGCATATACTAAGACTGCAGGCATCACAATGTGCTCAGTGTGATAGCTTTCATTTGGCAAGAGTTAAAGGGCACAAAATGAGAGGCGTCAATTAATTTAACACGCTCCATGTTCTTAAAGGGAGTTGTGTGTTCTTGAAAGAGTTTCTGAAGGATGGTAAATGTGGAAGATTTGGTTTATCAGTGCCAAAGCAGGTGGTAAATGTCAGTGTACCGTCAACATCCATATATATTTCATACAGGAATGCTGGCACAACGTAAGAGTGTATGTGTGTGTGCCATGGGGGGTGGGCTGGATATGTAGGTAATTGTGTGTTGGGGAAGGGGTCAATTGTAATGAGTTTTACAGATGAGATTTCAACATTATGAAGACACTGACATGCAAGCAATATTTACAACCATGAGTATAGCCATAAAATTAAAGAAATATTAACAACCTTAGATCAACCTCAACTCATGCAGGAATGAAACTGGAATGTAAAAGATGTTCTCAAATCAATTCTGAATGGTGAACAACCCTGGTTTTAACACATTTAATTTGAGATTGATTATGTCATTGTGAGTGTCTGTTAAATGCTAAAAGGTCATTCTGTATTTTCTCATTTGGGTTATTAGTTCACTTGGTTTCATTGTCTTTATGTATTCATCAATCCATCTTTTTACAGGTCACACTAAATCCAGGTTAAGTAATATAAAAATAAAAAAAAACATTTCATCGAACCAGGAGTGACTGCATTAGTGCAGGGTTTTTGTGCAGGAAATTGAGGTTAGGAGAAAATGGGTCATTGCAAGAGTCGTGTGCATGGCCTACTGCCAAATCCTGCAATTGAAAGGAGACAAACAAATATAATTAACTGTTTGAGAACAGGAGACAACAGTGTTTCCTCTGCTCTGTTTTGACAAGTTGTTAATGTTGATGATAGCAATACCGATTTGCTTGAGTGTTATTTTGGTTGGAACCCTAGAGAGGATTGCAGCGTATTAAATCCTGGTGTTGCCATTACCTTAGAGGTAATGTCTTGGTTACTGTCATAACCTCCTTTCCCTGATTTAGGGAACGAGACATTGTGTCAATGTAGTGACACTAGGGTTCACTCTTGGGAGCCCCAAACACCTCTGATTTTTGAGAAAAGGTCAATGGGAATTGGCGAGTGGAATTTGCATGCCATGCATACAAGTATAAAAGGAGCTGGCTTGCAACCACTCATTCAGGTTTTGCGCTGAGGAGCCGAGATAGGGTCCTGGCCATTTCAGCGGGTAGTTCAGTATTGTGGCAAGAGGGACACAATGTCTTGTTCCCTCCATCAGGGAACGGAGGTTACAACAGTAACCAAGATGTTCCCTATCTGTCACTACCTCGATTCTGCATTAATGTAGTGACACTAGGGGTCCCTATACGAAATGCCACAGCTAGCTGAACTGTGTTATGTGGATTGATGGTGCAGGTGCGGGCAAGCCACTGCGTGCCTCGTAGCAAGCGCATCCAGACCACACGTAACCTCCCTCAATGCTCCATGAGCGTTGTATGGATCCCCGCACCTTGGGACAAGCCGACTGCCCATAATGGGGACAGGCCGCCCCAGCCATGGCCTCTTCTCTTCGTTTTTCTCCCCATAAAGTGGAAATCGTTCAGCTGGGGTCATAATCGTCCACGTTGGTTGGGCGGACACCACACCCTGCCCGAAGGGGGAGGTAATTGTGTGGAAATACATCACATGGACTTTCCGAAAGGCAGTAGCGCATGTGGAGGAAGTCCCCATGGTAGGGGATGGAGCTCTACAAACATCACACAGGGTTACTCATAGGCAACCAGCACATGTGGAGCACCTACCCCAGTACAGGGGCTACTAGAACACGTACTGGGCCGCCATCAAAATTTACCTGCCACAGGGCTAAAGAGGAAGGACATCCAGGGTACACAGTCTTTTGAACTCGGCTGGGGGTGGGGGGGAAGCGCACATCTTCCCCTCCAAGCGGTACACGCGGCCAGTTACCCCGTATACTTACCTGATCGTATCTGACAACACACCAGACAAAACTGGCTCAACCCAGAGATTGTAGAATCTCACGAAGGTATTGGGTGTTGCCAAGCCCGCTGCTCTACAGATGTATGCTAAAGAGGCGCCCAGAAAGAGGCGCCCAGATTGGTCAGGGCCCAGAAGGCCCCACACTCCAGTGGAGTGTGCTCAAAGCCCCAAGGGTGCGGCACGTCCTGGGCCTGGTATGCCAAAATGATGGTGTCAATGATCCAGTGGGCGATCCTCTGTTTTGAGACAGCCCACCCTTTCCACTGTCCTCTGAAGCAGACAAAGAGCTGCTCAGAGCTTCTAAAGTAACAACAAGGCTGGGTCTGCCTCCTCCTGGGGCAGCTATTGCAGGTTCACCACCTGATCCCTAAACGGGGTCATGGGAACCTTGGTCACATAGCCCGGTTGGGTTCTCAGGATCACATGAGAGTATGCCAAACCAAACTCGAGGCAGGTGTCGCTGACAGCTCCTGCATCAATCCCAGGTCAGGACTACCCACATGCAGTTCACTCAGCACCTCACTCAGCAGGAGAGCCATGGTGTTCAGGGCGGAGCTGCCCAGCGGCACTGTAAGCCTTGGTCGTCAGGAACAACATGAGCTTACTGGCCCTGGACGGGAGTCTCGGACGATTCCACCAGGAATTCTGCTATCTGTGAATCAACCGCTCGGCTCCGAAGAAAAAATCTGAATGAGTGGTTGCGAGCCAGTTCCTTTTATACCCATATGTCCGGGGGAGTGGTGTGCAAATTCCACTCGCCAATTCCCATTGGCCTTTTCTCAAAGATCAGAGATGTTTGGGGCTCCCAAGAGCGCACTCTCGTGTCACTACATCAACACAACGTCGAGTGAGTGACAGATAGGGAACTAATGTTTATACAGTTTGGCTTAAGAGAGTGACAGATGTTATTATTGTTGTGTTAGGTTTGAAAGGTTATTGTTATAGTGAAAAATATCATAACTACATATGCACTGCATCAAAATTACATTACAATTTAAAGTGTACTTCAAAAACAGTGCTTTGGGCTGTGACCACAAAAGAGCTATATATGCAAAATAGCAAGTATCTTGCTTTCGTAACTTTGCTGCACACTACAAATATTTGATTTGCGAAAGAAAACAAAGAATAATTAAATAAAAATTGCATTCAAAGTTTATAGACATAATGTTGTTTTGAACAGTGAAAGCTAGTTAGCTAAGTACAAAAAGAGCAAATAAGTTGTAACTTTGTCATCAACTTAGCACACCACAAATACTTTTTGAGAGAGAGAATAAAGAGAAATTGCACAAACTTGTACTTAAAGTTTACTAAAATTATGTTGTTATACCTATACACAAAAATATCTATTAGCTTACTGTCATAAATTTGTTGCAAACTTGGCACACCATTAATATTTTATTTGCGAGAGAGAATATAGAAAAATTGTAAAGAAAATAATATTTTACATGTGTCTGTAACTGGAGCCAGATGGTACGTGATAGCTGTGCGGTATATGTAAACTTCACTTCCCTGGCCTCAAGAGGTACACTAGCAACTGACACAAGAGGCTGTACAAGCTTAGCACACCACAGATATTTGTTTTGCCTGACAGAAATAAGAACTGCAATATTTTTTCAAAGTGTACTTAAATGTAGTTGTAAAGCTGTCAATGGAAAGGAGGAGACGATAACTGGCTTGTCAATATAAATAATATTTAAACTAACAACTTAAAAAAAAGACAAACACACACACACATATGACGGACATGTCCGTAAACTATCTCTCTCTCCCGCACGATCCTCTGCAGTCGACCTTTATCCCTCTCGGAGGCTTGATTAGCCTAATACGGGACCGGGTGTGTAGGATCACGACCCGGCCCCATCCTCCGCCCTGCCACAGTAGTCTTTGATGTAACCAAGTAAGTTATAGCGAGTAGCTTGGTGTCATACTTAAGAAGCAAACAAAGAAGTTCACAAACATGTGTTTAGCAAGAGAGAGTAAGAGTAAGTCGAAATTGCAGCAAACTGCATCAAAAGTGTAATAATATAATTTTGTAACTAAAATAATGTTGTTTTGGACTAAATTGTTATATAATCCTTTTCAGTGTCTAGTGTATGTAAAAATAGTAAATAGCTGGGTGTCCTACTCACACCACAAACTTAGTATACCATAGATATTTGTTTTGCGAGACAATAAATACTAAAATTAATTTGAGTTATTTCAGTTGTGCCAAATTTCACAACCCTTGTTATTGATGGCGCCTCCACTTGTGATGTCAGATGAATTGAGAGTCTCAAAAATTCTGTGCCTGACAGTGTCTCAACCGTCCCCTATTTACAGATCCGGTATATTCAGCCACCCAAACAACTCCATTCACCACCATTCATTCTCCAAATACTGATTAAAACAAGTGTCTGACTACAGAGGCGATGGAATGTGCTTCGTAGCATTTCACAAAGGCAGACAGTCTCTCAGAAAGCTGCCAATTCTCCCCCCAATGCGCAAGACTGGGGCACTGGGTTCACAAGAGGAAAACCATTGCAAGGAAACAGAATTACCTGAGCTAGTAGACAATGTTACCTTCATGGCTTCCTGTTACACAAAGTTTAAACTTGATGTCCCTTTCCCAATCTGCACGGGCATAGTTGGAAATCGTCGGGGGGGTCAGGACCCCCCCATCTGAGGGTTGTCCCCCCCTAAAATATCATTAAAATATGTGTATTGTAAATAATATAATGATATATTCTTAAAATAATTGTTTAAGAAATAAAATGATACAAATACAAATGGGGCAACAACAAAAAAAACCTTGGTGTCCCCTTCAAAAATTGCTTTTGAGAATTGTTATGTTTATTGTCCCCCCCAACATTTTGATGAAATTTTTGCCCCTGTGCACGGGCAAGTCATTCCTAACGCCACATGTTTTTAATTACAGCTTGTATTTGGTTGAATGTTGCCAGGAGGGCGAGACAGAGGAAGGGATGTTTAATACACAGGGTTTAATGACTGGGTCACGAAAAACCCATTGTCGGCGAACAACATCTAAGATCTGTTTGTGCCAATGGTTTGCATGCTGAAAGCTTGAGGTCTCTTGCCTACACGCAACAAATCTCTGCATCTCTCTTTGAGCTGTGTATGGTTTTGTCTGGCTATGACCTTCCTGTCCTACATTCATCATGTGTCTCAACACAGTTTTTCATTTTCCTGCCCATCTGGTTGATTGTGAGAGTGTGTCATAAGCAGCAGACATAGTCCTAAACCACGAGACAGTGTCTCACTTCTTCACTGAATCACAGTCAAGCTTTGACCGAAGAGCAGCTGGGTGTTATTGTGCCTGTACAGCTAATTTCTTACGTACTGTTCCTTCTTTCTGTTGTGGAATGCAGTGCTCCCTACTAGACGAAAGATCCAAAGAATGAACAAGGAGCAAGTCATCACTCCGAGTCCAGTTGGCTGAGCTCTGCCACCTGCGCATACCTTCCTGATAATGTAACCGCCTGAAGGTCCAAACTTCAAACTTTGTATTTTCTTATCAAGCATCCTAGCCAAACCCCCAGCGTCTGTTGCATACCGATATTTAGGGGAGTATATGTAGCTTTCAAGCCCAAAAATACCAAGAGATGAGCCTTGGGCGTATAGACATTTAGATCATCTCCTAGCCTGCTACAAGCTCAAATGGCACTCTGCCTTGTTCTGTTTAGCAACGTTTTGCACTGTTAAAGTGTGCCAGCAATATTGTTATTCAGCTAAATAATGAGAAATGGAATCACAAATATGAAAATGTGTAAACACAGGGGCTCTGCGGCATATCACAGCATTGTTCATTTGAGAATCCTGACCAGCCCAAAACTGCAACATTGGTTCAACAAGTTGTGTGAGTTTCGGGCGGGACTACTTTTTTGACTAATGGGAATAGGGGTGGGGGTGGAGGGTGTTCAGGTAAACATTTATAAAATGTGAAAAAGCCATCATATATTTTTGGCCATGTCCACACTAATCCATTTACTATCCATTTTCTTAATCAGAAAATACTGTTCTGGTGTGGATAAGAGGCATAAACGTTGCAAAGTCATCCTTTCTTTACACTGTTAGGCCAGGCTTTGTCAAACCTTTATCAAAGTTTGTCATAACAATATTTACCTCTTTAGTTATTTTTGCAGTTTAGTTTGGTGATGATAGTGGTGCAGAAATGCACTTCAGCTTTAATGATTCCAACTAATATAAACTCAGCAAGATCTGGCATCAGCCTCATTGGGAACTATTCCCACTTGCTTTCAGTTCTACACAGTATTTTGTTTGCTGCAAATGCAACATGAGGTTTGTGGTGGATTTGAAGATCTGGCGCATGGTTTCGCTCCAGCCAATTAGAGCACAGAGGGCTCTGTCCTCCACTGAGAACACTACAAATCTGGCTCCAGGGGAAAGGATGGATGTCCAGGCCTTTGAAGGATGAGTGAGTGATAAAGGGAGAAACCACATCACGGCACTTAATTCATCCCCTGCACATATATAGAGCAAGAGCCATTTCCAGAATGGACTTGCAGAGTGGTAGTTTTCTGGGAAGTCAGCAGTCCGTCTGTTAATGTGGCCTGGCTCCTTGCCCTGAGCACATTCCAGGCGTTTGCCAATAAAATCGCAAGAGTCTGCAGATCGTTTGCATTCACCTTACCTCCAGGTCACGATGCTTTTACAAGCTCATCAGTAATATTTCCCACAGCTTCTATGCTATTTAAGATACTTTGAAATGGTTTAGCATGTGATAGGATAAATATTGCACCTTGTCTGTAATAATACATCAAAATGGAAAACAGGAAATCAAGTCTCGGTCAACAGGTTATTTGTCTCTTTCTCATGTTGTCTTGACTATTTGACACTAACAGGCCACATACCTCATCAATATGCTTTAAAGTGATAGTTTACCCAAAAATGAAAAAAGGAGATGTTTGACAGTATTCCGTTTTATATTTTTTCTATACAGTGAAAGTGAATGCAGACTAAGGAACACAATCCATAAAACACACATTGAAAGTGTGTTTTTTTTTCCTCATTAATATTATTACAATTGTTTTCAATATGTAAAATGTTAATTTTATTACAATTTATTTTATTAAATTGTATTTAATGGAAATTAATGGTGACCAAGGAACACAATCCACAGAACACAAAAAGTCAGGCATTTATAAATGGTTTTACTTTATAAAAATTATACATTTATTTTATTCATAATAAAAAACAGTTACTCACTCGAATTGTTTTCCAAACCCATATGATTTCTTTCTGCTGCCTAACACAACAGGAGATGTTAAAGAGTGTTAATCTTAGTCACCATTTACTGTCACTGTATAAAAAAATATGCAATGAAAGTGGCAACTGCCACCCTAAAAATGAGCTCATCCACCCCAAATGCCACCCTAACCCAGACCGTTAAAATGTCACAGCTCATAAACTGGAGACACTGATGGTGCACAATGGCTTAACCTGTCCGTGTTGTGCATGGTCACAGAGTGACAACGTTCTTTGGGTGAACTATTAAAATTCTCATGACCCAATCAGTAAAGATCTGCAACCCATTTTGAGGAATGACTCATCAGTTGAGAACCACTGCTTTAAAGTAGTTCAACTTGAAACTCGCTGTTGGTGGTGTTTTTGTTTTGAAAGTGTTTGCAGTTATGAAATATGCAGTGAGGTTTTCTTGTGTGTGTGTGAGAAACAGGATGAGGTTAGGGCTGCCGTGTGGTTTCTCCTGATATGATAATCATGAGCTGAGGATACGGCTTCTGAGAACGTCGAGAGATCTCCGCTTATGATTTGACCTCTTTCTTTGCCGCGATGGACACGTTGAGGTATCGGTAATGCATTTAAGAAACGGAGAGAGATACAAAGCGGATTCACAGCAGGATCTCTCGAGAGAGCACTTGAGAGTGAGCGATCAAGACAAACCGAGATATAGACTCCTAACTGAACCACCACAGGAAAGCCAATAAGAAGCTATTTCAGGTGAAGACTCGAAAGCCTGATGCAGCTTGGCCCATTTCCTGTCCCTTTAAATTAAACAACATTGAAAGTGTTGATTGAAAAACCTACTTTATACAAATCCTTTGTTTTACTAGTGATCCAAAAGACAAGAGTGGTGAAACCCTACAGCAGTACGCATAAATCATTTTTCTTTTTTTCTTCTTTTTTTGGCATGTATTAACTAGATCTGCACAACTGAAGGAAGTATTTTGTAAAAGGGGGTCAAAAAAAAAACATTCGCCTATGATTTGGAGCAAAACTTCTTAGATTCTAGTTCATAGCAAACTTTCCTTTTTGTGTCTTTATATTTAAGGCCCTTCAGTGTGGCTCCATGTGCAAATTGTAAAATTTGACCCATTTTCAGAGGTGTTTGGGTCAGAGACCGTAAATCGCAGATATCCCAAACTTGGTGGGGTGGTCTGAGATCTCTCTTTATTGCACTTAAAGTACTATATGTAGGATTGATAACAAGCATTTGAAATGGGTACTGCAGTCCAAATTCAAACAGGCATCTCCAATATTATCCTTGTTTTACTATTGATACTACTGGTCATAGTGTTTTTAGACAGATGGCAAGGCTTTTTATGTCGGGTGGAATCTGTTATCTCTGATCCAATGGCTTCCATGGCTGCAGCACGCAGTGTTGTTTGCCTGCAAACTTGTTCAAATCTAGCAACCCAGCTGTGTCGAAATACTATTGGTGAGTAGGCAGTGGGTGGGATCACACAGGCCATAACATAAACAGAAAAACCGGCCCGGAATGGAAACTTCAGAGTAGAATATACTGGCTGTAGCATTGTTAACATAGCCTGTTGCCTAATTCTCTAATGACATATTATGGTAATTTTATTGCTTAGTACAGTAAAAATATTACATATAGCACCTTTAAAATACATTGGGAAATAGTTGTCGTACATAATGTTAACACCGATTTCTTAACCTGGTTAAGAGAATCAAATTTGCCACTGCATGCAAACATGACACCCTGTTGTTTACAAACACATGGACTACAGACAATTGTTATGTCTGTCCTGCTACAAAAGCAGACCAAAACTCACCTTAAAAATTATTTAATTTCTGTCTGTGAGATTTAAAAATGCATCGGTCAAATATCTCATGTGCCTAATCTTTCCCACATTTGTTTTTAAATGAATACAAAACTTAAACTCACTAATTAGTCCCTTAAGTTAATGTACTCTACTTGGGCAACACCCAAAAGCCAGAACGTGGAGTGCATTGTGCTCCACCAAACCTTGGAATTCAGAGACAGTGACTCAGTCTGCATATTTCAGAAAGATAAAAAACACAGCTTATCTGAAGTTTGGTTGTGGAGACAGCCGTGCAGGGTCAAAAGAAGGCCTGGAGAGAGTGAGGGAGTATAGGAAAGAGAGGAGAAGGACACCATGTGGAAAGTGATGTCTTTCAGAAGGAATGCTAGTGGTTCCAGTTCATGATTGGAATCATCTACCAATGGTTTCTAAGAACTCACAAATGTGTCTCCATTCTCTGAGAATTTGATGGCTATAAAGTGAGAGGAGAGGTGAGACACAAGACAACAGCACAACAGGAGGGTTCCACAAATAAAAATCCCATTCACTTTTGCCATAGAGAAATTGATTTTTTTTAGCGATAACACGACACAAGCCATTTCAAGACAGACCTACCATGAGCGAAGAGGTTGTTAAACAATGATATAGACTATGCTTCTATAGAAGCCACAAGTCAGTGTGATTTCAGCTAATCTCGTATTTAAAAAAATTGTGTAGTTCCCAGTGAAGAACTACTCCACCCATATTCCTGAAGAGAGATCCACTTATCAGAGAAGCTTCTGTTACCATGGAAATTAAAATAAAGTATTTCCGAATGACATAATCAAATAGTCTGCCTACTCTCAAACAATTTATACATTTCTATACAGCATATCTGAACATCCAGCTTAAAATACAGTTTTTTTATATTTATTATCAATGAGCGTGTGTACATGCACAATCTTACACTAATTACAGTATGGTTAATGTGCCAACAACGTTTGTGTATTCACATACGCCTTAAATAGCTTTCCTTTATTGGGTTATTGGGCATAAACAGTTTAAGCAAAAACTGACAAGCAAACAGATTTTTGCCCATTACCTTGATTTTGCGTTGAATATAAACATATTTTCTCGTGTTTTACTGGCCTATCTTGTGTTTTGCGCATGTCCATTTATGTTTTGGCATTAAAAGCAAAAAATATCTGTGGAGGGGGGCAGGGCTGGGCTATAATGTCGCATGCCCGGTCACCAATCGGCCTGATGGGGCACGCGAGGGATAAAGGCAGCCGGTGACGATGGTTAGAGAGAGAGAGAATTATGGGCATGTCCGTCGTGTGTTTTTGTTTGTGCTTTTTGTTTTGAGTTTAATTAAACATTATTTATATTGACAAGCCGGTTCTCGCCTCCTCCTTGCCCATCTTAACCCCCGTTACAATAACCTGATGATTTAAAAATCAAAACAGATTTTTTTCTAGTTATCAGCTTATTGGTGTGCATATAAATAAACTCAATCACTAAGTCGTTTCTGATTCAATTACGTCGTTTGTCACTTCAAGTAGTTACTTCCCTCATAAAAGAATTTAAGCACACAGTTTTGTTGTTATTTTTAAAGGCTTGGTGGCAAAATAAAAGAAAAAATTTGTCACATAAAATTATAATTTTAAGACCAAGCAGAATTCTCTGCCAAACAGTTGCAATTACAGCACAAATAACCAGCAATGACTAAGGCTGAGTTTCAGATTAGCATACTACTACTCTGTCTATGGCATAAATAGTAAGAAAAGTATGGTTGTATGCCATTCTGAACTTGCATAAGTTATGGCAGGAAACTCTGAATGGTGCAAGCTTATAGTTTTTTTTTTTTAATGTCACCTGTTAGCCAATCAGTTTGCTCACATGTGATATGTCAAGCCAATCAGCTCACATAGTATAAGCTGATAGGTCCTTTGAGGTGTAATCTGGGAGCCAATCAACTTGCGTACTCTCTCTCTCTCTCTCTCTCTCTCTCTCTCTCTCTCTCTCTCCCTCTCCCTCTCCCTCTGCCTAACATTTAAATTAGTTAGTTTTAGTTAGTTTTCTAAGTTTTAAAGTAAGCCAGTTTTTTTACTGCAGTGCGCTGCAAGAGTTTTCTCTAAAAATGCTATTTGCTCAGGTGGTTACTGGGCCTTTTTCTTCTCTCAGCTTGCACAGTAATGTCTGCTTTTGGCCATGACACATATATTTGCATCTTTATCAAGGTAAGCCATAACCAAATTAGGCACCGGCACACATCACTAACTTAGTCTATTAGTTTAAATAAATTCATGCACAGCTGGGCTAAGTCACTAGACAACCCTTTCGACCCAGACTTTTTATTTTACACTCAATCCAACTGGAATACAATTCCTTTACTTTGTTAACATATTGTATCTGAAAACACATAAAAAAATGACAAAGCTACTGACAAAGTAGGCTACTGTCACAGAGAGGTATAGAAAGTCAATTAAAAAGAGAGGACAGCTAGAGGTGAAGGAAAGTTTTTAGTCTAGCCTGAGTAAACATAGGTTATTTTAATAGGGGTTTTGTCATTTTCCAGCAATGTTTCTCTGAATTGCTGTTAACCTTGACTGTTTGCACTATTGATTGAAGGGAAAATATTTTCGAGGTTTTTACCTCTAAATGACAACAGTTCAAGCTATTTGCTCCAGACTGCATCACATTCACGTGCCTGCCAGCAAGCATGTAAATGTATTCAGATGCTAACTCTGCACAGAAATGAGGCCCCATGCATTTCCTCTGAAATGCAGCAGAGATAACAGGCACCTTAAGCCGAAGTGCATGAACACATGGTCAATACACCAGAGAAACAGTTACAGTACCCCTCCTCCCTGCCCTGCTTTATCTTTTCATAACGTTTTCTTGCTTCTCTGGAACTGAGACATACAGAAAGCGAGAAAAAGAGAAAACAGAGAAATAGTGACATAAGCACTAGGCTATGACTTCCACTGAATTTCTTTGTAAGTGTCGGCTGGGCTGTTGAGTGAGTGGAAGTGCCGGGATGTAAACAAAGCTCTGGGTGCATGAGTATCTTTCGCTTTGTTGCCATAGACACAGCTTATGTTTACGTGCTGGTTCGGTTACAGGCAATAAAAAAGGGACAGAGGTTACAGAGTGTGCGATGTTGATGTTTTATACACAGAAATGGGAATCATGTGATGATACATTTGAAAAGAAATTGTGTGCATTACAAATTACAAGAATGAGTGATGTTTCTATTTTCTTTACTATACAATAGGAAATATCAATTTAAGATTTCCATACATTCCTTTTGCAAATAGAATAGAAGTAGAACAAGGAGTCCTGGAACAGATGGTATAGCCCCCACAGAGCCCGGATCTAAACCTCATTGAGTCAGTCTGAAATTACAAAGAGACAGAAGCAATTGAGACATCCTAAAAATGGAGTTAATTAACAGAGGTTTGGGAGGAGCATGTTCATTTTAATCTGACAAATCACAGCCCACAAGCAGGAGTATATAAGCCGCTGCTTACCTGCTTCCTGTGACAACTCTCCTGACAACCCATCTCCACCTATTCATTATCTAAATAAGTAAAGTCCGGGGGAGTAATCAGGACTCGAGTCAAGTCTCGAGCTCCGAGCCCTCCAGTATACGGACAGCAAGCCAAAAACGTTTACTCCTTCAACACAAGATTACATTAACATATGAACTACTGAAACATGGAACTGTGGCAAGTTTTCAAAGATGCTTGGAACAACCTATCTGCCAACAACTTTGAAAAACTGTGCACCTACAGGAAAATAGGAGAATAGTAGGTGAGAAATGTAGGAGAACTGGGGCTGTTTTAAAGGCATAAGGCCAATATATATTTTTTTATGTTTACTGCAAATTAATTGATAAATAAATGTTATTCATGGCATTATTTTTTAAAACAACCTTACAAAACAATTTTCACAACTGCCAAAACTTTTGCACAGTACTGTATATTAACACAATATACTGTATTTAAAACCATAAAAAATAGCAATGTGTAAAACATATTTTGAAGTTGAATATTTTTTTAGAATGATAATAATAAAAAAATACTTAAATATTATTTAATTTATTTAAGTTTTCAGCCACCCACTAACAAGGCATGGTCATTAATTGTACAATAGGCATGTTGATATCTAGAAGCGTGTGGCAAATATTTTGATTGATAGTGGATTGAATTAATGGATATTATGCAGGGACAAATTACTCATTAAATAAATCATTAAATAGTTTTTAAATACAGTACATAATGAGATCAGTAAAAACTATAAATTATTGAATTGATTACTAAATCACTGAATATATCAATATATATCCCTTGTATTTAATTTTTTCTGTATACAAGTGAACATGCCGGTCACCGTAACCCTGAAAATGAAAAGACACAAATCTTGAGCTTGAATGAAAAGTCAACCCAAAGATAGCGCTAAAATGAAAATGGATGCAAAATAATGCTAAAATAAAATACAAGGGACATTTGTTTATTTATTTAGTGATTCAATAATTATTGAATGATTTTATAGTTGTTACAGATTTTATTTGGTGTTTAATTATTTATTCAGTGATTTAGTTTTGAGGAATTTAGCCCTTCATTGTAAACTATATTCTGATTGAGTATTAAATATTTTTTAAATGATTTGAATTCATATGAGAGCATAACAGAAAACATCAGGTAAATAATTAAATGTATTACATAAAAATACTGTATATTTGAAAATATGTATAGAGTATATATTAGTAAAATACTTTTTCAAGATATATTTATATAAAAATGTTACTTATTTTGATATGAAAGTATTACAGAAAATGTAACAGCATGTATTATGTAAATAAATATTAGAAAAATCTATAGAATACATATTTGTAAAAACCTTATATTTGTAATTAATTAATTTATATTATTATTATTTGTTGCTTTTTTTCAGCCACCCACCAACAAGGGATGGTCATTAATTTTACAAAAGCCTACTAGGCCTGTTGATTGTTATGACATTAACATTTCAACATTTCAGATGCTGAACTTGGAATTCTTTTTTCCAAGATGTGACAGCAGGAATGCTCATGAGCTAAATCCTCTCTCACCACCACAGAACAAAACGTGGGTGTGTCAAATTGTGCAATGCCTTTATCCACACGGATCACAGGTGTTTATATACCTGTTACACTAGAACATCCTTTCTAAGAGAGGCTGGCCATTTTGATGTGTAAATACATGTGCGTTTCTGTGTGTTTATAGACATTATCAGCACATTTGAACTCTAGTATTGGCCAATTGCACTAGGATCTGTATAATGGTAGTTTATATTCTGCTCTAGTGTATCCAACTAAAACCACACACTGGTGAATCTGTGCCACCATGTGCCAGACTTTTAGTATGGGACAATTTACTGTTGATCCCTCTAAAAGACCAGTGTCAATGTGTTAATATAAAGTGAAAACTAACAAAAACTAAATAGAAAGTGATAATTAAAAATAATTGACTAAATTAAAAAAATAAAATAATAATTGATCTATGAATTTTTAATAAACAACATCATTTCTAAAAGGTAATAACCTACCAAAAGCCATGCAAACGCCCTGAAACATCTATTCACCTAACACCACCTCCAGGTGTGACGAAACACATTGTGTGTCCTTTTTTGGCATCTCCATGTCTCAGAGTTGAATAAACAATATCCATAATTTTCTTCATAGCGGATTTTCAAAAAATGTTTACACATAAACACACTTTTAAAAAGACTGGAACTGAGATGATGACTCATATCTGAAGACTGTATTCACCCTTGAGGTTTTTATTAGCTTGCATGCCAATGATGATAGATTCATTTTACTGTGTACATTCTCAGGCTTGAAATTACATTATGGTGTTTTATTTTTACATGCATCAGCATGTGCTTATCTTTGTACTCTTTGTGCACATTCTTTTTATAATTTGACTGAACATATTGTCTCTCTCTTTTGTGAATAGTAAGTAGTAAAAATAGTTGTGTGAGGTGGAGCAGAGCCTAGGGGTGTTTTCTGTTATCAGGTCAGGAGAGGAAGCCTCGCTACAGGAGCCACTCTTACCACAGTTCAGAAACTGTGCATGCTGTCTCATGCATGCACACACATGCAATCTCTTTCCAACACAAGCACATTTCACACATTTTTCTCAGTTTTTCACAACTACAATATTAATTCATTAACAATGCACATAAGTAGGTGAATCTCATGAAGAAATGTCCGGGACATAATTCCCCCATGCAACAATGCATTAAATCAAGCTTGCGTAGTTAGAAGTATCTGCATTTGCATACTTGTGCAGAGAAGAAAACAGTAAGACCGTTACTGTTTTTGGTAACACTAAAAATAAGGTTGTTTATTAACATCTATAAAAGCATTAGGTACTGTTTCATGAACTAACAATGACAAATATAAATATATATATATACAGCATTTAATTATGAAGTTAATGTTAATTCATAAAAATACAATTGTACAAATATCATTACTTCATGTTAGTTCAAAATGTATTAACTAATGTGAACATTTACAACTTTAAATATAAACCAGTATTAGTTTATGTTGGTTATTGTGACAATGAGGAGGGTGTGGCCGAGTCGTGATGACGCACGCCCTCCTCTCGTCACAGTTATATACAGTATGTTATACCGTTAGTTTGTTTTTTGCATTTTATTTATTTATTTATTTTTGCATTTTGATATTATTTTCATGACAATTTTACCCCAAAATTTAAAGATTTTAATTATGAAAAAAAATTGTTCTTATCACTGAAGTACATTCATGAAAATAATACTGTCTAGACAAATATTTTTTTTTTTTTTTATGTAAATCAGCATAGATTAAATTAAGTACAATTATAATTTTACATATATCCTTTACTTATTGATATTTGTTTTACAGTAAAGGGAATAAGAAAAAAAAATCAGCATTACAGTAGACTATTGAAAAAAATGGGTGGATGTAATTGTCATATAAATAAACTCACAATGCAAAAAATCTTAAAAAGGTCTTAAACCAGGCCTCCTTTATAAAAAGGAATTATGACCTGAACATGTCTGTACAATTTTCATGAGATTCACCCAAATTCCGAAATGTCTGTATTTGCAGGTGCTGTCATCTAACTGACACACACTTTCATGATTAGAAACTTCATTCTGCAGCTTTGTTTGTTTTGGTGTATCTATGGCAGGGAGCTGTGCGTCACCACCAGAGATATACACTGATGTGTGTTTGTGTGTGTTTACTATACATATTGACCCAGGTGACTCATCCCAGCATCTAACCCATAATGGTCTTTTAATAGAGTCCTGGCTGCTGCAAGCATCTTTGAGAATGATAAAACATTTGTTTGTTGCTAAGTGCACCTCGCAGCTGTTGAACAGTCATTGCTGTTTACAGAGTCATTTAAGGATTTTCCCCCCTCCTCCGTGGCCATAATAAAGTCACATCCCCTGACAAAACTTTGGTGAATGAGCTTGTCAGTATGTAACTTTGACATGACGCAAACCCACACTAGATTCCAGTTCAGTTATCTCACCCCATTTCCCTTAAAAGGGAACCGCATTCTTCCTTTTTCTGTCTGCTTTCTGTTCTTTAAAATGTTGTTTTTATTTTTCAAAATAATAATTCAAAACTATCTCAACAGCCATTTGTGAGAGTTTTCCCAGGCAGTTGTTGAAGTGTTGTGGCAATTTTACTAATGCCACTTTTTGTTTCGTCATTGCCACGAACACTGCACACATGCATAAACGAGTTGCATCACACGTGAAAGCTGTGTTGGTTTTGATGTATACACGAGGGGTTGCACAATCTAGCCTTTAGTTCGACCACTAGTCGAATCAATCAGCTTTCAATTTAATTGCATCTTTGTCAAAACTTTGAATTGAATGATGACTGATGTGATTGTGGATCACATGACTTTAGTTGCACTTCTTCTATATATGTGATAGTAGGAAAATTCCTTAACCCGCAAACTGTGCCCCAGTGTAGCTGTGTGTCATTAGTTTTGTGTAATAAATCCTGTTACAGCCAAATATTCTGTAGAGTGGCTTCAAAAACTATTTGGTAATTTAAAGAAATATTACAGGTTCTTCTCAATTAACAGCATTTTTGGCATAATGTTGCTCACCTCAAAAATGACGTTCAACTCGTCCGTCCTTTTAAAAAAGAAAAAAAATAAAAAGAGCAAAAATCAAGGTTACAATGAGACATTTTCAATGGAAGGGAAAGGGGTCAATTTTTGGAGGGTTCAAATGCAGAAATGTGAAGCTAATGATTTTTTTTATAAATTTATTATTTTGTTAAAATATGTGTATTATTTAAGGTAAATGTTATTTAGTTAATGTTTAGTTAACTAGTTAGTTTAGTTATAATTTTTTTATGGTCATTTTAGTGTTTATGGCATTACTTTGTCATGGCAACGAAGTTGTAAAATAATTTTGAAAAAGTTAGTATTTTAATGTTTGCATATTGGCTTCATGAACTGTTATTGTAAGTGCCTCACTGTAACCCAAAATTTTACTCTAATTTTTTATGAAAAGGAGGGACAATTATTATATTATTTATTTATGTATTTTTTTTGTGGTAAAAAACATTATGCCACAAATGATGTCGATTAAGATGAAATTTTTTTAAACTCAGAATATTCCTATAAAGTTTATGTGTAATTTTCTGTGTTAAAATTCTTTCTTGTATCCCAGCTTAAAGGGATGGTTCACCCCAACATGTAAATTCTCTCATCATTTACTCACCCTCATTATATCCCAGGTGTGTATGACTTTTTTTCTTCACCAGAACACATTTGAAAGAAATTAGAAAAATATCTGATTTTGAATCTCCAAAAATCTCAGTTAGTCAGCATAAACCAGTCAGAATAGTCATCCTTATGAGTCCAGCTGTTAAATTAATGTCTTCTAAAGTGACACGAACACTTTTGGTGTGACAAAAATAAATATGTATGTACTTTTTTTACCTCTAAATCCTCGGTTCTGGTCAGCAGCGGTATGTGAGACTCGGAAAAGACCTCCGTGGTCGTGTGCATGGGCAGAGACTTGGAAACAAATGTCTTTCTCCTCCTCCTCCTCCTCCTCCTCCTCCTCCTCCGGGAGGCCAAAGTTGGCAGCGCAGGCTCTGGGAAGGACAAAGCTTGCAACACGTTGGTTTTGGCAGGCGTGGGCGTTGGCTCGTTGGCCGTGGCATGCGTGGTCATTGGCTCGTTGGCCGTGGCAGGTGTGGTCATTGGCTCGTTGGCCGTGGCAGGTGTGGTCATTGGCTCGTTGGCCCTGGCATGCGTGGCCGTTGGCTCGTCGACCGCGACGTGGGACGCTGGCTCGTCGACCGCGACGTGGGACGCTGGCTCGTCGACCGCAACGTGGGACGCTGGCTCGTCGACCGCGACGTGGGACGCTGGCTCGTCGACCGTTACGTGGGACGCTGGCTCGTCGACCATGACGTGAGACTCCGGCTCGGCATCCGTCTCCCCACAGTGAACATAGAACCAGTGATCTGCAGGGCTAGGTCGATATACTGAGTGAGTCTGGGGAGCTGCGACCAAAACGGAAACAGTCTTTGAGGGCTACCTCATAAGTCCACTTCACTTGCCAGAGAGCAGAAGTCCCCCACATATTCCTCCAGGGATCAATTCCCCTGAAGTAGGCGCAGGAGTTGGACTGCTGGGTTCATGGTTGGTGGTGAGGTATTCTGGAACGATGCTGATGCTGGAAATGACAAAGACGATAATGACGATGATGATGTGACGAACCCAAGTGCAGTTTATCATAAATCGTGATAACCAGAAACCCTAAATATAAACATGAATAAAACAAAACATAAACAAGAACGACATGACATGACTTGACTATAGTCTTGATATAAACAAAACATGACTTGTCTAAAACTTGACTTGGCTAGACTAGAACAAAACAACAAAGTTACATTTACAAAATCTCACAAGAGACAATGGCAAACATGAGGGCTAAAATACACAAACATGGGGAACAAGACAACCAATGAACTGACAGAACAATATAAACTAGATATAAACAAGATAACAAGACTATTAAACTAAACCAATGCCAAACTAGAACTGATAACAAAGTAATCAAACAATTGACCAAATGAAAACAAGCCACATGAACAGGGGAAAAACATGACAAGATCACATGAGGGAACTCTAAATCACATGACATAACAACAGGAACTAGATTTTCAAAATAAAAGACATGAACACAAGAAGAAAAAAAAAACAGAATATACATGACAGCCTAGATGTATTCTATTTTTCTTCAAATGTGTCCTGGTGAAGAAAGAATGTCATACACACCAGAGGGTAAATAATGAGATAATTAAAAATTTTGGGTGAACTATCCCGTTAATATGCAGACTAAACTATAGGTAAGCCGTTTGTAGGGTTGATTTCACCTAAAAGTATAAAACATTCCTGTTATTTAGAGCGACCCGTCCATTGGCTCAGCCAATGGTGTGAGTTTGGGGTGGGACTATCTGTTGACACAGCCAATAGAAAACAAGTGGTAGTTTTCGGAAATCTGTTTGAAAACCGATCGTTCTTGTAATTCCGTTTGGTGATGCTAGTGGCTCAGAAATAATACACTTCAGATTTAAGTCACAAGCTTTTTTTGTGAAATGTTTTGCTTAAAGTGTGTTTGTGCTGTAATTATGATTTGGTTTGATATTATGTCATTTAATGCAAATGCATCGCCAAATACTTTTTGGGGCCACTATGTATTTAGAATGCGGAAGTTAAAATAAGTTGAGTTCAGAATTACTACAATTTTAGCAGATTGCCCTGAAACTAATCAAGTGTCACCCAAAGACTGATGGAAACTTTAAGCAAGTGGAATATAACTGTTTTTGCAATGTTTATGACAATGCATGCAGTAACCTGCATGCCGCATACCAAGTAATTTGCATTAGGTAAAAAGTGACCTTCCGACTATTCAATTATTTTTATGGATGACTAGTTGACTAGTCAAAATTATCAGTTGGGGGTCGTTCAAGCCATACTACAAACTCCACAGTTGAGCTGCAGATCTGACCTGATTACCATCTCTTTCCTCTGATTCGTATAAATCAGCACGGCCGCATTTTACCACTTTCCCCAATCCCGTAATTGTTGCAATGGAATACCACGGTAACAATAGCTGCGTTCCAGGCCTGCTGGGTTCCACCTTCCAGCACAGGTCAGAGGGCATGTGTTGGATATAGCTAATGCACCAAGCCCGATTGCAGCACCGCTGAGAACATGTGCTTTGTGTAATCAACTCCCCAGTGCATAGCATAACTTCTGCGACACCCATCCCATTCACCTGTCCTCCCTTCTGTAGCACATAAAACTTTACATTTATGTAAGTCATACCTGCCAGTTCAGGTTTAAGAGGAGTGATGATATATCACCTTGAGTATGTCTAAATGGATCTCTTTGCGGAGATAAGCACAGGGAGATTGCTACTGGAGAGGTTACATGGAAATCTGTGCTTTAACTGATGAGCGTTTTTCTTTTTTCAGCCATTTTAAAGGAATAGTTCACCCAACAATGAAAATTATATCATCAAATGTGAATGCAATGTACTGTACATACAATTAAAGTGAGCTGTTGCACTCCAACATTTAAAGAACACACAAAAATGATCATAAAGTAGTACATTGCATGTTCGAATAGCATTCTACTTTTACTATTTCTGCAGTATGTACAGTAGATACTGCTATAATAGTAAGAGTATTTTGGTGCTATTCCCATATATTTCAAGTCTTTCTCTGCCATGTGAAACAGACCAAAATTTAAGTCACTATTTCTGGCCATTCTTGCCCTCCACTTCCTTCCGCATGTAAATAATGTGCTTTTACATGCAATATGTTATAACTGACATTATAATATCAAGTCCGACATGCCCAATTGTTGACACCAAACTTGCCGTCATATTTGATTTTAGAGCTACAGCATAGGGGAAGATTTTCAATGAGAAATGACTTGCACTTCTGTCTGTTCCACAACAAATGCTATTGTGTTGGTTCAGAAGAATTGGAATATTGCACAATATCAGTTTTAACGCACAAGTGTCATTTTGAAACTTGTCCACTCGAGTCCCCATTCACTTATAATGAATGAAAAAGAGTCATTCCTCAAGACTTCTCCTTTTTGTGTTCCATGGAAGAAAGAACGTCATACAGGTCTGGAATGACATCAGGGTGAGAAAATTATGTCTGAATTTTCTTTTGTGGGTGAGGAATTCCTTTAAGGATAAGTAAAATCAGAGCAGTGAAAGCTGTCAGTTTACTGGCAGCTGTGAAACAATTACACATGCTTTTCCCATTACAGTGAGTAACAGTGAGTGATGCTGTTGATATTTAAAGGAGGTTTTCTCTGGACATTGTATCATTATGGAGCATTCCAGTCAGACATTAGGGAGGATGAGTGATTAGAAAGATAGGAAAATTACTTGTATGTGAATCATCTTACAGATCCTTTCAAAGGCACTCATGGTCCTTTGTTTTTATCTTGAGGTAAGCCTCAAATAAACTTCCTTCTTTTAAATAAACTAACTCTTTTCTTAATGAATCAAAGGGCAAAAAAGCTACCATTGAACAGGAACAGTAAGAAAATTGAGAAGAGCAACATACTGGTTTGTGAAGGTCTTTTGCTCACAGCGATTACGCTGATGTTGCATTTTGCTCTTTGTTTCGTCACAGCTACAGCTGTCAGAGGGTTACACACAATATGAAGTTTGAACCAGATAAAAGTTAGTTTAAGAAGGTTCTAGGTTTATTGATATCCACTTTAGACAGTCTTAAAGGGGTTATGACAAGAGGAATCAAATTTTCCTTGATCTTTTGACATATACAAGGTCACAGTACTATAAAAACATACTGTAAGTTTCAGAACTCAAAACTTCCTCCTCACGGCAAAAAGAGCATATGTTGAAACCAAGCTGCCAAAACGACTCGTTATCTACTTCCTCCACATTGTGATGTCACACTGTGGTAGACATTTTCATCTGACCGCCTGCAAAACAACACATGAATGTCTATTTTACCTTATCACTTCTGTAGCCCTGCCCAGTAGCAGTGAGCAGCAGAGATTCTTTTATTTACTGAGATAACGACCTATGCAGTTCTATCATAGGAGAAACTGTAACGGTCAACTAGCGTGTTACAATAGTAAGTCTCCGTTTGTGGATACCATACAAACAAATGGGGAAAGTGTCATAGTAAACTAATCACATAGTTCATTCCAAAAGGATTGTTTAGTATAAAACACATTTGAAGATTAGCGGAAGGCAGTCAGTTTATTAAGTGATGAGCTGTTTCCTCACAAAAGCAGTTTTTAAGCACTCCGAAGCATCTCTTCCATAAACCTCCATTAAAAAATAACAGCCTTTTGTCTCCTCTGCAGTGCACCACCATAGAATGCTCTATGGGACCGCCATATTAAACTGTTTTATGCTAACCATCTTGGCTCTCCTTAGAAAAGTTCTGGTGAGAAGTGAGATGGCAGGAAAGAGCAGGTCAGTCAAGAGCAAAAAGCGTAATAACAAGTCTTAAAGGAGAAACAGCACCAAATGGAACATTTCTGACAGAGTGAGGGAGGAAAATTATCATGTTTTACAAATATATGATGTTATACTTATTTTTCGCAGGGCTGGTGTAGGATTCATATTCAGTAATATGGTATGTGTCTCTTTAAGAAGATAGAGCTTCGAGCACATTATACAATAACGAAGACTCTCTGTGACTCTCTTTGTTCTCTGGAGTTTAATTTGTTTCCCACTATTTTCTTTGTTTTAGCATCTGTATACTTTATTATTATTATTATTATTGAAACAAACACAGTTCATGTTCAGTTGTCCATTTATGCAAACATTTCAGACTAATACAGCTGATCACTGATTCATGCAAAATCTTGAGTGCGGTGCAAACTTGCAGTGATTTGCATTGTCAAATTTTGTAACAGTTAGAAAAGAGCACAATAAAGTATTCATTTACAGTTGTCCATTTCAGCATGACTGCCCACCCAATACAGCTGATCCCACCATTGATTCTTGCTGATTCATACAACTAAGTCTTGAGTACGGTGCTAACTTGCGCTCAAGTTACCATGTTTAAATGTATGCACAAAACATACGTACACACGCTGTTCCCTCCATACTTGAAGTGTTGAAAATGCTGCCTGCATTTCTTCTTAAGTAATGTAAGACCGTATAAGATAGTGGGACAAACTGTTCCTAACTGACCTCGTTTTCTTGTACTCTTTGTGTCATGCTAAGCTCCAGCTCTTTCTTGGAGACAGGGGGCGGCGTGACATACGAGGATTGTGGTGCAGTTATTCACCTGTTTGTGAAAAGAGAACAAGGAGCACTGTGAACATGAACAGGAGAGAGAGAGAGAGAGAGAGAGAGAGAGAGAGAGAGAGAGAGAGAGAGAATGGGTAATTGATATGAAATACTTTTAAGAAGTTGGCATGTCCTGTGGGGTGACATGCTATACTTGATATAAAATTATTTTAAACAGCATTTTGCTCATTTTTTATAATTATAATGCATGCATGTAGTTTTTTTATGATCTCATTAATTAAGAAGCAATATGGAATAATACATACAAAACAGTCACTGGATCTGCTACAGCATACCTAAAAACATTTATGCAGAGCTACGTTCCCACCAGAAGCATGCTGTCAGCTAAGTAAACGTCACCTTGTCATACCAAAACACTTTCCTGGACTCTCAGTTTCATCATACCACGTTGGTGGAATGACCTTCACAACTCAATCCGTGAAGCTGACTCACTCTCTATCTTCAAAAAAACGGCTAAAAACACATATTTTCCAAGAGCACTTAACCGGTCACTAAAAAAAATTATTTACAATTCTTGTTGCACTTAAATCTGTTTTGTATACTATTCTGATGATAGTGAAACTTTGTAGTATGTCACTTTTCGTACCACTGTCTCCTTAAGATGATTCGCTTATGTTTTCCTCTGTTGTAAGTCACTTTGGATAAAAGCGTCTGCCAAATGAATAAATGTATATGTAAATGAAAATTTTTAAACTACGTAAAAAAAAAAAAATTTTCACACCAGAGAACTATTTTTAATTAATTAGATAAGGCAAGAAGGTAAATAAAAATGACAAAAATCTTAGAACATGTGATGTTAGGAAGAACGTTAGCCTCAGTCACCATCCAAATTGCATTACATAAAAAAAATTCCCATACAATGAAAGTGAATGGTGGCTGAGGCTGTCATTCTGTGTGCCATCTCCTTTTGTGTTCTATGGATAAAGAAATTCAAAAGTAGCGATCAGTGTGGTCTGATTCCCGAATGAATGACTCCTTTGAGCCGTTTTTTTTAATTTAGAGCACAAAACGAACAGTGCAACTTATGTAGTCTAATTCCCAAACGAACGAATGACTCTTATGAGCCAGTTCTTTGGAATTTAGAGCACAAAACAAACACCGCAACCTGTTACAGTATTGTGCGGTTTCCAAACAAATTACTCTTATGAGCCGGTTCTTTTCATCATATCGCTTCTACACTGGCCTTGACCTCACTTCTTGTTCCACTCATGTTATTGTTTCCTGCATTACATGCCACATGCTTACTATAGCTTCTTCCGTTAGCAGTGAGGGATTCACATTTGATAAATGTAATGAATTAGTCAGGCTGATAGAGAAGGTAAATGAGTTAGCAACCTGCATCAGAACGCTAGTGGAGGTCAGTGAAAAAGAGAAGCTGGTAGACACTGTTTCAGATGTGGTTAGTATCACCACACCACACACAAACTTTGGTTCCGGCTGTAGAGACCCCGCAGCAGGGTGTTGGGGTGACGTCTTGGTGGCATACTCTCTCAGCAAAGCGACACCACTCTCCCGTTCCTGTTAGGGTTTCCAATCAATTCTCCCTACTCAGTGATGCACCCACTGAGAATCATGTTGCAAGAGCCTTGGTCATAGGTGATTCTATTGTAAGGAATGTGGAAATTGAGACTCCAGCCACCATCGGTAAATGCATTTCGGGTGCCAGAGCATCTGACATCAGATCAAATTTACAAGTGCTGGCCAATAACAAACATAGATTTTCTAAAATTGTTATTCATGTTGGCACTAAAGATGTACTGCTTCGCCAGTTGGATATAACTAGAGAAAATGTTAAAGAGGTGTGTGAACTTGCAAAAACGATATCAGACACTGTAATATGCTCTGGCCCTCTCCCTGCTCATCGTGGTGATTAGGTTTATAGTAGATTAGTGTCACTGAATGGCTGGATGTCTGAGTGGTGTCTGGAGAATAGCATAGGATTTATAGACAATTGGAAGAGTATTTGGGGTTGACCTTACCTGCTAAATAGAGATGGACTCCATCCTTCCAAGGAAGATTCCGCTCTCCTATCTAGTAATTTGGCTCATAGTCTTAATAGTGATAGTATTTGACTATCTGGGGCCCAGGTCAGGAAGCAGACAAGCTGGCTATTCTGAACATCTGCTAGCTGCCTTGAGACGTCACACCCATCACATAAACTATAACACATAGAGACTGTATCACCTAGATATCATACAGAGACTGTGTCTGTTCCCTGATCTACCAAACACAAACCCCTCACTAAATAATTTAGAATATTTTTCATTAAGGTCAAACTTGAAAAAAAAACATCTTAGGTTAGGGTAGCCAAATTAACTGAAATAGATCGCATTGTCCTATTTTAAGCTGTAATTATAATAAAACACACCATGGCTCCCAGATAGATGCGTGTTAACACCAAAAAGCAATAATCCTACTGTTACTACTTTTGGTCTGGTACCTTCTGAACCGGGGAGAAGTTTTTCAGGGACATAAAACATGATGTTCAATGATCCTAATCCAAACATCTGTCTGCATCAACTCAAAAATGATCGCTCTATGTACTCACCTCTTTAGCACGCTGGTTATTAGTCACATCTGTTTAGACTAAACGCTGTGATGCACGGTTAAAACCGACTGACATTGGTACTCAGAAAATCCTAAACATTATTTAGCAATGTTAACAGTGGTTGCATTAAGGGAACATGAATTATCTGTAATTAAATAATCTTTTATTGTGATAAATATGCTCCTCTTTTGCTCTCTATGCTGCTCTGCATAGTGTTGGAATGTGAAATCTGATCAAACTTGCTGTTAGTGTACAAAAGGCAGAAAAGAACATTCCCCAGAACAAAGGCCAAAAATCCCTCCCTCTCTCCAGCAGCGGTTTCACAGAACCACAAATACGAACTCGCAAGTACCTGCAGTAAAACTAGCTCATAAAAAATCCACAGTGCACAGCTGTTTCTGAAAACCTTGTCCACTCTCAAAATGGGTCACGAATTATAATGAATAGCACTGTCGCTTCACAGCAAGAAGGTCACCGGTTTGAGTCCCGGCTCAACCTGGGCCTTTCTGTGCATGTTCTCCCTGTGTTCGCGAGGGTTTCCTCCAGGTGCTCGGGTGTCCCCCACAATCCAAACACATGCCGGTTAAGTGAATTGGAGACTCTAAATTGCCTGTAAGTTTAAAGAGAGTGTGAATGTGTTTGTCTGTGTGTGTTGGCCCTGTGAGTGACTGCCACCTGTCCATGGTGTTTCCCCACCTTCAGCCCAGGACAGCTCCAGAAGTACCCGTGAACATGGATGGATGGAACCATAATTTCTATAGACAACTTTCATTCATATTCATTGTTAGTTCATCTTAACTAATGTAGTTCATTAATTACATTAACTGTTAAAAAAATAACCTTAACTGTAAAGTGTTACCAGGAATTTATACTCGCACAACCCAGATTGTGACCCTAGCATCAACTTTTTAAATAATTAACTTTTTACACTTAAGTACGCAAAAGAAAAAACTATAAGTGAATGTAATAAAGGGTAAAAGATGACAGTCACAATGACATCACAAAGGAGAAGCTGTTTTTTTTTTTTCAATTATGTCCGTTGTGTGTTTTTTCTCTGTTATATTTAGCAGTGAGGTCAGTGGTAGAACAAAGATGACGAAGGTGTTGCAGATAGATTAAATGAGCATAGACATCCAGCAGCGGACACCCATGACGTTTGCCAACAGATCAAATTACTCCATCTCCATCCCAGTCAATGCCAAGGTCCTGTCAACAATGTGTTTTTTTCCAGTACAGTTAACCCCCTCCTCCACCCCCCCCTTCGATTAATCTGCATCCTCCATGCAACTAATAAGAAAACAGAAGCTGTCAATCACTTTCTGTGTGGCCTGTCCCAGTGCTGACGTCCACAGTCATGAATGTAAACATGGCCAGGGCTTAATTTCCATCTCTCCTACGTCTATGTTCCTTTCCAAGCGCTTTTGTTTTCTACGAAAGATTGTGCTGCTGTTACGTAGGAAAGCGAATGGGTGGGAGGGGAAAGCGATTTGTGCTTGACAGGAAAAATGGGAACTTCTAAATCCGTATTTGTGTATGTAATAGACGTGCTATTGATAGAACAATGCTGTGGATGTTTTTATATTCCTTTAAATGGACAAGGCACGTTTGACAATTGATTTTTGTGAAAATTGTTAAATTAAGTCAACAAGACCTGTAATAATGTGTAGAAGATGAAAAAATCGTAAGATATCACACCACTTTGTATTAAGGTATGCTTTTTACTCAATACAATACAAGCATTCAATTTTACCTAGCCTCCTATCCAACACTTTATTTTAAGCTAATGTCCAAAAACTCTCTGTGCAGCTCTTTGAAACAGATGAACATAGTTGGAAGTTCACCTCTCCAATGACATGCCCAGTGTGTCAGGGAGGCATATGAGCCCGGCACATGTGGAACCGTGGCTGTCTGATCTCAATGACCCTGTCATAAACTTTAGCCTGAATCCAAACACAATGCCTCTGACACTCAGAGTGTTAGCATCTGTGTCACATCAGATGACAGGTTCTGAACTATAAGAGGAGCTGTGCACGTGCAATCCTGCAACAACTGAAATCATTTGGCAAAGGTTCCTACTGATGACTGTTTATTTGCTAGCTCTCTCATCTTAAAGACCCCATGAAATCACATTTAGATTTTTGTGGTTGTTATTCCATGTCTGTTAGCTTTGAAGTCATCAATATGCAAGTGTACTCCTAAAAACTGACTTGAAGCAGATTTAAAGGGATAGTTCACACAAAATACAAATTCTTTCATTATTTATTCACCCTCATGATTTCCCAGGTGTGTATGACTTTCTTTCTTCACCAGAACACATTTGAATAAAACTAGAAAGATATCTTAGCTCAGTAGGTCCTTAAAATGCAAGTGAATGGCGATTTCTCTTTTGAAGCTCCAAAAATCACAGACAGTCAGCATAAATGTTATCGATACGATGCCAGCTGTTAATCAATGTCTTCTTAAGTGACACAATCGCTTTTGGTGAGAAAAATATTAATATTTGAGTACTTTTTTAAACTTTAAATCATGCTTCTGTTCATGAGCGGTATAGCGCGTGAGGTAGTCACATTGGCATTGAAACATGCGAGAACTGACACACGTGAGTCACAGCCGGAGGAGCAGCGCTGTTTACAAGTGAGGAGGAATGCTGTACAGAGGCTTGGTTGGTTTTGGTTTAGATCTGTTATTATCTGTTTCTATACTCACAATGGTGCATTTGTGGGCTTATCCTGGATGTCTCAACCGAGTGGAGAATGTGAGATTACGTCTGTATCATAGCAATGTGATTACGTCACACGAGAGACCGCTTGGATTCCACCCTCTCCTGAAGCATTGGATTATTGTTTAAAATAATTTAAATATTGATTATGTTCGCACCAAAAGTGATCGTATCCAGGGCTCCAGACTGCGGCTAAAATGGTCACAAATGCAACCAAAACATTTGATTGTTACAAAAAAATGTAATCTAGTCGCCATTGGCGACATTCGGGTTGTGTGCGTTCAATTGCGGTTTCATCAGATATCATCTTGTGAGTTCTGTTGTGATGATGAGCTCGCTGCACCCTCACGCAACAACAAAACCAGCGAGAGAGTTGTGAACAAATGTCTCTTTTGTACCGGGTCTTTATCTTGAATCTCTCGAAAAGAATTGAGGGTTTGAACTCAGGAGCTCAGATTAGCAGTTTGAATCAGATTCACTTTCTCGGTGAATCAGCTGTCAGTGTGCTCACATCTGGGAGTGCAGACATTTCAAAATAAGAGTCCCATGTGTATTTGGGGCTTCTTTATGATTAAAAGTCACGTATTGTGTACCACTTTTTTGATTCTGTTAGTTATTGTTTAAGATTAGAGAACACAATAAACTGAATCTGGGATTTCATTCAGTTTGCACTCTTGTAGTCTCTGTGTCTGGGCCATCCGATAATAGTAAACAAAGACTAAGGCAATACACTCACCTAAAGGATTATTAGGAACACCTGTTAAATTTCTCATTAATGCAATTATCCAATCAACCAATCACATGGCAGTTGCTTCAATGCATTTAGGGGTGTGGTCCTGGTCAAGACAATCTCCTGAACTCCAAACTGAATGTCAGAATGGGAAAGAAAGGTGATTTAAGCAATTTTGAGCGTGGCATGGTTGTTGGTGCCAGACGAGCCGGTCTGAGTATTTCACAATCTACTCAGTTACTGGGATTTTCACGCACAACCATTTCTAGGGTTTACAAAGAATGGTGTGAAAAGGGAAAAACATCCAGTATGCGGCAGTCCTGTGGGCTTAAAATGCCTTGTTGATGCTAGAGGTCAGAGGAGAATGGGCCGACTGATTCAAGCTGATAGAAGAGCAACTTTTCCTGAAATAACCACTCGTTACAACCGAGGTATGCAGCAAAGCATTTGTGAAGCCACAACACGCACAACCTTGAGGCGGATGGGCTACAACAGCAGAAGACCCCACCGGGTACCACTCATCTCCACTACAAATAGGAAAAAGAGGCTACAATTTGCAAGAGCTCACCAAAATTGGACAGTTGAAGACTGGAAAAATGTTGCCTGGTCTGATGAGTCTCGATTTCTGCTGAGACATTCAGATGGTAGAGTCAGAATTTGGCGTAAACAGAATGAGAACATGGATCCATCATGCCTTGTTTCCAGGCTGGTGGTGGTGGTGTAATGGTGTGGGGATGTTTTCTTGGCACACTTTAGGCCCCTTAGTGCCAATTGGGCATCTTTTAAATGCCACAGCCTACCTGAGCATTGTTTCTGACCATGTCCATCCCCTTTATGGCCACCATGTACCCATCCTCTGATGGCATACTTCCAGCAGGATAATGCACCATGTCACAAAGCTCGAATCATTTCAAATTGGTTTCTTGAACATGACAATGAGTTCACTGTACTAAAATGGCCCCCACAGTCACCAGATCTCAACCCAATAGAGCATCTTTGGGATGTGGTGGAACGGGAGCTTCGTGCCCTGGATGTGCATCCCACAAATCTCCATCAACTGCAAGATGCTATCCTATCAATATGGGCCAACATTTCTAAAGAATGCTTTCAGCACCTTGTTGAATCAATGCCACGTAGAATTAAGGCAGTTCTGAAGGCGAAAGGGGGTCAAACACAGTATTACTATGGTGTTCCTAATAATCCATTAGGTGAGTGTATATTAAAAGCTTGATCTATATATATATATATATATATATATATATATATATATATATATATATATATATATATATATATATATAGACACTTGAGGGACTATGCATACTATAATTTATGTAAATAGCTGTAATGTAGATTCTGAAGAGCAGTACTAAATATAGAAATATTTTATCTCTCGTATTTTTAATTCTCATAATGAAATGGTAAATGGTCTGCACTTATAAAGCACCTTTTTAAACCTTAGCAGTTACCAAAGCACTTTACACTGTGCCCCATTCACACACACATTCATACACCAATGATGGCAGAGCTGCCATGCAAGGCGCTAGCCTGTCATTGGGAGCAACTTGGGGTGTCTTGCCCAAGGATACTTCGGCATGTGGAGTCATGTGGGCTGGAATCGAACCACCAACCCTGTGATCAGAGGACAACCCGCTCTACCACCTGAGCCACAGCAGCCCCCAAAAAGCATTAATTATTAATAAGAGATTTTTATGAAAGGGGTGTGAACATTTATGAGACAAAAGGGACTGTTAACTTACCTTCTCAACTATATATACTGTTTATTAAACCTCAGATTAATGGATTATCAGCTGTCATTTCTTCAGCTTTTCTGTTTCTAAACACCAATCGAAATCAAGCAATTCTGTGTTTTGGGGACTAAACAGCCATTTGGCTCCCTAATGTTTACGTTTAAGTGCCAATGGCTCCTATGTCATTATTTTAGTCTGCAGCCCTGGTATCACTTTAGAAGACATTCATTTAATCGCTGGAGTCTTATCTATGACGTTTATGCTGACTGTCAGTGATTTTTAAAGCTTTAAAATCATATCGCTATCCACTTGCATTTTTAGGACCCACTGAGCTGAGATATTTTTCTTCAAATATGAAGAAATAAAGTCATACAGACCTGGGATATCATGAGCGTGAGTAAATAATGAGAGAATTTTCATTTTTGGGTGAACTATCCTTTTAAGCTTTTAAAATGTACAGTCTGTCTCATTTGTGAAAATGCACCAAAATATTTGATGACTCATTTTGTACTAAACAGATTTTTGTCCAAACAAATGCTCTCTAGAATGAGTATGTCCCTCCCTCTAGTACTTGCTAGCTATATCAAGTAGCCAATCATGGTTTATGGTTGTGATTTAACTAAAGCCCATTGGCTATTTCTTTATAAAAAGGGGTTGAAACATTCTATATACCAGCACTTAACAAACTATTTCAATGGGTCCTTACAGGCCTAAGAGTTAATTTTAACTATAAACAATACTTTTGTGATATTTTGTACTATTATTTCTGACACTAGACTTCAAGTCATAGATTGGCCATTGGGAGGGGCAGGACTTTTCTCTGTGGGCTGGTGTGCCGCTAACAGGCCGATTGGACCTTGGGTTTTCGGATCCAAATGGACCCGTGAAGACCTCTAGCCATACAGCTCTTGCATAACGATAAGCATCCAAAAGAAAATCCAGAGATGTGTATGTTATGTATTATAACAATTTCAACGAGTCATCAATTACATCAGTGTGTCATGATGGATCTGGACTGATCAGTTCTATTTAAGCACAATGTAGCCTATGAAATGCATGTAATGTATCAACAACAACAATACAAATGCAGTAATAATAATAATTTAGGTCAAATAAATTCTGCCCCTGGTACACTCCCATTATTTTTATTACACTGCAATATATTTCTATGTCATGCTATCACCAATGGTGAATTGTAAGCTGTTGTATCTTATACTGAAGCATGGGAATGATGCTCATCGAGTGAATAGATCCTTCATCTGCAATTATTGGTGTGAACAGACCCTGCATCAGTTTTTAAGGTGTTTATGGTTCATTACCTACAGTAGGCCTTTGTGCTTCTGTTCTCATTCACTTGCACACAAGAGAGAAAGCATCCTGGTCAATACGGCTCTAAAGAAAATACGATTCCCAAAAGGAAGCCAAAGATGAGGCATATGGATTCCAGTTGTACTAATCAATATCGTAAACATCTCCAGAGCTCCATACCACCCTATATCTGAGAAGAGACTGATCAATTGTGCATCATGAAGGCTTGTGTCTTCCAATAGAAGATTTGTAGCATTTATATCTGCAACTCCAATAGCTGCATCTACCCTCCCAGATAGAAATGAATGCTTTGTAAAAATTTTCTTAAAGGAACAGTTCACCCAAAAAAGTTAGTGATTATTTAATAAAATATTATTTACTCAAATTCTGAATAGCATTATATAAGTATATACAGTATACATCAGGGCTGGGAAATTTTGCTTGTTTAATTCTGTGATTAATATTTTTTGTTTCATGCATTAAAAAGTAGTAATGCCGAATCCATTTTTTGGTACTTCCGGAAATTTCGTGCAATAAGAAAGAGGTGTCCCAAGTTTCTGGCAGGCTACTCAGCCTTACAGGCTTCAATTAGGTTGGGGGTGATTTTTCGGCAACGACGGTCAGAGAAAATAATAGTTTTGAGATTTTAAATAAATGAAATTGTAATAGTTCAGGAAAGGAGGATGCGGGAACTGGAGTAGCAAACAACAAAACTTGAATCAAGCTGAACATCAAACTGAAAATATAGCAACATAAATACACACACAGAGGGCCACGTGTCTCTCTCTCTCTCTCTCTCTCTCTCTCTGGCGTCCCCAGCTCTTCCCTTATTACCCTCCCACTGATTAGCAACTCAACTCAAATGGAAACATTAAGGAGCCAAATGGCTGTTTAGTCGCCAAAACACAGAATTGTTTGATTTAGATTGTTGTTCAGAAACAAGATAGAAAGCTGAAGACAGCTGATAACCCATTAATCTGAGGTTTAATAAACAGTATATATAGTTGAGAAGGTGAGAAGGTAAGATTACAGCTCCCGCGGGCACCCGGTCTTCAGCCGCTCCTCTGCCCCCTGGCAGACGGCAGAGGTTCCTCAGACTCTCGGAGGAAGGCAGCGAGTCCTCCATCCCCTGGTGGACGGCAACGGCTCTTCCATCCCCTGGTGGACAGCAGCGGCTGCTCCACTTCCTGGCAGACGGTAGCAGTGATTTCTACCGGACATCGTGCCCATCTTCCTTTCCCGGGTTTCGGCACCAGTGTGACAGTTCACGAAAGGAGGATGGGTGAACAAGAGTAACAAACAACAAAACCTAAAACAAACAGAACATCAAACTGAAAACATAGCAACATAAACACACACACAGTGCGGCCACGTCTCTCTCTCTCTCTCTCTCTCTCTCTCTCTGGTGTCTCTAGATCTTCCCTTATCTCCCGCCCACTGATTAGGCAACTCAGTGCCAGGCGTGTGTCCTCATGGCCTGGCCCGGCCACACCCTCCTCCTCATCCCAAATATGTTTTATATAAAAAAATAAACAAATTAAAACTAATAAAAAAATTTGTTTTACATACATATTTCAATTATTAAAAGAAATGATAACTAACAAATTTCTTACAAATTATTTGAGACGAAGTATAAAATAAATATATATATGATGAAAAATGTTAATGTGTGTGTGTGTGTGTGTGTGTGAGTGCGTGCGGGCACTGGGCAGGTTTAAGTGGTTTATGAGGACATTTATTTTTTAGGTTACAAACTGGTCATTTCAAGGGTATTATGCTATAAATGTGGTTTATGAGGTCATTTCTAGTGTCCCCATAATTCAATTTACTTTTTAAAGTTTTTTTGCAGAAAGTTTTTTGGGGTTTAGGGGTAGGGTTAGGGGATATAATCTATAGTTCATACAGCATAAAAATCATTATGTCTATGGAGAGTCCTCATAATCTCAATACAGCACTGGGGTGAAGCAATCATTTAAAGTTAAAAACGTTTTAACTATCAATTTGTTTCTTACACCAGCCTATCGGTTTTCTATAGAAGACATTAATTGATCGACTGGAGTCGAGTGGATTACATATGCTACCTGATGGCACCCATTTACATACATTGCATGGACAAACTGAGCTGAAACCTGCTTCACTTCAGTTCTGCTGAAGAAGGAAAGACACACATCTGGACTTAAAGTTTAGTAAATCTTGATTTTTGGGTGAACTAACCCTTTAAACATCTAGTTAGTATACTCATTTAAGAAAGTGATTGTCAAATTTTTCATACATACACCACAATAATAATATTTACAAATGATTGCAATATAGTTGTAGTATGTGCTCATATCAAGTCAAGTCAAGTGGTTTTTATTGTCGTTTCAACCATATACAGTTAGTACAGTACACAGCAAAACGAGACAACGTTCCTCCAGGACCATGGTGCTACATAAACACAACAAAGGACCAACACAGGACCACATGAGACAACACAACAAAATAAAATACCTATATAAAAAACCTATATATATCTATATAAAGTGCACGTGCAAACATGTGCAAAAAGTACGGGACAGTACAACAAATTACTGACAATGAACAGGACAATAGACAGTGCAGCGCCGACCAGTACTCAGTAGTGCAAAAAGATGACAGTTTCTAAAAATGTAAACATAACATACTATGAGATATTGTTCTATGCACATAGCAGTTATTGAGGTAGCAGACAGTTACCTCAATAACTGCTCATATGCAAATTTTACAGTCCATGTCAAACACATTGATATACGATATTTGTGGAATTTGATCGTAAACTTCTCCCATCTGTCTAAAAGAGTTTGGAGCTCTGTCAGGCTGGTTACTCGTACAGCTTGCCTTCATTAAATCAAGCATCTAGAATAGATGCTTACTTTAGGGCAAACAGATAAAATCTCACCTGTTTTCTTTGTTGTCAATCGCCTCGTTGTCAGTTTTTGCCACTTTTTTAAAAGGGCGGAGTAAACTTTTGGTGTTCGGACTTTGATCACTACGGTTGTAACAACACACAGCTTGCGAACTGCCAACATTGCCAACAACTGCCAACAGTCATACTTCATTGCAGAACATAAAAATGTGAAATTAGATGCACAAATCTATGTTAAAAATGGTGTATACATCAGAAATTAGTGCATTCACATCATGTCAAAATTACTGTAGTTATGAGATTCTGACTTGTAGCGTTCACGTCTTCATAGAACTCATAACCCCCATAAGATGGTTGGCTAGTCTTAAACCAAGCATGTTTAAGCTGGTCATCCAGACTGGGTTTAGCAGGGTTATTGTTCAAATAGATTTCTGATAAATCATGAGATGATTTCTTTAGAAGTCACACATCATCTGAGGTCTAAATGGAAAATAACTGAAGACAGTCCTGCTTTGCACTTTGTCGAAACAGTCAGAAACTCCAAAACATTAAATTTAAACCACATAATCAGGTCAAAGGGAAAAAACAGCAAGCATGAATCTAGTTCAGACTCTACTTCTATTTTTTTCCACCTTGGAGCAGACATTGAATTTTGACACTGATTGTCTATGGTGAGGTCACAGGGCTTCCTGTTGCCTAACAACGTGATTGGCTGTTGCTTGGCAAGGCAGTTAAACAGTTGGAATCATTCACAATGCAAATGACAAGGAAGTGTACAGAGCTGCCCCAGACCATGTGGGGTTTTACCATGAGGGTTATGTTAAGTAACGGTGACGGAACAGGAACTTTCTGTTTTGATTCAGTGGTCCCACAGTCAACACGAGGAAATGACTTGAAAAAAAATCCCCTTGGTCTAAATATGAGAATACAAAACAAAATGAGGCAAAAACACATGGAGATTAGCATGTGATGTTGATTATACCAACAGATGGGTACTTCATAACAGTGGTTTTCAAATGGATTTGCTTCAGGACCCAAATCTCACATTGAATAACAAGTGGTGACCCAACACTATAGTTGAACATACAAAATAAGACAAATATGTCCTCCTTGACCTGCGATAGCTTTAAAAACAAAAAGTATTTTAAAAGATTATTGTCTGGAATTATGAAAACATGTCTATGGTGTCCAGCTAAACGTGACAGCTTTATTCTTATATACAATCAAATCCACTTACTGCTAGTGAAGTGACATACGCTAGTCCAATTCCCTGCTTCAGCAAATTCCTGGCCATCCCAAACAGAATCGCATTCCAGAGGACAATTTGCCACTCTGTGACCTTTAAAAGCATTACAGTAGTGAGGGGCTATCACTACATCTGCTTTTGCCTCTGAACCGGGAGGGGGGTCAGGAAAGCCAGCCAACCAGTACTTAAATGATAAGAAACTGTCTATGATACAAAGCAATAAGTGACATCTCTCACCTTATCAACAGCAGATATTCCATATTTTCCATCGACTAATGCCAATTTTGAGCAAAGTTCCTTAAGGCAAGTGTTTCAAAAGTATAGCCAGAAAACATAAACCATTTGCATGTTAACATGATTTTAGTGTAATAATATCATTAACTAACATTTTCTGTATCAAATTTGACAATTTTGTTGACATAATAACATCTTGGCCTAATCCTTAAAACCCTAAAACGACAGTAAAAACCACGATTTAAAAAAAAAATTTAACAGAAAAACTTTTGTAAGATTATAAGCATTCACATTTCTGCTTTAAACCCTCCACAAATTAATTTAGATTAGAAATGCCTCACTGTAACCTAGATTTGTGCTTCTTCTTTTTTTTTTTTTTTTTTTATAAAAGGAAGGATGAGTCAAAATTATTTTTGATGGCAATCAACATTATGCCAAAAATGCTGTCAATTGCGCTTAACTAGTATTGAACCCTGATTATTCCTTTAAGCTTTTTAGTGGTGCTTGCTAAGCCAAGCGTCAGTATTACTAATGGCTCATATTTTGGGTGAGGGATTTTTCGAAACTGTAACAAGTAAAGGATGGGCAAGGAGAAGGCGGGAACCGGCAGAACAGTCAGCATAACTTTAATGACGTAAATCAACTTAAATGCACAGAAACACAGACACACACACACAGCGATAGTGTGAATCCCTTTCTCTCGAACTGGCGTACCCAGCTCTTCTGCTGATTGGGCTGATTCAGCACTGGGTGTCCCGGCCATGGCCTCCTCCTCATCACACTCCAGCACCGCACAATTCATGCCGGGGAAACCTCAGCATTCCATACTCCCCTCCCTTCTTGGATGGGAGGTGTTACCCTTCTGGCCGTCCTTCTGCCGGCAAGTCTTCCCCGCCTCTCTGGAGCCCTGGGAGAGGGGAGTGAGAGAGTGAGGGGAGAGACAGAGAGAGAGAGAAAAACTCCCTTGCAGGTCCCTGGACACACCGTCGCCTGGTCTTCAGTCATTCCTCCGTCCTCTGGCGGACGATAGCCACTCTTCCCCTGGTGGACAGCAACGAGTCCTCCGACCCCTGGCGGACAGAATGGCTCCTCCCCTTCCTGGCAGAAGGCAGAAGGCAGACGGCAGTGGCAAGGACTCCACGACAGCGCATCCCTCCTCCTTCCCGGGTTTCGCCACCAATGTAATGAGTAAAGGATTGGCAAGGAGGAGGTGGGAACCGGCAGAACAGTCAACATAACTTTAATTACATAAATCAACTTAAACACACAGACACACACACACACACACACACACAGCAGCCGTGTGAGTCTCTCACTCGAACTGGCATCCCCAGCTCTTCTTTATCAGTCCATCGTTACGGCCACGCCCTCCTCCTCTTCACAGAAACCCTTAACCTTAAGTATTAAACATTGGCGCTTAACCTATCCTGCACTGTTTATGCTACAGACATGAATGAAATCTCAAATCATGCGGTGTATTGAGGAAAAGTGAGGTGTTAGCTTTGTAAGTGATCAGACTTCCCATAGATTTAGGCATAGGACCAGTAAATCTTATTAAGAGGGATTGAATAACCTCCTAAAACACCTTATCAGTCTCCTAGCAATGCCCTAGCAACCACCCACAACATTCTTTGTGAGTCATAAAGTTGTAGAGTTTTGATATGTAATTAATTGTATCTGTTATGTTCTGCTGTTACTAATGTTATTTGCCTAGGGTCAAACCCAGACACACCACACAAACATTTCAGGAAGAGGAGGCATCTCATTTAATTACCACCCTGCCCTCCTGACAGAGAGAATGATTGAATCTTTTAACTTACTGAGAGTTCTCCTGAGAAAAGCTCTGCTTTTAAGAGGCCCCCCAAATTGAGACAAGTGACGGTAATTTCCTGAAGGAGAACCGTGGAATGCTGAACAGGTATGTCAGTGACCTCTGACCCCATGCTTCTCCTGACATGAAAGCTTGCTTTGCAGTAGCCTTTCCCATATGAACCCCCCACTACCCCCCCACCCCCGCTTTGATTTTTCCCATGGCCCCCTACCCCCAATCAGAATCTAGGATGGTGACTGGAGGTATGCACACTTAAAGGATAGTTCACCCAGAAATGTAACTTCTATCACCATTTACTTTCCTTTATTGTGTTCCAAACCTGTATGACTTTATTTCTTCCATGGAACACAAAAGATGTTTAAATAAACAATGACAGACGTTTCATTTTTGGGTAAACTGTCCCTTTAAAGACATGGGTGTAATACAGTCTATAGTTTCATGCTGGCACCTGAGTCGTCTTTATCATCCCAAGGCTAATAAAAGAGCGAGCGCACTCTGTGTCAAATGAACCAAGGCACCGGGCGGCTGTCACTCTCTCCATTGCTGAGCAGGCAGCCACAGACGTCAGTGCTGTCATATCCACATACAGCTTTATATTACTTAGATCCCCACTGTGTCTCCATTCCAGAGCTCCTCTCGCTCTTACTTAAGCCAAAATCAGTACTGTAGTGCAGAGAGTAGGTGACTCATTATAGGGGGTACCAGACGTTAAACCACCTCCATTAAATCAGCCAGAGTGAGTCCCGCTGGGAGATAACGTGTATTATAAGAAGATAATGTACAAGACTTAATGCAGATGTGAAGATATAGAACTGTTCTGACAGGCATAAAACACTCTAATTTGTGCACTGAAAAGACAGCAGCTTGAACTACTGTAATCAAAATGTTCTTGTCCACCATTCCTTGAAGTTTTATTTATGGATTTAATTTAGTATTTTTTCTGGGGCTCGTGAAACATGAAATTACTTTAAAAAAAAAAAATGTAATCTTTCCAGGAGAGTTACAAAGCTCTGTTTAGAACAGAGTAAAGACCTATGAGTCATCAAAGAGGAGAGCACGCTTTATGATTATGCTGAATAAAAACAGGATTCTGGGTAAAAAAGAGGCCCCATACAAAAACTACATTTATGAATCACTCTGATTAATCTGCAGATGACTCACTGGCTATGTTTGGAATGGAGGACTAGCATACTGCTTACTGCACAATATACTATATAGATTAAATTACTTTGACATCACATCGCAGGCAACTGTGCTTCCGGGTTCTTTTAAACAGCAGATTTCAATAGTGGATATGACAAGCACTGCAGTTTTAATAATCTTTTAAGCATCATATAGTGTAATAATGTTTGTTGATGTTAATTAGGCTTATTATGAAGGGATATCTATGTTACAGTGAAGAAATTATGTATGTTTTTTTGGAAAAACAAGTTTAAACTAAGTTAATAGTCATAAGCCTGTATGACTATTTTGGACATGTAACAGGTTGATAAATATGCATCTTCACATGTTTAACAAATTTCTAAAGCCTGAGAAACGTGGCATATGAAAATGAAAACAACCACCAATACACATCTTGACTGCTTAAATTATTAACCCACAGTATATATAACCCTGAATAACAGTAAATAATATTTGACTTCAAAATGATCATATGCTATGTTCAGAATTTATAACACCCATTTTTGATTTAACAATAGTTTGTTAATGCATTCAAAACTCTGTAAATGCAAATACAACATTTTAGCAGTTTGACGTAATTGTTATTCGCATCTTTTTTCTCAAACAGATGCCTATGAGTTGCAATGGTGGTCCAATTTTTTCCCAGTATGTTTTGTTCACATAAGATCATGGCTAGATCATATTTGGTCTAAAATCTGTCTCAGCTGTTGCACTTTGGAAAATAAAAACATCCGTTTGTGATCAAAGGTTGTGCAATTTCTTTGTTAAAAGTTAATATCCATCAATAGCGTATGGATCAATTGGGTCTAATAGAGCAGATGTGGTAACAAAGATAGTGATCTGTAAAACATCATGATTTATGTCAAATCCTGTTTTTTTTTTATTTTTTAACCCTGACCCAGCAATTATTATCAAAATGTAAAGAAGCCCAAATCTTAATATTCTTTCGAAAATGGGGTGTTTCAAACCCACAAACAACATTTTTGGGAGTACAATTTCAGCTCAATTTGTGTGAAGCGCCCGTTGAACCCGGTATATAAACATATGCACTGCAGTATATACAGTATATTCTAAATGAGAAGCCCAAAGTTGTTGACCGGGAGGTGGGTGTGTGGTGGTGATTCTAAATGTGAACGGCCCCAAAGTTGCCACCATGTTTAAATCTGCCACTGGGGGACATTACACTCATATACAACGCTTTTCATATGGAGCTCAATGTGGCGCTTGTTGCCGTGAAAAAAATCATGTGCATTCCATATACAAAGTGAAAAGACAATTTGTTGATGATAAATATTGTGGAGAACGAGGGTTTAAGAGATTGAATGTGCATTGGAATGAAATGTTGTTCAATCAATCAATCAACGTCCCACTTAAACTTTGGTAAATGTTTAATGATACTTGAATTGGTGCTATTTTAGTGACTTTCTGTCTTTGTACTGTGGAGTTTGGAAAATGTTAATTAAGCATTACTGTTACATATTGTTTTGTTCTATTGTGTTTTTCTTTCCAAAGGAAATTAATGCATTTTGACAGTTCTAATATACTGTATATTAGAGCTGTGTATTATTATATATATATATATATATATATATATATATATATATATATATACAGCTCACACACTGATCACCCACAACATTAAAACGTATTGTGTAAGTCCCCCTCGTGCCGCCAAAACAGCACCAACCCACATCTCAGAATAGCATTCTGATATGATGTTCTTCTCAGTAACATTGTACAGAGCAGTTCTCTGAGTTACCGTAGGCTTTGTCAGTTCAAACCAATCTGGCCATTCTCTGTTGATCTCTCTCATCAATAAGGCGTTTCTGCCACAGAACTGCCACTCACTGGATGTTATTGGTTTTTGGCACCATTCTGAGTAAATTAAAACAGACTGTTGTGCATGACAATCCCAGGAGATCAGCAGTTACAGAAATACTCAAACCAGCCCGTCTGGCACCAGCAATCTTGCCACGGTCCAAATCATTGAGATCACATTTTTTCCCTTTCTGATGGTTGATGTGAACCAGGGGCGGCTGCTGGTCTTTCAAAGAGGGGAAGCTCATTTTCGGCCTACATTATAAACTTATTTACCCTATTTTTTGCACTAAATCAATCTTAGGTGTTGATCTGCCCTGCTGTTTAATTCTATTTTTTTCCTCGTAAGGAAGACTTTCAAACGGCTTCGCCAAAATCAGGTCGACAATATTAGCACCGTCTGCCATCGTGCGCAGTTTCACCCGTACAACGCTAGCCTAGCCTACTGTATGAATGAATGAATGAATGAACGAACGAACGAACGAACGAACGAACGCTCTAAAACCAAATATATTAAACTTGGTAAAACTGAAACAAGGAATGTGGTGTATAATTGTGTGAAATGTATTATGCAAATTGACTAGCAATTTCGCCAAACAAATATAAAGAAATAGGTTGCAGCAGTTTGTCTTTCGACTACACTTGAGAAATCCGCGATGGGACTGAGCGTGAAATAGCTTCAGTGACTTCTTATAGTACAGATTCGCTGTCAATCAAAAGGAGATGCAGTCTTTCGACAGATCCTCCAATCATCACGCGGAAGCCCGGAGTCCGGGCCAGCCCACTCCTCATTCACCCCCAGAGACGCTGAGCGTCCGTGGGCGGGACATAATCGCAGCATTTATCCAATGACCGTCTATTTTCGGAGCACTGAAAAAAACTGTTCAGAGCAGCCCCATTGAAGTCAATGGACGCTCGGCTTCAACAGGGAAATGCACTGACGCTTCGGGAATGTATGAGAAGTAAATCGAGTCAGCCGACCTGCTATATGTAATGTGCAAAAAACAAAAAAACATCCAGTGAGGGGCTGTTCTGTAGACAGACATGTCTTGTTGATGAGAGAGGTCAACAGAGAATGGCCAGACTGGTTCGAACTGACAAAGTCTACGGAAACTCAGATAACCGCTCTGTACAATTGTGTTGAGAAGAATATCATCTCACAATGCTATTCTGAGATGTGGGTTGGTGCTATTTTGGTGGCACGAGGGGGACCTACACAACATTATGCAGTTTTAATGTTGTGGCTGATCGGTATATATATATATATATATATATATATATATATATATATATATATATATATATATATATATATATATTATAATATATTATATAATTATTATATTTAATATAATAATTATTATTATAATATATTATTATTATTACTCCAGTTTTTTACTAAATATCTTAAACTTTGGCAAGACTAACCAAATTGTGAGTCAAGAAATTACTTTTGAGTATTTCCAGTTAATTTGTCACATTGGAAAAGGAGGTCAAGTGTACAAGTTAAGTGCATTGCATTGTTGTATACAGTACCCAGAGTTCAGAATTGCACACTACCATACTACTCTTTTCTGCTGTATATAGATATGGAAAAAACAGGTCCAACAACATTTTTGGGGGCATTTTCAGCTCAATTTGTGCGGAAGGCCCATTGAACGCAGCTATTTTCTGGGCTGCCAAAATAACCCAGTATAAACATATAAACATACTGTGTGTGTATATATATATATATATATATATATATATATATATAGATAGATAGATAGATAGATAGAGAGAGAGAGAGAGAGAGAGAGAGAGAGAGAGAGAGAGAGAGAGAGAGAGAGAGAGAGAGAGAGAGATATTCTATGCATAAAGAAAATTCATACAGTATTTACTGTACACAGTATACATAATGGAGTACATAGTACGAATACTATGATCATATGATATTCTGAACATAAGCAGAGGCTGTTTAAGGAGACCAATCTAATCATAACTGGTACAGAAGGGAAAATATATGGAATATAGCTTTTTTTAAATAAACAGGGAATGTTAGTTGTTTGAGCAATTGATTTAATTACAAATTCAGAATGATATAATTAGGCATTCATCGGGATTACATGTTGGTTTTTTATGTTTACATCGAAAAATCAAAAGGGTGGGGGGAAAGCCCAGGACAGGAGAGCAAGTGCGATTGAAACAATAATCTGCGCGGGAAAGTACAAGAGAAGTGGGGGATGGGACTGCGAGTCTTTTATCTCGAGTATCCCAAATCCTGCGGCCGAGTTTAATTTCCATAGCGACCGGCATTGGTCGTTATCTAAATAAAGCCTGTTACCCGCCGGGGGGGAGGAGAGACAGGGAGAGAGAGAGACTTCGCGCGCTAATTTGAGATTAATGAGGTAATAGTATGCGCTGTCTTCATATACACATTGTAGACCTACGTCCTATTACTAAAACAAAACAAATGAATTGCCCAGTGGGACAATAACGCAAGTTTTCTGCAAAGAGTGAGTTGAATTAGAACTTTTTAAACTAATATTGCCTCTCCATCCTACGGTCCTGACCATTAGCAATTGCAAGCTTTCTAGTGGAAACTTGTGAGTTAAGATGCATGTGGAAATTAGCACTTGCAGAATCCACAAATTATGTCAAACTAGCATGATAAAAAAATATAAGATGGATCCATTGTACAATGTTTTATATGATGCATAAATAATATTTTCATAACGCTTGTCATAGTTTTATTAAAAATATATGTCTGCGATATGTGCTTTTGTAAAAACTATTAGCCATGTGAATCAATTAGTCTGTCCCAAGCCGGTTTTGAAAAAAAAAAAAGGTTGACTATTTGGCGCGTTTTGATTCCCGCCACGTTGTCTAGCCCTGCTACGTTTTCCTTTATTTTCATATTTGATTGATTTTTTTCTGCAGAGGCAGGCGCATTAGTCATTGGCTGAATCGTGTGTGTGGGCGGTGCTAGATCTGACGTACACTCAGCTGCCCCTCCCTTTTACTACTCGTATATAGTCGCCCTCGCCCCTCCTTAGCGATTTAGAAAGCCGGTTTTGTGTTCGTGTCGGACTTCTGAAATAAATATTTATTTACAAATCGATCTCAAGCGTTTGTTTTTATTTTGATTTCGTGGAAATTTGATATCGATTCCCGAACTGGAATAGGGCTTTGCCTAGTCTTGAGAATCAAAACCCACAGGGTCTCGATGAGAAGTGATTTATACAGCCTTCTAGAGCGACCCAGCAACGTGGATCCTTGACATAGACACACACGACGGATTTTCGACTCCCAAAATTGGAATTCCTACCGAGAGCAACTCGCATTTCGGATTATAAAATGCTTCTGTCCAAATTCAACACGTTTGCTCACATTTCCACCGTGGATATGCCAGCGAAGATCCAGCTTCAAGGTTAGAGGACATTTATTCGCGTGTGTGTGTTGTGGTCTCGTGCTCTCGTGCTCGTTCACGTCAGCAGACTGAGTGCTCGTTATAACGCCAGTCATTATTATATAATTATATGTGTTATAATTGCTCTTATGAATATATCGTGTCTTTTATCGACAGTTAAAGAGAAGGAGCCATTCGAGAAGATTTATCAGGTCGGCTCTGTGCTGGGAAGCGGTGGTTTTGGCACGGTCTATGCGGGTTTAAGGATCGCTGATGGCGCGCCGGTAGGTTTCCATTTTTTTCCTCCCCACCTCATTTACATAGAGTCGAAAGAGCTGACGTTTTTGTTGTTGTTTACCGCAATGTTCAAGGTTTAAAACATGTATGTAATACAAAAAAAGCATTTTAAATTACATGAAATATCAGTTCACGGTTTAACTGTACATTTATTTACAATTTTTAGGTTGCCATAAAGCATGTCGCAAAAGATCGAGTGACCGAATGGGGAGAATTGGTGAGTATTTATTTGAATAGATCATATTTATATTGCTCTACTTTAAAAAAAAAAAAATCGTATTTAAATCAAACACGTTCCCCCCTTTCCAGCCCAATGGCGCCCGTGTCCCCATGGAGATCGTCCTCTTAAAGAAAGTCGCCACCGGATTCCGTGGCGTTATCAAGATGCTGGACTGGTACGAGCGACCGGACAGCTTCATTATCGTCATGGAAAGACCGGAGGCCGTCAAGGACCTGTTTGATTTCATCACGGAGAAGGGCGCTTTACCGGAGGAGCTGGCCGGGAACTTTTTCCGTCAGGTTTTGGAAGCGGTGCGTCATTGCCACAACAGTGGCGTAGTTCACCGGGACATCAAAGACGAGAACATCCTCATCGATTTGCGAACGGGCGACTTGAAGCTCATCGACTTCGGATCGGGGGCATTGCTCAAAGACACTGTTTACACCGATTTCGACGGTAAGAGCCATTTTTATGACCTCTAAACCAGGTTTCCCGCGTTCACAATAAACGTTGTAGTATTAGGAATTTTTCAGAATATGTTTTTCCAGGATTGGGAATGTTTAAGGACTAATAAAATCTTAAAAGGTAATTTAATGGAAATTTTTGTAGCTAATATGCTTTTTACCATAAGTATGCTCAGCTGTAAAATATTTCATCAGGTAGAAACTGCTGTTTTTGAGCGCGATCACTATATAATGATTAAAAACCTTTTTATATAAAGCGATTTAATAATCCCAAGTAATCACGAACGACTGGAATGGTCATGGAAGATCGTTGGTAAAAGGAGCGTAAGAGAGGGTGTATTTTTTTATTTATTTTTTATATATAAATAGCAACGATTCCTACGTTCTGTCAAACAGATCTGACATTGATTGATTTATAAATATCTGCAATAACCCCGTATCATTGTTGACTGCATATGTCAACGTAAACAAACCCGCCAGAGTGATTATTTGATTATATTTTATAAAGTTGCATTGGGGGAAACGAGATGCAATAGGTTGTGGTTTTGGCGCCCCCACTGGTGAGAATCGGAATTATTACAACTCAAAGTTTGTAAACACAAGTCACATGGCAACCAGTTTCCACTCATGCACACGCCTACCGTCACGCACCCTGGCACATGACCGCGCATGTTAACCTGCAGTATTGCGCCATAGTACTCCTGTTCAAACAGGACACTCCCTTTTATGCTGCACCTTATTACTACTACTGTGCATTTGCTTTTGTGGATGTTTCTCAGGTCCTAAATTTACATGAAGGGCTTGATGCAGAAACATTTACATTCATGTTTTAAGTATTGCAAAAATATAAATTTTCTCTCTCTTTTTTTTATTCTCCCTTTAGGTACTCGTGTTTACAGTCCACCAGAATGGATTAAATTTCACCGTTACCACGGACGTTCCGCCACCGTGTGGTCTCTGGGCATTCTACTGTACGACATGGTCTGCGGGGACATCCCGTTCGAGCAAGACGAAGAAATTGTACGTGGGCAGGTGCTGTTCAGGCGGAGAATCTCAACAGGTAGGACATAATTATCACGTGAAACCCTATCTTCAAGGACAGATGTTATTTATTACTAGAGAGCTTTATTTATTTATTGCACTGCTATAACCATGCATCCGGTTGTATTCGCAGAATGTCAGCAGCTTATCAAGTGGTGCTTGGCCCTACGCCCAGCAGAACGCCCGTCTTTCGAGGACATAATCAACCATCCCTGGATGCAGAACACGGCGCCCCCTACAGACAGCACGGAGATCAGACTGCACAGCATCAGCCACGAGCATCAACCTGCTGCTTTTCCTGCCGTCACTGTGTGCAAATGACTGTGAAATACATACACTGAGACTTTCCATTACAACAGAAAAACCACCCAGGGGACCCCTGGACTGAGCGATGCAAAAACATGTTTTTCTTTTGTTTTGAGCATTGCCACTGTGTGGGAGGGGTGCTGTTCTCTGGCAAACCTTTGGCTCAGGGTCCCAGAGGTCTGGCTTGCAGGAACCAAATGACCGTCAACACTGCAGTCAGACACAGGTAGACCACCTCAGAAGGTCTAGGGTGGAAGCACTGAGTGCCACTTTTAAGGGCGGGCCAAGAAAAGTTGTGCTTGTGATGAGGGCCTGCCATCAATCTACTACAAGGGGGCAGTTTGGTTCAGTCAGGGCTGTTCCTTTAGGATGCAGATCTGTTGAGCTTAATAATTGTAGTGCCTTCTGTGCAACATCAAGGGATTGTTTTTATTTTGTGGAAATACTTGAATTGAGTAATAGCCACTGTAACACTCTACTCCTTAATCCGATGTCTTTTTGTTATTTTATTTTTTTACCTATTTGCTTCCACTTGTTGTTAGCAGGTATCTGTCGGTCTTACTCTGATATGTCAAGAGTAACCAAAATGACCTCATGAAAGAATGAAAAGTCTTACCTCACTCTATCATATCCTTCTGGTTTCTCACTTTGTACTGAGTAACCTTAGCAACTACCACTCATCACCACAGATGCACACAGCAATGCAGCTGCAACGTAAAGACTACATTTTCTGTATATTTTATTTTTGTTTATACTGTAAATATTGTAATTGCTTAGGTCAGCTATCTCTCAATTCCATGACGAGGCTTGCATGTAAATAATATTTATTTGAGTTTCTTAATACATCGAGATGGAAGAGGAGTTATTTATTTAATTTATTAATAGAGAAGCAATTTTGCTGTTTTTTTTTTTTCTCATTCCACCACAGAAGGGCCCACAAATTATTTACATTTATTTTTAATATATTTAAAGCCTTTTTTGTGTGAAAATATATGTACATATGTTGTAAATAATACTTGAAAGCACTTGTTTTATCAATGCATGGAGTACAGAACATCTACTGATGGTAAAGAATACCAGTCTGAAGTCTTGTCAACTAATTTAAACAGTCTGTTGTGCATATGTTGGAGGTAATGACCTCATGAATGTTTGAGGAGCGAGTGATTTTACATTCTATGTTTTCACCGTTAGTATGCATGACTGCAAGTTTTCGTCATGTTTTTGATTTAGCCATGTAAATTATGTTTAGAAAGCTATTTTATTTTCATTTTATTTTTTACACAATTGTCAATAAATATTTTTTTAATGTTCACTCTGGTTTCCCTGGTATTAATCTCTTTGTTAGACAAAGTTAAACCCACCTTCATCATTATTAGGCAAATATCAGTAGGTGGCCTTCTAAATGGGTTATAAACAGACAATAAGCAGATGTCAGAAGTAGACATGGACAGATTGCATTGGTATTAGTTGTAAATCCATTTAACTAATTTAAATAATACCCTTATCGTTTTATATTGATAGTGTATCTTTAATCCAGGGCAATTACGACTGTGGGGGATCACATTGCTGGACTTTTGAACTGAAAATTCTCGATAAACCACTTGTAACAGCATAAACTTTATCTATATAGCATAAAATGTGTTTTTATAGCATTGTAAAAATACCGTTCCCTGGAAATAACAAGATATGACTTATGACTATAGTTTTCCCAATGCATTTTCTCTATGGGCATTTCAAGAAGTTCTTCAATAAAGAATTCTAATCCTTGAACCAATTCATCCAACTCTGAGATTAATCACATTACACATTTTTAAGTTGAAGCCGAAAAAAGAATGAAAACTGGGGAAAAATTGACAAAAGTACAAGACAGAGGGAATGAATATGAAGCATTGTGAATGACTGAATCGAATCAGGCACAGCAGTACCAAAATAAAATTACTGACTTAGTAAAATTTTTATAAATTGCATTTATTGTAAAATATTCAAATCTGTACAAAAAATAAGTAGTTTGAGAGTGTAGGGAATATCGTTATGTTAAAGTTTCATAATATTTTTCCCTGTGATACTGCATCGATATTATTATTTACATTTTTCCACATTAGTATTATGGTGATGGGGAAAATATTTTGCCAAATTGGTCTAGGAATTCAACTGCAGTCCCTTAGAAGGAGCAGTTATCATGTTTTACACATAATCACCCTCCCTTACTGAAATTTAGTATGATTTTACAGTAGTAACATTAACAGGTGTTTTGACAAAAATGTTACTAAAATATTAAATATGCGTACCTTTTAGGTGAAATCTATTATAATTTTGTGTATGGAAACTTGTTATAAATAAAGTTTTTAAAGTGTTTAGGCTACTATTATATTCATAAATACTATAATTTATTTTTAGAAAGACTAGCTACATTGACCTAACCACAGAAATAGGAAGCCACTATGGCCTTATATGCTTATGGCTTTGCATTGCACATAGATATTAGGAAATTAGCTGGCCTTGTTTTGTGATCTGCCACTTTTATATTAATTTAACAATGCATTAGATGATTTTTGAAATGCCAAAGCTTGACATGCTTTCGCTCCAAAACATAAGGGATCTGCTGCTGAACGCAGGGCCATTTCTAGGCATAGACGAACTAGGCAGTCGCTTAGGTTGCCAAATGCTTGGAGGGCTCCAAAAAATAGGCCTCTGCCATACAACAATGGGGGCCCAATAGGCATCTCACCTAGGGTGCCAGAATGGTCTGAAACGGCCCTGGCTGAATGCTAGCAAACAATAAGCATACACTTACAATGTTCTCAGAATCCCTAAAAGTACCTTTACCCCTTCTGAACCTGACCAAAGAAGTTAACCTGATATGTTCAAATCGTTATAACCCAGGACAGCATGGCCTCAGCATGGGGCGTCCTGACCTGATCACTATACTATGCCCAAAACGGCTGCCCTCTCTGTGAGGACACACAACACAATCTGAGCAGGGAATGTTGCCTTTAAGCCTTTCATTAATCCTTTCACAAAACCTTCTCAGAATGTACACCACAGCTCTGAATGAGTTACAGTGTGTGCATATAACCTGAGGTGCACCGTATCATAGGGCGATTATTAGTTTGGATCTGGTTGGCATCCACAGGAGTACGTAACTAAGTCTGGTGTAGGGCTTTTTAAGAGAGAAACAAAGTCTGATTCATTCACACATCCTGTGTCTTGAGCTTTGACAAATTAACAGCCAAAGTCTCCTAATTAGTGGATACAAAGTGTGCTGAACATTCTTCGTTGTGTGAAAGCAAGCACATGGATAATTTCTTGGCAAAGTGTACTCGGATTCAGCCTTTGTTTTTACTTTTTTTGTAAAAATTTTATCAAGAAACATTTTTCACTTGAGTTGGCTTTATGGTTCTTTGGAGATGGAAACAGTTCTTGTTTCATTATAGGTTCTTTAGATCAGTGTATTGGGAATATATATTAAGGAATATTCTGGTTTTAATACAATTTATAGGCATAATGTTGATAACCACAAAAAATAATAAAACATTTGAGGTTGCAGTGAGGCACTTACAATGTGGTGAATGGGGCCAATTTTTGTAGAGTTTAAAGGCAGAAATTTGAAGTATCATTAAAATTGAAAATATAATTTTATAAAAGCACTTACATTCATTCTTCTGTTAAAATTTGTGTCAATTGAGCTGTAAAGTTGTTTAATCTACTACTACTGTTCTAGGCTCAGGGTTTATTGCATCATCATGGCAACAAAATGTTAAAATTGGATATAACTTTACACAGAATAGGCTAGTAAGTGATTTTATTACACTAAAATCATGTTAACACGCATATTGTTTACGTATTGTGGCTATACTGTTGAACAAGTATAGCATTTGCGGATTGGCCCCACATTCACTTTCATTGTAAATGCATCAGTGTAACCCAGATTTGAGCTTTTTTAAGGAAAAGTTAAAGGACAAGTTAAAATATTTTTTTTTAATCAACATTATGCCCACGATTGAGCTTATTATTATACACGATTGAGTATAAATTGGAGACATGTAAACATGGGGACTCACTTTAATGCTTAATAATGCACCTAAAAAGTCATAAAATAGTCCATTCATGCTTCATTTCACTTTGTATGATGAACAGACCATAATTTAAAGCTACGTAAGATATTTTGGTCTCAAATGAACAAATTGCCATTATTGATTGAGTACATACACAATCGGTGTTCAAAACAATGTCCTTACTTTACCATAATTCACTAATGTAAGCCTATAAAAATGATTTGTATTTTGAGCTGTCGGATTCGATTTGGCTCAAATCACTGGCTTATGATGTTCATCCTTGCGTCATTAGGTCCCATCCGCGCACACAGGAAAGAAGTGCCTGTGTTCTGACAATCTGTGCTACCTGCAGTAAAAACATGGGTAGCACATGTCGGGAGGCACGAGATGTGCAAAAAACCTAGTTAGCACATCTTGTCAGGCAGATAACACCTATCAGGATAGTGTGATGTAATGTGTGGCTGAACTAAGGCCTAACCCCAACCCTAAAACTATGCGAATAAATAGCGTTGGTAGCACATCCTGATAGTTAGCATATATTTTCTGGACACCGGCTATCTCATGTTCCGGCTGGAGAAATGAACTATGCTGTTCAGCTCAGTTCAGGACAACATCGTTACATTCTAGATGGATGTTTATCTGTTCATCCATTTGGCGAAGTTGTTTACCTGCTGTAATGCTTGGATATGTTGTCTGGTAGGGTTGTTGAAGCTTATATTGCTTATATTGTATGAATCGAGTGTGTAAACCGATCACGATGTAACTACTATTTCCGATTCAGTTACTATGACACATTTAATATGGACGACTTCTGAAATTGACTTCTTGTAATTGTTATATTGCATATTTAAGCATATTATTTTTACTTTTAATAAAGTACACTTTATCACCATCATTACTGACATATCACAATTTTAACCTCTTATTTTGAAAATTGTAGTACAATTAAAACATTGATAGTAAGTGATAAAACACTTGAATAATCATATTAAGATCTACTGGTGGTGGCTGAGGAGAGTCTGTGCTCTATTTATAAGTGCTTAGAGTTTAGTGTCAGAAATGTGAAATTTGTTCAAATATGTAAATAAGAGTGTTGTTTACTTTCATCAAAGCAAGTAATATTTCCGTTTCAAATGTTTAATCATATAACATAATATCAAAATAAAAATAGCACATAATGACTCCAGATCCAGTCATGATCACACACAGGTGATGTCCAGGTAAGCTCAAAAACATGAGATTCATCTGCCAGAAGAGCAGTGCCAGAACACCACAGACGTAATGTATTCTTCCACAAATTGCTTACAATTTAAAGTTTCAACCACAGATGTCACTAGAGAGCACAAAGTTACGTAGTGCAGCTTTAAGTTGTTTTTCACTATCACATCAAATAAGTAAAATTACATACAACAATACAACAGTTCTGAAGTCCAATATGGCGGCAACATGAATTCTCATTTGATTCTTGTGAGTCTTGTGACTAAACCTTGTGACTGAAACCTCACGGCGATATGTTGTATGAATTTGTATTAGTTTTGGTTGAACTATTCATTTGAAGTAAACTTCTGCAACATTGTACGTCTGTAATATTTATGCCGTATTTCAGAGTGAAATATGATATTCGTTCAATAAATAAAAAATATACAGGGCGAGATGAGACTTGATTGTGTCCATCGAGATTAAGTTGGGTAGTTACCAGAGAAAAAAACATGACGTAAAAGCACCATAAAAGTAGTCAGTCTTCATCAGAGTAGTCAATCAAAAGAAGTAATTCTAGAGCATCAAGTTGTAAAACCCTTTTTGGTGCTCACTGGAATCTTTCCAGAGAAAAACTCCCACTTGTGACGGTGCTGAAAGACAGCTTGGGTTCAAGTTTGGAGATTTGATCAATGGGAGTCAATGGACGGCACCTCTCCTCTAGAATAAGCGTGAGCCTTTCATGCAAACTGGTTTGAGAGTCAAATAGTGAGTATTTGCATGGCTGGTATCTTTGAGTTATTTTCTACAGCTATGGAAATAATTTGACTGCTGAATCATCACTGTTGCTGTTGCATAATCACAAAACAATTTTGTCAAAAAGCAAGTTTCCGAACAAGTGCTCCGACTGTTTAAAAATGTAAGCCGAAAATCTCGTCTGTTGTACAATTCAAGCGAAAAAGCTGTGCTACTGCCAGTGTGACATCAGAGATATCAACATACGCACTGCAAATGAGTTTATGGTTGACCTGTAGTGTACTATTATTAGCATTGTTTGATGTGCTGTGTAACTTTTGTCCTATTTTTAAAATGGGGCAGTGCTCATAGTGTCATTTGTATTTTCATCTTTTCGCAATAAACCCAGTGGAAAATGTAATTGCTCAGAGGTTGCTTTTTCATAGCTTAGGAGATTTATAATTTAAATGGTTCAGTAGTTCTGTCGGGAACACTCGTAGCAGCACTATGCCTTTCATTCATTTCAGGTATCTCTTCCAATCAGAATGCAGCCTCTGTTATATACTAAGCTCCACAGTTTTCTCCCCCCTCCACACCTTTGCCACCAGTCTAAGTCCCATCCTGTTGTAGGGGTAAGTTCTTCTCCCCTGCCGTCATCCTCTCGAGAATCTGAGTGCTGAACCCTAGGACGAAGGAATTATTCAATCTGTATATTTTTTATTCATTCCAAATTATTGCAAGTCTTTCTGGTAGAAATGAAAGTAGACACTAATGAGATCACCCATCTTTTTCTCAGGAGACTTGAAGTCAACATGACACGATATTCATAACCCATTTAACTTCTGTAATGTGGCATATTTCTGAGTTAAACAGAATATTCAATAAATACAAATATAGGGATTTTATCTATCAGAAAGTTATAGCATTTTGATGAGAGATGATCAATGGAAACATGTAAATGCTGTTACATGAATTCTTCTGTTAAAACATGCATGTTAATTGAGCTGTAAAGTTGTTTTAGTCTTTTAAAACAGTTGTTAGTTGTTTTTGTGGGATTGTGCCATTGCAACAAAATTGGATATAACTTTACTCAAAAAATGTAGTAATCGATTTTATAGCTTAGCATGCATGTTGTTTACCTCTTGTGGCTATACTTTTGAAACAGTGAATATTTTATTGGCCCTATTCACTTCCATTTTAGGTTCCTCACTGTAACCCTTTTTTTTAAGAAAAGGAGATACCAGTTTAATAATTTTTGTTGTGATCAGCATTATATCACAAATGCAGTCGAATGAGCTTAGTTGAACCTGGAATATTCCGGATATCTCATTTTGATATACACTTCCTATGAAAAAAGTTAAACGTGTTTGAAAAAGATTTCCACAAAAATATCAGTCACCATTTCGCAGCCTTTAAAGCTGAATGAATGGAAAAATGCAGTTTTGTCATAATTGGACAAAACATCAATAGCACATTAACTCAACTGACCCTGAACTTTCTCTTACTTGAGTTCAGAGTTCTTGTTGCTATTCCACTCACTCATACCCTCCTCCCTCCCTTTCTCTCTGCTGGGAAATAGAATGAGAAAATCATCTGGCTCAAAGTGCATTCGTACTCCCTTTCAAAAAACCGGATCTGTTGAGTAATCTTCCCACATTCACACACAAACGCGCGCACACGCACACACACACACACACACACACACACACACACACACACACACACACACACACACACACACACACACACCAACTGTTGGAACAAAACTGAAACACTGCAGTTGGAGGAAACCGAGAGTGAGAATATTCATAAGATTGTTCTATTATATTTTTTAACCAATATTAACAGTTTCAAATCTCTCTTGGAGCTGCAGGTGTGTCTCTGTTTGGTTTACATATGGTGCACCTGTATAATTTGTCCCAATGAGCAGGGCCGCATTAAGGTGTTCCAGGGCCCTGGGGTCCCGGGGTCTCGGGGCTTACCATTTCTCTTGGACCCTGCCAGTCATCAGGACGGGGGGAGCGGAATGTTATCACGAGATACACAGACAGGGTTTAGCAGTTGTGCACCCTCTCTGTGTTTACATCAGTGTCTCCCGCAGAACACAGACGCTCCCTCCCGAGAACGTCGACGGGAGACGTTCTCTTTTACTTAACAATAAGAAATAGTTTTCAGTGTATTGGCTGTGTTTCGAACAAACTTTCAATTTTTTATAGTCAAGAGTTGTTTCCACTGACATGTGTTTGGAGGAGTAGCACCTGAATTTTTCATTGGGGCAAAGGTAAATTGTGGTGTTTTATTTGAAATCACCATTATCAAGATTAGTGTGCCTTCTAACTGATATAACCCATGTTCCCAAAATAAATATGTTGTTTTAATGAATATACAGTATGTTCAGTGTTGATAAACACAGTCTATAAAAATTTGTGCGAAAAGAATGGAAATACATATTTCCGAAGTAACATTTTTGTTCTGCTACAGCTGTTCTTTGCTGGGAAAAATGGACTGAATTGGGAAAATAGTGAGACAATTCAAACATATTTGAATTTATTTGTTGGATTTACTCACTTTACTCAATATAACTTTACTCAATATAACTGAACTGTTTTAAGCAAAAATGTATTTTAAACTCAACTGTGTCAAATATAGATAAATTAATTTCGTTTAATCACTTACCTATGATTTAGTCAATTCAAAAGGCCTTTTTCAGTGTTGTGGTGTGCAATGGTATACATAAGATTAACATGCACAGTGAGTCTCTGAAGTAGAAGGAGTGTGTGTGTGTGTGTGTGTGTGTGTGTGTGTGTGTGTGTGTGTGTGTGTGTGTGTGTGTGTGTGTGTGTGTGTGTGTGTGTGCACTGAATGAACTGTGGGACTGAGATCAATGTTTGCTTTCAGAAAGCTCTTCCTGTGTTTCCACGACATTTCGAAGCTGCTCGAATCGGAATGTGCTGCTGAGAGTGACCTTGGCTTTCTCTCTCATCGCAGTCTGTTTCTACCTGTTAATGTTTTTTCTCCCAGGCCTGCGTAAGCGTGTCCTTCAGCTACCCAGTCAGGGTTATTGTTGTTTAGGTTTTTGTTTGTCTGTTTTTTTTTGTTTTATTGCTATTTTTGTACTTCAAATTTGGTTTCGTTTTCATTTTATGACTTCATGACTGATTCAATGTTTAAACTTATTATTTCAACTTATTGATTCAATGTTTAAACTTAAATAACTTAAATTATTTAAATAAATGCATTTAATACCATACATTTTTTTTCTGGGCACTTTAGTGTTATCGTTCTCTAGTGGAATTGTGATGTTAAATGAATGTGGTTGTAAAAGTTGTAAAATGTGCATAAACAAATACATTCATATAATTAAGTTTAGTATTAAGTTCATTTCAGTGTCTTGGAAATGTTGTAAACACAAAAAAAGTAAACACAATTACATTCAGTTAACGAAAATACTTTCGCTTTAGTTTTTGTTAACATTAACAATACCATACCCAGCATTCATTTCTTTGTGACTCATACAACTCTCAGTAATAAAATGTGGCGCCCTGATCATTAACACTAAAGGTCATCAGCCCAAGAGCCAACAGACGTTTTGCAAGGGCGTGCCAGCCTTCGCAACATTCCCGTCCATCCACACTGGGAGGGCACTGGAATCGATGTGCTGACCTGCCACGGCAAACACATGGCTGTTGACAAACCCCCTGTGATTCATTCTTCTGTAAATAGCTATGTGGCTGCAGTCAAGTTTGGACAAATATGAGGGACGGGACAAGCTTGTGTAGTTTTCAGGACAGTTCCGGGATTCCTCCTCCCAAACAGAATTTCTCAGTGTTTGAGTGACTTGAGAACTCCATTGGAGTCAGTTCCCATGGTGGAGAATGACTTGTTTTGGGAGGTATCTGTTTAAAGTAAAGATACACTCATATATGCATTATAATGAATGGAAATGTGTCATGTTGGTGTATTTTTTTATTAAATGTTGTAAAAAAGTTTGCCATTGTTAGACAACTTTTCACAACTATTAGTGCCATTTTCTAAGCCAAGGGATTTGCACAAACCCCTAACCACACACTGCATTGATAGAGGGGACCTGAACCTTGTACCAGTGAGCAACTACCTAGCAACCACCCCAGATAATGCATAGCAACACCCTGGCAACCATTCACGAAACCATAGCATCTTGGCGGCAACTTTTGCACAGCAAGCACCACTCCCATTTTTTTCAAAGCCTATAAAAATTCTGTTGTTATATTGGCTTGATGACGTACATACTGTTATACATATGAGCTTTCAACATCCTCCAAACTTGGCACAGACATTTAGACTGTTCTGACTCTGGTTGCTATGACTCTCTAACTTCTTGGAATTATGGTCTTTGTACAGCAGATGATCAAACATCTAAAACATCCCATAGACATAAACATCTCTCCTCTGTATTGCTATTCGACAGACTTGGTTTAGGGGTTTTCCGAAATCCTTCTTAGAGATTTCTACGCCCACCAAACTTGGTACAGACTTTCAGACTGTTCTGACTCAGGTGGCTAGGACTTTTCTAACTTTTCAGAATAGACTGTTACATACAGCACATGATCAAACATCATAAAAATCCCATAGAATCAATCAATCAATCAATCAATCAATCAGTCAGTCAGTGTAACCCACACAAGATGAGACAGTCACAATGTCGAATTCAAACAGCTTTATTAGAGAACAAAGCGTGCAAAGTACACAAAAAGGGCAAATCCAGTGAAGAGTAGTCAAAGGGAGCGTGAGGTCGAAGCCGGGGAATCAGTAGATGAGAATGACGAGACTAGTGGGAGCAAAAGACAGGGGAACAAGGGGAGCTGGCAAGCTAAGAGGAAGACAAGAGGAGTTCAAAACTAGACGAGACTAGCGGGGGGCAAGGACACGGGAAACTAAATACAATAACCAACAAGCGGGAGACGAATGTGCTGTGATATTTATAGATACGAGTGCAGGTGTAAACAATGACAGGTGATAGGGACGAGTGCAGGTGTATACAATGAACAGGAGTGCAGATGACGCGAGTGCAGGTGTACATAATGTTCTGGCGATTGGGAGCGGGCATGTGAGCCCGAGGGGGGAGAAAGTGTACGAGCATGTGAGCTCGTAGGAGCAAAAACGAGCGTGCAAGCTCGAGCGAGCAAAACGGGCGTGGAAGCCCGAGGGAGCAAAACGAGCGAGGAAGCTCGAGGGGGCGGAGCGAGGGAGCGGGGTTCGTGACAGTCAGTCTGTCTTTTATAAATATCTGACGGTTTGTATGATTATCAAGATAGCTGGCTGGCTATTTGTCTTTGAGATGCCTAAACCATCTAACTCTAAAACTACTGTAAACTTTCATACAAGACTTTGTCAAGCTAACATCAAGTCTTGACAAACTTTACCTATCTAGTTAGACCAAATGGTTATTTTTGTGTGTGTGTGTGTGTAGTCCTTGTGTATTTCGAAACTCCAATTATCCAATAACTTCTATTATCCAACAGTGAAACCTACAAATATCACAATTGCTTTAAGAATTTCAAAAATGTCTAAAAAAAAAAAAAAACTTGAGTATACAAACAGAACTGTTCCCTTCACACATTTGTCTTATCACCTCCTACATACCATGCCTTCCCATAAGCCCCTCCTAACAGGTTTCCTGTAAAGCTATGCATCACTTCCTCATTGCTCAGCCAGTGATTAGTCAGGACAAGTGAGTGCTTGCCACATCTTCCTCTTTTCTGAACTCTGCACATCTCACTCCCACATCATAGGTGCCCTCTTACCCAAATTATACACTAAGTGCATTAATTTCGCAGGGCTCACAGACTACTTGGTGCGTATTCCCTTTCATGGAGGAAAAGGATTAACTGTGGCTTTATGATGCATCAACAGTTCATAACTGTTGTGGGTACAAGATGATACAAATGTTTCTAGGAAAAATGTTGCACGTTTTTGTAGTACACACAGAGAAAGAAAACTGATATATAAATATGCATACAGCAGGTGACTGAGTTAATTTGATGTGAAGTCATAAATAGAGGCAGCAAAATGTATTTACTGTAAGCCAAACTTGTACAAGATGTACAAATGTCATTGCATTAGATCATGGGTTTTAAAACTGTTAGCTGCTAAGAATCCCTAAATATGATGACCACCTGTGTGAGAAGAGTGTACATATAAACGTGATATTATAAAGGCTTCTTGTTTGGTAAATTTAATAATTGGCTTATATGTTGTCATTGTACAAAATACAAAATAAATGATCATGCATTATATTAGATACATTCTATATTTACTTGACGTTGAGCATGTGAACCTGAAGAGAAACATTTTCAATTAAATTCAAATTCAGCTTAGATGACAAAATATTCAGAATTTTCTGAACATTACATGACAAAGTGCTTATGTAAACACATGATGAAATGTCATGGATTCTGTGGCATCAAAGCTTTTGCAACAAAGGTGCTGTAAAGGGGCCGAAATAAGGCCACACTTCCTTTACTGGCATTATGTGGCAAAGGACACACTGTTGCTGTTACTTCAGCACTGGCACCATTTGTTCTTGACGCATTGTGTTGCAACACTGGTACATCGAAAGCTTCACAAGTAGGGCACGTGCTGCTGGATTGTGGTCAGTCTTAAACCAAAACACCATCTAAGACCCACTGTGAGAAAACACATCGATAGCAACTGAAAGGCAGCAGTCGTGATCATGCAGTTTTATTAAAATTGGGCGATATCATGTCATCCCACATTAAAGTAAACAGTAAGACTGAAATAAGTCTTGTGTTGACACAGAGTGCTTGTGTTGTTAAGTTGCTGCAAATAGCTTACTGTAAATATTACTGTTATTTTCTGTGTTTTCTCATTCATAAATATTATGAGAGTGTATTTCCACTTGCGCAAAACCATTTGTCTTTACCACAAGTGAGACTCTGTCTTCACAGAGCAATCCAGCGCACATGCATCCGCGTCAATCAAACCGATTAATCGAAGAAATACTCACAGATTAATCGATTTTTGTAAATAATAGTTAGCTGCAGACCTACTATTTGAATATTGGCCAACCTGATATCTCGCCATCCTGGACTTTAACCAGTGTAGATCGTTGGGACTGTTTACACTGAGACTCTGTTTGAAATAGCATAATACAATGCTTCTATTACTATTTCTGCATTATAAATGATATGGAAGCGCAGCGTAGTTCTAGCGGGAAGACTAGCAGCTGTACATCATCACATCATTAGCTGGGTAATTCCTAGCCAATCGCATGTAAGCCATTGCTTTATAAGTCTGCTCACAATCTATCACATTGCTGTTTCAGTGTGCTAACACGGCAACCTCCACCACCCCACCACCACCAGTTGAGCCCTGTCCCGCACGGGGGTAGGCTCCTCGCCCCTGCCTCCTATATCCGACAGGACATGACGGTTCTGGGTACAACTCCCTCGGACCACCGGACGGGGCCTATGCCAAAGAGAGAGACATTACTTTCTGTTTTACATTATCAAATAAATGGCATCTTAAACTTCACTCAAGCCTGCGTGTCTTCCCGATAGAAATGTATATACTGCTGATATAGCAAGTGTAGTATGCTGTTTTGAACCTAACTTTAGTCATTCATGCATCTTAATTGATTGGATTGCTATCCAATTGAGAATGTACATTTCATTTACACTTGTTAGCATACAGTAAATTTGTCTCTGCAAAACTGATATAAATTTTGCTGCACTTAAAGGTGCTGCAATTGATATTTTATGAAATGGCATGCAGAAAACGGCTCTTTTACCTGCCAGATATCAATGAAATAATCTCTGTAACAGTCCTAGGCTTGGTAAACAACGGGGAAAAAGATATCTGCGGGCCGTCATCAGATAGTTTGCTTAGCCAATCAGAAGACTTTCTGGCAGTCAATCATTAAGTGCGTTTACAGGGAAGCCCATGTATGCTCATTTACTGTAAGTGCCTGTACAGTGAACTGCTCCCGTGAAACGCTCAGGGTCTGATGGCGAAATGCTCAGAGAGAACCTCCCAACCTCCATCTGCTCCAAAACAACAATCTCTAATGTGTTTATTTGTGTGCGTCTGTCTGTGGAGTGCAGGGTTTTAGAAAGGGTGGGTGTGGCTAAATTAACGGCTTGTCAGGTGGAAGGTCCAGTGCGGATAAAATCGCTTACAGCACCTTTAATGTGGCACTTAAACATTAAAAACAGGAGGCAGCTAAAATGGTTAAAATTGCTTTACTGATTGCTATTGCTGACAGCTATTATGTGTTGTCGTCTTTGGACTCCCAAATGTTCATATTATGACGTAATTCAATTTAAGAAAGGTAGTTTACGAATCAGGCCTGACCATTCAGATGCATTTTTACTAGGCCAAGTTGTATTTAATATGTCTAGTGCAGATGGGAAGCACCTACGTCTGATTTGAGCATTCGTTATTAAGACGTGTCACACCTTCAAGTTGGAAACGGAATATAAATTTAGCCAAACTAAAACAAACACAGGATAAATGATGACAAAAGCGCTTTTTTTCTGTTGTACCAGCAAGAACATAAGCGAACACACCAGCGGTGATTTTACACATCATATTTGGTTCATTAATGCATCGTATCTAACAAATTAATACACCCCCCCCCCCACCCCCCATTCCCCCTCTGTTCAACCGTAATGCAGGATCCATGACTACACCGTGTACAGTATTGAGCCATCAGATCGGCATGTGCTTTGTTTGATTCCGGGGGGCGAGTTTTCACACGATGCCTAAAGAATTTATGATCTTGCACAATCATATTTTCATGCACATTTCAATCTGCCCATTATTACACCATAGTACTTTGAGAACAAATTTAGCCAACAGCATCAGCTGTGGTAACGGTGACCTACATTAACTATGCCAGAGCTACAAAACAGGATTTTTACACTGCAAAGACCAAAGGGCAATGCATTTCTCAAACATTGCTCTTTCATAGCTCAGGAGAGTAAATTGAGTTCTCTTATTTGTTTAAATGAAAATTAACATTAAACTAATTAAATTAAGTGTCATGGCTTTTAGGCCATGTTTGTTAGCTTTGAGACCATAAATAAGCTAAGGTGCTCCTGAAAGCTTTCACACAACATATTTGGTTCATTAATGCATCGTATCTAACAATGTTGAGAGCATGCCTGTTTACATTTTGATGTCAAAAGAAGACAATAATCTGATTATTTCAATCATCGAGCAAATGCGAGATGTCTGTTTTTTGAATATGTTAATTATTGATAGTAATCAGCGTACTGTTGTGCATGTAAGCTGTGCATGTATGCTCAGTGATCAGATTGGTACACATCTCGAAAACATCTTGGAGGGCATTTACACTTATATGATTGGATAGTTACACTTTGTTCAACCGATGCAAGATACGTGACTAGACCATGTACAATTTTGAGCCATCAGATCGGCATGTGCTTTTTTTTTTACCCTGGGGCCGTGTTTTCAGATGATGCCTAAAGTATTAATGAACTTGCACAATCAAATTTTCATGCACCCATCAATCTTCCCATTATTACACCATAACCCAAAACATAATTCCCTGTACCGAGTACTTTGAGAACTGTTTTAGCCAACAGAATTAGCAAACTGCGGTAACGGTGCAATGTGAGGTGTTCCCTCTGAACTGTGTTCCCTTGAACTAATTATGTCAGAGCTACAAAACAGGATTTGTACACACCGCAATGCCCAGAGGGCAATGGATTGCTCAAACGTAAAAAAAAATTATATACACTAATTTCAAATCAGATTATTGCATCACACTGCAATAAAGTTGGGACAGTCTAGTGTTTAACACTGTGTAACATCATCATTTCTTCCAATAACACTTATTTAGTGTTTGAGCAGTGAATACACAAGTTTGTTAAGTTTTGCAAGAGGAATTACTGCTGTTCTTTTTTTTTTTTTTTTTTTTTAAACTTTTTTAAATGTTGACTCGTCAGACCACAAAACATGATTCTACACTGTTTTACTTTCCATCTCAGATGAGAACAACCCCAGAGAATTCGACGGCACTTCTGGACAGTGTTGATGTATGGCCTCTGCTTTGTATAGTAAAGGCTTAACTTGCATCTGTGGATGCAGCAGCGAATGGTGTTGACTAACAAATGTTTACTGTCTTTAGCACAAGATATTCCTGAACCCATGTCATGATATCTATTATAGACGCATGCCCATTAAAGGGGGAAAATCCTGCTTGCTAAACTTAGTGAACTTGTGTCTTCAGTGTCCAAACGCTTAATAAGTGTTATTAGAAGAAATGGTGACGTTATACAGGATTAGGTGGAGAGATTATATCTCCACACTGGCCTGGGAACACCTCGGGGTCCCCCAGTCAGAGCTGGTTAATGTGGCTCGGGATAGGGAAGTTTGGGGCCCCCTGCTGGAGCAGCTGCCCCCGTGACCCGACTTCGGATAAGCGGTTGAAGATGGATGGATGGATGGTATATATTTCAAAAACACTATTAAATTCACAAGGTAAAGCATCAAATAATTTATTGTTTTTATTAGCATTACTTTTTCAGACTTAGGCTTGTAGAATGAGACTCTCCCCCTATTTCCACCTCCCTAAAATATCTCCATTTAATCTCATCGCTGTCTATTAGAAACACAGTGATTATTTCTTTCCTAAAGGATGCAATGTCCCAAGCTTTAGAGAAAATCTACAGTACATTTACTCACGCATGACTGCTTTAAATATAGAACATTTATATAGTGGTGGGGGCACTTTAGTTTTCCCTCATATCCTCCACACTTTCAGTCAGGGCACTGCCGACCTACTTCCTCCCTTCCGTGACCCACTTCCTGTGCTTCAACGCTGACCTAACATTTGTATTCGCTGGCGGTGCCAGTCTCAACCAAGCCTCTTGTATAACCTGCCGCCTATGATTCCGGTTATACTGCCTACAGTCTTAAGATGTGATACAGACACACTCAAGCTGGAGTCAGTGACTAACGCTCTCTGTTCTCTGTGGGCGGTGGAGACAGATAGTACATGTCCTTGGCATGGAGCTATTGTGTTCGCACTCATTATGGAGGACGATATCACTGTGTCAGACCTTGAGGCAGAACAAGATGGCACTGCATGAGAAGTAAAGAATCTGCATTCATTCAGACATTTTCATTGAGGCGAATGTAAAATGAACATGCTGAAGGTTGTATATACATTCCAGACATTTGATATATTTTAGACATCAGATCAGAGTGAATAGCAAAGACTGGTGTGAAAGAACTCAGTGAGATGCGAGAATTATTTTAGTCTGCAATTATTTTCCATTGACATTTGGTAGATGTTTTTATCCAAAGCAACTTACAGTACATTGAAGCTATATTTTTGTAACGCAGGGAAGAAGTCAAGAGAGCTGGATCTAGGTGCAGTGAAGGATTTTAATTAAAAAAATAAATAAATACAATTAACTGGGAGACACAGGAACAAAATAAAACATCCACGAGGGGAGACAAAAACATAGACAGGAGAAGACATCCATGAAGGGCAAACAGGCAGTCCAAGGGGAGCACAGGCAGTCCAAGGTGGGCACAAGGGGCAAGGGGATGAGGGGAATAGGGCAAAGACAGGGAGGAAGGGCCAAGATGGAGCCGGGGACCAAGGTGACCAGAGCAGATCTAGGGATAGTCTGTAGATCAAGGGGATGACATCAAGGTGGGGACCGGGTCTGGAGGCCTGGGCGATTGCCGCAGGACAGGGACTGGGTCAGGACGGGGACTGGGTCAGGAGGCCTGGGAGGTGGCCACAGGACGGGGACTGGGCATCCACGAAGGGTAAAACATCCACGAAGGGCAAAACATGGTAGGTCAGGATACATTCAAGTACATACATTCAAAAACTGACCAAGAACAAGCAACCAACAGGGCATAATATACAAAAAGACTAATGAGTAGACGAAACACAGGTGAGGACAATGGAAGACAGCTGGCAGTGATGAGGGCAGGGAATTATGGGAAGTGTAGTCCATGGGGAAAAGATGACAGAGGCAAAACACAGGGCAGACAACAGTGAATCGTGACAATTTTATTAGTATACGCCTCATTAAATCCTTGGGTTTAATTCATGACCTTGGCATTGCAAGTGTTTTTGCTCTAACAATTGAGCAAATGGAATACCAGCTTTTTACATAAACAGATAATTCACCTGAAAAGTTAAATTCTGACATTATTTACCCATCCTCATGTGACCAAAACCATATGATTTAATATCTGTCGAACACAAAAGAAGAAATTTTGAATATTCTCACTGCTTTTTTCATACGGCGAAAGTGTAAAGTGACCATGCACTGTCAAGCTACATAAAGGACATAAAGTATCCTAAAAGTAATCTATATGACTATATTACTCTATTTAACTATATTGTGCTGAAGTCTTTAAAGCCATTCAATAGGTTTGTGTTAGGAACAGACACAAATCAAACACAAATGCTCTGGTAAAGAAAAAAAAAGAATCAAAGAAAAAATATATAATTTAAAATACATTATTATTTGTTTGCTTTTATAAAAAATATTTAGAATTTTTGTGTGAAATATTTTTTTTTAAATAAAATCTCAAAATTTCATTCATGATCATTCAAACATCAATGATGTTATACGTCAAAATTGTGCATTCATTGTGCTATGGACTATTTGTATGTGCTTTGTTTTGGGAGTTTGACAGCCCCACTACTTTTATTGTAAGGAACAGCATATAAATCCTTCAAAACATGTCTTTTTTTGTCATAGAAGCAATGAAGTCATATAGGTTTAGAACAACATGAATGTGAGTAGGTCTTAATGATGGACTGAATCGACCCAATCATCCGGGAGAGGGATAAAGAGGAGCCGGGGACGCCAAATTGAATTAGGGAGAGAGACGCACTCAGCAACGTTTGTGTATGTGCACTTTTGTGTTATGCTGGAAAGTCGTTTTATGTTGTGTTTTCTTTATTAAAAGTATTTTTGGTTGTTAACCTGGTTCCTGCTTCCTCCTTTCCCTATGAACAAGAGGCTTGTCTGCCAAATAAGCTTTCCTGTCAGCATGCTGCTGACTCGTGAGCCTAAAGGACTGCTGCATGTACTTGATAACCTCACTCTGGAAGAGTGTGTGTCACCGGAATCAACAACACATTCACACACATTCACACATACTCTTCAAAAAACACAAACACAGGGTAATTGAAAATAAAGGGGAATTCCAGAAATGTCATGATTTTCCTGAAGGATGCATGCAGTGTGACCTTTCATCTCTTTGTTTCATGTGTAGTGTGTTTCTCAGGTCTAAATGAACTCAAAGAAAGCGTGGTAATGGGGGCAACTCTTCAACCAGGAGGGTCTCAAATGCAAACACAGGAGTGGAGTGAACTCATTCACACCCCGTAACATTCCCACATCCATTAGGGACACAAACATAATAAATACACCTCAGAGTTCCCTTTCAGCTCCTTAAATCATTGTTAATAGTAAAATATGCTGATTGTTTTAGGCAAACATCACATTAGTGGCAACAGGCAATGAACTTCGATAAACTCGAGTGTCCGGAGAATAATGTTACAGTGTGAATGTTGAGGAAGCTCTTCCCTTTCAAGGGCCTTTGTAGAATAATAATAGCAAAAGCTATTTGAGTCAACAGGTTCTAAGAATGAATTTCACTTCTTCAGTTAATAGGAAGTATCATTTCCAACTTTCCTCTAAGGATGTTTACAAAATTGCTTTGCCTGGGCACATTTACTCATTCACACATCCGCAGCCATTGTTATTTTAAAGTGTTTATTTTTGTTTGGTTTTAATTCATCATTCTAATAGAAACTTTCTTTGCTATTGCATGCACTTCGATTTTTGGAATAATACTGTTGGTGTACTACAGTAGATCATTTCATAACAAATTCATAATATTTTAACACACACACACACACACACACACACACACACACACACACACTAGAAATGAATCATGGGGACACTAGAAATGTCCTCATAAACCACAATTACATCATAATACCTTGTAAATACTAGTTTTTAACATAAAACAGTCCTTGTTAACCACATAAACCTGCCCACACACGCACGCACGCACACAGACAAAGATCCCCCATTTAGCCTTAACAGACTGTAGGGGCAAGTGCTGTTAGCGAGCACCTATGAAGGCCGGAACGGTACACAAAGGGGTGGGTGGCCAGCACCACGCCAGACCGCCTTTGTCTCCCCAGTGGCGATGTTTTACACACCGCACCATGTACACATTTTAGGCTGAGTCGACCTAGGGGAGGCCCGGGACCGGTTCAGATAATCGTCACTGGTGTTGGCCATGAGCGGGAATCGAACTCAGGTCACCAGGTTCGTAGCGCAGCGCGAAGGTTGATACTTAAAGGAATGTTCCTGGATCAATACAAGTTAAGCTCAGTTGGCAGCATTTGTATATAATTAATACAATTACAAATAAATTAGTCTTCTCGTTTTTCTTAAAAAAAAAAAAAAAAAAAACATTAGGTTACAATGAAGCACTTACAATGGAAGTGAATGGGGTACATTTTTGGAGGGTTTAAAGGCAAAAATGTGAAGCTTATAATTTTATAAAAGCACTTACAATAATTATTCTGTTAAAACTTGCGTATTATTTGAGCCTTAAATTTGTTTAAAATGTTGTTTTTATGGCTGTTTGAGTGTTTTAGAGTTTGTTGACATTACATCGTCATGGCAACGAAGTTGTTAAATTAGATATAACTTTACACAGAAGAGGTTAGTAAGTGATTTATCACGCTAAAATCATGTTTACATGCATATCGTTTACGTCTTGTGGCTATACGTTTAAAACAGTGAGTAACAACATTCACAGATTGGCCCCCATTCATTTCCAGTGTGTTCCAAGTGCCTCACTGGAACCCATATTTATTTTTTTTAACCCAGAACATTCATTTAATGATTTATCCTGATATTAAGATTAGGTTAATAACTTGGTTACATGCATCATTACATCTGTTTTGGTTTAAAACATGTGTGTGACCAGGAGGAGGGCGTGGCCGGGCGGGGAGGTGCACACCCACACAATGAGTAAATGCAATGATTTTTCACTTGCTAGGATTTTGAAGCGGCACACTGCTGACATGGGATTTGATTTGGCCAGAGGAACATAATAAAATAAACCGAGGAGAAAATAAAACGTTAATATTTACATTAATGTTATCAGTATGAGCTTTATTGTCAAGTATGCTTACACATACAAGGAACTTGTCTTGGTGACAGGAGCTTCCAATACAAACAATACAACAGGAAAAAAAAATCTATGAAAATGTTATACAAATAAACACAAGTGAATAGAAAACATATAAATATAAAGTATATATAAAATACACAATAAGACAATATATATTATGTACACTGGCAGCCAAAAGTTTGAAATAATGTACAGATTTTGGACTTATGGAAATAAAGTGATACTTTTAATCACCAAAGTTGTATTCAACTGATCACAGGCAGGACATTGAATAACATTGTGAAAAATGACTATTACAATTTGAATGTTTTTTTTTTCATAACTTCTTAAACTACTTCAAAGAGTTCTCATCAAAAAAAACTCCACGTGCACCAATGACAGTTATGCAGATCTTTGGCATTCTAGGTGTCAGTTTGTCAGATACTCAGGTGACATTTCACCCCACACTTCCTGTAGCACTTGCCATAGATGTGACTGTCTTGTCGGGCACTTCTCACGCACCTTACAGTCTACCTGATCCCACTAAAGCTCAATGGGGTTAAGATCCATAACACTATTTTCTAATTATCTGTTGTCCAATGTCTGTGTTTCTTTGCCCACTCTAACCTTTCCTTTTTGTTTTTCTGTTTCAAAAGTGTTTTCTTTGCAATTCTTCCCATGAGTCCTGCACCCCTGAGTCTTCTCTTTACTGTTGTACATGAAACTGGTGTTGAGTGGATGTAATTCAATGAAGCTGTCAGCTGAGGACATGTGAGGCATCTATTTCTCAAACTAGAGACTCTGATGTACTTATCCTCTTGTTTAGTTGTACATCTGGCCTTCTACATCTCTTTCTGTCCTTGTTAGAGCCAGTTGTCCTTTGTCTTTGAAGAATGTAGTGTACACTATATGTAATTTAGTGTACTGTATAGTGTCATTTCAAGCATTGTGTCGCCTTCAGTCCTCAAAACAATGATTGACTGATGAGTTTCTAGAGAAAGCTGTTTCTTTTTGCCATGTTTGACCTAATATTGACCTTTAGACATGCCAGTCTATTGCATACTGTGGCAACTCAAAAACAAACACAAAGACAATGTTAAGCTTCATTTAACAAACCAAATAGCTTTCAACTGTTTTTGATATAATGGCAAGTGATTTTTTTCAGTTTTGTACAAATACAAATGTGTTTTATAGAGATAGTGCAAGGGAATGTAATATGCAGAAGAGGTAGGATATATTAGATAAATATAAATAGACTAAGTTGGGTATTGCACATATTTATTGCTCATTATTTCACACATATTGCATTTTAAACATATAGAATGCATAGTCAGTTTCAACAGAATTTGAGGGTTAAAAATAACTAATAATAAATCAGCTGTAAGAGATGAATATTTGCAGCAATGATTTGGTTTCATATGGGACACATATTATAAAATATCAATCAGCCTGGAGCTGTGGGTGGGTTGACGTGTCTTCATTTTTATGTGCGACTAGTGCCATCTAGTGTTCACAGAAGGAAACAATGCAATGTCCTTATTATTTACAGAGACTACTGCAGAAAGGCAATAATAGCTGTATAACTATGATACAGTTATTGTATTTTTTATTGGTTAATCATGGAAGCAAATAGTTCTAATCATGTTATAAAGTTATTGTTTAAATAATAATGAATATAAAACAAACTACATGAACAAAGTACTTTACATGTACTTTGTTGTGCATTATATCAGCATTTACTTCAAAATTGTAAGACTGAAAACTTTAGGTAAAGCTTGATGGTTTTTATGAAGTTTAAGAGGCTCTGTCCATGATAATGACTTTTCTGTGCCAATAGGGTTATTATTATTAATATTATTGTGTGTGTTTTTCCACTTAGGAATACAGTTAATAAATAAAGATAAAAAGCATGCACAGCGCCGACTGTGCAATAATATGCTCATTTGCATTTATCGTTACATTGTTTGCTTTACAACATGCATTCATCATGTTACCCTGTATATTTATATATGTCCATATGTTTATTTGTATGTTGTATTTATGTTCATAAAATGTTACCATGTTTTTTTTATCCTGTTTTTGATGTTATTCTCTGTTTTTTGGATATTTCTGTAGGTTGTAGGCTTATATTTGTTTTACATGTCTGCTACATTTCAATTAATGCTGCTGCAACACTGGAAAAAAAAGTAAAAGACATTTTACTCTTCTCTTATCTACTCTTATTTGAACAAAAATTGTGATACCTTTGATATGTGTATATGACGGGGCAATCAAAACAAATGTAATATAGCCTTCAGACAGGAAGACTCTTTCTGTTATTTACATTTATTCATTTGGCAGAAGCTTTTATCCAAAGCAACTTACAGTGCACTTATTACAGGGACAATGCCCCCGGAGCAACCTGGAGTTAAGTGCCTTGCTCAAGGACACAATGGTGGTGGTGGTGGCTGTGGGGATCGAACCAGCGACCTTCTGATTAACTGTTATGTGCTGATTAACAGTTATGTGCTTTAGCCCACTACACCACCACCACTCCACATTATTGTGTTTAATTTATTTTTGATGACAGTGGTGGCTAATATCAAGTTATCACAGTTTTATATCGGGAACAATAACTGTAGTAACATGGATATGGCTCTGGTAATATGTGCGTGTGTATACTCTAGTAATGTAAACACGTTTGGCCATGCTATGCAGGGCCGACCCGCCCTACAAGCAATACAGGTAGCCGCCTAGGGCCCCAACATGCCTGAGTAAGTTGTAAGTAATTCTCTGCAGTCTATTGGATTCTATTTCACAGACATTCAATAGAGTGGGCAATGTGTGTGGACGTGATAATTTAACTTAAAATCACAATAACGGTGAAAACTAAAAACAACATATTAAGTATAAAATGAGCTCTGAATAATCACAAAAAGACAAATATCTGAAAGTTACAACTAATAAAATAACAGCAGTATATCTCAAATCTGCTAAGCAGTACACACTAATCTGCATAATTTATTCGTAACACAAAGCATTGCTGGGAACTGGAGCGCGGCTTATAACAGTATTATTAGACACATTATTCAGACACTGCAATATAAAGATGCAAATAAACTCACATAGAGTGAACATATGAGCAATTCATCTGGAAAATAACCAAACCGTCCTATCTGCAAAGATCTCTGCTCTCTTTGTTTACAAATATATATTTTGAGGTGTTGTATTTATAGGCCCTATAAACACAAATAAGTAATCTTATTTATACATAATTAACCCCCCACCCCATTGCAGTACATTATTCCCCTGATGTTTGAACTTTTATTCACTTTTGCACACATTCTGGCCAACTTTTTGTTTTCATTGATTTTGTTGCTCTAAATAAACATTATGCGGGTAGTTGAAATTGAATTTCAAGCATTGTCAGCAGTGTCCTATACTAGTAAAACCATCTAAAACTATTTTAAACTGCATTTTCTTATTTTGTTTTACTTTAATGGGCAACACGAATGGTTGTATTTGTTAACATTAGTTAACTATGTTAGTTAACATTAACTAATAATAAACAATACTTAATAATCTTGGTTAATGGTAATTTGTACATATATTAGTCCATTTTTAACATAAAAAATTATATGTTAAATTAGTTGATAAAAACTAACATGTACAAACAATAAACAGTTGTATTTTTTTTTTTTTTTATAAATTAACAGTAGCATAGATTAATAAATGCTGGAAATTGTATTATACATAATTAATGATGTAACATAATGCAAACCTTATTATAAAATGATACCCAGTAATTATCATACTTGTAGTTTCCATGACCTCATTTTAAAAGACAGTAGTTTATTTGTACTTCTAGAAGAAAGTTGAAAGGTGATCAAAATAAGGCGATAAAATGGTGACTTGTCACAGCATCTAAAATATGAACATAAAAATATTCCCTTATGCATGCATTTATACATTTTAACCTAACATCTTCACGTTGGGTAAAAAAAAGCTATTGGACACGTCATTTGTCATCTACTGAGCTATACAGTATAGTGCGTCTCTTTTAGTGCTTTCCATTAAAAAACAATCTGCTCATCATGTTTGCAGTGGTTCTATGGATGTTTTAAAATTATTATTTTATATTTTAACACCAGGGGCCCCATTTTCGCCTGGGGCCGTCTGATTCAATAAACCATCATCAGATATAGCAAAAAATAAAATAAAATAAAATAAATAGCATGAAAACTGAAAGAATAAGCAAATGCTTGAACTGCGACTCCGTCCAATAAATCTCAAAATCTATTGGTCCGCTCCTATACACCTGTTCTTCATGTCAGCCAATCACGGCTCGACCTCAAACATCTCCAAGATGGCGACGTCCATCCCGAACAGATGTGTGCTCTGTCTGTGTTGACAAAATACCCGCAATAACTCACCAAAACAAAGCCAGATACACTCGTTAACACAAAGAATAACATCGTTTTCGCCGTTGGACATCCGCTCATGTGGGCAGAAGGCGTAGTGTCCGGTTTCATGGCTGTTTGAGAGAGATATTGGGCGCAATCTCGCCATGGCCACCGAAAACAGGATTCATTTCTGGAGGAGAAACGCAAAGGTTCCCGGAAGGTGAATTTAATAATCTATTTTGCTCTTTAAAATAGTTTAACTGTGTTACTTTATGCTCTGGGGTTATTATATATTTTGTTTCCTCTCAGACGAGCTGGTGTGTATACAAGACACCATGGCTGTGTCTCAAAATCGAATGTATTGCCCATCTAGACAGCATATTGTGCATCATTAAGCGCCAACAGCATATTTGGACATAACAGACACCCGGAAGCGCTTGTTGTGCTTGAAAAGAGATTGGGGCATGGTACTGTTGTTGTGACCTCCATTCATGGCCATATCATCGTTGATTCATACCAACCCTTACAAAAGTTCACTCATGGGATCTACAGTTTCCATAGTAATTGTTTATAAGGGAAACAATTATGTATTAATGCAATGTTTTAGGTTCCAATTTATTTGGGTAAAAAAAAAAAAAAAAGTCAGCCTATTAGGTTTTGATATTTACTGCAAGTGTTACTGTGTGTCGTTACTGTGCATTGATAGGCCTTTTTGTGTTTGCTCTAGTGTAGGTTGTAGGTTTGCTCACAGTGTTGTTCCCTTACTGTGAATCAGTTTATTTCACTCTGTGAATGAATGGTGACTTGCAACAGAGAGGTTGTGATGACTGCACAGTTTTAGCTCTGTAGAGCAGATATTTACTAAGCAGTTGCGTAATCAACCTAAGGAGGAACTTGTTTGCAGTGATGTCAGATGATTTGGTGCTATTAGTCCAGCTACCATGGGTGTACAAGTATACTGAATATTAATGACTCTAAAACGTTAGCATTGATTTTATTTGTTATATGATGGCTTCATTAAAGATACACAAAATCTCTGAGGTCATTTATGCTCTTATCTCATCATTATCTCACTATAAGTTTAGTGTCATTGTAAATAGCTTTTGATTAGGATGTTAACCTAACCTTGACCTAAGTGTTCCTAGATCTAGTTTTTGTTCGGAGCTCCTGCTAAACTGTCTTAAGGACGATTGGAGAGGACTGCTTTTTTTTTACAACGCATACTCAAACTTATACACACAATCTACACTATAAAAATTGTGTTAAAATAAATATAGCAGAAAAGAGTAAGTACTTTCTACGTTGAATAAGGTAGTTTAAATGTGACCTTGAAAATATTACGTAAATGTTACATTGGTTTTTAATGCAAACATGTAAAAATTAATGCATTAGCATGCTTCAGTAGATATTATTTCTAATAATTTTTTTTATTTAGTTTTTTTACAACGTATCATGTACCTTGTCATATTTATTTGCTAATTTGATTACATTTCACTGGTAAATAAAATAAGTTAATTTCACTTTTACTTAAATTTACCCAGTATGCATTGGGCTTGAATAATTGATGTGCTTGCATGGTTTCACTGTTGCAAGTTTATTAACAATGTTTAAAGTAGATTTTTTTTTTTACATTTGATAACTTCTTGCCTTGTGAAGTCTTAAGTTAATTTTCTATTCACAATTACATGTGCTTGATAAAAAAAATCAAATAAAAATCTGTTAATTGTTACCACCACCATGTTTTGCGCACTTGGTGTTGAGGTCTGCATGTGCAGCTCCAATTTGCCAGTAATGCAAGGTTATATTATCGCATAAACTATATTGCATGCATCAAGCTTTCCTGTGGAAAGCTTCCATATGTCATGTGGTGCATTTTTTAATTTTAAAACATTTTAATTATGAAAGTTCATTCAAATGTAGTAGATTTAACTTAAATTCCATAAAAATATACTTAGAAAAACTGTGTGCATAAACTTGCAAAATTAAAATTAAGAAAATCTTACTCGTCATTTCTTTCATTGTAGGCTCTGCAATTCTAACATTGTCAATGGACCCTTTTCACATAGGGTTTGGAATGCACAATTCAACTTTGGCAGGGTAAATTTATATAGCGGTGATTGGGAGACCACAGCAAATATTAGTTTTGCATTCCTATTTGCTCTAGCAGCAAAATATAAACACACTTCTTATGTTTCCGTGACTTTCTAAAAGAGGAAAAATTATAATTTAGCGTAGGTTAAGTTAAATTAAATAGCGTAGGGCAGTGGTGGCTCAGTGGTTAAGGCTCTGGGTTACTGATCAGAAGGTCGTGGGTTCAAGCCCCAACACCACCAAGACACCACTGTTGGGCCCTTGAGCAAGGCCCTTGAACCTATTCTGCTCCAGGAGCCGTATCATGGCTGACCCTGCACTCTGACCCCAGCTTAGCTGGGATATGTGAAAAATAAATAATTTCACCATGTATATGCAGAAATGTATGTATAATGTGTGACAATTGGTCAAATTAAATTAAATTAAATTAAATTAAATTAAATTAATTATTAAATTAATTACAAAAGTCAGAAGAGAGAAGATGCCAGATTATTGGGCACTCCAATACACTCCCTCAGCAGCTGTATTTTGTTTTTATTATTATTAATGGCAGGGTAATATAACACAAACAGTAATGTCATAAATGCATATAAAATAACAAAAAAATTTAAAAAGTTATGTATAAGACATGTTGTCTTTCTGTGAAATGGGCCCATTTGTGCATTGCACCTATTCAGCTGTGTTTTCATCTGTGGTCTGTGGTTCTGAAGATGAACAAAATATCCAGCAATCTGTCGTAGCTTACAAAATGTATTTAAACGGTGAGGATGTGGTCTCACAGTCAGTACAGATAGACATAAGGCTTAAAAAACAAACAAAAAACAATGCTGACAAAGGGAAGACTAGATTAATGCATGTGGTCGTTATTGGGGCGTGGTTGTGATTTCAGATTTGAGTTGCTTGTTCAGACGAATCCGCAGCAGTATGAGGGCACACAGTGGACTTGATACTGCTGTAACATGAGTGAATGATAGGTGTGTCCAAATTCCCCCAACGTATCACATTCAACAGAGTAGACAAAGCATGCAAAACTGATAGACTGAATGAATGTGTCTTCATGTCAGTTGATAACTGAATTATGACCACCATCCACCATCCATCACCGGGTCGCGGTGGCAGCAGACTAAGCAAAGTTACGAGTTATGACCTTAAAGCAATTTTTTTTTTCAGTCATAAAATTCTTTCTCAAATCTCAATTGAATATACAAAGACAAATACTGTATAAGTGTGCCATTTCAGATTTGAGTTCACTGTGATTCTAGCACTATCAAAACATTGCTCTGTTTGTTTGAGACTCGATTTTTCTTTGATTGTTTGTGTATAGTTAATATCTTGCAGTATTATTTATTTTCTCATCTTATACATCTTTTAAAATCTTTTTGTTAGGGTTGACAAAATAAAAAAAGAACGTTGTCAATAATTTTGTTGACAGATTAATACTGTTGTTCAGGAAACCTGTTTGCAGTTCCATTTGGTGACAACAGTAGTGCAGATATTACACAATTCAGCTTTAAACCCTGGTTAATACACTATAATTTTATGTTGATTTAATTCTCAAAGGAATTTAATTGCATTGTTATCCCTCTGGGTTTTTGTCTTTTACTTTTTAGCTTTTATATGCAGCCTAGATTATGGTGTGAAAAAGGTGTGTGTGTGTGTGTGTGTGTAGCAGAAGAAACACTATGTGTCTAAGATAACACTGCCCTCTGGCAAACCGCTTGGTTACTCAAATATGCTTCTCGCTCTCAATCCAATATTTAATGCAAATTCAGGCAGCTTGATTGCATATCTGGAAGTAATTTACCTTTTATTTTCTGCTCGCATAAAAATTGATGAGCCGTGTTTCAGGGGCATTGTACTTCCTTTTGCCAAATCATGTGCTCCCATTTGCATATAATACATTTAATATTGTGTTGTTTTCAGTGGAAGTGTTATCAACAGAAAGAGGCCTTGTAAAACCATACTGTAAATTTTCCTTTCAACAATGTGACTGCACCTATTGCCCTATGTTACCCTGAAAATTCTGCTCACCACTGCAGTGTTGAGTCTTATCTTGCAATTCTGCTGTAAATTGTACAATAACTCACAATAGCACTTATATTCTGGTGATTTATACTTTCATAATTTTTTTAGTAATGTGGAGGACCCAAAAACTGACATAAATTAGTTTTTTGCATAAAGAAAATGAATCCTATTGGAGCATATTTTGCATTGTAAATTAATGTAAAGAGAATTGGGGGGATAAGATCACAAAGTCTGAATAAAATGTACTGTATACACACTGTATCTTTCATGCTTATTGCTTCATTACAATAATGAAAATTAGATTTTGATTGTACATTGCAGAAATAATGGCACAAAGCCATAAAAAAAAAAAAAAAAAGAATATATATATATATTTTATTTTTTTTTACTTTGGAGTGAAATAGGATTCATACGGATCCCCTTAAAGGAAAAGGATGGGAATTCATTGTCTGAAATAGTTTTTGTGTTCCCTCACAAAAGTTTTGCATTGCCTTGCAATAGATTTATCCATCCCCTTTGAACATTGACCATAGATTTACTACAGTACCCATAGTTGAATTGTGGTATTTGTAGTAAAACCACAACAATTATCATAGTTTTGCTAAAGTAACCTTTTTTTAAATATTATGTTTGTGATAAAACCATAATATAGAAATAACAAAACTATGTATAAAATCTGCCTAAAATAGCATAGTTACATTTAATATACCATGGTTAAAATGTGGTACATATTCCGTAGTTCCAAAACCATGGTTTCCAGCAAAAAACATGCCCTTATTAACATGAACCATGATTTCGCCTTATTAACACTGCTCTAACTAGAGGTCAACTGATAGTGGATTTTACCGATACAATAACTAAGTTTGGCAGTACCTGCCTATGACCGATTAATCAACTGATAGTTTTTAAAATTGAAAAAATAACACTCAAAGTAAAATAGTGCTGAACTTTATTACAAAAATAAACAGTACTGACTGAACCATAAAAATGTAATGTGCTTTTTTAAATGAAATAAATATGTACATATTAATATATGAACTAATATTTGAATTTTAAAGTCAGAGTTTTAAATTGATGTTGTTTCCTTAGTCCACAATATTTAAATAAATAAACCATTCAGCACCGTTATATTATTGCATAGAACATTTCTGTCCTGGCTGTTAAAAAAGAGCATTTCATTTTCATGTACATAAAATAAATATATTATTTTTTAGTTGGTCCAGATTCTCAAATGTTAAGTCAAAAGTAAAATGAGGGGGGAAAACGCTTCAATAGACAGTTCATATGGTGTTACACTTGCACTGATTCCTACTACTCCAGACTCAATCTTCATAATAACAGCGGAACACCACATTGTTTTTATTCAGTACAATTGTATGTAAAGTAGCAATATTCACAGATAGCAGTGGTATGAACTTGTTGGTGAAGCGGCTCAGACTATGAGCCCGGGCGAGGGGCTGTTCAAACAGATGAAGCACAACAGACTGGAACCGAATTTCAAAGTTGAACATCTTTCCTCACAAAACAACTCATTGCTTAATCTAAGAAACGCTTATAAGCGAGCAAGATGCAACGGCCAAGTACCTCCACAAACTGTAAGGGGCTGTTCACACCGAACACGTTTGCAGCCATCCATTTGTTTTTCTATGTAAAACGCGCGCTAGACATCTTTGTTTCCATTTGTTTTTGTTTATTCAGCGTCTTGTGCAGGAGTGCTGTTTTTTTAATCTAATTAAAAAGAACTTTAAAAGCATATTGAGACACCTGCTTTCTGTTAAACTGTATTTGTTGCGCTGTGTCAAGCCTTTCTTAGAGCAAGATTGTGATCGATCTGAAGTGTTTTTTTTATTTTTTTATTATTGTAATCAGATGCATTTCTGATTTGTTTATATGTTTCTCATAGACGCATGAAACTTACGGTCAGAAAATAAATTCCCTTCCTGTCCTCTATGGGCCTCCATAGATTAACCCTCATAGCACACTTCAGTTTTTCTCTCTCTTAGCTTACAGCCAGTATATGGAGCACAGCACCCACCTCTGGACCCACGGAGACACCGTCCGTAAGTACTGCTAGCTGTCGACTGTCTGCTTGTCACATAAACCATTGATCTTTCAGTTATTTTTCCCTTCATTCTCTTTATTCGTGCTTTCTACCATTTCATTGTGGCCCAAATCCATCTAAACTTTTTGTTCATTTTAATGGTGAACTAGTTCAATGCAAGATTGTCTTAAACGTCTTAACGTTTTTTTATTTTATTCAAACTGTTTTAGAGTTTACTTGTCCTGCATTTTTCTCTGTTAATGTTACCAAACTATATGTTATTCAATGTGTTCTATATTAGTGGTCTCAGCTGGTGGGTTGCACCCTAAAATTAGTTGCATCCTAAAAATGTTGCGGACAGCATGGAAATACAATGCTAAATGTACATTATAAAATGCAAATAACCATATAATCATGCATAGTTTCTGTAGCAAGATAACTAACTGGTCTTTTACATTTTTAAAATAGAAGAGAAAATGCTTACCACATCTCTTATTGTGTGTCCACTCAAACTCTACTGTAGCTTAGCACAAATTCACATGATGTCAATGTGGACAGGTTGCTTGATATTCTGTCAAAATGTAAAAATAAGGTTTGTGCTGACCACAATTTGTTGCGCTTAATTAGAGTTGGGAATCATTAGGAATTTTACGATTCTGGTTCCTTAACAGTTCCAGTAATGATTCCAGTTATTTTTTTTCTTTTTTTTTTTTTCTTAAGAATTATTTAGAAATAAGAGATGCAGGACCGTAGCTAGTTGGGTGAAAGGTGGTAATGATTCTAGGGGCCCAAAGGTCCAGGGGGGGCCCACAACAAATTCAAAACTATATTTCTTAATAGGTAAAGGGCCCAGAGCAATATACAGTCAGGGGGCCCAGAAATCTTTGCTATGGCCTTGGAGAAATGCAATTCTTATTGCATTTACTACCCTCTGCTGCCTGTTACCAAATAATGAGATTTGTAAAGAGCAAAATCAATTTCATAACAAATCAGAAATAAATTGAATACAGTTCTCTGCGTTTGCAGACTTTTTAGAGACATAACTACAATCCAATAATAGATCCTTATTCTATTTTAAATAAAGAAATCTAAACCAACTTGAAATGTGATGTCATATTTCATTGATTCATTTATTATTTTATAAAATTCCACTTCAATTATACATTGTCATATGAACAACCAGTCAGTAACTGCACTGATTGATTTAATAGAGGCACAGCAAGTCATCATTAAATAAACCGTAACAGTTCCAGAGATAGTTTAGACTGTGTTTTGTTGCCTAATGTAATTCAGGCTTGTGAGACTTCAACAGTTCTTATTTAATTTCGAGTTGGACATTCATTACTTGCACATCAGTATTAGTTTACTTGTATACGGGAAGCACTGAATGTAATTTGTAATTCCAAATTGTAAATTCAAAAGAACCGGCTCATTAAAATGGTTCTTTCATGATTGGACTATGCAGAAGCGCATATGTTTTGCGCTGTAAAAAGAGCCGGCTCGAGACCCGTTCGATTGGGAATCAAATACTCTGGTAGAACTGTGTGTTTTTACACTGTAGTGTCAGTAAAGGGCAGCACTGCTGCAGAGATGGGCTGCTGGAAACACTGTCAGAGTATTTGAGGATGGTGTTCCAGCCACATCTGTGGAAATTGTCACGCTGGAGAACGGTTAACGGAACTGAAACTGTTTAGGTTCTAAACAAGAACCGCATCTGGGTTCCCAACCCTATGGCTGCCAAGAGTGTGAAACCATTGAAATTCAAGAGAAGATGAAATCGATGTTAAATGTTAGATTTACATATGGTTGGACCTATATGGTAAAATGTGTACATATATTTACAGTATTTATTTTTTCAGTTTGATTTTAAGGTCATTTTTAGTTTAATTTTGTATGATAAGCAATCATGGTGTGTTGTCTTGGGTCACCTGAAATCCATCCTGTTGAAATGCATCCTGATGAAAATTATTTTAGAACCACTGATCTGTGCATTGTAGCAGCTTTTTAAAAATATACATTTGTTTTATAACATTTTTCAGATTCAAAGACACCCCTAAGGCCAGCACTGTAAACACCAAATCAAAAAAGCCATCAACATTCCACGAATTTGCACGGAGCACCAATGACGCATGGGACATTGATGATGAAGAGGATGACGGTATGTTTGGTCTCAAACAGCCCTTGTCCTCACCTGTTCAATCACGGCCCACACCTCAAACGCCTCGCCTTAAACTCTTCAAAGCCCCAGAGGACACAGAGCCACAGCCACGCCCACTAGACAGGCAGGAGCCAATCGGCACACAACTCGATCAAGATGAACTGGCAGTGGAGAGCGGTCCAGCCAATGGCAGGGTAGTGAAGTCCTGTAGTGACGCCCAGCTGAATGTTAATGCAGGTAGGGTGGTAGCTTCTTTACTACTTAAAAGCTTAACTATTGTAAGAAATTGTTCAAATTACACCTGAACTCATTATGTGTTTTATAGTATTAGTGCACACAAAAAAATTATTCTGGCATCATTCACTTACCCCATTTTGTTCCAAACCCATATTACATTCTTCCTTAAAACACAAAAGGAGATGTTAGGCAAAATGTTACTTTCATTGTATAGATGGAAGTAAAATGAATGGTGACTAAGTAATATTCTGCAACTCGAGTGGGACATATCAGAATACATTATTACACGTTTGAAATGGTAACATTTTATTAATACTTCCTAGGTGAATTTTAATGAAAGCAAGCTTGAGGATAGTAAATTCGTTGTAATCGTCTAAACTGCAAAGTATAATTTTTAACATGTAACAGTGGGCAACTAAAATGTAATGCTTTAATGTAATGTAATGTAATGTAATGTTCAGCCATCTCACCATTTCTGTCCAGCACGCAATATCCTGCAGAAACAGCAGTCACTTCCAGTACGGCCTGTCATTCCATTGGTTGCTCGCATTTCAGACCAGAACGCATCTGGAGCTCCGCCCATGACGGTGAGAGAGAAGACGCGATTGGACAAATTCAAGCAACTGCTCGCCAGCCCCAACACAGACTTAGGTGAGTTATAAACAAAGTTTGTTGTAGGGCTGGATGATATAGCTGAAAAAAGACATCTTGATAATTTCAGCCTTTTGACGATATTCAATAAAAATCTTGATATACACTCACCTAAAGGATTATTAGGAACACCTGTTCAGTTTCTCATTATGCAATTATCTAATCAACCAATCACATGGCAGTTGCTTCAATGCATTTAGGGGTGTGGTCCTGGTCAAGACAATCTCCTGAACTCCAAACTGAATGTCAGAATGGGAAAGAAAGGTGATTTAAGCAATTTTGAGCGTGGCATGGTTGTTGGTGCCAGATGGGCCAGTCTGAATATTTCACAATCTGCTCAGTTACTGGGATTTTCACGCACAACTATTTCTAGGGTTTACAAAGAATGGTGTGAAAAGGGAAAAACATCCAGTATGCGGCAGTCCTGTGGGCGAAAATGCCTTGTTGATGCTAGAGGTCAGAGGAGAATGGGCCGACTGATTCAAGCTGATAGAAGAGCAACTTTGCCTGAAATAACCACTCGTTACAACCGAGGTATGCAGCAAAGCATTTGTGAAGCCACAACACGCACAACCTTGAGGCGGATGGGCTACAACAGCAGAAGACCCCACCGGGTACCACTCATCTCCACTACAAATAGGAAAAAGAGGCTACAATTTGCAAGAGCTCACCAAAATTGGACAGTTGAAGACTGGAAAAATGTTGCCTGGTCTGATGAGTCTCGATTTCTGTTGAGACATTCAGATGGTAGAGTCAGAATTTGGCGTAAACAGAATGAGAACATGGATCCATCATGCCCTGTTACCACTGTTCAGGCTGGTGGTGGTGGTGTAATGGTGTGGGGGATGTTTTCTTGGCACACTTTAGGCCCCTTAGTGCCAATTGGGCATCGTTTAAATGCCACAGCCTACCTGAGCATTGTTTCTGACCATGTCCATCCCTTTATGGCCACCATGTACCCATCCTCTGATGGCTACTTCCAGCAGGATAATGCACCAAGTCACAAAGCCCGAATCATTTCAAATTGGTTACTTGAACATGACAATGAGTTCACTGTACTAAAATGGCCCCCACAGTCACCAGATCTCAACCCAATAGAGCATCTTTGGGATGTGGTGGAACGGGAGCTTCGTGCCCTGGATGTGCATCCCACAAATCTCCATCAACTGCAAGATGCTATCCTATCAATATGGGCCAACATTTCTAAAGAATGCTTTCAGCACCTTGTTGAATCAATGCCACGTAGAATTAAGGCAGTTCTGAAGGTGAAAGGGGGTCAAACACAGTATTACTATGGTGTTCCTAATAATCCTTTAGGTGAGTGTATATGTGTTCGCTTTGAAATCGCTTAAAAGGATTTATTTAATCAGAGGAACCATCATTTTAACCAAAAAACTATTGTTTCCAGGAAGATTCTATATAATATTTTAATGCAAGAAGTAAAATACAGTAAAACAAAATCAAGATAAAAATAACCAAGGCAGTATTCAAAGCGGGTAGCGCATGCACACTATGACTGCTAAGAGATACTGTATTATTTTTCTTAAGGAGTTTAGACCTATAAAGATGTCTTTATTTCAGAGACTAAAAGCTAAATGTTTTTGATTTTTGGTTCGTTCTGAACAAACTGTATTTTTTTGTTCCGGTTAGGAAGTTCCGGAGCCTCATTTACAAATGGTTATTGGGTAGAACAAAATAAAAGAATGGTTAATAACATGCTTTTTTTAAGTGACAGTACTCCGCACTAAAGGGTGGATTAAATACCAATTGCAGTACTGTCAGATCTCACAAGAGAAACAAGCAACCTGGTCTGGAAAAACAAGCCCAAATTTATTCTACAATAATTCAGTGAAGACTTGGAAACAACTGAGAAATACTGTATGCTTTTTACCTCTAATAACGTTAGATACATAGTTGTTTAAAAGGTCCACAATGGGCAATTAGGCAAAGAACTGTGGGATGCAGCTGTTCCCTTTAGGATCTAAGCACATGTTTAATTTTTCAGGCAACATGAAGTGGTGTAGTTCCAAAAATGTTACTGTGATAAACCCTTTGGCCTTTTATTACCTGTTACCAGCATCTAAAGATACAGTTTTCACTCTGAAACAATTGAAAATCACTTTTCGGTTACATTCGGCAAAACATTTGGTCCGTTTTCAGTTTTTGTTCCTTGAACCGGTTTTAGTCTCTACTTTATATTTCTTCAGACTTGTGTTTTTCAAATGCAGGTATCTCCTTACCTCCTCACATACATGCTCTTGACATGCAACATCCACTGTTGTTGTTTGTATGTCGTTTCCTGATGTTTAGCAGCTCTTGATTTTTAGCTTCTTGTGACAACAAAGGCTCAATTGTGAGGGTTGCCACCTTGTGGTCACACTAATTAGTGCAAATACTTCTAGGCGCATGCACATTCTGCATGTTCAAAGTACATGTGGTTAGAAAAATCGGGAGTTTCAAGTTCCCAATCGATTAATTACAACTGAGATTATGAACTTAGTCACAGAAGTGGATCGATTTTACCAACTCTAATGTAATTTCTGCTACTGAGGTTTAAACCAGGGACGTTTTTGGGTGAATAACTCTTTAAAGCCCATTAGTGTTTGGACTATCTTAGAGCAGAAAGCCACAAACACTTTGCATGTGTTTGCACCTCGCCTGTATTTCCGACTCTTGCTAAATCTCTCTGCAAGGTAAGACAGTTTTAGATGGCAGGATGGATGAATCCTGTCCATGATGTTATCCTAGTCTTCCTGAGTTCACGCTGAGAGGCCCTTCTGTTCTCTCCGTGTTCTCCAACGGTCTTCTCTTTGAGCATACCTGCAAGCTCCCAGAACAAAAACAAGTTTGCTTGTTTATGTTGCTTATATTATAATGATCTTATTTAAGAAATTCACTCTTCCACACTTTATAACTAAGTTTGAGCCTCTGCTCTGAGCTTTCTGAGCGACAGGCAGAAATCACTAGAGAAATGAGACCCATCAGTCATTGAAGGGAAATAATGCTTATGCACTTTTTTCACAGTGCCTTATGAAAAATGTGCCTGTGATAAAGTTGGAGGGGATTCATTGCTCAGAATTCTGGGTTTATAATGTCTTCTGCGATCTTTCATCATTCTGCCATCGTATAGCGGTTGGCAGGTGTCCAACACCATTAGTATTTTAGGAGTTTTTAAGTTTTCTTAAGTTTTCATGGACATTGTGAAAACTGGTTTTATGCTCATTTAGTATGATGACCCAGAGGGGCTCGGTAGGAGTGCGTTAAGGCAAAATCCTCAAAAAGTCTTTTAAAGCAGTGATTCTCACTTGGCTTTGCTTCAGGAGCCAGATTTAATTTAAGACATTCTGGGGTGACCCAACACGGTAGCAAACATTTGTAGAAGGAATCCGTTGTCCTTTAAATCAAACGTCGAACTGTATTGATTTTACCATAAACCACATGCAAAATGATTGATGTGATATACAGGGACAGATTATGACTTACATTATTAGGGGGGTGGTGGTATGGTGTTCGTTATTCATGCCCAAATGTTGTTGATGGGGGGTCACCAAACTAGAATGCGCAACCTTAACGCTCAGGGCCCTCCCGGCAGTCAAGGTCCCCCTGGTAGTCAAGAGCCCCTGGGCACTGGCCCCATTGGCCCGGTCGGTAATCCGTCCCTGGTGATATAGGCTGAAAAAAAAAAAAAAATATGGTTTCATTCTCCCAACTGATAATAATACAATTCTCACCTGGTAGCCGGTAAAACAGTTGGAAACATTTGAATTACATTATAAGAGGGACCCAAGCCACATATTGGGACCTAAATATCATAGAGCCTTGGAGGTGGGCTCTTTTCATTTGGCTAGTAATCCAGAACACCCTAGCAACCACTTGGCAATGCTGTAGCAACCACACCAAACACTCCTGAAACTGCATATAAACCACTCACAACCATCTACCAATCGCAGCAGCAAGCTTTTTCTAAAAATAAATAAATAAAGAATCTATTAAAATATAAATATTTTCAACATATTTATTTTATATGACATTTTACTTGAATACAGTCTGGTTATACTTTTCCAAAGAATTTAAAGTGTTTTAATTATTGGCCAGCTTCTTTATGTATTTTTTTATATTTTATTTTATATTTGGTCTTTTGCCACTTATATTGATTGGCATACTGTAGAGGCAATAGGAAATGTTTTGACACAAATCAAATGTGCCAGACTCGAACTTATGAGTACTGTTAGGCCATGGCTGCAAAATCTTTTCATGTCTATATATTAGTGCTGCACGATTAGTCATATCGCAATCGCGATGTCAGCCTGTGCGATTATATGACGGCAAATGCTGCTATTTTATTAAATAAATAAGTGCATGTGTGGACGTGACAGCCCATTCTCTCTGAGAGCTGTTTGTCGATTTTCTACACCGCTAATATAAAGATGACTAGTCAGTCTCCGTTTAGGAAGTGGCACGTGTGGTCATGTTATGTGAGTTTCCGGTGTTCAGCGTGGAAATCAGGTGAGGATGCATGCCGAGCAGACCGACACTGAACTGGTAGCCAGAAAAAATAACACAAACACTGATCACAGCTTGGCGATATGTCTTTATTTCCTCACCCCCGCTGTCTGTTGCATCAATGATGGCATCATCATAAGATCAATCTTATGTTAAAAATAACACTAAAATTACAACAACAATAAAGTGTGTGTGTGTGTGTGTGTGTATATATATATATATATATATATACACACACAACAACAACAACAACAGTTTTAGTGGTTTGATTGAGGTAACCACACTTTTATATCTAGTTTACTTTTCAAAAAAGTTTATACAAATTACATGTTACATCCTGCTTAAATGTCCCTCTTTGTTTGTACAATCTTATTTTCGTGAAAATTCGTATGTTCTTATTTATTGTTCTATTTTATTTAGGTGTAATATTGAGAAAATAACAAGTTTGCAGTAATGCAAAGATATTTAATTTTAACACTGCATTTATAGTTGTTGTTGTTGCTAGTTTGTATGTTTGAGTTGAAAAATACACATTTTAGCATTATCAGAAATCTATTTGTGCTTTTTCCTTGATAACCAAGCAAGTTGACTCATGATACCATTTGTTTATTATATCGCAATCGCAATATTAACCTCAATAATCGCAATATGACTTTTTTCCCCAAATCGTGCAGCCCTACTAAATATGCTCTCCAAACATTATGCCAATATCGTACATACATAAATTATACAGCCATACATTTTTAAATCAATATGCAGTTATGGCGTAACTATCTTTTTGCAGTTACAGTAAATAAAGGTAGCATAGTTGTGAAAAGTGAGATTGCATTTGCTAATTAAAAAATAATTGTTTATTGACTTTGATGATAGAACTATAAATTACATTTTCACCAGTCCTGTGACGGATGATGACTGTTTATTTAATGTACGTTTGGCATGATCACATTATACAGATGAGCATTTGATGTATGAATTTTAGAGGTAATTAAGGATTTAGCCCTGATTGATTATATATGTTGTGTACATTAACAATGCTCCACTAATGTGTGTGTGCTTTTTAAAATTCATACAGAGGAGTTACGGAAGCATAGCTGGTCAGGAATCCCACGTGAAGTTCGCCCAATCACATGGAGACTTTTATCGGTAAGTGGCTAAAAGGGGTATTTTTTTTTTTCTCTGATTTTCATTTTAACTAGAAGATAAATCGCCATGTTGGGTTGGGATTTTAAATGTCATCTTAAAATTACTCTTTAAGTCGAAATGCAACAAAACTGTTCAAATTCAGTACATCATGGCAGCTGTTGTAATCAGTAACCATGAAGCAAATCATCTAAAAAAAAAAAAAAAAAAAATTTGTATTTATAGTAAGCAAGCATCACTAACTCTATTACGTTCCGATTTAGTTCTCCATAGAATGTGCAATATTTTTTTTTTTTTATGCTTATCATAAACATAAAACTTCCGGGGTGCTCTCAGTTTAATGTGCATTATTGATTTGTTTTGCATTATTGCCCTTGGCAAGCACTTGACATCAGCAGAAATGTGACCGTCATCATAGAAGGGTCATAGCGGGCTGCGGTGATGGCAGTATCTGTGTGGATGTTCGGAGAACGCTTTACAAGCCTCATTTGCATTTCTGCCGCATGCTTACACAGGCAATAACACACACCTTCAGGCTAAGCTGTACAAGCAAATCTTCACCCCAGCCCACTCCTCAAAGCTTTTACTGCTTCATGCTATGTTTGCTGGGGGATTAAATGGAATAATTCCATATGTATAAGGTTTAGGATTTTGGGATTTTGGGGCTTGGAGTTGTAGGCATGTATCATGTTCATGTTATGTCACCAGCTGTTGGATTTTGATTCACAAGGAATTTAACAATTCTAGTTGTGGTTCTGATTCCACTTAAAGATTACGGTTCCATCATGATCCAATAAATGATTATGTTAGTTCTTTTGAGGAAGCACCAATAATTGATCCTAAAACAATTCTATTTGCTAATATATTTTAATTTTTTTTAAGAGCAAATTATATCAAAACTCTGTTCCAAGTGTGTATCTTTAACTCTGTGTTGTCATATTAACTATCAGTTAGTAATTACTCTGATTTAAGTCTCACACTATTTTGACAACATAACACAGTAACATTTCTTGTTTTAGGCGGGTGCACACTGTACGATTTACACAGGTCCTTTACGATTGTTGCTTGTCAGACTGTACGATATGAACGCATTGATATCGCCATGGCACACTGTGCGACGTCATGTCAGACTGCACAATGCACATCTTAGCTGACCGTGGTCCCAATCGTCCCGATCAGTGAACGTGACTCATGTTAAGGGAGTGTTGCGGAATAGAAGTGAAACTACATAGGAGCATTTTTTTCTCTCTCTAGAAGTCGGGACATCAGCATTTTCATTGCTCCAAAACCACTCCATCATGAGCATAGGCTAACATTTACAAGAAATATGGATTTTGTCAAATAGGCCTATAATAAGACAGCCCGATCACAAATACAGAAAATGACAGATGTTGAGAATGAATGTGAGGGCGGGAGGCAGCCTACAGTAATAATGAGCTTCCACAAGCAAATATTCATTATGGAAATAAAAAGACTTGTGGCCTGAAAAATTACAAACTTCTCCGTTCACATTGGAGAAAACAAAAAAGGTGGGGTATAGTACATCTTTCTCCGCTTTTAGATTAGTAACCTATCGGCCACGCAAAATTGCGAAAATTCATAAAGGCTGATAATACATCACGCTTGCAAATACCCTATAATGCACGAACATAAAATATATTTCTATCATTGTATCCAACTGTATTTGCTGATTTGGATTAAAACGTCCCATAAATACTTACCATTATAAATTGTTCAGTCTTTCTGAAATTTGGAGTGAATCTTTAATTTTAAATTAATTATGCAATCATTTATGGGGGCGGCTGTGGCTCAGTTGGTAGAGCAGGTCGGCCACTAATCGCAGGGTTGGTGGTTCGAATCCCGGCCCACACGACTCCACATGCCGAAGTGTCCTTGGGCAAGACACTGAATCCCAAGTTGCTCCCGATGGCAGGCTAGCGCCTTACATAGCAGCTCTGCTGCCAATGGTGTATGAATGTGTGTGTGTGTGTGTGAATGGGTGAATGAGACACAGTGTAAAGCGCTTTGAATACCGTTAAGGCTTAAATAGGTGCTATATAATTGCAGACCATTTATTTATTTTCATTTTGTAGCCTAAGCTCTGTATTTATTTAAATCAGAGAATAATGCTTTCATATTGCTGACGTGTTACACTTTTCTCCAAGTATTTTCTGCTTTTTTATTTATAAAAAAAAATGTGTATATAAAATGAAAAGAAGACAAAACATTGAAAGTGCTTGAGTAGAGTGATAACATGGCACAAATGTTGCTATGGTGCAGATGCGGAGCAGGTTTCTTTCCAATTGAATTAGGGTGCGAGAGAGGAGCGGAATATCTCATCTGGCCATCGTAATAGCAGTCACACTATACGGCTGCGATGCTAAATTTCAGACACTGCTCAAACTTCGTTGGAGGCTGAAGATCATTGCAAAGGCTATTAATCGGCTGAGATTGCCGATTTTGCCATGTGATGAGAGAAATCCTTTATGATTCCCGAAATTTGTCTCAGACGGTGGAATTGTGGCCAAAATTGTACAGCGTGCACCTGCCTTTATTTAGAGTAAAATGTTAATTTCTTTAACTTCCCCGACTATGTCTGTGAGGCGATTTAATGCATTTATGTATTTAAATGAAGCTTAAGACTAAAGACTAAAAATCGGAGAAAACAAATCCGCTAGCGAGACGCCGTCTTTAGACAGATGGGCTTGAGACTCTTTTGTGAGCCGTTTTGACCGATTTATCATAAAGATAGCAGCTCAAATGAGTCATTTGTTTGCAAATCGGATTGCACTTGTCATGCAGTCTGTTTGTACATTTCCAAATTACGATCCAGGATTTACAGAATGCGTACCTTCCATGACCTTCTCAGAATCACACTTTTTTTTTTTTTTTTCAGTGTGGAATATTCAGTGCTCTTAGAAAAGTTTGAAAAGCTGATTATGGGGAGAAGAGCGGATGGACTGCAAGATCTTGCACTTATTACTCGCCTAAAGCAACAGGCGTGAACGGAATGGAGAGGCGGATTCATAATGTACATTATTATTAATGTATTTCAAGCAGTTTGCAGCTCCGTGTGCATGCTCATTATATTGAGTTTAGAAAGAATAAGAGGGGAAGACATTTTAAAAACACAGTTTTCAGAAACCTAATGGAGTATAATGACAAATCTCTGTGACAGCATTCACGCCTTCACGTCTGCTTAACAAATACCCTGAACTTGCTGTCTTGTCTGATGTTATTTTCTATGTACTTGCACAGTAACTTCCTGCCTGCGTGTTAGTTCAGTACATGATTGGAAGTGTAATGTTCCAGACTCGCGATTTCTTCATGTTCTGTATTTTTGTCTGTTCCTTAGTTGCAAAGGCAAGCAGCACTATTACTTTTGCTAATTTTTTTAAGGAACTCCTAAACCTAAGTATTACATTTTAGCGTTTAACTCGCCACACATTGTTGGTGCTACAAACATGAATGGAAAACATCTTCTAAGGACAGTAATTGTAGTTTGATTGTCTCCTATTATATGCTTTTTTAAATGTGCATTATATGAGCAGCACAAAAACAAGCAAATAGCATGAAATTAGTGAGGATATATGAAATACACTGCCAAAACAGATCGAAACTACAGCACGGTACATTTTCTTGCATTAATTGGACAATATTTACTTATTACTGTTTTTTTTTATCTCTAGTTTGCTTTTTTTATTGGTAATGTTTTGCTTATAGGGCAAAATGACACACTTTTGAGACTTCTTATGTTAAATTAATTAATTATGTTGAATTAATTTTCCTTCTGATTTCCTATTTTCCGGTACTTTTTCTCAGGGCTATCTTCCAGCTAATAAGGAACGACGGGATCTGGTTCTCCAGAGAAAGAGGGAGGAGTATTTTGGCTTCATTGAGCAGTATTACCACTCCAGAACAGATGAGAACCACAGGGACACATACAGACAGGTAACACTCAGCTTTGCATTTTCCTAGTAGAGTAGTTTCCTTCTCAGATGGTGCGCCAACTCACCGCCCATGGAGCAAGGACAGTATGACGAATATTGCACACAAAAATGGCCTACATTTCTGTATCAGTCTGCTTGGAAACAAAGTCTTATTTGCTGGGCACCAGACTGCTACAATCAGTACGTTCATATGCACAGTTCTAATCAAGCTACAGTGGGTATTTTGTGTAGTCATTGTTGCTTTTCATATAAAATTTTAAATCCAATGTCGGAAAAATTAAAAAATTGCTTTCATATTCATCAAGAAATCCAATATTTAAAAACAAATAACAACTTGTTTTCCTTATTTTCTGTTATGCTCAACTTAAAAATACACTGCAAAAAGGAACGAACCACATTATAGCGACTACGAGGAGTTTACCCCATGTGACTCACCTCCCTAGCAACGGGCCAATTTGGTTTCTTAGGAAACCTGGCTGGAGTCACTCAGCAAACCCTGGGATCGATTGTGGATTCTTAATTGAATATAAAAAGAGCTAATGATAAGTTCTTCGTTTAAATTTTAAATAGACTAATTATTGTTTTAGTTTGACTGGAATTGAACTTTTAAGTGCATGCAAATGTACTGTTCATGAGGAAGAACTAGTCGCCAGTTTTGACAAAATTAGCACAGTTCATGGAATCAGATGTTTGAAAGATATTTATTTCTGCCTTTATTTAACAGTTATATCCATGTTATAATCAGTACTCATTACTTTTTGATGAATGCAAATTCTGGCCAGTGTGCACACGCTTTCTACTATTTTCTTTTGCTATTGCAAAGACTGCTGCATATATATTTTTTGAATGATCTATTGCTTTGTTGCACACCAGTGTATAATTGTGGTATCATCAATTGCAGATTTACCCTTAACTTCTCTACAACTGTTATTGGTCATTTTACGTGTTAGTTAGGCAGCCACTTCCTTTCTAATTGTGCGATTCTTTGCCACAATACACTGCAAAGTGGACCAGACTTTATGCCTATAGTCAAAAGTCTGGCTACAGTTTGATCTTATCACCTTCTTTAAATGAAACCATTTCTAATCCTCAACAGCCCACAGCCAAATACTGGATATCTTTCTGACTTGCAGGTAGATAGCTATATACACAATTTTGATCCTAGAGGAAAAATGTTCTGCATAAACAGCTGTAAGGATGAGCTATATTTAGACTCAGTGGAACAGGTGAAAAATTACATTAATGCATGACTGGTAATGATTGCATTGACTGGTAATGCAATTTAGTATTTGAGTGTGAACTAATTTACGCAATTACATATTCAAAGAATAGGCTTAGGTGTTGTTTTGGTTCAGGATAATAAAGGAAGTTTGCCGTGACCTGAATCTGTAATGGAACAACATAGTCAATTATTAATCATGACTGATTATCTTTAAGGTCAACATGAACGTACATGGAGCACTGAGCATATGTTAGGTTTGAGTTACTGTAGAGTGTTTTATGAATGGGTTTTGCTCAGTAGTTTGGAGTTTTAAAGGAGTTATTTTCAGTCTAATGCCTATGTATGTACCACATTATATTTTAAGAAACAGTTATACAAGATGTTTAATGTTTATGATATCACAGCTCTAATCACAATTGCAGTATTTGTCAATATAATTGCAATGTGCTTTTGTTACTTTTCGCCAAATCGTGCAGCCTTATTTTGAACCTATGAACTATGAAGCAACAAAAGCCCAACTCTTTCACCACTGGCTGCACCACACCACACTCATTTGGAAAAACCCAAGCACCCATTTCTGCAGTTAAGGTAACACCTGAATGCTTTAGTAATACACCCAGATTTTGGACTGCGTGTTATTAATGGGGGGGATGGAATCAATATTCATATGGGCTGTAAAACTCAGGTTAATGGTGCAGGGCTGGTAGTCAATTGCTATTCCTTACATCCTCTCCTCTCGTCATGTTCCTCAAGGCTCGCTGGCTCCCAGCCCCTTATTTCGTCTACTGAAATACAAAATGGACACAGACCTTTATAAGGATTTATATGGTTGTACAGAGCCATTGGACTGGCCCCTAGCTGTCTGCGGGAAAACTCCAAATGACCTTTTAGTTTGGTCACATCTGAGAAGGCACAGATCGGCAGTGAATACAAGTGAACTACATTTCGGTGGCCGTCAAGTGACCTGCATTACTGCAGAGCCATTTCTGTGAGGATATGATACAATTAGAAATAGAGGAAAGATGATAAAGGCAACCAGATTACTGCAAATATCATTGTCTTACTCCGTATTTTTGTCTTGTTTTATCTGAAAACACTTTACTTGAAGGATAGATATTAAGTCTTGCTTTCTTGTTGAGAACTCAAAAAAGTTAGGGTCATGCGTAAAACAAGAAAACACTATTTATTCCGAAAAGGTTAGGAAAACTTCCCTCTGAATTGAATTGTTTTTTGTTTTTTTTCTTAACCCATTGACATTTATTTTCTTGTTCTAAAGTAATAGTTTAGCCCTAAATGAACATTGTCATCATTTACTCACCCTCATATCTTTCCAAACCGTATAAGTTTCTTTATGCAGTATACAAAAGGAGATGTTTTAACAAACATTGCGGCCCATCATTTCAACACATAGACAGTTGATAGAAACTCACGTTAAAGCTTAAAGGACCCAAAAGTATCCTAAAAGTAGCCAATTTGACTCGTGTGTCATATTCCAAATCTTCTTAAGGCATAAGATAGGTTTTGGTGAGAAACAAAGTGAAATTTAAGTCACGTTTCAGCCAAAATCTTGACGTCCGAGAACTATGCGAAAAAGCTTGAAATTGCATGATTAACGAATATTTAGATTTTTGCATAAGGCGCATAGATACGTTTGGGTCCTTTTTTAAAATTTTAAGTGAGGCACCATCCCCTGCCATTGTATTGATAAGACAGACTAAGCTATAAAACATTCCCTTTTGTGTTCCACATAAGAAAGAAAGTTGCATTTGGAACAATATGAGGGTGTCAATTATTACACAATTTACATTTTTGGGTCATTATCCCTTTAAATCAAGATACATTTAATAGAGCAGCAAAATGACATCAGATATTAAGTCTTGTTTTTAGAGAAATCTAACTAATATAAAGTGAGCTTATAACTTTAAACTAAGGCTGTCGATTTAATACGTTAATTCAGTGCGATTGATTTTAATAAAAATAACGCATGAAACAAATGTACGCAATTAATCGCAATGTCCCCGGATTTTAATAAGGAATATTCCAGAGAAATGCAAGCTTGTAGTACCACCTGTTTTCTCCAGAGGGCAGTAATTGAAATTTCAGCTGTGTGGCAATGCGCAGTTTATACAGTGAAGAAAACAACCAGACAGCACAAAACAAACATTTGTTACGTTCTTGCGTTCTAAACACTTGATGGAGTGCAAATTCGAACTAAGGGATCTCAATATGCGTTCTAAGTATTAAGCTATATTTAACTTGACACAGTGACCTAAACATTTCATGTTTATGACGCAACGCACCCGATATGCTACACAAGCATGTCTGACGCAGGTGTAAATTGACAGGTTCTTAAACAAGCCCTCATAATAAATCTCAAACTGATTGATAAATTCACTTGTGAAATGGATTGCTGTGAACTGTATGTCAATGATTGACTTATGATCAATAATATGGTAGTAAACAATACATTGTATTCTAAAGCCACTTTTTGTATTGTCTTATTAATGATTAACTCTTCTGCTACAAGAATGTAATGCATTTTAATTATCTGAATATATATATATATATATATATATATATATATATATATATATATATATATATATATATATATATATATATATATATATATATATATAATTCTAAATATTTAAAGATAACTATGTATAATTATTTCATCATTATGTATTGAATTATTGTTATTTGAGGGGCTTTCTCAGCAAATATTTGTATATGTGATTAAATGCGATCGGGACATCATGTAATTAATTCGATTAAAAATTTGAATCGATTGACTGTCCTACTTTAAACAAGAAAAATCTGTTTGACATGTATTAAGAAAATAAAAACAGTGAATTTTCTCTTTAAATTAAGTTCACTGCAAAAAATATATTTTCAATAATTTTCAAATATATTGTCTTTTTTTCCTGTAAAATGATCTTAACTTTCTTAAAACGTGATTTATTTGCTTGTTCTAAGAGAAATCTGACAACATTTTGTGAATTTTATTTTTCTTACCGCATTAGCAAACAGTTTTTTCTTGTTTTAAGCATAAATCTCACTAAATTCAGTTACATTTCTCTCAAAACAAGACTTATAATCTTATGCCAGTTTATTGTCAAGTACATAAATCACGTTTAAGAATGTTTTTATATTTTTACTGGAAAACAATACAAAAATACTTGTCTTGAAAATCATTTTTTGCAGTGTTTCTCTTCTTACCCCATAGGCAAATACATTTTCTAGTTTGAAGCATAGATCTCACCAAATGTTTATCGATTTCTCTAAAAAAACAACTCTTAATATCATAGCATATGTTATTTTGCTTCTCAAGTAATTCTATCTTGTTTGAATGATGTCTAGATATTTTTTACTGTAAAACAAGACAAAAATATAGAATAAGAAAACCTTGCAGTGTACGTTCAAGGGAGCGAGGACAAAAGAAAATAAGAGTAAACCAGATGAAAGGGAAGGGTTGCCTCCTGTGTGGATGCAGCATTGTTCATTTTCAAAGAGAATTCCTGCCGGTTTCATGTATAGCTTGTTACGAAACCAGATCGATACATGTGCAGTTTGGGCCCTGATGGTTTTCCTCCATTTACTGGAAGGGAAAAGGCACATGTAACTCAATTTAGTGCTGCGGGACATATTGATTTAATCTCTTATTTTTCACCCAGATCACCTGTGTTTCTGACACACCGTGTCGGTAACTGGATTGTGTTTGTGTGGGTGTGTATTTGAGTTCAGTTGTGTTTTTGTGTGTGTTTTTGGGCAGATTCACATCGATATCCCGAGGACAAACCCTTTGATTCCTTTGTTCCAGCAGCCACTGGTGCAGGAGGTGGGTGATGATATCTTCCTTTTCGTCAACACCTGAGTCTTGCATCACACTGCACCTGTGTCAGATACCCACCAGCATCATACAAAAGGACTGATCTCTCTCTCTCTCTCTCTCTCCCTCCCTCTCTATCTCTAACTCACTCACGTCACGCACGCATGCACGCACGACGCACACACACATGCACACACACACCAAGCACTTAATTTGTTTACAAAGCTAGAGGTTGAATCTCTTAACATGTCTAGGTCATATTTCACCCCAAAATCACAAGGGGGAAAATGATTTAGCATAAAGAACATAGAATAGCCTAGGGCTATTAAGATTGTGACATTATTTTCATGACAATTACGCTAATTTCCCCCCAAAGTTAAATTATCAAAATGTTTCCTTTTAACATTTACTTAAGTTTTTAGAATTCCCATTTTCTCATTAGATTATCATTATTGATGTACAGTACTTATTGTAATACTGGTATTTTTTCCACAGTATAAAATACTATAATGCAACCATTTATAATTGTTTCAACATAAAATAATGGCAGTGCAGCAAATATTTCTATGGTGTATAAATACTATATAATGTAAATAATATATCATAATTTTTTCCCACATTACAGTAATTTGAATTGGGAGGTAATGTCATTTTTTTCAATCCTCATGAAAATAATTTCAATGTAAAATATTTCTATAGTCCTTAAAAACTTGCTTCATATTCATGCGAGTGAAATATGATTTAATAATTATATGCATGTTTGTGTGTTTGTGTGTGTGTGTGTGTGTGTGTGTGTGTGTGTTGTGTGTGTATGTGTATGTATGTATATATATATAAATATACACACGCACATATAAAGAGCTTTTTGTTATTGCATGCTTACCAGCAGAGGGTGCTGTGGTGTTTTTAACACATAGAAGTCTCTGCAGAGCACTTGTAGCCCATAAAAGTGAAGAAACACACTTGAAATGCAGCTGCGTGTGAAGATGCACGCATCAGAATGAGTGGACCTGTTGGTTTGCCAAGAGTCTGAATTCAACAACAGTAATTCTTGAAAGGAATTAACAACAATTACAGTTCTATTGGAAAATAAATCATTTTGCAGACATTCAGAGGGATTGTCTTGTTTTTCAGGTCTTTGAGAGGATTCTGTTCATCTGGGCTATCCGTCACCCCGCTAGTGGATACGTGCAGGGCATTAATGACCTAGTCACACCCTTTTTTGTGGTCTTCCTCTCAGAATTCGTAGGTAAGGAAAACAAATTCTGCCAGTGTTTCATTGGCTCCATTGGTATCAATCAGTCCAATTGACACAAATTTCTCATCGTTTTGATTTTTCTTTGGGCACACAAGTTCTGTTTGTTCAGCTAATAGTGTGTTGATGTCTATGACTTGACAAGTAGTCAGGCCTGTAACTGACAGACAGAGGTGGAAAATGGTTATATAGATGTAAACAAACTTGACAATATGCTATCAGGTGAAATTAATATGTATTCTAAAAATGCAGACACAAAAATACAGAGAGTATTGATTATATTTGAAAGAAGCTACAAAAACTGAGTTAGGGAGACAGACTAGGGGAAGGAGAGAAGGGAGAAACCGACAAAGGTGAGAGAGTGACAGACAGGGAGAGGAAAAGACACACAGACAAAGAGAGACAGATGGAGAGGGAGACGAAGTAAAAAAACACGTGGGACTCAGATGGAGAGGCAGACATACAGACATGCAGTGCAGATAGAAAAGGAGCTAGATGGGAAAAGGAGAAAGACAAACTGTGAGAGAAGGAATTTGGAGATGGACAGACAAAGAGAGAGGAGGAGACAAACAACCAGAGAGGCAAATAGACTCTCCAGCTCTCGTCCTCATTGCTATTCTCCCACCTCCCAGCAGTCTTTCCCTCCCTTCCTTATTTATTTCCTGTCCTCTCATCTGAAGGTTAATTACTTATGGATAGTTAAGGATTACAGAAGAACAAAAGGAGGCTCATCGATCTCTCTGCCGTGCTGCCGCTGCTGCTGCAATGTCACCAGTCCAAACATCGGGACATACCCACAGATTATCTGGATCACCAATCGATTTCTCTTTCTCTTCTCTGTCTGTCTCTCCCTCGCTTGCTGTTTACCTTACCTTCAGTTCTCTCTTTCTTCTCCCAATCCCTCTGTTCTTCGCTAAGCTCATTTACTGAAAAGCAGATTTTTCACATTGAAGCTTTCGTCTCATTCTGTGGGCCTGTCTGCCTCTAATTTGTTTGCCAGTGAGAATATGTGTTTACGATTCACTGTGAGAGTGAGTGAGCGATTCAATGCAGCAGGTTGAATGAGCCGCATTGATCGGTGGGATTTAAGTGTTTATAGAGGCTTGTGGAGGGCGCCAAGCACACAGTGGGGGCTCGACCCGCCAATCAATGCATCTGAACTGAACTCATGATCCATACATGCTGTCAACGGGAGATAAAAGAGAGAAGTGCATGCCTGCAATGTGATCTCCCCTACTGCGAGTTTCACCCTGCTGTAGAATATGCGCTGGGTTTAATGTGATAATGGCTTAACCTGGGCTGCATCCGAATTCCAGTACTTCCATAGCATGTACTATTTTCGTGAACAATATTTCGACTGTTGATGTTGAAAGTATGTTTTGTAGGTGTGTAGCATAGTTACATTCCCAAATCGGCTTACTGACGACAATTGCGAAACTGTAAAGCACCTGAGCACAGATCAATGTAACATCACCAGCCTCAAAATGATTTACATGACTCTTGGGCTGGTTAAAAAAAGATTTTCAGATAAATTGCAAAATTCATTTTAAAGATCCCAGTATCGGTTCTCAAAATCGCAAGAACGATCTTTTACTCATGACGATCACGATCAACCAGTCGATTGCAAGGCAACCACTGGCTGATTTCATTAACAAGCCAAAAGGAAAAGAGAGTAGAGAGAGAAACTACATAAATGACAAGAATCTTGAAGATGACTATTTTCTCATTTCGGCATCTGTGCGCTGTTTGAATGACTGCGTTTGCGCTTGTTGATAAAACGGTTTTGCACTCATGATAAAATACACTTCAAAACCCATGAAAATGTAAACACCGACTTTGTCTAAAGTCAACGTAAACAGTTGGTCAAACATTTCATTACTATTTTCAATTTCTGAATGTTTACTTGAACATTTAAAACTTCAAAGCACTGTTATTAATTTGAATCTTTGTTCTATTGTTTTTATTTGTTCTGTTGCTTTCAAATTCGTTTCTTTGTTCTTATTACTGAATTGTCTTGAATAATTACATGAGAACTTGAAACAGTGTTGCTCAAATTAGTTAGCGTTTTGTTGTGATATCGAAATTTTTATCGGGAATCATTCAATTGCTTTAGTATGTAAGCAAAATGGACGTTATTACTGAAATTGACCCAAATTAATATGAAAATCAAAATAAGTATTGAGAGATTGTAAGAATTGATTCATATTCAAGGACCTTTATGGTTTCGTAGCTATATTGTTTGAAGGTGAGTTTTGTCATTTCTGCCAGTGCATATTACAGTAAACTGGGATTGGTGAAATTTAACATTGAATAAAAATATACTTTTCAGGTTATTGACGTAAACTTGGCCTATTAGCTACAATTAATGATGAAATGTGTTTTACAATTCTGTTTAGACTATTTATCATGAATACTGAGGATATGGACATCCTACTCATTCGATGTACTGCTTTTTGCATACTGTGTAGCAAGGTAATATACATTCTGGAATAGGATTGTTCTCAAAGCTGACATTTTTGCCAGTTTCTGCAACTTTTACTCCGTTTGCTGTTTCTCTTAAACGGCATGGCTCAGTAGCTTTCTAGGACTCCTCTGCAAGCTTTTTAGCTTTCTGCAAAGGCCGTCCTCAGAGAGAGAGAGAGCGGAAGAGAGAGTATTAACGCTTCACACAAAGCTCAATATCAGCGAGTAGTGTTTTAAAGAGTAGCCGGCAGGAAGGAGAGTCATGGCGCCCTTCGGTTTAAAGTGTTGGTATTGATGCACCGAAGGATTGGAAGTAAAGATGGTGAGAGAGAGAGAAAATTCTCAAAGGGTAAATCATCACATTTACCCTGACAGGCAAAGAGGACAGCAGGGAAATCTCTTCTGTAAAGCATCAATGCCCTATCTGTCTCCCACACACACACACACATTCATTTTTATGACTGAAGAGGGTGTGTGATATTCTCACCTTTTTATTTTTTGCCTTCCTAGATTTATGGGCTATTATTTGTGCCGTTACAGTGCAGTTTTAGGATTATGTGGACAGTCTGGCTAGAAGGATAGTCTGGAGTTTATTGTAGTTTAGTGTTGTATTTGATTAATAAGCCATGATAGTTTGTACATTATAGTCACCTATTGTTATATCGAAAGCACTACAACTACACATTATATTAATTTTTTCCATGTGAATTTCATAGTTTTTTGAAAATGTACAGTAATTTCAAATCAGTTGATTGCAACATGCTCCAAAAATTTGAGACGGGCAATTTAAGACTAATAACCATTTGATGAGTTGAACTAACAAGGTGATATGAAACGGGAGATGTTAAACAGGTTAGGGAATCGTCTCATAGTATATAGGGAGCCTCCAAAAACAGCCTAGTCCTTCAAGAGCAAGCATCATTTGAGACTTGTCAATTTGCCAACAGATGCTTCAGCAAATAATCCAGCACTTTGAGAACCATGTTCCCCAAAGACAAATGGAAGGGTTCTGGATTTCACCCTCTACAGTGCACAATATAGTTAAAAGATTCAAGGAATCTGGTCAAATCTCTGTGCGTAAAGGGCAAGACGAAAACCATTTCTTAATGCTCGTGATCTCTGATCCCTCAGATGTCATTGTTTTAAAAAATGGAAGCTGCTGACTTCTCTGGTCTCAGTCGCATCATAGATGGAAAGTAGAACAGTGGAACTGAATTTTTTGGTCTGAGTCCACGTTTCAAATAGGTTTTGAAAAACAAAGCCATTGTGTTATCCAGGCCAAAGAGGAAAAGGACCATCCAAGCTGTTATTAGCGTCAGGTCCAAAAGCCAGTGTCTGCATGCGCCAGTGTCAGTGCCCATGGCATGGGTAACTCGCACATCTGTGAGGGCACCATTAATGCAAAAATTTTGGGGCAACATATACTGCCAGCACCATCTTTTTCAGGGACGTCCCTGCATTTTCCAGCAGGACAACTTCAAACCACTGACTGTCCAGATTTCAAGAGCTTGGCTGTGTAAGCAGAGAGTGTGGGTGTTAGATTGGCCTGCCTGGAGTCCTGACTGGTTTCCAATTGAGAACGTGTGGCGCATTATGTAGCACACCATTCGGCAACAAATACCCCATGCAATTGTGCAGTTGAAGAACTGTATAATGGATGAATGGGAGAACATTCCACTTTCTAAACTTAACAATCGTGTTTCCTCACTGCCAAAATGCTTAATAAGTGATATTAGAAGAAATGGTGATCTTTCACAGTGGTAAACACTCGACTGACCCAGCGTTTTTGGAGTTTTCGCAATCATCTGATCTGAAATTACTGTACATTTTATAAAAAAAAAATCATAATTGAATTCACAAGATAAAACATCATATAATGTGTAGTTGTAGCGCTATCAATATTGCAAAGGGTATAATTTACAAATCACTGCTTTTAGTTTTTATTAGCATTTTCATACTGTCCCAGCTTTTTCGGAATTGGGGTTGTACATAATATTTACTTAAAAGCTAAAGCATTCATTTTACATGTTTGAATTAAAAACAAATCTTGAATTTACCTAATATATTTAAGTTCATGCTTAAACTAACGTAGTCAGTGTTGAAATTACTTAATCTTTTCTGCTATATTTATATTATATATATATATAAGTTAATGCATAACATGCCCATGGACTTCTTTTTCAAGATTTTAGGTTAAAATGTGTGTGAATGAATAAGGAAAAGGTCACTTTTGTTGCAATAATATAGGCGTCAATAGATTTGTGCTTACAATTGTATGGATATTTTAAATATGACTTTAAATATGGCTCATCCATTAGGGTTTTACAGATCATATAGGAAGACAATGAGGGACAGAGAGGTATGACCTTGTTCCACAAGTCACTTATTGAATGTTCTCTCAGGTCATCTAGTAGAAATGGACTTCTCTCTCAGACACTGCACAATGACCCCTTTTTCCCTACAGGTTGGAGAACAGGGTGGCAAATCCTCTCTTTGTGGCACAAACAGGATTTCCCCTTCATTCTCCAAAGCTGCTTTATACAGCAGCATTCTGTGTTTGTGTTTGTGTGTGTGTGTGTGTGTGTGTGTGTGTGTGTGTGTGTGTGTGTGTGTGTGTGTGTGTGTGTGTGTGTGTGTGTGTGTGTGTGTGTGTGTGTGTGTGTGTGTGTGTGTGCGCAAAGCTTTGGAGTGATGTTGAAATGTGGAGCGCTAAATGGATCAGGAGTCTCTCAAGTGCGGTGGCCAGTGACATACAGCCTGGCCCATGACCACCAGGGCATGCCACGCTTCATTTGTGGTCAAAAAGGGCAATTTATTCTGCTTTTTCGTTTTTTCTTCCTGTCATTCTTCATCTGTCTTTTCTTCTCGAATCCCATCCCGGCTCTCACTCGTTCCCACATCAGCTGTTCTTCCTACTGCAATGCAGAGGTTTACTGGCAGTTCCCCCTCGAAGAGTTTGAGCAGAGCGTTTCCTCGCCCACTACCCTCTGATTCATAGTTTCAATCAGTAAGTTTACATAAACAATTATAATTGAGCTACAGCCCGTTCATATGCACAATGTGGAAGCCAATTGTGGTCCGATCAATGTGTATACAATGCTGTAAGTTGCTTAGCTATAATGATGTTTTCTAGGTCTGTTAGTCTGACAAAAATCGGACTGGTGTGATTTCAGTCAGACTAAATCTTTTACATGAGATTTTAAGAAGATGAATGGTTGCTTTAGTCCCTCTAAAATTAAACTTTGAAGTGCAAATGTGTAAATGTACTGAGTGAATCTGATTATGACTTGAGTCGTTTTGCTGATGTGATTCAGATTGTCATTCTGAGATTGGTGCTACATTCCAATTTGTATTCTATCTGTATGATAAAGTATGGGAGATTTGGATATGTCCCAAATCCTAATACATTAAAGTAGTATTTGCTCAGATGGCATCCTATATCTGATTGAGAAGTGCATCTGTAATATTGACCTAATACTGCCTGAAACCTCTTGCGCTATACTGTAGAAGAGCATTGTTGCAAAGAACAGAACTGCAAACCGTTTTCAAACTGGTTTCCCAAACTCCTCCCCCATTTGCCATTGGTGAGCAAACACCTAGGGTTGGGAACCAAGAACCATTTCTTATTCAGAACCGTTTCCAATTTTAACCAAATGATGGAATGATTTGCATTACTTTAATTTCTGTGAAGGGTTCTCGAAAGTGCATTCTACCACTGATGCGGATGGAAAACTTTACTAAAATACTCTTAACATTGTTTTCTGCACTACCATTCAGTGCAGCTGCAACAATACTACAAAATTAGCTGTGTGAAACATACACTGTGACCAGTGTAGTACAATTCTCAAACAAATAACACTTAGGAGTCTGTTTCTAAGGAGGATTTCTTATTTCAAAATATGTCTTCCTCAAAAGATCATTAATGAAACCATTGAGGAATCTGAATCGGATGCTTAAACAAACAGAGCAATGTTTTGATAGCACCAGTATTTAAGCTTTTGTGGGGAATCAATCTACCAATAGCTTACGTATAGTTGTGTGACATATTAAAATGAGATAATAGAAAATATTTTTACGTCTAATAAATTACACACATCGCTTTTAAATAAAAATAAATTTTTAAGGTGGTAAAGCTTGTGTGTAAATGCAAACAGTATGTGACAGAAGCAATTTTATGACGTTGTAATGTTTCCCAATACTGGCATACTGTCTTACTTCCAGAGGTCGACTGGTAGTGGATTTTGCCGATACGATAACTAATGTGGTGGAAAAGGCCGATAACCGATTAATCGGCCGATAGTTTTTAAAAAGTACTTTTGTACTGTGATCATATTAGCCCCATTTTATAATCAGTGCATTGGATAACTGTTAAATTTAGTATTTATTTAACATTTTTGTTAACTACGTACAAAGCTTTGAACCTGCTTGGTGTCGGACTGCTATGTATCTCTTGAGTTATGATGAGTAAATGCAGCAGGTGCCAGCCAGACATCACTTCAGTCTATTACAATGGACTTCAGAGGATGAACTGATGCCAACTCCAACCGTAAGACATGGGATACTTCATATGCCATTGCCTGAACCTTGGATTTAGGATAGACCTCACCGAAATGACCTGCCGGTTGAACTGCGATGCACCTCACTGATTTCTGCCTGCATCACCTTGGTCTAAAGATGGAATACACTCTTATAATGGAATACATGGTCTATCAGTTATTTGCCAACAAAACACTTAATCAGCCAATTAACAAGGACAATGCATATATGTGAACTTCTGCAGTTAATCCAGGCTTAACTTCAAGACAAGACATTAGTCATTAATCTTACAGTTCATGCAAAATCTTTGTTTAAACACTGACCCTTAACACTTACTTAGTTTATTCGTTTTAAACCATGACTTGCACTGCACATAAATAACTAATATTGGCATTATATTCATGCTGTTAGCCAGAGGGGAACTGGCCCCCACAGTGAGCCTGGTTTCTCCCAAGGTAATTTTTTTTCTTCATTAATAACAACATCTTCTGGAGTTTAGTGTTCCTTGCCACAGTCACCTTCGGCTTGCTCACTGGGGCTCTAATTAAAATTATTATTTGATTACATTTTTATACACAATTGACAATCATATTTAATCAAACTACACAATGATCACTCTAAGTCTTCGTGTGTTGTGAAAAGCACTATACAAATAAAAATTACTTGACTATGATGGGCACAGACACAGTGGCTACAAAAGTCAGAAATGAATAAAATCCCAGATGTAGTTGATTGCTCAACCAAAATCCCAACAATAATCAGACAAAAATAAGATTTTGTGTATAATGCGAGACTTTTCGCTGTAAACCAGCTCGTAATACACCGTGGACTCTAATTTTGAATTGATGGAGAACTGGCTCTATATTTAAATTGTTCACCAGATATGAAGAATATAACAACATATACATCGAACTGTCGGCAGGATTAATTGGTAAAACTGATATATTAGTTTACCTCTACTTACTACATACTCAAGCAAATTATAGAGAATTACATGCATAGAAGTGTGTAAAATGCAGCCTTATTCTGTCTACGACTGCATCACCCTCCCAAAACCTCAGTTTTGTATTCTTAAAAACAGACTTTGCTGGTGGTTGCCAAGGTGCCCATCAGCACGTGTTGAGTGGCTTCTTCAGTTCAGTATCTTCTGTTGTTCGTGAGCATGTTTACTTCATTGCGTCTTCAACCTTCCACCTGACCTTATTATCTACATTTCTGCTCCCATGTACAGCAATAACAGATGCGTGATTGACTGAATTGCTTTGGCAATGTGCAAGCTGCATACAAACATGCCTAGAGCACTCTCTCTCTTTACTCAATGCGTCTTCAAAATAGCTCCTTGTCCTTCCCTCCCCTCCCCAATCCCTCCTTCCATCCTTATTAAGAAAAGAGGACGAGAGAAAGAGAGATTGAGAAAGTGAGGACTACGTTAGTCCTATGGTGAGTGGTACAGTTTAGGCTCTCCCAGCCAGGTCTGGCTCTCTTGGGCATTATATGCATATAAGCATCATTTAGTACATACTGTTTAAAGACTCAAGAAAGGTCATAGCTGCAAGGGAAATGCCTGCAGAGAAAGAGCGCGAATAAAGAACGCAGTTTGCCGGCTAATGATCTAATGGCTTTGTGTTGTCTGTGCATATGAGATGACTGCTGTGCGCACCTGCGGCATGCGTGTTTGTTTTATCTGATGACGACTGACCGTGTATGTGTGTGTTTCTTTCCACAGAGGAGGATGTGGAAAATTTTGAAATGGCAAGCTTACCCCTGGATACGCAACGAAACATCGAAGCTGACAGCTTTTGGTGCATGAGCAAATTGCTGGACGGCATACAGGTTTGTGTGTGTGTTTGTTCCCTAAAGACAGTCACTCTGTTCCAAACCCTTGTATGCTACCTCCATAGGCAGCATTTTAAGGCACCAAAGGTGTTCCAGATACTAAGGCTGTTCCAAAAAAGGAACCGTTCACCCCAAATTGAAAAATCTGTCATATTTTACTTACCCTCATGTTGTTCCAAACCAGTATGACTTTCTGTCTTTTATGGAACACATCAAGCAGTATGATAGTCTCGGTCACTTTTAAAGCTTTAAATTGGCCAATTACATTAACTGAAAATTATTATAGAGTGTGTATATATATATATATATATATATATATATATATATATATATATATATATATACTGCAGATATATATATAAAATGTATGGATAATTTCAAATGCTGTCCGTCAGTTTGAAAGAAGAAAAAAGATGGAATTAAAAAAATGTGAGAATAAAATAAACATGGATTAAACACATAGAAAAGTAGACATGTAATGCAGCTCTCAAGGATTTGAAGCCTAAAGCCAATTTCTCTCTTTGTGTCTTTTTAGTCAAACTAAACCCTACAGTGGTCATTCTGTCCTTTTTGGTAGATGCCGGCAAAGTTGAAAACAATGCAAAAAAATTAAAAAGTAAGATGAATACTGCTTTTTTTGTGCTGAAGGACAAGACAATGTCCCGCCAGAGACATAAAGAACTTTTGAGACAGGAAGTTGAAGCTAGGACGCTTAAGCTTGAGGGATTCAGCTGGCGTTCCCTTGATAAAGACATTCTATTAGAGTGAGGCGAGCATGTCGGGGCATTCGTCTGCTGGCGGGAGCAAGGGTCAGACACAGGCCAGCGTCAGGTTGTCCCGTGGGCTGCACTGTGCTGTGTTCATTGGCTGAACAGAACTGGGCTGGAAGCCAGAAAACATGCACAGATCAGAACACAGAATGTGTCTTTCCATGAAGTCATCCCCTCGGGCTAAACACGAGTTGAAACACAGCAGACGGCCGCTGGTTCTTAATGACCCACAACAGAAGAGATGGAAAGAAACAACTACATTATTATGAAATAACATGACATTACGGCGTCCCCTGTTCCTGGAGTTAATCAACTGGCACCAAGATAGCAAATCTCTAATGACCCCTTCACACACGTAAACATGCCCTAATGCATTGAATTCTATTTAGCGACGCATCAAGCTTTGCACCTGATGTCTCATTACAAACAGATCCAGAGTTGTAACAAGGGTTAAACTGGGATTCTGGATGTGAGGAAATCAAAAGATCTAGTGGTCTCAGAAAGACCACCCAAGACTTAACCATCCCAGAGAAAGCAGATTAGAAACAACTATTGCTATATACACATAAACACATTTAAAATTATATTTAGATATTGTATAAATAACATAGATTTCAGTATGTTATATTTAGTATTATTAATATTGTTTTAACATATGCAGTCTCTTTCCAGTCGGCAGAGGTCTAATAATAATGAAAAAAAAATTGTCTCTACATATCAGTGGATGTATATCTTAAACAAGGGCACACTTTCTTTGCATTTACTAGATGAAAAAACAATCATTTTAAGGGTTTTAAAGCCTTTAAGGGTTTTGTTTTAAGTGACCATACTAGCTACTGTAAATGCAGATGGAACGTGCTCACTAGATCAATGCTGTTATCACGAAATTACTGTATTGATCAGATGACTTACTCGTAGATCAACTAGTGTCTGAACTGTTCATGTCCTCGGAATTTAGAAATGATTTGTTTCTATAACAGTGCTCGTTACACCAAAATGGATCCACGTGTGGCTTTGTAGTTAGTTAAGTAAAATATTTACTCACTATATTTATTCTACTGTTCATCTGTCCAACAATGATTAGGAACATAGAAAGCGCACCAGTTAACTTGCTTTAATAAAATGGCATTTTATACAGGAAAATTGTGTAAACTAATTTTAACTGTTGAGGCCGCTGCCATTTGGTTCTATTTTCTACATGTTCTTATACATGTTCGATGAAGAAGTGTACATTTTTCAAGTCGGAATCTCACAATTACGATATGACATTGAATTCAAATGGAATGGATTGACAAACAAAGACGTCGGAACAATGTTCTGAATCGTTCCTGGCCAATTTAACTCATGGTTGTAATAAAACTGAGCTAAACCTCTTGGACCTCAGGGAAAAATATTTGAAGAGTAAAAAAAAAAAAAAAAAGTACAATATGACCCATTTAATGAGTTACAGAAAAATGATTCTGTTTTCTAAAAACCACATTTGTTTTGTCTCATCAGGACAACTACACATTCGCCCAACCTGGCATTCAGATTAAAGTCAAGGCGCTGGAAGAGCTCGTCAGCAGAATAGATGGTAAGATGATCATGTTCACAAACACCATTGTTACCAATTCTTTTCTCTCACTTGCTGTTAAATGAAAGTGGTAGTTCACCCAAAAATATGAATTGTAATTATTTACTCACTGATTTTGTGCTTCTACATTTTTCAAACTTGATGTGATGAGATGCTCATGAACCAATGGCATCTAGTGTCACTGATGTCAAGTTAGAATATATGCAGGTGTGACATAAGGCTGGACGATTTACCCATTACACCCTAAAGACATTTTGACTGATTAAAATCTCTCCAAACCATTGTTTTATTGCTCATTAAAACAGAATAACTGAAAACTATGAATGATAAAATGTAAAAATAATTAGTCCAAAATGATACATTTCAGAGCACTTAGGCTTCTTTTACCATACCATATGCCATAACCCCAAAAATGTGCGTTGAGGGCCCGCTGAACGTGACACGTGGATTGCCAAAATATGGAATCTGACCACTGATCTATATATATATATATATATGTATAGATCAGTAAATCTGACACACTTTTTCAATGATCCAATGAGAACGATCTGACACTTCTATGAGGTGAAGGTTCCTGTTTCAGTGAGACGCTCCCAGAGAACACCGTTGGTATAGTGATCGCCGCTAACCAGGGTAGCTCTCAAGACACTTTGAGTTATATCTCTAGATTTACACATCGTATGGCATCGAGTGAGGGCTTGATTGATTCAGGATTGCCAGCTCCAATATGTTGTTTTCTTTTACGATGTGTATTTTTCATGAAGCAATAAACCAAAATGTGGTATAAATTATATAATGTAATTTTTGGTATAAATTAATGTGGATTTCACATGCTAATACTCACTGTAGTTTGGTCTCTGAATGAATCAAATTTGCTCTTTATATTTTACTAAGCAAGACCTTTCCAAACATATATGACACATGGCTCTGTGATTTTTTGTATTTTTTTTTTATCTGTTTTTTTTTACTGTTTTTGTTAATGATTGTTGTGCTCGCAAATTTGCACATTTTTTAAAAATGTAACATTTCTAATTTATCTGCAAATTTAAAAACTGTATTTATAATTGGTCAGATCAGCTACATTCAGTGTAAAGATCAGAGTCTAAGCGTTAAATCGACACCTAATTTGTGCAGATCAAGCAAGCACCATCATATTTTTGTTTTTCATGATCACCACCCCCTAGAGGGCCCGGTGCCTGGTCGTTCTAGGTTTAAAAGGTTATTCGAAATAAAAGCGAAATCACAATATGAGATAGAGCGATTGTCAAACAGCAAGGGCTGCGATTTAATTAAATAATAAATAAAGAGTCTTACTGTATGTAAGCAGCACTGTTCTCAGTGTTAAAATACTTCTATCCCAGCTTAATATGAAGAAACATCTATAAGCAAGTCATTCAGAGGTACATTTTAAACGCTGTGTTTCTGTGGCATTATAAAATTCCTCTATTTGTTTAGAGCGAACCGCTTAGACCAAGCCCAACCCCAACAACGTTACTCAACAAATGTCGTGAGTTGGGGGTAGGACTGTCTGACAGTTCGAATAGGAGCAGACGTGGGGCATATTCAGAAAGTTGTTTTGAACACTGTTTAGTTTTGCAATTCTGTTTAGTGGCACTAGTGACGCAGGAATTACATACTTCAACTTTAAGGTGTGCAGCACATGCAAACTATGTATTTGTCTCATTAAATTGCAACCTTTGCGATTTAATAATCACACGATGACATAATAATTATAATCTTTTTGTGATGAATGTTTACGGAATTACATTTGTATGTCATCTGGTATCGTTTTTTGGTAACGGCACATTTTTACAATCAAGAATACAAGTAAATGGGCACGGTATCGGACCCCATTCCGATACCAGTTTCTGTATCGGGACAGTCCTACTAGGTGTGTAGTTATACACAAATTTCACAATATGATTGTACGATTTTTTTTTGTTTTTATGTTTCGCTCATACACACTGTTTCAAAGCAGCTTTTTAGAAAATTCTGCCAATGTCTGATGATGAAGTGATCAAGCTAAAGCGACTGTGGCAAGGACAAAACTCCTTTCCATGTTATTTAGTGGTGGAAAAAAAATTCAAGACGAACCTGACCTCTGGTTTTACGATATATGTACATAATCCAGTATTATTTAGCGAATTGAGCAAATACACAGCACACAGAATTGTTTTAGCCTCTTCCCTCAGTTTCACTTTGCATGTAAACATTACCGTCGTAATTACCAGCATATAACATGTGTGCAAGTGTTGTGCTAATATCAGTTTACATTTCAACGTCAAAAGCAGCGAATAATAAGTCATGTAATCACAGGTTTGTTACGTTGCCAGATTTTGGAATAAGCTTGTTTATACACAAAAGTAAGCAAAAATGTCCTTAAAATCATAAATTGAAATGTATTAAACTATATACAATATGCATAATTGTCTCTAATGTCTCCACTGATTTCATGTTCCACCAGACAATAATTCACTGCACAAACACATTGTGATAGGCACAAACCATTTTTATCCTTGTTGCAATGAACCTACAGTATATTTATTGCTGTCATGGTTGTTTTATGTTGAATAGTTTTGTTTATTGTTTTTCAGGGTAATTAGGCTAGCTTCTTCCAAGCAATAAATGAAAATGCTCAAAAACAAAAGACAAAAAAAAAAAGAGATATGGATGCATTTTTTGATGACCCTTTTTACAATCCTAACAAAGCACAATAATTTTGTTATTTGCATTTAAAGTTCTTATTTTCATCCCTGTTGTCCGTGACCCTACCAGAACAAACCTGCAGCCCATTGTTGGGTTATGAATCACATGACCCACCAATCGAGAACCATTTCCTTAAATGATAATTAACTTTTTACCTCCAAAACCAGGTAAACTAGTTGTTCAGAATGATGAATAGTGGTTTAAAACCTTCAAAACAATAATCGTTTTCAAGACAAGGAATAGTTTTTCTGGCTGGGGGGTGATTGTTCTGTTTGTCCCCTTGGAAAATACTTTTCCTGTAGGTGTTGGCCGTTTCTGTTTCCTGGAATCACACGTTTGTGTTATGCCTCTAGTCTGCCTTTGTTTTTCTGTGCCAGTGTTTATACCATCTGGATGTCTCATCCCCTGTTCGGAGTGTTTGGTGTGATAAGCTGAACAGCCCATATTTAGCATCTCAGTGTGTGCTGCCCAGCCCCTCTCTCCCATCCATCAGCATCTTCAAGCACCGTGAGCAATAGCAGAGACCACAGTCTCACCAGGGAGTGCAGGAGAGAAGTCAGTTCCCCATAAGCCACTGCAATTATGGAGTAAAAGCAAATGGAAGTGAGCTGAGAAGAGAGAAGAATGGGGTGACCGGAGAGTAGGGAGACAAATTGTGATTTCAGAGGACAAGAAAGTGAGACAAATACTCCAGCACAGTGGTGCTCAACTGGTGGGTCGCACCCGATATTGGACCCCAGGTCTATTATGATAGGTTTGGGAACAATTGGGAAACACAATGCTGAATGTGAATAATAAAATGCAACTAAGCACGTAATTGTGCATTGTTATCTAAGGAAAATAAATATGCTGATCACCTTTTAAAAGGGAGGAGAAAACACTTTCCAAATCTTTTGTTGTTGACCTCAAAGTCTGTGCATCCAGTTGAACTCTACGCATTTTTGTAAGAGTTCCACTGTCACTAGCTAAAAGCTAAACGCTAGCCAAATTACATAGATGCCAACATGGATAACACTATGTAAGGTTAAAGGAAATTAGCCACAGACTAAATTTAAATATGCAATCTGTCTCAAAGAATCACAATAATTTACCCAGATTTTTACAAAATAATTTTCATGTGCCTTGTTCATAACACTAGAGGTGTTAAAACAACGACTTGTATTACCTATCACACAAATCCAGAGTAAAACATTTGAGCAGATTATCAGTTTATGAACACTTACTTTTCTCTTTGTTCCTCACACAATGCTATCTTATGACACCAAATACATTTACAAGCTTATTCGTGTGTGAACAAATTGCGTGGCAGCTGATCGAGGGCTTCACTTGTCACGCGTGTCAACATGTGAGCCGAAAGTGTCACAGAAGGACCATAAATTAAGTGTTTGCTTCAGCAGTTGTGTTTTTCTGACACTATCGGTTACGTTAGGTTTAACAGGGCCATTTCAGACTATTTTGGATCCAATTTGACCGTTCAGACTGAGACCCATTAACAAAAATCTGATTTTTAACCTACATAAAATTAGATTTCAAGTGTTTTTTTTGTTTGTTTTTTTTTTTTTCTGTTCAGACTAAAAAAACTGAACAGATGTTAGATTGGCAGCATAAATCTAACCATAGCCTAAACATAATAAACCTGTGGATTTGCCCGTGCTGGATTTATAAGTTTTTCACCCAAAAATTACAATTCTTCCACCATTTAATCACCCTCATGCCATCCTAGATGCTTATGACATTCTTTCTTCTGCTAAACAGAAACACAGATTTTCAGAAGGAAGTCTCTGCACTGCTGGTCCTCACAATGTGAATGAATGATGGCCAGGACTTGAGCCTAAGTGCCATTCGGTGCCAATGGTCTCTATGTTCAACTTAAGCTTGCAATGCTTTTCTTAAATGCAGCCCAGAACTTTCAAATTCAAGTGGTTAAATCCATATATTCAGATGCAATATAATTGGTGATGTTGGGAAACAGATCCATATTAAATTTTTTTTTTTTTTTTTTTTTACAATAAATCTCCACCTTTGATTTGCCCTAACCAAGTTGTGGCTGAATGAGAAAGTGAAAGTGTAGATTTTCAGTGAAAAAGGACTTTTTTTTAATATTTATCTGTTTCTCACACACTCACCTATTGTATCACTTCAGAAGACATTGATTTATTCGCTGGAGTTGTATGGATTACCTTTACGCTGCCTTTATGTCCCTTTTGGACCTTCAAAGTTCTGGCTACACTTCACTTGCATTGTGAGAGCATTTAACTCGCTTTTAGCACCTCACAGTGGACATTTGACCTCGGAACCATTTCACCATGTGCCGACTGCCACTAGCTATTAAATTCCTCTGTGCTTAAGGATTTTATTATTTAATTTTTTTTGTGCAAAGTCCCTTTTATTGTTTTGCTAATGTGTGCCAGTTTTCTCTTAATATACAAAACATGATTATAGCTAGAAAAGCAGTGAGAATAAAGCAGCATTAAGACTTTTTACAAACAATTCTGAATTTTAGGCATACGTTTTGGTGAACATAAACAGTTTTTAAACAAAATCATACATCTGTATGGAATATTGTCCTATGATAAAATGTCTTTTTTCTGTTTTTCCAGACAACTAGTGTGTATTTTCAAATTTGTGGACTTGCCTCATTTGCTTTGCTACTGTAATGTACATTCTCATAGTACTGTAACCACATTTGTATTTTTGTTTTTTCAATTATTTCTTGTGGTAATCAACATTATGCAACAAATGCTGTTGATTGAGCTTAACTTGTATTGAACGCAGAATATTCCTATAAGAGAAAGCCAAAAATTCAACAGTAGAATTGTTGTAAATTGTTTGGTGTGACAAAATTGAATGAGAAATTATTTACTGACATTGTTTTTGAAGAACTGGGATTGCAAAGAGAATATTAAATTCTAATAATGTTAAAAACCACACCGATGACTTTAGCCCAATCCATTATGATGCAACCCTTTTGAAACATTGCGAAAATCATTCATTATTAAAACCATTTTTTTAAATGGTATTCTTGCTTCTTTTATTGATGGCCTCAGTAAGGGTTTCCTTTTGGATAAATTTGCGTTCAGTTTTCTGTACTTTCAGAGAGCTGTCACTGTTTTTCCATAAATATCTATCAGCAGTCTAGTCAATACGACTGTTTTTGAGAGCGGCATTCATATTGCTCAAAGACCGTACGAGAGCTTATCAGAGAAATCTGTCTCTCAATGAACTCAACGCCAGACCTTCTTTTCCTTTCCCTGCAAATCTCTCTCACTTTCTCTCTCTCCTTTCAATCGAATATAATTACACGCGTGTTGGGGTCTAAAATGTTAATTCAGTGAAACAGGTGTGCAGAGAATTTAACAATAGCCTGATGGTCTTAGTTTGGGTCCTGCATGCTTATTTAAACAATGTCGGGCCATGCATGGGTTACAAAAGGCTATTCACTGTACTGTACTTTGTAGAAACAACCATCAAATGTATATAAACCCCCCTTCTTCTCTACATCCACAGAGGACGTCCATGTGCACTTTCAGAAATGTGAAGTGGAGTACCTGCAATTTGCGTTCCGCTGGATGAACAATTTGCTGATGAGGGAGCTGCCATTACGCTGTACCATTAGACTGTGGGACACCTACCAGGTACTGTTGTGCCTAATTCAGCCAGTGGGTTATGATTAAAACATAGCCATTTAAAGGGATATTCCATCCAAAAAAAATAATTCTGTCATTGTTTACTCACCCTCTTGTTGTTGCAAACCTGTATGACTGACTTCTGTGGAACACAAGAGGAGATCTCAGTTTCACTTTCATTGAATCTTTTTTTCCATACAATGAAAGTGAATTGTGACTGAGCCTAACATTCCGTTCAACATATCTGTGAGGAGGAGGAGGAGGATGATCGAGTATGGCCGGTGCTGAATAAGCTGATCAGTGGAAGAGTGAGATAAGGGGCAGCCGGAGAAGCCGGTTCGAAAGAGAGAGCGATGCACGCAGCTGCGTTGCATGTGTATCTGTGTTTATATTTAAGTTCATTGTTTATGTTCATTTATGCATTAAAAGGTTTATGTTGTTTATTCAGCCGGTTCCCGCCCCCTCCTTGCCCAACTTTTACCTGTTACAATCTCCATTTGTGTTCTATAGAAGAAAGTAAGTCATATAGGTTTGAAACAACATGAGGAAAATAGTTTTTCTTCATTTTTGGGTCGACTATCCCTTTAAGAAAAGCCTTTGCATGTGCTTCTTTGTAAAAAAATATATATTTTTCTGAAGCTTTTATCCATAGTAACTTGGACACAATGGTGATAGTTCATGGATCAACCCTTGCAGGGGCTAAATAAGGGCTTTTAAGAAGTTACTGTGATGATGTGTTATCAGCTGTGACGGTATTCAGTGTATACGGATAAACCAAAAAGTGTTTAGCACTTAAGCCATACTTGATCATTTATTAAAGACTTTGCATTATATATCAAAATCTAAATTTTATAACTGAAGTGTAATTTCTGTGCCACCAAATGGTATTGCTAAATTTTATTTAAAACAAGTCAAAACAGATTTCTGAATACGCCCGGTCTGCCGTCAATAAAAGAAAACATAGAGCCCCACCCCAAGCTCACACCATTGGTAGAGTCAATGTTGTTGTGTCTCTTCAGATAGGTCCCTCAAACTTTAATTTTGAAAAGCTTACTTGTAGTTGTCTCTTCATATTAATCTAGGTGAGGAGAAAGTATTTTACCATGGAAAAAGTTACACTCTTTAAAGGAATATAGCACAAACACACTGTTCATGCTAAATATTTCACAAAAAGTATTTTTAATTTTTTTTTCAACAGTGTTGGGTGTAATATTTCAAAGTAATGAATTACTGTAATCTTATTATGTTTTAGTAGTGAAGTAGTGTAAAACATTACATTTGAAATAAATCGGATTACAGTTACTGACTTTCAATTAAGGTAACTACTTAAGTACACTACTTGGGTTACACATATTTCTAAAATAATATTGTTTAGGTAAAACTTATTTTACATGTATACTACATTAACAAATATGTTCAAATATGCATCTATTTGTGCTTCTTTGATAGCTGAAGAGTGGGGTGCTAAGTGTACAACTTGTGTGTGACAATGAACAAGGAGGAAATATTGACATTATTTGAATTTGTTGAGTGAAAAAAAAAATATAATAGTATTAATTAAATTATAATATTAACATAATTCTATTATAAAGTGTTTTAAGAAAATAACTTCAAATTAATTAGGAATGCAATTCCTTTTTTCAATGAAGTCATCAGTAAAGTCAGTAATCTGATTACAATTTTAGAGAAGTAATTAGTAGTAAAAAAGCGTCACCATGGCCGTCCCATGAAACATTGGATGGGCTGTATTAAAGATGACACACTTGCCATCTGAGTTGACCCGGAAGTTGCTCTGGATTGCAGGAAATGGAGAGCCGCTTGCGGAAAAAGTTCTAAGAAAAAGAAGAATTAATAAATTTTTGAGGATAACTTTTTTGAGGATCTTACCCAGCAATGAATTTACATAAAAAATTAAAAAATTATATTGTTCACCTGTGGTTGCTCTGCTAGGACAACTGTGTGATAATGGGGGACTGATTTCATACATCCAGTAATTGCAAAAAAAGCATGATAAAGAAAATGTCTCAGAAAATTGGTTAATTATGAAAAAAGTGCATAATTTGTTTCCACTTTTGATATTTCTTTATTTAATGCAATGAAATTCATACATTTTTAATTGTGTCTTAAGTGTACAAATCATTTTTGGGCCACTGTACATTCATTGTTGTCTTGTTCACATGTGTTGCATTATGAAACACTTAAAAAAAAAACATTATAGTTATGAGAAACATGTCTTTTGAAGGTTATATGCTTCATTCCTACTTCATTTTTTATTCCTGTTAAAATGCAAAAAAAAAAAAAAGATCTGAGCAGCTCGTATGCCTGTCATTTATTAATATTCCTTTGAAATGTTTCCTTCTGCTGATTTCCTTTCGTGTCCTGTCTGCATGTCCTCTCAATGTCTGAGGCTTCCTTTGATATATCTCCTTGCCCATGTCTTTGTCCTTTATATCTGCCTCCGTCTATATGCTACTCCATCTCTCATTCTTGCCAGGTTGACATGGATCCATTCCCACAGGTTAGGTTTTATTGGATAAAGGGGATTGGTTGTCAGATGACAACCGCAATCCGAGAGAGAAAATGGCGAGTGGCGATCCCCACTGCATGCAATTTGCTTCTGTTTGTTATGAGTCAGCAGTCAGTTTCTGCCAGATGTTGGTGATGGGCATTTTCAGTCCTGTGACCCTACACAACTACCCCTTTAAGCAATTATAAAAGGGGCATTCTATGGAAAATCGTATGCCCCGTATTGTGCTCCATGAAAGAAAGTCATACAGGTTTGGAACAACAGAAGGATGAGTAAATGATGACAGAATTTTCATTTTTGGGTAACCCATCCTTTTCAAGACATACAACAGTAGACAGTGAACTTCTAACTGCTTTCCCCATTCTCAATTTTTTTGGGGTCTTAATTTCCTGAGGCCGTTTCACAACAGGGTCGGAGCAGGCAGTAAAAGCAGCGTTTGTCCATCTAGCTGAGGTAGAGGAGGTGAAGTTGTGAATGAGGTCATTTGAACACAGAAAGAGAAGCTGAGGAATGACACGTTTTTTGAAGGTTAAACTCCACGCTTTTCCACATGAAACCTGTCCTGCCATCTCCGCTCTTCGTATGCAAATTTAACAATGGATTACAGAGACAGAGATGCATATCTTTAGTTTGATTAATATAAATTGTTGGAGAGGGCTTAAATCCTAGACTTGTGTTTATTAATTGTGTTTATTTATTGAATGAGCATATTAAATGCAAACTTCAGTAATGGGATGCATCTCTGATAAAAACTGAATATGCACAGTATTATGAAAAATAATGTAGGGTGGGGGTTCATTTTATCCATCAGGATCTGATTGAATTGTAAAAAACTGGCTGTGTTAGTGGTTAATGTTAAATGTATAAAGCCAATGTTCATTCTTTAAACTAATTTTCACCTTTGACTTCTAAAAAAAATTTGATCTTAAATTGTTAGGATTAGAGTTTTGATGTCTCAGACATGAGCAAATACTGTAATAGGCCCGATCTCCAGATCTATACATTTCTAGTGTGCAAGTCAGGAAATGTGTGCTCTCAAATATTTACCAAAACACTTAAAGGTCATGTAAATAAATGTAAGCAAACATGAAGCTCCTTGTATAATACATCTCAATGCCAGGTTGGCAAGGGTTGTCATATCTGAACATGACTGGCTCATGAATAATAATTTGTTTATGTGACTGCCTGGGCAGCATCATGAAGGTTGCAATGTGAGCATGACCTAATTAATATTCAGTAGATAAGCCTTCACCATGTCATGACATCATAAATTGTCTGTCCAATCCCCTGTTTTAGGGACAGATAAAGTTTTGATAAAATATTTTGAGAACAAATAGTTTATCTTTTTTAGAATAATTTGCACTAATGAAATAAGGGGTGGTCACACTAGACTTCACGCTCCATTCACTCTCATTCAAACATGGGATACTGGAAATGCACCCTCATGGGAGAAAATTCTAAATGTTTATAATGTATTATTTACATTTACACCAGAAGCCGCCCTGCATGACATCATATCCTGGTCCATTATGTTGTCTTAAAAAACTGTGCATGCTCAAAGCTTAGTGTGACCACCCCCTTAGGCACAATAAGACCAAGGACATTCATTAAAGGAATAGTTCACTCAAAAAGTAACATTTGGTCATTATTTACTGACCCGCATGTTGTTCCAAATCTGTTTTTATATTTTTATGTGGAACACAAAAGTATTACGTTTTTAAGAATCTTTCCACAGCTCTTTCTGTTGTGCTTTTTTTGCCCTTTTTGGAGCTGTAGTGGTGGCGTTGGTCAACTTGGTCTCCTTTTGTGTTCCCTTGTAAAAAATAACAAAATATGACTTAGGAACAACATGATTTTCTATTTTTTGGGTGAACTGATTTCATATTGAAATTACTGCTGTTCTTTTTATTGTCATTTTGCATTAAACTCCTATTAGGATTGCATTTTGAGCTTGAAATATTAAATAATATATTCCTGAGGAATTGTTAATGAATACATTCATTGGAGTTACGATGTGACCAAACACATGTTGCATGTCCAATGAAAGGCAGCATTCAGCGGGTCAGAGGAGCATGATTAGATTAGACTTTTTGTCCCCTTTTATGAGGCTGAAGGGAGAGAAAAGAGCCCCAACATCTGCTGGAGCTCTTTTATCTGGTTTCTCCAGTAATAGCACGTTTGGCACAAAGACTTTAGATCAGTTAGAGTTTCACAAAGAGCTCTGGCCAGAAAGAGAGAGAGATGAAGATGAAAAATTAAGAAAGAGAGAGCCGTCAAGACAAAAAGGAAAGTCATGTTAATGTCTGGCTGATGTTCTAAAGCATCTGCATCTCACATGCTCTCCATTAATGTGATGGGTTTTGTTGAGAGCTGAAGGAGGAACACTTGGCTGTGTAGAACTCCATGTCCAATGTGCTCTCAGCAGAGCTGCTTCTGTCTTCTGCTGCTTTGTTGCCAACTCTTCACTCCTCTTATGATCTTTCTTTCTTCTGTTCATTTCTTTCTTTCCTTCCTATGTTCCTTCCTTTGTTTGTTTATTTCTTGTCCTTCCTTAATTCATTTCTCCTTCCTTCCTCCTTCCTTTCTTACTTGTCTTTTGTCCCTCCTTTGACACATTGGTCTATCTTTTTCTTTTGTTTGTTCATTCCTTTTTTTTCCCCTTATTTCTTTCTTCCTTCCTTGTGAGCGACTTCTAATTCTTCTGAAGGCATATGGTGCCCACTGCATATTTATTAGCGCTTTGAATCTTGAGTAAACTATTTCTTTAATGTGTAAACTATTCCTTTAAAGATGGTTATCCATTTGTAGATTGATTACGTTGAAAAGTGTTAACACTGGGTCTTTTGTGCGATCAAAATGTTGCTCTGTTTTTTGAGCCTCCTGATGAACCCAACATAGCAACATTGACTAAAACTGTTTTTTTCCATTTCTTGCCTTTTCTTTGTTTTTGCTGTCTCTTTGTGTCCTTATAAAATCCAACTTCTCCCTTTTTTTAACCCCCCCCCCCATGCTTCACGGGGGACCAACAAAAAAAGTAAACAAACCTATTTATAACCACTCATTGCCTCTCTCAAGTGGCTGAATGTACCAAATTGTACTGAAGTAGAGAAGGATGCAGAAGAGAGGAGAGGACAAATAAAGAGCAGAGAGGCAGAATGGGTGGTGTCTTATTTAGAAACGTTGGGAATAACTAACTTTACCTAATTCCCAATCCTATAAATTACATGGATGGTAAAACTACATTAGGAGCTTATTGTGTAGGTGCTCAACTCTGAGCTTGCTGAATAATTTAATGAATAAAATGTGTTGTCTTAAAACCCTTATTTGTCATGGCGGAAGTAAACAGAGAGGAGAGGACAGATAAGGAGCGGAGAGGCGGAATGGGTGTCTTATTTAGAAACGTTGGGAAAAACTAACATGACCTAATTCCCAATCCTATAAATTACATGGATGGTAAAACTACATTAGGAGTTTACTGTGTGGGCACTCGACTCTGAGTTAGCTGAATAATTTAATGAATAAAATGTGTTGTCTTAAAACACTTATTTGTCATGGTGGAAGTAAACAGTTTTGCTTTGCAGAGCCGTGGTGCTGCGGTAGAGCACAACGCTTTGACTACTATGAGCTGCATTGCTACTGCAAGAATGCAGGTTCAAATTTGGCCTGGACATGTCCTGTTATCATCCCCTGCCTACCCTCAAAATATGTTACTGCCTTTCATTATTGTAATAACCAATAAATGCACATAAATGCCAACTAGACTACAAGCTTTTATGTTGACTTGAAAATGTACAATTGGTTTAAAAGATTGAAGTTTGAAGGATTTACAAGCCCAACAGTCAGACTGAAAGAACATCAGATAGATAGATGGAGGGAGGGAGGGATAGCAGCTTAAATGTCTTTTTGTGGGTGCGTTTGAACGGTTTGACAGTTGGAATTTCAAATCACAAAGATTCCGTCAATGTAGCACCAGCGATACATCCGAATATCCAAATGTCCCTTCAATACAGTATGCCAATGGAGTAGTATGTCCTTGAAATCCTTAATAAGCTCAAAGTTATGAACATTATGTTGGGTTTTTCATAGTGTGTTCACCTCAAGAGTTTTCTTTGTACTTAAACTTTTTGCGACAACGTAAAGAGGTGAATTAATTCATTATTTTTTTCAAATAATTTGGTGTTGTCAACAACAAAGCAGTTTTGCGGTTATGAGTGATGTCATAGAAACAAATATCTTACATGTTCCCAGGATTCAAGAGGCATTTAGAAACCAACATTTTTAATTTTCAGCTCATAGAACTTTCCACACATTTCAATAACTTTAGGACTTTTTAGCTTTACTTTATATACCAAATAAACAATTTTGTTGTGTGTTGGGTCACCACTTGATGTCCATGTAAAATCTGGTTTCTGAAACAAAATGCTGAAGCTGAATAACTGCTAACTTAATTAAATATGCTAGGATATGTTTTCAACACTGTTTGTTCTGTGCATCTTTAGGCGGAGTCAGAAGGCTTCTCCCATTTCCACCTCTACGTGTGCGCCGCCTTCCTCATCAAATGGCGCAAAGAGATCCTCTCCATGTCGGACTTTCAGGTACTGATATGTCCCTATGTGTTTTGTGCGACACGGTCACTGAGCTTTGTACCTGAAAAATCGTATGTGGGTTACATGTGATCATGTGCATGTGTGCTGGACGCTTTCCACACATGCATGCATCACTGGAAAGTGGCGGGCCGTCACTTACTCGGGGGCGATCAGAATAATTGTCCCTCCAGTGCAGCAGGCTCTTCTGTAACTGAATTTCACAGGCCAGTGGATTCACCACACCTCAGCGCCCTCCAAACGAGAACGTTCTGTTATTCACCCCCATTCTCTCACTTCTCCCACTCTGACTTTCAAAGGATCTTTAAAGCTCAACTCCATCTCTCATTCTCTCATTTATTTTTTGCTTCTTCATCAGGTTGGACATTGGGTAGTTCGATGCAGGGGTGGACTGGCAATAGGGACTTTTCCCTGTGGGCCAGCCGTGAAACGGGGCCAAACGTGCGGCGATAAGCAGAAACGGGCTGCCGTGTTTTGCCGAACGGGCCGCGACTGGCTGAAGAGGTTTCTATGTAAAATCCAGGGCCGATTTCTATTCCCAGCCCCCCCTGGTTCAAAGGATAATTATTTGAGAGCTTGTATTTATACTGGGGCTGTCAATGCATTATGCATTGCAAATCAGATCACTGATTTATTTATTTATTTTTCATTAGCATGATGCATTTCTTATGTTGAATATTTATTTTTTTTTTTTTAATTGAGTACATGAGTTTTTCTGCAAACATCATGAATGTTGGTTGATGTCGTTGCTGTCTTCTGGTGCGCAACTCATTAACATTAGTACCATTTATGGTGTTTTACATGCAGGGGATATTTCAGACATCTTAATCTGTGATGGCTACTATTTTTGTTTGCTAAGGAAAGTATCAGTGTTGCTTTTGCTCATTCATAGGGGTTTTTTAACAAAGGAATTGAAAAAACACCTAGCCTCAAAGACATATTTTGGGTTCAATTTAAGTTGAGCTTAATCGACAGCATTTGTGACCGTCTTGATTACAAAAAAAAAGTATTTTGACTTGTCCCTCTTTTCCTTAAAAAAACAAACGAATATCTGGGTTACAGTGAAGCACAATGGAAGTGAATGGGCCCAGTCTGTAAACGTTACAATACTCACTGTTTCAAATATACAGCAACAAGACATGAACAAAATGTGCTAAAATGCTTTGTTTGATAAAATTGCTTACTAACCTTTCCTGTGTCAAGTAACATTTTGCAACTTCGTTTCCATGATGACTTAACACTTAAAATGCCTGTAATCTCACAAAAACTACTATTTAAATTTACAGCTCAAATCATAGACAAGTTTTACCAAAAGAATTAATGTAATGCCATTATACAATTACAAGCTTCACACTTCTGCCTTTTTAAACCCTTCAAAAAATTAGCCCCATTCACTTCCATTGTAAGTGCCTCACTGTAACCATTTTCTCATATTGAACCCGGAATATTCCTTTAAGTATTAAATTTGGCGCTTAGCTTATCCAACACCATTTTTGCTATGGACTTGAATGATACCTCAGATCATGTGACTTGTTGAGAAGAGAAGGGCAAATGCTTTTGTAAGCAGTCTGATTGATGATTTTCACAAAAAACGGGTGAAAAGAAACCCATAGACTTACATTGAAGGAGGGACCTGAGCCATATCAAGGAACATAATAGTGGTTTATTTTTATTTGTATTTTTTTACTTGGACCAGTTAGCAATGAGCTCCCTAGCAACCACATAGCAACAAAACTACGCCGCCTTTTACATTTGTTAATTTAGAAAACACTTTAATCCAAAGCGAATTACAAATGAGGAATACAGCTGAAGTGATTCTTCCTAAAGAGGCTGTAATATGAGCTGCAGTACAAAAGTTTCAGATTTGCTCAGAGAAGTACAAGCAGAGAATGGATTAAGAATTTGTATTAAATGTAATGAAATATGTGTATGTCTTGGGAAATATATAGATTATTCAGTCACATTCAATGTCTTTAAAAATCACACAACGCTGAATATAGGTCCATATGTGTAGGCTGGTGTATATGTATGCACTGTATATGTGGTGCCGTTTTTCAAAGGAGCTCAATAGGCACTCTGGTTAGCAACTTGAAAATCATAGATTTTTCAGCTCACATGATACTGCACCAAATTCCTCGACTGAAGATCCTGAGATCTGATCTTACACAGAATAAAGCTGATTACAATAGATCTGGTATTGTGCACTTACTGCAGCTGTAGGTGGTAACAGCCCCCCCCCACACACACACATCACAGTCTCTTACATAAAATACCCACTTACATAGACCCCAGAGGGGTGCCAATCATGAATCACATTATACTAACATTGTAATCATGCCATGATTACTACAATTTTAAGTGAGAACAGTAAAATGCATGTCAAAGAACAGAAATTCGCCAGGACACGCGGTATTTTCTGAGGTGGTAGGCGGCTACCTGCAGCCTCTCTGGGTTATTTCTTTTCTTAATATTTGTATTTCTATTGTAGGTCTAGCATTTTAGGGTTGCTAAAGTGTATGCGCTAACGCCGTTATATTTGGTGTTATCGCCATGTGATATTATTTTTATGTTTAATAAAAGTGGAGTGAAACGGTGTAAAATGCTATAATATACTGCTAATAACTAAAATTCAAATTCATATATTTAGTTTTTAAGTTATAAATCTTATTTTGGTTTTTGATTTGTTTTGGGGTTATGTGAGTTTTTATAACAGTTACCGTTAACGGTAATGACACTGCACAGAACTGTTTAAAACGGTAAGACTAACACCCTGTCCACACTGAACGCGAGTGGTGCATTGAGTCAAAATAAATTATAATCAATGATGCTATCTACACTGGATGCGTCGCATCATGTTGTGTCTCACATTGCAGACAGTAGATGGATGCCCCGTTCCACTTTGCGCTGCACACACTGGCGCTACTCCTGTCAACAAGACAAATTAACGGTTTAGAACATACACTTTGACGCATCCGGTGTAGACAGGGTATAAGGCGACGTTCACAATAGTACGTTTTCATTTGAAATCTCAGTTTTGGGTGTTGTAGATGAGAGGCATAAACATTCAAATCAGTGCGTTTTCAAAAGAAAACAATCATTTGGTCTAAAAGTCACTAATGGCATTTTTATGTTGAAGAAAAGCAGGGTTAAAAGATTTCAAATGGCATAATATACTGTTTATCTCAAATTAGTTTGTTATAATTAATCCGTTTGATGAAAAAGTCTGGATGAAAGGTGTAAACAGCAAAATCAATGCAATTGCAACCAAAACTGTGCTGTATTAGTGTGGACGTGGCCTCAAGTCTCTAGATGATTCTCTAGATGATTCTTTTTAAATACTGTACATTTTTGCTGTTCCAGAACTTGCTGATCCTCTTGCAGAACCTTCCCACAATCCACTGGGGGAATGAAGAGGTGGGTTTGCTGCTGGCTGAGGCCTACAGACTCAAATACATGTTTGCTGACGCTCCGAGCCACTACAAGAGATGAGATCCCTAACTGGATCTCACCGTGACTCTACAAATCCAGACAATGTTCTGACCAAACAATGGAATCAGTCAAAACTTTCCTCTTTGCTCTGGTTAATCTGACACGGCAAAGACAGAGGTCAACAATTTTCTCCAAGGACTTCAAATTTGTTTCATCGTCTGTTACAATTCACGATCAAGGATGAGACAAATAAATGACCACGAACAAATTGGATATTTTGAACTCCATATAATCTGATTTTAGATTATTTCGGGAGATATCTGACAATGAGATGGCGAGGAAAAGAGAGCTTTTATAGGAACATATAAAAGTATGAACCTAAAAACAGAAAATATCCTTCAAATCTAATAGTAGGTTGTTTTTCCCTCATAGTTTCCCATTTGTTTGTTTTTTTTTTGCCTCTGATGTGGTGGAACCCTCTCATGTTTTGGGTTATTACACCATAATGTGATCTCCTTGGCCTCTTTGCTCATTGCAACATTGATTGTACCACAGGTAGGTACACGGGTCGATTCCCACCTGTAATCACTCAGAGACTGTATTATTGAAGCTATGGCAGCTTTAAAGGGTCAATTCTCAAGAGACTGAGCGTTTCAGTCGGACCAATCCGAATAATCAATACGGCACAGCCTGAGCGATGTGTTTTGGTTTTCTTTGGGGTTTTTATGCTTATTAGAATCAAAAGAATGTGAATTTTTAACAATCTTAGATGAGAATCTAATCTTTTAAAGTGGTGTTATATGCATTCGAACCTGTTGCACAATTATTTCTTAGAAAGTGGGTACTTTTAAGAGTTTTAACTTTGGTGCTTGACAACTACTGACGTAATGTTTCAGCACAGACAGCTGAATCAAACTGTGATGAAATATTAATATTAGTTTTTAAGTCGAACTCCTAAAGACATGCCTAGGTCACATTCCAACCCCAAATCAAAAGAAACAAATAAGAAATGAAACTTTGTTTAAAGACAATTAATACTTAAAATGAAGATTGTTTCATGACATTCTCATTACCATAATACATTTGGCCGTTCGTTTTTAAAACGATTATTCTCATTAAATGTTGCATTACAGTAAAAGGTTACTGTAATAAATTCATATTTTTAAATCAACATATAATTAAGGCAATACAACAAATACTACCATGATGTAAAACTACAATTTACAGTTAACAATGTAAAAATAATACACTTTGAGAAATATTCTTAATTGTTATTAATTGTCACCAAGAATCTTAAAGTCTTCTTGATCTTTAACCCAAATATAATTTCTTATTTCTTTTTTTATATTGTTGTGTAATATGACCCAGACATGTTATTTGACAAGTTTCCTGAGGTTTACTCTCATTAAGAATGATGAGTTCATCATGCTGAGACCACAGGAATGGAGTTTCATTTAACTGTGTTAAAAATGGAAACCTACTACTGACTTAAAGGGATAGTTCACCCAAAAATGTGTGTTCTCTCATTGTTTACTCACTCTCTTGCAATCTCAGATGTGTATGACATTCTTTCTTTTGCAGAGCACAAATTAAGATTGTTTTAGAAGAATATCTCTGCTCTGTTGTTCCTCACAATCCAAATGAATGGTGACCATACTTATAAGGTCAAAAGAAATGACATAAAGGAGGCATAAAATCAATCCATATGACTCCAGTGGTTAAATCCATATCTTCTGAAGCAATATGAAACAGTAGGTGTAGGTGAGAACCAGATCCATTTTTAAGTCCTTTTTTTAACTATCAATCGGCACCTTTGACCAGCCCTAACCAGTAGGTGGGTGAATGTGAAAGTGAAAGTGTAGATTTTGAAAAAAAAAAAAAAAAGGGCTTTAATATTGATCTGTTTCTCAACCACACCTATCATATCGCTGGACATGGATTTAACCACTTGAGGGATATGGATTACTTTTATACTGCATTTTGGACCTTCAAAGTTTTGGTCACCATTCACTTGCATTGTATGAACCTAAAGAGCTGAAATATTTTTTTAAAATCTTTTTTTGTGTTTTGCAGAAGAAAGTAAAACCATACACATCTGGGATGTCATGAGGGTGAGTAAATGATGAGAGAATTTTCATTTTTGGGAGAAATATCCCTTTAATATATATATAATATATATATATATAACCTGAACATTTTTGTTTATTTTTCTGTGTGGTACTAAAATGTAGGCAGAGTTTAATGTATATCTAACAAATGCACTCTTGAGCATCTCATTTCTGGTCCAAACCCAAATTAAAATCTTGTTGAAGGAACAGTACACATACTCTCGGATCACTGTGAAAAGGCATCTGCAATCTGCACGTCCATTCAGTCTCCCACAGCGACCGATGTATGCAGATGTTTATGCTAATCAGATGTAGATGATCTGATAATCTTCCCCTTTCCTTTGAACCTACATTTCATCTCTCGGTATATTTAGTAACTCCAGCTGATACATTTTGGTTAAAGTTCATCTGAATCTTCTGCATCATTCCTTTCCAAAGTGAGACATTTATAAATTGATGAGTTAACAAAAGAAAATATTTTGTATTAAAATCTCTAATCATTTCTTATAACTTGGCAATCAGCAAGGACCAAAACCCCACACGGATAATCTGAATAACAAATTAATGTCTTTCTGCTTTAATTATTGAAGCAAATGGAGTGTGTTGATTAGAAAGAGGTATCAGAATCAGTTAAAAGTGATTCTATTGAACTGTTTTATCTTAGTTTGCTGATGTTAAACGCTTGAATAATGTACATTTGTCAGCTCGCTGTCTCTGTTCATCTGTCAGTGGCATTTGAAACCACCTGCACCATACAGTCCTGCTGTTACAATGCACTCTATTTTTGAAGTGAACTGTAATGTATTTCTTTTCTTATATCTTAAGTTTGTCTTTGCAGAATTTAATGAGCTGATGTTCACTCCAGAGATGATAATTGGCTCTCTCGTCATCCTTTCAAAGTGCGGTAATTAAAGGGCGACTTATTTTAGAGGGTTGAAATCGCTGACCCTGGTGAAGAGATGGAAGTAATTATTCATGAGATGTTCTTATTTTACCTCCTTGTGATGTGGCATATCTTGAGTAAAAGTTACAAATTAGTTACAGCTCCGAGTTGGGTACTTTTTAATTAGGAGTGAATGTATGCATCAAACATTTGAACGATTATGGTCATCTTTATTTCAAAGTTTTATAAATGTTATATAAAGTCTCGATTTCTTCTCCAAGCACAATTGATTGTATTACATTTGTCGCCTATTCCTGCCTGCATCAACATGAAATTCCAAACACTTTTATTTCAAAGGAAAAAAAGAGGTCTTTGTAATCATTCTTCAAAAATAACTTGCTTCGCCACTGAAACGATTGTCCTTTTTACCTAGATTGTGTGAGAGAGAAAAATAATGATAAAGGAACATTTCAGGTTCAAAACAATTTAAGCTCAATTTATAGCATTTGCTGCATAATGATGATTTCCACAAAAATGATAATAATAATTTAGACTCGCAACAAATTTGGTTACAGCAAGGCACTTATATTGGAAGTGAATAGGGCCAGTCCATAAATGTTAAAGTACACACCATTTCAAAGTATAGCGACAAGACGTAAACATGCTTATGCTTAATGACGGCTTCATCCGAGGTGGATATGTGTCGCTTCACGAGTGATTTCCTTCCATTGATGGTGATATTCGGTCCAAGTGCTTCCATATGCTTTCCTGCTAAAGTTAAACGGCTTCATAATAAACTGTTCTGCTGATCTTTGGAAATGGCGTTTGGTGGTTGTTAGTACGCCACCTCGAGGCCGTTTTCCAATGAGGGTCGTTTGTGCTTGGGAAAGCTTTTTGTGATTGGCCTATCCTCAGGCATTCTTAGCACGTGGCCAAGCCATTTCCAACGCCGTTTGGTTATTAGTTCTGATAGTGGTAGATGGATTCCGCATCTTCGCCGAATTTCCTCATTGGTGATTCTGTCTATAAGGCGAACTTTCGTGATAGACCGCAGGCAGCGGTGGTGAAATATTTCTTTTTTGAGGTCCTGTTTCTTGATGCTCCATGTTTCGATACATACAGCAACGTTGCACGTACTGTTGCCATGTATACCCGCCGCTTGCTTATGTTTCTGATATCCTTGCGGTTCCATAGGCATTTTAAGCCTACAAAATTGGCCATGGCTTTACGTATTCGGCTGTTGGCCTCGCAGGCAACTTGCCCGTTTACTGTTATCAGGCTGCCCAAGTAGGTGATGGGGTCAACAGCGTCTATTATATTGGGGCCGATTGATAGCATTTGTTTATTGTAGTCGGGATCTGGGTCATAGGCAATAAATTTGGATTTAATCAAATTTGTAAACATGTAAACGTATATTTAACATAATACGTTTACATGAATTTAGTGTAATGTAGTCAAGTAGTTATCTTATCTGTGTATTCTAGGTTCGATAGTTTAGCTCAATTGACAGCATTTTTGGCATAATGTTGATTACCACAAAAATTGCATTTCAACATCCATCCATTTCTTTAAAAAAAGGTGAGAGTGAGGCACTTACAATGGAATCTTTGGAGGGTTTAAAGACTTTATGGTTTTAGGCTTTATTGACATTACATCATCATGGTAGCGAAGTTGTAAAATTGACTATAACTTTACACAGAAAAAGTTGTTTATACGCATATTGTGGCTATACTTTTAAAACAGTGAGTATTTTAACATTCAAAAATTTGCCCCCATTCACTTCCATTGTAAGTGCCTCATGTTAACCCATTTTTTTTTTTTTTTTTGAAAATAAGGGGCAAGTCAAAATACATTTTTGTAGTCGTCAATATTATGCCACGAATGCTGTCAATTGAGCTTAACTTGTGTGGACCCCGAAATATTCCTTTAAATCAAAAATAACAACCTTGTTGCCACAACCACTAAACGCTGTAATAATTTTTTTATATTATTATTAAGGTGGGGCAAGTTGAAATCATTTTTATTGTAATCATCATTAGGCTGCAAATGCTGTCAATTGAGCTTAACTTGTACTGAACCTGGAATATATCTTTAACCAACAGTGAAATGGCATTTTAGTCATTATTTAAGGCTACTGTTGTAGGTACTGCAGCCTGTCTGAAAAAAGTCTGCTGCAATAATAATGATAGATTTGAAAATTAATTGTTACCAATTTAATGCCTGCTTTCTCGGTCCAATCCATTCCTGATGGATAAAGTCCAATCCTACATTCTTTTTTTCTTAAATATTCAGTTTCTCCTGGAAAAATATTACATTACGGAAGTAAAATTGGATGCAAATACATATTTCATGTTGATTTTAACAGTTCTGGGCATCATTTCACATGAAAGTTTTGAAAAGTTTGGATTTCTGGAATACATCTGATTGTATTTCATCAATTTATTAATTATGCCGATTCCTGTGTGTGCAGTCGTACTGCGTTTTTTTTCATTATTACACCTAACATTTCCCTTTTTTAAATAATTAGCTAAATTATATGATTGACTATTATATTGCTAAAGCTTTTGGCTTCTCAACAAGAACACGAAAGCTTTTTTATATTCATGGATTCAAATAATTGTTGTTTTGCTTTTGCTTTTTTCTTCCCTTTTGGTTGAGATACAGAAAACAAGTCATCTGTCATTGATGGGCTTGTTATTCGAAAGGTATTCAGTGCTTTTGTTTGGCTGTTTCATTTGTTTCCTTTTGCTTTTTTTAAGAAAAAGAAAGAGAAGGAAAAGTATGTGCCCTGCTGGTACAGGCTCCATGTCTATTTATAGACATGTCCTCTATGTCTTAAGTTATTTGTCTCCTTCCCATGACTTGTCTTGGGATTTCCTCTTTTTTTTTTTTCTAACCTACTCCTTCCACTGTCCTTCTTCCTTTTTTTTTTTTTTTTTTTTGCTGTCTGCTTGGCATTATTCCGTCTTAATTTATACATTCCATCCATCAGTGCTGTGTTTGGAAGATATGCCCTCCTCCTCCTCCTCTGATTTTTCTAAAAGTACTCTATGATTTTAGGATCAAATATTTGCCTTTAGTCTGCAAATAGAAATGGCGCTTTTCTCTGTGTAAGTCATTGTACATGTGGCGAGTTTCATCTGAAGAATATTTCTTTCAGGGGGGTTGCAGTTTTATGATAATGTAGTCGTGTAGTGTTGAAGAACAATGCTGTGGTTTATGCGGCTCATGGCATCCTGATTGTGTTCCCAGTTTGCAATGCAAATGACTCGCTGTAACAGCTTCATGGTGCATCCCCTTGCCAGATCTGATCTTTTATTTTTTTTTTTTTGTTGCTTTGTTTTCCTCTCTGTGAAAAAATGCCAAAATCCTCCAGACATTACGTTGGATTGTTCTGCTTAATCAGTGCTTCTGTAGTCCACAATGCTTTTAGCCTTAAAACAAAGAGGAAATGTTAGTTTTTTTGCTGTATATTTGATTTTTGGATACTATTAAAGAAATGGTACTCTGTTTTAATTAGATTTTTTTCTGTCTGTGTATGTTTGAGTGCATGTCTGTGGGTTAGACTTTCTCTACAATGTGTAAAACCACTTATATTGTGTGTGGGGGTGTGGGTGTGGGTGGTTTATGAGGACTTTTTTTTTAAGTTACAAACTGGCATTTACAAGGGTTAGGGGTTATGATAGGTTTAGGGGATAGAATCTATTTTTCATACATTTTAAATATAATTATGTCTATGGAGAGTCCTCATAAGGATAGCCGCACCAACGTGTGTGTGTGTGGTGTGTACAGGTTTGTCTATGCTTGTGAGTGACACATTTTTTTAAATGTACTCACTAATATAGAGAAACTGGTTGAAACCCCATTAATGAGGACATTTTAGGTGGTCCTCACTAGTAAAAAAAAAAGGCTCATAAATTAGCCAAATCATGTTTAGCTTTAAATGTACATATATGCACAGGTTTCTGCGTGTGTGTGTGTACATGAAGAATGACCGTGTCCTCTCGATGTGTCCAGGCAGCTGACTCTCAGAAATGCCCTGTGGAAATGTCAGCTGTAATTAGCGCTTGTTAAGCAAATGGCAGGGTTAATGACCTCGTTGTCTCCTGCTCACATTCTGTTGACTGTTGATTGACCAAAGCAGCATTAAAAAAAATATTATTCAGTTTGAACTGCTGATGTGCATGCCAGGATGCTGTGAAAATTTGGAAGATATGTCATAATAGACAGTTTTGAAGCTACAGTTGAGGTCAGAAGTTTATATACACTTAGGTTGAAGTCATGAAAACTCATTTTTTTGACCACACCACGGATTTAATATGAGCAAACTATAGTTTTGGGAAGTCGGTTAGGACATCTGCTTTTTGCATGACATGAGTAATTTTTCCACCAAATGTATACAGACAGATTGTTTCACTTTTAATGGACTATATCACAATTCCAGTGGGTTTGAATTTTACATGCACGAAGTTAACTGTGCCTTTAAGCAGCTTGGAAAATCCCAGAAAATGTCTGTCAAGCCTTTAGACAATTAGCATTTGATAGGAGAAACTGAATGGGAGGTGTACCTATGGATGTATTTTAAGGCCTATCTTCAAACTCAGTGCCTCTTTGCTTGACATCATGTGAAAATCAAAAGAAATCATCCAAGACCTCAGAAAAAAAACGTGGACCTCCACGAGTCTGGTTCATCCTTGGGAGCAAAATGCCTGAAGGTACCACATTCACCTGTACAAACAATAGTGCGCAAGTATAAACACCATGGCACCAGGCAGCCATCATACCACTCAGGAAGGAGATGCATTCTGTCTCATAGAGATGAACGTAGTTTGGTGCAAAAAGTGCAAATCAATCCCAGAACAACAGCAAAGGACCTTGTGAAGATGCTGGAGGAAACAGGTAGACAAGTATCTATATCCACAGTGAAATGAGTAATATATCAACATTCCCTGAAAGGCTGATCAGCAAGGAAGAAGCCAATGCTCCAAAACCACCATAAAAAATGTGTCAGCATCACGTTTGGGGGTGCTTTGCTGCAGGAGGGACTGGTGCACTTCACAAAATAGATGGGGTCATGAAGAAGGAAAATGATGTGGACATATTGAAGCAACATTTCAAAGACATCAGCCAGGAAGTTAAAGCTTGGTGACAAATGGGTCTTCCTTATGTGAACCCAAGCATACCATTGAAGTTGTGGCAAAAAAGCTTAAGGACAACAAAGTCAAGGTATTTGAGTGGCCATCACAAAGCCCTGACCTCAATCCGATAGAAAATGTGTTGGCAGAACTGAAAAAGTGTGCACAAGTAAGGAGGCCTACAAACCTGACTCCGTTACATCAGTTCTGTCTGTCCAAGAATGAGCCAAGTTAAACAATTTAAAGGGAATTATACCAAATAATAACAAAGTGTATGTAAACTTCTTACCCACTGGGAATGGGATGAAAGGAATAAAAGCTGAAATAAATAATTCTCTCTACTATTATTCTGACATTTCACATTCTTAAAATAAAGTAGTGATCCTAACTGACCAAAGTCAGGGAATGTTTTCTATGATTAGTCAGATACTGTGAAAAACGTATTAGTTGAATGTATTTGGCTAAGGTGTATGTAAACTTCTGTCTTCAAATATGCACTGTTAAAAAATTCCCTCTTTAAATTAAGGTGTCTTTAACTATTATGTCCAAACAAAAACAAATGAAACATTTGATACAATGTATGTGATGTTATTACTGCGTTACGGGTTGGGTTTAGGGTTAACAACATGTATGTATATAATAAGTACACTGTCATATGCTTACTTTTTGTATGTATGACATGGTACCGGTAGTTCAATTCACCTACTAGAGTGGGTAAAAAAAATGAGGCCTCTCCAGTCAACCAGTCTTTTTTTGACTGGTTGCATCTAAAAATGACTACATTTCTTTACTCTTGTGCATGTCCGTTAGATTCGACATCTATGCAACTATAGATTTTTTGTGATAATTTAAGAGGTTGATGCGGCACAGTAATTAATGAACTGAAAATAACCTTCTTAGCTAAAGGAGTATTTGATGTTTAATACAGTACAATTTAAGCTCAATCAACAGCACTACCACCAAAATGTATTTAGACTTGACCTTTTCTTTCAAAAATCGAGTTTACAGTGAGGCACTTACAATAGAAGTGAATGGCGCCAATTTTTGGAGGTTTAAAGGCAAAAACTTTAAGCTTCAAATTTTATAAAAGTAGTAATTTATTCTTCTGTTAAAACTTAAGTATCATTTGAGTTGTAAGTTTAAATCGTCAAGGATTGTTTTACCATTTCAATGAAGTTGTAAAATTGGATATAACTATACAGAAAATGTTAGTATCTTAGTAATGTTAGCTCTGCATCTTGCTCTTCTTGCACCCATCTGCACTATTTTTAATTGTCAGTATACATAAGCAAGCACTAGCTGGACATCTTTGACCGTTTGGATGTGTTTCTGGTGATTTGTGCCTCAGTGCACCTATGTGTGTGCATCACATTTCCCTGTGCTATGTATGGACTGTGTTTGTGCGGCTAATGTCAGCGTGGACTGCTTGTGAACCATTCATAATACGAATCAAACTTTGCAGTTGAACTGTTATTTAAGAAAGGGGCCGTTAAAAACACTTGGACTTGACAGCAAAACCGTGAGTAAACAGTTTCATTCATGAATAATTAATATGTCATGACTTTCCGATTGAGTTTCAAATATGGCGGAATTTGAGGGGCTGCATGACGATAACCATTCAGAACAGTGGGCGTTTACATTGAAGTTTAAAGGAGACGCTGAGGCCAAAACCATGTGTTTCAGTCAAAGGGACACAGACAGGGTGGAAAATTATAATTTATTACAAAACTATAACAGTTTTGGTGCAAACAACTTACATTATCAGTGGACCTCAGGGAAGATAATAAAATTATACAAAATAGCACTTCATGACCGATTTAATGTTTGTTGGAAACAACATTATACCACAAGTGCTGTTGATTGCGCTTAACTTGCATTAAACCCGTAATATTCCTTTATGTCATAAAATACAATGTCCTGTTCTCAACAAATATTTTATAGGCAATATTGTGTCACCATTCCTGAACATTTTCTGTTTTACAATGTATTGAACTTTACTTAAACATTATTTTTAGCCATCCTGTCAAACATCGGAACCCTTGTAGGGGAAACCGAAGGACAAAAAGGTGATTTCAGCAACACCCCAATATTGGGTGACAAGTAATCTACAGAGACAACCTGGTCCAGTCTACTGAGTGCTAGTACGTGGAGGTTAGACACGGACAGAATGACAGGGTAAGTGTTTTGGGCCTCTGGTATGCTGTCATCATGAGAAATGACGAGGGAAGTTTTTTAAATGAGTCATTTTAAATTATGAGAAATGTTTTGGCCTTTGGATGTCAACTGCTGCTTTTTCTTAAGGGGACTCTATTTTAGAACATACGGAAGGCAACGGCACGCAACCAAACACACCCAATGACAGAATAACGCAATAAGTAATGGGTGTTGCTAGGCATCATTGGAGGCAGTTAACCCCCTTGACAGTGAATCAAGGTACTCATTGCTTATTGTTTTGTTTATCATTTACAATGATAAACCACACTAAACAATTCTCCCAACAAGCCATTTAGTTAATTAATTTAACGGTTGACTGTTTATGGTTGTTTATTGGTTTTTTAACATCTGCATTGAATGTGGATCATCCAATCTTATTTTAGAACGGTTAGTTTAATAAAACTATATTTTATTAACTTTCTATAAAACAGATTGTTCCAATCCTGGGTGATGTTAATATAGCATTCCAGTTATGCTTGAAGTCAAAATACAGTAATAACTAATATGTATAACTTTATGTGGAGAGCTGCAGCCACGGATTGCGTGTGTGGACCTGCTTCTTGCTTCGTTACAGATTTGTATATATTTTTGAAAGTAAAAAGTTAAAGTTCTCCCATCTGCTAAACTAGTTCTGCTTAATTCCCCACCACTTTCCCCCAAGCAAGCAAACAAGCTTTCTACATCATGTCACTCTCCATCTTTCTGTCTTTCCTCTTGGTTTGCTCTCGTACACAACCCTATTTGCAGGTGGACCGTTGTGATCTGTCTAAATATTACCTCTCCTGCGTCCCCTGTGCTCTGCGGGCCCTGGAGCTCTCATCCGTCAGCGGTGATGGCGAGAAACTGGAGGCAGGAGTAGCTCTTCTATTCACTTATTCATCAGCAGGAGGCCTCTTCATGGATACATCTACAGCTGAAATATTGATTATTGCTGCCCATGGAGAGTGCTCAAGAACTGCCACCCAAAAGGCTTTGACAGGACCTGGGTCATTGTGCAAATAATGATTTTGAGTGATTAGGTATTGCCAGAGGTACTTATGGCTTTTTCTGTCTCGTGTGCTGAAATGGGAAAGAAAAGTATTTATTTCTATTGTGTTGGGTTCTATACTGTTAATTTCTTTATTTCCATCCTGTTAGATTCCACCCTGTTAAGGTCTTCATTTCCATTCTGTTAAAAATCCTGTTAATTTTTAATCCATCCTTTTAGGTTCCATCCTGTTAATTTCTTTATATCCTCTTAGGTTTCATATTGTTATGTTTGATCCTGTTCATTTCTTTATTTCAATGTTGTTTTTTTCCCTCCTGTTAGATTCCATACTTTTAAATGTCTTCATTTCCTTCCTGTTTGTTTTAATACTGTTAATGTCTTTATTGTTTTAGCATCCATACAATTTTTCTTTATTTCCATCCTGTTATTTCTTTACCCACCCTGTTAGGTTCCACCCTGTTAATTTTTTTATTTCCAACCTGTTATTTCTTTACCCACCCTGTTAGGTTCCATCCTGTTAATTTCTTTATTTCCAACCTGTTAGTCCTTTACCCACCCTGTTAGGTTCCACCCTGTTAATTTCTTTATTTCCAACCTGTTAGTCCTTTACCCACCCTGTTAGGTTCCACCCTGTTAATTTCTTTATTTCCAACCTGTTATTTCTTTACCCACCCTGTTAGGTTCCACCCTGTTAATTTCTTTATTTCCAACCTGTTAGTCCTTTACCCACCCTGTTAGGTTCCACCCTGTTAATTTCTTTATTTCCAACCTGTTAGTCCTTTACCCACCCTGTTAGGTTCCATCTTGTTACTTTCTTTATTTCCAACCTGTTAATTTCTTTATTTCCAACCTGTTAGTCCTTTACCCACCCTGTTAGGTTCCACCCTGTTAATTTCTTTATTTCCATCCTGTTATTTCTTTACCCACCCTGTTAGGTTCCACCCTGTTAATTTCTTTATTTCCATCCTGTTATTTCTTTACCCACCCTGTTAGGTTCCATCTTGTTACTTTATCTATCCAGTTAGGTTACATTCTGTTAATTTCTGTGTTTCCATCCAGTTAATTCCCCTATTTCTATCCTATTAGGTTCTATCCTGTTCATTTATTTATTTCCATTGTGCTAATTTATTTATTTCCATACTGTTAGGTTTAATCCTGTTAATTTGTTTATTTCCATCCTGTTAACTTCTTTATTTCCATTTAGTTTGGTTTCATACTGTTATGCACCCTTCTAATTTCTTTGTTCCTATCCAGTTAGGTTCCATCTCATTTTCTTTATTTCCCTCCTATTAAGTTCCATCCAGTTATGCATTCTGTTAATCTTCATGTCATATTGTACATAATAATAAGTTATACATTTGAATTCCCTGAGCTTGACCAGAGCATATTTCTGGTAGGGCTGGGAACTGCCACAGGCCTCCCGATTCAATATCGCAATGATATTTACTAGGAATGTTCACGAGTAGTCGAATATTCATTCTGCAATAATTATTTGAATAGTAAAAATACCACTTTACTCTCATATATGTGCAGCTCATCAGAAGGCAGCATCCCCGTTGCAATGTAATCTCTGCTACATTATTCTGTAAACAACAAACATTGCATCCGAGAAAGACTATGCTTGCTGAGGTAAGGGACATTCCGTCATTTAAACTGGTGTGTATAAATGAGTATAGTTTAATGTGCATGTGGATATGTACAAAAACATGACATGAGATACAATATAAAAATTATAACTATTATATGTTGAGTATCCTGTACGTTAACTGCGTAAGCTTTCTTCATTAGCAGTTTCTTTTTCTTCGCTTTGCATGAGCTTAAATGCTTTCATTCTATTCTATTTTGTTTTCATGCATTGCTTGTTTATATATATATATATATATATATAAAACACAGGACATGATAGAAGCTTGTTTTTTTTTCATGGCGACGCAACATTTATGACTAAAAAATATATTTTACAACGTCTCTTTCTCATTAATTACCTTCATTTAAATAATAGAATATTCAAATATAAAAACATTTATGACGATTCGAACTGTATTGCAATTTTTAAAGTATTGCAATTCTGTAAGTGCTGCGATTTCATGTTAAGGCCAAAGTTTACTTTGGGTGTGCACGTTGTGGATCGCTCCGCGCACAGAATATGTGATGCAAATTGCTTTGCAGCGTGCCGCCTAGATTGTCTTGAATCGCGCAGTTGTGTCTGAATTGACAATTGTTTCCCTAGGCTGCAAAAAATTTGCAAGTAAAAAGTAGGTGTGTGCAAAATTAACAATTAAAACTACAAGTTGATTAGTCAACTTTTTAGTTGACCGGTCGGTCAGTGTTATGGAACCCATGTTCAGTATAATTAGGCTGCATTGTATGTCCATGTTACCATTCAGACTTGTTTCATAGGGACATATGGATGATAAGCGCAGCCATTTAACAGGGTACCTAATGGATATTTAACGGCTAAATAACTAAAACCTCTTATCCCACAAAACTGTTAAACTAAGAAATGTAAGAAGCACAAAAAATTTGAGGGGCACAAATACCCTCTGTATTTGTGCCCCTCAAATACAGAGGGGCACAAAACTGCTTATGCGCATCCCGGACATATAAAACTTCAATGTAACTAGAGCTCTTGAATTCACGTGGTGATCGGTTCTGCAAAAGTGCACAGCTGTTAGTTTATAAATATGGGGGTGCAACATGTAGTTCACTGCATCCAACAGTTTGATGAGCCTTTTTACTGCTAAACTATTTACTAAAGCAGTGTCAGATAGAATCTACAGAATGATTTCATAGTAATACTATCCACAACACCTCACAAATAAACCTGTGGATTATGAATATTAACAGGAACATTACCCAAAGTAGATAATTTGACGTCTGACAGTGAACAAGTTGCACTTTGATAGCAGTAGCAGCAGAATTAAAGGTCTAATTTTAAAGAATTAAAGAGATGAAAACGAGAAATGAGCAAACCGTTAATGTGGAGCTCTGCAAAAATATAGCTTCCAGTATTAATCTATCAATCATTATATTAGCATTAATCTAATGTGTATCAAATGTGTATTTATTAATTTTTAATTGAAAACTGATTTGTCATCAGGGAGACTTTGTAACAGAATAGGTTTTTTTCCTACCCCTAATTTCTGGAAGTCTATAGTATAACCTTTCATTGAAACATGCCCATAAATTATAAGCACATTCACTTTTTAAGGTACAGAGCTGGTACTGTAACTTTTATAAAGGTTCTTCATAACAGGAATGACCCATCAATACTTCCAGATCCTTTATTGTGTGCCTTCCAAAGAGTGCTGTTATTCAGGGAAGCTGATTCAGGGAATCAATAATGGATGGAGTATGTGCTCTCGTTCTCTGAGGAAGAGTAAAAGCAAAAACTGAAAGGTCATTGATGGTTCTGTGCTTCACTCTCTCTATCCTCATTTCCTCCCTGTTCCCATCCAGTAGCTAATCAGTGACTGACAGTTCCGCCCACGTTCTCTCTCTCTCTCTCTCTCTCTCTCTCTCTCTCTCTCTCTCTCTCTCTCTCTCATTCTCTCTCTCCAGCCATGTCTCTTGCTCTGTTTTACTCTTATCTGCAGATGGGGGATAATGGTCTGATTGTTGCCTTTGAGTAGTCACTGAGCATGTCTGAAAGGACGAGGAACATTAAGAAACAGAGCTATTAACAGAATAATGTCCTCTGTTCTTTACAGAGTCTGAAAATTATGTCTTCAAGTGAAAGTCATTGTGTTTCTTAGGTATAGACTATTCATTGGAACAGGGAGGCCCACCCATAACAATTTTGTCCCAGCCCCTTGAATTTTGGCGACGGCCCTGCAAGCTATTGCTGCAGTATATACAGTAGTACAGTATGCAAATTGTCTAGTAGTCACTGAGGTTCACATTCTGCCTAACATCTCCTTTTGTGTTCCACAGAGGAAAGGAAAGTCGTACTTGTTTGTAACAACATGAGGGTGAGTAAATAATGACAGAATTGTCATTTTTGGGTGAACTATACCTTTTAATGTGTAACAGTCACCTTTTAGACTCATACAGTCCCTATGTTGATGACAAGTGTTACCTTATGAATCAAAATAATACAAAGATTTTCTCCAGAAGAGTCTCTGAGGCCGTGCCATTTGGAAGATGTCACGCAATGCACACAGCTCAACAAACAAACATCAAACACACATTCAGCTTGAATAAATATCATGAATGCAACCTCTTATTCATGAACTCACTGTCAGGTCATGTGACAAGACAGGGTAGTTGGGTGTTTATTTATGTTATGCAAATATTATAGAAGCCCACAATCTTCCTACCAGTTTTCATATGGATCCAGAGTTATTATGCAAGCGTTATATGGGTTATCTGCAATATGTTTTTTCTTTGTTCTCACAGATGGGTTGATATTTTTCACACTTAGTTTGTCGTCCGCATATGTTGAACACACCTTCAGAGATGTGATAGTTTGCACATAATAGTCCAACCATTTTTAAGCAACAACAAAAGTATGACAATGTATGCCAAAGCAGACCTTTGATTGTTTTGTAGTGCACAAATTCAAAAATGGCCCTTCACCATCTAAGTTTTGACCTGTTCCTCACACAAAGCTATTTTATGGCTTTAAGACTTGGATTACAGTGCACAAGTCCAATGTACTGCATTTTATGGTGCTTATTTGTAAAATTTGGAGCATTACAGCCCCAGTCCCCATTCACTTTTTCTAAAATCACTTTTTAAAAATAACATATTTTGTATGAAGATAGAAAATCATCCAGGTTTGGAACAAATGAGGGTCAGTAAATGACGACAGAATTGACATTTTTGGTGAATTATCCTTTAACCTTTAACACATCCCTGCTTGAATAGTTAGTGAATATTTTCTGATCTCATTGATTACTCATTGATTGATTATGGCCAGTTCTGTACATGCTTTATGAATGTAATGTAAGGTTATAACAAAGCAGTTTTGTCTCAAGTTACGATGAAGATGATTTTGCTGCTTTAAACATAATTCAAAATTGGATAGTTTCCTTCCAACCCCCCCACATGGCCCAAATCTCTCCATAAAACATGAGAAAGGCAGCAGAGGAACTTGAATGCATATTTAATCAGACTATTGAATATAAAAAGAATGTGCCTTTGTATTTAAATGTGTATTTTAACAACTTTGTGTATGTATTTGCATTTTGGAGTCTCACTTTTAAAGCACTTTCCATATTTTCTGTTTTCTGCATTCTTTTAAGCCCATCCAGGCTTGCTTGAGTTTCAAAGCGAGTACTAGTCAAACATTTTCTTTTTCCTAAAAAAAGGCTTAATGTGCTGATAAATGGTTTGAAGAGAGAGGCTGAACGGAGTGAGTGTGGTATCAGGTGTGTAAATGTGTGTGGCTGGCCCTGTCGGTTGTGTTTAGATAAATGACGTGACAGGTTCGAGTGAGCTGGAGTGTTTGAGAGGTGGATGAGTCAGCCACACTGATTGATTTTCTTTCTTCAAGCAGCGCTGGCATCAGGCGCATAAGCAAACAAGTGGTCATCTCGCTCTTCACCATCTGCGCTCTGAAGATGCCGTTTTTGCACCACAAGCGTTCTTCAAACAGTCTTTGGAGACCTTTTTGAAAGTTTGTGATGGTGATAGCTCTCTGTAAGACTGAAGTCAAAACTTGAAAAGGTTTTTAGAGGAAATCTATTTTGAACTAAGGATTGCTTTCTTATTATTATTCTGTTTTATATTAAGAATGTTAGATTCATTTGTATTCAGTAATACTTGCATGCACACTGGCGGCCACAAGTTTGGAATAATGTACAGATTTTGCTCTTATGGAAAGAAATTGGTACTATTAATCAACAAAGTTGCATTCAACTGATCACAATGCATAGTCTGGACATTGATAACATGAAAAATTACTATTAATTAAAAAAAAAAAATAAGATCTTCTTAAACTACTTCAAAGAGTTCTAATTTAAAAAAAAAAAAAATATATATATATATATATATATATATATATATATATATATATATATATATATATATATATATATATATAAACTCCACGTGCAGCAATGACAGCTTTGCAGATCTTTGGCATTCTAGCTGTCGGTTTGTCCAGATACTCAGGTGACATTTTCACCCCCCACTTCCTGTAGCACTTGCCATAGATGTGGCTGTCTTGTCGGGCACTTCTCACGCATCTTACGGTCTAACTGATCCCACAAAAGCTCAATGGGGTTAACATCCATAACACACTTTCCCAATTATCTGTTGTCCAATGTCTGTGTTTCTTTGCCCACTCTAATCTTTTCTTTTTGTTTTTCTGTTTCAGAAGTGTTTTTTTCTTTGCAATTCTTCTCATGAGTCCTGCACCCCTGAGTCTTCTCTTTACTGTTGTACATGAAACTGGTGTTGAGCGGGTAGAATTCAATGAAGCTGTCAGCTGAGGACATGTGAGGCGTCTATTTCTCAAACTAAAGACTCTGATGTACTTATCCTCTTGTTTAGTTGTACATCTGGCCTTCCACGTCTCTTTCTGTCCTTGTTAGAGCCAGTTGTCCTTTGTCTTTGAAGATTAGTTTACACCTTTGTAATTTAGTGTAGTTTATGGTATAATTTCAAGGATTGTATAGCCTTCATTTCTCAAAACAATGAGTAACTGATGAGTTTCTAGAGAAGACTGTTTCTTTTTTTTTGCCATTTGTGACCTGAGCTTTATTTAACTAACCCAAATAGCTTTCAACTGTTTTTGATATAATGGCAATTGATTTTCTAGTACCAAATTAGCAATTTAGCATGATAACTCTCAAGGATAAGGTGTTGGAGTGATGGCTGCTGGAAATGGGGCCTGTCTAGATTTGATTAAAAAAAAATCATGATAGATCGGGTCTGTTAGACTACGATCTATCATGTGAGAAAGACAGGTTTGGCTCAGTTATGAGAAAAGTGAGAATATTGTATGATCCACATTTGGCTGGACAATTAAAAAATGTCAGTAGTTGTTGTTATTACTTGACTGTTATCTTGGCTTTGTAGGCCATCACAGGAAGCACATACTTTTTGTAATTTGCCCTGGAAAATAGTGTCCACTTCACTTCAAAAATAGTCAGAATGTAGTTATATATACAATACTGTGCAAATGTTTTAGGCACTTAAGATGTTTCACAACATCTTAAGACAACCATTGTGTATTTATAGCTTCAGCTTTAGTGTGTCAATAGAAAAAAATAAAATTTAGATTCAAAAACATTACTTTTGCAAATAGAAAAGATTAGAATAGAAGAACAGGGTGCTCTGCAAGAGATGGCATTGCCTGCACAGAGACCCCCACTGAACATCGAGTCAGTCTGGGATTACATGAAGAGACCGAAGCAATTGAGACAGCCTAAATAGATAGAAGAACTGTGGTGAATTCTCCAAGAGGCTTGGAACATCCTATCTGTCAACAACCAAGAAAAACTGTCCAGGTGTACCTAGGAGAATTGGTGCCGTTTTAAAGGCAAAGGTGGACACACCAAATATTAACTTCGCTTTTTTATGTTTACTGGATTTATATGATGTTAATTGATAAATTAAAACTATTTATGCCATTATTTTTGAAGACATCCACACTGTCATGTTTACACACACTACGGTTGTGTTTAGAAAAGGGGTTTGGGTAAAGGCATAATATCAATAAGCATGTCCTTGACACCTTGCACACGGAACTCGCACTTACACATCTGGGCATTTGCACGTGATGAAATCGTACAAAATCATACGAAATAGCCAACTCGTAAAATATGTACAAATTTTCATGAGATCAGGTTGCTTATCTGATAAAAGAGTGAGCTGGTTTTGCTTAGTTTCAATAAATGGTCTATTTTGACCAGTAGAGTTTTGAGCTCTGTAAGTCACGGTATGTTTTCATAGTACAAGTTCTTAAATCTCATTAGATCATGTCAAAATTAGATTTCTCATAATATGAAAATGTATATCTTATAGAATTGAAGCAAATGTAAGAGTGATCACATATCAATCCAGGGACCATACCAACCCTTCTCCAAATGCTTCCCGCTCCTCACTGCTATTTGTGTAATGATAACCTCAGTACGGTGGCCGCAAGCATCTTTTTTGCCCCATGGACCACACAGCTCTTGCTGGAGGTGGTACCCGCAAACATGCCTCTCCCTGACAGGCCTCTCACCAAGATGAATTCATCGTCAGCACGGGTTGAAATACTCTGGCAAAAACAAGTAATTTGATTGCCCCGACCGCAAATTAAGTTAGTGTGATTCAATTTTCGATTTGGGCCTCTCCAGCAGCCATACATCACAGCAGACATATTTCATTACCCAGCTAAAACAGGTGGGAGGCGGGGCCAGGGGTGCAGGTCTGTGTAGGTAGACATCATAGCATTGTTATGGCATGCATTCAGTCGCATACTCTCCCTGCCTCCCAGCTACAACAGGGCTATTTATAACACGCAACACAGGGCTGTCACTACACACACTCACAAGCGCATCAGATGAATCCAGATAACTGTGATTGTCTCTGTGCATTTGGTGAAAGATGATGTAAACAGTATTATCACCACTGTTTCGGAAGAGAATGTCTACGTTTTTGTGCGTCTGTGTGTGTTTATCAGTAAGACAAACAGGGCACTGTTGTCGCATGCCTTCATCACATTGCGAACAAGCAGGTGACACAAAACAACACTTCGTGCAGTTTATGCGTCTGAGAATTGTTGTCAGTTTTCTTGGTGGCATGGTGACATACTGTAAATAACATTCAGAGTAGGCTACTGTTTACAGTCAGATGACTGCGCTGAAAAAACAACAAGTTAAACCAGCCTAAACTAGTCTTAGCTAGTCTTCCAGGCTGGTCTGTTTGTTGGGTTTAGGTGGGTTTTGTTTATAGTCTGATTACTCCACTTAAAAAATAAAAGCAGCTGATCTTTGCTGGCCTGTGGGTTTAGTCCGATTGATCTGTTCGATAGATTTAGAGAGGTTTTTGTCCCTAGTCTCCACTGGGGGGAAACAGCCTTAGCTGGTCTCCAACCTTGTCAGGTTGGTCTGATTGTTGGTTTTAGAAGGATTTTGTTTATAGCTTGTTTGCTCCACTGAAAAAAAAACAACAACATAAAAACATCTGAAACCAGCCAAAGCTGGTATTAGCCAGTTACCCAGCCAGGTCAGGCTGGTCTGTTTATTTGTTTTATATATATATAGTCTTATTACTCCACTGAGGGAAAGAAAACAAAACATATTTAAAGGGTAACTAAACCCTAAACCAACTTTTTTTAGTTAATGATCTGTAAGCATGGGGCTTTATTAGTACTGGTCATTGATTCAAGTAATTTTTTTGACATTTGTGTATAAAGTGTTTTAATTCTACAATATATGGTGTAAAAACGTCTGAGTGCTGCCCTCTTCAGGTTGAACGGTGGCTACTGCAGTTGAATTTTCCTATTGGCTGTTGCGGTACTTCGTGACGTAAGCGGTGACAGCTGACGTAAGCAGGTTCCAGCTCACCACGCCAAATTCATGTACATGTCGTCTTGCGACCGTGTTAGGAATAATAATAACATAGAGTCTGACAGCAGCTGTCAATTAATCCGTCACTACGAGTCTCAGGTGCAAGTGAACGGTGATCAGTCCTTTTGTAGCTCCAAAAATCAAATAAAGGAAACACTGAAGTAATCCATAAGACTCCTGTGGTTAAAGCGTTAAAATAGGTGTGGATGAGAAACAGAACTAAATTTAAGTACTTTTTATTACTCTAAATCTCCACTTTCACTTTCACATCTGAAAGTCACATGTGATGCCTGTTTAATTTCACTTTAACAAAGTTAAAGTGGAGATTTAGGGTAAAAATATTGCTTAAATATTGTTCTGTTTATCACCCACACCTATTATATCTCTTCTGAATATATGGATTTAAACACTGGAGTCATATGGATTACTTTTATGTTTCCTTTATGGGATTTTTGGAGCTACAAAGGTCTGATCATCACTGACTTACATTGTGTGGACCAACAGATCTGAGATATTCTTTGTATATGTTCTGCAGAAGAAAGAAAGTCATAGACATCTGGGATGGCATGAGGGTGAGTAAATGATGTAGCATCCCTTGAATCAGCCTGAGCAGGCCTTAACTGTTCTCCCAGTATGGCTGGTCTGTTAGTTGGTATTAGAGGGGGTTTTGTTCATAGTGCAGTGCTCAGTGCAAATGAAACGGGAGAATAAACAGCTTAAACTAATCTTAGTCGGTCTCACAGCCTGATCAGGCCGTTGGTTTTGTTCTTTCTGTAGTTTGATTATTTCACTATAAAAAATAATAATAATAAAAACTCTTAAACCAGCCTAAACTGGTCTGCCAGCATTCCAGGCTGGTTAATTTTTTGGTTTTAGAGGGGTTCGTTCATTGTGCAGTTACATTGAAGAACTACATTGAAGAATTCCCATCTTAAACCAGCCTAAGCTGTTTTGATGGTCTTATCTGATCTCCCATCCTCTTAATCTGGCCTGCTTATTGGTTTTTAATAAGAGTTTTGGACACTTTTCAGGTGGTCAGTTTGGGATATCAACTTGCCGACCAGCTGAGAATCTTGGCCAGGCTTTCAAGACTAGCTTAAGACCAGCAAATAATTAATAAACATAATGCTTAGGCTGGTTTAAGCTTTTATTCTATTCAAAATTAATTGTTTATGTGCCTCCATTTTTTGTGATTGTATATGCCTGTATTCTTCACAACAAATGTGCCAATGCCCAGATCTCAAATTCACACTAAAGTGTTCACTTTCCCTTTATTTGATGGTTTTGTAAATGGAATGCAACATGTACTTCCATTCATATCTGTGGCAAGATTGGCATGTTGAAGTGGATGTAAACAGACAGCTTCATATTTAATTATCCTAATGATTTCCCACAGATGTATCTATGAAAACATTGATTAAAATGTGTAAAGCAAATTTTATAGCTCCGGGGAGGAAAAAATGGTATTTGAACCACAGCTGAGCCAGTAAGTCAGTTAAAAAGATGAAAACACATTTTCCAAATGCACATAATAAATAAATAAATAAAAGAGGACCCCAGTAAGGGGTGAGAGCAGTTTCTGCATCTAGTTGGTTTGAATTCTCATAGCATTCAGTGCGAACCATTTTGAATACAGCAGGAATTTCCTGCGAATCTTGAGCAGTGTAATTGGAAAGGCATTTTATTGATTGCATTGGAGACTATGGCTAATGAATAGTTTTTGCTGTAGTTCCCCCTCCTGTTTTCCCTCTCAGTCAATGTCAACATTGCCGCAGAGCAACAGGCTGAGATTACTGTAACAATCTTGTTATTCTGTCCTCTAATTAGGACAGGTCACTCTATTTACCGGTATGATGTAATTCATGTTGCGCAAGGAACTCGGTCCATTTGCACTCAGTCATTATTCTCCTGCTAGGTGTAATGGGGGTGTCAAGAAGACAGGGTGTTTGTCTGAGTCCACGGGGCGTTGAGCTCTTTAAAGACAATTGGATTTGTAATAGACAACGAAATGCTTGGCCGATTTGTGGAACCTGTTGTTTGTATGCGACTATGTCAATTATGTTGAACAACTGAACCCGTTAAACATTAATCCTCGCATTGTTCTGCTGATTTATTATTATAACCAGTGTGTGTAAGTCTCAGTAAAGTTTCTTTATATTAACTTTTTGTTTTTAGGACTGATTTTTTATATTGAAAAAAATATATATTTTTTTTTATTTATCTTGTTTCCATGTAGAAATATCCTTAAAATAATACAAATATTACTTAAAGTTGTGTTAGACCATTTTTTATATAGTTTTTAAACACAAACCTCACAAATATGTTTTATTTCAGTTTTGATGTATACCTAAAACAGATCAGTCTTATCACAGTTTTGCTTCTCAAGTAAATCTATTATGTATTAAATGTATTCACAATGTGTTATTTTGAAGGTGTTTAGATATTTTATTTACTGTGAAATAAGACAAAAATATTAAGAAATGACCACTGAGTAGTTCTAAAAGCAAGTCACATTTTATTCTAAACAGATGAGGTTTTTAAGATCTCCCTTCCCTAAATGTTGAACCCAAACCTATCCAGTAGTGTCATAAAAAACAAATGTGAGCTGAAAAACGCAAGTGATTTAAAGGATAGTTCACCCAAAAATGGAAATTCTCTCATCAGTTTCTCAAACTCATGCCATTCCAGATATGTATGACTTTTTCTTCTGCAGAACACAAATTATGATTTTTAGAAGAATATTTCATCTCTGTAGGTCCATATAATGCAAGTGAACGGGTGCCAAATTTTGATGTACTCAGAAATTATACTTAAGTGAAAGTTTGGACACAGTCCAAGTATATAGCCAAAAACATACTTGAGTGAAAGTAAAAAAAAGTATTCACATTAAACTGTATTTAAATAATAAAAAAGGAAAAAGGAACTTTTTTTCCTTGCTAGAATGAAATCAAGAGAGGAGATTGTGTGAGAGAGGATGTTGTTAAATTCAGATGGCTTGAAAGTCGCCTTTTACTGTCTCCAACGACTGTTCTCCCCCAGTGGCATTCGCAATCTGGTCATAAAATCATGTTACAATAACTACATTTTGCAAAATGATTTTTATGCAACCTGTTGTATGTAACATGGAAATTTCATAAGTAAAACGGCAAATTCTCAGTTCATAAACGCTTACTTTTCGCTCTGTTCCACTCATAATTCAATCTAATGACATATACAGACTTTTACTGTAGAGTGCATGACTCATTTTAATGTTTGCATTGCATAACCTACTACATTTACAAGCTTGTTTAAGTGTGATCTAATTGTGTGGTAGTTCAACTGATAGTGTTGCATATGCGATGCAAAGGACCAGGGTACGAGTCCTGAAGAGCACACGAGTCAACACGTGAACCCAAAGTGTCATAGAAGCACCACAAAATAATGTGGTTGCTTCAGAAATTAGTTTTTTCATCTCACATTTGCTTTTTATGACTCTATCGGTTAGATTTAGGTTTAAGGTTTAGGATAGGGAAGTAGGTTTTGTTGATTTAAATCTTGATAGAACATTAACATTAAAAACATCATCACTTTTTGCGCCACACAGTAGACATTTCACTTCAGATCTGCACTGAGATTTGTAATGAACCAGATAATAGTTTTGTTTTTTTTTGGCAAAAAATTGCCACAGACACGCATTGTTCGTTGCATGGGAGAACGCACTCACGAATTGCGATGTCAGAGCACCCAGACCCTTGAGACATAGAAAAAGATTAAAAAATTTGAAATAAACTTTGGAGAAAGTTAGTAATGTTGTTGGTTTTGTGAATTGTTTTCTGAGGTTTGCTACCAAACCTTGCTGTTGAGCAGATGGATGAATTCAATCAAATTTATAATTAATATTTACTCAAATTCCATAATATTTATTATCATTATTATCATCATTATCATTGCTGGTTTTATAGTTAATATTATAATTAGTCATTGCATAACAACAACAATAATAATTCAGAAAAAAGGAAGTAAAAATTCATAGATATGATTTAAATATGAAGGCAAGTGTAGAAATAAATGACATGTAAACATTTAAAGCCTTTTGTTTATATATATATATATATATACACTCACCTAAAGGATTATTAGGAACACCTGTTCAATTTCTCATTAATGCAATTATCTAATCAACCAATCACATGGCAGTTGCTTCAATGCATTTAGGGGTGTGGTCCTGGTCAAGACAATCTCCTGAACTCCAAACTGAATGTCAGAATGGGAAAGAAAGGTGATTTAAGCAATTTTGAGCGTGGCATGGTTGTTGGTGCCAGACGGCGGTCTGAGTATTCACAATCTGCTCAGTTACTGGGATTTTCACGCAACAACCATTTCTAGGGTTTACAAAGAATGGTGTGAAAAGGGAAAACATCCAGTATGCGGCAGTCCTGTGGGCTTAAAATGCCTTGTTGATGCTAGAGGTCAGAGGAGAATGGGCCGACTGATTCAAGCTGATAGAAGAGCAACTTTGCCTGAAATAACCACTGCTACAACCGAGGTATGCAGCAAAGCATTTGTGAAGCCACAACATGCACAACCTTGAGGCGGATGGGCTACAACAGCAGAAGACCCCACCGGTACCACTCATCTCCACTACAAATAGGAAAAAGTGGCTACAATTTGCAAGAGCTCACCAAAATTGGACAGTTGAAGACTGGAAAAATGTTGCCTGGTCTGATGAGTCTCGATTTCTGTTGAGACATTCAGATGGTAGAGTCAGAATTTGGCGTGAAACAGAATGAGAACATGGATCCATCCTCTGATGGCTACTTCCAGCAGGATAATGCACCATGTCACAAAGCTCGAATCATTTCAAATTGGTTTCTTGAACATGACAATGAGTTCACTGTACTAAAATGGCCCCCACAGTCACCAGATCTCAACCCAATAGAGCATCTTTGGGATGTGGTGGAACGGGAGCTTCGTGCCCTGGATGTGCATCCCACAAATCTCCATCAACTGCAAGATGCTATCCTATCAATATGGGCCAACATTTCTAAAGAATGCTTTCAGCACCTTGTTGAATCAATGCCACATAGAATTAAGGCAGTTCTGAAGGCGAAAGGGGGTCAAACACAGTATTACTATGGTGTTCCTAATAATCCTTTAGGTGAGTGTATATTTGCAATGTGAATGATAATTTTTTCTTAGTAGCAGGCATTTAGAATATAGTTTAGGACAAAATCGTCAATATTTCTCACTTCGTGCTCATAGTTTTGAATGAATAAATCACATTCAGTCAGGCGGTCAAATACGGTCTAGTCGCAAATATAATTCAATGTATCAGAAGCTCAAATCAGATCCGAAATTCTGTTTCTGCAGATGTTTGGAACTCCACACAGCCGCTGTGACTCTCTGCCATTTGTCAGATTTGTCGGATGCATTGAAACGGCATCTTCAGTCCATTAGGCTGGCTGGGCTTACCAACTGGCTGTGGGCAGTTGGTAGAGCGGGTCGGCCACTAATCGCAGGGTTGGTGGTTTGAGTCCCGGCCCACATGACTCCACATGCCGAAGTGTCCTTGGGCAAGACACTGAACCCCAAGTTGCTCCCAATGGCAGGCTAGCACCTTACATAGCAGCTCTGTTGCCATTGGTATGAATGTGTGTGTGAATGGGTGAATGAGTCACAGTGTAAAGCGCTTTGAATACCGTTAAGGTTAAAAAGGGCTATATAAGTGCAGACCATTTACTTTTCAAGTTTCAATAAAATTGCAAGTTCTTTCAAAATGTAATTAAGTAAAAGTACAAGTATTCTGTTTAATTTGTACTCAAGTAAAGTACAAATATAAAAAAAATTATACTTAAGAATAATACTGTACTTAAGTATTTTTACTTAATTGAATTACACCCCTGAAGGCATGCATAAAAAAAAGCTAATCACAAAAATAAAAAGCCTTAAATATTGATCTGTTCTCACCCACACCTCTCATATCACTTCTGAAGACATTGATTTAACCACTTGAGTCTTATGGATTACTTTTATACTGCCTTATGTGATTTTTGGAGCTTCAAAATGTTGGCACCCATTAACATACATTGTATGGACAAAAAGAGCTGAGATAATCTTCTAAAAATCTGATGAAAGAAAGTCATGCACATCTGGGGTGGCATGAATGTGAGTACATGATGAGAGAATTGTAATGTTTGGGTGAACTATTCCTTTAAGCAACCACGTCATTATGTGGTGCTTCTACAGTATTACATTTTGTACTTGCTTGTCGACTCATGTGCTCTTCAGGACTCATACTCTGGTCTTTTGCATTGCAAGTGCAATGGTCTATCAGTTGAGCTGCCACACAATTTGTGAGTAGAAAATGTAGTTAGTTATGTTTTAAAAAACATTTAAATGCATCACCTTACAAGTCATGTATGATAATAGAAGGGTTTTGATGTCATGCTTTGTGTGATGAACATGGTTTATGAACCGATAATATCCCATTTTACTCATGATTTGTGTGAAAGGGAATAAAAGTCATTTTTGTTCTAGTGTTCATTTCACCAGGAAACTGCTGTGAGATGTAAATAGAGCCATGTAATAAAACTTTTGCAAATATATTAACGTGTTCCTGTGAGGCCAGGTAAGAATCACAGCCATGCTGATATTCAGAACAACAACCCTCCCGCCCATGTCGGATTGCAAAAAACCTCTAACTGCTTTGTGCAGGGTCACGCGATGCACTGTCTGAATTCCTCAATACCTTAAATTCAGAACCATCTCAATGATCTGGGGTTTCATCTGAGATCTTGAATGATGCATTCGAGTCCACATTCACAGCAGTGATCTCAAAGAACTCTCTGCACATTCTTCTGCAAATGATGATTGCTTCACCTCACTACTGAGGCAGAAGGCCTTGCTTGAATACCAAATTATATCTGTACGTTTCATAGATTGTATTCGCGGCTGATTATGTCTTATCTGCTCGTTCTCTTTCTCTCCGCCTCGTCTAACCTCTCCCTCTTCTCTCACTCATCTAGTTCCTCTGCACTCTTTAAAGTAGTTAGATTTGTTCTACTGTTCTTGTCTCGTCTCATTTTTTTAGTGAGTGTCTGAGTTGCCGTAACCTTGAGAGATGTAAGGGACACTTATTTAAGTCGGCCCTCGTCTTACGTCTTTCTCAGCCCACTTGGACCGTTCAAACTGTCCATTTGAACGCTTTAGCTCTAGCATAAAAAGAATGAGAGGTGGAACTCGCTAGGCAGATTTTGTTATTATGAGTTACTTGTACATGTATGACAACTGTATTTGGGTCATTGAAAAAGAAGGTTCTCCGTGGTGTTTGGAAGTCTTTTAAAACTCTAGTTTAAAACATGCTCTTCATGTTTGTAGAAATGTCCTTTTTTGTCCATGTCTAACATTTATAGCGTTGTCTACAAAGAAATTGATTGAAACATCACGTGTTGAAACCATTAAGGAAAAGGTATTAAAATACTTTCCTTGCACCTTAAATACATTAGAGTGAACACAATGTATTAATTTCAAACATAAGTTTTCAAACATATTTTTCAAGGTAAAACACATTTTGTACAAATATCAAGAAGTTTTCTTGGGTAAAAATGAACATTTTTATAAAAATAAATAAATAAATATATATATTAAATATATATATTAAAACTTCACACAGTTTTATGGGTCTAAATGGGTCCTCTCTGTTAGGTTTTGTTTGTTTGTTTGTTTGTTTTTATTTCACAAGACAAGAAAATGGCAATCGACATGGTTACACTACCTGACTTCGATTTGGAGGACAAATATTTTTCAAATATTAATAATATTATAAAACAACTTCTTATCTCATTTTTTAAGAAATAATAATATCCTAAAGGATTATTCTGCACTACTTCAAGTATTCCAGCATTTTTAAGAATTTCAGCTTTTAATGAGACTTTTTAATTATTTAATTTAATTAATGTTTTTTTTTTTACAGTCTCTAGACAGTTTAAAGCCAAGAAAAAAATATATAAAAATGACTTTGAACTCCGTAATTGACAATATGTTCATCAGAAGAGATGTATTCAAGTTATTGTTCTGTTTAAATAGAATTTGCTTAATATATTTTTTTAATAACAGTATAAATCTGAACAAAAACATGAGCATCGCATCATTTACCCATTTACTGACAGGTGTAACTCTCGAACTTTCTTGTTCATTCAGCAACAGTATACAGAAGCAGCGCAAATACTGTCTGTTTGAATGAATAACTGATGTCAAGTCCCTAAAAAGCACCGGTAAACATAGAAACAGTGACAAGGTAAATATCAACGAAGGGGACTTCCGTAACACCAGAAAATCTCATCACAATTGACACAATGCCAAAGGTGAGCTTGTCTACACTTTGCATCTGAATATATGATGAATAACTGCTGCCATGATCTGTATATGTGCACAGACATCTCTTTTAAGTGCAATTCATTATATATAAAGTTAAATGAGGCACGTAAATTGCGCTGACTTTTGTGAATAAGGCGCAATCTAAAATTAGCCTAATTTACATAGAAAGATGGCATGTTTGCGCAAAGAAATATACAAATATTGGTAGTTTTGCAATATACCATGGCAGATAATGCCCAGTTCAACTAGACTTTGAGTGGTTTGTGAACAAGAAGCATGTTTTTACACTAAAATACTGTGCAATAAAGTGGTGTACCTGTTCAGTGAATTTGACACCTAAGTCCTGTTTCGTGGAGCTCATATGCAAAACAGAGGCATCATATCAGTATGCATGAGGTTGTCACATCTTTATGAAAAATTCATCGGAGCAAATTGAGCTACAATGCAAATAGTTCTCCCACTGTGCAATGATTTCTGCTTCTTGCCAGGTGCCCTGTTCAAACAAATGTAAATGAAAAGAAAGCAAAGGTTCCATTATGTCGTGGAAAACAGTGATGCGTGTAGGGGTCAGGTGGCAGGGCTTGACGTCTAGCACACATGCACATCAGGGAGGATCATGGGACATTCTCTTCTGTGAAATTTTATTGCACATTTATATTACATTATTTTTTGTCACGAACACATGTAATGGAATCCTGATGGGGAAATTATTTACATTTTAAACAAAAACTGTCGCCTAGATCATTAGAATGTGTTTTATCAACTTATTCTTTCTCTCATAGCCTTGTCTTCTCTTTCCTTTACTTTTGGTTTAGCACACATTTTAGAAGTCATCTAATGATCAAAAAGGATGATTTGCGTCTAAGACTGTATTGATTGTATGTGGACTAAACAGACAGATTTTTATTAATTTAGTATTTTTATTTTGTATTTTTTTAAAAGGATAGTTAACCCAAAAATTAGCATTCTGTCATAATTTACTCACCCTTTTCTTGTTCCAAAACTGCTTGACTTTTATTCTTATGTGAAACACAAAAACAGAAATGGTCCGTATTTCCAATACAATTGCAGTTGATAGAGATTCAAAAGTGTCAGGAAAGTAGTCCATGTGACTTGGTTCTTCTGAAGGCAACAAGCATTAATGAGAAACAACCCAAAATGTCATTATTTTACAGTGAAAATCTTGATGTAAGTTGCACATTCACGAGTGCATGAAAGAAGGGTGTTAACAGTGGCATGCATGTTCACGAGAGAACTTGCGTTATTTGACAATAAAAGCAATGAATTTCTTGTATTAACAACCTCAAGAATTTTGGCAAAAAATAAAAAATTCCGGGTTGTTTCTTATACCTATCGTATGCCTTGCAATATGATGCAAGAAGTCACATGGTCTAATTTGGGTCCTTTTTTCACTGCTATTATATCGAAAAGACAGAACAAGGTACTCATTAAATGATCTACTTATTGTTTAGCATTATCCATACAGAATTTTTTACAATCAATCTTCACTTTCACATTCTTCTTATTCTGTTTTTAGTATTTCACATTCTTAAATTCATATTACAACCTACTAGGCAGGGAGGAGAATTCATGGTAAAATGAAATATTGATCAGTTCTCACTCACACCTGTCATATCGCTTCAGAAGACATGGATTTAACCACTGTCAAATTGAGTCATATTGATTAATTTTATGCTGCCTTTGTGTGCAGTTTGGAGCTTCAAATTTTTGGTACTCATTCACTTGCATCGACCAACAGAGCTGAGATATTCTTCTTAAATCTTCGTTTGTGTTTAGCAGAATCTAGGATGACAGGAAGGTGACTAATTGATTAGAGAATTTTCAGTTTGGGAGAACTATCCCTTTCAGTTCATTTGAACATTTTTATTTCTTGAGTGTACTTGGCAAAATTATGGTCAGACACACATGACACATTGAGTGTCCGGTTTGCAAGGTTTCCCAATCCCATTACCCCTCTTTTTCCCCAATAATTTCCTATTCTGTTTTTGACTTCCCATTTTCATGTAAGATTAGCTCAGTTGCAAAACAGCTCTGACAAGTGGCATGAATTGAATTCTCCCACACAAAGTTCTTTTGTGCTTTCTGGTCAACCTGCAATTTCCAACTGTTTTGAGTGGCCAACCGGTATAGCATCTAGTGAGCAATACCTTGCTATAAACAGAGGTGTATAACTGGTTACAATCCCATAATCCATTAAATAGCTAATGTTGAAATAATTTAGTAGTAAATAACAGTACTTTATGTGTTTGTGTTCGGTCAGAGTCATGTGATCAGACCTAGATTCTCTCTTCAGGTTACAGTATGTAGTTATCGTCAGAATCTGCACGTTGCTAGGCAACCCCACACTATTCATTTTGTGTGTTGGTATTTGCCCTGTCAGAGGAGGATAATAGTGAGATTTGATCATCCACTCCTTCTGCAGACTGCACTTTCATTTTCCCACAACTTGTGCTCTCTGATAGTAAGAGTGTCAAGCTTTGAATATGGGAAAATACAAATAAAACTTCATTTCCTTGTATCCTACAGCCTGCTATTACAGGTTGAATGAGCCTTGCTGAAAATAAAAGCAGCTTAAACCAGCCTTATCTGGTTTTAGCTGGGCTAAGTTGAGTTTCCAGCCAGGTCTGGCTTGTCTTCCAGCCTGGGCAGCTAACAAGTTCAAAATCCCCTCTAAAACCATAAAACAGAGACAGGCTAAGACTAGCATAACACTTTAGGTTGCAGGGAGTATGTAAAAAAGTTTAAACCAACCTAAGCTGGTCAATCTAGTGTACGGGTGTTACCAAGCTGGTCTGGCTGTTCTCCCAACCTAGCCAAACCAGAAAAAAGCAGTGGAGGCCTGATCTCCAGATACTTGCACAAACCCATCTAAAAGCAGGAGTCAGACCAGCCTGAGAGACCAACTAAGACCAGCAACTAGGCTGGTTTTAAATCTATTATTGTTTGTTTTTTGACAAGGAAACACTGAACAGCTGACAAGTGCCCAAAATCCACATAAAACCAGCAAACAGACCAGGTTACAGGACTGGGATGACTAGGACTAGGCTGGAAGACCAACTAAGACCAGAAAACCAACCAAAGGTTACCGAAACCTGACATGTGCAGAAACTCCTCTAAAAGCAGCAAACAGACCAATCTGACCAGGCTGGAAGATCAGCTAAGACCAGCAAACCAGGATGGTTTAACACGTCATCATTGTTTTTTTGTATAGTTTTTTCAGCAGGGAAAAACTGAGCAGCTGACATGTGTCAAAAACGTCTTTAAAACCAGCAAACAGACCACGTAGACCAGACTAGAAGACAGACTAAGACCAGCAAACTAGCCAAATGTTACTTGAGCAGGCTAGGAGATCAGCTAATACCTGAAAACCAGCCAAAAGTTACTTGAGCAGTCTAGGAGACCAGCAAAGGTTTGCACCTGACAACTCAACAAACCCCTTTAAAAGCAGCACACAGACCAGTCTGACCAGACTCGGAAACCAGCAAAAACCAGATGTTTTTTTTTGCAGGAAAATGCTGAACAGGGCCCAAGACAAACAAACAAGACAGCTTGAGACAGAAAGATTAGCTAAGACAAGCAAACCAGCTTAGGCTGATTTAAGCCAAAATACATTTCAGCAGTGAAAACTTGACCATCTTACAAGTGTCCAAAACCCCTCTAAAACCAACAAAAATACCAGCATGACCACACTGTGAAATTAGCAACAAGTTTAGGCTGGTTTAAGCCATTGCTTTCAACAGGGAAAGCCTTTTACTAAGTGAAACATAGAATGACAGTCACTAATCACTCAATGCTTGGGTCTGTTACAATCAAGAACGCCACAATGCCATCACTCACACTTGTGTTGCACAACCCAATATGAATGGAACAACTTTCCAGAACAAAGGAAGCACAAGCCCAGAGCAGAAACAAAAGAGAAGAGTGTCTTGAACGCAGGCACATTGTAAAGGCAAGAGTGTCTCAAACACTATTATAAGATGAAATCTTTGCAGGTTACACTGCTCAAAAACAGAAGACACACTCTGCCTCCCACTGATTAGGCTGTGGTCCTCAGGGATGCACAAATGAGCAGAATGCAAGTTAAATGAGTGAGCGGGGGGAAAAAATCTTGGAAAACCCACAGACTGGAAGGTGAAAGAGAAATAGTTCTCCAAAGCTATAGCATGGCCACCAGGGAGATCATCTTTTTTATACCAGGCTGGGATGTACAATATTTGATGGGGGTTTTGATGTGTGTGGTTTGGGCTTTGGGTTGTGCGCACTTGGATTGTGAGTTTGGAGGACCATGTGTGCAGAAGGTTTAGTGCATGTGTGTGCACAGATCAGGATAGTGCTGAATCTGATGGCATGTGTTAGGGGGTGTTTCCTCAAATGAATCAAGAAAGGCAGTAGCTGCGTCCAATTGGTGTACTGACAGAGTATGTACAGCATTTGATAGAGAACCTACTTCTCAATAGTTAATAAAGGACCGGGTGTGTATGATCACGACCCGGCCCCGACCTCCGCACTGCCACAAGTACATTCTTTAGATATGCAGGTGAGTAATATGAATGCATTCCCAGATACACTTCATACAGGAACATATAATATAATATGATGTATTAACTAGGGATATGCGCTGTAACCATATTTGGATAACCGCAAGGGTTCATGAACGGTTATTAGATTATTCATTGATACTCTAGAATAAAGTTTATTGCAATGGATATGTATCAACCACTAATCAAAATAGCAGGGGAATAAAGTGTACAGTTAGCTATGAGCCTAAATATCACAATACATAAATCATCAAATGGTAAAATCACTCACATTAAAGTCAAATGTAAATGATTAAATTATCTGCAGCAGCTTAACCAACGGATAATACTTAATTTAAGTCTCAAATCTGATTTGTGCTCTGCCTGGGCAGGTTCACATTTGCGTGAGGCAGCGAACACTAGTGTTGTCATGAGCATGCAGTAATACTGCTGCGGTTTATTAACCTCTTTGTGATGCTTTGATTTTTAATGGCTTAGCATTTAACTTGGAAATGATTGTCTGCACACCAGAGCAAAAATGGGGGGGGGGATTTGGCTTACTGTTAATGAAGCACTGAATCTTTGCCAGGGGAAAAACAGGAATCATGGAATCTGGAATTATGTGTAACAGTCAAATGAAGTTCTCTTTGCAACCAGAACTTCCTTGGAACGTCATTGTAACACCTGCGCTAACCCTGTAGTTTGTCAGGTCCTGTAGACCTCTATTCTGCTCATGTAGAATGACCGAACATTAATTTCTCTATTCAAATACAGGCACGTCAAACGTTCAACTGATTAATAGTCTGTGCACATCCCTAGTAGTAAAAATGACCACAGAAATAATTTACTCTGGTTTGGTTAAACAAGTACAATTTAGCCAAAATTGTACTATCTTGGTATAGTACATACCATTAAAAAGAGCCGCCTGACTCGCGGTTCTCCAAAATTCGTGTGGGTTTTGAATATGTCTCCTCTGCTCCAATAAATTCATGGAATATAAAAGTGTCCAGTGGATGCGCCCTTCAGAATCTTAGCAGAGGCAGTAGGTTATCCGATTGTTTCTTACATTGTTTTATGAATACTGAGAATTCAGACATACTAGTCCATTGACATGGGCCAGTGGTGGCTCAGCGGTTAAGGCTGGGTTCAAGCCCCAGCACCGCCAAGATACCACTGTTGGGCTCTTGAGCAAGGCCCTTGATCCTATCTGCTCCAGGGGCGCTGTTTCATTACTGACCCTGCGCTCTGACCCCAGCATAGTTGGGATATGCGAAAACAACTGCATTTCATTGGCCGTGTACCTGTACTCTGCACAATGACAATAAAGTTGAATCTTAATCTTTTGGCAAACTATGCTTTTGGCAGACTATGTACGTAGTAGGGAAGTATGCATATTGGATGCAGGGAGGGCCTCTTCAAAGCAATTCAGATGAGAAAATAATTGATGGCACAAAAATAAAACGAGAAATATAATGTAGAGTTTAGGTCCAACCCTAATAAAACACACCAGCCTATAATTTTCAATTAAACCTAAAGACCTATACTGTTTCTCAATGCTTATGTGTACTTATGCGCTCTTATATTCTCATGAACTCGTTCAACGTCATCATCCACATTTGGAGAAAAAGAAAATAGACGTGAGGTTGTTGAATCAACATATCACCAAAGACTACTTAGCCACAAACAGACCACTTGTATTAAAATCAGTTGGATACATTTTTCACCCATGGCCGAAAAGTAAGTCTCAAAAGTTTAGATACTTTGGTCTTTCACCATACAGGCTCACAGTCAAAGAGTATACTGGTAGTCTGAAAAGCTAGAATACTTGACTGTGCATGAGACTTAATGGTACGTGAAAAACAAAGTATAAACAAGCAGGGACTGAAAACGTTCCAAAGAATGAAAATTCAAACCAAAATTTACCAAATGGTTAAAAACCACATTTTTGCAGAACGTAACCAAAAACAGGAAGTCTCTTTCAATTGTTCTGGAGTGAAAACGTTAGTTTTAGATGTTGGTAATTGGGTTATAACCAGTTTTTTTCACGGAACAGTCATGTGACCATCATTTGACAAATGATGTCATGAATTAACAGCTCTATACATATTTAAAAGTACATTTGACAAAAAAAAGTCCAGTATTGAAGATCACCACACACAACAGTGCTCATGTGCGTGCGTGTGTGTCTGTGTAGGATTCATCAGTTACAGAGAGCTGCATGATAGCCATCTCTTATCGCAGTCGTTCTAACAGAGCCAAAGCTTTTCTTAAAATATCTAAATGACGACTGTTGAAAAGGAGCAATGTATCACACTACAGGAGCCTCCCAGGAGTGGTTGTTCGTGAGTGTTGAGCTCGCGACATCTCTAACATTCACCATAAGTGTGTCACAGTGTACAGGTCCCAGGCAAACAGCTTGTAGCAACTTGTTTTAAATATGACATGTGTTGCATTTGAATCCTAGACTGTGAAAGTGCTTTTGTGTGCAAATACATTGTTTGAAAATTGCTTTGAGACGGGACTTTGAGCCTCTGGACTTTTATCATGCTTTTATCTACCCTCAATAAAAAAAAGATAAAAAGAATCAATTTGCACTCAAATAGCATTCTGTTTTCCCAAGCCACTCGCAGAATGCACGATTTCCCAAAGGCAACGTTGGTAGGAGCATGTTTTTAAAGACAGTATATCGGGATCACAGTGAAAACCCAATGAAAAATGTTTGCTCCATGCAACCTGCGCTTCGGGTTGGCTGAAAGCCGGGGAATGTTCCTGCCGCTGTCAGGGTGAAGCTGCATTAGTGGAAATGGCAGAGACAGCTGAGCGGATCTTCTCTCGTTCGCCCCAACGGATGACAATCTGACAATTCTACACAAGCTATTCACTGCAATTTTTATATAGCCTGCTCTTCAGTACAACCTTGTTTTGTGTGTATGTGTGTGTGTGTGTTTGTTGTTGTTGTTGTTTTGCGATGGTACAGATGCACAGACAAGACAGGCCACACTTTGAGAGGGAAGATACTTCAGTTCTAGTGGCACAGCTTGAGCGACAATCCATGTAGGAAAGATGGACATTTGTAGATTCATTTATATCATGCACTGATAAATCTTGAGCCATTCAAATTCTATTTTGATGGAGTGTTTCACGTAAACAAAGACAAATATTAATGCATGGGATTATTGGACTGCGTTATGCAAGATGCAAGATGCTTTTTCTATCAGCCTGGTCTCATGAAATTTATGTGAATATGACAAAATTTGTGCAATCCCAAATTGACATTCTTTGTAACACGTTTGGCTGCAGATTTCCAGTGAAATGTCTAGCTGGGGGCACCAAAAGCGAGTAAAATGTATTCAGAACCAGTTTTAAGATGAATGGGTTTATTAAAGAGAATCTGGAATCCAAACTGGAAACCGACTGGAGCAGACTAGAGATAATACAAGATGAACTCGCACAAGACAGAGGACACGAGGAGACTAAATAGGGAGAGAAATCAACAGGTTAACAAACAGGGCAGGTGAAACAAATGAACTAATAATGGGCAGACAAGGAGGCGGGGTATGACGCAAGACTGAGAGACATGTGTCAAAACAAACAAAACAAAGCAACAGCAAATACCACGCGATGCACGCAACAGGCGACAAAACGAGACGGTACACCTGTGCGAGAGTTAGGCCTCAAATAAACAAGCACCTGAGACAGAAGCGGCGGAACCCCAGCACAACATGAAGACAGATCGCGACCCGGACAAGCGCGCCCGAGGTCGCGAGAGACAGACACAGGCAATTGACATGAGTGCATGCCGCCAAGATGACATTAGAGCAAGGCACTCACGTCAGAGTTCAGTCATGATGATGATAAAAACACAACCAACAGAAGTGGCTGAATGCTGACATCCATCAACACCCATGTTATATATTTAAACTCAGTGAACCCATTATTATTCAAGAGTACAGCATTTTCATTCATTTATAATTAACTCTTAAGACTAGTGCTTTTGCGATTAATCCAACACAACAGTCAAACTCTTAACTAAGTTACTGAATAAACTTGGCCATCACTTTTGGACAGATTAAAATGGGTTTTAATTTTCAACTTTCTGTGAACCTGTCTTAACAGATGGTGGATGCTGGCAAATGAAAGACAGAATGAAAAATACAGGGAAGCTAAAAAGCTAAACTGCTCTAAAGACACTCCAAGGCAATTCCTGCTCAAAGATACTCATCATTAATTATTAATAACTTTTTAAACTAAATACAGCAGCACAAACTGACAACCAAGCTCACTTACAGCCTAGTTAACTACCTTCATCTTATTACATCTTTACATATTTCCAAAAACGAAAGGGTACTCGTCTTTGCAAGCGTACTGTTTAAATTATCATCATGGCCGTCTTTTAATCTGTACTGATCGTGGGGAGGGGAGATTGTGTCGTGGTAAAAGGTAAACCATGTTAAATCAAGGTTTGCTGTGTCAGAACTCCTATAGAAAAAGAAACGAAAATGCTGTTCAATTAAAATATGATAAACAGATCAAACTGGTTTTAAATATGAGATGAGCAGCTGAAACAGGAATAGAGAAAATGCAATTTGAGTTACTTTGAGCATCGTAACATCTCATGTGTGGTTTCAGCACTGATCCCACAAGACACAAGCAGTCTATTTTTCTCTCTCTTAAACATGCGTGCACACACACATACGCACTTGTTCCACACAACCTGGTCTCTGTGGATCCCCTCCCCCCGCCCCCAAAGTAAACGGTTTGGTTTCAGTCACTAACTCGCACAGACAGCCTTAAAATTGTTTAGTGCTGCTCATAGAAGCAGTTCTAGCATGCACATATACTGTCCTCAGTTCACCTGCAGATCAGGATGCATGATGCTGACAGTGAGGAACAGAGAAGCTCTGAAGAGGAATCACCTCATGTTTGGCTTTGTGTGCTTTTATTACACTGAGGTTTTTCTTACATTTCAAATTCTCATGTAACAATGTAATAAGAGACACAAATCACAAAGCCTCATAAATTATGAAAGACATTTAGCTAACCATGTATATCAACATCTGAATCAGTGAGCATTGCTTGTGTTAGAAACACTAAAGACGTTGCAGCAGGGTTGCGCTTGGTCAGGTTACGGACAAGGCACTACGTGTTAAATTATTTCATTCAATAAGTTCCACTTCTTAAGGATCAACATGAATACACATGGTCATGGAATTACTACCAAAAAAATAATAAATAAAAAAATAAAAACATTTTAAGGCACGTACATTTGTCTAAGTGTAAATAAAAACCAATAGCATCTTCTTTGCACTAAGTGCATATAATGTTGGATGCTCAAATAGTGACAGATACTATTTACATCCCTATTTAAATACTAACATAAAGTAACCGATTGTTAGCAGCATTAGCATTTCAGGTCTACATTGCATATTTTCAGCTGTATACATTCTTCTTTCAATCTGGTTCCACTACAAAGACCCTGTATGATATTTATTGGACATATCGGAATATAAATACCACATAGAAACATGGTATCTCACAAAACATTTGAGAAGGTCTGATGTCGCATGTCCCATGTTGCGTAGGAGTATGAAGTTATGCCAAGAATATATGTATACAAATATAATATAAATGTAAGGAAATAGGGGAAATTCTTTTACAGAAGAATTTTTATTGTTTTTATTAAGGGGGCACCAGTCACAATCCTGGTTCAGTTCTTTCCCTTGGTGAGTTAAGACATGGCAAAAGAAACAAAATGATCTTTAACAGCTTAGTATTTCATTATTAAAGAGTAAGAGATGTTAGTTTATGTCATTAGATGTGGTGCAGTGTTTGTTTAGCATGTAAGGGGGCCAGGGGTTAAATCACTATTTAATTTAAAATAGAATTGTTGTCTCCATGGTGATAAATGACTGCCATGTTCAAATGCTATATATAATATATATATATATATATATATATATATATATATATATATATATATATATATATATATATATATGCAGGCTTTAAAACCATTACACCAAACACCCAGTGCCATAACAATGTTTCAATTTAAAACCTGGTTTAGTTCTCGAGGTGGCTGTAAAATCGGCAGATGTATTTATCAGACACACACTGTGAATTATTGGCTGCTGAGAGCATGAAATATTTTTTTCTATTTAGCTATATCAAGTTATTAATTTAGCAAATGGCTTGGGATATGCGGTTCATGGAAATATTTATACATATTATAGTTTGATTTGATTTGAAATTATTCTATTTTTGTATGCTTGATGATTTTGGTTGTGTTGCTCACCACTTGATACTTAAGCAACGCATAATGTGATCCTATGAGTATTTATAGCTATTCAAAAAGTGTGGTTCTAGCACATGTACTGTACATTTACTTACAATAATAGCTTATTGTAGCATCTAAAATGTTAATTTCACATATGAACAACTTTAGATACTGTTTGCAAATCCTTATTGAATCCATAAATATTGAACTAAAACCTTAAATGTACTGAAACTAAATAAATAAAAAAATAACAAACAAACTAAAACTAACAAAAAACTGACAAACAAAATGAGAACTAAACCAAATTGGAGTTATTTTAAAATGTATAATATGGTTTCTGCCATGTGTTCACTACCGAAATATTTTATAGTATATAGTTTATTTTTTATGTTTTACAATTTCTGCATATGTATTCATAATTCTTTATATATTTATGGAATTATATTCATTCATAGCTTTTATTGATTTGTATGTTAAATATCTTATCAAAATACATTTTATTTAGAACTATATCAATCATAGACATTTCTCACACTTTCTTTTCTTTTTTAGTCAACATGACCTCAAGAGTATTTGTAGATAGTATTACGTAAAGTGTGGTTCTAGTGCACGTACATTTACTTACATATGAATGGCTATGAACATTAATGAGATCCGGCTGAATAATGTAAAGCTTTTGTAAATATTTTTACGTTTCTAAAGCTGTAAATGCGTATCAACATTTACATCTTAGATGCTGTCGATATGTTTCAGCATCTGTCCAAACATATAAAAAGGTATGTGTAAATGTTATGAACAAATTGGATTACAAACATATTGGATAGTCTCTGAGTCTCTACACTGACCCCTAGTTTTCAGTCTAAATTAAAAAATTTTACACAGCCCTGAGCTCTCCTATTGTATTATGGCACTTTTCCACTGCACATTATGGTTCGACTCGCATCAACTCTACTCGCTTTACTTTTCTGAGCTTGCATTTCCACTGCAGTTTAGTGTTATCTCAGCGTGGGTGGGATTATAGGCTGATCGTCATTGTTGCGCCGATCTACTGCCGTGACATCATCTTAAACATGACACAAACTGACTAACACAATAACACGACCGCTAGCTGTTAGCTACTAGCTCATTGTGCTGCATAAAGCAGTTGTTGCATGGTGATTTTACACAAGTGTGACAGTTAAATTGGCCTGGTTGTTTTAGAAGCAAGCTTCCAGTAGCTGGTGAATGAAATAAAGTGAAGATTTCAAGCAGAGTATAGAGTTAGCATAACAAAACATAGCATCCTCCATCGTGGATCAACGCCATTCCAGGGCACTCTCCCTACCATTGCTCCCAAGTTTAGATGCCGTCCATTTGGTCGAACCACTTCCACTTTTCGTTGATGGTTCTGTAGTCACTTTAAAAAAAAAATGTCCTTTTCCCCTCACTGTTGGTAGATCTGGTGGTAGCTGTGTGCAGCCAACAGCTGATACACCTCCTGAGAGACATTTTCGTTTCGCTGATCGCTAACGAGTGGACCGTCTGCACCTCGTTTATTGACCACAGCGTGGTTTTGCACACAGCCATTTCTTTTTTCACAATTCGAAAGTCGCGTGAACAAATGATACTGCTATCGCTGTTGCTAACTTTAAAACTAGCGGGTTGATGTCGCGTGTCGGAAATCCAGTGATGCTGGTAGTGACGATTCTCTCTGACCAATCAGTGATCTGCAGGATTTTGACATCACATTTAGTATCGGCTCGGCTCGCTTGGAACCTCGACTGAGGTGGTACTAAAAAGTATGAGGTACCAGGTACTATCAACAGTGGAAAACCCCAAAATAGTGAGTCGAATTGAGTCGAGTTGTACCTTGCAGTGGAAAAGCCACATTAGACTGTATACGCCATTTCTCCATTTATGGACACACTATTCTACAATAGCTGCTCTTTGGAACTTGATGATATCGTGAAATAAATATGAGCCCTGATCGCTGAGGTGTGACACAAATAATGGCCCTCTGATCATTTCAATACCAACACAGAAACAAGATTTTTTTCAGTGGTCACCCATAGACAAGATTAAACTGCATTTTGACTCCGAAAGCACCAGTGCGACCTTGAAAGCAGACTGTGCTGTTCTTTTATGACCTGTGATTTTGAAAAACGATTTTCTAAGATTTGTCCATGTATTAGTTATAACCGAAGACTGAATCGTTACATTTAATGGTCAAATTTCTCAGTTCAGAGCATATCCAGGAACGTCTGATGAGTATATTGTTGAGTGTTTCTTTTCGTCTGCGAAGAACTATTTACAACTATTAATTCAGTTGTAATTATTCACACCTAGATTATTCACTTCCAATACATTTCCACAATAACAAGCATGGGAAGATTGATGATGGACGGCCATTGTCCACAAAGTATGTACACTAATCATTGAACGTGTGAGAAGAAGGAAAAAAGCTATTAAACAATGCAAATCAAACCACATTCCTCAAACCAGCTCGGTTCCACTGTTGAGGCTGATAGAGAAATTGCAGATAACTACATTAGGGGGAAGAATTGAAAATACGATAAAGCAGAGAGGCTGATGTATGATGCTTCCTCTGGCTGCAGGTTCCGATAAAGAGCTCATTTCCAATGAAAGAAGCACTTGACAGAGGCAATTTAGCTGTTTTAACGAACACTGTCGTTAACAGGCTTGAGATAAGAAGCAGAAGTGATTACCCATAATGCTGTCCCCAAAACATGTGCTGTTACACTCTGTCATTAACTAATAATTTGTTATGCTCTTGCTATGATACATTACATTTGGTTCTTAGAATGGATGCTTGCAATCTTTTTTATTTTTTATTTGTTTATTCTGAATTTATGTCGCTTTATTTCTCCATTTTTTGTACGTTTCACTAAAAGATAGATTTCTGTTTGTATTTGTATTCTCATAGCAGTATTTATGGTGAAGACAGGGAGCATTCTGAAAAGCTATGTGTGCAAACTTACTGTAGTACAGTATGTAAAAAGTTTGAGTTAAGTAATCAATAATACTGCTAGTAACTGTTATATCACAGTAAATTGTCTAATTACAGTAGTTTGCAGAAAACTGCATAATGACTTACTGTATATTTATACTGTACTGTAAATAGTAGTTGTTTTGATCTTGTGTATTACATTACAGTATGTTTACAGTACTGTAGAACTAATCCCAGTAAACATTTTTATAGTATAACTAAAAACTGTACAATTTAACACAGGTTAAACATTTTATATTGAGGCTTTTATCTGTTGGAATTCATTCAATATTACTGCATTTACTAAAATCGTAAAATACTGATTACTGTAATTTTGTTTACTCTATAATATTTTTCAAGTGTAGCCGGAGAGTTGAAAAGAAACAACACAGGATACAAAAATATGTTTTGGGGATTTTATTCTGACGGCTGTTTATTTAAAAATAAAAATAAGAAACAGCAGTCCGTATTGTATTTAAAAAGAAAATTCTGAAACTGAAATATGGAAATGAAATATGTTAGAGGCTAATGTTAATTGAAAAAACAAACAGGGCATTAGCCTACCCACATGCCTCAACACATACATGCATATAGCACTCACAGCATTTTATGCATTTAACACGTTTAAATCATTCACAGCATTTTATGCATTTAACACGTTTAAATCATTCACAGCATTTTATGCATTTAACAAATGTTTAAATCACTCACAGCATTTTATGCATTTATCACATGTTTAAATCACTAACAGCATTTTATGCATTTAACACATGCTTAAATCACTCACAGAAGTTATGCATTTAACACATGTTTAAATCACTCACAGAAGTTATGCATTTAACACATGCTTAAATCACTAACAGCATTTTATGCATTTAACACATGCTTAAATCACTCACAGAATTTTATGCATTTAACACATGCTTAAATCACTCACAGAAGTTATGCATTTAACACATGCTTAAATCACTCACAGCATTTTATGCATTTAACACATGTTTAAATCACTCACAGCATTTTATGCATTTAACACGTTTAAATCACTCACAGCATTTTATGCATTTAACACATGCTTAAATCACTCACAGAATTTTATGCATTTAACACATGCTTAAATCACTCACAGAATGTTATGCATTTAACACATGCTTAAATCACTCACAGCATTTTATGCATTTAACACATGTTTAAATCACTCACAGCATTTTATGCATTTAACACATGTTTAAATCACTCACAGCATTTTATGCATTTAACACATGTTTATATCACTCACAGCATTTTATGCATTTAACACATGCTTAAATCACTCACAGCATTTTATGCATTTAACACATGCTTAAATCACTCACAGCATTTTATGCATTTAACACATGTTTAAATCACTCACAGCATTTTATGCATTTAACACATGTTTAAATCACTCACAGCATTTTATGCATTTAACACATGTTTATATCACTCACAGCATTTTATGCATTTAACACATGTTTAAATCACTCACAGCATTTTATGCATTTAACACATGCTTAAATCACTCACAGCATTTTATGCATTTAACACATGTTTAAATCACTCACAGCATTTTATGCATTTAACACATGCTTAAATCACTCACAGCATTTTATGCATTTAACACATGCTTAAATCACTCACAGTATTTTTCTTATTTTTAAACCGTCTTTAAGGACATTATCATTACACATGTTCACTTAATTGGAAAACCCTCTGGGCTATAAATCATTATATAAGATATGATTAATCCTTAATTTACACACATGCATTCCATATGCATCCTTCAAAAATGATCCATAAAAAACACTTAGTTTTAACATACAATATATAATGCAATTTATAAACATTTTGTGAGAAATTTTACATTTACCCAAGAAATTCTCAGACGATGGACAAAACCGGGAGCTCTCTTGCACAACGTATCCTCTCACGTTTCTAACACGAGAGAGTGCCGCAAAGCAGGTGTCGCAAAACTTAAATATATGACTAGAGTAAATTACATAAAATTTCTCCACTTGGCTAGACAAGGAACACAATTGGCAGCAACAACCATAGAAAATACTGTGAAAACCATCAATATCCTTTACAGTGTAATAAATGAGAAAATAACTATTGGTAAACCTGTGTGTTGACAAATAGGTTGATGTTACTTAATAAAAGATATCATTGATGACTTTATCATAGCATCCCATCATTTGAGCTATATTTTACCATATTGATTTGACCTTGGAAGCTTTATTCTGTGGTTTGTCAGCGCTGACAGTCAGGATGCTTTCTAATTACAGATGGGATGCTGTTGCCACGTTATTATCCCCTAATGAAAGTCATAATTCTCTTCAAGTCACAGACCTTTCATATAAAGCAATATAAATGCATTATAAAGTCGAAATGTTCATTCTTATAATTGCTAACACAGATGGCCAATGCAGAACCCTCTTAATCACAACAAAATTACATCTAATGCTTTATTGTGTGCTATGTTGATGATGCGAGTTTCATGCATATTTGACCCTAGTTTGTGTCTCATATCTAAACGGGATATACGTTTAACGTAAACAAAGAATGTGTAAACCATTTTTTAGAAATGTTCTATTTTTAAGGGGCAAATCAATTTTGTCTCTTTTGGTCATTTTGGAACGACATTAGGTGAGCAAATAATGACAGAATTTTCACTTTGACAAAAATGACAAAAACACTTTAATAATCCTGTAAGTGATAGCAACATGTTCTATATTCATAAAGACTAATGGCTTCCATTATGTGTTTCTGCATAATTGTTTATATAATAATTGGGTAGTATTTATTTCCAGTTGGTACAAATTGGCAGAAAATGTCAGCCTACAGATTGTGTGTTGCAGCAGCACAGGTCCAAGACGAAGAAAAACAATGCCATAACTCTTAAGTGGAACAATACGGATGAAGAGTGACAAAATAGATGCAAAGTCATGACCAAAGATGTAAATATTGATTGCTCTACAGCGAGGTCTGTTGTTATAGCACAATTGCAAGAATAATGATGTTCCGTACACGACCGTATTCTGATATTTCTCTCAAGACGCAAGGCAGAGGAGGCTAATAAGGAGAAGCAAAGTAAACCACACGAACGCCAACCATATGCTTCCTCTGCATGGTTGAAATCCTGTGATTCAAAGCAGGATGGGTCTCCAGACATCTGCTGAAGAGACACTGAATCCGTTCAACTCTCTCCAAGCGACAAGCCAGTGACAGAGCTAAAGAATGCACTTCAGCTCTCAAACCATTAAAATGAAGGATGAACAGCCCAGAGGGCAATGACTGGCTTTTTTTAATAGACTTTGGAGGCAAAGGTCTTCCACTACTGTCATGTTCTCTCACCCTGAAGTATAACCTGTGTCACCTTTCTCAAATCACTGGTAAAACTTGTTTAGTGATCATCAGCATCAGATAATTAAGTTTATGCTCACCAGCATCCCTTTCCGTGGGACCCTGATGGCCTGAGACTGCAGAGAGCATCCCTCCTACTGCAAATTAAGGTGGATGGTTCTAGGGTCTGGCTCTGAATTATTGATATGGTTCTGTATGAGTGGGAAGTTTTTATCGATGGTCATTTAGAAGATGGAGAGGCATCAGCAGAGTGCTAAATCTGACAGCATGCTCCACAAACAGTGACTTTATTGGTTGCACAAATGGCCCATGTGTACTGACTTAAGAGTTCCAGTTCATCACACATACACACACAGGTTTGAGATCAGTGGATCAGACCACCAGGCTTTGAAGCAATACAGTATATGAAGATGTAGGCTAGATTTAATTAGGATTTATTTGCAAGGTATGACTTCTGCAAAGTTTTGAAAATACCATCACAGAGTTGTTGGTCTGAGTTTCCTTCTCTGAGACAAAGCTGTTTGTTTCTGAGATGATTGCATTCTAAAGGCTGCAACTCATGTTCCAAGATTCAGATGCTGTCTGAAGTATAGCTTGCATGTCATCTGTTGTTTACTGTTCTGGACATGACATTTAAAAAAGGCTTAATGTTTTTGAGGGTCTCTAGAATAAGGTCAGATTGCCCCGCACAGGTCTCAATGTTCTGTATTCCATGCTAGAACATCGAAAATGCCTGATGAGTAACTCTTTTGGATTAATAGATCACACAACAATTTAAATTCTTTCATCGTCATTCTAAACCTGTATGACTTTCTTTTTCCATGGAACACAAATGTAAAAGTTTAGCAGAATGTCTCAGCTGCACTTTTGCATGAAAAAAAATAAAAAATACAGTGAAATGGCCCACACTGGGGTGGTACCTTTGTTTTGGGTAAAAAGTGAGGTACTTACAATGGAAGCGAATGGGGCCAATCAGAAAACATAAAAATACTCACTCTTTCAAAAGTATAGCCACAAGACATTAACACTATTCACTTTAACATGATTTTAGTGTGATTAAATTGCTTACTTAACTTTTCTGTGTGAAGTTATATCCAATTTTAAAATTTTTGGAGGGCTTAAAAGCAGAAATGTGAAGCTATTTTTACTTGTATAAAAGCAATACATTAATTCTTCTGTAAAAAAATTTGTATTATTTGTGCTGCAACGTTGTTTAAATCATTGTATTTACAGTCATTTTAGGGTTTTAAGTCGTCTTGGCAACATTGACTTGTGCCTTACTGTAACCTCGATATTTGCTGCTTCTTAAAAAAAAAAAAGAAAAAAGGATGGATTGATGGATGGATGAGTTGAAATAATTTTTGGTTGAAATAAACATAATGCCACAAATGCTGCTGATTAAGCTTCACTTGTTCTGAACCCCAAATATTCCTTTAAGGAGACTAAAAATAAAGTTTTTTTTTTTGTTGATGTTGTTGCTGCTGTTGTTCCCAGACAAATAAAACATATAAATGTACCTATAAATGTATTCAACATGTCCTTAGAGTAAACATATAAGCTGTTTATTATTATTTTTTTATATATATATTTTTTTTAAGTGAATGTGAATGAAAGGTACCCTCAAATCCCATTCATGCATGTGTTTTTAAACTTGCCGTATGAAGATGTATCATTCCAACAAATTTCGAAGATCAGTTTGAATGAGATTTGAAAACTATGGCAGAGAACAACTTAAATATCAGCTGTTCCTCACACAAAGCTATTGTAGACTCTTCAGAAGACTTGGAATACAGTATACAAGTTGTATGGACTACTTTTATAAAACTTTTCTGTTGCCTTTTTGGAACTTCACAGTCCCTTGTCGTATCTACATTTATTCTCTCAATAGAAACGAGCAGTGTGGACATTCTTCAAGGTATCTCCTTTTGTATTTTGAAACAATGGTGATGGTCAGTAAAAGATACCAGAATTATAGGAATGATCTATTCCTTTTATTTTGTACGGTGGAAAAAAAGTGTTATTTGGTTCAACAGATATTTTCATTCGGACATTGCTGACTAAGGGTACATTTTGGGAACATTTTGTTACCATTAGCAGAAAGGACAGATATACAATGTATATCTTATGGTGGTGGTGTGCCATGAATGTTGAAAGATGCTAATGGATTGATCATCAGCGCAGTGCAGCGCAGAATATCAAAATATGGAGAGGGAGAACTGTAGCCTACCTGGTGTTATCCTCCAGAGAATGACGTGTACATTTTGGGGGGAGAGGGAGGCGACTACCCTAAGAATGTGCGAAGGTTAATGTTATGAAAAGAACTTGACTGTATTTGACATTTTTTATGAAGCTGACTCATGTCAAGCACTTCAACATGCAGAACTCGCCGCGCATCACCTGACGTATGTGTCCATTTATGTCCCTTTATGACGTGCGCTTCTCCTTGTAACAATTAATTATGACATCTAATGGAATGTAGCGTCTACTTTCAGCCCGTATTGTGCACTCGTTATTCGGATACAATGTTCTTGATGCGTTCTGTTAAGTTTGAAAGATCGTGTCCTTGTTTAATCTTGTCTCTGTAAAGTGGATTTCCCTGGGTTAAATGTGCATTTTTGGTCAACGTGAACTAAATAAAAGAATTACGACGCAGGCTAGACACTGTAACATTTTGTATAATCGATTTTGGATCTTGCAGCAGGCAACTTGGCAGGTGCTCTGGATTTAAAGCCCACACACACAATGTGGAACATGTAGTCTGTCTCTCCAGTGCATTATGTTGTCCTTTTAATGCACACTGCCATGCATATCGCAGTGGGTGATGCTTTTGGCTAATATTGGATTCTTAGTCACTTATAATCAAAGAATTAGTAATAATCAAAAAATCTCATTTTTCTTAGGTCTACTCATATTTATGACTCTCAAATATCAGCCTTTTGACACTTAAGTCACTAAGTTATGAGCGTGATTGATGATATTTTGACAGCTGTCAATCATGTAGCCTATTCATGTTAGACTCGTTTAACTGCAATAACAGTCACAAACCAAATTTATGTTGCATTTCAAACTATGCAATACTTACCACATTTACGCATTATAATAAAATAAAAATGTGATCTTAATCATCTCTCTTAATAAAATGGTAATTGCTCTCTTGTTTCCTGTTTCGTTGCATCCCTATTTTCCTCGCGCGCGCGTGTGTGTGTGTGTGTGTGTGTGTGTGTGTGTGTGTGTGTGTGTGTGAGTGTTTTACGAGGACATTTTTTTTTAGGTTATAACTGGTAATTACAAGGGTATTATGCTATAAATGTGGTTTATGATGATATTTAATGATTAAAATTGCTTAAAAACATACTAAATGCAGAAAGTTCTATCTATAGTTCGTACAGTATAAAAATTATCATTATGTCTATGGAGAGTCCTCATAGCTGCACCTGTGTGTGTGTGTGTGTGTGTGTGTGTGTGTGTGTGTGTGTGTGTGTGTGTGTGTGTGTGTGTGTGTGTGTGTGTGTGTGTTTGTGTATTCTGGAGGAGAGAGCGCGCGCTGAATGCAGCCACGCATCACGGTGAATGTTCGTGAAATGCTTCTCTCACTGTTCTGTGTAACTCAATAGGACAGTTTCTATACGAAATGATGCCGGTGACTTTGGAAACGTCGGAGTGACATTGAAGAACACGCATGTCTGGAGATCCCTAAACGAACCTTCCTCTCCAGCCAGTACTAGCTCATTTACAGTCAACATCCGTACATTGTGGACCTGTTACCATTGGACTGGCACCACTGACCATTTCACCCCGGTGTGGATACTTGTACTGACCGCAGTGGATTTGCGTGATTTCCAAACGACCCACATCGTTTTAATTTACTTGGATGAGTTTTCGATCTAATTTCTTTTTCTTTGATTTGTAATCCTAACGCAGATTCATTTGCACTTAAATTCAGCAAAAAACTGTTAAATAATGACTATTTATTATCAATCCGTCCTTAAAATTCTTAATTTTTGTATGTGTTTATGAGATGCGTAAAAAGGAAAAACACTGCGCGTCCTAAAATTCACATAGGATCCTCGAGTTTCGGTCACATTCCCGTAAACATCTATGGAGTAATGCAGCTTGCTTTGAACTTGCGTTGAGGAGGGTGCCTGGATTATTATCTGAGGGACGGAGTGAGGATGCAGTCGGGGATGCGGGCGCTCTGTGCCGGCGGAGGCGCGTCTCTCTGCTGCCTGCTGATGCTGTGGATGATCTACACCCACCTCCTTAAAGAAGGCAAGTGTTCAGCAGCACTTCATGAATTTCACTATTGTAACAGAGTACAAATGAACACCATCCGCGTTATGCTTACCTCAGATTTTGTTCTTATTTTAAAGTTTTTCAAAATACAGCTTTCAGATTTGCCTAGAATTTCTTGACTGCCAGGGGACAAAACCTATAGTGTGTAGAATTGATAGAACTCCTTTGAGAGACCCTGCATGGGGAGCTTGTGATATATTATAAAAAAATTCAGATCATAAAAAGGAGGGCAGGCTTAATAGCTTTAAGGAGTCCATTGTGCCATGTCGGTTTGGTTGTAGTGTGTAACACGGCAGTCCCCAAAGTTTTTGGCTTTTGGTAATCCTAATTTTGTGAATAATGGGTTTAGGGACCTTAAATGCTTATATGCATGTGTGTATTTGTATATCAATGCCTACTAAAATGTATTACACACTAGGGTTTGTCATTTGTGCAAGTGTGCACATGTGTATTAATATCATAATTCATGTTTATTAGCTAATTTGCATGAAAAATTGGACTTGGTTGTTTTCTCCAAAGGACACAGAAACATGCCATATAAAATATTCAGTATTCATACGCTCTATAATAAATATGCAATGTAAATACACGATTTACCTACAGTACACTACAATACATTTTCATATATAGAATCCACACAGTGTAACAATTGTTGTACAATATACCTGTACAAGTGTGGTATGGTGAAACTGGATAGTGAAATCACCATGTAGTGAGTAGAATAAAATGAGTTATCTAGCAGTATGTGCATGTATTTGAAATTTCTGTGTGTTCTAGAGGTAATGAAGAGAATGGTCATTCTTTGAGTTGGGAGGGGTTGAAATCTGACTCATAGTTGATCAGCTAACTGCCCTAAAAAGGCACTGGGAGGCATGTCAGCCATGGCACAGCATATGTGTGCTGATGTGGAAGTTTTGCAGATGGCTGTCAGTGGGGGGTGAGGGGTAGGATGGGGTTTTGGGAGGGGAAGCCAGATAAAAGAGAGGACAATTAGAGATATTTTGCATATTAACACTTAATCTCGCTGTGGCTTCTTCACATGGTAATATTGCAGATTTATGGGCATCCTGCTGCTCAAATCCCCCATGATAATGGAGACATTCAGCACACTAAATGTTAGTAGGCGTGAACTGATGTCTTGTAGTAATAGGGATCAAAGAGCCTTTCTAGACCATCTCGGAGCTATAGCATAGCTATACGTTGTCAATTTTTAGAGTTTGTGGCCTAGAGCTCAGATAAAGAAGGGAAACCTACTAAGATACACTATTTCTTCAAATCACAATAATAGAAAAGTGTCAGAATGTAGTATATGAAAAATGCAATGCAAAATTCAGCCGCAAACGCTGATAAATCAGTGGCCAAATATCACAGAATTATCGAAAGTATGGTTAGTTGATATTTACAGTAACAATTTTTATCAATTTCTTATTAATATTTTTTACGTTTTTCATGATTTTTTCTGGTTTATACTAAAAGTTACATACTGGTTTAAATTAAAAGTGCACTCAGTAATTCTAATCCAATACACTTTTTTGTCAACTTCTGCAAATATCTCCTGACAGTTTGTTAGCTGTCCGTTCTGTGGGTGGGCTTAAAAAAATCTAGTATTTGTACACAGCCCTGGCTCAGATTGATCCACACAACACTACTCCAGCCAATCAGCAACAGGTGGTGGTTCTTGCAAGTGCACAGAATGGGGGGTGGGGGCAGAGCGAGAGGAAAATTAATTAGAAGAGGGACGGCAAATCTGGCCGATGCGAACGATGCGAAGAGAAAAAGGTCAGACGAGTATAAACTAAAGAAAGAAGGATTATGATAAGTCGAGGGCTAGGAGCCGCGTCAACATCGGCGAGGCATTTCAGTGGTGGAGAGACCTCTGAGTGGTAAAAGGAGTGAATTTGCATGCATGAATTTGGGGGCGGAGCTTCCAAAGGAGCACTGAAGGGAGGGTTGTGTTCGTTTTGGCAGTTGAGTTCGAATACAGTATTTCTCAGGAAATCCTTAGTGCACCATTTAATGATCCTGCAGTGACAAATGCAGTTTTAGTACAAATATTCCTTGTAGTTTCTCAATTATTATGAGGTCATGAAAAGCTGCATGCATAATAATTATTAAAATATTTGCAAAATGCTGTTTACAATAGTTTAAGATTGAGTATAGCTTTTCACACTGATTCCCAAAAGTATTTGATTTCAGCTACCAGTTAATGTTGTCTTTTCTTGGCAAGCTTGGATTATTACCTTCATGTCTTTGCCATGTTGTTTGGGAATCTTTAGTTGTTGGTATATGCTTCTGTTTGAGATAATTGTTTACTAAAATGTGCTTTGCAGAACAGGTTTGTGGAACTTGCTTGGTCTTCCTCTGTATGATAGAAACTTGATTTCAGTCTTTAGTCGGATTAAGTGGCAGCCTCTGATTGCTGTGATGTTATAGCATGGTGACCTTTCATTTTGATAATGATATCCATGACACTACCACTGGGTGAGCAATTGATTGATCAATGTGTGTGACCTTCATTCTTTATCCAGCTCAGAGTAATTTACAGATGAAAGCATGTGGATTCAAACAAGGCCTTGACTCTTGAAGCACCACTTGCATGTGATGAAAAACACTCATCACTCTTTTCTTTTTTAATAGCCTTTTAAAAGATCCAGTGTACACATCTTGTACAAATGCTCATCGAGATACTTCATTCATTGAGGGAAGATGTAAGTGATATGGAAGTGTGTTTGTGTGTGTGTGTGTGTGTGTGTGTGTGTGTGTGTGTGTGTGTGTGTGTGTGTGTGGGTGTCTTCGTAAGCCAACAGTGTGTGTTTTAGTTGTGATTCAATTATGCTATCCTCCCAGGCCAGGGCTGTCATCCAGAATCACAACAGAGCTATTGTGATGTCATCAGCAATAATCAATGGAATGTTTTCATCACTGATGTCCGGCGTAACGAGAGGAACAGCTACAAGATGAGAGATTTACAATATTAAAACCAATTGTCTAGAGTCCAATTAAAAAACAAATCCCTTTCCTTCCATTGTTGAATTTCCCGAAAAGCTTAGAGCAAAGATTAGTCATTTGTTAAATATTGTAAAAAGATTTCCATTTTGCTGCCTCACACTCACATGTTGGCTTCCTGAGCAAATTTGATTCAGCCGCTTCACGATATGAGATGCAAACAAGCTTCTTTGCATGTGCAAATCTGCAGCCTGTTAGATCAACAGGCCGTTTCATTGACCAGTGTTTGTCTTTATTTATCAAGTGGTGCAAACGACTGCCAAATGCTGCACTGTACATCAAAGATTCTGCTTTGTTTGGTTAAAGGCACTCTACTCTCACAGAATGCATGTTACTATAACAAACATTTTGCAAACTGACTTTTACGTGCCACGTTCTACATTTCGCCACAGTTTCCTTGTTGAATTAACTGTAGAGGTGCTACAACAACTGTCCGTTTTATTCACTTGCACACAAATCACGGGTACAACGGCTGATTTTGTCTTTACAAGCAATCATTTTTAGCACTGTAATTCACACACAGCTCTTATTTATATCAAAACACTTTTACTATAATATTTCATTTAAATAATGCCACACTTTAACGCTTGTTTTACAAACCCACCTACATTCAGAACATACAGTATCAAAGGACTCTTTAAAAAAATAAATAATAGCCTTTAGTTTCACAAACATGAACAATGTTTTCCCACTTGCTATTGCTAGTCAGTGGCAGGTGGTATTGGGGGCTGATCATTCTCATTCTAGAGAGCATTTCATTGGACACATGTTTTTTTATACACCTCTCAGGCAAGATGAGTCATCAGTATTTTTGGTTTGTTTTCCCAGAATAGAAAGACTGTACATTTTGTATCTATTTATATTCCTCAGAGACCCAAGAGCTGCCACAACAACCCTCATTTAAAGTGATTTTAAGTAGCTACTGGGTAAAAAAATATATGTTGTAAAATAAAGTTCTCAATTTGCACACATTTGAAATCACAAAAATATATGAAAATATTTTATTACAAGCAGTAAAGGTAAATTCATGAAAAGTTAAAATAAATTGCATTTTAAAACTATTGATATTGGCTGGTATAAGAAAACACAGAAAACAGCTACAAAATCATTTGGAATAGTTTATCTATGATTTACTGAAAAGGCTTCATTGTGTGGATTTAAGACGGTTTGATTTGTAGTAGATCTACACATACTATAAACTACTGTTCTCTGAATATTATCCAAAATGCCCTCTATGGGAAGCAATAATTCATATCAGTAAATGTGTCTATGTTGAAGAGACAGATGGAGCATGTTTGGCCCAGGGGTGGATTGATGTGTGTGTGTCTAAGAGAGTAGTGTAATAAAACAGCTACTGTGTGTGTGTGTGTGTGTGTGTGTGTGTGTGTGTGTTTTAAGTAGGCCCATTACCTACAACACATGCTTTGGTCTGGCAGGGCCTTTTGGGGGTTCGTTAACAAAGAAATGTGTGGGTCACACTGAGTGGCTGTGAATTCTGCCCTGACAGCTCCCCCCTACAAAGCGCCGCCATTCGTCGTGGCAACGACAGGAAATCAAAGTGCGCTTGGCTGTGGGTGTGCACTCCAGGCCACAAAATAGACAGATGGAAGAGCTGTCACCACCATCAGCACTGCCACTTTATTTAACAATAAAATTGGAAATGACAGAGTTCCATCTATAGAGTTGGGTTCGCTGATCTTTTCTGCATATCGCGGTGCCGTTTTGTGGTCCGTTCTGCAAAACGCATCGGCTCATTTTAGCTCATTGCGGCCCATCCTACCAGCCCCCTCTGTTCTCCCGATGGCCAGTACGCCCCTGATGGAAAATGCCCGGTATGCCAGATTACCAGTCCAGCCCTGCATATGGGTCATGGGCAAATAAGGTTTACTGAGATGAAAAAAGAAGTGAAATATTTTGAAAAACTAGTTTAAAACATATAAACTTTGTTGATTTCATACAGTTATGAAAAACATTTGTATAATTAAAAGAAAAATGACAAAAAATGTCAAGTGGTGGTGTAAAGGACAGGGTTTTCAAATATTTTCATTACAACTTGAAACCTTTTTAAAAATATATATATATTTTAAGACAAATATCAAGAAGCTTTTTTTTTTTCTCCATTTGTCCTGAACAAAATGTGCATTTTCATATAAATTGTCTATGAAAGACAATTTTTTTAAGCCTACCTGCATGTTGTTTACACCACATCACTTTAATTTGGTGTACAAAAGTAATTTTTTCTTCAAATATATAATGAAAAATTATCATTTCAAACTGCTTGTACCAACCTTTATTTTTTCAACAATTTCAGTGTTTTATGAGATTTTTTTATTGATTGATTGAATTTATATCTGGACTGTTACACCACTTAGTCATTTTTTTTACTTTAAACCTGCCCCAAAAATATCAAAGTGACTTTGAAATTGAAAACATATTCATCAAAGTAGATGTGAAGGTGTATTCAAGTAATTGTCTGATTCTTATTTTTTTCTCTTACCATTTTTAATGTATTTTTGATAGATCCGGACTAAAAAAAAGTCACGTCGTGTCATTGACTGATATTCTAGGTCATGCAATAATTTTGAGCAAGAAACAGATGGCAGTTGAAGTCGTTATTGCATATTTTGGGAATTGCATAGATAAGAGCAACCAGTATCCTTTGAAATGTCTCTTTTAGTGTTCCACGGAAAGTCATACAAGTTTGACATGAGGGTGAGCAAATGATGACAGAATTATCATTTTTTTGGTTGGACTCTCCCTTTACAGCACACCTCCTCAAGACCCCTATAATCTCATATGCGGCTCCACTAGAGTTTCAGAAGAGATCTCAACAATGTCTCAGAATGTGGTCAGATTTGGCAAGACTCCAAAGTCTACAAACAAAAGTCATATTTCAATTAGAACTCATCAAATTTGAAATCATATACAGCAAATTAAATACTCCACTGCTATATATTACACATGCAGTAAGAGTAAATGACTGAATGTCAACAATCATCTTATTTTTGTTCCTCTTATTTGAGATAAAGTTGACACTCAAATGAAACATATCATAGAACTCCATTAAATCCACAGAGCTATGAAGATCAACCTCTAAGCAATAAATGTATCCACTGGGATTACTTGAATAAAGCACAATGTATGAATCCATGGTTATTTTTGCATTCTCCTTAAATGCCATTGTCATAATGTTGTGTAGGTGGGTAGGACAGATATGTCATTTCCAGCAGCACAATTTGCAAAATGCAATTTCTTCCTCAACAAAGAGCACTAGCTTTAAGCATGGCAAATGTTAATGATTGCCCGTGTCATAAATTTAGTGGCGAGAAACCACTTGTGCCTCTGTAGGTAATGAAGTCGCAGAAGTGAACAAATGTTTATGGAAAACTGAACAGCTTTTTAAGGCGAAATCAATTGTGCCGCACCAAAAACCCATTTTTCTTTCTTTTTTTTTCTTCGCAGCTTGGCAAATATGAATTTAATTCATGTCAAACTGCAGCCTGCTTTAGCTCAGATTGCGTTGTTCTGTTCGTTGCATTCCTCTGTTAACTCTCTCTCTCTTAACTGAGAGAAATTCTGGAGTGCCTGATATAAGAAGATGAATGGTGTGGTATTCCGTATTATATTAGCTCCAGCGTTTTCTCTCCAGCAAGAAATGCTCTCTCAGTTAACTATTGTCAGATTGCATGTGAAGAGTGCACACTTTGTTCGCAGACTTATAGCTAACTCTTTTCGGTTTTTGTTACAGTTGTCGTCATTCCATTTGAGGTTGGCACTAAATGAGAGAAATGTTTAAAAAGAGTTCTTAGAGGGTTAGCGTGAGTTAATTAGCTCTTCAGTACACAATGCAAAAAGTTACAACTGTCTCTATTGCTGAACATAACTGTTAAAAGCAAAGACAGAGCAAGCCAGTTCCTCATCTGTGCACTACAAGCCTACACTCTTTCAGACTTATTTTTTACAATGCAAAAGGATGCAGCATGATCTGAAGTATTAGCTGTACTGTCTATGGACCAAATGTATATAATTGGGTGAATCTCACAAAACCTGTCTTCAACCTGTCTGGGTCATATTACCAGGAGTGTAGGAACAATCTGAAAACTTGTGTGTGTTTGGGGGGGGGGCTACTGTAAATGGATGTCCCATTCCATGCACTGTCGCTACTATGCCAACAACAACTGTTTTGTATTGGTCTGCTTCTGTGTGGTGCACCAAGTTGCCACCAATATAGAGTGTAGAGGTTACTTTTACAGTTGGTCATGATGCTGCCTTGGACAGCCATTGCCTATGTAGGCAGTAGACAGCAAGGGAGCTCACAAGATTTTTCAACAGAACCCTAAACCTAACCACATTAATATACTGTAGATAGGAGCTGTACTTGTATGCATATGGACCCTTTTCACAAACTATAGTGGGGTAAACCTCTTTAGTTGTGAATACCAAAACAAAAATCATTTTTGCAGTCCCATTTGCTTCAACAGCAATAAAATCCTATTACATTCCACAACTTTCCAAAAGTGGGAAAAAAATAAAGAGATGGATTATGACACTGTTGCTTCCTCAGCTGATGCATTTGAAAACCGTTTTGTATTAAGTATGGTGTTATAAATTGACATTTAATAATAAAAAGTTTTTAGATTTACGATGTTACATTAAGGTGGAAATGCATCATCACTGTCTGAAAAACAGCTGCCAGGGGGATTTACCAAGATAGTCGCCAAGTGAATTAAATGTGTATTGCCTTAACCCTTTCTGGGTGTGATCTAGCAGCATGAGCATGCTGGGTGCTGCTCTTTGCCCAGGTATATGTAGATCCCTATCATTTGATTTTGTCTACCTGTCTGGACTAAACAGGCAGAAAAATCTCCTGTCATTATGGAATGGCTGTGGAGCTGTTGGCATGTCAAACCATCTATCGCTATCTCGTTTTCCGAGGCTTATCTCAGGCCACATCATCACCTGGCTGTTGAAACAAGTGAAAAAACAGATAGGGGATACCAGGATAAATTGTAAAAAAATTAAAATAATAATAATATACATATATATATATATATATATATATATATATATATATATATATATATGTATATATATATATATATATATATATATAAAATAAAAAAATATATCAAATATAAAATATATATATATATATTTTATTTTATTATTATTATAATTTTTTTCCTTACTGACAAACAGAAATACACAGTACCTGTAATTTTTTGGTCTAAACATTAATATATGCCAAAGAAAAAAAAAAAAAAACTCTATTAATACTATTAATAGATATGTAAAGTCTATGCGCATATGTTGCAACACTTTCAAATAAATGATAATAATACACTTGTGTTGGCGGGGGATGTGGTCGAGCGTTAGTGTGTGAATGGAGAGCGAGATCGGGAGATGAGAATGGAAAGGATTGTCACCTGTTTATAATAAGTCTAACACCTGTTTCGTGTTCTTGTGGAGAGTTTAAAAGGAAGCCAGACTCCGGAGAAGGGAGAGACTGACACGCCTGTCATATGCGCGTGCGCGTGTCGCGTGCCGGTATCGGTGCATGGGTGTTTGTGACAGAAAGCCCATTTTAAGTTGCCGCTGGAAGGCTGTTTTTTTGTTTGAGAGTGTAAACAATCACAATACGTGGACTGATCACCCGGCTCCTGTTTCTCCTTTTATGAAAATTGTTACAACACTCCTTTCCAAAAAATCGATATATTACTGAATAGTTTTCACCTATATCCTACTTTAAAGCAAAAGTAATTGTATAAAGTCTAGTCTTCAACTAGAGACTTTGCAAAGATTCAATTTTCAATTCAGATTAACAATATTTATGTCCTAATTAATTTGTGCTACAATAGAGCGCAGAAGTCTGGTTCCAGAGGTAAAAATCACATTATTTTTTCCAAAGGGAAACAGATTATTAAAGGTCAGTAAGTTTTTGTTAATGTTGTCTTGGACTTACACTGGCACTTATTGGCCTGAATGCAGCATCATTCAAACACAATCATTTTGTAGTTACCAAGGCCATTGCAAAAATTAACTATTCACAGTAAGCCATGATTAATTAAATGCATCAGTGAAAGTGTCCAATAACAGGGCGGTTACTGAGATTAAGCAAGTAATATTTGGCTGGTCATGGGATCCCAACATGGCAGCCACCATGAGAATTGCAGCAAAAGAGCCCAGCAGTGACCTCCACTCCTGTGACAAACTGACTAACACAATCGAATCAGACTCCCTTTACAATCTCAAAACCACTTAAATATTTAAATATATCTGAATATTTTACAATATACCTTAAATATATTGATTCTATGCTTATAACCAACTAATAATTAAACTAATAGTTTTCCATTTTTCCATATTTTTTTATTTGATTAGATTATATTTCATTATCTCATTGAATATGTTAAGTACATAGACCTGTGCCATGTTTGTTGTCCGATTGTCAAATAATGTTTTGGCTTCAAATCAAATTTTGTAATGTTGAGATTCATCTTGGAGCTGGTTGGTTTGGTTCATGTCTTAGAACTTTTTAATGAAGTATTTTATGACAAATCAATGAAAAAAAAAACTTCTGGAACAAGATGGCTCAAAAAGTGGGCGGGCTGTTGCACTCTATAACCTCCAACCAGGGGCGAATATTTCATCAAAATGTTGGGGGGGACAATAAACGTAACAATTCTCAAGAGCAATTTTTGAAGGGGACACCAAGGTTTTTTTGTTGTTGCTCCATTTGCATTTGTATTATTTTATTTCTTAAACAATTATTTTAAGAATATATCATTATATTATTTACAATACACATATTTTAATGATATTTTAGGGGGGACAACCCCCGCGATTTCCGCCTATGCCTCCAACCCAAAATCTTGTATAGTTCTACCAGTGACAGTATAAGAATGTTATTCATATTACATTTTAAACAACAAAGCTAGTAAATAAATAGATATTATTTTTGAATTCAAAAGCATTTAAAGTTGCACTCAGTAATTTTTTCCACATTAACATTTTTTACACCTAAATAAATGAATTGTAATTTTGAAACGTGTGTCAAATCATGAGCACTCACATGAGATGAGGACTCCAGCCATATTCAACCTCTTTTATTCTGCATGGGGCAGGAGTGCTCTAATGGGGGCTGTATGACCAACTGAATTCTACTTGCTTAATCTCAGTAACCGTCTTGTTATTGGACACGTTCACACTTGGATTAAATTAATCATGACTGATTGTGAATAGTGAATATTTATGGCATCTGTAACTGAAAACTATTGATTTTGAAAGATGCCGCCTTCACACCACTAGGTGTCACTGTAAGTCCAAGATGACACAAACAAAAAGTTACTGAGTGCACCTTTAACTTTAGACAGCAGAAGAAATATTTGTAATATTTTAGAATAAGTTTTTTTGATTTCGCACAAAGTTTAACGATTGTATTTAGTATTCTAAGACAGAGAGAGCATATTTAAAATAATTGTTGTCACTCTGACTTATTTGGGATTGAAGAAATTTTGTGTGCTCCAACTGCCCCCAGTTTCTTCTGCTTGATGCTACCGATGTCCCTGTCTGCTGCCATTTGAATGGTTCAGTGAGTGTGTGTGTCCTTTGCATGAAAAAGTATAAAACAGTGTAAACATAGAGGCATCAGAGGAGCCTGAAGGATGGGTTAATTCTCTTATCTAAATTCTGAGCTGTAGAGGATTAATATGGGCCGTTATGGAAAGAGGTTGTTGCCTCTATTTTGGAGAAAGACTGATCAGAGAGACAGAGAGCAAGTGAGACAGTGAGAGGTGACCTTCAGCATTCTCCATAGTCTTTACAATAATGATGTCTGCTGGGATTTCTCATCTCCACTCAACAAGATGCCCCCATCGCTGTTAAGGTTAAAACAATTTCAATAGACTTTGCATCTTACACGTGTGTCCTGAAATTGCCTCTAAGTTTAGCTCTTGGCATGCGTTTCATAATATATTTATTCGACTAAGTTGAATGAGGAAACTTTTTGTCAAGTGGTAATGCGCTGAACATTAGTTGATAATGCAGTTTTCATTTAGCAAACCTAAATGAACAAAATCCTAACTCAAACACTTACTCCGCTAATGGTTTAAGGTTGGGGTTTGTTATAGGGGGTAAATCAAATATGCATTCCTGTAGACTCTATAACATAATTTACAACAACAAAAAACTAGTTCTGTGGACATTCCACCTGAAAACTGTGCCCATACTTTCAATAACACTTCCAAATGTGGCCACTGGGGGCAGTGATTCGAATATCGGTAAGCACAGACTGATTTCAGCAGTAAATCTTTCGACCTAATGTCACTGAATTCACAGTGCGATCAGACTGGAGTTTTTGGGAAACCTGTTTGACAACAGTATTTATTTCTGCAATTCCATTTGATTCTGCTAGTGAATCAGAAACGACACAATTCCGCTTTAATACTGTAATCTTAGGGCAAAAATGCATCCTTCAAATTACGCTTACCATTATTTATGTGAACACAATTACTTGTGTAGTTTCTATGGGTCCAGAATCTGTGTCTCAAATGTGCTGTCAGCACTAGGGATGTGCACGGATAGTTGACATTCGTTTAATCGCTCAACGTGCCACAATTCGACTACCAAAATCACTATTTAGTTACTCTACACGTGCAATAGACATTTTCAACCCGACCCGAACTCGACAAGTTCTGACAAACCGTTGGTTCTGGGTCAGTTTTTTGAGTATAGGGCGAGTAAGGGGCTGTTCAAACATGCTTTTCTGTACATCTGCGCTGTTTTTCTATGTACTGTTTTCTCTTTCAGCATTTTGCACAGGATTTCAACATTTGTATTTAAAATAACTGTATTTTTTTTTATAAACATAGCACAAAACACCTTCTTTGTTTCATTCATTGTGCTGTGCTGCTTTCTGAAGAAGTTCAGGTTGCAAAGTGTACTTCCGTTACACCATTAAACACGATTCCAGGTTGTTTTTCACCAAGGAAAGTTTCAGCGTTTTATAAACAGTATGACAGTGTTTTCCTTTTGCTTTAATGTGCTTATTAATGTACAGTAGTTAGACAAGTTCAATGCCATTTGATTTTAAACCATTTAAAAATCAAAGCACCCCGAAGAGGCTATTTAACCACAGCATGCACATGACAATGGCCCTGTCCCAATACCCACGCTTGCGGTTTTGGAGTGCGCATGCACACAATAGGAAGTGTTCAAGACTGTCCCATGTCTAAAACACGCCAAAGCTCATTGCACTGAACCCACACTAAATACACACTAGCACGAATACCACTTCAGAGCGGTCTTTCAGGCAAAGTGTATCCCAGAGTTCATCACAATCAGGAGCCACACCCCACCTACCCGTGCGATCGGTGTATTTTCGCCATGTTGACATAAGTTATTTTTTATAACCAGATAGTGAAACGTAAGTGAAGTATATATTTATTTTAGTATAAATGAAAGTATTCAACATTGTATAACATTTTTGAAATTATTTAATATCAGCATCATAATTACAAAATATTATTTGTATGTATATTTGTATACCTCTTTGTTATCCTTCTCGGCCAGTAATCACCTTATTTTGTTTGTTCTTGCCAAATACCGCTGGTCATTTTGGTCATTTATCAGCCAGTGTGGCGTACGATATGCGGTCTAATAAATGTTGTTTTATAATTTAAAATGTATGAACTACTACCACAGGTTCTTTCTCATCTTTATGTATTTAAAATATAAGTTTTAATGCTTTTTATTTGTTGTATGAAACCACATACACATACGTTTTGTAAAGCAGTCTTTGTTCGTCTTACAGAAATGAAAAGCCAAAGCATATCATTTAAAAGGTTTGTATTACAAGCTATTAATGGATCACACAGGTTTATAGAATAAAGTTTTTTTTTCTATTTTATTTTATGCAGTGTATTGAGAAATAAAGTAGACAGAATTGTGTATATTTAATATTGTACAGCAGTTATGGATGACATCATTTGAAAGTTAATCCTTCTTTAATGTGCAAAGTATTGAAAATCAAAATGAGTAAAAATAATACACTTTAACCATTTTTTTCACATAATAAAAACTTTATAAAAAAATGTATTTACATATTTTCTACAGCACAATACACTTCCAACAACCAGTAGTGTATGGGAAAAATGTACTAGCCTACTAGCCTACATGCAGTGACAATTTGATTATTTTTGTTTAAGATTAATGTGAGAGGTTATCATTTGAATATCTACATATTTTACTGTTAAGGCTCATAGCTCACTGTTCACTTTTATTGCTGCTATTTCGTGTGTTTGAGGAAATTCCTTCGCAATAAACATTCTTTGTTCCCGAGTCTGACTCCCGACAAAAAAAACAATTACCGTTCCATGAAACCTTGCGGTTAACCGAATGCTAAAAACAGTAACCGTGGGGCCTGGGTATCTCAGCGAGTGTTGACACTGACTACCACCCATGGAGTCATGAGTTCGAATCCAGGGTGTCCTGAGTGACTCCAGCCAGGTCTCCTAAGCAACCAAATTGGCCCGGTTGCTAGGGAGGGTGAGGTCACATGGGGTAACCTCCTAGTGGTCACGATTAGTGGTTCTCGCTCTCAATGGGGCGCGTGGTGAGCTGTGCGTGGATCACGGAGAGTAGCATGGGCCTTCAAATGCGGAGTCTCCGTGGTGTCATGCACAAGGAACCACGTGATAAGATGTGCGGATTGGCGGTCTCAGAAGCGGAGGCAACTTTCTAAGTAGTGGGAATTGGGCATTCCAAATTGGGAGAAAGGGAGATAAAAATAAATCAATAAATAAAACCGTAACGTGCACATCCCTAATCAGTACCCATACATAACAAGGTAATCACGCATTACAACTGATGCTAAACTGTCTGATGGCACTTGTCAGTAATTTGGCAGAATGGGTTTGATTTCAGAGTAGGCCTACATGACCATTTAGAAAATGCTTGGTAATACCATGGCAACCCCGTTCAGCATCCTTGCTCAGGCAAGCACCACATATATTTTCTTTTGAGAATCTATTGAAATGAACAATTTCCAGTCTTTTAAAATATCAAGCATTTTCATTGTCGAAATTGAACTGGCTGCCAGTCTATTTGATGTTGTATACAATTATTTTGTTTTCTTCCTGAAAGGCAGGTCTGACTGTGCCACAGCTCGCCTGACCTAACCCTATTGTTTTGATACAGTAATTGTTCAGGCTGCTGTATTGTGAAACTGTTTGTGTGTCCTGTAGGGAGGCTGTGCACGTGAGAGCTATGTTAGATGGCACGTCTGTCTTAATAAGCCTGTTCAGTGCTGACTGTTGACCAAGCAGCTCTGGTCATCATCTCCACACTGCTGTCTTTGCATTTCAATGGGTCAAGTGATAATGCAATGGGAGGTGGGTTGCTCTGTTGTGTGTGTGTTTTGGGGTAAAATATGATGAATGCTATTGAATATGCTATTAAGCATTGCAATCAGCAACTGCTTAAAGCTAGAATCATTTGGCAGATAATATTGTGCAAGAATAGAGAGTGATTTGTACTTAACTGCATTTTGGAGACAGTTGTAGTTTTGCTTTTTTTTTTTGCATATTTTTTTCTTTGACAATAAGAGCTGATTGGCTCTTTGTTCTTTCTGATCACAGTCAAGGACAATGCTGAATTGAGGCTTAAATAAGCCTCTGTTGGTTTGGTAGTGTTAGCTGGTCTCTCAGGCAGGTCTGTAGATTGGTTTTAGAGGGGTTTGTGGTGCTTTTCAGATATTCAGGCTTAGAGATCGGTTGATTTTCTTCGTCAATATACCCAACTACTTTTAAATGGCCCTCAATGGAGAAAGATGGGCCCAGCTGTTAATTTTTTGTGTTATTTGTTTTTTTTAATTGACCAAGTTAGAGGGTTCCCTGTATAATTTACAGCATTAGATGAGAGATAATTTCTTTCTCAAGTAAGCAAATTGGACATTAAAACGGAAGTTCACCCACTTGAATCAGAAACTAATAAAATCATGAGCTTGTGAATTGGAATCAAATCAAATCGGGAAATTTTTTCCAACATCCAGCCCTAGCAGCATGCACCAAGGACACTGCGGATGTCAAGATTTATAGTGAATAAGGACTTCAATTTTAGTCTGTTTTTCACCCAAAACCGCTCGTATCCCTACAGAAGACATGGATTTAACCACTCAGATCATATTTATTACTTTTATGCTGCCTTTATGTCCTTTTTGGAGCTTCAAAGTTTTGGAGCCCATTTACTTTTAGGGACAAAAACACATAATACATTCTTCAAAAAAATTTTATGTGCGTTCCGCACAAGAACAAAAGAAGAAAAAAAAAGTAATGCGAGTTTGAGACGACGTGAGTTTGAGTATATGATCATTTTTGGATGAACTATCTCTTTAAGTAACATTCAGAAAATAGTGGAAATTTCTGTGGACTGTGGGTGTGCTCTCTGAGGCTGGCCCCAAACCTTGACCCCTTGGGGTCTACTCTAGCCCGTTTTTCATCTTGCATTGATTAAAGTTGTTCCAATGCAGTGTCATCACATTTTGGAGATAATAGTTAGTAGTTTTGTCGTCCGCCCCCATTTTTGTGTCAGTGAGATCTGATTGGCTCTCCTTTCATTCTGATCAGAGTGAATAATGGCGTCCTTGAGATGAGCTTCCTCTGAAAGGAAATCTTAACGCAGGAGTCGTGGTGATTCATCATTGTTCCAGAGTTCTATTACAGATATAAAAATCCTCTTTCATCACATTTCTGTTGGCCCTTCAACGGTATAACACAAGATTAATTAATATTGTAAATCTGCTTTTATTGCCATTTTAAACAGCCGGCTTCATTGAGTTGTACCCAATCAAATTTTTGATCAAACACAATGAAGGCGCAAAGACAGAAAGTTGAGAAAAGATGAAGACTTTCCTATTTGACTTGAATTATGATAATGTATGAGTCAGCTTATTTCTAGCCCGCTCACTTTCTCTGGATTCGCATTCCATTCTTTTTCTATATAGCTTGTTGGTCATTGTGGTCACTTGAACAGAAGTTGAAGGCTTTGCCAGCACACTAAAAGTGTCACTAAATGCCAAGCATTTATGCCTGTCAGTGAAAGCAGTCTTTGAAGGGAAGTGGTCTCAGTGGAAGAAAGAGAGAGATTGTGCTTTTATGGAAGGCTAGAACAAAAAAAAACACCTCCGGAGAAAGGCAAAAAGCTACCATTTATAAAAAGTGACACCTTAAAAAGGTGAAATTTCTGCTTTCATCCATCTATTTTTATTTTTTATTTTGATGGCATCTCCCCCAAAATGAGAAAATTAGCTTTACCTCAGGCTGATGGAAGCTCACTAAACATGGATGCACTGCCTTTTCTGGTTCATTTCAGATGATCCAATGTAAGATTGGTTATTTGGACATGTTTCAGGAGATCCAGTATTAATTTTGCACAATTTTCAGAGTAGAGAGTGAGACGATGTGATTTTGTGCTAAAATCGAGAGCTATTGGACTAGATGTTCTTCTTAAAGGAACAGTTTTCAATAGTTTTCCTATTTGGACATGTGCTATACGGACGTCTTTGACCGTTGCATCTCACTGCTTTTCCACTGTTTGGGGCCGCAGCATTTTTTTTTAGACACCCATCAAGTTAGAAAGAACGATAACATTTCACAATAAGGTTCCATTTGTTAACAGTAAAACAGCATTAGTTAACATGAACTTACAATGAACAATATTTTACATTTATTAATCTTGGTATGTGTTAATTTCAACATATACTAATACATTTTTAAAATCAAAAGTTGTAACATTGAACAACTGTATTTTTATTATGTAACATTAAAAAGATTGATACATTTTTATAAAAATAATTTTCATTGTTTGTTCATGATACCATAAAGCATTAACTAATATTAATGAATGGAACCTTATTGTAAAGTGTTACCAAAAGAACTTTAACTTTAAAACATTTGTCTCACTTTTATTTTTAGCGCCATGACACATTCGGTGAGAATGACCCCTTACCATCATACCTTCTAAACTAGTATATAATTTCTGTAGAACACAAAAGGATAATTTTCAAAGAACCTTTATACAGCTCTTTTCTGTACAACAATAATTCAGTTACCAAATCTACCAACCTCTACAAAGTATATATATATATATATATATACAGTATATATGAAATAATGAAATTACATATATTAGCCAGCAGGTGGTGGTGATGTAAAGTGAATCCGTTAGTCATTGTTTACATAGAACAGCACTCAGTGATTGCTGGTATTACTAATACATTACCAAAGCTAGGAAATAGCTTTAAACAGCTTTAAATGCACAACTTCAGGATTAAGGCTCATCACAGCTGAGAGACACAACTGATTTATTACAGAACTCAAGGTGCTTACCTTTTATCGGAGTTTCCACATTGGATACGTACTGTTTAAAATGGCAGAGGACATCGCTGTTTCTATAGTGAATGACTCTTGCGCCACGAAATAGGGAGGAATACCCCTACTTGGATGTCTATTCTCCACTGAGAAAGCTGACCTTCAGAAAGCTGACAGCATATCTGCTTGGGTGATCACACACGCTCTCCATCCGTCTATCCTTGTTTATCCAATGACTTGTTAGAAACAGCACGAGCCGTGATCCTATGTCTGAAGTCACATTTTTGAATTACTAATGAAGGCTAGCATATATATATAAAACACCAATAATGCACTATAAATTAAAGTAGTCCCTACGACTCATTCATATTCCAAGTTATTATCAGAAGCCACTTAAATTTAAATAGTTCAAATCTTGCCCTCCACCAAAGTTTTTAAATGAAATATGGCGGCGTCAAACATGTTGCATTAGACTTGACATCATTATGACATTTGGTCATGAGACTTTACAGGTTTTGTTGTCACTGCCATCAAACTTGATTTTGATACTATGGCAGCTTGGAAAATTTTAAGTACTGTGTCGTGGACTACTTTTATGGTGCTTTTTTTTGTCCTTTTTGGAGCTTGACAGACATTGCCACTATGAATTGTGGTTGTATGGAAAAGAGCTATGAAAAGATTATTAAAAAATTCTCCTTTTGTGTGTTCCATGAAAAAACAAAAACACCACACAGGTTTGAAATAATGCCAGTGAACTGTTCCATATGTTTGTGTTTTGCTCCAATATTGTATTTTCTATGACTCTTGATCTGATACTTGACAATGCACTCAAAGAAAGACTCATTATTAAAATGTTATAAGCTTTAATAACAAGATTTGACTACTCATATAATTTTTTTAAATCAGGACATGCCTCTAACGTGTGTGTGTGTGTGTGTGTGTGTGTCCTCCACAGGTCAGTTGGCAGTCGGCACATGTGAGATTGTGATGTTGAATAGAGACAGCAGTCAACCCAAGCGCACTATCGCCAGGCAGACAGCCCGCTGTGCCTGCCGGAGAGGACAGATCGCTGGTACCATGCGGGCCCGACCAGCGTGCGTGGACGGTGAGAGATACAGCCCACACAAATACACACTCACATTGTGTACATGCACACACATACACAGGACAGACTGGAGCTAGATGTTTTAAATGTTTAAATATTTTCATTATTTTTAGATTAATTAAAGGAATATTCGAGGTTCAATACAAGTTAAAGTCAATCGACCTTAAAGGGGTCATGACATGAGAAACCAAATTTGCCTTGATCTTTTGGTATATAAGAGGTCTTTGTATCATTAAAACATCCTGCAAGTTTAATATTTTAAGACGTCCTCCCCATTCTAAATGAATCATTTATTTAATCAAGCTCAAAATACAGCTCGTTCTGGATTCATGGTTAGAAGTGACGTGACGGTTAGAAGTGACGTACCAGCGTTTGCATATGACCGCCTCCAGCACAAGATAACTACGCTTTAAGCGCCAAGACAACTACGCTCATTTCAGTATCGCCGTCGCCTCACAAGTGTTCAGTCGATGGACAGCGAGCTCTGACAGAGACTACTTGTGCACAGGAAAATTACGATGCCACACAGATGTGCTGTTCCTGGCTGTGGTCAAACAAAACCTCTGAATAAGCTGCCGAAAGATCCAGACGTCAGGGAAAAATGGATGCAGTTTATTTTTTGCGGACGTCCCAGTCACGGCAGTGTTAACTTAAGCGTTTGTTCTGTACATTTTAAGGATGACTGTTTTGAGAACAAATCTCAATATGATGCTGGCTTTGCCAGAAAACTGTTGCTCAAAGATAAGTCCGTGCCGACTATTCTGGGAACAAAGACGACGCAAACTGTAAGTAATCTATTTTAAACTTTAAACTACTTTTTAAAGCGCAATTTCATTCATTATGAATAATCACAGTGTTTTTACTTAGTTTACTTGCATATTGTTCTGGCTGGGGGCGTCAATAATTGATACATAGGCACTGGCGTTAGCCAATCATAACAGTGGGCGTTAACACTGAAGTCTTAAATGGAAAACGCCCCCAAAACAGACTGTTTGAATCAGAGGATGAGAAACAGGGTGGGAAAAGGTCATAAATCACTAGATTTTAAAAGTTTTTCTTAAAAAAAAATATATTAATACTATAATTGCACCTAAGTGAACATAATAATACAATAAAAAAACCCATGTCATGACCCCTTTAATATTAACATAATATTAATCAGTATAATTAATTACCACACAAATTCATTTGGACTTGTCCCTCCTTTTCTTTTAAAAATAAGCAGAAATGTGACATAGCCTGCCATGAAGGGTCTAGGCATAAAATATACCTACACTGAGAAAGATTCACTAAAGTAAAACGTGTGACAACTACCCCCGGTTTCCCTGTTTCTTTCACAGCGAAAACAAAGTCACATCATGTAGCTTGACTTCATTGCTGAATTTGCATCGCATTATTTATTTTTTCTACTGTCAAAATCTTGTATAACACACTCTAACAAAATAGTCAGACTTCCTACATGTAAAGAAATGTTCCTGTCTGCAGTGTGTGGTGTGTCAAGACAAGGACAGCTGAGGCCTTGTGAAAAAGCGAAAGAAAGAAACATAATTCTATATTGTGACTGCCACTGTGCTTTAAAAGGAATATTTCTGCCTGTCTATTTTGCCGAGCTCTGGATATAATGGAGTATTTCACAAGGTTCGTAGATTTCAGTCCTTTTTTCAGATATAAACCTGAATATGATTGTAGTGGTTGTTTTGCTGGGAAAAACACAGTTCTCCTGATAGCTGGGGTCAGGGTGTTAGTTTCTTTAGTGTGATGGGGTTTTTGGGGATTATGCTAGATATTAGGATCTTCAACAACACATTAGCAGCACTTTGTAATGGCAAGACCAGAGTAATTAACCAAGAGAGTACCATAATTACAGCTGTGGGAAATAGATTTTTATTGGCTCTCTTGGCTGTCTTCATGCTCCATTAGTTGTGGATCCATTAAAGAAGGACTTGTTGCCAGCACACACACTTTACTACACTTACATGCACTCATTCACATTTACTGTAGATTTACAGCCTACCCAATGACCAGAGACAATTACAGTTTCAAAGAATGTAGAAATAATTTTAAAGATCCAATTGTCCATCTTTGTCTAATCTATAGCTCAACAATAGGGTTTCTTGGAAGTAAAAATGTCATTCAACATGTTCGCAGAGAAATTCTTTCCAGAGGAAAGGGGGGAAGGGGAGGTTCGTCATACATCATGATTCCGCACCCCTGGCCCTTTAATCAGGATAATTAGTCATCGAGAGGGATAAAGGCCGACCGAAGACGGCAGTGCGACAGAGAGAGACATTTACGGACAGCTGTTCAACACCTGTTTGTGTGTGTTTGTCTTTTTGGTTAAGTTTATAATTAAAATATTATTTATATAGTCAATCCGGTTCTCGCCTCCTCCTCTCCAGTAATCCCTTTACACCATAATAGTGTAGTACTTCGCAATATTATTATGAGTCGAAGTAAGATCCACCAGTCAGAGAAGTTGGCTTCAGAAGACCTGGAAATATCAGGGAATTTTTAACAGTGCTTTCCAGGCCTGGAAAACTGGTGGAAATTTGTAAAATCTTACAAGCTACAAAAACAGAATATTTTTCTTTTGGGTCAGTTTATTTTAAGGAAACAGATGAACCATTTAACAAATCAGTCTGAATGATTTATTTGCAGATCGGTGTGAATTTGGATGATTTTTAGAAATCCTTTCCCAGTAATTACAAACAACTGGAAAGGTCATGGAAAAGTAATGGAAATTCATTGGTCAATAAGCCTGGGAACCCTGTGGCTTGACCCTTGAAAATATTGTGTTTCAGCAAACTTCTGGCAAACATTGCCACAACTTAATTGTAATTTTGCCACAGAAATAGATAAAATGGGATGATGTATCATTAGAGACAATGCTTCATGTATTTCCGTTGTCATTACAAAAATCTCACAGCTTTTTCTGTTTTTCAAAATACTTTTTTGCTTCAAATCACATTGTAGTGTTTTTATTCATTCCGTAGCTGGTTGGTGTGGCTCAAGGCTTAAAAATCTTTATTGAAGAATTTTCTGGAATGCCACTGTTGAGCTCTGTTCCATTAAATGCCCTAAGACTGTAGGTGAGTCTTTGATGCAGAAGGCTCCAGGGGGCAGATCGTGGAGGGCCTTGAGAGGAGAGTGATGGCAGGTGGGGGACGGGTCCCTGGAGGGGTTTATGATGTAGGTGTGCTGTGATGGACAGAGCTGGCTCAGGTGTTGCATGCACACACAGAGACAAATTGAGTCATGATGCAGAACAGAGGTACCATGGGAGACAGTGTGTGGGGAGTGTGATTAATCCTTTTTGAAGCTGGACTCGTTTTCTCTGCAGAAATGTACTGGTCAGTGGGTGGTAACTATTATTTTCAAATCCATGGGAAACAAGAAATAGGAAATGATGCTGTTTGTGAGCTGCTTCGTGTTTATTTTTATGTTATATTCATGTATGAGAACAAGTTCTATGTCAGTACTAGAACTACAATGAGTACAAATTCATTATAAGTGCTAGTATGAGTACTAATTGAACTGCAGGACTACGTTAAAGTAGGGTTGTCACGATACCATAATAATATCTTACAAGACTATACCAGGCAGCTAAAGTATCACGAGACCATGTAGTATCCCAATGCCAAACGATTGTGTGTTCATTCTTAACACAGATTGTCATAGCAAAGGTGGTTCTATTGTTGCTCCGGAAGTGGTGAAAATAACTGAATGATTAACTGGGAGAAGGCTCAAATTAACTAACTTGTTACCAAATACATTCTTAGTTTGATGTAAAAAAAAAACCATTATAATAATAATTTGCTGCATCAAAACAGCCAGTTCAAATGGTAATGGCCTTTAAGCTTTTGTTCCATTATTTCTGTGATTATTTGAATGTTGGTAAAATAAAAATAAAGATATTGTGACACTGAAAATACTGTTTTGAGCAGCTGTTTCATTATTTCAACCACTTCAGCCCCTCTCTCCTGGTAAACAACAGGGCAAATGCAGATTACACACACGCATGCCGATCTGATCATAAGTGTGAATTTACCACCACCATGCATTTGTAATTGGAAAAAAATTAAACGAGTGCAATGTTTGATTTTTCAGAGAAACTGTAAATCTGTAAATGTTGAGATAAAGCATTTAGGTTAAATGAAGTGGCACTAACCCATGTGTATTCTGCAGAAGCAGTGGGATGTGTCTGAAGCTGTTTAATAAGGTTGCTGGTGTTTCTCCCTTTGGCTTGAAATCTCTGTAGAGATTCACGGCAGATGGTTTTCCCCGTCTCATCAGGCAAAACCCAATAATATCCGAATGTCGCTACGTGAATTGTGTTATTTAAAAAGCTTCTCACTCTCCAAAGTTGTATTTAAATCCATATTATCCATTAGGAGACATGACCGGCAAATGAACATGCTGGGATTCAGAACAATAACTGGGAAAACCACACATTAAAAATAAACAGTACCATATAAGGTACATGTAAAGGGAACAAGGGCAAGGAGGAGGCGAGGACCGGCTTGACAATATAAATAATATTTTTTATATAAAACGTAAACCAAAAGACACAAACAAGGCCAACATGGAGCGGCAGTGGGAGAGAGGGAGGAGAGAGAGAGAAAGAAAAAAAAAACTCTTGCTCGCCGGTTTTCGGATATGCCGTAGTTTGGTCCTCGGCCACTCCTCCACCCTCTAGTGGACGACAGCCATGCCTCCCCAGGCGGATCAGAGGCAGTCCTCCAGCCCCTGGTGGACGGAACACCCCGCCACGTTCTCGGGCAACAGAAGGGGTCTCCCCCGCCCCTGTCAGCAGTTCTCCCTCTCCAGGCTGTCGAGAGTGAACCCCTCCCCGCTCGCGGTCAGACCCCGCCTTTCAGTGTCTGGTACGGGTCTCCTCCGCCCCTGGCAGCGGCCCTGACCGATCCAGGCGGTCAGCTAGGAGCCCCTTCTCCCCTCGCGGTCGGCAGCCAATTCCTCCGCTTCCAGGAGGCCGAGTCCCCCGGAAGATGGCCGCGGCTGCTCCATTGGGGTGGATGGAAGCAGCGGGAACTCCACTACTGCGTATCCCTAATCCTAAACAGCATTTTGCTCCCTTAAAGGGCACTGTGTGAAGGGGATGCCACCAAAAAGACAAAATTTGTATCTTATCAGGTGGCCTCCGAGAGGCATAAAGGCAGACTGCGGAAGGTGGTGCGACGAGAGATATAGTTTACAGGCAGCTGACAACCCGGCCCCGCCCTCCACCCTGCCACAGTTGTTTATCGAGGTTATATGCTTCTGCTGTACTCATCTATCTGCATTATTTCAACTTCAAAATTCTGTGTAAACAAAAACATTACCTATGGTCCAGCAGAGAAAGCTTCACCAATCAGAGAACGGCGACCAACAAAGCCTGCAAAAATTCCCTTGAAGCAACCGCCCCCTCCCATGACAACCTGTGAAGGATGCAATCAATTTGGTCTTCCTTGTAGTTTGTTAATAATGTTACGCTCTATTATTGCTAAATATTACGATTTGTAAAAACTACTTATATATTTTTACAAATCGTAATATTTAGCAATAATAGAGCGTAACATTATTAACGTTTAACATAATAATATAACATAAAATATACTGTTTCTACACTTATATTCAACAACTTAAAGTCAATAGTTTCATATACATTATTTCCATTGATTTTTATTCAGTTACATTATCTCGCAATGCTTCATGGGATTGTTTTTTGTGCCCTTGTGAAAGATTGTAAAGAACACAGTCTTTTACCATAGTAATTTTGTCAGATTTTCACCTACATTTTTGTCTCAAAATAAAGTTTGTCAGGTTGTGATTCACCTTGGAGCTGGTTGGTATGGTTCATGGCTTATAACTCTTTAATAGAGGATTTTATTCTATGCAAAAATTGAAAGGGAAAATAATTCCGGAACCCAGATGACTGAAAATTGGGCTTGCATTGTTGCTCCCTATTGCTATTTTGAGTACTAGTTCAAAGTCTGTTCTACTGACTTGTTCAAAATCCATACTAGTGTTAGTGTGAGTAGTACTGGATCAGAGCCACTACTAATAAGTACTAGTTCAAAGTCTGTATTAGTGCTAGTGAGTCACTTCTATTGTTATTGTGAGTACTACTGTAGTTCAAGTCTGTACTAGTTCAAAGTCAGTGATTTGTTTTTTCTAATATGGATACTAGTTCTGTTTTAGGTAAAGTCAGATCTGATTCATCCGGTTTGAAACTGGACTCGTTTTCTCTGCAGTTCTGTACTGGTGAGTGGGTGGTAATCTTCATATCCATCGTAAATAGAAAATTATCTTGAGTTTGTGTGATGCATTGTGTTTATATTGATGTTTTTTTCTGCTCTAACAATCAAGTGTTTCACGTATACATGTTTTATTTAGCATACACTTGCCCCATATGCAGTGACCCTGAAAGAGAAAGTATTCTTGTTCTCTCTATTTGCAAGCAGTTAATGATCAGTGAGATTGGAGTGGAGGCACACGGCACCCCAGGAGGCCACGTGTTCTCTGGCTGCCTCTACAGCAGAGAACTGAGCGCAGGAGCCTCATCAGGCTTCACATGAAACAAATAGGGTACAAAAATATCTGCTAAACTCTGCATGTGCTGTAATCTGCCATGCTTTGCTTCCTGTGTGGCCTAGAGAGCACTTCATCATGCTGAACGAACAGTGTGTATATTTGCATCTCACACACATTAATGATAATTAAGTGTATATTCATTTTTGCATTAAAGGCTTGCTTGAAATGTAAGTTAAGGATCAGTACCTTTTCAGTTTTGTTTATACTCACTATTTCCATTTTGGGACAAGATGAAAGGGAAGCAGTCTTTCTGGAAATCATCGAGAAAATCTGGTTCAAATGCCAGAGATTCTGTACGTGAGTTATCAGCACTAGTTCAAAGTTAGTACTAGTGCTAGTTTGAGAAGTCATTTGAGTACTAGTTCAGTCAGTTCAAATATGAGTAAGTTCAAAGTCAGATTTAGTGCTAGAATAAGTACTCATTTAAATTAGCCTCTATTAAGAGTATTAGTTAAAAGTCAGTATTAGTACCAATATGTGTACTAATTCGAAAAGAGTGTTGTTAGCTTTAGTGCTAGTATGCGTATTAGGTTATTGTCAGCATTAGTATGAGTACTAGTTCTAAGTCTGTATTAGTACCAGTTGGTGTACTAATTCAAAGCCAATGATAGTGCTAGAATGAGTACTAAAGTCAGTATCAATATTAGTAGTAGTACTAGTTAAAAGTCTATTATAGTACAGTACCGGTATGTGTACTTATTCAAAGTCAGTGCTAGAGTAAAAGACAGTACTAAAACAAATATGAGAAGTTCAAAGTCAGTTCTAATGATATTGTGAGTACTACTTCCAAGGCAGCAGTAGTATGAGTTAGTGTGAGTTGTAGTTCATTCTGTAGTGCTACATTGAGTTACAGTTGAAAACAAAAGCTAGGGCTAGTATGAGTACCAAAGTCAGTACCAATATTAGAATGAGTTCTAGTTCAAGCCAGTTATTTCTGGTGTGACAACTAGTTTCAAGTCAGTCAGTTCTAAGTCAGTCTTAGAATGAGTACAGATTCAATCCTGTAAAATTTTTAGTATGAGTATTGGTTTGAAGATTTACTTCAAGTAATCACTTATACTAGTATGAGTACTAGTTCAAAGTTTTATTCGTCACGTGCATGGTACATGGTTCTATGAAACACAATAGACATAATTAAAAGACTGAAAACATTTGGATGACTTTCTTTAGCTAAAATCGGTCTTTACTTTCTGAAATGTGAAACACTTCCCCCAGTGGCCAAAGCGCTAAGTGCTGGTGGGTGTGTGGGCATGTGTAGCTCCATTTTCTGGGTAAAATTTCCACAGAGGGGCGCTAAAAGCGAGTTATGAAGCAAGTTGTTTTCAGCAGTTTAGGATATAATACAGTGAAGAGGAATGCTTATTTTATAAACTGAACCTCCAAACCTAAATTTTACCATCAGTGGAGTAAAAATGTAATGTTAGAGGGGAAAATGAAACCTCTGAATTGCGCTCGTCACTGATTAGGTAGACATGATTACTTATTGGTTTCAACCTGGGATTGAACCCAGGTTTCCTGCACTGCTAACACAGCACACGACATATGAGGCCACAAGGGAAGGTATACACACCAGAGCCGATGCAAAAATGTCTGATAGGAGATGCCACTTGTCAGTTAGTTGGCATAATTTGTCAGATCTCAGGGTACTGGATCTCTCGGAAACAACATTACGACTGCCCATGGCGTGTGATCATGTTGGAATGACAGCCTCAGTCACATTCACTTTCATTGAATGGAAATGCAGTTTAAAATGTAGCCATTGAATCTCACAGAACTCATGAGCTCTGAGTACATAATGCTGGGCCGCACACACCTTATACCACACAGAACCTTAAACTCCAACTTAAGTGTTTAATCACAACCATTACCTTAATAAAACTCTAGTTCAGCATGAGGTATCATGCTAAGGCACCCTGATCGACTGTGTGCTAAATACCCCTCCTGAAGCATTCTAGCTTCATTTAAGCCCATTGATTTTCTTTAGCTCTCTTTGTTTTCTTTCTTCATGCCCCAGTTGTATTTGTGCTTTTGAATACTGTCCCTCGGAGGGAGGCTTGTTTATGTGATGTGGGCTGCATTTGATTGTTTTCGCCCCCTGGGGACCGGACAACTTGGAGGAGATCTGTAGTGCTCAAATCCTTCATTTGAGCAGCGCAACTTTGGTGTATTCAGGGGATGGAGCTTTGATAATGTGATCACACTCGATATTCAAAAGAACTGCAATGATAAAAAGACCTGCTGTGTTACTGATCAAGAAAATTGTTGTAAACATATCTTAAATGTCTTATGATGGAAAATTCAAAAAATACTTTTTTGTGCATAGAAAATTGTGTTGTCTTGCAAGTCATCAAGTAAATAATTGAAAACTGTAGGAGTCTAGATAACATAGGTCTATACTTTAAAGGAATTGTTCACCCAAAAATGAAAATTCTCATCATTTATTCACCCTCATGCCATCCCAGATGTGTATGACTTTCTTTCTTCTATTGAACACAGATGAAGATTTTTTTTGAAGAATTTCTCAGCTCTTTTGGTCCATACAATGCATTTGAAGTTCCAAAAATCATGTAAGTCAGCATAAAAGTAATGGATAGGTGTATCATAAATCGATATGATAGATGTAGGTGAGAAACAGATCATATTCACATTCTTCTTGTGTTTTTGGTGATTCACATTCTTCATGCATACAGCACACTTCTGGGTAGGGAAAAGAATTTCAAGCTAAAAATTACTTAAATATTGATCTGTTTCTTACCCACACCAATCATATCAATTCTGAAAATATGGGTTAACACACTGAAGTCATATGGATTACTTTTATACTGCCTTTATGTGCTTTTTTCTCATTGTACTGAACTAATTTGTGTTCTGCATAAGAAAGAAAGTCACACACATCTGGGATGGCATGAGGGTGAGTAAATGATGAGAGAATTTTCATTTGTGGGTGAACTATCCCTTTAATATGAATAGAAGAGCTCGGATAATTTGGTTTTGGGAAACCTGATGGGTTTGTTCATTGAAATCTCTGACTTATGTTGGCAGTCTTTGCTGTCTTGGCTAATCTGAGCACAATGTAATTGAGATCTCTTCTGGAACTCATGAGTTTGCTTGGTTCTCTTTATCAGGAGGAAAGTCTGAGAAAAAGGAGACCTTAGCAACAGTCTCTCCATTTAATCAATGCTGTCTAGACAGTCAATTGAGATTAAAGGGATAGCTACCCCAAAAAAACAAACAAACAAAACATTATCTGCCATTATTTACCCGACTTAACAATAATAATTTATTTGGCCACAGCAAACTGGAATTTAGCAGGAATATCAAATTTCTGCCTGTTTTTCACACAGAATTATCGAATGGCTTCAGAATACTTGGAATATACAGGTAGTGCATGAGTCATATTGATTACGTTTTTTCTTTTCTTTTTTCTTTTTTAAAATTTAACAGCCCAGAGTCACTATTCACTTTCCGTATATGGCAAAAAGCCATGTGAAGATTCTACAAATCTTTCCTTCAAAGTTATAGGGGTTTGGAACAACATGAAGGTGAGCAAATAATGACAGAATTTTCATTTTTGGGGGAACTATTCTTTTTAAGAGATCTCATTTGTTAGTCGTTCTTACCAACGATAGGAAGACACAAAGATCTTGTGCAACTCTTCTGATTGTTTGATGCTGTGTGTCCTCTAACCTGTTTTGTTCTCACCACCTTCTGAATGCTGGTTTATCAACATCTGAAGCTCCTGATCAGTAGGGGTTTATGGAACTTAGCATGGATCTACAGAGCAAACAAGAGAACTGAAAGCCAGAGCCGTAGTGCATACACATGTCTGATGTAGCTCTCTTTGAGTTGTTTGATGGTTTCAGTTCCAAGACATGAAGATAATGAAAGTGTGCACTGAATCAAGGCCTGCAGGCGGCTTACTGAAACATGTATGATTGTACCATAATCTCGAATGCAGTCTTATACACATCCATATTTTCTTTTGAATTTAAAGGTTGGTTTGCTTCATTTTATGCTTGTTGGATTTCAAAAGTTTGTATAAATCAAAATCTAAGATGAAAATCCAGCGAAAGAGTTCAATATAGGGATTTTTAGCACAGTGGTTCTCAACTGGTGGGTTGTGAACAGCAGAGGAAAACATTGCTATATGTAAATAATATTTTGCAACTAACCATATAAATCATTCCATCGCTTCCATTGTATGCCTCACCATAACCTACTGCTTTTTTTTTTTAAAGAAAATTAAAGACAAGTCAAAATTCAATTTTGTGGTAAACATTCTGCCACAAATGCTGTCAATTGAGCTTAACTTGTATTGAATCCGGAATAAGGATGTATTTGTTTAATTTTGTGCTGGGTTGGGTTGAGAACCACTGATTTAGCCGACTTCATACATGTGTTGTCCTTTTACTAAATTTAAGTCAATGCATAAAAAAAACTGTGTGTGTTTGTTCGCAGCCCGTATAGTGAAAAGCAAGCAGTGGTGTGAGATGACTCCATGTACAGAGGGCGAGATTTGCGGCCTGCTCTTTAATCGCTCTGGATGGACCTGCACCAAAGGCGGCGGGCGCATTAAAACTGTCACGGTAAGACTATGTTGTAAATATCTGTAACATTTCATTCATTCACCAGGTTGTTCCTGCCACATAACCTTAAATGGTTCACCCCACACGTGTCTCAGCTCTTTACGTAATTTGGTAACACTTAATAATGACTTTCCATACATTGAATACATTGTGTCTTTATGTAATGCTTAACAGATCATTAGTTAATGTGCATTCAAATTTCTAGAAACACCATTCTTAAATTTTCATAAACTGTATATAGTCACTGTAACAGTGTAAAGGTTGGGCAAGGAGGAGGCGGGAACCAGCTGAACAGTCAACATAAAGTTTAATGGTCAACATAAAATTAACCAACATAAAACATTAGGACACACACACACACAATGTGGCTGTGTACGTCTCTCTCTCTCTCTCTCTCTCTCTCTCTTTCTTGAACCAGCATATCCAGCTGCCCCTTATCTCGCTCTCCCGGTGATCAGCCGATTCAGCGTCAGCCATGCTCCATCATGGCCCGGCCACACCCTCCTCCTCGTCACACTCCTCCCCTGCTTGATTCAGGCCGGGCGCCACCAGTCTGACTAACTCCCCCACCCCATCTCTGGAGGGGAGACTGCCCTTCCGGCCATTCTGTCAGCCGGTGTTCCACGCGCCTCATGCGAACATGGGGGAGAGACGGGGGAGGCGTGGGGAGAGGGTAAGGGCGAGCAGAGACACAGAGAGAGAGAGAGAGAGAGAGAGAGAGATAGAGAAGAACTTGCTCGCCGGCTCCTGGACGCGTTGTTGCTGGCCACCAACCCCCCCGGCAGGTGGCGGCGAGTCCCCCGGCTCCTGGCGGACGGAACCATACCTCCCCTTCTTGGCAGCTGGCCGTGGCTGCTCCCCTGGCATATGGCAGCGGCGAGGACTCCCTCCTCCCTCCCGGGTTTTGGCACCACTGTAACAGAGTAAAGGTTGGGCAAGGAGGAGGCAGGAACCGGCTGAAGTTTACTGATCAACATAACTTAACCAACATTAAACATGAGGACACTCCGTGTGCATCTCTCTTTCTCTCGAACCGGCATCTCCGGCTGCCCCTTATCTCGCTCTCCCACTGATCAGCTGGTTCAGGCCCGGCCACGCCCTCCTCCTCATCACAGTCAAATTTGAATGTGCATCAGCTATGGATCTGTTATATTATATTATTTATATTTGTTCATAATTTTTAATGAAACATATAATTTTAGGGATTATGTACAGTTGGCTGATCATTATCGAGATATAAACCCTGACAGTGTGATCAGGATCACAATACAAAATGGGGTGTCTTGTATAACCCTGAAGGAGCTTACTTTGCGATAATGACAAGCTGACTGTACTATTAGCCTCCTTATTACATGGCTACTTACTAAATAATTAAACCTGAAATATTGATTTAAATTGAACAATTTTTTTATGTGAAATGAAAGAGATTGCAGAGTGATTAAAGAGACATGAGACTCACTAATTTATGTAGGAAATTGGTTGCAATTTGGGACAAAAATTAATTAAGCATTTTAGCATTATACACAAATATTTGACCACTGAATAATGTATTTGACCAATCAGAATGAAGTAAAATAAAAATGTTTGAGGTGAAATGTCCACTGTGTTGCATTAAAGCAAGTGAAATATTTCCCAAACCAATTAGATTTTTAAGGTTAATGCTCTATCGAGTTTTAAATCAACAGAACTGACCACAGTAGGGAAACTAAACGTTAAACCTAAAGCTAACCGATAGTGTCATAAATAGCAAATGTGAGATGAAAAACGCAATTGCTTAAAGGTATATTTCACCCAAAAATTTATATTCTCTCATTATTTACTCACCCTCAAAACAATAATTATGATTTTTAGAAGAATATCTCAGCTCTTTTGGTCTATAGAATGCAAGGGAATGGGTACTAAAATTTTTAAGCTCCAAAAATCACACAAATCAGCATAAAAGTAATCTATACGACTCCAGTGGTTAAATCAATGTCTTCAGAAGTGATATGATAGGTGTTGGTGAGAAACAGATCGATTTTTAAGTCCTTTTTGCAGGGAGAAGAATGTAGCAATAAAGGACTTAAATATTGATCTGTTTCTCACCCACACCTATCATATCACTTCTGAATATGTGGATTAAAATGGTATGGATTACTTGCATGCTGCCTTTATGTGCTTTTCGGAGTGTCAACATTTTGGCACCCATTCACTTGCATTGTATGGACCAACAGAGTTGAAAAATTATTCTAAAAATCATAATTTGTGATCTGCAGAAGAAAGAAAGTCATACACAACTGGGATGCCATGAGGGTGAGTAAATGATGAGAGAATTTTCATTTTTGGGTGAACTATACCTTTAAGTAACCACGTAATGTTTGGTTGATTTTATGACACTTTTGGCTCGTGTGTCGACTCGTGTTCTTTTCATGACTTGACCCTGGTCCTTTGCAAGTGCAATGCTCCATCAGTTAAGCTTCTGAAATTAATTTAGCATAAATCTAGGTATGGTCTGCATGGTCTGCACTAATGTAGTGCCTGAGAGAAGGAGGGAGGAATGTGGCAGGGTGGAGGGTGGGGCCAGGTTGTGATTACACACACCCAGTCCCTTATCAGGCTAATTAAGCCTCCGAGAGGGATAAAGGCCGATGGCAGACGGTGGTGCGACGAGAGAGAGATCGTTTACGGACATGTCCATCTTGTGTGTGTTTGTCTTTTGTTTCAGTTTTAAATTAAACTATTATTTATATTATCAAGCCGGTTCTCACCTCCTCCTTCCCATTGAACTACGTTACAACCAGATTGTCCCGTTCTTGTGTGAATAGCCGTACAGGAGTTGGATTCGGCTCTGTGATGTGATTCGTCGTCTGCAATATGTTGCGTTCATCAGGCATAAGTGCTGAGCTCAGGCTGCGTTTGGGCAGTGCTGATCCTGCAGGCTTCCGGCTCATAATGCCTTGAGTCATTCTGTTTTTTTTAGTTGCTTTGCACAAAATGACAACGAGCAATTATGCTGAATTAGAGGGTGTCTTTGGGACAAAAAGGCACATAGCGGAGCTGCATATTAAACGAGTGCAGTCCTGCTTCGAGTGGATTGTGCCGTACAGTAGCTGAATTCATTCATGTGTTTCTGAGGGTGTGGAAGTGTTCATAGCTGTGTGGTTATTTAAGAATGTATTTGTGAGGTTTACATGCATGTCACAGTATGTGTTTGTGGATGACCCTTTCAAGGGATTGTTCACCCAAAAATGAAAGAATTTCTCATCATTTACTAACCCTCACGTCATCCCAATCCATATGCTGTTATTTTTTGGAACACAAAAGTAGAATTTTTAAAGAATCTTTACACAATGTTTTGCCATAAAATGACAGTGTAAAGTGACCATATCTATCAAGCTCCAAAAAGGCCTAATAAACCATCAAATATAGAGCACAAGTAATTTATGGACTACTTTTATGTTTTGTTTTGTTTTCTTTTCTTTTTTCTTTTTGGAGTTTGGCGTTTATGACAACTATGAAGTCTCTCTCTTTCTTTCTCTCTCTTTCTCTTCCTCACCATCACTCTTGTGTTTCTGTCTGCTTGCTAGAGCTTGTGCATTGGTTTTTGTGTCTAATCTGTGTCTGTGAGCCTGCAGCCGTGTGTCTCGCAGCCTGGGGCAGCTGCTGCAGATTTCATGCCCTGTTTCCAGCACCATATTATACAGTCTGACAGTAGAGAGGAGGTTGTGTGTTAGATGTTTACTTGTATGAGTGTGTATTAGCTTTGAGAGAGAGAGAAAGTGAGAGAGAGAGAGAGAGAGAGAGAGAGAGAGAGATGTACATTGTACATTTGAATGTGCAGATTTGTTTTTGTTTTTGATTATGTGCACATATTTTTGTTTACTCTGTGCGTGCAGCAAAAAAATTGTTTTTATCAGTATTTTGTTATTTTCCAGTTAAAATATCTAACAATCATTTAAGCAAATTTGTGCAAGATATTAATGAATTGTTTCAGAGAATATATCTCAAGTTTATTTTCTTATCCCATAGATAGATAGAATAGATTAATCTTTTGTTTAAATTTAAACTAAGAAACTGTGTCTGAGACCCTAACAGTGTTCGGAAGACTTTTCCATAGTTTAGGAGCCAAATAGGAAAATAATCTTGAAAATTTTGATATTCTAGGTATTATTAACAAGCAATAATTTTGCGATCGTAGTGAACATGATGGAATATAGCACAATAGAATGTTCTTTAAGTACTGCGGAGCTAGACCATTCAAAGCTTTGTAAATAATTTATTAATTAATTCTAAACTTAACTGGTAGCCAATGGAACGACGATAAAATGGGGCTGATATGATCATATTTCTTGGTTCTGATCAGCACTCTAGCTGCTGCTTTTTGAACCAATTGAAGTTATTTATTGAACTTGCCGGACATGCTCCCAGTAATGCATTACAAGAATCTAGTCTTGAGGTCAAGAACACATTAATTAGTTTTTCGGCATCAGAAACAGAGAGCATGTGTTGTAACTTAGCAATATTTCTTAAGTGGAAGTATACTGTTCTACAAGCATTGGAAATGTGATTTTCAAAGGACAGATTGCTGTCAAACATAACTCCTGAGTTCTTTATTGTAGAAGTACATCTAGAGCCAACTTATGTTTTAACTGCTTATTTGTAGAGGCCTGTGGTCTAATAATTAGTACCTCTGTTATTTCGGCATTGAGTTAGAAGGAAATATCTAGTCATCCAATGTTTGATTTCATTGATACACTCTGGAATTGCAATTGGAGAATTGTGAAGTTTCATCCAGTTTCGAATAAATATAAAGTTGGGTATCATCAGAATAACATAATAAAAACGAATTGCACGATTCCTGATAATGTCTCTCAGGGGAAGGGGAATATATAAGGAGAAAAATGGAAGCCCTATAACTGATCTCTATGGCACTCCATACTTAACGTTAGTTTGATCTGACAATTTCTCGTTTACACAGACAAAATTAACATAGTTGGGAGGACACTACCTTTTCTAGTATTTTTCACATAAACGGGTGATTTGAGATCGGTTTATATATAGCCAACTCTCCAGGATCAAGCTGTGGTTTCTTGATAAGCGGTTTGATAACTGCCAGTTTAAACCTTCTTGGGACATGCCCTGCGGAAAATGAGGAGTTAATAATATTTAGAAGAAATTCTGAGATTACAGGAAACACATGGTAAATGGTCTGCACTTATATAGCGCTTTTTTAACCTTAGTGGTTTTCAAAGCGCTTTACACTGTGACTCATTCACCCACACACTCACACACCAATGATGGCAGAGCTGCCATGCAAGGTGCTAACCTGCCATTGGGAGCAACTTTGGGTTCAGTTTCTTGCCCAAGGTCACTTCGGCATGTGGAGTCATGTGGGAACCGCCAACCCTGCAATTATTGGCCAACCCACGCTACACCTGAGCCACAGAGTAGCTTTGATATTTCGATTAGTTGTTAGCTCTTCCTGACACTACCAAGAGTGCTAGAGAAGAACATATTTATATTTTCTGTGACTACAAGAAGTTCCTCTGAACTTTTTGTCTTACAGGGTATTTGAGACAAATCTGGAAGGTTATTTGTGAAACTATCTTTAGTAGTTGAAAAAATAGTTCTACCGATCGATAGTGCGGCATAGATTGAGTGATTTTTGCTATTTGCAGAATTAGGGCTTGGCGGATTTTCAATTTTTCAAATTTATTTTAATTTGCATTTGACAATTAGCAATTTTTTTTTTTTAAATCGCTCAATGAACAAAATGTTTAATTTTTATACAGAACAGTTTCGTAAATGATAAAGCAACTGCATTTGAGTTTTATGCTAGTTAAGCATATTAAAATAAATGTAATTTAAAACATTTGTTTAAATCATACTTTTTTAGAGTTTGTGTTTATGTCATACAGTATATTACAGAGCATTAGTGCAAGTGTTGCAGTTCGCAGCAATATTGCACTGCATGCGTGTTGGATTTCAATGAAGTAAATATGGCTGAATAGCAGATGCATCGTAGGGTAGCAAAACCACGGCAACAGACGGCAAGAAAGCACAGACAGCAGTGTGTTGTAGGCTTGAATCCAGAAAGTGTGTGCAAGTGAACAGTGTTTTTTACTTTACATGTGTGCAGTCTTTCTGCTGTTGCATGTACACTCACACATTCGCATGCCTCCGCACCAGCAACTTTTCTATATCCAGCCCCCCCAGGGTGCAAAGGGATTCAGGCAGAGCCAGGTTCTGACCCGTTAATGGAGTTAGCATATGCAGCATGCTGAATCCCTGCCAGGCATTAATACAGATCACTCACGAGGGCCCCCAAACACGCCGGCCATTTGTCTTCACTAGTGAACTGCTGAAAGGTTAAAATTTGCCATTGTCTCGAGAGCCCGCTGCTTTTGCACTTCAGGTGCTGTAGAGATATTCACAGAGACTGATATGACTGGCAAACAAAGGTGACAATTGTGCAGACTGCGCCTGTTTTTCTGTTTTTTAAATCGGGGGGAGGGGGTTGAGAGTGGGTGAGAGGCACGTGAACTCCCTCAGAGACAATGGCTAAGTGTACGGTCCAGCTGCAAACCATTGAGTCTTGCTGTCGTGTCATTTACGGTCCCTGTAAGAAAAATCATGAGGAATTTCATGATTCTGGTTCTGATTTGGATGACGCTTAAGAATTACATTAACTGTTCGTTTAGTACTTTATACAGACAGACAGTGCTGCAGGAAAGATTTTCAAGAACATCTGCATCAAGCTCACCATTGTTGATTATTGATGTGAATTACTTTCTGGTTCCCACAGGACCAGAACCCATTTCTTAGAGGTTAATCATGCAACATGCTGTCAGTAGCACTAGATGTTCATGCATGAATTGATGCAACAATGTCTGATGGTGGTAGCAGTTTGTCAGTAATTCGGCTGAATGAGGTTGATTTCAGGGTACATGGACTTTCGGAAGCAACATGTCGATTTCCCATGTGCTCATGGAATAAGAACTGTTTTTCAATTCCCAACCCTATTGTAAACATCATGCTGTGCCTATGGAACACTCACAAGATGTTCTTAACAAATACTTTTAATGACTCAAATCAAATTTTCCTTTTTTAAATCTCTCTTTCAATTTACCCTATGTACTGATACCATTTCTCTATTACTCACATTCTCTTTCTGCACTGTTTCCTTTATGTTCTATTTCATTTTGCTTCTCATCATTTTGCCTGTGCTCGCCCCCTCTATTCTTTATTCTCTATTTTTTGACAGTGTCTTTCTTGATCACTTCCTCCCAACTGTTTCTCGGTAATGGCATTGCTCTGTCAGTGCACAGTCATCAGTAACAAGAGTAAGTAGGAAAGGATAAAGAAAGGATATGTATGGAGAGGTGAAAGAGCAATCGAGCAGTGTGGAGGAATGAGCTGATTGTTTTCAGCCAGCCATTTTATTTAAGGAAGAAGCAGGATCAGTCCTGATCAGACAGGGTCAGAGCAAGCACAGCATCTCATAATGATTTTGGCTTGACCATAATGAATGTGGGTTAGGTTTATATATATATATATACACACACACACTGGTGGCCAAAAGTTTGGAATAATGTACAGATTTTGGTCTTATGGAAAGAAATTGGTACTTTAATTCACCTAAGTGGTATCCAACTGATCAAAATATAGTCAGGACTTTCATAATGCGAAAAATTACTATTACAGTTAAACTAATTCAAAGAGTTTTCATTAAAAAAAAATCCTCCACGTGCAGCAATGAGAGCTTTGCAGATCCTTACCATTCTAGTTGTCAGTTTGTCCAGATACTCCAGATACACGCTTCGTGTAGCAATCTTGTCAGGCACTTCTCACGCACCTTACAGTCTAGCTGATCCCACAAAAGCTTAACGGGTTTAAGATCCATAACCAGGGGTGGAAAATCATACTCAAGTAGAAGTACTGTTACCCCAGAAAAATGTACAGTGAGTAGAGTAAAAGTAGCTGTCCTAAAAACTACTCAAGTAAGAGTAAAAGAGTAGCTCATTTAAAAGTACTCATGAGTAGTGAGTATTAAGTACCAAGTTGCAAAACAATTACATTAAAATCAGTTTATGTGTAAGGTCTAAATTTCCCTTAATGCCAACAGAGCATATTATTGTTCATAAAACCTGTTCAAACAATGCAAGGAATGCAAAAAAATTATAAATAAGCAGGATCACTTAGCACATCTTGTCCTGCACAATAGAGGAGGTAGAGCATGCATAGGAAAAGTTGTTTGGAACAGGGGCTACATCATTCTTAAAAAGGAATAATTCACCCAAAAATATAAATTCTCTCATTATTTACTAACCCTTATGTCATCCTGGATGTGTATGACTTTCTTTCTTCTGCAGAACACAAATTAAGATTTTTAGAAGAGTATCTCAGCTCATTTTGTCCATACAATGAAAGTGAATCGGTGCTAAAATATTGAAGCTCAACAAATCACATAAATCAGCATAAAAGTAGTCTAATCCTTGTGCCTCCAGTGGTTTAATCCATGTCTTCAGAAGCAATATGATAGATGTGGTGAGAAACAGATCAATATTTAATTCCTTTTTTTACTAATTCTCCTCCCTGCTCAGTCAATCTCTACTTTAACTTTCATTTTTTTCCTGTATTTTTGGTGATTCACATTCTTCATGCATATCACCACCTACTAGGCAGAGAGAAGAATTTCTAGCAAAAATTGACTTAAATATTGATCTGTTTCTCACACACACCTGTCATTTCAATTCTGAAGTCATCGTACTAGGAAGTCTCCCTAGCCAATCGTGTAGATAAATATCTAGATAGATACAAATAAAATCAGGACAGGGGGGGAAATAGTGCAGTCAAATTACAGTTACAGCACTTAAAATATATTCAAGTAAAAGTAAAAGTATACCATTTTTAAACTACTTAAAAAAGTACAATTCTTGTAAAAAAGAAGTTAATTACAGTAACATGAGTATTTGTAATTTGTTATTTTACACCCCTGTCCATAACATTATTTTCCAATTATCAGTTGCCCAATGTCTGTGTTTCTTTGCCCACTCTAACATTTCTTTTTGTTTTTGTTTCATAAGTGGCTTTTTCTTTGGAATTCTTCCCATAAGGCTGCACCCCTGAGCCTTCTCTTTACTGTTGTACATGAAACTGGTGTTGAGCAGGTAGAATTCAATGAAGCTGTCAGCTGAGGACATGTGAGGCATCTATTTCTCAAACTAGAGACTCTGATGTACTTATCCTCTTGTTTAGTTGTACATCTGGCCTTCCACATCTCTTTCTGTCCTTGTTAGACCGAGTTGTCCTTCATCTTTGAAGACTGTAGTGTACACCTTTGTATGAAATCTTCAGTTTTTGGCAATTTCAAGCATTGTATAGCCTTCATTCCTCAAAACAATGATTAACTGACGAGTTTCTAGAGAAAGTGTCCTTTTGCCTTTTTTGATCTAATATTGACCCTAGGACATGCCAGTCTATTCCATACTGTGGCAACTCAAAAACACAAAGACAATGTTAACATTAATTTAATGAACCAAATATCTTTCAACGATTTTTGATGTAATGGTAAGTGATTTTCTAGTACCAATGATAAGGTGTTGTAGTGATGGCTGCTGGAAATGGGGCCTGTCTAGTTTTGATCAAAAATGTCTTTTTTCAAATAGTGATTGTGCTGTTTTATACACCAGTAATGTCCTGACTATACTCCTTTTATCTATACCTTTTCTAAATGATTTACTGTGTTGGGGAACAGTTAACCAGAAGTCCTTTAAAAATAGTGTAGCCTTTTCAGTAACCAGCTACATTTTATTGCAAAAAAGCAATAGATCCGAGGAAGTTATTAAATGAGCTCACCTAAACCATCCACTTTCTTTCATATTGTGATTGGAAAACCAAATAATTTACGTAAATCCATTCTTTCGGACAGTTCATGTACTGTAAATGAACCAGTTACAATTAAAACATTTCTGCCACACCATTAAACCACCTGCCTAATATTGTGTAGGTCCCCCACATGCCGCTAAAACAGAGCTTACCCGCATCTCAGAATAGCATTCGGAAATGATATTGTTCTCACCCCAATTGTACAGAGCGGTTATCTGAGTTACCATAGACTTTGTCAGTTCGACCAGTCTGGCCATTCTCTGTTGACCTCTCTCATCAACAATCCATTTCCGACCACAGAACTGCCACTAACTGGATGCTTTTTGTTTTTGGCACCATTCAGAGTGAATTCTAGATACTGTTGTGCCATCTGGCACCAACCCTCAGGTGGGTCTGCCAGTTTAGAGTTTAACCTGTATGCTGGGCTTATGCACAAGAAGCAGTTTTTGATGCCTTAGAAACAAGGTTGCATTTTAGTAACCATGAGAGTAGTAACCATGTTTTACCATAGTTTTGATACAATTAACAGTCATTTTACTATGGGATTATTGAAGTATCCATTTAGTAACCATGGATTTACAATAATAATATTGCCTGCATCTGAATTCCAAAATAGCTGCCTTGTTGTCTCACTGACCTGTACGTCAATGACTGAATAGAAAGCATCTGTGTATGAAGGTATCTCCTGAAACCGGTTTCAGACAGGCTTCCCAGGCAACACTACGTCACATAGTTGCTTAGATACCAGCATTCATTCAGTCCAACCAAACCACAATAGTCTATTAATCTACAGTACAACAAAATCAAGAGAGTTTTGGTAATAACCAATTGTTTATTTAATAACTACAATAGTACTTTCACGCTACAAATGGAATCAAAAGTGGGAAAAAGTGGAAAAATCTGGCTATCAACTGTTTCTTTGGCATCATTTTCTTTCTTCAGTTCAACCGCTGTGGTTCTGCATGCACAGGATTGTGGGATTCCATAGGCAGGGAAGTATACATCTACTATGCTGCCTTAAAAAATCGATCAGATGACGGTATCTCAGTAGAGAGGATGTGACGTGAACACTGGTTTCGGACATTCCTTCATCCCTTCCGACCTCTGTAGACAGCTTCCGAAGGCAGCATTTTCCTGTTTTCAGATGCAACCAAAGTTGTCGCCATGACTGTAGTAACAATGGTTAATTTTGTGGTTACTATGGTTATACTACAAATACCATGGTTAAACTAGGGTTACTGAAGTAAAAGCATAGTTTATTTTCATAAAGGAATGTTAACCTAATTAAATTAATATCAGATGGATGGATAGATTTCAAGAAGAAAATCATTTTTTTTAGCAAAAAAAGAAATGTCCTCTCACTTTCAACTGCTTTTATTTTCAACAAACTTAACATGTGTAAATATGAGTATTAACATAAAAAAGATTCAGCAACTAAGACATAAACTTAACAAGTTTCACAAACATGTGACTAACAGAAATGGAGTAATGTGTGTCCCTGAATCAAAAGTAACAGTCAGTATCTGGTGTGGCCACCAGCTGCATTAAGTACTGCAGTGCATCTCCTCCTCATGGACTGCACCAGATTTGCCAGTTCTTGGTGTGAAATGTTAACCCAATCTTCCACCAAGGCACTAGCAAGTTCCCGGACATTTCTGTGGGGAGTGGCCCTAGCCCTCACCCTCCGATCCAACAGGTCCCAGACGTGTTCCATGGGATTGAGATCCGGGCTCTTCGCTGGCAATGGCAGAATACTGATATTTCTGTCTTGCAGGAAATCACATACAGAATGAGCAGTATGGCTGGTGGCATTGTCATGCTGGAGGGTCATGTCAGGATGAGCCTGCAGGAAGGGTACCACATGAGGGAGGAGGATGTCTTCCCTGTAATGCACAGAATTGAGGTTGCCTGCAATGACAACATGCTCAGTCCAATGATGCTGTGACACTCCGCCCCAGACCATGATGGACCCTCCACCTCCAAATCCATCCCACTTCAGAGTACATGCTTCAGTGTAATGCTCATTCCTTCGACGATAAATGCGAGTCCGACCATTACCCCTGGTGAGACAAAACTGCGGCTCATCAGTGAAGATCATTTTTTGCCTGTCCTGTCTGGTCCAGCGAAGGTGGGTTTGTACCCATAGGCGACGTAGTTGCCGGTGATGCCTGGTAAGGACCTGTCTTACAACAGGCCTACAAGTCCTCAGTCCAGCCTCTCTCAGCCTATTGCGGACAATCCAAACACTGATTGTGCATTCCTGGTGTGACTCGGGCAGTTGTTGTTGCATCCTGTACCTGTCCCGCAGGTGTGATATTCAGATGTACCGATCCTGTGCAGGTGTTGTTACACATTGTCTGCCACTGCAAGGATGATCAGCTGTCCATCCTGTCTACCAGTAGTGCTGTCTCACAGTACGGACATTGCAATTTATTGCCCTGGCCACATCTGCAGTCCTCATGCCTCCATGCAGCATGCCTAAGGCACATTCACACAGATGAGCAGGGACCCTGGGCATCTTTCTTTTGGTGTATTTCAGAGTCAGTAAAAAGGTCTCTTTAGTGTCCTAAGTTTTTATAACTGTGACCTTAATTGCCTACTGTCTGTAAGCTGTTAGTGTCTTAAAGACCGTTCCACAGGTGCATATTCATTAATTGTTTAAGTTTCGTTGAACAAGCATGGAAACCATTGTTTAAACCCTTAACAATAAAGATCTGTAAAGTTATTTGGATTTTTACAAAATCATCATCTTTAAAATACGGGACGTTTCTTTTTTTGGCAATTTTGGTAAAAAAATATTTTGTAGACATAAATCTATCTATCTGTCCATCCATCCATCCCTCATATAAAGGGAAGGCCTAGCGAGCACTCCTGCGACAGAGCCCCCGATCAGACAGGGTCAGAGCAAACACAGCAACTTATCCTCTCGTCGCTCGCATTCTGCTCACGTCTGCCTCCATTTGCTCACACCTACATTGTTAGAGGCCACTAAATATCTGACACACTGGAGAATTGGTAATCCTTTGAGAGTCTGTATCCTTCTCAACCTCTCTCCTCTTCTTTTTATTGAATACATTTATGGAGCCGAGCGTGTGTCACAGCGGGTCGCCTGATTTGATTCTGCTTTGCTTTGTCCGTGGGGAGGGGAGGGTATCCAAATTCAGCTCCCTGGGTTGTCAAAGAGGCCTGTGTGACACCGCAGTGCATGTCTTTATTCATAATTGAGAGAAAAAGCATCAGTCGAGTGTCAGCATGAGTTGTTTTTTGTAATTGAAGTGGCAAGGTGTTAGTAAAAAAGAAAACACTGTTATTCTCAGTGGAGTGATGGAAAGAAATCTATCTGATCTGTTATCTGTGGTAAAGCCAGGGATCTATCCATCCATCATCAGTATTCAAAACTTTTAGGCAAGAATTTATCAAGCAAAGAAAACTAAGTTTGCTTGTTAGTTTAATTATATTCATAAAATCTAGTTATTGCATTAGTGGATATTGTTAGCATTATTTGAATGCTTTCTGCCCTTGCAACAAATGGCTATTTTTGTTGTTTTTTTGTGCCTACTCAGGTGTGCATAATCACTAAACGATTAACATGCATAATGCTTTATGCATAATGCTTTATAAACTAACAAATCTAAAAATGACTATATCTGAAAACTGTACACCAACAAAGAATTTTACAAACCAAATTGCAGAGAGACTAGTGGATCTTTTTCTATGAAGCATCTAAACATAGTGGTGGTGGTGGTGTAGTGGTCTAAAGCACATAACTGGTAATCTGGTAATCAGAAGGTCGCTGGTTCGATCCCCACAGCCACCACCATTGTGTCCTTGAGCAAGGCACTTAACTCCAGGTTGCTCCGGGGGGATTGTCCCTGTAATAAGTGCACTGTAAGTCGCTTTGGATAAAAGCATCTGCCAAATGCATAAATGTAAATGTAAATGTAAGCAGATGTCATTATCTGGAGTCACCATTTGTATTTGTTTCTAGCTTGTAATGCTTCATTATATACTTATATGTAGGTAGGTATTGTTACAATGTCATTTTTGCTTTTGTTTCATTAACTCTCACGTACTGTATCTTGCATTGTAAGGTTTAAAGCCTGAGTTATAGTTTATGTGTCACCCTAAAACTTTCAATTGTTGCTTTAAATGAAGATTTACGTTCTTGTTAAATTACTTAAATCAGTATTTTAGGACAACAGCCTTACACCATCGATGTGAAACACGATTTTGATTGAAAAGCCCAGAGCACATCCATGCAAGTTTCATTATGTATTTGGTGCTCAAGAGATCATTACGAGTAATTACCTTACCAAAGCTGGCTATAATCAATATCAAATTGTTTCCTTTATTTCCGAGCCCAGAGAATGAGCTCAGCACAATACTAGCAATTACATCTAAATGTGCTATTTCTGTTAGTTTAGCAGGTCGTTGGCTACAGATTGCCTTGTTAAAGTATGAGCGAAATAAACTCACTGTTTTCCTCTTTGAATTTTCCTGTACCATTTAAAATAGCCTTCATATGGCTAGCACCTGTTTACTTGTCTTCCGCAAATAAGTTAGAACAACTGGGTGAACAGGAAGTCAGCAGCTTCAAGTTCCTCAGTGTCCGTATCACTGAGGAACTCACATAGTCCATCCATGTAGAGGAAGTTGTGAAGAAGGCTCACCAGTGCCTCTTCTTCATGAGATGGTAGAGGAAGTTTGAAATTAACCCCTGCATCCTCACACTGTTCTACACCAGTGCTGTAGAGAGCATCCTAACTGGCTGCATCACTACCTGGTACGGTAACAGCACTGCCCTCAACCACAAAGCCCTGCAAAGGGTGGAGCGAACAGCCAGACTCATCATCAGAGGTGAACTTCCCTCCCTCCAGGACACCTACACCAGGCGGTGTGTCAGAAAAGCTCGGAGAATCATCAGAGACTCAAGCCACCCGAGCCATGGGCTGCTCTCACTGCTACCATCAGGCAGGCAGTATCGCAGCATCAGGACCCGCATCAGCCGATTTCATGAAAGCTTCTTCCCCCAAGCGATCAGACTTTTGAACTCTTGGTCGCTCACGATATATATATCAGCTCTGCACTTTATTAGTCTCAGACTGGACTCTGAGATTTGTCACAGCCCGAATGTCAACATATTCGGTTACTGTGTATTTTCATTGAATACAATGTATCATAGTTTGTTTATATTGTATACAGTATGTTATTAGTTGTATATTGTGTTGTGTAAACAAGATGTGTAAATTGTGTTATGTGAAAATTCGATAATTATTGTTGATTGTCATGACAGCTATGTTGCTTGGAACCACACCCAAGATTTTCACCCACTGTTGCATACAATACAATAAAGGGATTTTGTTTGATAAGTCATCTCATTAATATTCATGAGCCATAATGAAAAAGTTTAAATGTGACCTTCCACTTTTTTCCCACTTCTTATTTTAACATTCTCCTCCTCTCCCAGATTTCCCCATTACAACGTTTCCTTTATGTTTTTGGCCCCCTTTCTTTCCCGTTAGAAGCCTGCATCAGTGAGCCGCCCCATCACTCAGACCACGTTTAGCCCATTTTCCATCAGAAGGATTGGAATTGCGTATCTTTGAACTACCATTTTTTGCATCCCACATACAGGGCTTTGCACGTCCCAGAGGAAAATTTCTGAGATGTTTGCTGCGGGTCTATCAGACCATGATCAGAGGATGTCTTATATTGTTCCTCTTCTTTGAGGCCCGCTGCTTCCATTTTGGAACTTTTTGAAGACTTTTTAGCATACCGAGACTATAGCGTGTACACACTTCTACAGGATAACCAATGGAATTAAAAATTAATTTGAAATATCTGCCAAAGAAGATCTGTCAAAAGGTACTGTCAATAATGGATTTGTAGGGATTGAAACCGATATTTCAAAGACATTCTAATGCCAAGAGAAGAGCATATGCTGCTGGGATAAAGATAAAATAACTAAATGGCCCATAATAGCAGTGCATATATAATTACGTAATTAATTTATTCACCTTCACTTTATTAAAGTCTCTTTGTAAAGGGAGCCCTGCTTCATGCATAGAGCAGAGAACAATAGCACTGAATAAAAAAAATACATGAAAGGCATGAGAAATACTGACTTTCTCCATTGTGACCTGTCTCCCTGTGCTACCTTGAAAAGAGCAAATCGCAGTTGGAAATCTAGCCTCTTTTTGAAATTCATTTTATTGAGATGAGTTCATAGAGTAGGAAAAATATCTTTGAGGCTTTGTTCACACTGCACACAAATCCAGATTTGTTTTTCAAATCAGATCTTTAGGACTAAATACCTGAAAAGCCATTTTGCAAGTGATTAAAACGGGGTCCGTTTGTTCAGATGGTGTAGTCAATAGAAAATATATCTAAGCTGGTTGCTGTAGTAATGATGCATTTCTCTTACAACTCAGTGTGAAAAGAGAGGACAGAAAACTGGAAAGTTTGCTTATGTGCTCATTTTTATCAAGCATGTCGCTGCAGACGCAGGATAGAACAAAAGCAACAGAGGCATTTTGCTTATTCAAGCATGTGTCCAAAACTGTTGACTCATTCATTTAGCATTCATTAGCATTCATTAAGAGTGAACATCACATAGTTTACTATATGAGAAAGGAGTGCATTTTAATCTAATTTTAAACCACATAAGGGTGTGGTTTGGATCGGGTTTGTCAACATTGGATTTCATATGTTTTTTCATATGCTTTTTCAGACTATGAGCAATTAAACGGATTTAAAGAAATAGTTTGCCCAAAAATAAATATTCTGTCATTTTTATTCACACTCATGTCGTTCTAAAGCCGTATGACCTTCGTTCTTACATGGACGACAAAATTTTAAAAAACTTTGTCCGTAGAGAGAGAATTTTTTGTGATGATCAGACCAAAATATGATCTTTGATTTAAGTGTGAATAATGACTTTCGGTGAACATATGGTTTCAGAAGACTAAATTTACTGTGGTTTTATGTTTTTTTTTTCTGGTCCTTTATGGAGCTTGGTGTCAGCATTCATTTCAGTACATGACAAACATGTGATTATTTTAAAAAAAAAATATTAGTGTGAGACATTTTAAGGTTACCTATTCCACCAAAATACCCCATCAAAATTGGATGTTTGCTGACTGACTGAACTAGTCACAGACTGTTCGAGTTTAGCCATCATTTTCAAAGGCTACTCTATCAATAAGTGCTAAATTGCCCATCAGATTCATCCCTGCAGTTTGCCAGTGATTTATAATTTTCTTAATTGCTCCTCTCAGAGCCACTGGTGGTGATTAATCAATCCTTAAATTTAAAATCCAGCCGTACTATTCCTCATGCCTTCATCAATGTTTCTTTAGAGTTATTTTCTGGCTAGTGTGTATAGTAATCTCAGGAATTAAACAGTAACAATAAAAGTGACAAAAATGTCCCATGTTTTTAATGCTTGTTCAGTGAACCATAAACAATTAATGAACATGCACCTGTGGAACGGTCTTTAAGACACTTACAGATTACAGACGATTAAGGTCACAGTTATAAAAACTTTCTTTCTACTGACTCTGAAAAACACCAAAAGAAAGATGCCCAGGGTCCCTGCTCATCTGTGTGAACGTGGCTTATGCATTCTGCATGGAGGCATGAGGACTGCAGATTTGGCCAGGGCAATAAATTGCAATGTCCATACAGTGAGATGCCTAAGACAGTGCTACTTGGAGACATGAAGGACGGCTGATCATCCTCGCAGTGGCAGACCACATGTAACAACACCTGCACAGGATCAGTACATCCGAATATCACACCTGCGAGACAAGTACAGGATGGCAACAACAACTGCACGAGTTACACCAGGAACACACAACTGAGCATTTCTGGGACCTGTTGGATTGGAGGGTGAGGACTAGGGCCATTCCCCCTAGAAATGTCCGGGAACTTGCAAGTGCCAAGGTGGAAGATTGGGGTAACATCTCACAGCAAGAACTGGCAAATCTGGTGCAGTCCATGAAGAGGATATGCACTGCAGTACTTAATGCAGCTGGTGGCCACACAGATACTGACAGTTACTTTTGATTTTGACCCCCCGTTTGTTCAGGGACACATTATTCCATTTCTGTTAGTCACAAATCTGTGAAATTTGTTAAGTTTATGTCTTATTTGTTGAATCATTTTATGTTCATACAAATATTTACACGTTAAGTTTGCTGAAAATAAAAGCAGTTGAAAGTGAGATATAGCCAGTTCCCCTCTAGCTATATAGCATGAATATAATGCTAATATTAGTTACCTACAGGTATATGTGGTAAAAGTCTTGTTTTATGTGATTAAACTGAGCATATATTGGTGGGCAATGTTTAAAACTAATAGATTTTGTATGAACTGTAGATTAATGATTGAGTGTCTTGAAGTCCATCGCGATTTGACTGCAGAAGTGCACGTAGATTAAGAGTCCTTTGATGAAAGCTTTAGTTGGCATTAATTTATTGTCCATGTATTCCATTTTAAGAGAGTGTACTCCATCCTATGACCAAGATGATGCTGGCAGAGGTCATTGTGGTTTGCCTCATAGTCCGGCTGGAAACTTGTGGTAGTTAATTTCCGAAGTCTATCCTAATTTCGAGGGCAGGCATTGGAACGTGAAGTGTCCCTAGTTGTACCCCGATTCCCAAAAATTTGGGAGAGTATGAAAAATGACAGTAAAAATAAAAAGGAGTGATTTGAAAATGTACTTTAACTTGTATTCAAACAAAACAAAATAAAGAAAAGGTACTTCATGTTTTGCCTAATCAACAGTATTTAGACAGGTGCAATTTAGTAATAACAAAGAACAATGGTTGAAAAAACAAGGTGATGTGAAAGTGGAGATGTTAAACAGGTGAAGAAATAGTATTATAGTATATAAGGAGCCTCCAAAAAAAGCCTAGTCCTTCATAAGCAAGAATTGGTTGAGGCGCTTTGAAAACAATGTTCTCCAATGACAAATTGGAAGAATTCGGGGCATTTCACCATCTAGTGCACAAAATAGTGAAGAGATTTAAGAAATCCAATCAAATCTTTGTAAGTAAAGTGCAAGTCAGTGCCCATAGCATGGGTAACTTGCACATCTGTGAATGCACCATTAAAGAAATAACATATTTAGCATTTAACGCATTTAATACTTATACAATGATTGATTGATAAATATTGGAAGCTATATTTGTGCAGAGCTCCACACAAACAGGAACTTCTCTCTGAGAAGTTTCATCTCTTTAATTATTTACGTTTAGTCCTTGAAGGAATCACTGCTACAGCCATCAAAGTGCCGCTGGTTCACTGTCGGATATCAAATCCTCTGGTGTAAAATTTTTACTAAATCTTTTACTATGCATAATCCACAGTCTTATTTGTGATGTGTTGTGGAGAGAATTTGTCAGGAGTCATTCTGCCGATTCTGTCTGACACTACTTTAATAAATAGTTTAGCAGTAAAAAAAGGCTCATCAAACAGTTGGATGTCGTGAACTACATGTTGTGCCCCCACAATGTTTATAATCTGACAGCTGTTGTACTTCTGAATGCACAGCAAGGATCATCCAGTGTCATGAGCTCCGGTTACATTGAAGCGCATCATCTTGTGTCTGGTATGTGCATAAGTGTTTTTGTGCCACTCTGTATTCAAGCTTTTTGTTTTTAACTTCTATTATTTTAGTAGTTTTGTGGGATAAGAGGTTATAGTTATTTATCATACTTTTTTATTGAATATCCATTAGACACCTTATTAAATACCTGTGCTTAGTGTCCATATATCCCAATGAAACCACTGTGATTGGGTAACATGGACATAATGCAGCCTAATTATACATGGCTTCCTTAACACTGACTAGTCAACTAATAGCTCAGACAATGTACCCACAGGAGGATTGGTAGTTTTGCACATCCCTAACTTTTACCTGCAAACTCTGTTACAGAGTGAAACGATTGTCATTTTGGACACAACTGTTCTTTAATAGAAAAATCTTTCTAAGAAAAAGGAGTTAACACAGCTTAATACATCAAAACATCAAATCGTAATACTTACAGAATCAATATACTTTTAAATCACTATACATATCAAATCAGCAAGTAAATATCATTGTAATATTGAATAGGTCTATGGCTTGATATTTATTGGCCTGCCTGCAGTCCTGACCTGTCTCCAATTAAGAATGTGTGGTGTATTATGAAGCTACGAACTACACTTGCTACATTTTATAAACTTGAGACTTCAATGCCCAAACATCTAAGAAGTGTTATTAGAAGAAATGGTGATGTTACACAGGGGTAAACACTTGACTGTCCCAACTTATTTGGAACATGTTGCATTGTTGTAGTAGCAGAGGCGTGGTCGAGCGTCCGTCCGTAGAGAGAGAAAGCAGTAAGGGTGCATACACATTAGCCAGAAAAATACGAACACCTGTTTCCAATTGCAGTAAGCTTGGGGAGAGCACTATAAAAGGAACCATGCCAGCGACAGAAGGGGGAGAGTGTTACCAGACAGACAGACTGAAAAGTGTTGTGTCATAAGTGTTATGTTGAAAAGCCATTTTTGAGTTTATTGAATTAAAAAGTCTTACCTTGAGTTACAACCCCACGTTTCCCATTTCCTCCTGTTCCCTATCAACACCTGCTTCACACTAGTGCCAAAACCCGGGAAAATTGGAGGAAATATGTCCTCAAGTTCCTTGCCGTCCTACACCACAACCACCATCAGGCCCTGCTTGAGCTTCACCAAGATCAAGCTTGTCGCTTCCATGAGATCATTCGAGCTCAAGCAGAGGACCGGCATGCGATCCAGAGCCTCCTCAGCCAGGAGAAAGCCCCAGCCGCGACCCCGGACACAGCAGCCTCCATGCCCCCAATCACACTCATGAAGATGGGGCCGGAAGATGATCCAGAAGCCTTTGTGGAACTCTTTGAGCATACCGCTGAGATCTGGGATCTTATGCAACCAGTGGAAATAAATATGAAGTGTTGAGTTGACATTCAGCTGTTGGTTTATAGTCAGTCGCCAGTGTGTTTTAAGAGAAGTATAAAATGTCAGTCCATTCTGAGGCTAATAAAGTGCGGTGCTGATATATGTATCGATCAAGAGTTCAAAAGTCTGATTGCTTGGGGGAAGAAGCTGTCATGATGTTGGCTGGTGTGGGTCTTGATGCTGCGATACCACCTGCGTGATGGTAGCAGTGAGAGCAGTCTATGGCTTGGGTGGCTGGCATCTCTGATGATCCTCTGAGATTTTTCACACACTGCCTGATACAGATGTCCTGGAGGGAGGCAAGCTCACCTCTGATGATTTGTCTGGCTGTTTAGCTATACCAGGCAGTGATGCAGCCAGTCAGGATGCTCTCTACATTGCTGGTGTTCCAAACCATGTGAGGATGTGGTGGTACATTCCAAACTTCCTCAGCCATCTCATGAAGAAGAGGCACTGGTGAGCCTTGTTCTGAATGGCCTCAGTGTGGAAGGACCATGTGAGTTCCTCAGTGATGTGGACACCGCTGACTCTCTCCACCAGTGCTTCATTGATGGTGATGGGGCTGTGTTCTCTGTCTTTTCTCCTGAAGTCCACCACATGCTCCATGGTCTTGCTGAGGTTGTGCTCCTGAAACCAGGGTGTCATAGTGTGCACCTCCTCTCTGTAGGCTGTTTCTTCATTGTCAGTGATCAGATCTATCAACGTCGTATCATCAGCAAACTTAATGATGGCATTGGAGCTATGTGTTGCCACACAGTCATGTGTGTACAGGGAATACAGGAGTGGGCTGAGAACACAGCCCTGCAGGGCTCCAGTGTTGAGGGTCAGAGATGAGGAGATGTTGCAGCCCATTCTAACCACCTAGCATCTGCTTGACAGGTAGTCCAGCTGCTCCAGCTGCACAGCAAGCCCAGCGTTTCTCATAAAGCTTGGGAGGGCACTATGGTGTTGAATGCTGAGCTGTAGTCTACAAACAGCATTCCCACATATGTGTTCCTTTTTTCCAGGTGGGAGGGAGCAGTGTGTAGTGTAGATGCCATGGCATCATCAGTGGAGCGGTTACACGAAACATCTGAGGGTGGTTCTGAGTTCACTGCAACAGGCAGAACACATGGCAAACCCCAAGAAGTACGAATCTGGATGGGTGGAGGTATGGTATCTGGGGATCCACTTGAGCCATGGGCAGGTGCATCCCCAAATTGATAAAACTGTTGCGATCGCGACCTGCCCGAGACTCAAGACCAAAAAGGGTGTGAGACAGGTCCTGGGGCTGGCTGGCTATTATAGGCCTAATTATTCGGACGTCACCAGCCCACTGACTGATCTCACTAAAAAGGGAGCTCCAGACCTGGCCCAGTGGACGGAGCAGTGTCAGCAGGCATTTATGCAAGTTAAAGCCACAGTTTGTGTGGGGCCACTTTACACTCACCCGATTTCTCTCTCCCTTTTATGTTAAAGACGGACGCTTAAGACAGGGGGCTGGGGGAGACAAAGTACAGCTCTGTTTAGAAGGAGTGTCTCGCCATCAAGTGCCATCAAGTGGCCGGTCTTCACTCTCCAGTACTACCTGTTGGGGCGGGCCTTCACTCTCCACTCAGATCACGCCCCACTCCAATGGCTCCACTGCATAAAAGATACCATGCTCGGATCACCCATTTGTGTCTGGCTCTACAGGCCTTCAAATTCAAGGTGGTCCACAGACTACAGATGGCGGTGACCAACTTCTTCTCCAGAAATTGGGGGGGTGGGTCAGGCGGTTGGGATATGTGGCAGTGGGGGCGTGGTTGAGTGTCTGTCCGGAGAGAGAAAAAGCAGTAAGGGTGCATACACCTGAGCCAGATAACAACTAACACCTGTTTCCAATTGCAGTAAGCTTGAGGCGAGCACTATAAAAGGAACCAAGCCAGCGACAGAAGGGGGAGAGAGTTACCAGACTGACAGACTGAAAAGTGTTGTGTCATGTTATGCTGAAAATCCATTTTTGAGTTTATTTACTTAAATAGTCTTAACTTGCATTAGCAAGGGTATATTTGAAAAAATATTAATAATAATTCACAAGGTAAAACATGAAAGAATGTGTTATTGTAGTGCTTTCAATATAGCACAGGGAGAATAGAATTTGCAAAGACAATTATTAGAATGTTTTACATTTATTGTGTCCTGATATCTTTTGCATCAACAAAATTACATATTTCAGCTTTCATTTTTTTATTTATGGGGAAATGTTTGCCCCCTGTAACTGATTTTTAAAGGCATTTTTTACCTTAATGAGGGCTTATTTTCTTAATAAAATCATATAAAAAGACATCCATTAACCATAAAAAAAAGCATTTCATTCATTCGCGTCAAATACTTCCATTGAATTTAATTAAAATAAATTCTCAATCTGAACAATTATTGTTGTTACCAACAAAATCAAATCAACATCAAATACAAATAAACTTTGACATATCAAAGTTTATTTGTATTTGATGTTGACTTGTTTTGCAAGTATTTTGAGGGAATTGTGAGGTGGGCTGGGGCAGTTTGTAAAAGATATAACAGAGCTACATTTACTCTTTCAGAGTGTAAATATTTTTGTTGTAAATAATATTGTCTCCATCAAGCACTTTTTACCTCCTGCGACGCTAACACCTGGAGCAGTAGCATCATTTGCGCTAATGGTCGCTAATCCGTTCAATTAGCAAAGCACACATTTGTAATCTGGATATCTCTTCCTCTCGCAGCCTATGCCCTACTCACACTACAGTCACAGAGCACAGACTCCTGTGGTAACAGATGAAGAGAGGAGCTGTTTTAGCTGATTGTTTGCAGATCCAAGCAATGGATTTTTCTTTCGACACATCTCTCTCGCTCTCTCACTCTATCTCATTTCATTTTTCAGTCTTCTGCAACCCTTTCCCTCCTTCCCTTACACTGGAGAGTACATTCTCCATTTTAGCCCATTAATTAGCATGAACAGTTAATAGTGCTTTATGCAAACGCTGCCTCAGCAGATTGTCCTCAGAGTTGGTGTCACCAAATCAATATCAATTTGGACATAAAGCACTTGAGAAATTTTGTGGTAAGAAGATGGCCGTCTCTGCAGGCTGCCTCTCTCACGAAAAGATTTTTCTTCCATAGTCGTTGCTGAACCAATATTTGGACTATTTTCCATTTGCTTTGCTTTTGCTTTAAGATTCAACTTTATTGTCATTGTGCAGAGTACAGGTACAGAGCCAATGAAATGCAGTTGTTTTTGCATATCCCAATTAATCTGAGGCAAGCTGGGGTCAGAGCACAGGGTCAGCTATGAATCAGAGCCCCTGGAGCAGATAGGGTCAAGGGCCCAACAGTAGTATCTTGGCGGTGCTGGGGCTTGAACCCCCGACCTTTCAGACAGTAACCATGAGCCTTAACCGCTAAGCCACCATTGGCCCCCAGTGGGGGGGTGGGGGCTAGTGTTCCCCTCTGACTAAACAGTATAAATAATGCAAATATTAGTTATCTATATATGGTACAAGTCATGGTTTAAATTAGTAAACTGATCTTTTGTGTGTAAAATTAAGTCCAATTTTACAACTTTGTTGCAAAGACAACATAACACAACAAACCCTAAAACGGCCAAAAAAAAACTATGATTTAAACAACTTTCAGCCTAAATTATAAAAAACATTTTTTGGCCCCATTCAATTCCATTGTAAGCAGAAGTGTAGTCTAGTCTAGTGCATATGCAAGCGCTTTATGCCCACCAATCTTTCTAAGGATTTTGCATATGCTCACCTAAAATGAGTTATAACACGTATGGCTGTCAGAACAATGAGGAGAAGGCTTTTGACCTGTAATTTTGCAGTCTACTGACGTGATGCCGCTGCACCGTTGAGTAAATTGTGTTTTTCTTTTTTTATTTAAAAAGTGAAATGAAATTTTAAAAATGAGATTCTCTAAATGCACATGGAGCAGCACAAGGCGGGAGCGCTGACCTGAACCCATGGGTAAGACAGACAGTCTGACTCAGCTGAGTAACTAATAAGAGCGTTCATGTCAGATGCGATTGGATATTTTTTAACCAATCATATATTCTGTTTCAGTAAGGGGCGGGACATTTCTAGCATCTATTCTATCACTACAATGATATGCTGATGCGCCAGCTTGTTGGAGTCACCATCATTTGCACTATACATTTATTTTGGTGCTAATCATGAAAATATTTATGCATTTAAATACAACTTATGCTATTAAACTCTGTGAAATATACTGCACCCATGCTAATTTTTAAAGCTCTGCACAGAAGAACAAGTTAACTGAGTTATCACATAATTATTTACAATGTCATTTATTTTCTGCTTTCAGTGATGCCTTTTTTCTCATGATATCAGATCATTTAAATGTGTATTTCTTGGTTGGAAAACAATTTCACTAAACCCAGATAAGCACATTAGTTAATGGTTTATGAACTAACATGATCTAATAAATAATGTATTTTTATTATATAAGTTAATATGAGCAAAGATTAAAAATTGCTGTAAATTAATGTTCATTGTTAGTTTGTGATAACTCATGCATTTACTAATGTTGACAAATAAAACCTTTTTGTATAGTGTTGCTGATATTTTTAACGATTCCCCAAATTTGTCTTGGATAAGTCACAAAATGGAGGCAAAAATCACAAAATGTGCACTCGACTTAAGAGATAACACTGTCAATATTCTCCTCACATCTCAAAGAGAAAGAAGAATTTTCCTCAGAGCTTGAAGAAGAAACATAAAAAAATCTAATCAAAAAGCCTTCACTCGGCTGCAGGATTCAATTGTTTGCGTTGGCTTTTTTGTTGTTTTTTTGTCGTTGTTGTAGTTTTGTTTAACAATGCAGCATTGGTGCTTAGCATTTAGATGGCATGTTTGAGGGGAGGTGCGACAGATCAGATGTGCTGAGTGAAATTTTTCACAGATAACGGCAGGCTTCCAGTGCAGAGTGGCATACGGTCTGATGGGTGTTGGAATACCAGCGCTACCCATAGAATCTTTGGGCACTGTCAAAAGCATTGTGAATGACACTGTGATGAGCCAATCAGCATGGGTGCCAACGAGTAGCTTAGAGTGCCTTCTGCATGCCAATGACTAAAGCGAATCCAAGTACCACAAGCTTGCCAACAATGGACTCAAAGACTGGAGGGGTTAAGAGGTTTTTATAAACATTGAATGAGCAAGTGGAAAGTTGGAAGTTTCTTCAACTTAATCTGAGAGAGAAGACTTCAGAAAAGCCCTGTGAAGTGCTGAATGCTAGGCCGGTCCCTTTGTCACAATTTGAGAGCATAAACCAGACAGGAAAGAGCTTGTTTTAGCACATTTATTGTGGCAGCTTTAGGATAGACTTGTAGTCAAGACCGCCTAAACCGAGACCAAGACACTACCAAGACCAGAGGGTATCGAGACCAAGACAAGACCTAGACCAAGACCAAGATAGACCAAGTCGAGACCAAGACAGACCAAGTCGAGACCGGAGGGAAAAAAAACAGACTCAAAGTCATCTGTCATTTGTGCAGTTACCCAAAGTCTCGTTACTTAGCATGTAACGTTAGTTACACTCTTCATCAGGTTAACGTTAGTTACGTCCTTAGAGAGGCTTGCAAAAAATATGTCCCTAAATAACTTATACCGTACGTGTGAGAAGAACACATGATAAACAACAATAATTCAGCAGATACATGATCTGTTTGGTCATGGGAGGTTGGAAAGGTTTTACCTCAAAGAGTTTGAAAATGGGTAGATAGCTTACCTTTCCCTGTGTTTACGCTCCAGGTGTCTGGTGAACGTTGAGGTGGTCCCGGCTGTCTCTGTCAAGCAGACTTTGCAGAATCTACATTTCGCCGAATGCTTCTTTTTATTTGACGATGTCCAGAAGAACTCATTGTGTTCTACGAAAGCAAATTTTATGACCAAGGAATTTGCTGACATGCTACTGACTGACTGTGCTCTTTACGCTCTACGCTACACTCACTCACTGAGGTATAATGTTATATGGATGGATGAGCGCCAACGGCTGTGTCACAAAAAAATACATGTGATTGGTTGCATTTGAAGGGCGCGAAATAATAATACTGTTGCATTATCGAATGTTGTGTCGTCGTGGATATTGTAGTATTGTATTGCTAAATCCCCCGACCACTATGTCGGTCTGGGACAGCGAGACCTAGACAAGACCGAGAGGCCCGAGACCAAGACAAGACCAAGACCAAAGACCGACAAGACCGAGACCACGTAAAAGTGGTCTCGAGACCGGTCTCGAGACCAAGACCGGTCTTGAGACATACATCACTACTTTAAGAAGGTGCTAACTAAAAGTAGCAATGGTTCTAATTTATCCAAGACTATTTAGCCCAAGACAGACCACTGGTATAAAAAGAATGCAAGAAATTGGAACACCCAACAGATGTAGAAAAGGAAGTCCCACCCAACAGGTAAAAGAGCCAATCATATTTTAGATACAGACATTGCCTGTCAGTCAACTCAAGCATGTGAATGCGCATTAGCTGAACCAGCCTGAAAACCAATTGAAGTTTATTTATTGACCTTGTTGTACATCCTCCCAGTAATGCATTACAATAATCTAGTCTTGAGGTCATGAAAGCATGAATTTGTTTTTCGGAATCAGCAACAGAGAGCATGTTTCATAACTTGCCAATATTTCTGAGGTGGACAAATGCTGTTCTACAAACAATGGAAATTTGATTTTCAAAGGACAGATTGCTATAAAAAATAACACCTAGGTGCTTAGCTGTAGAAGACGATGTAACAGTACATCCATTGAGAGTCAAATTATATTGTAGAGGTTTTTGGTCCAATAATTGGCTCTGTTTTGTCAGAATTGAGTAGAAGAAAATGTCCTTGTCTGTCTCGTTCCTCTGCACTAGCTTCTATACTACTTTAGCCATTCTGGGAAATTAGCATGATGATACTGCAGATATTGTTGACTTTTGTAGGACATATTGCTTGTTATGTTCCTCATTTGTAAGTCGCTTTGGATAAAAGCATCTGCTAAATGACTAAATGTAAATGACCATGTTAATGTATTATTAATCACTGAAGTAACAATAGAAGGCCATATGATGTTTTTCAAGTTTTTCAAGACACCCTTTTAGAAGCAATGGCCAATTCACTGTGGCCAAAAGTCATTGCACAGATTCAAACAGGCAAACACATACTATCAAATCAAATCACTTTATTGTCACTCAACCATATACACAAATGCAACAGTAGGTGAAAGTCTTGGGTGCAGTTCCGAGCAACATAGCAGTCATGACAGTGATGAGACATACCAATTTACAATAAACATCAGATTTATACAACACAATTTACATATTAAATATACCCTTAATTACACACAACACAATATACAAAAAATTATATACAATGTACAGTATGCAATACACATACACACTGCAATGCAATATAGAATGCATATACACACAATATAGAATACACAGTACACAATAAAAATTGTATGTATCAAATTTACTGTAGGTTGTATTGTGCTGTATTGACAATCAGGCTGTTGTTTGATGGTCAGTTGCCAGTGTGTTGTTAAGAGAGAATATAATTTATGGCAGTTCAGTGTGAGATAATAAGATTAATAAAGTGTGGTGCTGATATATGTATCGTGATTGATCAAGAGTTCAAAAGTCTGATTGCTTGGGGGAAGAAGCTGTCATGTAGTCGGCTGGTGTGGGTCCTGATGCTGCGGTACCACCTGCCTGATGGTAGCAGTGAGAGCAGCCCATAGCTCGGGTGGCTGGAGTCTCTGATGATCATCTGAGCTTTTTTCACACACTGCCTGGTATATATGTCCTGGAGGGAGGGAAGCTCACCTACGAAGATGTGTCTGGCAGTTCACACCACCCTTTGCAGGGCTTTGTGGCTGAGGGCAGTGCTGTTATCATACCAGGCAGTGATGCAGCCAGTCAGGATGCTCTCTACAGTGCTGGTGTTGAACCATGTGAGAATGTGGTGGTTCATTCCAAGCTTCCTCAGCCGTCTCAGTAAGGAGAGGCACTCGTAAGCCTTCTTCACAATGGCTTCAGTGTGGATGGACCATGTTAGTTCCTCAGTGATGTGGACACAGAGGAACTTGAAACTGCTGACTCTCTCCACCAGTGCTTCATTGATGGTGATGGGGCTATGTTCACTGTCTTTTCTCCTGAAGACCACCACAAGTCCATTGGTCTTACTTGTTGAGGGAGAGGTTGTGCTCCTGACTCCAGAATGTCAGAGTGTGCACCTCCTCTCTGTAGGATGGCAATGTTTCATCATTGTCAGTGATCAGACCTACCACTGTCGTATCATCAGCAAACTTAATGATGGCATTGAAGCTGTGTGTTGCCACACAGTCATGTGTGTACAGGGAATACAGGAGTGGGCTGAGAACACAGCCCTGCAGGACTCCAGTGTAGAGGGTCAGTGATGAGGAGATGCGCTGCCCATTCTAACCACCTGGCGTCTACTTGACAGGAAGTCCAGGATCCAGCTGCACAGCAAGCAGTTTAAGCCCAGAGCCTGGAGTTTCACATCAAGTTTGGAGAGCACTATGGTGTTGAATGCTGAGCTGTAGTCTACAAGCAGCATTCTCACATATGTGTTCCTTTTTTCCAGGTGGGAGAGAGCAGTGATGCAATTAGTGGAGCAGTTGTTGTGGTATTCAAGCTGCAGTGAGTCCAGTGAGATGGGCAGCACAGAGGAGAGGAAATCTCTGATTAGCCTCTCAAAGCATTTGCTTATGATGGGTTCAGAGCAACAGGACGCCAGTCATTTAAGAAAGTGATTTTGGATTGCAAAATGGTATAGGCACAATGGTGGACATTTTAAAGCAAGTAGAAGTAGAGGGAAAGGTTGAAAATGTCAGTGAAAACACCAGCCAGTTGGTTCGCACGCGCACTGATGATGCACTGTGGAAAGCCATCTGGACCCACGGCTTTATGGCTAGTCACCCGTCGGAAGGATAGGGTTACATCTGCTACAGAGACGGAGAGTCACCTAACCTCTGTAGCTTTGGCCACGAGAGCTCTCTCCATGAGGGTGGTGTTATTTCCCTCGAAATGAGCATAAAAATGTATTAAGCTCATCGGGGAGAGAGGCGGTGTTCACGTGGAGTTTTTAATTCCCTTTGAAGTCCGTGATGATATTAATTCCCTGCCACATGCTTCTAGAGTCGGTGGTGTTGAACTGTCCTTCAATCTTGTCCCTGTACTGGCATTTGGCTGCTCTGGTAGTTTTGCAGAGGGCGTAACTGGCTTGTTTATGCTCCTCCACATTCCCAGAATTAAAAGCAAAGGCCTGTGCAATAAGTGCTGCATGAACATCGCTATTAATACACAGTTTTTGGTTCAGGTAGATCCGTATAGTTTTGGTCTGTACTACGTCATCTATGCACTTTCTGATGAAACAAGTGTAAAGGAATTAATGGAAAGGAGGAGGCGAGAACTGGCTTGACAATATAAATAATAATTTTTATATAAAACTGAACGAAAAGACACAAACACACACATGATGGTCAGCTGACCGTAAACAATCTCTCTCTCGTCGCTCCACCTTCCGCAGTCGGCCTTTATCCCTCTCGGAGGCTTAATTAGCCTGATAAGGGACCGGGTGTGTATAAACACGACCCGGCCCCGCCCTCCACCCTGTCACAAGTTATTTATTTTTTTGTAATTTTTTTTTTATTGATGCTCAAAACAGTACGTAAGTAATACCAGTCAACAACCAAATACATACATAAAAAAAAACTAAAAGCTGGGGGTGGGACAAAATCAACAAAGACTAGTACCACATCCTTCCAATACAACACACATTCATTATAAATTGAATTCCTAAAAAATCCTTAAACATCTTGCCAGAACGTTTTAGTAAAGAAAAACCAAATACCATAAAAAAAGTACAGTTTAGTCAGAGTTGCCACTGTAAGAGCAACTGGAGGAAATTTTTTAGTAGTGGTAGCACATATGAATTATTCTAAAATAAATCTCTTTTACGTTATTGGTTAAAAAAAGAGATGTGGAAGCATCCACACTTTTTCCAACAGATATTACCTGCTGCTTTATTCCAGTAAGCAGTCACAGGTGGTAAAGTAACAATGTTATTATTATTTTTGTAGGGTGATGCGAAAACACAGTTAACCAACAGGAATATTAACCAAACTCAGAGACTGGAAGTAGAGATTGAGCATTTCTCAATCCTGATGAAACACGTTACGTTATCAGTGTAGAGCTTGATGTCATCATCAGAGGTGGACCGGAACAGCTCCCAATCCGTGTGACCAAAACAGTCTTGTATCACGGTAACACACGTGACAGTAAAATAATGCAATAAACATTAACTAAACAAAATACAATGTAACACAACCCATCCCAATGTACATAACTGATATAATCAGTTAAATTAAAATAACTATGAAATGAAAAAACAACCCTGAATAAAAATGAAATAACTATGAAATGAAATATAATACAAACGATGAGTCAAGCTGGGTCTATTGGGAATGCCCAGTTATTGTTTTTCACTGCATTTTAAACAATATTTGACCTTAAAAGCACATGTATTCTGTTGTTAAACATACATTTTTACAGTTAACTATAAGGTAAAATAATACTTTTTACAAACAAAAATATAAAATAAATTTTTCTTGTTAAATATATAATTTTTTTTTTATAATTTATGTTAACAGTTAACCAATAAACCATAGTTATATATATATATATATATATATATATATATATTCTGACAATTGTATGAATGTACACCTTACATAGCTTCTATGTGCTTTCTCTACACTTAACTAGATGTTTAGCCAGCTACTTTTATTAAAATGTACCTTGACTACACTGGACTGTCATAAATTATGACTTAACTACTTGAAATTATTACTAGCTTGTGATTAAGGAGCTTCTCCAACACGGCAGTGACGTATGGTGCTCTATGAGCTAGCAACACCAAGGTCACAAGTTTGAATTCCAGGGTACACATTACTGTCCGAATGTATTCCTTGAATTCTTAAATACAATATGGATAACATAAAGGGGTGTTGTACAATTTTTGACATTGATGCATCATATACTGTACAGTATCTAATAAAATGAAATATTTCCTTTCTCTTTGTTGTAGCCTCTGCCCAAAGAGCCATCTTAAAGGACTTCAGACTGCCGTGAGGAGGTAAGTGGTGCTCCAATAGAATTATCTCTATCTTGTTCTGTTTTTTTTTTTTTCTTTATTAAATCATCATCATAGCTTCTCTAAATCAAATTTGCAATGACATCGACTAGCCGGCTAGCATATCCACAGAAGAGCAGCGACATGACCGCTCTGCTATCACAGCGTATGCTTTAAGGCAACCTGACAGATAGCAGCAACAGAGGTGGAATAAGAGAGAGCAGAAATCCAGAGGAAATCTTATCATTTATCCAGCCAATTGTGCCCCGGCGGCGTTGATGAAGATGTGTTAAAAGTGACGCACATGATCAGCAGAAGGGCTAATCAGGATTATAGGGCAGCCGGGGGCAGCAGGTTTGCAGGGGATCAGTAGATGAAGGGAGATGATGATGGTTTGGGACGTGAGCAGAATCCCCAAAGCCAGTGCACGCTGCAAGTCAGCTCTGCCTCAATTGAGAGCAACAGTAGGGTTCTGGGAATAAAAATCTGCATTCTATTAATAAATTATAAACCTTTCAAGACAAACCTAACATAAGTTTTGGGATTGTTAAGTGATGGTGTATGCTTCAGTAGAAGCCAAAAGTCAGTGTGATTTCTACTTATCTCGGCTGGTAGAGCATGACGCTATCAATGGCAAGATCATGGGTTTGATACCCAGGAAACACACAAACACTATACCTTAAAAACACTTGAAAACTTTTTTTTTTTTTTAAATCTCCAGTGAAGAACTACACAACACATAATCCTGTACAAAGTCCCACCAATCAGAGAAGATACTGTTAAGCATGGAAACGGAATACGTGGCAAAAGCACTCAACAGCGACCGCCACATACAAGCTGTCTCTCTGTGTGCTACAGAGGTCACATTTGTCAGACACATACGTCAAAGAAGCTCTCTAGTTTCAGAAAAGCAAGTAGGACACTCCAAATGCAGCCTTTGAACGCAACCTTCTTTCACAGGAATTTGGAGGAGGCAAGAGGTGTAGGCTTTGTTGGAATTCACAACCCACAGTTCTTTGCTTCAACGGAAATGTACATTTATCTGAAAAACAGATTTACCTGAAAATCTGATGTTTAAATGCAAGTAATGTTAATTCTCAAGTTAATAATAACATGTTATGTAAAATAAAGTATTACAAAGTAAACATAAAAGTTCAGCAGCAAAATCCATTTTCGTTTCTATCTACATCAATAGAAAGTTTACCTCAGAAATACTCTTCTCACTCAGAGCCCTTGCGCAGGTTGAAAGTGATGTTTGCTGCCACAGCAACCATGATACCTTCTGTTTCCATCAAGTCAAGTCAATTTTATTTGTATAGCGCCTTTCACAACACACCGTTTTAAAGCAGCTTTACAGAAGATCAGGCATTAACAGACGATAAAACTGTAATGTCTATAATGTCGATGAATCCTCATTGTGTAATTAGATAAAATACGATTGCTAATCATGTTTAAAAATAAGTAATTAAATAATAATTGTATTAATAACCCCAGTGAGCAAGCTGAAGGCAACTGTGGCAAGGAACACAAAACTCCATAAGATGTTGATTAATGGAGAAAAATAACCTTTGGAGAAACCACACTCACTGTGGCGGTCAGTTCCCCTCTGGCTAACATTATGAATATAATGTAATTATGACTTATTACTTATACGTATAGTTAAAGTCATGGTTTAAAATTATTAAACTAAGTAAGTGTTAAGGTTCAGTGTTTAAACATAGATTTAGTATGAACTGTAAAATTAATGACCAATGTCTTTGAAGTCCATCCTGCAGAATTTCACATAGATGCAATTGTGCTTGTTAATTGGCTGATGAAGGCTTTTGTTGGCAATTGTTAGTCTATGCATTCCATTATAAGAGTGTAGTCTATCAATAGACGGATGCTAGCAGATATCAGTGAGGTGCATCGCAGTTCAACCTGGCTGGTAATTTCGGTGAGGTTCGGTGTGGTCCATCCTAAATCCAAGGTTCAGACAATAACATATTAAGTATCCCATGTTTTATGGTTGAAGTTGGCATCAGTTCATCCTCTGAAGTCCATCATAATAGACTGAAGTGATGTTTGGCTGGCACCGGCTGCATTTAGTCATCATCACACAGCGACACGTAGCAGTGGAGTCCAATACGATGGTGCTGGTTCTGGTGACCTCAGGATAGGAGTCCCGAGGTTGAGACAGGGAAACAAATAAAATAATATAAGCATAGATGCCATTCAATTTATTGCAGAGTTATAGATCATGATCAATGTTTCTGATTCCAGCAGACTCAACTAAAGCAGCCTAATTGTGGGTTGAAGGATGAATTACCTGGCTAAATAGATAAGTCTTTAGTCTAGACTTAAACTGAGGGAGTGTGTCTGCATCTCGAACAGTGTTAGGGAGATTGTTCCATAGTTTAGGAGCCAAATATGAAAAGGATCTACCTCCTTTTGTGGATTTTGATATTCTAGGAACTATTAACAGGCCAGATCGTAATGAACGTGATGGAATATAGCGTGGTAGAAGGTCCTGTTACATTTTGTCTGATTCTAAGAGAGTTGAGAATATCGATATATGCTAATCGCAATGTATCATTTTCATTATCTATGAAGATTATATTTTCCATTTGTCGTATGAAGGCCGTCTCTCTTAAATTAAGATAATTCGAAGTTAAGGACGCTCTGTACATCGCCGCCTACAAAGGACACGTCCTGGCTAGCACCAGCCTTCGAAAGGAGACACAGCTACACACTAGTACTTTTTTGTTTGTATATGCATTGATTTGGCTAGTTTATGCCTCTCATCCACACTGGAATTGCATTTTCCTCCACCATAAACAAAGACTTTCAAAAGTGCTCTATAGTACCACATTCATTGGAAAACGTTGATGTTAGAACACTTAAAACAAGATATTTTGGTTCAAACAAAGTTTGTATTGTTGTGGTTCATCTTAGTACTGGTTGGTTTGGATTATGGCATAAAATTCTATATTGAAGAATTTTTTTTGAATCCCTTAGTGGAAAATGTATGGGAGAAATACTTCCGGAACTACGGCTGCTGAAAAAGTGGCGATCACTGTTGCGCTCTGTAGCCGCTTGGTTCGTTGCAGATTGTGTGATGGTTGCATAGAATGAGATACGGTTATATTTAACAAGATATATTGACATGCCAGCTGTTGTTTGTCTTCTCGTCTTGCTTCGAGCGGTTTCTGATGAGTGTACGCGGCTTGGAAAAGACTGTAGTTTCACAGTGCAGGAGGGATAATGCGAGGACAGTAATTAGCTTAAATTTATGTTAATCCTTTAGGCAATTAGCACCTGTCAGTTATGGGTTTTTAGAGCAATAGCTTTAGAGTCTTTTCATTGAATGTCAGAGTAAAATGCTGAGTATTGTTATTATGACAGAATTTTCTGTTTTCCTTTATTAAAAAGTGTCTATTGGGAAACAATTACTTTCTGTGCCTCTAAAGTGTTATTCAAACAGTCAAAGCTAAATTTGAGTTAAACACAATTTTATTTTCGCCCAGGGAAAAGCACTTTATTGAAAAGCTAGTCATAAGGGAATAATTTTTTTTAGAAAGGCAGCATTATAAAAAAGGGCCAGAGTGTGCACTTAAGGAACATTTTAGAAGGGAGGTTGATGTGGTCCTGCAAGAGATAACATTTCTAGCATGTTACATCAACCACTCTCAAGAGAAAGACTCATGAATCACAGACAATTACAGATAGATGCCAAAACAGGAAAGTGGGAACACCATAAATATTTAATCATGAAATTGTGTTCTGATTTTGGTAATTACATTGACATCCATTAAAGATTGATTTGGGATGCATAGGGAAGTAGGATTTACAAATCCCAATTACAAGTTATTTATGAGTTTTGCTTTGAACAGATATGATTATTTTTTATGCTCTAACTCCAGGGTTTTCAACCAAGAGTCTGTGAAAGTACAATACTTAATTGCTCAACAAAGGAAATAGACTGTATAGGTTTCTTCAACTTTGGGTTCTTTAAGCACTGTGAACTTTTAGAGTGTGTAATGTCATCAAAACCTTTTTCAGACTCTCGCTAATTTATTGAATTTACTTACAACAGTGTATGTTCATGCATCACAGGAGATATTTCCTTTGTAGAGCATTTAAGTACTGTACGTTAACATTATGTCAATCAATCGTTTAAAAATTTTTTTTAATTTCCAGCACATCTCAAATTCTGCATTGTGTATATTATTCACCAATAATGTGGTATCAAAGGCTTCAGGTGGGGCAAGGCCAAAACAACAAACAAAATACAATTACTAGTGGGAAGTCAGAACTAACCTGCCTAACAAAGAAACTGCAGATAAACAACATAAATTTACCCTAGCTCCCAGTTAAACACACGAAAATACAAGACTAATCAAAATGGCACCCACATCCCTTCCATATAGTTTTACTATGTACAATATATACATAAAGTCACAAATTGAGTTTAAATGAAATGAGATCCCCCTCATTTATCAAGAGAAACAAGTTACCAACAACACAGTAACTTGCAACTACTACTATTAACTGCTACAACAAATTGCAGCAACACGTGCACACCAACAACCGTTTGGAACGAGGGAAGGGAAGCTCCTTGCAGTAGAAGTCTGCCTGAGCTTTATCCTGCTTCCCTTTTCCCATCAACTAATCCTGACAGAGGAGTGATTGGCAATCATTATTGCGGATACCTGGATGTTGAGCAACCTGAAAGGGAGAGAGAGAAAGAGAGGGGAGACAACAAAAGAAAAACAGCACCAAGGAGGCAAAATCTCAGTTGCAATGAGGCCAAAGCCATACAACCTCAGACGTAATTAAACAAACAAATTATCCCAAATCAAAATACATTTAAAATACGTCGTATTAAAATATGGGCGTAACATTTTTAACGTTTGTAACGTTTTTAAATGATGAATGTTTTGTTTCAATAAATAACATTATCCAATACCAACTGAGCCTGTGTGAAAAAGTATTTGCCCCTTTGTTATTAAATCCTCAAATCTATGAAACTTCATTCGTAATGGGGTTCAGCTGGACTAGACATACAAGGCCTGATTACTGCCAGCCATGTTTGATCAAATCAACAACTAAATAGAACTTTTTCAGCAGCATGAAGTTGGCTAAAAGGTCTCACCCAGTAGCACACTATGCCAAGGTTGAAAGAAATCCCAGAAATTATGACAAAAGGTGATTGAAATACATCAGTCTTAGAAGGATTACAAAGCTATTTCAAAGGCTCTGAGACTCCAAAGAACCACAGTGAGAGCCATTATCTCCAAATGGAGGAAAATATGCACAGTAGTGAACCATCTCAGAAGTGGCCAACCTTCCAAAAGCCAACAAAATAATCATTTCACTAAGATAAAAAAACTGTTCATCCTCTGCCATTTACCTTTTTCAAAAGCATGCCTTTCAAAGCACTAGCTCTTCAGAGTGCTGTCATATAAAAATCATCATTCACTAAATAAACACAAACAAAAGATCAACAAACATGAAGAGACGAGGCAGGAAAGGGTAATGCATTGTGTTTTCTCCTTTGATCATGTCAGAAATGTATTTCGATAATGTCTTTTCTTTGTGTGTGTGTTTGCAGGTTTGCTGACATTCACAGGAACAACGATGCCAAACAGGAATTATACATCAGTCCCACACATTTGTGTCCATCCACTCATCTCGGAGCTAAAGATATCAGCCTCCCCACTCATCGCCCTCAAAACAGGAAATGGAAACCATGTGCTATGGTTACAGTCACTCAAGCATCCGTACAGTTACATACAGGTCATTGAGTCCCAGTAGCAGCCATCAGTTCTCGTTAACACAGCGGGAGACGTCTTGTGAACATTTCTTTGCAAAACCTTGACATCGTTCAACTCCGCTGTTTAGGTTTTCAGATCTTTATAAAGCTTACCGTAGCCAGGAGAAAAAATTTGCTTGCTTTCCATTTAAGCCAATGGAGAAGACTGCTCATGCAACTTTTAAACAAAGATTCTACAACATCTTCAAAGAGCAGTCAGTTCAAAATGATCTAGATGGACCCGTACGGGTGCAATTCACAACCGCCACCTGTCTCTTCAGAGCAAAGACGTGTCAGTGACAGGCCAAGGATATTAAATGTACAGAAAAGATGAACTTTTGGGTCTCTCTGTATAGATACTTGAATTGCGGACAAATTCATCCGATGCATTGAGAAAATTGGACAAAGCAGCAGATGACTAATATTTACTGTAGATATGACTTCTTTTTTCATGTGCTTTGGCCATATGAATTCTGTGCTGTGAGCTCTGTCTGAGAATGGCAATGCATTGATAGTGTCAACTCTTATCATGGGTGCTTTAAAGGTGAAAAATGTTTGGATGTCATCTGTTCCTTTGTTTCTGGGGCCTTTGTCTTACACTCTGCTTTAAATGTCTGTCTCAAATGGATATATATATATATATATATATATATATATATATATATATTTCTATCAATACCTTATTTTGACTGTAAACTGACACTTGCAATGCAGTATTGACCTAGATAGGAAATAAAGGGTGTGTCCATGTAAATCATACATAACGCTTTGGGATGTTTCTCCATGGGTCATGCTGATATGCATGAAGTCAGTTCACGTTATTGTAAATAATTTTTTTTGGTAGAATTTTTATTCAAGATGGAATAACTTTCTCCACCTCTAAAATGACTTGCTTTTTTGCAAATGTAATCAAGACCGAAGGGGGACTAATACCAATAATATCATTGCATAACTTTTCATGATCCAACCTTACATTATTTCCCACAGAATATTTGGTTTTACTTGGAAATAAGTTACATTACGGAAGATTAATGTGTTGTGAATGATGCTTCATGTTGTCTTTAAAAGGAACATGACATTGAAATTTACCTTAATTTACTTTCATACCAAATGTTCCTAGACTAATTGTGCACAAGTCATCAGAGCACGTTATTACAAGAAATAAAAATGTTACTTGGTAAGCTGGTCGCCTACTTCATGATCCAATCAATTCCTGATGGATAAAATCAAGCCCCACCCTACATTATTTCTCTCTGAATTTTTTGTTCAATTCAGAAATACGTCATATTACGGAACTTAAATGCTTAAATTGTGAATGCACTTTAAACATGTGATAAGTTACTTAAAAAGAAAGCTGTTCTTTTATTTTGCTCTTTCTTTCCTCTAGTATTAAAGACAACTTCCCCTCAAAAAGTACATAGATTACATTTTTAAAGATGTGTTATTTCTGTTCCACTAGCCATCTCCAAACTGAATTACAAAAGTAATTAGGTAGTCAAGACAAACTTTGATGTTGGCTTGACAAAGCCTGGCTTGAAAGTTTAAAAAAAGTTTTGAACTTTAAGGTCTTTAACTTTCAAAGTACACCAGACATCCAGCCAGATAGATGGCTAGCTAGAAAGAAAGAAAGAAAGAAAGAAAGAAAGAAAGAAAGAAAGAAAGGCCTTGTGAATATTTTTTGACAGTTGACACTTGACAGAATAGAGCACAACAGTTCTGGAAGTAAAAAAGCCAATAATTTTTTCCATTGAATAATTGATTGTAACCAGAGACTATTTAGCAGAGATGGGTCACTTCTATTAAACTGAATGGGAGAAACTGGAACACCCAACGGTCACCAACGGTCAATGGATGTAAAAAGGAAGTCCCGCCTTCAGGTAAAAGAGCCAATCTGTTAAGATAACAAATGCGCATTAGCTAAACAAGCAAGGAACATTTTTATTTTTAAGGGTAATCTGAGGTAAAGAAACACAATTTATGATACAAGTGCAGTCAGATTTTACTGCTGATATTTTATATGTTCTTTGTCTACGTTGTGTTGATGTAGTGACACTAGGTGTCGGTCTTGGGAGCCGCAAGCACCTCCAATCTTTGAGAAAAGGCCATTGAGAATTGGCAAGTGGAATTTGCATGCCACTCCCCCAGACATAAGGAGCTGGAATGTGGCCACTCGTTCAGATTTTATTTTTTGGAGCCAAGAGGTTTTGTGTCAGTGAGATGAATCCCACTGCCAGTCCATTCACCTCTAAACGAAGAAGCGTATGCTGTTGGATATATAGTGCATTCCAGCGGCTTTCCCTCCTTCTGCAAGATCAGTGCAGAACATGCCCCTGGGCACCTCAACAGCGCTAAGAGAGTATATATTCCTGACAAAAGAGTATATTTTCTCTATTAGCAAAACATATTGACGTGAACTTCTTTTTATAGATGCATGATGGTATATGGAGCAAGGTAAGCGCTTCGACGGTTCCCTCATTGCAAATACCTCAGGACGAAGTGAGTCTCCTCGACGTGGCGCTTCCTGCTCCCCGCGCCACAAGGCCCCACCCCCAGGTATGTCAGACACGATTGTCCACTTAGTGCCCCTCACCTGGAGCTTGGACGCGTGGCTAACGCCTCCAACCCATTGTGGTGGCTGGCCAGGACCATCCAATTCGGCTAGGCAATTCAGTTTGCCAGGCTCCCGCCTCGGTTCGGCGCATCCGCTTCACCTCGGTGCAGGATGAGAACGTTGCCATCCTGCGTGCCAAGATCTCAACCCTTCTGCACAAGGGCGCAATTCAGCCTGTCCCTCCAGCCGAGATGAGGAAAGGGTTCTACAGCCCTTACTCCATCGTGCCAAAGAAAGGCAGTGGGTTGCGGCCAATGACCTTAAGTGGCCTTTGTTCACAAATTGGTGTTCTTCCCAAGGGAGATGCGCAGATGATCAGTGCTTTCCCTCCTGCGGGAGAGGCTGGAGGGGCAGCTGTTTCCCGTCCACCCTGAGGTGTATGTGGCCGCTACAGCGGTGCACCATTATGTGGTGGACGGTAAGTCATTGAGGAAGCACATCCGGAGGCTCCTTGGCCATGCCTCTTCTCATCATGGGATCTTTCCGTGGTCCTCCTGGGAATTCTGAGAGCCCTGTTTGAGCCGCTAGAGTCAGATGAGCTGAAAGCCCTCTCCTTAAAGATGGCCCTCCTGATTGTGCTCACCTCCATCAAGAGGGTTGGGGACCTGCAAGCGTTTTCTCTCAGCGACACTTGCCTGGAGTTCGGTCCAGTAGTTTCATATGTGATCCTGAGACCCTGACCAGGCTATATGCCCAAGGTTCCCACAACCCCTTTAGGGTTCAGGTGGGGAGCCTGTAAACAAAGCTGCCCCAGAGGAGGCAGACCCAGCCTTATTGTTGCTGTGTCTGGTGCATGCTTTGCACAACTACTTGGATCACATGCAGAGCTTTAGACGCTCTGAGCAGCTCTTTGTCTGCTTTGGTGGACAGCGGAAAAGGAATGCTGTCTCCAAACAGAGGCTTTCCCACTGGATCGTGGATGCCATCATTTTGGCCTACCAGACCCAGTACGTGTCCCCGCCCCTTGCGGGTTCGAGCACACTCCACAAGGAGTGTTGTATCCTCGTGGGAACTGTCCAATGGGACCTGTCTAGCAGATATCTGTAGAGCAGCAGGCTGGGCAACACCCAATACCTTCGAAAGATTTTACAATATCCGGGTTGAGCCAGTATCGTCCCGTGCATTTTCAGGTACGAACAGGTAAGGTTACAGGACAGCTGGTCGGGTATACCGCTTGCGTACAGCGCCTTTCCCCTCTGTGAGGCGAAGACGTGCGCTCTTTTCCCATGCGAGTTCACAAGCTTGTGAACCCTGAATGCCTTCCCCCCTAGCCCTGTGGATCAAGCTCACAGCCCAACCTACTATGGGTACAAATATGCCCTGTTCTGTTCTCCACAGGTTCCGACTACTCCAGTAACCCCCTGTGATGTATTTTCCATGGTACAGTCTCCCTGTCACCAGGCCCACATCTCCCGTGGGCAGAGCTTTCTCTGCCCTGTTTGCTGTGTTTGTAGAGGTCCTCCCCTTCGAGGCAGGACCTAACACCATGCCTCTTCCATTTGCAGCAGATGAGCCCACGTGTCGTATTGCCACATGTTACCTCCCCTTCGGGCATGATGTGGTGTCCGTGGGGTCTATTCTTTTCCCCCTGAATGAATAGGAAAGGAAAAGAACACCTTCCCCAATGCGTATAATAGCATTAGATGGCCCAAGCCAAATGTGATGCTCTGTGGAGAGAAAACATAGAGAGTAAAGGCCGTGGCTCCCATGCTAGTTACATCGCTTCCCCCCCTCAGGGGTGTGGGGAATTACATGATACAGCTTGCTTGCACCTGAAGTTCACATAGCAAGGTTCAGCTGTTGTGGCATTTTTCTATAGGGATCCCTACATCGATATTTCAACTTCACTGTTTCAAAATCATGTTTAATAGCAAAGTATCTGGTGAACTACTTTACTACCCGTGGTCCAGCAGAGAAAGATCCACCATTCAGAGAGCTGCGGCCAAGAAAGCTCACCAAACAAGCCCAGAAGCGCCACCCACTCCCATGACAAACGAGATGGACTCCCTTCAACCTCAAACTACTTATGTATTTTTATATATTGGAATATTAATAAGATTTAATGTAAACATAATAAATGTAAACTACATCGTTTCTATACTCATAATCAACATTCTAAAATAAATATATTTTTCCATTGGTTTATATTCGATTACGTCCTTTGCAATGCTTCGTAGGATTGTAGTTCATGCCCTTGTGAAAGACGGTAAGTACGCAGTCCTGTACCTATTTATTTTTGTCTGATTTTCAAATACGTTTTCTTTCAAAACAATATTTGTAATGTTTAGGTTCATCTTGGAGCCAGTTGGTTTGGTTCATGGTTTAGAACTCTTTTCTGAAGGATTTTTATGATAAGTTTATGGAAGAAATTAATGGGAAAAATGCTTCAATCAGAATGACTCGCAGGCTTGGTAAAGTTGACATTAAATTTATTGAAATGATATTAAACCACAGAATATATTTTCTCTTTTGGCATAAGCCCTGTCTGGCGGTCCGATGAGATTACTACTCAAATCGTCAGATCCTGCCGGAGATAGGAGGCAGGGGCAGAGAGCCTACGCCCTTGCACGATGGGTCTTCACTGGTGGCGGAGGGGAGGTGGAGGATGCCGTGTTGACACACTGAAACGCAAAAAAGTAGATTGAAAGCAGGCTTTTAAAGCAATGGCTGATGTATGATTGGCTAGGAGCTAACTAGATAATGACTTGATGATGTACAGCTGTGAGTCTTCTGCTAGAACTACACTTACATTTCTAGAACAAGACAGCTGAAAAAGAGTGCGTACATTGTTGCAGTCTATTGACAGTTGGTGTTTCAATTTTGGCCCATATGAGCAGTCGTCAATGTAGGCCTATGGGAAAACTGTAAGTAAGATCAACCTATGAATGGCTTATGTATAGCTGACCCTGCATATAAGATTGGATATTATACTGTACGTCTATTAACAGCAAAAATAAAAAAATGACACCCTTCACCTTTAATACAGCTCTCCTTGAAGCTAACACGGTTCCGTCACTCTGTCAGTCTGAGTTTTTGTCTGACAGGACCGTGGCATCATCGTACTATGTCTGTCTTGGGTTTCCTTGTCTGTCTATGTGTGAGCGCACGGTTTTGGTTGTATTACCTACTGTGCGCTCTTCAGTCTGTCTTGTTTTATGTCGGGAGCACGGTGTCTGGATTCTAACTTCCTCTCTGGATCGATTTCAGTCGGGATCGGAATCCGGACATTCGTGCTCCATATCAGTCTGTTATTGATATGGGTGCATCGTGCTTATATCATCTTGGCAGCATGTACTGGCGCCAATAGTTTGACTGTCTCTCACGAACACAGGTGCGCTTCGCACTTGCGATGTGTTGCGCGCCTGGGTTGCGAGATGTCTTCATGTTGTGCTGAGGTTCAGTCACTTGCTAAGGTGTCGGGTATGTGGCCGAACTTTCGCACAGGTGTCCTGTTTTGCTTTTGCATTGCTATGCATTCTCTCATCTTGTTTGTTAGTTGGCATTGCCTTATTGTCTTGGAGATATGTGATCATGCCTTTCGGGTGTTTTGTTGTCTTGTGAGAGCTCGTGGCTTTGTTTTATTTCTGTATCACAGCGTGTCTCTCTGTGTTACGTCACCACCCCCCACCCCGCCTCCTTGATTGCCCATTATTAGTTTATTAGTCACACCTGCCCTGTCTTATTAACCTGTTGATTTCTCTCCCTTTTTTAGTCTCCTAGTGTTTGCTGTCCAGTAAAAGTTCTTCTTGTTTCTAGTTTTGTGTGTTGTCTTCCATGTTGGTCCTGTTTCCCCCCACCTGGTTCCTATTTTGGTCCAGTCCATCCTGTTACCCTCTGCCCCAGCCTGTTTTCCCCTTTTTCCCCTTCGGGGTAGTTTATGTTTGTTTTTCCCCCTTGTGGGTGTTTTGGTTTTTGTTTTTGCCCTTGATGTTATTAAATAAATTCCCTTTTATTTTCAACTCTACATTTGGGTCTTGCCTCCGCATTCGCTGACAGTATCCAGTGAAGATCAAACCATAAAGAGTTAAATTATGGCCATAACTTCATGGAGCAGAAATAAAGATAACCACAGAACAGGAAGATGAAAGAGTGGTAGAATATGGTCACTTTCAGTGAACATTAGTAATTCATCAGTCTCAAGGTCTGTACCCGCTCCCTGAGTTGTGAATTTTAATGGTGTTTTTATGGTTCCTAATAAAGTCTGTTATGCTTCTGGCAAATATGCAGAGCACGACATCACTCGCTTCCAATTACTGCGAAACTCAAGGAGATTCAGTGTTCATTCATTATGGCATACAATTACTCAGAAATAACAGGACCATCTCTCTCTCGTTCTACCTTGCTTTCTATGCTTTTATCCGTAATGTGCTCTTGTTAAAGGCTGATGTCGTTTTGACAGCATTATTCTTTAAATTTCAGATAACATCACAATGTGATACTACAAGACCCAACAGATTCTGCTCACAGCCTTTACTGTATCTATGATTTATTATTTATCAATCGAAACAACCACATTAATGGCCTGAAAGACTGTAATCTTTATTTTACTTTGACATCAGCATCTATTCCTGTGATTCCTAGGTGAAGTTTATGTTCATATTTATTCGTCATAAGCAGCGCTTGCAGTTATGAGATCAATAACACTATCACATGAAATCATGAGTGCAGAACGGTCCTATGAGGTTGCGTTATTACAGCAATATCTCTTACTTTGGCCCCCACTATATCAAGCTCCAGTACACCCGTGTGATCTATCTGTCAGTGCTAACCATGGAGGAAACATGTTAATGCTTCATCCTGCAAAAAATAGAGTGCATATAATTCTCATGTATATTTTACAAGGACTCATGCTTTTCTGCAAGATGCTGATGTTGGGAATTTCATTGCATCGGTGTCAAATTGTGTCTGCCAGTATGTTATTAATGTGAATGCTTGGCAGTAAACAGAGATAATCATAGAAATGTAACTGTATGAACAATCAGAAATTAAAGCTGAAGTGTGTAATTTCTGTCCCACCAAACAGAATTACAAAAATAATGATTATTTTTCCCAATACTCGCTCCATCTTCCATTGGTTGAACTAACAGATAGTACCGCCCCAAATTCACCCCATTGGCTGAGGCAATGTTTTGATAGCACCACATATTTGGGAGGAAATCAACATAGGTAAAAATGGCTTTATAGTTGTCTTTGTATATTAATCTGGCATATGAGAAAGTATTTCAACATCAAATATTTTTGAATGTTAGCTAATAAGAGTTTTTTTTACTATTTAATTTTTCTTTTTTTAATTTAATGAAACAGAATAATTGTATGTTTTTGTTTTTATTCGGGGGGTCCTTTCAATCTTATATGGGTCCGGGACACCCCCAAAAGCTCCTCTCATTTTCAAATGCTAGTTAGAGGGAGCTGAGTCGTGGAGTTGCTTAGTCACGCAATTCTTGGGCCCCCCTGTTCGTTATCCACCCAAAGGCATGTGTCATTAAGACTATATAATACAAGCTTAATTGGGGTTTATGCCTGGATTAAGAGATCGTTACACTTAATCACAACATATCATGGTGCTTTAAGATGTCTGGGCCAGTGGATATAAAACAGCTGATCATTTTAGGCTGAGTGAAGCATGCAGGGGTGTGATTATCATGTGTTTTATCATCTTTAAAATCCAGATACCAAAATTACATGGAATTGCTTTTGTAGATGCAAACATCAATTTTCTGATCATTCAAATGTGTTGCAATCTTGCACCATTTCATAGCCAGGTTTGAAATTTACAGCCACAACAATGTGTCTGTGCAACATAAAACAATCACAGCATCAGAACATACAGATGAAACTCGAAAAATTAGAATATCGTGCAAAAGTTCATTAATTTCAGTAATTCAACTTAAAAGGTGAAACTAATATATTATATAGACTCATTACAAGCAAAGTAAGATATTTCAAGCCTTTATTTGATATAATTTTGATGATTATGGCTTACAGCTTGTGAAAACCCCAAATTCAGAATCTCAGAAAATTAGAATATTGTGAAAAGGTTCAGTATTGTAGGCTCAAAGTGTCACACTCTAATCAGCTAAACACCTGAAAAGGGTTCCTGAGCCTTTAAATGGTCTCTCAGTCTGGTTCAGTTGAATTCACAATCATGGGGAAGACTGCTGACCTGACAGTTGTGCAGAAAACCATCATAGACACCATCCACAAGGAGGGAAAGCCTCAAAAGGTAATTGCAAAAGAAGTTGGATGTTCTCAAAGTGCTGTATCAAAGCACATTAATAGAAAGTTAAGTGGAAAGGAAAAGTGTGGAAGAAAAAGGTGCACAAGCAGCAGGGATGACCGTAGCCTGGAGAGGATTGTCAGGAAAAGGCCATTCAAATGTGTGGGGAGCTTCACAAGGAGTGGACTGAGGCTGGAGTTACTGCATCAAGAGCCACCACACACAGACGGGTCCTGGACATGGGCTTCAAATGTCAAACGTCTTACCTGGGCTAAAGAAAAAAAGAACTGGTCTGTTGCTCAGTGGTCCAAAGTCCTCTTTTCTGATGAGAGCAAATTTTGCATCTCATTTGGAAACCAAGGTCCCAGAGTCTGGAGGAAGAATGGAAAGGCACACAATCCAAGATGCTTGAAGTCCAGTGTGAAGTTTCCACAGTCTGTGTTGGTTTGGGGAGCCATGTCATCGGCTGGTGTTGGTCCACTGTGCTTTATTAAGTCCAGAGTCAACGCAGCCGTCTACCGGGACATTTTAGAGCACTTCATGCTTCCTTCAGCAGACAAGCTTTATGGAGATGCTGACTTCATTTTCCAGCAGGACTTGGCACCTGCCCACACTGCCAAAAGTACCAAAACCTGGTTCAATGACCATGGTATTACTGTGCTTGATTGGCCAGCAAACTCGCCTGACCTGAACCCCATAGAGAATCTATGGGGCATTGCCAAGAGAAAGATGAGAGACATGAGACCAAACAATGCAGAAGAGCTGAAGGCCGCTATTGAAGCATCTAGGTCTTCCATAACACCTCAGCAGTGCCACAGGCTGATAGCATCCATGCCACGCCGCATTGAGGCAGTAATTAATGCAAAAGGGGCCCAAACCAAGTACTGAGTACATATGCATGATTATACTTTTCAGAGGGCCGACATTTCTGTATTTAAAATCCTTTTTTTATTGATTTCATGTAATATTCTAATTTTCTGAGATTCTGAATTTGGGGTTTTCATAAGCTGTAAGCCATAATCATAAAAATTATATCAAATAAAGTCTTGAAATATCTTACTTTGCTTGTAATGAGTCTATATAATATATTAGTTTCACCTTTTAAGTTGAATTACTGAAATTAATGAACTTTTGCACGATATTCTAATTTTTCGAGTTTCACCTGTATAAGATGTTTAATATTCAGAAAATAGAAACCAAGCAACCAACTTTCGTTGCTATGCTGTGAGTGCTACTGCAGTTGTTCTGATACCTTAATTACATATTAAGTAATGATACCAGCAAAAAATCACACAATAAAATTGTATTCTACACTATAGGCCAGTGTTTCCCAACTTTTTTTGCAGTGAGTACCCAGTACAGCACAATCAGTAAGGCTCAAGTACCCCTTCATTGTCACAAAGTCACAAGAAGTGTAAAGCCTAATAAGCATTTAACTATATCATTAATGTTGTAATATCCCTTATGTACAAAATGAAAAGCTGAAGTTGCCATATGAGCCGTATTACTCTCAACTAATGCTGTTAATTATACAGGGGGCCTTCTAAATTGGTATATTTCAAAATATTAATTTACATCCATTATACATAGACTGTATATTATATTGTTAGACCTGCATGTTTATTGAATACATGCACCGTTTTGTACTTTTTTACAAGAATTAACAATGTCATGTAGACAGAGTGCTAAAACAGTACTGTCTCTTTAAAAATACCGGAAGTTCAGAATTTTGTTTTGGTTGAGTGCATAAGGATGGTCACAAATGTTCCCCCCCCCCCCCCCAAAACTTTGGAGTACCCCCAGATAGGAATCTGTTACAGACTATATATATTCGTTGCTAACATATTAAAAATTGGATTATTTCATAGTCAATACAATGCTTATAATAAAAATAATAATTATAAATGAGTGAAAGTGAAGTAAAATGTATTATTATTGTTTAACAAATGATTGTACAATTTGTTGAAATATCTTCAGTTGCAAAAACCATTTTAGCCAAAAAAAAACTGACAAAAGACCTTTTGTTTGTTTCTGTGTGTAGTTCCGTTTTTTTGTTTTTTTTTTCCATACACTCCTCTTTCAAAATCTAGAGACACTTTGTACAATGGTACTATTACGGTAGTTCCGATACTACTATATTTACAATACTGAATCACCACCAACAATTTGCACTTTACTCTGGGATCCGAAAACATCCCATTTAGACTTCATAACTTTGTGTTTTAATAGTAATTAGGGCTGTCGATTTAATAAAAAAATTTTAACGCGTTAATTTTTGTCAAATTAATCACATGTTATTAACGCATTAAAAAAATTAACGCACTTTAATCACAATGCTTAACTGAAAAATTCAAGCTTGTAGTACCACCTGTTTTCTCCAGAGGGCAGTAATTGATATTTCAGCTGTGTGAGCAACACACAGTTTATACAGTGAAGTAAACATTTTGTTGCGTTCAAAACACTTGATGGAGCGCAAATGCGATCTTTAAGGGATCTTAAGATGTGTTTAAAGATTGAGTATTAAACTATATTTAACTCGACACAGTGAACTAAACATTTTATTTTTATGACGCAACACACCCGAGACTCGACACAAGCATGTCTGACACAGGTCGTCTTTACCTCACAAATATGTAATTACCAACGAGGTTAAGGATGTGTCCTTTAAACTGTTACACTCATAGGCGGAAATCGCTGGGGGGTCGGGAGGGAAAATATCATTAAAATATGTGTATTGTAAATAATATAATGATATATTCTTAAAATAATTGTTTAAGAAATAAAATAATAAAAATGTAAATGGGGCAACAACAAAAAAAACCTTGGTGTCCCCTTCAAAAATTGCTCTTGAGAATTGTTATGTTTATTGTCCCCCCCAACATTTTGATGAAATTTTCGCCCCTGGTTACACTGTTTTTACCCAGTCAATCTTTATTTAAGAAACATGCTCCCTGAAATAGATGCACTTTGCTCCTTCTGTAATGCTGTAGATGAAACGTTTTTTTGTTTGTACGTACCTCTATTTTAACTAGTTTTTCTTTGCTTTATAAAGACGTTTTATTTGGTTTTCACAGATTTGATAACTTAAGTTAATATTTTCTGATTAATCTGTTTATTTTTCTTGCCAAGTTTTTAATACATAAGTGTAAATTTATGTAGATAAAGCCCCTATTTGCACTTTTTTGTAAAGACTTGAAATATTATTTAAATACTCTTTGTACCTCCAACAACTCCAAAGCATTGAAAACCATTTCACTATGTAATGAATATAATGACTTGGCATTATTGTAAAATATATCTGTAGTATTGTGTACTATGTGTACCCATGGCTTGTTTCTAGAAAGAAAAATGACTAACGCAGGTGTAAATTGACAGGTCCCTAAACAAACCCTCACAATAAATCTCAAACTGATTGACAAATTCACTTGTGAAATGGATTGCTGTGAACTGTGTGCCAATGATTGACTTCTGATCAATAATATGGTAGTAAACAATACATTGTATTCTAAAGCCACTTTTTGTATTGTCTTATCAATTATTAACTCTTCTGCCACAAGAATGTAATGCATTATAATTATCTGAATATTTGTTTATTTTATATATATATATATATATATATATATATATATATATATATATATATATATATATATATATATATATATATATATATATTTTTATATTTAAAGAGAACTATGTATAATTATTTCATCATTATATATTGAGTTATTGTTATATGAGGGGCTTTCTCAGCAAATATTTGTATATGCGATTAATCGCGATTAATTAATCGGGACACCATGTAATTAATTTGATTAAAAAATGTTATCGATTGACAGCCCTAATAGTAATGCATTAATATCATTGCAAAGATGCCCTTGACTGTGAATTCCATTACTGACCATTGACTGTGCTGCATGTATTTGCACGTGGTCTTCTGCTTCGCATTGCTCTTGACTGAGAGGACATAATGGTAGCTTGAGATGTTGGATAGAATCTGACTGACTGCAGAATGTGGTGCTTTTAAACAAAACTGACCTGGGTTATATCATAATGTGGAAAATGATATATGTACATGACTCCTGAATGCATTTGTTGATAGGATCTGCAAGAATGACCACCAGAATCATATTAGTCTCAGCCTCGATCTGGCAAGCTCTAATCTGATTGGCTGACTTTAAGGGTACACATGGTTATTTATCATCCCGTCCAGACTGCAATCTATGATTATGGTATATTTGGTATATATACTTTAAGATAAACCCTGCCCCTAAACAACACATAAAAACAAAACAAACATGTTTTTTTGTGTGTGTGTGTGTGTGTGTGTCACACAGTCCCTTCCTGTCTAAGTGGCTGGTTTTAGGCTAGAATAAGGAAGGAAAAATGTGCAGTCAGCCATTTGTTATTGCAAAATAAACCTAGACAGGGTGATCTAATGGGGTTTATATGTGACAACAACTGGCTGACTGTACATTATTCTGCTTATTACATGGCTGCTAACCACAGGCATAAATAAAATAGACATAAATATTGATTTGCGTTGAATATATGTAATTATGTGAGAAGTAATCAATTGAAGACTGCTCATTATGCAACTTCAGACTACTTGCGAAGTAAATAATAAATGAACAAGAAACATTGATTTGAGGTAAGAAGTATTTTATTAGCTTACTTGTAGAGATCGAAAAAAGATCAGAGAAGCAGGAAAGATGTCACCCAATACCAGGATGACTGGTACGATACGTCTTAATCTCCCAATGTGCGTTGTTACTCAGACATATCAGACCGCTAGATGGCACCATTGATTAATCAGAACTATTCCAGTTTTTGACAATTCCAGAGCACTGTGTAAATAAGCTGTAATGCTCACCAGGCTTAATGCCGTTAGTCAAATATTACAAAGTTTTGCAGAACAAATGTTTTCAACCCTTAGAGAGGGCTGCACCTCTTGACCGGGCCTCTGGTGATGGGAGTGCTCATTTTTGGATAGACAGAGATTAAGGAAAACCCTTAAAATGTTTAACCTAAAGGAAATATTTGACCGCTGAAAGAACTTGCAGGCCCACTGGTAGCGTGAGTGTCAGAAATCTGTTGCTCACACACCTCACCCTGAGCGTTCACTTGGAAAACATGCTCTCACAGATGCGCTCATATATGCAGCCATGCTGGTGCAGAGAATGAAACCCGACATCTGCCTGCAGCTACAGGCTCTCGGTACACATACTACAAAAGTAATTTTCCCATGCTTCACTCTCCCTTAAAGGTGCACTCAGTGATTCCTGAGAAACACTGTTGATATTCGAACTCAACTGACAAAACAAACACACCCCTCCCTTCAGTGCTCCTTTGGAACCTCTGCCCTCGACTTATCACAATCCTTCTTTTTTAGTCTTTTTATTTGTCTGACCTTTTTCTCTTGGTCTGTTTCTCAGCCACTTGTCCTCCTTGGAGTTTAGAAAGTTAGCATCAGTCAGATTTGCCATCGCTCTTCCAATGAATTTCCCTCTCGCTCTGCCCTCACCCCCCATCCCGTGCACACGCAAGTACCACCCCTTGTTGCTGATAGGCTGGAGTAGTGTTGTGTTGGGCATTTTCCACCCATTTTACTTTCAGAATATGATGTATTTTTGAGTGCAGCACGATTTTCAACGAGACAATAATGTGGGGCAACCGTGCAGGACTTTTTATCTTTTAGCAATTAATTGGATGGTAAAAAGTGGTCAATGCATTCCAGAATAGCATCAGAATTGAATGGGAGTTTGAAGTCGATTGTGGAAGGCGACTCCCCTCCTGAAACACTGTTGAGGAGGCTTTATGACTGGGACATGGAGTCTGAATGTCAGGCTCATCTTTAAGAATATCACAATAGTAACACTTTTTTTCATATCTATCTATATTTCTGTTATTGTCATAACTTTTATTACATTAATGCTAAGCCATTAAGTTAATAAGTTCACCATTAGCAAGTTTTTAGGAGGGCTACATTATCTACAACAGAAGCCTAAAAAAAAGTGCTGTTTGGCGATTGGTAAAAGGAATATTCCGGGTTCAATGCAAGATAAGCTCAATCGATTGGTAAAAGGAATATTCCGGGTTCAATGCAAGGTAAGCTCAATCGATTGGTAAAAGGAATATTCCAGGTTCAATGCAAGGTAAGCTCAATCAACAGCATTTGTGGCATAATGTTGATTACCACAAAAGTTAATAAAAAAAGAAGCAAAAATCGAAGTTAAAGTGAGGCACTTACAATGGAAGTGAATGGGGCCAATTTTTGGAGGGTTTAAAGGAAATTTGAAGCTTATAATTTTATAAAAAGCACTTACATTAATTTTTCTATTAAAACTTGTTGTTTGAGCTGAAAAGTTGTTTAAATTGTTGTTTTTGCAGTCGTTTCAGGGTTTGTGGCGTTACGGCGTCATGGCAAAAAAGTTGTAAAATTTAAAATAACTTTACACAGAAAAAGTTAGTAAGTGATTTTATCACACTAAATTCATGCTAACATGCATATTTATATGTCTTCTGTGTATGCTTTTTAAACAGCGAGTAATTAAATGTGTATGGATTGTCCCCATTCACTTCCATTGCAAGTGTTGCACTGCAACCCAGATTTGTTTTTATTTATTTATGCATGTATTTTTCTTTTCTTTTTTCAAAAAGTCAAGTCAAAATTTGTTTTGTGGCAATCAACATTATGCCCCAAATGCTGTCGACTGTGCTTAACTTGTAATGAACTTTTAATTCCTTTAATCTTAGGCTAAGTTCCCCAGATTCATGGCCTAAGTGAGGTCAGCAGGGAAAGTCATTTCAGAGACGGAGCAAATTATTTGGAATAACACGCACTTATGAATCTTGCCCAATAAGACCAGTAATGTTTATTTCAGATAGGTTCAATTTTGAATTCATGTTGACGTTAAACACCCCTCTCGCCAACCTCATCAAATAGAAGCAGTGATATCAAAATAAGCGAATGAGAGGGGTTCTTTTCCAGCCTTATTTTACCCTTGCAAAACAGTCAACACACCTCTTGGCATCCTAACTTCACTTTAGTGCAATAACAGGGTTGCATAGCCTCAGAACATTTCTCAAAATGCATTTTCCTGGAAATATTGACGCTGTGTTTAATATTATTTGTCTTCTCCGGGGCACTTTGCCATCTTTGTGCTGGTATGCCAAATTGGATTGTACGCTGTGGCTTGACTATTTTTCTTTTTTTTAACACTGTTTTGATGTCAGTGCTAAAGCAGCCACAGAGACAGAGATGAAACAGAACTTCTCTTCTGGTCACAAAAGAAAAAAAGGTGTTTTGAACACAGTTTTTGCCTTTGTCAGTAGCGGTACAAATGCGGTAGCTTAAGTAAGTGTAAAATATTAAGCTGGCAATGGGATTTTAAAGGGTTTTTTACAGTATATTTACAGTATATATATATATATATATATATATGGCAGATGTTATTTGCACTAAATGCAAATAGCGATAGATGCTATTTGAACTCTTTGGTTAATATTAACTCCTCTTAACAACATGTTACTGTAGTAACGCATGGTTAGTGCATCAGAACTATATAGTTTTGACCAAAACTCATGGTTACTACAATATTACTACAGTAAAACCATAGTTAATTTTATCCAGATAAAATTCCCTGACCTTCACTGTGTCCAAATCACTGCAAGGAATCAGTTTTATTTATTACTATAAGTAGTATTATAGGACATATTAAGAGTAGAGACATGGGATAAAGTATGTCAAGGTGCGTCAAATCCAGATCACCAGCATGACAACACGTACACATACCATCGTTGCACCCAGAGCTACTACAGCTGCACATGGAAGCGCAGTTTGATGTAAAATCCTGTGTTTCAACCAGATTATTGGAACGCAAATAGTCGCTTAGTTATCTAAACTCTTAATCTACTAAATATCTAATCCGTTAACTAGTTTAATGTCTCTAACCCATCGCAAAAAATTCAAATATGCCCGCCTTCATTTGATCAGCTGTTGACACAAATAAACCCAAAATAGCCTCTGCCAACAAGATTCCATATATATATATATACAGGGTCAGGGATTAATGGAATAAATGTAATGGGATTACGTATTTAAAATACAAAATATAAGTACCTGTATTCCACTACAGTTACAATTTAAATTATTGATAATTTGAATACAGTAACATTCAAAATGTAATTTGATTACTTAAGTGATTACTTTGCATTTTATTGTAATTTGTTTAATTTCATATTTAGTCCTTTCAGATGGAAAACATTTATACATATAAATGATGTGATCCAGAGTGCATTTGAACAGCAGTGAAACATTTTCTTATGATGTGTTACATTCATACGAGCAGACAGAGTAAGTTTGAAGTAAGTTTGGAGCAGAAGAAATATAAATAAACCTTGTGTAAATTGTCAGCTTTATGCTTAGTTAAAATGCTTTTTCTAGCTATTTTACTAGCACGTTACCAGGTATGATCATATTTGTTTTTATCAAGAAAATTAATGTTAGATCATAATTTCTTTTTTTCTAGTAAGACCTTTGATATTAGGGAAAAAATCGTATTCTTGATAATAATTTTTGTATTTTTTTCTTGTAAAAATATCTAAAAATCCTTAAAACAAGATCAATTTGATTTATCTAGTTTTAGAAACAAAACTGCATAATAGATTTAGGTTTTTCAGAGAATGTATATTTAACATGTGTATTTTGTCTCACTGTACTGCAAGAGTTTTTATAGTCAAAACAAGTGAAAAAATCTACCAGTGCTGAAGAAGTAATCCAAAGTATTTAGATTACATTACTGACCTTGAGTAATCTAACAGAATATGTTTAAAATTACATTTTACAGCATGTATTCTGTAATCTTTAGTGGAATACATTTCAAAAGTAACCCTCCCAACCCTGTATATATATATACCCCACAAACATCCCCAAAAAGAAATCTTTAATTCATAAATACAAACGTCTTCATTGGTATTCCAGAAGGAACATCAGTTTGGATATGATCAAAGTATAAAAAATGCAACGCAAAAGAGCTTCCAATGATAGTGGATATGGAACAAGACGTTTGATTAAAATCAGGGAGGGATAAACAAGACAGCAAAGGAAAAAAATCAGCCCTTGCAGAAAAGCCGGCGAGTTGCATCGATTAATTTTGGCGCGCTGTGTGAAATATCTGTGCGTTTGTATGCTGTGGTTCCGGCAGCTGGCTGGAGGGCACATGCACGCACACGCATATACACGCATACATAATTTACATCCATCATCAAATGCAAATCTAACACTTCACCTCCCACTGCAACACTCAGAGCCAAAGAAACGGACATCAAGTAAGTTATGGACCAAATAAGTAATAGTTTATGTACTTGTGCATTTTATGCAGGCCGCCTCTGCGTAACTGCGCTTATGCAGTTCATAAGGTTAAGGTCACCTGATTAGATTGTATAAGTAAACTGAAATATATTTCTGCTCCAGGGCCCATGTGGACATTTTTGCCATGAAAACAAAGCAGGTAATAAAAAAATACTCACAGCCAAGAGAATGCACAGAATTTACGAGAATAAACAACAACAGCAACTCAGAACAACAACAGCAACTCAGAACAACATGTTTGCTCCATACTTCATAGCATAGGTGGTTCTTGGCCCTGTCGTTAATCCCAGGCCCCTTAAAAATCTGTGATTATATCTCTTTCCAAGTTAACTGAAAACTAAAGAGGCTAATTGACTGCAGCAAGCTGAGGTAATTTTTTCAACCTTACCAGTCATTATAAAATGTATGTTTTCATAAATCAGGTAATGGTGCAAACACTGGCAAAACATCTGTTCTGAATACAATTTGCATGGCACAATTTTCCATATAGCCTTCAGTTCTAAGACCTCATGACATTGATTTACAGGCACAATTTTTAAATATATAAATAGAGTATAGCCACAAGGCTTAAACAAATGCATGCTAACATGATTTTAGTATAATAAATATCACTTATCATCGCTGCATGACGTCTCATCTCCCTAAATACAACTTTACAGCTCAAATAATGGTTTTAACAGACAAATTAATGCAATTGCTTAAAATAATAAGCTTCACATTTCTGCCTTTAAACCATAAATAAAACTGGCCTCATTCACTTCTATTGTATGTACCTCACTGTAAATTTCTTGTTTATTTAAAAAAAAGAAATTTCATGGTAATCAATATTATGCCACAAATGCTGTTGATTGAGCATAACTTGTATTGAACCTAAAATAGTACTTTAAATAGCCAAAAGCTTTTAGTTCCCCTTCTGTCACTCACTCGACATTGTGTCGATGAAGTGATACTAGGGGTCGATCTTGATAGCCCGAAACATCTTCAGATCTTTTAGAAAAGGCCAATAAGAATTAGCGAGTTGAATCTGCATGCCACTCCCCCCAACCAGGGGTTGGGGGGAGTGAGTTTAGAGGCCAGCAGGCAAGTTCATTAAGATTTTTTCTTCAGAGCAGAGCGGTCACACTAGTCAAGTCAAGTCAATTTTATTTGTATTTTGCCTTTCACAACACACATCGTTTCAAAGCAGCTTTACAAAAGATCAGGCATTAACAGATGATAAAACTGTAATGTCTATAATGTCGATGAATCCTCATTGTGTAATTAGATAAAAAAACTATTGTTAATCGTGTTTAAAAATAAGTAATTAAATAATAATTGTATTAATAACCCCAGTGAGCAAGCTGAAGGCAACTGTGGCAAGGAACACAAAACTCCATAAGATGTTGGTTAAAGGAGAAAAATAACCTTGGGAGAAACCACACTCACTGTGGCGGTCAGTTCCCCTCTGGCTAACATCATGAATATAATGTAAATATTACTTATGTACAGTTAAAGTCATGGTTTGAAATTATTAAACTAAGTAAGTGTTAAGAGTCAGTGTTTAAACATCAATTTTGTTTGAACTGTAAGATTAATGACCAATGTCTTTGAAGTCCATCCTGTATTAACTGCAGAAGATGCAATTGTCCTTGTTAATTGGCTGATGAAGAATTTTGTTGGCAATTGTTAGTCTATGGATTCCATTTCAAGATCGTAGTCCATCATTAGACCGAGGTGATGCAGGCAGAGATCAGGGATGTGAAACGCAGTTCAACCTGGCCGGTAATTCCGGTGAGGTTCGGTGTGGTCCATCCTAAATCCAAGGTTCAGACAATAACATATTCAGTATCCCATGTTTTATGGTTGGAGTTGGCATCAGTTCATCCTCTGAAGTCCATCATAATAGACTGAAGTGATGTTTGGCTGGCACCGGCTGCATTTAGTCATCATCATTCAGCGACACGAATGATGATGACACTACTGTTAGCTGAAGTCGTCTGCTCATCACCACCTTCTCTCTCTAAGGGCGATTGCTGTTGGATTTACGGTGCTTTCCAGTGGTCTCTCTCTCCTTCTGCACTCCACTTCAGACTACACCCCTGGGTGCTTCGACAGTGCAAAGAGTATATATTTCTCTAAAAGAGTGTGCACAGTGACGTTGATAATTTTTTTAAAGATGCATATTTTTAAAGATGCCATTCCGTCTCTGTGCAGTTCCTGGATGTGGTTGTTACCTCTCTGCCTCACGTGTCTGGGCCAGTGTCACGTTGATGAAGCGTTCATGGATGGTTCATGTCCTCACTGTGAGAACATGACCATGGCCACTCTACGAGTGCTGCTCTCTTCTTCCGAGGGAGCGTCTCTTCAGCCGTCCCTGCGGGTACGGCGCCAATGTGGCTGATGATGGAGAGGTTTCGCGGGCTTCACTTGGTACGATCCCGCCAGGTAATTCCCTGTGGGCCATCCACCCCGCAGCACGCTCGCTGGCCTCTGTCTACCTCTGGGAAGAGACAGGCAGCTCACCTCAGTGCCAGCCTAATGTCTCTCCCGGAGCCCGAGACCTGGATGAGATGTCACCCAATACCTTTGCGAGGTTTTCAATCTCCGGGATGCGAGCAGGTAAGTACTTTTTGTTACACAGACAGCTGGCCAGGTGTACCGCTTGTGCATAGCACCTTTCCCCTCCAAGAAGGTGAAGCCATTCGCTCTTCTCTCCCATGCATGTTCACGACTTGTGAACCCTGGATGTTCTTCCTCCTAGCCCTCTGACTCACAAATTCTGTGGAGGAATTCTTGGCCAGACCCAGTAAGTGTGCTACATGCCCTGCACTGGGGTAAGTTCTCCACAGGTTTTTGGTTTCCTTGTTGACCTCCTGTGATGTATCTTCCACAGCACGGTCTCCACCTTCCTTGTGGTAGACCCGCTTCTCCCTTGGCAGAGCCCTCTCTTCCCAGTCGCTGTGTTATAGAATCTCCCCCTACGAAGGGCAGGCCTCTCCCATGTCCGGCCATTAGGCCTGTATGGTGTATTTGACACTCTTTACCCTCCCCTCTTCTCCAGGTCAGGTTGTGGCCTCCACGGGGACTTTTCCCCCTGAAAGAATAGGAAAGGAAAAGAGCACCTTCCCCGGCGCGTTTTATGAGCATTTTTCAGGCCCCAGCTGAATAAATGTTTCTACGGAGAGACAAATTAGAGAGAAAAGGCTGTGGCTGGCACGGCCTGCTCCCATATTTGGTATGTCTCCTTCCCCCCCTCAGGGTTATGAGGAAGCACACTATGTCTCTGGGTGTCTGGGGAGGCTCCATGCAGCCCTAGTGCATCTGTTTCTATGCCCATAGTAGCTTGCCTACAGCTGCATTGGCAGTTCAAGTGACCAGTTCAGTCATTGTGGCGTTTCGTATATGGGACCCCTAGTGTCACTTCATCAACACAACGTTGAGTGAGTAACAGAAGAGGAACGTTTCAGTTACCTGATGGAGGGAACGAGACGTTGTGTCCCTCCTGCCACAGACAGAACTTGACAGCTGTAACGGCCGGGACCTTGTCTCGGCTCCTCTGTGCAAAAACTTGCCTGCTGGCCTCCCTTTTAAACCCATACTCCCATATTGGGAGTGGCATGCAAATTCAACTCACCAATTCTCATTGGCCTTTTCTCAAAGATCTGAAGGTGTTTCGGGCTCTCAAGATCGAACTCTAGTGTCACTTCATCGACACAACGTCGAGATAGAAACCATAATTTTAAATGCATATATATTGCTTAAGATTACTTCAGTCAACTTTCAGAAGTACACAAGGATATAGATAACCTTAAAGCTAACACACATAGACTAAAACCACAAAACTTCATTTTAGTTTCATTTTAATCAAATAGCCAAACAGCTAAGCCTGAAATCTTAAAATCAGCCACTTGCAATTATAATTGCTGTATTCTTCCCAAATTTTAACCTCCTTGGTTCGTTAGCTTTTACCATGGAGTAAACAAAAAAAGAATTGAAATTCTCAGAGTCAGACAGAAGGCGTTCTGGATCACTAGATGTTAATCAAACTGAAACAGCAGATGCGGTTCAATGGTGCACAGCAAATTCCTCCCTCAACCACAATGCTGCTCCCAGTACTGTGCTTATTTACTCAAGACAGGCACAGGTGGGCACACATTAGTAGATATAATTGCCTTAAAAACCTGCAACTGGCAAAAATTTGATACATTTATATTCCTTTTCGAAGGCAATTGTCTGTGAAAAAACAGCCTAACCCTCTTTTTAGCAGCAAGCTGTTAATGTAAAAGTGCAAAAGAGTTTGTGTTTGGATAGACTGTCGTGTTTGCTGACAGTAATACAGGCTATTAGCAGTTTGAGGCTAGTCTATATTGTTTAAACCTCTTAGCCTTAGAGATCAATATTGTATAATTGACTGTGTCTATCTAGTTGATATCTCGCCGTTGCACTGCCACAGAGAGGGGAATTGCCACAGTTGTGTTTTGCAGGGTGGGGATTTTGAGTTTGGACCAGTTGAGGCAGCAAAATGTCAGAAACTAATTTAGAAAGTGGTGTTGCTACAGAGAAAAATCTCATTTTAATTATGTAAAGATAATGGAGAAATCCTTATGTTTGAGGACAGTGATAAAGATGGAAAAGTTCTGGGTAATTCCTGAGTTCTGAGTTGATGGAGCACCTGTGTAACTCTTAAAGGAGTCAAATCATAAAAATTTTTGTTTGTTTTTCCCCACTGATGTCTAATTACAATATTAGTCAAAGCATTTTTGTTCCAACAAAAAGAAAAAAGTTTTTCATGACTAAATTTTTCACTCTATATTTGACCCTTAGAATTTAACGTGACTTTTGGATGACTGAACTCCCTTGTTGCATGTGAAATGAGTATTAGTACATACAGGTTGTGGGTTTGCTATTGGGTCAAGTATAGTTTTTAACTGCCCCTTCCTACAACAGCTTCTTTGCAAAGTCAGCATTAAGGTGTGGTCACACGAAAATCCACAAGCGAAGAAGGCGTGGGCAGATGTGAAGCACAAATCAGCTCATTGCCAAGCTGCCTCTTTTTAATGCTGCATTTGATACTTTAGAAACAAACAAAGAAAAAACATGTCGCTAAATTGATGTCCTTGGCCATTGGGAATATTCAGTGTAGCAGTGCACGAACGACCGCCCACACAAAAGTCACTGCCAAACAACTTCCTATTGGTTAACGCGGCAAATTCACACATCAAATTTCAGGAAACTTGAACTCTATGCGAAATCCGCATCCATCATTCCATCATGCAAAATGCCAGCTCGTGCAGATTCCCATTGAGATTACTGTATTTTGCCCTAGGAATTTCACCATAAGAAGGAACATTTACCACCCCTTTACATTAGGACAGATTCACATAACAATCCACACTGAAATGTGTCCAACTAACATTTAAGATCAGACTGAAATGATAAGGGAACTTGTTAAAAATAAACTTCAGTGTTATTTGCTAACGTTGTTATTCTTAAGAAGCATATGCAGAGCTGTAGATGCCACACACAGCCAGGAATAACTCAATGTTTGGCGAACATTTTAATGTTATCATTAGTTCTTACTGTGTTTAGGAATAATCGATCTATCCTACTTATTTAATACCTTACTGTTAACGTTTTAATGGTTTTGAACACTGAATATTCATTGTTGACATTCATTAATGGTCATGTGTTGATTAATTAATCTTATGTCTGAATATTTTGGAAGCTCAAAATAAGTTGTGTTTGATCTTTTTGGACTGGGGAGGATGTTTTGAGTATGTTTTCATAGTACATCAAATGCTTTTATTTCAAAAGATCAAAATAAATTCGATTTCTCATGATATGATCCCTTTAAACTCTTTAAAAATATACCAGAGACAAGCATGACTCATGCCTCTAGTGCTGCAGAAACAGCACCTCCATGGCAACAGCACTTCAGAGATCTACCACCAAGCAGCTGTGCTCTGCCTGTTCCATCAAGATCGTCATATAACACTTTTGTTTATCTTTGAATTAGCTTTTTCCAGCTCATTTCTTTTATTTGTTTAATGGTTCAGATCAAACTCATGCATATGCTCAGATTTTATTTTATTATAAGCAGGATTCAACTATGAGAATGGCCCAATGTCTAGAGGCCAGTTTGAGAGGATTTCGGGCCAGTTGATGGAAATGTCACTAGACCTTTCGTGCCAATTTTGTTTCGTTGTCATGACACCTTACGTTTGTTGATCATGCTCATGTGTTTCTATGGCACACAAACTTAAACATCTAATTTTCTGTGATTTTCTATGTATTGAAAATTGTTGTTGTGAATTCCGCTATACATATGTATCTTTGGTAATGTCATCTAGCTGGCCAAATGATGATGTTTTGACGAAGCTGAATCAATTATTTGATAGTCTTGGACAGTGTTGGGAGTTATCTGATTAAAAAGTTACTGCAATCTAATTACTTGTAGTGTGACATGTCACATTTTGTATTCTTGTAATCAGATTACAGCTACTGACTCTCAGTTAAGGTAATTATTTTTAAGTATATTTCTTGGGTTACACATATTTCTAAAATTATGTTTTAGTAGTTCACACATTAATGTAATCCTGCTTAGAGTATAGTGTAAATGTTTGTGGCTTGCTGTCCTGGCCAAAGGTCTCGAGGCTTGGCCTGGGCTCGCTTGCTTATCTTGTGTGAGGTGGACAGATGTGCCAAAGAAGATAGAATGGAGCGGGGCCACTAGATGAGGCAGCCTCGTGCTAGGGTCAGTGCTGGGAGATAGGAAATTGTGAGGTATAGGATAGGAGGAGATTGGAGAGTGAATTCAGGTTGATGCAGAAAAATGTGCTGGAGGGATCGTGTCCCCTGCTGTATGGCAGGGTCACCCCGGACGGACGCGTGAATCTTAACCACCCAGGTTGATCTTAAGTCTCCCTCCATGTTGTTCGATGGGTGGGCTCATGCGGCAAAAGGTGCGAGCCCCTAAGGAAAAGACTCGGCAGCCGCTCGAGCAGGAAAGCCCAGCCATGGCCTAATGGGAAGGGTCCTCACTGGGTTCGACAGGGGGGTCATCCCGAGCCGCGAACAAAGGAAGCCCACAATACAAATGAACGTGAATGGCTAACTCTGCGTTCGGACAGGGAATCACTTACTTTGATTGAAAGGGCTTTATGGGAGTGGGCAGGTTGAAAATTAAAACTGGATGCCCTCTTTTGGTCTGATCTGTTTACTCTGATTGATAAGATATCTGATTGTCCAAAATGGTGGGATGGATTCTTGGGCCAATTTGCTGAGGTAGTAAGTCCTGAACATTAGAGGAATCCAAAGAAGGCAAGGATGAACATTGCATTTAGTGTTTTTTGAGGTGTTTGGAGATATGTAGCCCTGGCAGAGGGTATTTAGACATCGGACGAACAGGTCGATTTTGAGGGATAGCCTAGTGTTGGTTCTGGTGGTCAGCATAAGGAATGAATTATGTTGGAAAAAACAGAGGCATTTGGAATGGGTGTCGATGTAGAACGAGGGAAACGGCCCATGTAAACGGTGGAAATTTCTTTTGAGGTTTTTGTTGACGTGTTTAGGCAACGAGTTAGTAGGATTAAGTTCGCTTGCAGAGGCAGTCTTTGCACGGTTCTGGGTTAGGAAAGATTAAAATGCTAGAAGGGAGGGGGATAAAGTGAACAGGGGAATGGGTCTGGAGCAGGATTCTCCAGCAGAGGCATCTCACGTGGGAATCCGCTGTAGTGGCCCATGAATGGGAAAGAGTAGAGGGAAGGATACTGCCAGATAGGCTGCGTTGAAACACTAAGGTGTCTGGAACATATGTGAGATAATGCCAGGATATGTGCTTGCATGTGCATTTGTGCATATGAACGGGCTGAATCCTCGAGCGTGGGACCGCAGAGCGTTCAATGGAAGAGCGTAGGATTCGTGTGAGAATATTTATGCTGAATTTGAATGAGCTCGCTCGTAGTTGCGAGCAGCTGGATCCACAGGCATGGGCCTGCAAGGCATTCTGTGGTAGAATGAATGGGACGAATCTTCAAGCATGGACTCACATGGCATTTAACAGGAAGGCCCCATTTCATGTGAAAAGTTTATGCTGCAAATAAGCAAGAACTCACTCTGCGGTACTAATGGGTTTAGCACGGCATTCGATGTGAGGACGTATGGTAGGCTATGTTTGAATTAATTTGATTGATGCTGAAATGCAGGCTTATGGTGAACTGTTTAGGGAAGACCTGAAACAACCCGATTGTTGTCAGTTTAAGAGCCATGGAGACTGAGATGCATGGTCTGAAAGACATGCCACGGTTGTGGCACATTAACAGTTACGGCTCATGGAAGGCTTGTTTGCACTGTTTGCCGTGTAGTGGGAATTTGTCGTATGGCCCCTAAACATAATAGTTTGCTAGGTTAAATGTTGGGAACATATGTGAAACAATGTCAGGAAACATGCTTGCGTGTGCATATGAACGACGTCATTTAAAGTTGGTTTGTCATGAAATTAGAAGGCACTTGAAACTGATTGCCCGAATGAATACCGTAAACTGATGAACTGTAATGGAACTCGAATGGCATGAAGCCAGAATGGCGCCCGTTCGAGGAGGCAGCTTGCGTGACGGACCGCTCCAGGAGGAAAGTTTAGATAAGATAACATATGATCAGTTTTAGAGAGCTGTTTCACATGTATACAGTGCTTGTTCGCTGTCCTTTTCTGCATATCGCAGCGCCGTTTTGTGGTCCGTTCTGCAAAACATTCTTTCGCATTGGCCCCAAAGTGTGTCGGCCCACAGGGAAAATGCCCGGTTTGCCAGATTACCAGTCCAACCCTGGTTTCTAGCTATTATTGCCTACTTAAAGGTGCTATAAGCAATTTTAGAGTTCTGAAGCTGTCACATGACTGAGTCGCCACGCCCCCTCATTCCAAATATACTTTTGAGACCAAAACCGCACAAAAGAGCAGCATTGTTTGTTCCTGTGGCTGTCAAATTCAACAGTGGCACAATAGCACCCTCAACTGACAAACATTATGAATCATATCCTCAATGATATGCTTCAAACGAGAACAAGCAAAATGATTGATAGATGAACAGCATCAATCCGTGGACACAATTTTGTTTAGTCTATAGCTGTCACAGAGACCAGTGAGATATCTCAGGACACTTATTTCATTAATAACTTTAAAGAGTAGGAATATGTTTTGCATACTTTTCCAAGAAAAAAATCGCTGACAGTACCTTTAATAAATTAACCACAACTAGATTTTTTATGTCGTTCCAAGGCTAATTAATATTCTTTCTTACATGAGCACAAAAAAAGAGAAGTTTAGCAGAATGTCCACACTGCTTTTTTCCATGCAGTGAAAGTGAATAGTGACCAGGAGCTGTCAAGCTCCGAAAATGGCAATAAACCACCATAAAAAAGTAGTGTAGCAATTTTGTTGTCTGTGGAAGAAAGAAATGTTCGAAACATGATGAGCTTCAGTAAATTATGCTAGAATTCATATTTTTGGGGGAACGTTGACATAAAAAAGGCTATACTTGGCAGAGCAAGTAGCCTACGTATCTAATTGTTGAGCCCTATCTGTAGTCGAACGAAACCTTAAGGAACATCTAGATGCATCAAAAGAGAGTTCAGAAGTCTTTTTTCCACAAACAAACATTAGGCTTCTTGTATTCAAACCTATGAGCCATCCACTAGTTCACTCTTACGCACACAAACATACATTCTCTTTTTCCACACGCTAACAGGTACCAGCACTTTAGGGCTTTGGATTCCTCGACTTCTATATCCACAATGTGTAATATCTGCTTGAGTGAATCGAGGCCTTCACAGCTAACTGCAATGAGAAGATAAATGCGCAAATTCCAACTCGCTTCCCTCAAACAAACCCTCTGCATGCAGCACACTCATCCAAGAGAAGCAGCCACTAGCCTGCATTTAATTAGCTGCAAATAGACATGCCTTTATTACTCAGGAGAAAAGAGCATTTTTGAGATGGCTTGCTGCAGGCACAGGGTTTCCATAGGAAATCGTCTATGTTTGTGCTGTTATTTACCCTTCATGTTTTGTGTGCTGCACTTTTGTTTGTGACTTATTCACACAGCAAGAGCAACCAAATGTCACAGAGCATTTAGAAACAGGTCATTGTGTAGGAAAGGGAAAAGATCTCATATGACAAAGACAAAGAGACCTCTGATCACTAGATGCATTATCAGTGGGGGATCCCCGCATCAAGCCTGGTTTATACTTGACGGGTCCACTTGTTCGTGAGGGTTAGCGCAGAAAGTTGCATCATCTTGGCTGACGACTAGCCTTCACGATGCTCCACTTTGCACGGTTGTGCACATGACATATTTTGTAACTCTTTGCGTAGTGAAATAATTGTTTAAATGTTGTAAATGTTTATGTCACAACATAAAATGTGACCTGTGTTGTTGCATGGTTGCCAGGTCTAAGGGAAGCGGGGTGGGGGTGTTGCTTAGCCTCCCTAGTTTTTCCTTGTGCCCCCCCAGAAACATCTGACACCCATCCTGGTTCAGTGAAGAGACAACCACTTGCACACCCTAAAGATCAAAATGCCAACCGAAAGAATGCATCTTAGTACCGACCTTAGTTGTTCGAATGGTTCATGTAAATAAACCGGTTAAAACAAACGATTCACCAATTCACTTATATGTAGCATTGGGAAGTCCAAATCATTTTAGTGAATCAGTTTGTTCGGACGGTTGTAATGAACCAGTTCAAATAAATAATTCATGATTCACTTACTTTGCATAGAGACTTTGGTTAATGTTTATTGTGTCTTCTTTTTTACTTACAACTCAGCAATATACTAGTGTGCTGTAAAGGGATTATTGGAAAGGAGGTGGCGAGAACCGGCTTGACAATATAAATAATATTTTAATTATAAAACTTAACCAAACAGACAAACACAGACGCACAGGTGTCGGACAGCTGTCCGTAAATGTCTCTCTCTCTCGCACTGCTGCCTTCGGTCAGCCTTTATCCCTCTCTAGGGCTAATTAGCCTGATTAGGAGCCGGGTGTGCGGAATCACGACCCGGCCCAACCCTCCGCCCTGCCACATGAGCTTTATTAGTCTGAATTGATTCATGTTCAGTGTTCAGTTTGGTATATGTTTTTATTTAATAGCCTATTAATTAATTTTCATATTTAATGTTGTCATTCTGTCTGTTTAATGTCACAGTAACTGAAATCGTCATTTGTGACAATAAATTGTGTAGAATTTATAGTACATTTATAATAGACCAAAAAAAATTATAATTTGATTTGAGTTATATTATTACAAACATTATCTTCCTTTAATAGTAGTCCAATTAATGTAGTCTTTAGGTCTGCAAGGAGCTAGTACAGTAAGTCAAATCACAGCATAAATGTGATCTGTGTTGATAATATATTTAACACAACTGTAATCATTGGCATAAAATACATATGTAATTTTATGTCATCTGTATATTTATATATTTTTGGGGTTGGGAGTGGTCTGATCTTGCCTAGGGTACCATGTGTCAATACCACCATTATACATTATAACATTATTTTCAATCATTTTTCACTTTTTTTAATTTTTCAAAATTACATTTTTTCATGACCATTTTTTTGCCATCTCTAAGATATTTCTTGGCTCAGATCAAGTCTATGGGATTTTTCTGATTGCACAGAAAAGCAATAGCACAATAGCATAATTTGAGGTAGTTTTAACTTATAAATAGCTCAATTATGGAGGCAACTCTCTGCTTTATATTTCCTACAGGGAAAAGAGAAAGTATTTTAACTTTGAAAAAATGACACGCATCATCTTTAAAGTTGTGTTATTATCAAGAGATTAATTTTCTGATAATGAAATATGAAGTAAACATTGTGCAGTCTATGACGTTGTATAGTCTATTTTATATGCTAAGTCTCTTGGATAATCAAGAATGCCATTTACAAAATGTCTCCAGAGAGTAAATTGTTTGCAGATATTGTGGCTAAACAGCTGAGCTCTTTTCGTGTATATCATTTTAAACCAATATAATCCCTGAGAGGGAAGAGCCCCCAACAACATACAAAGATGGCACTTGGATTCCAAGATCACCTAATCATGCATGCATGTAGGAAGCATGGATCCTATTTGGGCATTATCCCATCTTCTCATTAATCCCCATACAATTCACATGTGCCAATGACTAATCAATGTCCGTCGGGTTCAAAGAGGGCTCATATTGACAGCTTTAACACTGAGATGTTGGGAGATGCAACCCAACAGCTTGCATGAATTATAAGCAGTGATCTCGGTCGCAACGCTGCTGTTATCCGGGTCTCTTGGCAAATGTTGTGAAATGTGCCTTGAAGAGAGAGCCAGACCCAATATGGTGCCCCCTGTCCCCAGAGGCAGGCCATGTCCAGATGGCTCTCTCCTCTCTCTCTCTCTCTCTCTCTCTCTCTCTCTCTCTCTCTCTGTCTCTCTCTCTATTTCTGCTCTGTCCCTCTCTCTTTCTCGAATGTGTTCACCTTTCCCCCTCTCTCTCTCTAAAGTTGCAAAAGAGCCAAGCAGCAGAGCCATATGTGCACAAACAAACTCTACCCTTACTCCCTTCATTATACCTCTTGAGGAAGTTAATAAGCAGAAATGTTATGTAATCTACAAACAATTCATTTTGTGTTTTTCAGCCATAGATGCAAAGGACTTCATGGTGTGGAAAGCCATTTGTTGTTGTAGCCATTTTATGAAATTAAAATATATGATATTTTTTGTTAATAATGTATAAACATAACTTATATTATTATATTCACATTTATCTGTGTTATTTTGGGTGATTCACAGTATAATATGTTCTTAAAAAATAATTTCTACAGTATCAACCAGCATGCAATTAGTTTGAAGCACAGTCTACAGGAATGCATATTTTATGCAAATACCATAATCCAAACTCCAACCCTAAACCTAAGTGTCAGTGGAGTAAAGATGTCATTTTAGAGTGAAAATGCAACCTCCGAATCACGCTCAACATTGCTTATATGAACGCTTAAGTTAAATTAATTACTTCCTGGTTCCCATGGGACCAGAACCCATGTCACTGCGTTTGATTGCACAATGAGCTATCGATAGAGAGAAATGTGATCATGATTGAATTGATGCAAAAATGTCTGATGGAGGATGGTGATTGACAGATATTCATATTAATGGAATTGATTTACAGGGTACATGAACTTATGGAAACTACTTTGTTGTGTTCCTATGTAATCATGTTGGAAAGAGCTGTGTAAATATTTTTCAAACATTTCGCCATTTGTGTTCACTGAAGATAGATGGAAGGAAGGAAGGAAGGAAGGAAGGAAGGAAGGAAGGAAGGAAGGAAGGAAGGAAGGAAGGAAGGAAGGAAGGAAGGAAGGAAGGAAGGAAGGAAAGAAAGAAAGAAAGAAAGAAAGAAAGAAAGAAAGAAAGAAAGAAAGAAAGAAAGAAAGAAAGAGTCTTTCTTTCATTCAAAAGATTCCAGAATGCCTTTCCTAATTGAGATGAAATCAAATGTGACCAATGAGATGAAGAGCAAAGCAGAGCTCAAAGCAATTAGCACCTGTCTTTCACTCTCATCAGGCGAGAATCATTCTGATGTCTGCTACCATGACATCAATCCAAACTTGTTTGGAGGATTTAATGAGATGAATCATATCTTCAACAGATGCACATTTTCTCTCTCTTGTTGTGTCTCATGAAGGTGGCCAGTCTTTAAAAGAATCTGCTTCCTGCGCTAAACTCCCCTGCACCTCTAAGGACTTCAGATATGTTTGTCTGACATCAGGCCTCAAGAAGACCTATGAGAGGTTGGTCCTCTAAAAACCCAGGCTCTGCTACAAGGCGGTGATGTCTGGAACCACAGGACTGTTCTTTGATTGCTATAGTGCCTTTAGCACTTCACAGCACTTTACAGAAAAGGCTCACGGCTATGAAAGTATACATCATCATAATCTCTTGCAATGGTTTGCGAAGATCCAGATTTGTGTGTTGAAGATGATGTTTAGAGATGATGTTGCGTTTACTGTACCCATCCCAGGAATGGATTATGGTCTTGCTAGGCCCTGGGGCACCAGCTTCATGGAGGCCCCCTCCCTCCATTGCCTTAACATTTGCACCATGCATGGGGCAGAATCTTAAGCGAATCTAGATACACCCATGAAAACTGCATTTTTTTGTTGCATTTACCAGTGTTATTATAGTGCATTATGTGACACTCCAAATGAATGCGGTCTATCTCACTTAGCAATGAATTGCTTCTCACGCACTCTCATGTGCTTGCCACCTGTGGAGGTTTGCGGCAAACTCTCTCTTTCAATTTGTAATGGCAAATGTTCTTGGTTGTTGCAGGTTCACGCACAAACTGTGAAATCACCATTCAAATTATCATTGTATTTACCAAGAATGCTTTGAATTGAATAAGAATTATACAGTTAAGACATTTTTAATGTTACAAATGACTTTTTCTATTTAAATTAATGCTGCATTCTTCAAACTTTGTTCATCCATGAATCCTCCACTTGCAGCAATGACGCCTTAGGCATTCTAGCTGTCAGTTTATTAAGATATTAAGATTAAGTTTTATCCAACGCTTTCAGTAGCACTTCCAAAAGATGTAATTGATTTGTTGGACATGTTTCACAGATCTTCTGATCAGACACTCCTCTCAGCAGATCAAATGTTGCCTGTTCTACCTCTTTCTTCTTATTTCCCAGTGTCAGATGTGGCTTTTCTAAAGCTCTTTCTAAATAGGCCATTATATCTGAGTTTTCTTTTTACTCTTGCAGATGAAACTGGTGTTTGTTATGTACTAGTCAGTGAAGCTGTCAGTTTAAGATCTGTGAGGAGTCTGTTTCTCAAACTAGAGAATATGATGTCCTCTTGTTGTCATTGCTTCTGGGTGGCACTTGTTTTTCTGTCCTGGTCAGATCCAGTTTCCTTTTCTTTCTGTAAAATGTTAACAGCTATTTTATTCAGTAATAATCATTTTCAACATTGCTAATATTTTTGGCAGCATTTTTGATCAACTTATTGCATCCTTGTTGAACAGAAGCATCAATTTCTTTCAAGAACAGAAATGTTTTAGTGATTTCAAACCAAGAACTTAAGACACAGGGTGGTCGGAACAGATATTGCCAGAACCTTTGTGAGGGTAGCAAATCAAGACCCAGATCAACATTCAAAATCCCATGGCAGGTTAAAAATAAATAATGGACAATTTTGTAAATGTTTTTTACAATGAATTTTTTTAGTATTACAAATTAATACAATAGAATTTACATAAAAAAAAAAAAATTTGCATCTCTGTATTGCTACATGTATAATTTAAGCAACAAGTATGAATTATAGGTAAAACACCATTGATTTTTACAATGTAACATTAACGTGTGTTTATTCATTTAATGATTAGTGTGTGTGTGTGCTGTCACAAATGTTCCAACCAGTCTTTACACTTAACAGAATTAAACTGTTATTATGTTAAATGAGGTACATGTGTTAAAATAAAACATTATGCCGCTTAATATATTTAATTCATTTAATTTATTATAAATAATGTGTGAATCATTCCCTGAATTCAATATTCGATTAACCTCAAAGGATTTGTAGATCTGTTGTTGTAGATGCATAAAGAGTTTGATACATTTTATATGCGATCTATCTATCTATCTATCTATCTATCTATCTATCTATCTATCTATCTATCTATCTATCTGTCTGTCTGTCTGTCTGTCTGTCTGTCTGTCTGTCTGTCTATCTATCTATCTATCTATCTATCTATCTATCTATCTATCTGTCTGTCTGTCTGTCTGTCTGTCTGTCTATCTACCATCTGTCTGCCCCTCAGTCCATCAAAACATCCATCCATCCATCGTCTGTCTGTCTGTCTGCCCATTCATCCATCCGTCCATCCATCGTCTGTCTGTCTGTCGGTCTGTCTGTCTGTTGGTCTGCCCATTCATCCATCTGTCAATCCATCATTTTCTGTCTGTCTGTCTGTCTGGCTGTCTGTCTAGCTACCATCTGTCTGCCCCTCAGTCCATCAAAACATCCATCCATCCATCGTCTGTCTGTCTGTCTGCCCATTCATCCATCCGTCCATCCATCGTCTGTCTGTCTGTCGGTCTGTCTGTCTGTCGGTCTGTCTGTCTGTCTGTCTGTCTGTTGGTCTGCCCATTCATCCATCTGTCAATCCATCATTTTCTGTCTGTCTGTCTGTCTGGCTGTCTGTCTGACCATTCAGCCATCTCTCCATCCATCATTGTCTGTCTGTCTATCTGTCCATCTGCCATCTTGACAGTCAAAGGCAGATTCTTCTATTCAACACTTATAAGGCCATTCCAAATGATGCATTGTAAGAAAGCAAACTAATCGTATCTGATCTTACACACAGTATTGTGTTTTTTCATGCTTTAACATTTCCTGTGGCAGGTCAATGAATCTTTGAAAGAACACATGGAGTCACAAATGTCAAAAATTCTATCCATCTATTAGAGAAAAGCAGTGTGAGTAATTTGCTTCGGAATATCCAGGTTCTGCTCTGGTTTCTACATCTGCTAATGTGATTCATTTGCTTTATCTCCCCTGCTGTGGGAATCAAAAAACATTAGCAGAACAACCGAATATTTCAGTCTTTAATAAAAGTGGCATTGCTGATTTTAATCCAGCAGCTTAGAGATATTGCTTCCATTCTTTTCCTCTCGTATTTCCCTGAAATATGTCCTTAATCGAAAAAATCTGTTGCTCTTTGTTATCATTTTATCAATCTCCAACTGAGTCTTGAAAAGCTGGGCCTGCTTTTTGTCCTCGAAATTTTGTCTGCATGACAATAACAGCTCATAGTCAAGCATGCTGAAAGGAATAATGTACAGTCACCCGGTTATTATCTCAAAATAAAATCTCCCTGAAAATCTTTTTTTTTATAATGACCATCTGACTGTCCATTTTCTTGATTATTTTCAGCTTGTAATCAATCAAATAAATACATGGTGTTAATTGTAAGATAATACATGTTACTGTACATAATGATTTATTCATTAAATTATTATGCATTTACTTTTTAAGAATTGCCGATTATTAATGGTGATGAGTGTAATTTTTTACATTTGAGGATGATTCCCCCAAATATTTGAACACTGTGCTCTGTGGCGTTTGATTGAGTAAATGACACAGCAACATTGGCTCAACCAATGGCATGAGTTTAGGGCAGGACAATCTGTTTGATAGACCTATCAACAGGCAAGGCGAGTGTTGAGGACACCTGTAATTACAGTAATTATTTTTGCAAGTCCGTTTGGTGTCGCTAATGGCGCAGAAATCCAATTACACACTTTTGGCCTCATTAATGAAGAACTAGCAAAAACAGTTTTGTTATTAAAATCGTTCATGTAAATTGTTGCATTGAATTGAATGTGTCAGTTTAAGTCATGTTTAATGAATGAGGCACTTTCATTTAATAGGCCGTACAGGACGAGGAGAAAAACATACTTGAACACTTTTATACTTTTATACATTAACTTCTTAATAATATTCTTCTGAGAAGAGATGAATTTGACCATGCATACAGAATTAGCCAAGATTCAGCTCCAAAACCGCAGCATGGAAGCCACAACTCAATTTCTGAGGCCGGTGCCACTACAGCAAGTGGCCAGGGTAATTGGAGCAAAGATGGTGTTTGAACTGACGAGAGGGTGGAAGAGAGATAGATAGAGAGAGAGAGACGGTGAACAGTGTGGCAGTGAAAGACTAAAGTTGTGAGCTTTCTTTATAATTAAGGCTGCAGGGGACTGCTTCATGTACTGGAGGGAAGTGACAAAGCCCGAAACCATTCAATTCTCACATTGGTATCTGTGATGGCTTACCTGATGATCTAAACCTCACTTAACTGATCATGCATACTCACAAACATTGAGTACAGTAGATCATGGCAGTGCGTGGGAGAACATTTTATATGTGTTTGGATGAGGGTTGGGCGTGGGTGTTAGCAACAGCACTATAATACGTTCATTTATCTTGTTTATTTTTGGGCGTTATATCTTGGGTCATAAACCATGGTTGTAGCATAAAGGAGGAGCAGTGTGAGTGGAATTATTTTTGCTCTGGGGTCATAAATGCTAAAGCAATAGTTCTGCCAAAAATGAAATTACATCTTATTTAGTGCTCTTATTTTTTCTCATAAAAGGAGAATTTGTTGCAGTAATAGTCCATTCAACTTGCACTATATTTCAAGTCATTTGAAGCTGTATGATAGCTATATGAAATGTAAGTCATTTCTTTAAAAACACATTTTTGTGTTCCCTCATTTCATTGGCATTGAACTGGATACTGATAGCAAAAATTTGAATAACATTTTACTTGTATATGTTTAGATTAATTTCTACATATATGCTGTACCAACCTAAATAAACAAAATTGAAAATGCTGAAAAAATATTACTACAAATTAAGACAGTTAAAATAGAGTGCTCAATGCACTGTAAAATTTAATTAGTTGACCTTACTCAAGGTAATCGATTTGTATGCTTTTTTTAAGTAAACACTTATTTGGCTCAATTAAACTGAATGTAATTTTCAGTTTAAGTAACGTTAACTAGTTACAATTAATCTTAACTCATCTATGATTGAAGTATTTTGATTTAATTATTTAAATTATGTTAGAACATGTATTTTACAGTATGAGGGAAATTATGACTAGACTCTAGGTCAGCCATATGGCACTCTGGACTCTACTCAGGACTTCTTAGTGCATATAATTATGCACTTTTGTAAAGTGCAATTGAGTAAAGAAGACTGTAGTGGGCTGAAGCACATAACTGTTAATCAGAAGGTCGCTGGTTCGATCCCCACGACCATCACCATTGTGTCCTTGAGCAAGGCACTTAACTCCAGGTTGCTCAGGGGGGATTGTCCCTGTAATAATTGCACTGTGAGTCACTTTGGATAAAAGCATCTGCCAAATGCATAAATGTAAATGTTAAACTTAACATGTTACAAGTTCACCAGTGACTTTCATCTCTATCTCAATTATCAACCAGCTACAACAAAACAACAACATTAGTCTAAACTAAATACATTTTTAAATAAAAAAAATAAAGATTATTTTACTACATAAATTCCCTTGTTTTGACCAAACAAACATAATTGATTCAAGCACAAGGGTTTATGGGTATTGCACATGGCTGCAATTTTGAGATTAAGATTCAACTTTATTGTCATTGTGCAGAGTACAGGGCCAATGAAATGCAGTTGTTTTCACATATCCCAACTAAGCTGGGGTCAGAGTGCAGGGTCAGCCATGAAACAGCACCCCTGGAGCAGATAGGGTCAAGGGCCTTGCTCAAGGGCCCAACAGTGGTATCTTGGCAGTGCTGGGGCTTGCACCCCCAACCTTTTGGTCAGTAACCCAGAGCCTTAACCGCTGAGCCACCACTTAACTGCTGAGCGCCACACAAAATGTGTCATTTATAGTAATGTTTAATTAGGAAAACCAAAATGTTTTTATTAATGACAACTTTATGATTTTAGAGAGTAACAGCTACTTAATTAAAACTAGGAAGGAAAGTTAAAAATGTAAGATTAAGTTTTATAATTTGAGATTACTATTAGTCTTTACAGTGTGGAGTGGTCAGACAAACACAGGAAGCACACTGCAGTTAAATACAGTGTTTTAATGGGCTTTTATTCAAAGATTTGGGGCACCATTAACTTTATGATTTTTTTTTAAGTAGGATGTTTTAATGGAAAGATAATCAGACAGTGCTGTCACATATCCTGTAATGATAAAGATAAAGCTCTTTTTTAAAAAAGTTTTACAACTTTGTTTAAAACTTGTATTATATTTATATATATTACCATTAGTTAACTACATAAGTTAACATGAACTAACAATGAAAAAAAAAAAATCAACACTTATTGATATTGACTAATCTTAATACAATTTTAAAGTTGTATATTTTAACATTAGCTAATGTATTATGAACTGACAATAAACAATTGTATTTTCATAAAATAACATTAACCAAGATAAACAAATGCCATAAAAAACCAAATTGTATGATACCTAATGCATTTACTAATGTTAACAAATACACTGTCAGAATACATTTGCAAATACCTTTAGGAGTACAACAGCTTGTCATGGGACGGTACCCTCAATGGTACACCCAGTGTAACTTCTTTACACCTTAAGGTACTAATATGTAGTAGGGACAGATAAGACACTTAGGGTTCTAATATGTACCCTTTTGAGACAGTTTATGCACAAATACATTATGATTAACATATAAAGGGTACACTGGGTGTACCTTTGAGGGTACTGCCCCAGTGACAAGCTGTTGTACCCCTAAAGGTACAATTTTTGCAAATTGTTTTCTGACAGTGTACAACCTTAGTGTAAATTGATACCCAAAATTGTCTCAAAGTGATACATTTGAGGGTTATTGCACCGGTCCTTTACTTATTTTTTTTGTTTTTAAATGAAATGTGATATCACTCCAAGTTTTTGTTCTTGAAAACATTTTGATCTTTACAATCAATGGAACTGATATAGCGCAATCATCCGGCCACTGGTTGGACTACACACATTGTGCTCCATTGATTTTTGGAGCTTGTATCAGATTATTTGATGCTGACTGCAAGATGTATCTTATTGTGAAACCTAAAGGGTTCACTGGATTTTCAAGACATTTTAAAGGAGAAAAATAGAACTTCAAAGAAAAAAGGGAAGACAGACTGAAAAAAAATAGAAAAGCATCTCAACACATGGTTGCAATAAAGTAATTGTGTAACAAGCTGTTTGTTCCTTTGCCAGCCTGTCTGGCATGACAAGGACAAGGTCCTAAATTAATGAGTGTACCACCAAGGTGACAGTATATTGAACTCTTGACTTCAGTTGTAAAAAGAGAAAAAGAAATATTTTTATTTTGTACTTTTATTAGCCGTATAGAGTGATATTGCATTTTTAATCTAATACAAAACAGCACACGGGAGACACACTTAAGCACAAAGAGACAGTTCTTTTTAAATAAATTAACACAAAGGGTTTCCATGTTTCAGATGCTTTCCTTCTGTTTTATATTTCACAGCTTGGGGCTTGTTTCCTTTTTTTAATTTTTTTTCTGTGTGCATTGAATATCAACCTTGAAACCAAGCATGTTGGTTTACAGTTAGAGTGTGTGGCGCTCTTCTTTCTGTTATATTCAACAAACATTCAAGCCTTGCAGATTTTAAAGCAGTGCTGCTCATGGGAGAGTTGCCAAGCACTCTTGTTATTAAAGGATAGCCATGATAATTTACTCACCCTCATGTTGTTCCAAACCTATGACTTTATCTCTTTTGTGGAACACAAAAGAAGATTTTAGACAGAATGTCAGGCTCACTCACCATTTATTTTCATTGTATGGAAAAAGATGTGATTAGTGAAACTGAGGCTCAACATTCAGCCTAACATTTTTTTGTGTGTGTGTTCCAAGGAAAGTCATGGGTTTAGAACAACAATAAGCCACTTTCCACTCAGATTCACCTGCCTTAAACCTTCATCTTGATTTGTGGAGCATTGACGGGCATCAAGAATGTCCTGAAGGTTAAGACTAATATTTTTGTGTACTTGCACACAGGCCATCAAATTCCATCAAATTGAATTGTGTAATGTTTACCAAAATAAAATAAATAAAACAAACATTTCAGGTTTTTTTTTTATTATTATTATTTTATTTTATTAAAGATCACTTTAATAAAGAAATTATTCTTTATTTGATGAAAATTTGTTATGAAACTGAAATGCGGAAATCTTAATTAATATTTACTTTCCATAAACGTATCAATGTAACATAAAAAAGTACATAAAAAATGACCAAACTAACAATGTAACATAAATTAGAAACGCATTACATTTTGAAAAGCATACAAGTAATACAATATATTTTTGTAAGCATTACTAATGTATAGTATACATTACTAATGCACTGTATACTAATGTAAGTATACACTGCATTCATAAAGTATTCAGAACCCAGAATGTTGCAGCCTTATTATAAAATGCTTTAAATAATTTTTGTTTTCACATCAATCTACACTCCATACCACATAATGGCAAAGCAAACAACAGATTTTGCAAATGTATTAAAAATAAAAAACTGAAATATCACATTGACATAAGTATTCAGACCCTTTGCTATAACACTTAAAATTTAGCTCAGGTGCCTCCTATTTCTCTGGCTCATCTTTGAAATGTGTCTACACAAAAATTAAATTGATTGGACATGATTCGGAAAGGCACACACCTGTCTATATAAAGTCTCACAGCTGAAAATGCATATCAGAGCAAAAACCAAGCCATGAGGTCAAAAGAACTACCGGCAGAGCTCAGAGACAGATTGTGTTGAGGCACAGATCTGGGGAAGGCTACAAAAAAATGTCAACTGCATTGAAGGTTCCCAAGAGCAAAGTGGCCTCCATAATTCTCAAAGGGAAGAATTTTGGAACAGCCAGAACTCTTCCTAGAGCTGACGCCCAGCCAAACTGAGCAAAGGGGGAGAAGGGCCTTGGTAAGAGAAGTGACCAAGAACCCGATGGTCACTCTGGTTGAGCTCCAGATATCATGTGTGGAGATGGGAGAAACTTGCAGAAGGACAACCATTACTGCATCACTCCACCGATCTGGGCTTTATAGCAGTGTCCAGACGGAAGCCTCTCCTCGGTGCAAGACACATGAAAGCCTGCTTGAAATTGGCAAAATAAAAAGCACGTAAAGGACTCTCAGACTGTGAGAAATAAGACTCTCGAGTCTGATGAAACGAAAATTTAACTGTTTGGCCTCAATTCCAAGCATCATGTATGGAGGAAATCAGGCACCGCTCATCATCAGCGCAATACCATCCCAAAGGTGAAGCATGGTGGTGGCATCATGCTGTGGGGGTGTTATTCAGCAACAGGGACTGGGGACTGGTCAGGGTTGAAGTAAATCTGAATGCAGCAAAATACAGAGATATCCTTAATGAAAACCTGGTCCAGAGCCCTTGGGACCTCAGACTGGGTGAAAGGTTCGTCTTCAAACAGGACAATGACCCCAAGTGGCTTAGGGACAACTCTGTAAATGTCCTTGAGTGCCCCAGCCAGAGCCCGGACTTGAACCCAATCGAACATCTCTGGAGAGATTTAAAAATGGCTGTCCACTGACGGTCTCATCCAACCTGACAGAGCTTGAGAGGATCAGCATACAGGAATGGCAGAAAATCCCCAAATCCAGGTGTGCAAAGCTTGTTTCCTCATACACAAAAAGAATTGAGGCTGTAATCGCTGCCAAAGGCGCTTCAAATAAGTACTGAATTAAGGGCCTGAATACTTATGTCAATGTGATATTTCATTTTATTCCTTTTTAATAAATTTACAAAGTAATACATTTTGTGATTTTGTCATGATATCTCCACATGAACTTTCGATTTCAGATGTATAAATGAAACTAAACAGGCACTAAATGTGACTTTCTGATGTAAAAGTGAAAGTGGAGATTTAGAGTAAAAAAAGGACTTACATTTTTATCTGTTTCTCACCCACACTTATTATATTGCTTCTGAAGATATGGATTTAACCACTGGAGTCATATGGATTACTTCTGTTTCCTTTATGTACTTTGTGGAGCTACAAAGGTGTGATCACCATTCACTTGCATTGTATGGACCTACAGAGCTGAGATATTCTTCAGAAAATCATTGTTTGTGTTCTGCTGGAAAAAGAAAGTCAAACACATCTGGGATGGCATGAGGGTGAGTAAATTATGATAAAATATTTTGTTTTGGGGGCTATCCCTTTAAGATTTTGGTCTTCCATGTTGCCCCAACTGACAAGAGACTAGACCTGAGCTGCACTTATGCCAATTTTTTTCAGTATATAAATAAAATAATAGAAACTTAACATGTATTACTTATTTGACATAAAGTACTCGGGTATTATGTCAATTTAAAAAATAACTTAAATAAAAAATACTCATTTCATTGAAAATTTAAATCTGATTATGCAACACGCTTAAGCAATGCAAACTAGCTCTGCTTATGGGGACTTTTTATACATTTACTTTTCATAAACTAAATATTCTCACTTATTTTTAATACTTCATTTTCATGCACCCATCTCTGTCCCTCCTGAGAAGTGGAAAAGTTGGAGCCATTCTCTCATTGAAATGCATTTGGTTCAGCTCAGTAACGCACCCGCAACAGCCAGAAGGTGGAAGAGCCCAGAAATAATTTATGCTTTGAAACAGACAGGCGAGATCACTGCATGCTGTATTCTAACACACTTAATAAGCAGCAAGCCCCCTCCTAAAATTCCATTCATTGGTTTTGCCCAATTTGTGGCCATGTGAATCGAATGAAGTTTTCCACTGAAAAACACACCTAAAATGAGTTAAATGACAAGTCACCAGTGTCAGAAATTAATTATTTTGTCAATATTTCCCCCTGGAATGGTTTGCTTTTATGAGGACATTCTTTTTTCCAACCTGTAAAATGCACAGCATGCGAGTCAATTTATGTAAGATACTTCAACTGAATCAATAAATTGAAATTAATTCTCAAACTGGCTGTTATCAATAAAATTTCAATCAACATCAAATAAAATAAAAAATAGCTTGAAAATGCTTTACATCACACGCTATGATAACACAATATTAAAATGTATTTTAAACAATTGACCGGTCCCTGCACAATGGATAAAGTGGATACATGCAGTTATTACCTTAAAGAGTTATTTCTACTAGGTCTAACCTGTAGACATTTCTTTAGATTAAGTATTCTAATGAAGTTTGGTTGATTCATTCAATCTTTTTGAGTCACTTTAACCCAGAAACACATTTTGAATTTGCACTTTAGTAAAAAGGAAAGTCACAACTTCCTAATGATAGAATTATTATGTTTCTGCTCTAAACCGTTGCCAAGAAATCATTGTTTAAATCCTAGCTTAGACATTTTACTTGAGTGCATAAAACAAAAATGTAAAGATATTTGCTATGTTAGATTATTAAAATAAGAACAATTCACAATAGGGGCATTTTGTCCACACATTTTAGTGGCATTGTGTCTCGAGCCCTGGCTAATTTCTATCCTGCCAAACACTAGTCATAAAGCTCTGTTCACTGAAATGTAAAGTTGGATCTGCATAGTGAGTAAGGGTGTAATTCTAACTTGACTGGAGCTGAGAATTTTATTTACTGTTAATTACAGCATACTTAGCCTGTCAGCACACATGCCCTGAAGGCCGCTGTGCACGTGAACTCTGCTGTCTGTCTAGTGTGCAGCATATAAAGGAACAAAATGTAGTGAAACTGACTATGCCGTAAAAAAATATGTAAAAGACAAAACCTGTTGGTTTATTTGGATTCTTCGGGCATCTGTTCATTTACGGCCTAATTACCTGTAGCATTAGGAATGTATTGAACTGTATGCCAGAATGACAATTATAAGACAGACTTTAATTGATTTAGATATTCAGCATGTTCCAACTTTGTATCATACCACTGAGCTTAAGCCAAGCTATGAAAACTCTAGCCAGAAATATGACAGATATATACAGTATGTCCCTGTTCTAATGTGTTGTTTATTAAATATATTGCAGGGCATCTGAACATTTTTGTTACTGAAGGTTTTGAAGCACTCTCTTATGAAGAATAAAGAACTTACTCTATTAAATTATAGGCTGCATTATGTCAAATCGTGAGTTAGAAGATTGATGAAGCTGCCAGGTTATTGGGCATCAGCTGGCAGGCTACAATATCCCTGCCATAATCATACATTTTGGATTGAAGTGCTTGCTTGGAAATATAATTTATGAACATGTGCCACATCACAAGGGAGTGATAAATAGTCTGAATTCTGGCGCAAGGACTTTATGGTATATGTGTGGTCTAAAGTCAAAAAGATGGTTTTTGAGAAGTTCCATTTTCTCTGTAGCGTCGGTGCCAAGTGATTCACATGGTTGGCCAAGATCATGCATCGCGACCTCTACATCATTAGCATACACTAATTAGCAGGGAAAATAAACACGGCAGCCTAATTATTCAGAGGAATGAGACACAAACAAAGGAAAGAGCACTAATTACACTGTGTCATTATCAAACCCATCTATTGGTTAGACCAGATTCAAAGAAGCTGCTATTAAAAGAGAGCACAGCTTTTCTATGTAAAGGTAGGTTATGTATTGATATATTTATGACATTTTATTACACCAAATGTGCCTCTTTAATTACAGCTAAAATCAGTTTGACTTCAAACCATCAGCTTCCACTGAGAATAAATGTGTTAACACTGCAAATTAATATGATTTGTTTTTCAAATCCAGTTTTTTGGACTGACTTTTTGCACCAAGTCTAAATGGTTGCTGATCAGGCTGGGCTTGTCACAGTAAATTTCAGAATTACACCACTTCCTATTGTACAAAAAATGAAGGCATGATAAGCATCATTCTGAAGGAAGCTGCTGCATCACACATTTTTTTTCTTGCACGTTGTGGATGTAGCCTTCTGTGACGTTTAAAATAATTATAATGGTTTTTCTATTTTATATATATATATATATATATATATATATATAAATATTTAAAATAAGATAAAATAATTTGTCCAGCATAAGATGATGTTTTGTCCAAACACACCCAAGCAGTGTGTGCATGCACACATGAGATAGAGATTTAGGCTATGAATTTATTTTAATGGCCATAAATATATATTTTTTAATACTTCAAATGTTTTGGAGGATTAATTAAATTGTAATACTTCCATTTCCTGAAGTGTTTTTTCCCATACATTTTTTCCATATTGATATCATTACATACTTAATAAAAGAGTGAATCAAATCATTACAAACTTTCATTTGAAGCAGAGAATTATTTGAAAATTTTGAAAAATGACAAAGGTACAAGACGTGCTTAAAGTCTTTCATAAAGACATGCTAGCAGCCATACCACCCTGTTGCTCAACACCATTTGCCCACTAGGCTAAGCAGAGTTGAGCCTGGTCAGTACCTGGATGGGAGACCTTGTGGGGAAAACTAAGGTTGCTGCTGGAAGAGGTATGAGGTAGGCCAGCAGGGGATGCTCACCCTGCAGTCTGTGTGGGTTCTAATGCCTCAGTATAGTGATGGGGAGACTATACTGTAAAAAGGCACCCTCCTTTGGATGAAATGTTAAATCAAGGTCCTGACTCTCTCTGTGGTCATTTAACATCCCATCCCAGGGCACTCCTTGTAATGAGTAGGGGTGTAACCCTGGTGTCCTGGCCAAATTCCCCCATTGGCTCTCAATCATGGCCTCCTATAATCCCCATCCATTAACTGGCTCTAACACTCCACTCTATCCTTTCCACCAAAAGCTGGTATGTGGTGAGCATACTGGTGTACTATGGCTGCTGTTGCATCATCCAGGTGGATGCTGCACACAGAAAATCCCCTGTTCACTGTGTAAAGTGCTTTGAGTGTAGCGTCAGAAATTCATTCATGAATGAACTACAATCCCATGAAGAATTGTGAATGAAGTATAGTAATTGAATTAAAAAGGAAATTATAATAATAAAATCAATAGTTTAAGTATTATAATCATTTATAAGTATGCATTATTTTATAACTATAGAATCAAATTATTTAAATTTTATTGCAATATATTCAATAACACAAATATATAATTATTTGGAGAGTGTATGAGACTCTTTTGCCGTAGATTCTTTGCAGCAATTTACTGATTGATGGATCTTTTCAACCTGATCTCATGAAAAGTCGTACATAATTTACGAGTTATCTATTTAGTATGGTCGTATGTGCAAATTCCCGGATGTCTAATGTGTTTAAATGTTTAGAAATTATCGTTAATAATGAATTCTTCTTTGGAAAAAATTGTTGCGTTCTGTTGCGCACATTGTGTCCCGAATGATGAAAAAACTAGTTAAAATGCTATCTGACTGTTCCTACTGAGATGCATTTTAAAAATCATTTTAATAGGATTTCACTTTTCTTTTCATTTTTCTTTGTTCAGGCTGCAAAAAACGAAACGTTATTCTGATACTTCAAAATATCTTTTGCTGCCTGTCTGAACACAGTTCAAAGAGCAGAAATGCAGATCCTTTTGACAGGCCGCTTTGATAGCTGATAACCCTATAGGAACCACAAGATGCATTCCAAGAAATTCCTTGAGGAATATCTATATGGTGAAAGTCCTAGACATTCGCCGTTTTATCACAATCATCAACGCCGCAGCCCTTGGCAACAAGCACACATTTCCCATACATCTGATTCTTAGACAGGCCCCGAGGGGACAAACTTCACTGCACCATGCCATAATGCCAAATGGGATTGACGGAGATAAGCAAGAGGAGGTGTGTTTTCCGATGTTGTGTTCTTTAATTACCACTCTGTTTTCCTCCCGTGTCTGTGTTTAGGGTGGTGCGGAGTGTGTAGATCATTAGTTTGCTGCCAGCCACCACACAGCCGCCTGTCAACGTGTCCTTCACGAACCGCTGCGCCACTAAAAAGTCATTTACACCGCTTCTCCCCATATGGTTTCATCACTATTCCGGCACAGTCTCTGCCGCCACTCATAAAAACCCTGGGACTGTCAGCCTTTTTAAAAATGGCATTATCCAGCTTAATGATGCAGCACTTTAATAGCAGAGAGAAAAAAAAATAGAAAAATAAAAAGTAATAAAAAGGCTGCGACTGGTATGCCGTCAGTTCACATAATAAAATGACTATTTCTCATTGAGGGGTGTGTGAGACTCAGATAAGCAGAAAATCTAGACCGGATGCCTATGTATGAAAGTGCACTGATTGAGATATAGTCCTACATATAGGCCTGAACTAAATAAAGTGAAATATTGCTGTTTTGTGATTTCGCTGTCAGTGTTACTTACAAGGGCCTGGGCGATATTAGTAATCCCACTCTTCATTTGAAGAGATCTTGGTTAACTAGGCCATATTTGTCCTTTAAAGTTTGGAAGCTTTCCATATAGCCATTATTTATAACTGTACAGATAAGAAATACATAAATAAACCCATTGTTTAAACCTATAATCCATCGCCTTGTTTAAAATCCGGATTGTGTGCCACCCAGTTCAGAATCTTAATTTGTTTCTCCAAGTGTAATTCCTTTACCACCCTAAACCAAATTTTCAAAGTAAACCGAGTTATTGGATTAAGATGGTGGATCTGCATTTGATAGTTGGCTTTTTTGCCTATTAGTGCTTGAACTGGCATTCCTTGGGTCTTACTCTCTATTTCCTTCCATTCGCACCTATACACCAGTGGTCTTAATTGTGCATCATAGTAATCATTTTTCAAAGTGGGGAGCAACATACCTCCCTTGTTTTTTATATCTAATTCTTGGCTTTTTCCCTTTCCAAATGAATCTCGAAATGTGTTTATCCCATTCATGGAACTGATTAAGGGGTATCTCTACAGGAAGTGATTGGAAAAGACATAGGAGTCTTGGGAGTACATTTATTTTTATGCTTTCAATTCTTGAGCTTAAGTCCAGATATGGTAAGGAGGACTATTCTTTAGTTTTCCCATTTATGATATTATAGTTTTTCTGGTACATTTTTGTTAAATCATGTGTTAAATCATCCATATTCCCAAATATTTAATAGAATTTTGATTTCAATTAAAATGTAACTTATGCCTAAGTTCCTTTGTTGGATTGAAGCCGGATGACAAAATTAGAGTTTTCTGGATATTAAATTTATATCCAGAGAACTGTCGATATCTTTCAGGAAGATCATACAAATTGAGAAGAGATATATATGGATTAGAGAGGTACACTAATATATCATCAGCATATTACGCGATTGTATGTTCCACATTATTAATAGTAATCCTTTCTATTGTCTTATCTTCTCTGATTGCCTGGGCAAGAGGCTTATAAAAATTGCAAATATAGTAGGGGGGAAAGTGGACAACCCTGCTGAGTTCTCCTTTCTAATTTGATCTTTTTTTGTAAGACAACAGTTTATTTTAATTCTAGCTACTGGGTTAAAATATAAAGACTGAAAATTTCTAATTGTGTTTTTTGAAAATCCGAACCTCTGTAGAACCTGGAATAAATAATCCAAATTCACACAATCAAACGCCTTTTCCACATCCAGGCTGAATCCCACTATTAATTTAAGCTACCATCTAAAAGTGTATTTCATCCTTGTTAATTTTCGTTGTTCCTCCAGCTGTCATAGTAACACAAGTAAATAATGTTATTTTGGAAATGTGTAACCTTTTAAGTAATGTATTTAAAAGTAATTTACTTAATGCATTCCTTAATTGAACTGTAATGTGTTACATTACTATTTGACTAATGTAATCCAGTAACTGGATTACAGTAACTAATTACTTTGTAATCAGAAAACACCTAACACTGGTTAAGACAGAGATGATTCAATAGCATCTGATTTTGACTTTAGAAGTAATAACAACGTTAGAGTTGGTAAAGCCATTCTTGAGGATTTTTCCAGTGATTTTCATGTGTGAGCTTTTCTAAATTTATGTAATCGGCAGTCAGGTGGAGGGTGATGATGTGCGCATTGACATCTGTCAGTGTGAGGTTATTAATCTCTTCATCGTCGGGACTTCAGTAATGGGAAAAAAGGATCCAACATGACAGTAAAAATCATTCTGTCGCCAGGGTGGGCTTTTGTGTTCTCTTCGAGGGACCAACAAGCTTCTTCTTTTACTCAAGAATAGACAAGACGTCAAGCTGATCTGAACGTCTTCATCTGTGTTCGCACTTAGCTGCATATCATCACAAACGCTGATTGTAATCCCTAGTGATTCAGTCACCAAGATACATCATCATCCTGCAGGCATGCCCTGGTTCTAGGAATGAATTTGCTGTTTCAATTCTATGCCTGGGCTGTTTAAACTCAGCAACAGTAGCCAACGGAGGGCAAAATAATGGAAAGTAGTCCCCCAAGGACATTTCAAATCAGTATAACAACCAGAGTAAATATGAGATTAGAACCCCCATCAAATTTTATTCATTCAACATGTTGGATGAAATATTGAGAGTGTAATTGGAAAGGTTTAACCTTAAGTTTTGAATTTGACAAATTTTCAATGAGTGATTTGTTTAAATAAATATACTGCGAAAATACAAACAATAACGTGTCCTTTCAAATTAAAAAAGGCACACAAAAAAGGATGTATGTGCTTTTAATAAAAAAAAAATATATTGCCATTTTTGTTTGAACTATTCCTTTATGATTCTGCATTGTTTGTTTACATGATGCAATATGTCACACTAGATACAGTACACAGTATTTCAGCCGAAGCAAGAAAAACAAGTCTAATGTGCAAAACAAAAACACACACATCATTGTTATGTGCTCTCTCTCTTCCTCAGTTTGTGTGTGTGAGTTTAGCATGCAGGCACTTTGTATAGGTGTGACATTAAACCAAAGTGTGAGTGGTAATTTGCACTCTAAACATGTGACAAACAGAAAAACTGTGAACTACAAAGTGCAAACAATGTCTTCCGTCATCAATTTTTTTAACACATACAAATCAGCTTTCCTCTAATTGAGTATGACATCCCTTCCCTCCCACATCACACGTCTACATTTCCTGTCTCAGACATTCTTCACAGTAAATCTTTTTCTCGTACAACTAGTTGTTTTCTTACAAAATGCATGGTACAAGAAAGAGCATGCATATGTAAGAAAGTCATAAGCAATAGTTTATGATGAAATCTTACAGCAAATGCCACATTTTTTATTTGATGCAAATAAAAATGAGGCTGTGAGCAATAGACTTACAGTCTATTGGTTATACTTATGTGTAGCCTACCTTAGGGTTGATTGTTAAAAAATGTTTTTATCTAGAATAGAAAAATGGGGCCTGTGTAGCTCAGTGAGTATTGAGGCTGACTATCACCCCTGGAGTCGCGAGTTCGAATCCAGAGCGTGCTGAGTAACTCCAGCCATATCTCCTAAGCAACCAAAATTGGCCCAGTTGCTAAGGCGGGTAGAGTCACATGGGGTAACCTCCTCGTGGTCACGATTAGAGGTTCTCACTCTCAATGGGACACGTGGTTAGTTGTGCGTGGATTGCGGAGAATAGCATGAGCCTCCACATGCTGTGAGTCTCCCGCGGTGTCATGCACGGCGAGCCACGTGATAAGATGCACGGATTGACTATCTCAGAAGTGGAGGCAACTGAGACTTGTCCAACTCCACCCAGATTTAGGTGAGTAACTGTGTCACAACGAAGGCCTAGTAAGCAGTGGGAATTGGGCATGCCATATTGGGGATAAAAGAAAAAAAAGAAAAGAAAAAGTTGCTATTTTCCATACATTTCCAACCCTTCGGAGTGACCAAAAGGTATATAAAAAAAAACAATAATTAAAAGAGTGATTAATCACTTCTTCATTTGAACAATCCATGTATCGATTCTAAAAATCACAAGATACATAACTGAAACATACCTAAATAAATTACAATCGAATCAAATTGTTCTGGGTTACAGTGAGGCACTTTCAATGGAAGTGAATGAGGCCAAGTGAATCGCAAACGTTAAAACACACTTTCAAATGTATAGCCATAAGATGTAAACAATATGCATGTTAACATGATCTTACGGTGATAAAATCACCTAACCTGTTCTGCGATAATGTATATCCAACTTTACAAATATGCTGCCATGACAACAAAACTCTGTAAACACTTAAACACTAAACCAGCCGTAAATCGTCAATTTAAACAACTTTTAGCTAAATAATAAACAAGTTTAACAAAATAATTTATATACAGTCAGTGCTTTTATACATTTATAAGTATTATTTCTGCCTTTAAAAAAAATTGGCCCCATTCGGTTCAATTGTAAGTGTTTAAATGCAACCCAGATTTTGGCTTTTTTTTTGTTGTAATCAACAATATGTCACAAATACTGCCAATTGAGCTTTACCTGTATTGAAACTGTGTAGCATCCTATCTGCTCTTTCAGATCACAAGTAGGTCATGTGTACTCTTTGCCAGGTAGGTTGTGAGACTTAAAGCTCAGGACTTACATCTGGGTCTCTTTCAATCTCTGTCCCTGTCTCTCTCTCACACAGGTACTGGTCTCCCAGGCCACATGTCAGACATGGATCATCACTGTCACTTTACGGCCCATAGCCATCTGGGGGGATGGCAGGCATGAGTAACACATTTTTACACTGACTTTAATACATAGTGACACACAGCAGAAGCGCCCACATTCACTCAATCAGAAACATAGTCATATAAATGCCCACCAAAATTAAATAAAAAACGCGCATATGTATACTTGCAATATTCAGACAAATATAAGCAGACATCTTTTGATGGACACATGTACGTGCATCACTCTTATCTACCTGGTTATGTCATTTCATATCTGAAGAATGACAGTACATGCATATTTTTGTGAGCTATTGTATTTATAAAACAAATTGGCTTTTACTCCATGTTTGTTAGCAATGAGGATATATATATATATATATATATATATATATATATATATATATATATATATATATATATATGCTAGTGTACTACTGAAAGTGGACAAATTAACCAAAAGGTGGGCACATTTTGAACAGTAGCAGGTAATTTAGCTCATCTTCCCACCGATCTGAATGTTTCGAATGGTTTGCACCCGTATTTAGCGCTGTCCACTTGTGATTGGATCTCCCGAGACGGATGTTAATGCCAGCTCTGAACAGGACAAGAGTGACATTTGACAAGAGATGCCATTGCTTAGACACAAAGACTCGCTTGAAGGAACATGTTTGATTACATTTTTAAGAACAGACGTAAGATAAGTGGCCAGTGTGCGTGTCTGATGCCGCTGACAAAAGCAGCGTAAGCACTTCTCACAGAACGTGCATATGAAGAGTTTTCTTCTCTATGTAAGTGTGCAAAAAAATACATCTTTAAGTAAGCGCTGCAAATTATCTTGAAGTTGAATTTTAGGAGGTGCTCTGAGTTTAAATCACTTTTAAACTGACAGTTGGCATTTTACTGTACATGGATTGTAAATAGCCTATACTGAATCGGATAAAGGTGGCTGTAAAAATCGAAGTGGCTGGTAAAATTGGGTCAAAAAAGTTAGTTTCAGGGGGCCTGGGTAGCTCAGTGTTAAAGACGCTGGCTACCATTCCAAGGCATGCTGAGTGATTCCAGCCAGGTCTCCTAATCAACCAAATTGGCCCGGTTGCTAGGGAGGGTAGTCACACGGGGTAAACTCCTTGTGATCGCTATAATGTGGTTCGTTGTTGGTGGGGCATATATTGCTGCAGTGGATGCCATGATCCTCCACACGCGCTATGTCTCCGTGGTAACGCGCTCAACTGGCCACGTGATAAGATGCGCGGGTTGACGTTTTAAGACGCGGAGGCAGCTGAGATTCGTCCTCAGCCACCCAGATTGAGGCAAGTCACTACGCCACCATGAGGATTTAGAGCAAATTGGGAATTGGACATTCCAAATTGGGAGAAAAAGGGGAGAAAATCCGAAAAGATAAAAACTATCAACCGAGGTGCAAAAAATGCAAAAGATCTGCAGTGGAGGCATCTTGAATACAAAGGTGTAGCCAGGAAATTACTTTTAGGTGGGCCTCAATAAAAATGGATGGGACAAGTTTTCGGACAACTTTTCTTCTTTTTTTTTTTTTTTTTCCTTAACAACAATCCGCCGCTTCCGCATTAAAACAGTTCTTTCACACATTCAGACATGAACATTTTTGCATTATTAAACTATTTTATTGTTTATAAATATATATTTGAAGTCAAAGAATAATCTCTGATAATCTGGGTGGGCCTGGGCCACCCTTGGCTACGTCACTGCATGGATATCACATGCGAGTGTGTGTTTAACTAATATGTCTGTTTCTGAAAACCGGAAAATGCTGCCTGATAAAAGCTTCTCTTTCGAGACCAGATTACCCAAAAATTCCATTCATTCAAAAAAGTCTGTTGGTGAAGACATTAACTGATGGCAGTAAGGCAGCAAGTCAGCTGCCTACGTTTTCGGATGCAGCTTTATTAAGAAAACCCAACTGCATGTTAATGAGGCTTTTCACTTGATTTTAGCGTAGCATATTCTGCACTGCCTAGTGCCTATAATCTGTGTTATTTTATTGTAGATATAGATTGTAATGGGGTAAAACATCACCAATAACATATGGTCTTTAAAGCATGAAATGGACTTTGCAAATTGATATTTTTCCCTGTTTGCTTTGCCGTCACACCTCATGCATGCCAGTGGAAAGTGAAGGTCTTGGGACAGTGCACAATCTTATGGTGCCGTCACACACATATTTCTGCTGCTCCAAAGTAATTAGTCACACTGCATTTAAACTCAGGTGATTGGCTCAAAAAAGTTACGCTCTATTATGCATCTATAAGCAATGGCCAACTAAGCCATGCTAACTAGCTAAACATTGACCCTTGGATTTCAATAGGATCAACACGCTAATAAAAACTGTGCTCGTCAAGCGATTACTTTGGGTTCTTTAAATAATATGGTTAATTTCTGACCTCTTTTGTTTAGCCTGATACAAGTTTATAGTAATATTCCCTTAAGCTATGCTTGGCTGAGCAAAACAAATGACCTTTGGAAGAAATTATCTTGGAAGAAATTCAGCCCTCAGTATTTATCAGTTTTGGCTCACAATAGCTCAGTTTATTTTGTAGAGTATTTCATATTCACTCTCAGAGAAACAGAGCACAATACAACGAGGAGCAAGTGCTGTTGACAAATAATGGAGGACCCAAATGTCTCATGTGCTTAATTTCCCAATGAATCCAAATTAATGAGCAAATAAACCCATGCATAAATAACTGAGATAAATAAATGACTAGTGCAGCAGCTTCTCTGACATAATAGTGTCTCATTTAGAGTTTATAACAATTATATGGTGAAAGAGAGTGAGGGAGAGAGAGAGAGGGACCCTGGCAACACTGTGGTAAAGTCCTCATCAGTCCCACCTCTTAATGTAATAGATGGAAATGACTGTGCTTACTGTTGCCTGAATGTATGCTGACCGGTCACACTGTACAGGACTGATGGCACTGTCAAGCATAATTAAAAATGTGTGTGTGTATAGAGGAAAAGAAAGAATTATTGTGTGCATGTGTCTGTGGGGGAAAGAAAGAATGCTTATTATCCATCTGCCATCCAATTTCAATCTCTTTAAAACAAATGAAACATTCACAAGACCAGGGACATTTCATTATCTCTGTTTTTGTGGACCTAAAATGGGCTTTTACAGCCACCTACGAAACCCCAGCAGAAGATTAAATGGATGTAAAACAAGAGTAAATGAAGAGCCAGAGCCCAAATAGGTATTTTAACTTAGCAAATGGAATTTACATAGCTTTTACCATGCAGGTCACAAACCTAAATTCAAGCAGATCACCTCATAAATGAAGGGAGTTGAAGGGACAAGAAACCTGTTGCTATGCAGAACAATTTTGAATAGGATGGCGCATTATAAAAAGAATAGCATTGCGCTATGAGTATTTAAATGAAGTCAGTTTGAATATGATGCACAGATCTCATGGACTCCTTTTTGTGATACTTTCCTCTTATACTCTGCAGGATTATTGGGCTGCCACCTGAAATTTTCACATGACAGATTACCCCCTACATTTTAAGAAATTATTGCAACAATTAATAAATACAATTTTATATGTTTGCAATTTTATGATAAACATGTTTTTTTGTTTTTGAAAAAAAAAAATTATGTCTAAAGTTTAAAATCATGCCATTTCAGTTCTGTGTCCTCTGTGTTCAAGCAAAAAGTCTTGTTTTATTCCACCGAATGGCACCAAGTACTAGAAAAAAATCACCTTCCATCACATTATACTGACCTGAAATGTAGGTGGTGCTCTAATGTATTTTAGCCCTCACCCATAGACAACAAGTTTTTTTTGTTTTTTTTTTAAGTGCTGAGAGCTTCCACACTGTTTTGTTGAATATCTTGGCTTCTGCTGATTATTTGTTTCTCACACTTTTCCTTCCAGATTTTATTTTACACAGCATTGGATTATTCACTCAAGCAAGTTAACAAACAAGTAAACAAGTAATTTCTTTAACTCATATTAAAGCTAACTACCCAAGGTAAGATTTGATATAAATTTTGAGGCTATTTTGGTCTTCTAGAACAGTGGTCAGCACAGAAAAGATATGTTTGCATTTTATGCCTTACCGAAATCAAATTTCACTATATTATATTTTTTAAAGTAATTCAAACTTTGGTATTAAGACAACAAAATAAACTATACAGTCACCTTCTTGAGAATGAGAGCTATCATTTGATATATGACTTGGCTATTTAAGTGCTATATGAAGGACTTTTATATTTCTTTAAAAATTTCTATAACGTATCCTCTAGGTGGGGCCAATTTGCGACACAATGGTTTTAATGCCCTTTTTTTATTTTATGTAACTTATTCAAAAGTGATGGGGTTCTCTGAAATGTTCAGATTCTAACTTTCAAATGATTTCTCATAAGCCTGACTTATGCATCCAGGGACTTCAGTGTTTTAAGTGATAAAACGGCTTGCCATATAGCGCCTCCCCACGAACCTCCCGGCTGGTCTGCAGAGTTTAAGATATGAAGTGAGGTACTAGTATTGACTGCCATAGGATTGAATTGAGTGAACAATTCATGACAATATCTCTTTTTGCATTCCGCACAAGATAGAAAGTCATATGGGTTTGGAATTACATGAGGATGAACTAATCTTTTACAACAGCATTCCCAAGTTTCCTTGTCTTTTTATAAAAGGAACACATTGAGCTTCTACTGCAACGAGGGTTGGAGTAAGTGAGATATAGCATGCTGTTGTTCAATCTCCGGTGGATTGTTGATAGCATTAGCATGCTGTTGATTCCTACTAAACTTCCTGTCCTAAGGTCACAATTAAATGGGAGAGATTTGAGAAGAGGTGTGTGGGTCAAGGAGAAGGTCATCACCATTAATCATGCCAGAGTCCCTTCTCCCCTCTTTACCGCCAGCCCCAGATAGCATCATTGACAGAGGCCAGTGATTAATCCCCTAGCAAAGCAGGTACAACTTGTCAAATCACATCTTTAATTTGTTTCTAATCACTGGTTGAACTGTCAAATGGTAACGAAGACTCGTAAAAAGGATGAATGTTTTCCTTGTAATGGATACTAGGGTACCAATGCAGATTTCACTGCTGCCTACACACTGAGCAGGGGATATCTGTAGAAGTTCACTTCAATTTACAAAATGTGTTCAAAGGAATGCTCTGCTATGCCATCAAAGCAGATTAGGAGGTTGGAGTATCATGACATCATAAACTTAAATAAATATGAATATAATACACTAACCCTTAGACCTAACCTTAGAAAATTAAGATACACCTAAACATGCCAGAATTGCATTAGATAACAAAATATCAAACCAAGAGGCATCTGCAAACAAACGATGCTATAGTTTATACGGAATTAAATTTAATGGCTTTTAACCAAGGTCATCCCAAAGTGATTTTTAGTAGATGTAGACTGTCCCCTTCAAGTTAACCAGCCCACTTTGTGTGAAGTAATATACTGATGTACACTTGTTCCCTATGTTGTTTTGCCATCTTCAGACTGAGCATATGGGGGATTCTCATGAAACCTGTCAAGCATATATTGTGATATTTAACCCCAAATCAACACTTATTTTTTGCATTAAGAAAATGAAGCCTACATTTATGAGCATTAAGAGTTTTTGGATTGTGGCATTATTTTAAGGACACTTAAGCACATCTTACCCCTCAATTGACATTGTACATTGTAATTTAAATGTAAAAAAACAATGCAGTTGTACAATGACATAGCACACACTGAATGAAAACCATTGAAAATGAAAAGCAGTGCCATGTGAGTACTATGATGTTTAAATACTCTACCATTTAAAACAAATATTTAGTTTTATCATGTTTTGGTAATGAGAATTTCATAATGATCTGAAAACAGGCTTCAGTTTCTAAATGCAAAAATACTCTATCATTTATTTTTTTTTTTTCCTTTTATTAGATTAAAATAGGTCCAGAACATTTCTGAGAGGTTTTTTGAGAATCACCCCATATACACTTCTTACGATTTGCAGTCTCAGTCTATCCCCACTTAAAGGAATACTTCACCCAAAACTGAACATTCTCTCACAAATTACTCACCCTCATGCCATCTCAGATGTGTATGAATTTATTTCTTCAGCAGAACACAAACAAAGATTTTTAGAAGAATATCTCAGCTCTGTAGGTCCTTACAATGCAAGTGCGTGGTGATCAGACCTTTGTTGCTCCAAAAATGACATAATGGAAACATAGAAGTAATTCATAAGACTCCAGTGATTAAATCCATATCTTCAGAAGCAATATAATAGGTGTGGGTGAGAAACTTTAAGTCCTTTTTTCATTCTAAATCTCCACTTTCACTTTCACATCTGATTTTTGGAGCTGCAAAGGTCTGATAACCATTCACTAACATTGTATGGACCTACAGAGCTGAGATACTTTTCCAAAAATCTTTGTTTGTGTTCAGCAGAAGAGAGAAAGTCATACACATCTGAGATGGCATGAGGGTGAGTTTAAGATAGCCGGATACCCTGCGAAGTCTAATTTGCAGGGCATCATCAGCCGATTGGTCGATTGATCGACCCACTTTGTCGTACATTACATTTAAATAGTCAAAAACTGGGTATCCGAACTTCCAATCAAGCAGTTTAATTTTCTAGACAGATGCATGAACTATTGATCTCAGTACAAGAGGGTTTGTACAAGTGAAGATAATGAATGTTTTGTTTATTTGTTCAAACCCCTCTATTTGACTGCAATTCCTCGTAGACAGCCAGTCATCTTCACTGTTCTGTTTTTACAACAAGAGACGAAAATGTCTAAATTTGCACTAATATGAAATCTCAAGTGCTTTAAATTATACATTAGTTGAGAGGAAAAACTAACCTGACACACTTCCTCTGCTCTCAGAACTCTCTTTAGAGGGAAAGTGGGGTAAATTGGGTTGAGAGTCTAAAAAGACAGAGATTTAAAATAGTAAACACAGACAACTTCAGTGTGGCTTATTATTTGGTTAATGTACAGCAATGGTTGAGGGTTTTAGAGCAAAAATGTATCCTATTCTCTACAGTTCTCATACATGTCATACTCTGTTAAATACAGCCTGAGCAGTTTTAAATGGTTTAAAATGCATATCGAATGTATTATTAAGATTTACGCATGCATTGTTGTAGTGCATTAATCAGAATTCCCAAGAAACGTGGTGCAAAAACCTAAATGTATTCATTTGATATGATTTGGTGTTGTGTTCAGGTTCAAATGTGTATTTTAGCTGGCATTCACAACACCACACAGATCTTTTAATAAATAAAACCCCTCGTGCAATGAGTACATATTAGAGTGACACTAGTGACATTTAGATCCAATGTGATTATTCAGAGAGGATAAAGAGTCAAAGCCCCCCCACAACTGTCAGTTTAGGAAGGAAGAGCCCACCACAACGCAGTCTGCTGCTAATGAGCCAATTATCTCTGCACTGCAACACAGGAAGTCGTGGCCATAAAAGAGTTTCTTTTTTATTCATCATTTTTACAAGAGCATGTCAACGCACTATAAATGTTAGACGCATGGGGAACGGCTTAATAAATAAGCCAGGCTTTTAGTTTGTGTTGCTAGTCAACTTCTGTCACGGTATTTAATCCTATGTCTCTTCCTTGTCTCGTGCCTTGTTCTTAGTGTGTGTTGTGTGGGTGCGTGAATGTGTGGGCGTGTTGTTTGTACCATGATTAGCGCTCTGCCGCAATCACTCCTCTCACCAGCTGTTACTCATTCCCATTCCCTTTAAATTCTCACCACTCTCTCATCTCCTTGTCAGATCGTTGTTTGTGATGTCCGGTGTTGTTCGCTCTTCAGAGTTCCAGTCCAGTTCTCTCGTTGTCCCTGTTTCGTGTCCTGTTTGCTGTTACCCGGATTCGCCGTGTCTGTTCAACACTTCTCTTCACTCTTCTCACCACGATCATCTGACCATTGGAGACTCTGCGCCACTAGACCATCACCCGGACTTTTCCCCTATCTTCTCAATTTGACTGTCAATAAACTAATTGTCAACTTGCAACTTGCTTCCTAGCTTCATTACGTCACAGAACGATCTGACCACAAGATGGAAGCAGCGAGTAACAATTCAGACAGCCTAGAAGAATTCGTGATGAACAGCAGACTTCGTATGGAGAACCAGGAGAAGAATCTCAATGACACGGCTCGCGCTGTCCAGGCTCTAGTGGCGCAGGTGTCCGGACTCACCCAGCAAATTCAACTTCTGCGAGCTCCCACTGCGCCACCCGCACCGCTGATTCCTCAACCACCACCAGCGCCCCCCTCCCAGTCGGAGCCCCGCCTACCGGTTCCAGAGCTATATTCAGGTGAACCTAATTTTTGCCGAGCTTTTCTAACACGATGCTCAATGCATTTTTCTTTACAACCCAGAACATTCTGTGATGAAAGAACCAAGGTCGCTTTTGTCCTGACGCTACTTTCTGGGAGAGCGGCCCTTTGGGGAACGGCGGTGTGGGAGAATCAAGATGAATGCTGCACCTCTTTTCAAGCACTCTCCGCGGAGATGAAGCGAGTTTTCGACCGTGCTGTCTCCGGTAGAGAGGCAGCCAGAGTGCTGGCCGACTTGCGTCAGGGGAGAGATCTGTATCAGACTTTTCTATCGAGTTCCGGACGCTAGCGGCGGAGAGCCAATGGAACGAGGAGGCGCAGTGGGACATGTTCCTGCATGGGCTGGCTGATCGCGTCCAAAAGGAGATATACGCCATGGATCTCCCCACCAAGCTAAACGATTTGATCGCCTTGGCGCTTAGAGTGGACGCAAGGTTATCCAGAATGGAACAGCGAGTACAAACCAACCGCCCCTTGAGAGGATTAGGCGGTCAATGTTCTGGAGGCGGGGACGCGTTCAGCCCCGTCTGTGATCCCGAGCCCATGCAGGTGGGTCGAGCCCGGCTTTCCCGGGAGGAGAAGGAAAGGCGGAGATCCCAGGGACTGTGTTTGTACTGTGGTGGTGCTGGACATTTTGCCTACAACTGTCCTTTAAAAGGATCCGCCCGATAGCAAGTATGAGGCTACTATCGGGTGGGATCTCCGCCGAGAAGACCTCATCCACATCTACCCTCCTTCCGGTAAGTCTTCAATGGTCTAATCACCGTCACGACTGTCGAGCACTTCTGGATTCTGGGGCCGAAGGAAATTTCATGGACTACACTTTTGCACTCAACCACCAAGTCCCCCTCAAGTCTCTCACTCACCGGATCGCTGTTCACGCCCTCAATGGCCAGAAACTTCCCACCATTTCCCTAGCCACTGAAGACATCACTCTCGTCACGTCAGGCAATCACACCGAGACCATCTCCTTCTACATACTGGACACTCCTCTTGCCCCCATCGTCCTTGGTCATCCCTGGCTCACCCATCACAACCCTAAAGTGGACTGGCAGTCTAAGTCTGTGTCAGCGTGGAGCACTCAATGTCATAAGTCTTGTCTTGTTTCTGCCTGTTCGTCTGTTTTTGTCCCTGTTTTTCAGGAAGAGGCGGTGGATTTATCTAACGTGCCCGCGGAGTACCTGGACCTGAAGGAGGTGTTCAGTAAGTCTCGGGCTGCTTCTCTCCCTCCACATCGTCCCTATGACTGTGCCATAGAGTTATTGCCAGGTACATCTCCGCCTAAGGGCAAGTTATATTCACTCTCGATTCCAGAGAGGGAGGCTATGGAGAAATATATTTCTGATTCTCTAGCTAATGGATTCATCCGCCCTTCCTCTTCCAGCCGGGGCGGATTCTTTTTGTGGGGAAGAAGGATGGATCTCTGCGACCTTGCATTGATTACGGGGCTGAACAACATCACGGTAAAGAATACTTATCCTCTACCGTTGATGTCTTCAGCTTTTGAGAGGTTGCAGGGAGCATCCATCTTCACTGAAATTGGATTTACGTAATGCTTATCATTTGGTCCGCGATCAGGGAGGGGGATGAATGGAAAACCGCTTTTAACACCCCCAGGGGCACTTTGAATACTTGGTCATGCCGCTCGGCTTGTCCAACTCCCCAGCGGTCTTCCAGGCACTCGCCAATGACGTGCATGCGAGACATGGTTGATCAGTTCATATATGTTTACCTGGATGACATATTGATTTTTTTCTTCTTCTCCAGGAACATGTGCAGCACGTCCGGCTAGTGCTTCAGAGATTGCTAGAGAATGGGCTTTTTGTCAAGGCGGAGAAATGCGCTTTTCATGCACAGTCTGTTCCTTTCTTAGGGTACATCGTGTCGGTTGAGGGAATGCGCATGGATCCTGAGAAGATCAAGGCTGTGGTAGATTGGCCAAGTCCAGAGTCTCGTAAGGCCCTACTGAGATTCCTGGGGTTCGCCAATTTCTACCGGGCGCTTCATTCGCAATTTCAGTCAACTAGCCACACCTCTGACCGCCCTGACCTCCCCAGAACAACGCTCAGGTGGTCAGACGCAGCTGAGGCTGCGCTTGCCAAACTGAAAGGTTGCTTTGTTTCAGCCCCCATCCTGATAACCCCTGATCCATCACGCCAGTTCGTGGTGGAGGTCGATGCATCAGAGGTGGGGGTAGGCGCAGTGCTATCCCAGCTGCTCTCCTTCAGACGACAAGATACACCCTTGCGCTGCTTTTTTCTCATCGCTTGTCCTCGGCCTAACGTAATTATGACATTGGTAACAGAGAGTTGTTGGCAGTCAAGTTAGCTTTGGAGGAATGGCGCCACTGGTTGGAGGGTTCGGGGTACCTTTTATCGCCTGGACCGATCACAAGAATTTGGAATATATTCGCACAGCTAAAAGATTAAACTCCAGGCAGGCTCGGTGGGCTCTTTTTTCGGTCGCTTTGATTTTACTCTCGCATCGCTCGGGTTCCAAGAACATCAAACCCGATTCTTTATCACGTATTTTTGATCACTCCAACGCTCGCCTACTCCTCGAAAGTGCATTTTACCAGAGACTCTATTCATCTCTACACTCACATGGGAGATCGAATCGAAGGTCAAGACGGCCTTAGAAGGGTAACGCCTCGCTCGGTGCCCACCGAACCGCTTGTTTGTGCCGGAGGGGTTACGGTCCAGCTGCTATTCAGTGGGGACATTGTTCTAATGTGGCTTGTCATCCAGGAGTTAATCGAACTAAGCTTTTAGTCAAGCAACGATTCTGGTGGCCTTTGATGGTTCGTGACGCTCACAGTTTTGTTTTGGCTTGCTCAGTCTGCGCCACTGGTAAGAGTTCCAATCGACCCCAGACGGGTTACTTCAACCGCTGCCGGTGCCATCGAGACCCTGGTCCCATATCGCTCTAGATTTTATCACCGCCTCCCACCCTCACAGGGACACACGGTAGTTTTAACCGTGGTGGACCGGTTCTCAAGGCTGCCCACTTCATTCCCTTGCCCAAATTACCCTCTGCCAAGGAGATAGCGGTGATTGTCATTGACCACGCCTTTCGCTACATGGCCTCCCGACAGATGTGGTCTCTGACAGAGGACCCCAATTTGTGTCCAAATTTTGGCGAGAATTTTGTAAATTACTGGGAGCCACTGTTAGTCTGTCCTCAGGGTTTCATCCCCAGAGCAATGGTCAATCTGAGCGAGCCAACCAGGATCTGGAGAGAACGCTACGATGTTTGGTATCCAAGAATCCTTCCTCATGGAGTCAGCAACTGTCTTTTGTTGAGTACGCCCACAACACGCTACCAGTATCATCCACGGGCCTATCTCCGCTTGAGTGTAGTGTAGGTTACCAGCCACCTATTTTTCCTAGTCTGGAATCCGAGTCGCGTCCCTCCGGCCACGCTTCGTCCAGAGGTGTCACCGCGACTTGGACTAGGGCCCGGAGACTCTACTCCAAGTGGGGTCACGCACCAAGGCCAAAGCTGATCGCCACCGGTCTAGGCCTCCCGTGATAACGCCGTTGGTCAAAAAGTGTGGCTTTCTACTAAGAACATTCCTCTACGCTCCGTGATCTAATAAACTTGCACCTAAATTTATTGGCCCGCTCGCTGTCACCAAGATCGTTAGTCCGTGGCAGTCCGCTTCAACCTTCCTCCAGCTGCACAGGAGAATTCACCCCGTATTTCATGTATCCAAAATAAAACCCGCCTTTTATTCCCCAGATTAACTCGCCGGTTCCGTTCCCCGCCACGACTCGTAGATCGGGAACCTACTTATTCGGTCAACCGTATTCTGGACTCAAGACGGAGGGGACGCGGATTTCAGTACCTGGTGGACTGGGAAGGTTACGGTCCGGAGGAGAGAGGTTGGGTACCGCCAGAGACATTCTGGATCACTCCCTTATCGATGACTACAATCGGCAGGTAGGAGCCTGGGAACGCCAGGAGGCGCTCCTAGGGGAGGGGTACTGTCACGGTATTTAATCCTATGTCTCTTCCTTGTCTCGTGCCTTGTTCTTAGTGTGTGTTGTGTGGGTGCGTGAATGTGTGGGCGTGTTGTTTGTACCATGATTAGCGTCTGTCGCAATCACTCCTCTCACCAGCTGTTACTCATTCCCATTCCCTTTAAATTCTCACCACTCTCTCATCTCCTTGTCAGATCGTTGTTTGTGATGTCCGTGTTGTTCGCTCTTCAGAGTTCCAGTCCAGTTCTCTCGTTGTCCCTGTTTCGTGTCCTGTTTGTTGTTACCCGGATTCGCCGTGTCTGTTCAACACTTCTCTTCACTCTTCTCACCACGCATCATCTGACCATTGGAGACTCTGCGCCACTAGACCATCACCCCGACTTTTCCCCTATCTTCTCAATTTGACTGTCAATAAACTAATTGTCAACTTGCAACTTGCTTCCTAGCTTCATTACGTCACAACTTCAAAATGTAAATATTATAAATTATATACACATATTTATATTTACCTAAAATGACTGTGTAGATGACAAACTTACTGAAACTTGTATTTAGGTTCACCAACTAAAAGATGAAAAATACAGTGAAGCTGGATCATGACACAAACACTCACATAAAGTATGATGGGTCCAAAATTCTGAAACCATAGTAAAAATGTTTATATTTTAAAACCTTAACCTACACCAATATGTTTCATTAAACAGTAAATTATATCATCAGCTCAAAAATGTAAAGAAATATTTTGATTGAAAAATGTATATGAATTCCAGAATTTCTTAGTATTTGGTATGTCTACCTTTTGCTTTAATGACAAAATGTAATCGAGCTGGCATGGACTCACAAGTTTGTGCAAAACATGATAATCCATGTTATCGAGCACGATCTGAGAATGTTCAAAAGAGCATTTTGTGTGCTTTAATGGAAGCAATGACATCTGACCTTTTGCACAAAATGTGCTTTTTCTATAAGTGACATAGAAATAGTGCAGAATACCTAAACTAATGATGCTGCCCACATTATAAATGTATAGCAGCGCCATCTAGTGGCCAATATATTTAAATAAATAAGCATTCATTTCTGGGCTAGTGCTTAAAGCCAGTAAGAATGTATTTGTCTTTCACAGTTATAAGCTTCCCATAATTGAGTGGTTCAATGTACATAAAAATGATAGAGAGATGAATATATACCTGGGGTAAAAAATCCAAGAAACTCTGCCCCCAGATTCACCACTCCACTGAATTTTCTGATGGTTCACTATAACAATCGCCATGAGGACTTGGCACTTTCCTTACAACCAGTCTGAATCTTAAATTAGATTTGCTGTCCAACTATAGTAAAATAGCTTCCATAACTTCACAGCTATCCTCCAAACATGTCTGTGCAATTGTGCACTGTTAACTCCACTTAAGTTTTGACTTTGTATCATTGTGTGGGTGACTGTTCAAATAGGGTAACTAAATAGGCTCTCCTAGAGTGATTCTACAGAAGAATAAAACAATGCATGTTTTTAAAATGAAGTTGTTTTGATGCCTGCCCATGCCAATCATTAGTATTTTCTTTTGGACATATATGACTCTGTGTAATATAACCCCTATAACCATTTATTAATATAATTAACTTACTTTTTTTATTTAATTTGTATTGTTAAGTACAAGTTGTTGTGAGGTCAGTCTGTAATGACATACTTTTATTTGCCTTTTTGTTGTATTGGGATAATTAAATTCTAGTTTGTATAGTGAGTAAGTTTGGAGCACAAAAAATAGAAATAAACCTTGTGTAAATTGTTAGCTTTACGCTAAGCTAAAATGCTTTTTCTAGCCATTTTACATGCTCACGTTACCAGGCACGATCATATTTTTTATCAAGAAAATTGATTTGGATCATAATTTCTTTTTTCTAGTAAGACCTCTTGATAATCATTTTTGTATTGTTTTCATGTAAAAATATCTAAAAATCCTTAAAACAAGATCAATTAGATTTATTTTGTTTTAGAAACAAGATATTTAGGTTTTTCAGAGAATTTATTTTTAACATGTGTATTTTGTCTTACTGTACTGGCAGACTTTATAGTCAAAACAAGTGAAATAATCTACCAGTGCTGAAGATGTAATCCAAAGTATTTAGAATAAATTACTGACCTTGAGTAATCTAATGGAATACGTTACAAATTACATTTTAATGCATGTATTCTGTAATCTGTAGTGGAATACATTACAAAAGTAACCCTCCCAACCCTTTATATATATATATATATATATATAATCTTTTTATAACCAAGAAATGCTGTCCTCAATACTGCTGTCAGTACCATCACACGGAGCATTTTAGAAAATAATTGGTATTTTCCAAAAACCTTTTTGGTTGTTATGGAAATCATCAGTAACAGGGATGCAGAGTATGGCATCATTTTTATATCACCAGAACTTGAATTTCAAAAAGACTCAGAATTAATGATCTTGAAATTGAAAAAGTGTAATTCGATGTTATCGAACATTTTGCTGTTAATTTTAAATATATTTAAAAAAAATCCAGGTTGTGAAATTCAAGTTTTTTTATTATTCAAGTGGCGAATTTCAGGTCGTGAAATTCACGTCTCGATATTCAGGTTGTTGAATACAGGTTTAGAAATTCAGGAGTCAAAATTCAGAGATGGTATCCAGGAATGGAATGAAGAGCATATATATTTGTATACATTCCCAGACAACATCTTCAAATTTTAACACCTGAATTTCTCAACACGTATTCAACAACCTTAATATTGATAACTGAATTTCACGACATGAAATTCACCACTTATATAATAAAAACTTGAATTTCACAACCTGGATTTTTTTTAGGTGAATTCACACAAAATACTTAAATAAAATAATAAAATTAAAAGCTAAATTGTTTTATTTTTTTTATTATATAAAAATGCTGCCATACTCTGCATCCCTGTTACTTCTGATTTCCATAACAACCAAAAAGGTTTTTGGAAAATATTAATTATTCTCTAAAATACTTGTCGTGATGGTACTGACAGCAGTATTGAGGACAGCCTTTCTTGGTTATAAAAAGATTACAAATTGTACTCATAAGTACCAAATTAACTGAATATATAAATAAAACATATAGTAAACAGTGCACAATTGCACAGACATGTTTGGAGGAGAGCTGTGAACTTGTGGAAGATATTTTAGATATAGTTGGACAACAAATCTACTTTTAGTTCTTGTTTTTAGGTGAATTTACACAAAATATTTTCAAATATATAAAATTAACAGCTACGTTTTTCGATAACATCAAATTACACTTAATCTTGTTTCAAGTTGTTTCAAGTTATCAAGCTGGTGATATAGAAATGACGCCATACAGCAGTGTGTCAATCAAAACTGCAGTTTGAATTCGAAAGTAGGCGTGTGTGGAGGATTATGACATCAGCACCAGAAAGATCACAGCGAGCGAACATGATGTTACAAAGTTTCAGTGGCCTGTGATTTTGTGCGTCGATGCCGTGTCCGTTAAACAGCTTTTTTTTTATTCCGACAAATCCGTTCCTAAGCACTGAACTTTTGGAGCTCGAATGCAAATATCGCGTGAGAGTCGCTCTTTGCGCTGTGAAGATTTGCTGTCTGTCTGTTTTCCTTCATCGCTGAATGGAGTCACGGGTCGAGTTCAGCCGCGAGGAGATAAACGGCACAATATGGGAAGTTCCTGAGAAGTACGTTTGCTTAAAGCAGATCGGAACGGGAGCGTATGGCAGTGTATGGTGAGTTCCTCAAGTTGCTGTGTTCGCCTGACAGGTAGACGGTCAGCAACTGCTTCTCAACAGGTTGACACATGAAGCAGGACGCTGTGAAAGCATACATATCTTATAATGGTGCTTATAATGGAAGTTCACTCCTGTGTGTTATAACCATATGGAATGTTATAACCTGGCTTGCATCTGAATTGTGTAACCATTGCCTGGATTTCTCCTCCATAGTCCTTGTGCTTTGTTAAATAAGTTGATTTGGGTGGTTGGTGATATAGAATTACACATCTGTATGGGTTCAGTCTTAAAGGAATATCCAAGGTTTAATACAAATTAAGTTTAATCGACAGCATTTATGGCTTAATGGTAATAACCATAAAATGAACTTCGACTAGTCCCTCCTTTAATTAAAAAAAAAAAAAAAAAAAAGCAAAAATCTGGCACTTACAATGGAAGTGAATAGGGCCCAATAGGTATACATTAAAATATTCACTGTTCCAATCACTGTTTCAAAAGTAGTCACCATTTCTGTGTCAAGTTTACATTTTACAATTTTGTTGCTATGACGACCTAACGTGGTATATACCCCAATACAACCATAAAAATACTGATTTAAACAAATAACATAACAGCTAAAATAATACACAAGTATTTATTGTAAGTGCTTTTATGGAATTAGAAGATTAACATTTCTGTCTTTAAACCCTCCAAGAATTGGCCCTGTTTACTTCCATTGTAAGTGCCTTATGGTGCGTTCACATGCAACGCGAAGTGAAAGTTTCGTATGGCGCAATTACATACAAAGTCAATGCAAAGATGCGAATAAACGCGAATTCGCACCTGGTGGCGTGAATGAAGCGAATGGCGTGACTCGAACACGCGAAATCGCTTCATTCGCATATTGAAAAGTCCACATGACGCGTTGTCGCGAAAGCCTATCAGCATTGAGATTGTCCAGATGTCACTGACGTAGTAGCAGAAGAAATCTGGAAAATGAATAAAAAACATTTGTAGTGGTGTGTGGGCACCCGGATTTGTATGACACAACATCATACATGTACAGAGACTGGAAGAAAAAAGACATCGCTTGGAGGAAAGTGAGCGAGGAAGTTGGACTACCTGGTAAGTTCTGAAAATACGCGTGTCTACTTGATTCCAGCTATTGGTTGTACTTTACTATGAACCAAGTCATAGAAGCCCCTTCTCCTGTCCTTATCCAGAAGAGAAGGGGAATACTCGCGGGTTCGCGTTACTTGTGTGAGTTTAAACACACATTTATAATCCAGCGGCCAAATTTGCGCGAGCATTACTTTAACCTTGATTTTTTTCTATTTTTTAAGACAGGAATGAAGGGGCATGTCAAAATAATTTTTTGTGGTAATCAACGTTAAGTATGGCATAAATGCTGTCAATTGGGCTTAACTTCTTTGTTTTTGTAACAGTTTTGCATAGGGATGCACTGATAGGATTTATTTTTTTCACAATTTTATAGTTAAATAATTTTGTGATTGTATAAGAAATGAACTAAATGTAGATTTGTTGTCCAAATATATCTGATTTGTCTTCCATAACTTCACAGCTATCCTCCAAACATGACTTTGCAATTGTGTACTGTTTGCCCCACTTAAGTTCTCATTTTGTAACATTATGTAGGTGACTGTTCAAATAAGGTAACTTTTCTGTCTCCTAGAGTGATTCTACAGAAGATTAAAAAATATGTTTTTAATCAACGTTATGTGAACAATTGAGCTGATTTAGTTTACTGATATTTGATTTTTAATTTTGGATATACCGCTATGATGGCAAATATTAGAAATTATGTTTTTTGTGCTATTTTTAGACAAAAATGCCATTCATACTAAGTGAAAACGGGCATCAACACATTTTAATGTATTGTAGAGTTAAAAATATGGATGTTTGGAAATCTGGCACTGCAAAAAGTTTGCTGCTTAAACTGGAAAAACTGAAGTCTGAGCCAAGGACTTTTATGTTGTATGTTGTGACTTGTTGTATATGTCTAGGCAACTTTATTATTGGCCTATTATTCCCTGGGACAATCATGTTATTACAAGTTACAACAAGTGAAACTAGTCATCATGATATAATCTATCCCAACCACTTCCACATGAAAAAGGAAGGTGTGAAAACCACAAGATCTGGCAACTTAGTTTTTGTGACAAAACTAAATGTGAAATAAACAAAGATATATATGAACAAATTAGTTTGGTTTCTTTTTTTAAATCTTGATCAGTTTCACAGTCTATTACAATCAGTCATTGAACCTACAACCTCTGTGCATGATTCGGTTATGATTGTGAATGTTCTGCCTGTCTCAGCTCAGCCATCAACAGTAAAACCAAAGAGAAGGTGGCCATCAAGAAATTACACCGGCCTTTTCAGTCGGAGATCTTTGGAAAGAGAGCCTATCGAGAACTAAAGCTCCTCAAGCATATGAAGCACGAAAATGTAAGTGTAATCTTTGTTTGAAATGCCTTGGAGTCAACTAGTCAAATAATGTTGCTTACATTGTTTTCACATGTTAGTTGTATGACCATAAAGATGATAGAATGGTTTTAGATGGTGTGAGTATCAAGTGTTTATCTTAGTCGACTGTGTTTGTGCACAGAACAGGATACTTGTTTTGCTTAGAGACACACTTCATGATTGATTACAGTGTTAGAAACAGTACTTTAAATAAAGGAATATGTCACCCAAAATTGAAAATTCTTTCATAATTTACACACCCTCATGCCTTCGCAGATGTGTATGACTTTCTTTCATCTGCTGAACACAACGTTTTTTAGAAGAATATCTCAGCTCTGTAGGTCCTTACAATGCAAGTGAATGGTGGCCAGAATTTTGAAGCTCTGAGAACTTTGAGACTGCCGATGTCAAGATTTACAGTGGAAAAAGTTGTTTTATTTTTGTCTGTTCTCACTCAAAACCAATTGGATCGCTTCAGAAGACATGGATTTAACCACTGGAGTCATATGGTTTACTTTTTTGCTCCCTTTATGTTTTGTTATGTGCTTTTTGGAGTTTCAAAGATTTGGTCACCATTCACTTGCATTGTATGGACCTACAGAGCTGAAATATTCTTTGGTTGTGTTCTGCAGAAGAAAGAAAGTCTTACACATCTGAGATGGCATGAGGGTGAAAACATTTTGAAGGAATTAAAATTTTTGGGTGAACTATTACTTTAAATACCTGCAGATTACAGTGAAAACTAGGCAGGCTTTTTCAGTCAATCTGTCCATCTAGCATCATTATATTGCCTTGAAAAGACCATGTAACCCATTACTTTTTGCCATGTCAATATTGCAATCCAACCCAGGTGATTGGCCTGCTAGATGTCTTCACTCCTGCCTTGAGACTGGACAATTTCCAAGACTTGTGAGCTTTTTAATGAGTCTTAATTTTCATGTACCTTATGTGCCATATGCCTGAACTTGTTTTTGTGAAAAAATAAATAAATGTAATTTCTTTTCGTTTTTAGCTATCTGGTTATGCCATACATGTACATGGATCTCTCTAAAGTCAAGGGCATCCTCTCAGAAGACCATGTGCAGTTCCTGGTCTATCAAATGCTGTGCGGACTAAAGGTCAAACCAAAACAATATCAAAATAAGAATCAAAATACTGACACTGTTTCCAAACCAGGCACGACACAACACAAGCCACAAGTACTGTGTCTGTCCATACCAAAAGCAAAAATGCAGTATGATACGTCACGACCACAGCTAATCAGAACATGTTTTATGTTTAAATGTTTTTATGTTTAAAAAAGTGAGATTTCTATGTGTACAGGGCTACTATTACTGCATGATGTCACCATAATAAAAGCCAAATGACTGACAAAATGTCCTGCCGCTTCAAATTTATCACGTCGCACCTGGTTAGGACATGATGCAAGGCATAAATTGACCAAAGAAGCTTCATTTTAAAGTCAACGTGAACTGAAAATTGGCCCTTTTTACATTCTTAATACATATTCCTGGTCTTATTGTGCACAATTTATCAGTGCAAAGGTGTCTTCGTAATAACTTGCTCCACGTCTGAAACGACTTTCATTTCTTACAACATTACCAAGACCCCTTTAGTTTCAAGCAATGGGTGTTTCAGGAGAGAGAGTAGTCCTCCACTCTGCTGCAAAAACACATTCTGTTCTGGCTCCATTCTGGAATAAAACACCCACTATTAACAATAAAATCAATTCTATCAGGAAGACTCGCAGACTTGAGTAATAATTTAAGATGACATTTATTTGATGGATTTAAAACAGGAAGGTAATGTCTCTCTTTGGCGTAGGCCCCATCTGGCGGCCCGAAGAAGTTGTTCTCTGAACCGTCATATCCTGCCGGAGATAGGAGGCAGGGGCGAGGAGCCTACCCCCGTGCAGGACAGGATTCAACTGGTGATCGTGGGGTGGTGGAGGTTGCCATGCTAGCACACTGAAACAGCAATTGTGAGCAGACTTATAAAGCAATGGCTTACATGTGATTGGCTGGGAGTTACCCCGCTAATGGTGCGATGATGTACAGCTGCTAGTCTTCCCGCTAGAACTACGCTGCGCTTACATTTACCGATGGATAAAATCTCACGCTACATTTTTTTCTCCTTCCTGTCTCACTTGGAAACACGTCACATCATGGAAGTATAATGGCTTTTTGAATTCTGGTTCATGTTGACTTCAATAAAAATATCCAGATATCTGGCCTCTGCAAATCACATCTGCTGTTACTAGTTTAGAACAAAAGTTCCTGTAAACCCTGAAGTCCAGTTGTAGTCCAAGAAACCAGACAAGCACTTTGATGATTTGTTTGGAAGATTCAGACTATCAATAGGAATTATTATTTGTATAATCGTGCACTAAAAAAGCACTGTGAAGAGTTACAAGATACTGATTTGTGCAATTTCTCCCTCTGTTTGTCTCCACAGTACATTCATGGTGCTGGAATCATTCACAGGGTAAGTGAGACTGGCAATGAATATACAGCATCTGTTAATAATGATAATTTCCACACAGAGCTGAATTGAAAACACATGGCATCTCTTGGGATTGCTGTAGCTCTTTGCAGGGAGACATCGCTGTGCTCCTTTGGGGAGTTTTCATCTCCATGAATTACATCTAGTTACAGTTAATTCACTAATATGTGTTGATCAGTGGCCTATCAAAAGCTATTTACTATGCTACCTATCTGATAAGATGAGCAAGTGGTCATCCAGCTTTGGCATTTAATAGTAATAAATATGTAATGCACTAGATCATTGAATCAATTAGGTTAAACCAACACAATTCATTTTAAGAGTTAAGTCAGGTAAAAATATCTAAAATTATAATTCTCTCATCATTTACTCACCTTTGTACCATCTCAAATTTGTATGACTCAAAGATTTTTTTGATGGTGATATGATTTGCTTGTATACATGCAATGCAAGTCAATGCTGTTCATCACTTTCAAGCTCCAAAAATACATGCATAGAAGACATAGATTAAACCTCTCAAGTATAGATTACCTTTTATGCTGCCTTAATGTCATTTTTTGAGCCTGAAAGTGTTGGACCCAATTGACTTGCATTGCATGGATATAAACACACCATATTTCCATCAAAAAATCTTCATTTGTATTCTGAAGAAGAAAGTCATACGAGTTTGAGATGCCATAAGGGGTGAGTAAATGATAAGGAATTATCATTTTTGGAGAACTATTCCTTTATGGTAACAACAACAATGTTACACAGTGTACAGTATGTTCATGGTGCTTTTTTGTCCCAAGTATAAAACTTTAGTCTACTCTAGAATTTTCGTAGATGGGCACTTCCTGTTGATTATAATGGAAGGGTTTTAGTTTTCATGTGCCCTTTGTGTCTTTTATAGACAGTGTAACTGTGGGTTGATTATGGTTGCCAAGCAAAAAAGCAAACATTCCACATTAATTCTGAAATCAAATAATGTGCAGTCACAGTTGTCCATATAACAGCTCATTTAAAATGGCTTCAAATGTGGCTCATTCGATCGGATATTTAAAGTTTCGCTGTTTTGATCCTTTTGTTTTTAACTCAAGTTTAACATAATGTGAAGTTATGTAGGGGTGGATGATATGACCAAAATCTTATATCACAATATGAGTAAGTTTATACCACGATATTAAATTAAATTAAATATAATAACCATATTGTAATTACTATTTTCACTGTCTATTCTGTCAGTGAATTAAGTATGTTTAAATATTTGCTTTTATACAATTTTCTCTTTATTTGGAAATGCAAAATTCAAACAAACAACTTGATTTTAAATCATTCTTACCATAATGCTAAATTTCACATTATGGCACATTTTTAGTCCCATATGTTGTTGACTAATATTATTATAAACTTTCCAAAGCATTGCAACATAGAAGGGTTCCCACACGTCCTGGAAAACCTGGAAATTTACAATGCAGTTTTCCAGTCATGGAAATGTCATGGAAAAATAAGAAAAATACCTAAATATCCTGGGAAATAATTATTTGTCCTGGAAAATATTTTAGTATAATAAAACGGTTTGACTGTGTTGCTTGCAAGTTTTCGTTACATGTACAAAAACATGGTAATGGTAAGGACTCAGAACAGGAGTCAAATACACAAATTCATATAGTTTTGTCACTGCCAGCGGCTGTGCATTGTGAAACATTATCAACGGATAAGGGTGCTTACACCCTCGTGATTGATTACAGCAGCGTCCAATCGTGTGCTTGGCAATTGCGGTCCAACAAAGGCAGATCGCTTAATTGGTTGCAGCTACAGCCAATCGCATGCTTGGCGCTTGCACTGTGAGAAACAAGCAGAGTTCGGAACGGCATATTACCTATACTACTCTTACTGCTTCTGCCATATGTGTCTATGGCAGAAATAGTATGAATAGTATGGTAGTATGCAATTCCGAACTCAGCCCTGGTGTCATGATCAATTGAGTCCGCAAATCGAGTCCCCATGGAGGTAACCGTTTCTAATGCCTGTGCAAAAACATATCATGTTATTCAAGTGTAGGCTAGCTGAAAAACGCAAGCAATGACACGTCTTTAATTTCACAATCTATATTTATTTATTTTTATTTTTTTGTGCAACATATGATTTAAAATACTTTAAATTTCATATTTACAGTACATAGTTAAAACTGCATATTCCATAAAGTCAATTTGTAAAATATTTAACCAGGCACTGAATAGAGTACCCATAACTAGCTCTTTGAGCCAATGGAATCGCTGTGATGTCATATGGGGACTCGATTTACCAGGTGGACTCAATTTATCATGACAAATGGAATGCCCTGGTACAGGTACCGACTGACTGAATGAGAGGGGCATGTTGTTCATTTACTTCAGCTTTCGGCATGTGAGTCTACCTTGTTCATCACGGAGCGAAAAGGGCGGAAGAGCTATTAATGTGTAAAAGTGACTGATGTTTATACATGTTGAGGGCTGTTCACATGACTCGCGTCAGCACTGCCGAACACATTGAAGTCTATGAAGTGACTCCTCAGTGCATCCTCAGCCCCAACTTCACACCAAAGTGTTTTTCCTCACAAATGATGTCTTAGAGAGTACAAAGCTACAAGAAATATTTTAACACTCTCCAAATTTATGAAGAGATATTGAATGTCTTATTACCTTATCGTTTCCGAGTATCAAGAGACCCCAGTTATTGAACTACAGAAATTACATTTACAAAAGAAAAAACGCTAAGATCTAAACAAACGAGTTCTCTTTTTATTTTCTGCAATCAAAGCAATTGCCATTTTTTTCTCATCCAAATAAATGTTTTCGATGTTCATTGTGCACGCCTCTCACTTTCTTGCGTGGCAAGCTTGTAAATTCGCCCCTCCGTGACACTTTCTGCAATGCTTGTCATGTGGAAGGACAAAGCACTGCTTGGTGCTGGTTTTTAAACGGATCGTTGACGCCTCGACTCAACTCATGTGAATTGCGCTTTACAATGACCAAAGGACATTATTGAAACTCAAAATTATTATTAGGCTATTATTTGTTGCCTTTTCTGATAAAACTCATGCTCAGCATTTTAAATGCTGTCGTAAATTGATACAGTACATCTGCTTTGATCTTATAATGCTTAAACATTGTACTGAAATCTGTCATGCAAATTTTAATAAAGGAGAAGGTAAAGACGTAATTGGTACTCATTAGGACTGCAAATAACGATTATTTTGATAATCGATTAATCTAACGATTATTCGACTATTCAGCGATAATTGCAAAGATTAATCATTAGCTCTTAACCGATTATTCAGATTGTGCCCAACTTAAAATGTTGTATTAATTGTGCTTACTAACAATAAAGAGGACCGAATCATCTTTTAAAAATACCTCTAAATGACATTCACTGAATTAAAGGGAAAAAATATATATTTTTATTAAGTTACATTTATTAAAGAAATTCACTGCAATTCTTATTATCAAAAATTATCAGATGAAGTATGTTTCTTTTGTAAACTATTGAAATCACTGTATTATCCAAAAGATAATTTAATATGTAATATATACATTTTTGGGAGCTTGAATATCTAGCACAATTATCTTTATTGTGATACTGTGACACATACTCTTACTTATGGTTTTGTTCACAACACCCTACTTATTCACTTAAACGTGCTTTCAGATTTGTAGGAACTGCCCTGCTTGAAATGTTATGTTGTTTGGTGGGGCATTTTCTGTACATGCTTAGAACTGTTCAAAGCTGCCCTGCTGACTTTTTTGAATTTTGAAAAGTACAACTTGCTTTGCAGGACCTCAAACCAGGAAACCTGGCTGTGAACCAAGATTGCGAGCTGAAGGTTTGTGCCACTGTTCTTTCAGCATAAAAGAGAGAAAAGTAAGCAGCTGAAGGTTGGCAGTAAACACGCTTTGTTCTGGCTGCAGATTTTGGATTTTGGCCTGGCACGTCATGCGGAAGCTGAGATGACAGGTTACGTCGTGACACGTTGGTACCGGGCCCCTGAGGTCATTCTAAACTGGATGCACTATACGCAGACAGGCAAGAGCATCTTTGTTTAGACTTCTATACCTCTTAAACCTATGAGCCAAGAGCTATTTTACTCAGGTCTTTTAGATTAAGCATAATTTTAAATTATTAAAGATTGAGTCATCTTTTGTGCTATAGATTTTCAATAAAAATATGGTGACCATGTTTCAGACTTTATGAGATGTAATTTTGATGCCTGTATATTTTACGGTTCACTACCGTTTATGTTATTACTATAAATTATATAAAGGTGATATGATATGCCAACCTTTAGGAACTATAACATTCTGCTTTTCACTTTAAAATGTATTGTTAATCACAGTAGAAAATATGTGCAAGAAATGAAGACTTAAAGTTCATATAAAGAGTGGCCCTTGCAATAACCAATATTTAATGCACATGTAGAACAGTGCACAGTGTCACTCACACAAACACAAACTCAGGGTAACATGTGTGACACTAAATAATGCAATTAAAGGAATAGTTCAACCAAAAATTACAATTCTCTCATAATTTATTCTCCCTCATGGCATCTAAGATATGTATGACTTTCTCTCTTCTACAGAACACACACAATCACACACAAAACAAAAATATGTATTTTTGAATATAAAAAAATATATATATTTTATGAGATATGAAGAATATCTCATCTCTGTAGGTCCATTCAATGCAAGTGCAGGGTGGACAGGCCTTTGATGCTCCAAATAGCAGATCAAGTCAGCATAAACATTATCCATAAAGCTCTTGTGGTTAAATCAATGTCTTATGAAGAGATCCAATTGGTTTTGGGTGAGAACAGGCCGATATATAACTGCTTTTTCATTGTACATCTTGGCAGCAGTCTCCTTGGCCATTATGATTTCATGCTCGATTGCACTGCCTATAGCACCATCCAGCGCTCTGCCCATGCGTTAAACACTAGGACTTGTACTCGAGCTTGAAATCATAATTGTACCTAGAGACTGAAATCTCTAGGTACAATTAGTAGGTAGATAGTTTCAGAAGAGGTGGGAATGTGGAGAAAAACTACAACATGAAGCTTATTGGATGTACTTTTTGAAGTTCATGTCTCCATTGGGCCTTAATTTGGATTTCGATCTCTCCTGTTACCTCTAAGCATCCCTAAATAGCCTCTCACCAATGCTCTGTAGAATAGAAATCATTATTGTACTGTTATTTTCACTTTATTTTCACTTTGCCATTGATAGATTTTTTCACTTGACTATAGGTGGTGATATTGATTTATGAATGGCATTTGTTGCTTGATGTGTCAGATCGCCATTTATTGTCATCAAATATGTGTCGATGTATTCATGATTTTATAGTAGCTCATATACTGTGATGCGGTGAATTGTATATTTACATCTTATATGATTGTACTAATATGTACTCAGTCCTTTCTGGTAAACTGTTTATGTGATTCTAGGTGGTGATATGGACCTATGAAAGGCACTATTTGCTTAAAATATTGGATCACTTCACACATAGATGTCCGGTCTAATTAACGAGCTTGTTAAGTAATTAAGGAGAGAATCCTGTTGGTTGAGTTTTCCAATTACCTGTAATTAGAAGTTGATGCCCACACCAGGGAAACCATCAGACTTAATAAAAAAACAAACGAAATTACACACTGAAGAAGGCCTTGAGGCCTCCTGTATTGTGAGATATGAATAAAATATAAAAAAAATTGAAAAAGGAGTGTGGATCATCTTGCTGTTGAGACAATTTTTTACAGTGTAGAAATACAAATTACATCATGTAGGCACTTCACATTTTTTTTTAATAATATATCATCTGGTAAAAATGACACAAAATAATCAAATAGGTTTAATTGGTCAAAATAATATTTTGGTTGAACGTCTTTACAAATGCTTTGCTGCCCTTCTATTAGATAGAAATCAATCTTTAATTGCCAGTTAGTCTAAATGTGCTTTGATTTTTTTATTACCAAGATCAATACTAGATTACTGTGTTCAGTAGTTATGTGTGAATCTATTGCATGCCAAATGGTTTTGCGTTGTTTTAATGGCCATTGCTTGTAACAATGATGGTTCTAGTTCAATATTTATTACAATTGTTCTCTTTTTTCCATTTCTAGTGGATATCTGGTCTGTTGGCTGCATCATGGGTGAAATGTTCAATGGAAAAACTCTCTTTAAAGGCAAAGACTGTATCCTTCAGCATTCACCTTGCCTGATTTATTCTGTTGTGTACATTTACATTTATACATTTGGCAGACGCTTTTGTCCAAAGCGACTTACAAAAGAGGAATACATTAAGCGAATCATCTTAAGGAGACAGTGGTACGAAAAGTGCCGTATTACAAAGTTTCACTAGCATCAGAATAGTAGTATTCAAGACAGATTAAAGTGTTACCAAACGTCACATTCCTGAGTGCTAAATTAAGAGAAAGTACCCTAAAAATTATTTTAAACATACATTGATTGTAGTGATTGACAAGGTACGCTGTATTTTAGTTGATTGCAAGTCACAATCACAAATGGCTGGAAACGTTATGGAAATTCATTGGTAAAAAACGTGAGAACCCTGTTACTCAGAATCATATGCAATGCATTGTCTTTAACTTTTGATATTCAGACATGGATCAGTTGACTCAGATAATGAAAGTAACAGGGACACCAGGTCCAGAATTCATTGAGAAACTAGGAAGCCCAGAGGTAAGACTTTTTCAGTGCAACCAGAGATACTTAAGCTCCTTATCTTTATTATATGGTAAATCAGAAACCTGATTAAATCTGAATTTGAGCTCTGATTTAACTTGAATGAATTGTTAAAGCCATAGCAATACAAAATACAATGGAAAAAATATCTGGCCTTGTGTTCAATCACTTGAATTATTAACATCTTGCTGTTGCCAATGTGCTAATTTGTCAGCCCTGATCTTGATTAATGTCAATACCTTGCTGTCTTTTCATTACTGTTAAATAGGCAAAAGGCTACATCAGATCTCAGCCGCAATACCCACGCAAAGATTTTTCTGCATTGTTTCCCAGAGCCAGTAAAAAAGGTTAGTAATACCCTAATGAAAAATTACTACTGTCATGTTGTGACACATTTCTTGGGTTGCAAGAGTTTTTATTGTAAAATGTATGATTTAGTTTGACAGCATAATTTCCGCTTGTCAACGTGATGTGTCATTATTTCTGACAAAACTGACAAGATGCTGGGCAAATGCAACAGAGGAATTTAAGCTAGTTTTTACATTTTACTCAAAACTGCAGGCAGAATGTGACCATCACCAGTAGAGATTGCTACATATATCTTGTATTGTTGCACAGCGGCGGAAACATCTAGATAAGTTATATCGTATCGTGGAATTTAATAGACATCCAAAAAATTAATTCTATTAATTAATGTCTCCCAAACATGTAAGTCTCATGAAAACTGTCAAGAAATGGGTCACATTTCACCTCAAAATCATTCACATTCTCATTATTGGGGGGAAAAAAATATGAATTTATTATTTAAATTGTATAGTGTATTAGTATACAACATTGCTCGATTAGTTGTACTGAATTTGATTCATGCTGATTTAAATTAAACCAATTGTATCAGGACATGATTATTTTTATTGCTGTTCTGTGTTACTGAAATGAGAATTTATTTTTATTATTTTTTTGGCATTACATAAATAAGAATTTGGGGTAAATGTACTTAAAGGAATAGTTCACCCAAACATTTAAATTCTCTCCTGATTTACTCACCCTTATTCCTTCCCAGTTGTGTATGACTTTCTTTCGTCTGCTGAACTGAGATGAAGATTTTTAGAAGAATTTCTCAGTTCTTTTGGTCTATATAATGCAAGTAAATTGCAAGTAAAAAACCACTTAAGTCAGCATAAAAGAAATCCATAAGGCTCCAGTGGTTAAATCAATGTCTTCAGAAGTGATATGATAGGTGTTGGTGAGAAACAGATCAATATTTATGTCCTTTTTTACTTTTAATTATCCTCCCTGCTCAGTCAAACTCTGCTTTAACTTTCCCTTTCACATTCTTCTTGTGTTTTTGGTGATTCACATTCTTCATGCATATCACCCTGAGCAGGGAGAATCATTTCTAGCAAAAAATAAATTATATATTTTATACATAATGTTTCTTCTGAAGATATGGATTAAAACACTGGAGTTGCATGGATTACTTTTATGATGCCTTTTTGTGCATTTTGGAGCAAATACACTCACGTCCCTCTCCCCTTGATGGAGAGTACAGAGCCTTCTGTGATGGGCTAGACGGTCCCCAATCGACCCCCTGGGTTTAGGAGATGGGAAAAAGAGACTTCCCATTGAGTCCTTGTTGGCAAGTTTGTATTGTCACTGGTTCACACACCGTGTGAACCAATGAAGAGAGGGCAGGACGCAAATGCAGATTGATGGGTGTTTATTAAACAAACTGAAGTTACAACAGTAAAGGAAAAAGAAAAACCTCCACAATGGGAGAAACACAGTCCAGGGCCACTAAATATAGATGGGCTGGGCTGGAGCAAGACCGGATTTAAAACTGGAGACCTTCTGACAGGACAGACATGATGAGGAAACTAGACAATCTAGCACCTGACAAAGCACAGGAGGAGACTAAAATAGGGAGAGAAATCAAACAGCTTAATAAGGAGGGCAGGTGCAACTAATGAACTAATAATAAGCAGACAAGGAGGCGAGGTAAGACGCAAGACTGAGAGACACATGGCAATCAGAAACAAAGCAAATCCACGTGCTCTCACAGACACAAAATACGAATGACACGAGCGCATATCGCCAGAAACTACAAGACAACATGCGCTCATGCCAAATGACAGACAAGACAAGAGAATGCACAGCAACACCAACAAAGCGATACCATGCACTCCCACACTAGACAAAGCCAGAGCGTACACCACAAAGCAAATACCATGCAAAGCACGCAACAGGCAAAAAAACAAGAGCATCGATCAAAAAAACTTTCACAAAACAGGCACTGTTTGCAGACATCCCTCGACACTCCCTTTAGTTTTTCTAATTCGGAAAGGCATAAAACTAAAGTGATTGGGGTGTTCATTGCCATATGTTTCCCTACTCCGCTGACAAAGATGTGTGATTTTCACGTAGGATTAAAACACTCGAGCTGTGTCACAGCATCCCTCGTATCCATTTTAATAGCAAAGTTTGTTCTATAGTGATGAACATCTTCCGAATATTGAAAATGTGCAGTAGAGTTTGAAATGCATTTTATGTTGATGCATGTAAAGTAATAGTGCAGGTTATAAGTTAAAATGTTGATTTAGTAATTCGAGAAAATGTTTTTTTTTTTGTTAAAGACCCTACTGAAAATTAACCATGGTTTTACTATAGTGATATTGTAGTAACCATGACTGCTTTATTATAGTCATATTGTAGTAACCATGACTGCTTTATTAAAGTCATATTGTAGTAACCATGACTGCTTTATTATAGTCATATTGTAGTAACTATGACTCCTTTATTAAAGTCATATTGTAGTAACCATGACTGCTTTATTAAAGTCATATTGTAGTAACCATGACTGCTTTATTATAGTCATATTGTAGTAACCATGACTGCTGTCAACATGGTTTTCTTTGCATGGTTTTGATACAATTAATAATGGTTTTACAACAGTAATACTGTAGTTTCCATATAGTAACCATGATTATTATATATTGTAAACATGACAGTAACCATGTTGATTTTGTGGTTACTATGTTTTTACTACAAATACCATAGTTAAACTATGGTTGCTGTAAAACAATTATTTTTATTAAGGACAAACCTGTCAAACCTGTGTTCGTTACCAAATTGACAGTGTGTGTATATATATATATATATATATATATATATATATATATATATATATATATATATATATATATATATATATCATTTTTATTAAAAATATATATATTTTTTATAATATATATATAATTTATTTAATTTTGGGGTGAAATTTGACTCTGACACCTCTGAGTATTTGAATTGAATGATTATTTAAGGTTGTTGTTATTATCATTGAGATTATTGTTATTGTTTTACAGTTAGTTATCTGTAACAAAATTTGTCTATTTTGCATTATTTTATTTTGATTCAAAACTTTGGAAATGCAATCTATAATTTCTGCAACAACAATGTTGTACAGCAAATAACAATTAAAATCATTATCACATATTTTCATTGAGAGTCCACTTAAATAATTTGCCTTTAATTCTGAAGCAAATCTTTCTGGATTATACATTAATCAACCTTAATAAAAGACCAAAATTACTCTATATTGTAAAACCTTAACTCAGCTTGCCCCATACTAATACAATAATTCCATGTAATAATACACTTGTCATCAGCTGTTGCTAATCTAATGTTGTTACTCTGTGTACGGCACACCTGTGTCCTCCCTCATTACCGCTGCACTGGTAACTAACCCCAGCGGTAGAGCTGCTCGAGAAGATGTTGGTGTTAGATGCTGATGATCGACTCACTGCTAATGGTGCGTTGGCACACAGTTTTTTTGATGGCCTGAGGGACCCAGAAGACTGGACAGAGCCAACGGCGTATGATGACAGCTTTGACAATGGCACGTTGCCCTTAGAAGAATGGAAACGTGAGCTGATATATTTCTGAAAATTATGTAGCTCTTCAGCTCTTGTTGTCCTTAAACAAAAAAACATTTTGCTAATAAGTTTGTACATAAGGACTGGTTGTCTGATTGACCAAGCATGTAAAGTCATATTCTTGTGGTAGATGCAGTCCGTATTTAACATGCATTTTTTCAACACACTACAATTTAAAAAATAATGTATGAAGTATGACTTTGTGTACTTAATGTCCAACAAAAAAAGAGTGCTTCAAAAGCGGGGTATAAAGTTATGACTTAGTGTAATGTATGTTGTAGAGCCTTATGTTTACTACATACTTTATTTTAGTAATGCATTGATAACTGCAGTTTTTAAAATCCATTAGAAACCCATGGTGAATTACCCCTCTGGATTGGCCTACAAATTGACATCTTTATTATTATTATGGCTGCTGTACTTCATATGTACATACAGTATATTGAATGTGTATTTTATTATTATGTAACATTACCATTTACTTCACAGGTTTGTCATTTAAAGAAGTGAGGACCTTTGTTCCATTCCCAAGAAGAGACTCAAAAAGAAGAAACACACTCACAATGTCTTAGTAATAATGTGCTCGACATTAATGTCACACTGTATTACAGTGGTACAATTAGTCCTTCAATCTCTGCCTTGGAACAATTTAGAATGCATATGCATTTCTAAAAACTTGATATAAATTGCAGTATTTTGTAAATGTGGTGTTTCTGGGCCTCTGTTGAACGTGAACATTTTTTTTGATATAGTGGTCTGTCCTTCATTTATTGCCAATGTGCATAGCACCTCAAAGGAGTAGATTACCCAAAAATGAAAAGTTAAATGACAAGTTAACAGGATCCAAAACTTTGAAGTAATAAAAGCACAAAGGCAGCATAAAAGTAATCCATACAACTCCAGTGGTTAAATCAATGTCTTCACTGAAGCAATATGATAGATGTGGGTGAGACTCTGATCAATATTTGTTAAAAATAATTTTATACTATCATTTCTGCTGCCTGCCCAGTAGGTGGTAGGAAAAAAAGACTTCAATATTGATCTGTTTCTCACCCACACATGTCATATCACTTTTGAAGACATGGATTTAACCACTGTAGTTGTATAGATGTACCATCTGAGATCGTTACCCATCCTACCATCAACCAGAGGGAGCCCTCTCCCGAATACTGATCTTCACCCATTTCTTCACTGCTCATTTCCTGTTTACCACATATGTATATATAGCCATGCAGTTCCATTGTTCTGTGTGAAGAATTGCCTGTTCACCCTGCCTTACTGAGTGGTTTTCCATTACCATTGTTTATTGATTCATGTTATTACCATTGCCTGTTTTTCTGGATTTACTGCTTTTTGGATAACCCTTTTTGTTTGCCTTGTTGGACTGTCTATTTGGTTTATTGGATTAATCTTCCTGAATTACGACTACGTCTCTCTGCCTGCTGTTTTGGATTGTTTGGTCATGCCTATTTTAATAAACTTCCTGCACATGGATCCTAACACCGTCTCCATGGCCAGTTCGTAATCGAATACTTTGCCTACCATGGATCCAGTGGAAGTCTCAGCTCCAGGCTGCATTTGCACACCAGTGTGAATTTTTAAAGGGTTATCAAGACCAGCCGAACAGCCTACGAGCCGCCAATTAATGTTTGACTCGCTACATTCACTCACTGCCAGCTCCCCATGCTAAACAGGTTAGCCTTGCTCTTCCTGACAAGTTTGATGGTTCTGCTGAGAATTGCTGGGTTTTTTACGACAGTGTAAAGTTTATTTCTCTAATCAACCTGAATAATTTAATCATGATGCCAAGAAATTCAACTTTTATGATGACTCTGCTTACCTGTAAAGCACATGATTGGGCCACTGCTGTTTGGGACAAAGATCCTCAAATACAGACCTCGTTTGACTACTTCGTTCAACAGATCCATGAAGACTTCGAGTATCCAGCGGGTGGTCAAGATATCTATGTTCAGCTGCTCTACGACCCCAGTTTCACTCTGCTTCTAAGTCTACTGTCTCAGTACAGGCACAGACATCAACTGAATCACCCGAACCTATGCATGTTTTTTTATGTTCTTTGTTTCTATGGAGGAATGCCAAAGTCGATGTAACCATAAAAACTTTGCTGTTACTGTGGTGAACCAGGTCATCTCAATGCTGCATGCCCACACAAGAAATCAAGTTCCCCTGAATCAAGGCTGAAAGCGAGTACCACAAACTTTGTATCGCCTATCCATCACAGCTTTCAGTTGCCTGTAGAAATCTCTGTTGGTGATCTTCTAAAATATTACAGCTTTAGTGGATTCTGGGGCTGCTGTGTCTCCCATAAATTAAGAGATCATACAAGAATTCCATATACCCAACATTCAATGCATTCCAATGATTAATATCACCACAGTTGACAACACTCCCATTGTTACTGGTATAACCCAACAGACTGTTCCCATAACCATCAAGATTGAACTATTTAATGTGGAGAACATATCACTGTATGCCATAAATTCACCCAATCACACTCTTATCCTGGGTCATCCTTTGCTGGCCATCCACAATCCTTCTATATCCTGGAACCAGGGCGAACTCACGAAATGCTCATGTTTCTGTCATGAACATTGTCTCCATTGTGCTGTCTCTATGCCTTGTCTTACCACCAGCATTGAAAGCCCTGAATTCCAAACCGTAACCATGAATCTTGAGGAGTGTGCAGAATTCAATGAAGTTTTTAGTAAAGTCAAAGCTACTCTTCCTCCTCACCGTACATAGGACTGCACCATTGAACTTCTGCCTAATACAGCTCTAGCGAGAAGCAAGGCTTATCCATTGTCACACCCAGAGACCCTAGCTATAGAAACTTCCATCGAGGAAGCCCTTGCCTCTGGTTACATCCATCCCTGCAGCTGCAGGTTTTATTCCTCATGGAGAAAAAGGATGGAGGTCTAGGTCCATGTATCGACTATCGAGGCCTGAACTCTGTCACCTTGAAATACCGTTACCCACTGCCAATTATCCCCTCAGCCCTTGAACAACTCAGTGAGGATAAGATATATACTAAGCTCGATCTAAGAAGTGCTTATAACCTCATCAGAATCAGAGAAAGAGATGAGTGGAAAACTGCATTCATCACCATCAGGGGGCACTATGAATATGTATGGACTTGCTAATGCCCCCTCTGTTTTCCAGTGTTTTGTCAAGAGACCTACTGAATCAGTGTGTGGTTGCCTACATTGAAAACATCCTCATCTACTCTCAAAAAAAGAACAACATATCCAGTCCTATCACATCTCCAGGAACACCAGCTATTTGTCAAGGCAGAGAACAACAGTATCATTTCATCAGAAACAACAGTATCATTACAGCACCACTCAACGTCATTGCTCAAGGGGAAACCCAACAAGTTGCCTTGGAACGACGCTGCATACCAAGCCTTCGCCTCCCTCAAGTCAAGCTTCACGACCGCTCCTATACTGAAACACCCTGACCCCAATCTTCCTTTCGTCATTGAAGTAGACTCTACTGATTGTGGGATTGGAGTGGTCCTGTCACAATGTGACTGTACCCCAGGCAAGATTTACCCTTGTGCATTTTTCTCCAGAAAGTTAAATTCTGCTGAACGAATCTAGGATTCAGCACTTGAAGAGTGGCGTCACTAGTTAGAGGGGGTAGTCCACCCGTTCCATGTTATCACTGATCACAAGAAACTTGAATACATAAAGGCAGCAAAGAGACTGAATCCACATCAAGCCCGATGGTCATTGTTCTGCACCAGGTTCAATTTTACTGTCACTTGCTGCCCTGGCAGCAAGAATGGCAAAGCAGATGCACTTTCACATAGGCATGTTACAACCACATCCAGCCTCCTCCTGGATCAATCCTATCACTATCTGCACGAACCGTCACCACCTGACTGCCTCCCAACCAAGCACTTTGTACAACAAGCTCTACGTCTGAGATCTATCCAATGGGTCAACACTTCATTTAGCAGAGGACACCCTGGCATCCAAAGAACAATCACACTGGTACCTAATTCCTTCTGGTGGCCATCTGTGATTCATGATGTTACTAAGTATGTGAAGTCACTGGATTACTCCAACTACTGCTGATACCCCAAAGACCATGGTCCCACCTCTCCATCGATTTCATCACCGACATGCCAAATTCCAACGGATACACAACCATACTGGTAATTATCAACTGATTCTCAAAATCATGTAGACTTGACCAAGTATTCGTGTCTATGGATTTCCAGAAGACATCATGTCCAAGGTTCACAGTTCACGTCCCGAGTTTGGCAGGCGTTCTGTAAGCAACTGGACCTCAATGTGAGTTTCCCCTCAGGCTATCAACCCCAAGCCAACATACAGGTGGATCATTTAAACCAGGAGATTGGCAGATATCTTCGGAGCTACTGTAGCCGTGAACCGGAAAAGCGGAGCGACTTCTTGCCCTGGGTCGAATATGCACATAATTCCCTCACTCATACCTCTACAGGACTAACCCCCTTCCAATGCATGTTGAGCTACCAACCCACAATGTTCCCTTTGTCAGGAGAACCATCTACAGTGCGAGCAGTGGACGATTGGATTAGGCGGAGCGAGAGGGAGTGGGATCGCGCACATGTCCAGCTACAGTGAGCGGTCTGAGCACAGCACTTTCAGGCTGACCGGTGGAGGTGCCCTCACCCCAATTATCAGCCTGGACAGAGGGTCTGGTTATCCACAAGGGATCTCAAGCTGTGGCTACCCTGCAGGAAGCTCAATCCAAGGTATGTGGGTCCATTCAGAATTATCCGTCAAATAAACCCAGTTACTTACTGATTAGAGCTTCCGGCTAACTACCGCATCTCTCCTTCCTTCCATGTGTCCTTGCTGAAACCAGTCCACCCAGTATCTGGCCCTGGAATCACGAACCCCAAGCCTCCACCTCCATTGGAGGTTGATTGAGCACCTGCATATATGGTCAGCGAGATCATGGACTCAAGGCAACAAGTGAGCCAGATGCAATACTTGGTGGACTGGGAAGGCTACGGACCAGAGGAGAGATCGTAGGTAGCCGCCAAGGACATAATTGCCATGTCCCTGATCCAAGACTTCCACCAAGCTCATCCTAATCGTCCAGCACCACGACCAAGGGGACATCACAGCAGAAGAACACCAAGAGTTGTGTGTTGAGAGGGGGGGCTTGGGGTTCTGTGACATCTGAGGTTGTTACCCATCCTACCAACCACCAGAGGGAGCCCTCTCCCGAATACTGATCTTCACCCATTTTGTGTGTGTGTGTCATTTTGTCATTGTTTATTGCTTTTTGTATAACCCTATATTTTGTTTGCATGGTTGGACTGTTTATTTGGTTTATTGGATTTATCTGCCTGCTTCAAGACTACATCTCTCTGCCTGCTGTTTTGGATTGTTTGCTTGTGTCTCTTCATAAACTTCCTGCAGATGGATCCTAACACAGCTTTTTGAGCTTTAAAGTTTCAGACCCCATTGACTTGCATTGTATGAAGCTTACAGAGCTAAGATATTCTTCTAAAAATTTTACTTTGTGTACTGCAGAAGCAAGTCATACACATCTGGTATAGGGTGAGTAAATTATGAGAATTTTTATTTTTGGGAGAACTATTGCTTTTAAAATTATAGTTCACTAAAAATGAAACCATTGTCATTTACTCACAATTATGTTGGGTGAAAATACTCAAAGTTCCACAAACTAAATTGGGTTTTTGGGTGAACTATCCCTCAAGTGCTATGCTCTACATTGGCCTGCCACATTATCATGTATTTTAGTGTTATGGGTCTTAAAAGTAAATAAGTAAAAAAAAAAAAAAAAACATTTGACATTTAGGATACATAAATATATATATAGACTTAATGTAGATAGTATAAAGAACTGCATAAACAATTGCTAAATATTACTCTAGTGACTAGTTCACTGAATCTTTTTAACGCCACAATCACTGTTTTAGACTTCAGTCAAACACTCAAAGAAAGCTTTAGATTTGTGAGAATTGTTTACTTGATTAAGGCTCATTTGGGTACCATCAAATCCTTTGAAAGGTGTGACGGGATGTTTTGATTGTGGAGGAAAATGTAAATGAGGCGAAGAAATGGGAGAACTGAGGGCACATGAGGGGTTTAGTAGCACAACGGTATGAAATGTAGAAGCTCATTCAGTCCTTTGGGTTTCTAAGGAGCCTGACTTTATCTATGTTGCAAAATATGGGATCATTTTTAACTGGCATAAAAGCCTATGACTTCTGTGCCATTGTCTTATATTTTTTGTCATTTTATTGTTCTATTTGAAAAAAGTAATCAGCCTATTAGGGGCATGCTTCCCTGTGATTAATTTTTTTTTTTTAACAAAAAAAATGTCATCTAAAATGTCACTGCTTAATTTCTCTATCTATCTGTCAATCTGAGTTAGTACTGTAATGCAAGCTAATCCTTATGTTATAATTATAAGAGGAGTGCATCATTAACATTTATAGTATAGGCCAAAACCCTGTCAGTCATCAGCATATCCTTGTATTACATTAAGAGCCCCCAAGAATTTATGATAAAAAGATGTCTGAAATACCTGCCTGCCTGCTTTCCTCAACCAGAAAACAACTCATTTCTATAGATGCCTTTAACGTCTCCAATGATTCCACATACCGATTTATAGCTGGCACGCTGGTCAAACTCCGGGCTTCCAGCAGTTCTGAGCAGATCGCACCGTGGTGTTAAAGGGGAAAATGAGAGGCGGTGGAACATGTTTTTACATCAACGAATGTTGGTGTACAGATGTTACAACACTGAAGAAGTTTCGGGAGTTTTCCTCGTGTATTCTGGTGTGTTTATATTCCTCCACACTTGTGTGTTAGCTCAACACTGTAACAGCTGGCTGATCAGATCACAGAAACGGAGCAACAACACCTGGACTTATTGTTATTCTTGGGAGATTTTAACGAGGCAAATCTCATATGGGAACTGCCCAAATACAGACAGCACATTACATGCCCCACCAGAGACAGAAATATTCTGGACCACTGCTACCCAACAATAAAGGATGCATATCGCTCTGTCCCACATGCAGTTTTAGGACTCTCTGATCACTGTCTGGTTCATCTTCTGACCTACGAGCAGAAACTAAAATCAGTTAAACCTGTATTAAAGACTCTAAAGAGATGGACCAATGAAGCAGAGCTGGAACTACAAGCCTGATTTGACTGCACTGATTGGAGTTTTTGCAGCTACCACCAACCTGGACGAGCTCACAGATACTGTGACATCATATATCAGTTTCTGTGAAGACATATGCATTCCTACTAGGACTTTTTTTAACATACAACAACATTAAACCATAGTTTATACCAAACTCAGGCAGCTTCGTCAGGCCAAAGAGAATGCTTACAGAAGTGGGGATAAAATCTTGTACAATCAGGCCAAATACAGACTGACAAAGGAGATAAGAGTGGTTAAAAAGAAAATGCAAAATAACTGTGCATTAGTGTGGAAAGGCTTGAAAGACTTAACAACTACAAGACACCATCCCCCACCACTGTAGGGAATCAACAACTGGCTAATGACCTGAATGTTTTTTACTGTAGATTTGAAAAGCCCATTCAAACACCCCACACCCGCTCTGACCTTAACAGAACACAAACATTTACACCTCCTCCAACCACCTTCCTCCCCTCTCCTGCTACTCAACATGCACTTAAGATCTGTGAAGATGTTGTGTGCCGGGTCTTCCAGAAACAGAAGACAAGAAAAGCACAGGACCCATATTGTGTTTCACCCACAAGATGTAACAACACTGAAGAAGATGTGGTGTCCTAATTTCGAATAGCTCTTCATAAACTGTAAGACTTGCTACTTAACACGGAAGATTTCCTCGTGTATTCTGGTGTGTTTATATTCCTCCACACTCGTGTGTTAGCACAACACTGTAACAGGTGGCTGATCAGATCACAGAAACGGAGCAACAACACCTGGACTTATTATTATTCATGGGAGATTTTAACGAGGCAAATCTCATATGGGAACTGCCCAAATACAGACAGCACATTACATGCCTCACCAGAGACAGAAATATACTGGACCACTGCTACACAACAATAAAGGATGCATATCGCTCTGTCCCACATGCAGTTTTAGGACTCTCTGATCACTGTCTGGTTCATCTTCCGACCTACGAGCAGAAACTAAAATCAGTTAAACATGTATTAAAGACTCTAAAGAGATGGACCAATGAAGCAGAGCTGGAACTACAAGCCTGATTTGACTGCACTGATTGGAGTGTTTGCAGCTACCACCAACCTGGACGAGCTCATAGATACTGTGACATCATATATCAGTTTCTGTGAAGACATATGCATTCCTACTAGGACTTTTTTAACATACAACAACAACAAACCATGGTTTATAGCAAAACTCAGGCAGCTTCGTCAGGCCAAAAGAATGCTTACAGAAGTGGGGATAAAAGCTTGTACAATCAGGCCAAATACAGACTGACAAAGGAGATAAGAGTGGTTAAAAAGAAAAGGCAAAATAACTGTGCATTAGTGTGGAAAGGCTTGAAAGACTTAACAACTACAAGACACCACCCCCCACCACTATAGGGAATCGACAACTGGCTAATGACCTGAATGTGTTTTACTGTAGATTTGAAAAGCCCATTCATACACCACACACCCCACACCCGCTCTGACCTTCACAGCACACAAACATTTACACCTCCTGCCACCACCCTCCTCCCCTCTCCTGCTACTCAACATGCACTTAAGATCTGTGAAGTTGTTATGTACGGGGTCTTCCAGAAACAGAAGAGCACAGGACCCATATTGTGTTTCACCCACATGTCTAAAATCCTGTGCTGACCAGCTGGCCCCCATCTTCACACAGATCTTCAACAGATCACTGGAGCAGTGTAAATCACAATCATCCCTGTCCCAAAGAAACCCAAGATCAAAGGACTTAATGACTACAGACCCATCGTTCTGATGTCTGTGGCATGAAGTAATTTGAGAGACTGGTGTTGGCCCACCTGAAGGAAATATCTGAACCCTTTCTGGATCACCTTCAATTTGCTTAGAGAGCAAACAGGTCTGTGGATGATGCAGTCAATATGGGACTGCAATACGTACTTTAGCATGTAGACAGACCAGGGACTTATGCAAGGATACTATTGGTTGACTTCAGTTCGGCTTTTAACACCATCAACCCCACTCTCCTATGGACTAAGTTAACCTAGCTCTCTGTTCCTGGCTGTCTCTGTCAGTGGAGTGAAAATGGGGAAATTCACCTACAGCACATGCACAAACAGCTTTGGTGTCACCCAGGGATGTGTGCTCTCCCCACTACACTTCTTCCTTTACACAAATGACTTCACTGCCAAGGATCCTTCTGTTAAACTCCTGAAGTTCGCAGATGACACTATAGTCATCAACCTCATTCAAGATGACAATGAGTCTGCATACAGAAGGGAGTTTGAATAGCTGGCCATCTGGTGCAGTCAAAACAAACTGGAGCTGAACATGCTTAAAAAAGTGGAGATGATAGTGGACTTTAGGACACCCCAGCATTAACCCCGCTCACCATTCTGAACAGCAATGTGGCAGCAGTGGAGTCATTCAGGTTTGTGGGCATTACCATCTCACAGGACCTGAAGTGGGAGACCCACATTGACTCAGAAACAGTTTTTTTTCCCTCAGGCCATCTACCTCATGAACAGTTAAAACTGCCCTAAATACTTTCCTTTGGGCAATACAACCATGTGCAATATTCAATCCATCCATTCCTACTTATATCCATATTTAATTTATATTCTTTAGCATATCCTACCTCTTCTTCAATACATTACATAACTGTATATAAAATATTCTAACAACATGATTGCTCTAGTGTAGCCTATATGTATCTTTTTTTTTTAACTGTTATATCATTTTTATTATTATTATTATTATTATTATTATTATGTCACTATACTGTATGTATATATGTTTAAATGTATAGGTTTGTATGTAAGCATTTAGGTACTATTCTCTTGCACTAGAAGATTCTGTCACCATGACAAATTCCTTGTGTGTGTAAGCATGTTGGCAATAAAGCTCATTCAGATTATGAGACACAAAGTTTTATTCTTGCATTGGGGTGCTTGATTCTGTGAAAACCGAAGCCTCCATGCATCTGCATTTAAATCTCAGAAAGTTGTAATATATATATATATATATATATATATATATATATATATATATACACACACACACACACACTGTGTGTCTGTCTAGATAGATAGATGTATGTGCTTGATGGGGCAGTGGGGCACGTTTCAAAATAGTATCATTTTTCTTTGCATGGCCTTGCTTCAGTTTAGAACACTTGATATATCTAATCAAAATAACCAAATTTGCATCAGGATAGAAAAAATATTGTCAGTCAGTTGATATAACTGTAGTCCTCCAGCACAGATTATCTTTTTCATCTGTTCATTTAAACAAATAGGTAAAATGTGTTGGTTTTTAGACTTAGCTTACTCATCCATACTTCAAATATGCCCTTGTCTTGCATACTGGAAAGTTTTTTTTTTCTCATGCAAACTGTATATTTGTAATCGATAGTGTTCTTGATCAGATTTGCTGACAAAAATTACTCGTTTCGTTTATCTTGCGAAATGCAGCGCCTTTTTGCTCACTGGCCAAAACCCTTTGCTGCACCTTTCCAAAAAATCGGGATGTATGCAATACAGCTGACAGGTCGTGATGAACTCTGGCCATTGCATGAACTGACACAAACTTCGAGCCCAGATCTAAAGTAAAATAAACAACACAAACGTGATGTATTCTTAAAACAGTCGTACAGCTGACATAGTCGATGGCCTGCTTTTCTGAAGGGGCGTGTTCTCGACCGAAAGCTCCGTTCTGCCTCTGTATCTGGCGAGCTACTAACTATCTATCTACCCAGGCAGCGACGGTTGTAGTACTCGAAGCTGAAAATAGCCAGCTGCTAGCTTAGCTGTTCAGTAAGAAACCCACGACAGTGTCCTCATCTCAAACTCGGTCAGAAGTTAAGGTGCGGGAAATGCATCCGAATTCATGAGTGCGCAGAAGATATTTACAAGAGGAAACTATGGAGGACTGAGAGACTGGGCATTTTATTGGCGACATTTTTACCGGCATTTCGGCCAAGCCGCCAGCATAAACAGCTAGGGCCAAAAGGTACTGCTTCTGTACCGACGGATTCCTTGCTCGGCGGACGAGTTGCGGTCTGAAAATAAGGTTTTTATTTTATCGAGTTGTGTCGGGTGTATTTGGTGTATGTGTGTGTTACGAGTGAAGTTGAGATGGAACGTTGGGCGCTCCTCAATGTCAACAGTCGCTAGCTGAGACGGCTAACGCGCGAGCCGGCTGGTCAGTGCCCGCACTCGGCGTTGCTGGGCTGGTTACCCGGGCGAGAGCGGCCAACTAGCTCGCGAGCTAACGCCAGCTTTAGCTTTCTCTGTTTAAATCGCATCGGAGTTTATTCGTAAAATGTGTTCGTGTATTCGCTGGTTAATGATTTAAAGTGATAATAGTGTTGTAACGGTTTATTTCTGTGTAAGGGGGTTATCTGGAAACGGTAAACTCCGCTGAATCTGAAGTTCTGCTGGACTGTAAATATGGCTGACGTTTCGTTCTAAAATTGAGAACGCGCAACCGAACTAGTTAGTGGGCTGCGTGAGACTTTTTCTCGCCGATGATTGGCCAGTCCGAGAGAGCGGACGGCTGTGATTGGCTATCTAAGTATGTGGGGGTTGATAAACTTCGCAGCCTCTGGTGGTCGTTTCACTTATGTGATAAATTCCACAAAACTGTACGTAAGTTTTTTAAAAAATATATATATAAATATGTCAGCTTGGTACCAATGTGTCACGGTGGTATTCATCTTTAAAAACGGTTTTAGGTTGGCAGTAAGAGGACAAAACGATTGAGGCCTTGTCCATAACATCAAAAGTCCCTCCTATTGGACAGCAAAAATAAAAACACACTCAGTTGGCGACCCGCCTGATCTTAATCCTGCCAATGAATTTGTGTAATCAAATGTCGTCTGCGAAATTGGTAATGGATAGGTTTACATCCCCACCATGTCAATATTTATTTCCTTTCGAATTTACGGATTTACCCATTTATGCAACACTATATAGTTGGGTCATTCCTGGTATTCTGTGCCTTTTGGACATCATGACATTTAACAAATCAAACTTCGTTTTTAAAGTCACTTCTTGTGTCCCTTTGTCCTTTTGATAGATTATCAGTTAATAAATGTTATATATATATATATATATATATATATATATATATAATGTATGTATGAATTGTACTTTCTCTCAGATGCATCTTTTTACATTTTTGTTTTCAGATACAAATGTATGAAATACATTTCGTTTCCTTGTTAAAATTATTATTGATGCTTTTTCATTGACACTGGATTATTATGTTTTTTTGTTGATGTTGTTGTTGTTTCTGTTGTTGTTTTGCTGACCTTATGGAATTATCGTAAAAAATCATAATAATAACTAACACATGCTTAACAGGGTAGATAAAGTAATTACAGGGTGGACAAAACCTGAAACAAAACTGATTTGGTGACTATGACTGTTCAATTTTATTTAGATAACAATCTCAGGATTTACAATCTCAGTGAAGCATGGACAACCATCATATTGCAAAAGTTTTGGCAAAAAGTTTGAAGTTTCCTTTGTGCTTCTTGACAGGACTTTACCTTTGCAGTAAAATACAAGGAGTACAGTACATATTCATTTTTAATTTGAGGTTTTGTTGTGTGTGTGTGTATATATATGTATGTATATATATATATATATATATATATATATGTGTGTATATATGTGTGTGTGTGTGTGTGTGTAGTGATGTAATTAACACTGGTTTACCAGTGCTGCATTATTAATGAAGAACAGGCATAACAAGTTCTTAAAGGGATAGTTCACCAAAAAATTCTCTCATCATTCACTCACTCTCTTTACCATCTCAGATGTGTATGACTTTCTTTTTTCTGCAAAATTCAGTGCTGTATGACCTTACAATGCAAGTGAAATGGTGGCAAAATTTTGATGCTCCAAAAAGCACATAAAGGAATCATAAAAGTAATCCATACAACTCTACTGTTTTAATCTGTCTTCAGAGGCAATATGATAGATGTGGGTGAGAAACACTCCAATATTATGTCATTTTTGGAGCTACAAAGTTTTATCCACCATTCACTTGCATTTTTAGGACAATCAGAGCTGAAATATTCTTCTAAAAATCTGAGATGGCATGAGGATGAATAAATTATAAGAGAATTTTCATTTTTGGTGAACTATCCCTTTAACAATATATTTTGGCCCTTGCACATTAGTGTAATGTTAAAATTAGTGTATGCATTCCGTTACAAGCTTACGCACCAAGAAGAAACACAAAGGTTTATACAACATTTTACATTATCCTTTAAAATGAGTTGTAATCATTATTTTAATTGTATTTGTAATTTTTTCCAGTTAATTGAATCAAGGCCTTTTTTTTTTTGCTTTTCAAATAATTTCTCAAATGGCCTCACGGTCCAGGTAAAATGGTCTCACTGGCCCCTCGGCCCTGAGGCCTGATGTTCTCCACCCCTGCTTAAGGCTCTCTTTTCTCTTTCACTGATTTCACTAATTATCTTCCTCTTGCCTGCAAGCCTATCCCTCCATTTCTCTCTCTCTCTCCTTCTCCAGGTACTGTTTCCTCCAGTCAGGATCAAAATCCCAATGTTCTCTGTAGCGCTTTTGTGTTCCAGAACGAAGATCCATTTTTTTGAGAGACATACAACAAATTACAATATTACTTTTGTTTGAACTGAGTTTTAATAGGAAACAATATTTAACACATTATGCAGTTCACATACACTAATTCTTCAACTTCAACATAAATTACTTTCACTGTCACTATGTACACTAACTGTCCACTCTGTTAGGTCTTCTCAGGGTGGACACTAACAGAGTGGAAATTCTGACACAAAGTCAGCCATTGCACAATGTCTGAGCATAAAGAGGCAAACATAGAAGGTTTATCAAATAAAACAATTGAAGGAATTTTAAAATGTTAATTTTAATAATATGAACTACTACTAACTTTTTTCATATCACCATTAAAAAAAGCGAGTATATTAAGGTTGACCACATCAGATTGGAAGGATAAAATAAGTATAAAATAATGGTGATATTTGGTGGTTTAAAATGATTCAAATACAATTTTAAAATAAACATTTATATGCTTAAAGTTTAAATGGTGTTATTTTTGTCAAAGACGCTTTCAATTTTATATTGTTCAACATTTTAAGGCAAGAAGATCATGATCTTTTCTAGGGACACAAAAGGCACCGAATACTAGGTATAACCCAGTTAACTGAACTTGGGAAGTAATCGTTTTTTTAAAGCAATGATGACATCTGTGCTTTTAAGGATTTTATTTATTTGCTCTGGTCAACAGTTGGCCAAATTAATTGTTTAGTTTAGTTTTTATGTAGGATTGTTTATTCCACAAAAGTAGGCAAATAAACCTAGTAGTACATTTGTTGTCATATTGAACGCTCATAAAACGCTGATTGTAAAATGGACCGCATATATAAATATTTTAAATAACCGAAACCATAATGTGTGAAAGACTTGAATACGGAGCATGATGCTGGTTGTGACCACTTCCGTGAAACAAGAGCACACACACAGTATTTAAAGCCACATGACTCAATCGACCAAAACTTCTCATCGTTGACATTGCTTATTGTTGATGGATGAAACCATAATCATTTTGAGGCTGTTGCAATATTTAATTTTCAAAATGTTATAGGCAAAACTGCTGAGAAATCGAATTCATTGCTTTATTGTTTTTTCTTAAAATGTATTATATTTTATTTATACAGTCCAAGGTACAAGGGGCTGCATGGTGTAAGTGCCCATGAGAAAACCACGACGGAGGGGAGGCCTGCCCGGGGCCTTAGTAAGCCAAAGAAGCGATGCTGCTAGCACAGCTGCAGCAGGTAGGGGGGCATCACAGCCACGGTCACCCTCTCCCTACCGGGTGAAAGTTTCACCCACCAGAGAAACCCTTACATACTCCCAGGCTCAGAAGATCGTAGAAGTGGACCTCGAAGGAAGGTTGCATCGGATCAGCATCTTTGACAACTTGCCGGTCATCACTGAGGACGAATTGACAGCTCAGGACATTACGGAGTGCAACAGCAACAAAGAGAACAGTGAGCAGCCATCAGTGACTACCACCGTGAGCTCGCCACGCAGATCGATCACCCACAGAGCCAAGAAGAAAGATACAAAGAATTTGTCATTGTCCCCTTCACCGCATAACCACTGCTCCAACTCTCACGGACACTCTCAGACACAGTCAAATCTGCACAGCCACCATGACGCCCTTCCCAACCCCACCTTTAGATTGCTTGAGTCTTATGAACCAGTCGAGGTTCCCTCACGCCCTACTTCATACTACCGCTACATTGAAAAGTCTGGTGAAGAACTGGAAACAGATGCAGAGTATGATATGGATGAGGAGGACATGGCCTGGTTGGAGCTGGTCAATGACAAGCGAGAGTCTGAAGGCCAGCCGCAAGTGCCACCTGATACATTCGAGCTCCTAATGGACCGCCTAGAAAAGGAGTCCTTCTTGGAGTCACGAAGCCAAGCGCCTTCGCAAACTGTCATCGACGAGGATGCCTTCTGCTGCGTCTGTCTCGACGATGAATGTCTCAACAGTAACGTCATCCTCTTCTGTGACATCTGTAATCTGGCTGTGCACCAGGAGTGTTACGGAGTTCCTTACATCCCTGAAGGCCAGTGGCTCTGCCGTTGTTGCCTGCAGTCGCCCTCTCACCCCGTGGACTGCATGCTGTGCCCTAACCGGGGCGGAGCATTCAAACAGACCAGTGATGGCCGATGGGCGCATGTTGTCTGTGCAATTTGGATCCCAGAGGTATGTTTTGCAAACACAGTCTTCCTTGAGCCCGTTGAGGGCGTTGACAATGTCCCACCAGCTAGGTGGAAGCTTATGTGCTACCTGTGCAAGCAGAAAGGTTGTGGGGCATCCATCCAGTGCCACAAGGCCAACTGCTACACTGCGTTCCACGTGACTTGTGCACAGAGAGCGGGACTCTTTATGAAAATTGAACCGGTCCGAGAGACTACGGTGAATGGGACTACGTTTTCGGTTAAAAAGACGGCGTTTTGCGAGGCACACTCGCCGCCTGTGAAGGAGGGCTCGGATGATGATGAAACTGGGGGGAGGGTTTTGGGGTGTAGAGCTAACAGGGGTCGCAGTGCCTATATTCAGACGCCAGAGCTAAAGACCCAACGGCGAAGCAATAAACTGGATTCCAAACATCAGCAAAAGAAAGGAAAGCAAGAAGAGGCATCCAAAAAAGTTGCAACACCATTGGTGACGGTCCCAGAAATACCTACTCACAGGTACTAGTTTCGCTTTAAATGCACTACTTTCATGAGCGTAGATTTAACGGGAAGGAGAGTGTCAAATACATTGCTGTAAAATAATTAGTTCACCTAAAAAGGAAAATTCTCTCATCATATACTCACCATTACGCCATCCCAGATGTGAATGATGACTTATTTTCTTTGAAGATTAATAGAAGAATATCTCAGCTCTGTTGGTCCATATAGTGCAAGTGAATGGTTGCCATAATTTTGAAGCTCCAAAAAGCACACAAAGACTGCATAAATGTAATCCATACGACTCCAGTGGTTAAATCCATGTCTTCAGAATACGTACGTTATCTGTGAGTGAGAATCAATATTTAAGTCTTTATTATAAATTCTCCTCCCTGCCCAGTATGTGGCGATATGCAGAAAGAATGCAAATCGCCAAAAACAAAAGAACTCATTGGAGAGAAGATAGCACTTAGGAGGGCTGGAAAAAGTGGACATTTATAGTAAGAATGATTTACAAATTGATGTTTCTCTCCTACACCTATCATAAAACTTGAACATGTAGGTTTACTATACAGCCTTTATGTGCTTTTTGGTGCTTCAAAGTTCTGGTAAGCATTCACTTGCATTGAATGGACCAACAAAGCTGAGATATTCTTCATTTTTGTTCTGCAGAAGAGAGAAAGTCAGACACATCTGGGATAGCATAAGGGTGAGTAAATTATGAGAGAATTTACATTTTTGGGTGAAAAAAGAAATGGTTCACTCAATTTATATTGTCAGCATTTACTCCAAACCTAAAAGCTCATATTTTTTAAGATTTTTTTTTCACTGCTCTCTCCATATATCAACAGTAATTACCACATCTGTCAAGATTCAGATGAGGGAGGGAGAGAGAGAGCGAGAGAAAACATTGCCCATTGATTGTCATCTTGGACTTACAATGATACCTATTCATAGTGAGCTATGATTATTTAATCCAATAGTGAAAGTGTCTAATAACAAAGCAGTTAATAAGATCAAGCGAGTAGTATTGACTGGTCATGTGATTCTAACATGGCAGCCCCCATGAGGGGACCCTCTCCATGCAGAATTAAACCACTTTTATATACTGGTTTGGAATGACCTGTGTGTGAGTAAATAATGACAGATTCAAATTTTTGGGTAAACTATTTATGACATTTTTGGAAATTCTTTAGCAAAGCTTATTGTTTGATTATTTTGTCTGTGTTATTTACAGGTTGAACAAAATTTCTAAAGATGTTGTCATACAGAGAAAGAATCAGTTTATGCAGAGGCTGCACAACTACTGGTTACTCAAACGGCAGTCACGCAACGGAGTGCCTCTCATTCGCCGTTTACACTCACATCTACAGGGCCAGAGGAGTGCAGAACAGGTCATCCTTTATGAATAATGAGATTTTGTAGGCAAAAGATACACCCCTTAATGAGTCTGTTTGCAAGTCTCTGGCTGTTACTAACTGTGAATATCCATGTAGGCAGAGCCAGATGAGAAGTTCAGTGCTGTGAGAGAAGAGCTGAAATACTGGCAGAAGCTTCGTCATGATTTGGAGAGAGCTCGACTGCTGATAGAGCTCATCCGTAAGAGAGAGAAACTGAAGAGAGAGCAGGTAACATATGACTTCTAAATATACTGTATTTTTTGTACCACAATTGTCTATTCCCATGGTTTGCTTTAATAAATAATGATGTAGGGCTGGGCGATTTATTTATTTATTTTAATTTTATTTTTTATAATAATTTCTTTTTTGTCCCCCTGATTAATTCAAATGTAATTTTTGGCGAAAAAAACATTAGCTAGCGTTATAGTTAGATTCTTTGTCAATCCAAAAAAGGATGCCACTCCCAATCTGATCAGTTGCACATGTGTGCGCTTCAAATTAACAAATCAGGTTAACAACATGAAGACTGATTGTCACTTCTCCGGTGAGTTTGTCGGTTTGTTCTGCGTGTTTTGTTCTATTCTCTCCCTCATGTCTCGCAGGCACTGCCAGCATGCATGATCAATGTTTCCATGGGAACATTGATTGTTCCCAGAAGAATGCTGATCATGCCACTAATTAGTATGCTAGCAGCACCTGGTTCTCCACTGATTCACTCCCTAGTTAAGCCCATCGTGTTTTCAGTATCTTTGCTAGATTGTTGTTTGATGTGAAGTAACTTACCTCACTCTCTCTGCCTAGTTGGTCCTGTCTCGTGTATCTGTTTGGTTGCCCGACTCTGCCTGCGTTTTGGGAGTGTGGTTGCCTTCCAATTTGCTGTATGCTTTTTCTCTGTGCTCATGAGTCTTCAGTGGAGGACTCCTTGTCTCTGCCCGCATGTCGGGAGAGTGATTGCCTTCCAGTCTGCTGGGCGTTGTTCTCTGCACCTCACTATGCTTTATCTTCACGGATTTGCCCATTGCGTGGCTATGGCATGCACGCATCCTCAAATTCCCCACAACTGCAGCTGTTGCTGGGATCCTCAGTCTTCATCAGCACAGTGGAAGTTGATATTTATTGTTAATAAATCCTTTTAACTTTTCCTCTGCTCTTGGGTCTCTTTATCTCACTTTCGCTCTCTGACCAAACAATCTAGCTACGATGGACCCAGAGGAGGAATCTACTCTTTGCTCCGCCCTCTCTCAGCAGGGAGCTTTACTGGGACATCAGCAGGATGAAATCTCCACATGTATCCGGGCTCTGGAGATGATGGCGTCGCAGCTCGCTGAGCTCCCCTCTGTCGTGTAACAACTCCGCCTACCTCCCGATTCTGTTCCACTCAGGAAGCATCCTCACCCGCTCCAGCGGTTCCCTGCATTTCTGGGTGCTCAGAGGCTCGGATCCCTCTTCCAACACTTTTCAGGTGAGACGGTATCTTGTCGTACATTCCTTTCACAATGTTCCCTGTTCTTCACATTACAGCCCTCTGCTTTCCTGTTGGAGTCTATGAAGGTGGCTTGTGTCCTCACCGGAAGGGCTGGTGAATGGGAGACCACCATGTGGGACAACAGACTTTCCTGTTGCGCTTCGTTTCATACGTTCTCCATAGAGCTCCGCCGAGTTTTTATTCGCTCGACTCAAGGTCGGGAGGCAGCGAGGGTCTTATCTGGACTGTCTCAAGGAGATCAACGAGACTCAGATTATGCTATCGAGTTTCACACCATGGCTGCTTCTGACAAGTGGAACGACCACGCTATGTGGGACATAGGCTTTCTGACCACATCCAGGACAAAATCTGTCCTTTGTATCTGCCTCCACGCTTCAACGATTTGGTGGATCTGATTCGATCAACGTCTGACTCTACGCTGCAGTCGATACTGTTCCCCACCTTTCGGGAGGCTGGCCATCCTACCCAGTCTGCTACTTCGGCTAGGTCACCAGAATCACAGCCCGGCCCAGAGCCCATGCAAGTCGGGAGAACTCCAATTTCACACAAGGAGAAGCAGCGACACCTCTTTAATGGACTATGCTTTCGTTGTGCACTGTCTGGTAATTTCTCTGCTTGCAGTCCAGTAAAAGACACCGCTCGTCTGTTGGAAGGGTGTTAGTGACGAGTGCAACACCTTTGGCAAAACCCAAGTTCGTCAACTTTATGGACATCGTCCTGGCTTCCAAATGGCGGCTTCCTATGGTCCAGTTGAATCAATCTATCACCGCCCACACCCTCAGTGGGGACCTTCTCTAGAAATCACATGGAGCAGTTGTCCTTTTATCTGATCCAGTCTCCAGCGACACCGGTAGTTTTGGGGCATCCTTGTTTGGTAACGCACAACCCACACATAGACTGGTCAACCAACACTGGTCTTGCTTGGAGTACTCACTGCGATTTGTCTGTCACGGTACTGGGGAGTTTATCGGATTGTTCTGTGTGTGTGTTTTGTTGTTTTCTCTTCCTAATGTCTCACAGATGTTGCCAGCATGCATGATCAGTGTTTCCATGGGAACATTGATAGTTCCCAGGGGAACGCTGATCGTGCCACTAATTAGCATGCTAGCAGCACCTGGTTCTCCACTGATTCATTCCCTACTTAAGCCCTTCATTTTCTCAGTATCTTTGCTAGATTGTTGTTTGATGTGAAGTAACGAACCTCACTCTCTCTGCCTAGTTGGTGCTGTCTCGTGTATCTGTTTGGTTGCCTGTCTCTGCCTGCGTGTCAGGAGTGTGGTTGCCTTCCAGTTTGCTGTATGCTTGTTCTCTGTGCTCACGAGTCTTCAACGGAGGACTCCTCGTCTCTGCCCGCGTGTCGGGAGAGTGATTGCCTTCCAGTCTGCTGGCCGTTGTTCTATGCACCTCACTACACTTCAATTGAGTATTCCAATGAATATGCTCCTGACTTCCACAATGCACACACTTGCCTACAAACCCACTATTCAAGGATTTGCTCATTGCGTGGCCACAGCGTGCATGCATCTTCAAACTCCTCCCCGCAACTGTACCCGGTGCCGGGATCCTCAGTCTTTGCCAGCACAGTGGAAATTCATATTTATTTTTAATAAATCCTTTGAACTGTTCCTCTGCTCTTGGGTCTCTTTGTCTTGCTCTCTGACACTGATATAAAAGACACCTGTAATATTTCCAGAATGATAGCGTGCCGTGTTCAGAACTGGTTTCTATCTGCAGGGGTTTACGATTATACAAACAAATGTTTTGATGTACAGTGAGTACTTTCTAGATAAACTTGATAATTTCTATATATTGATTTCTAGATAATGTTCTAAAAAGACTTGGTTTAGATGAAAATGATATGACAATTAATACCTACATTGGTTAAGTATTTTGCCATCGTCTTATTTTATACTATTATTTATGAACATCTCGGTTTATTGTATTTCATTTATTTTACACTATGTTGACCACATCCTGTGTGGTGCAGTTTCTTTGTGCATTTTTCTTTCACACCTTTGTTTCTTATAATGAAAAGAACTAGAGTATTAGGACCAGTTAGAGATTTCTATAACCAGATTGCCTTGCATTCTAATATATAACATGTTATTATGAATCATGTTGGCGTTACTTTTTAGTGGCAAACATTTAATCGCCCTGAAATTTGAAATAAATTTAGATTTTATTGAGATTTTGCCATATTACCCAAACCTATAATGATGCAGGGAAGAAGGACTCCATTGACTTCCATTCATGTCCTATAACTTGACTTGAAATATTAGAATGCTAAAAAGCTTAACTGTTTTTATTGCAAATGCTGATGATTTAAAATGGACTTAAAATAGAATATTTCTTCTAGAATTCTGTTTTTGCAGCAGGGGAATTACCCCACCCCCATAACTGCATACTAAATAAAACAACATTATTTTTGTACCATTGTTTCTATTAAAATAGTATTTATTAAAACAAAATGGCTTTGTCAATGTGTATCTGTTACTACGTATCATTTAAAGGGATAGTTCACCCAAAAATGAAAATTCTCTCATCATTTACTCACTCTCATACAATCCCAGATGTGTTCAGATGTGAACGTGAAACTAAACGGGCACCACATGTGGCTTTCAGATGTAAAAAGTGAAAGTGGAGATTGAGTAAAAAAGGTTTTCAGTTTTGATCTGTTTCTCACCCACACCTATTATATCACTTCTGAAGATATGGATTAAACCACTGGAGTTTTATGGATTACTTTTATGTTTCCTTTATGTGATTTTTGGTGCTACAAATGTCTGATCACTATTCACTTGCATTGTATGGGCCTACAGAGATGAAATATTTTTCTAAAAATCTTTGTGTTTTGCTGAAGAAATAAAGTCACACATATCTGGGATGGCATGAGAGTAAATGATGAGAGAAATGTTTGGGTGAACTATACCCAAATTTAGCAAGTAATTTGTTAGATTGATTGAAACCAATAATTCAATGAGAGTCTTTTTAACTGATGTAGTTAAAGAACTGGCTCATAAAAGTAATCCAATGACTGTTACTTAAAACTTGTGACTTTAGATTTGAGGCTCGATTATCATTTTACAATACAAGAATCTGGTTTAACAAACCTTTGTGTGATCTGTGCACATCTATGGCCTCATTTACACCTTGAATAAACATGCATTTTTGGAGACAGGACAGTTTTTGACCACATGAAACGACATTTGTAAAAGCACCCAAGACACTTTGTAATCGGATCGTCTTCGGATCACTGAAACCACTTTCGGAGGTGGTCAGGGACTTATTCAGACCACATTCAAAGTGGATGTCAATTCAAAAGCGTTATTGTTATCCGGTTATAACTACACAAGAAGGCTATTTATTTATATGATGAGGTTACACCACAGTCATCCGTTTTTGAAGTGCGAATGTGAAGAACACAACAGAAACTGCAGTCTTGCAATCTTGTTACCAGAACAACGAACAATATCCCATTAATTATTGCATTGGAATACACTTCCCTACTCGTGCATTTCAGATGAGAAGCATAGCACTTCGAAAGCACAGAACGCGAGAGGAATATCATTAAATTTGCTTCTGCTACTCAAAATTTTGCTTTGGCGGCCAGTAAAAAGTGTTCAATGAAGGGAGACTGTCCGAGTGAAGAAAAGTATTTAAATTATATATCAATGTTTTTAAAGTTTGCTAAAAGATGGAGAATTTTCAGTTACCACAGCCTCTTATGGTATATGTTAAGTAGCATTTTCCATTTTGCGTGGTGAACTGTTATCACAGATCTCTATTCAATCACCATGGAGCCGCAATTGACTGAAAGGTATAAGTGCAATCCTGCTTAAGAATATCCAGATACTATCCGGATGTTAATGCAAGGTGAAAATGGGGTCTGTGTGTCACCTTGATCAGAGAGTTTTTGCCAGATGTCTGAATGGAACTTTGCATTGCTTCGGTAGGTCAAGATTCACCAGGCCGCGACAGAGCACCAGTTAATTCCGGTTTTGGTTCTACTGCGTTCCACTCTAGAGCAACTTCAAGAGAAAGATACCGCAAAAATATTTGCACACCCGGTCAACTTGAAAGAGGTCTGTCTATATGTATATTGAGTTGAGAGTGTTTGAATTTCTTTGTATATTGTATGTAAGTGCAGTATGCATTTCTGTTTATGTTTTTCAGCAGTTTGTTTTATAGCAATATTTAAGGCCTTAACATAGAGTTAGATATTATATATGCTTTAGGAGTGTTATAATAGCATTATAGTATGGTGATGAAAGCTGCAAGATTTAAAAATCAACAGTGCTTTTGGCTTCTCAGGTCCCAGATTACCTGGAGTTTATCTCGCACCCCATGGACTTTTCCACCATGAAATCCAAAATGGAGGCTCAAAAATATCGCTCAGTGACTGACCTGGAGGTTGATTTCAACCTCATGATCTCCAACTGTCTGCTTTACAATTCTAAAGACACTATGTTTCACCAAGCTGCAATACGTCTGCGAGACCTAGGAGGCGCTGTCCTGAGACACGTGCAGAGACAAGCCCAGAACACAGGCTTTGACCTGGACACAGGCATGCATCTGCCAGAATCGCCACACAAAAACGACTACTACCGCTGCACTTTTGAAGATGGTGAGTACAAGGACTCTTAGGGCTGAATCCTAGTTTGCATATTTCTGCAAAATATGAAAAAGTAAATACTGCACTGGCAATGGTAAAGGACATACTTAAAGGGGTTGGTCAACCAAAATTGAATATTCTGTCATTATTTACTCACCCTTCATCTGTGGAACAGATATTTTTCCAGATGGCAGTTAGTATGCAGATTACATTTTGTTCTCTGTACTGATGGTTTCATTGTGTGTGTGTGTAGTTGACACAATGCTAGACCCTGATAATCGATTGCACATGACAACAGAAGACCAGTTGAGGGAGCTGCTAGATAAATTAGACGTGGTGACATCAATGCGCTCGAGTGGAGCACGCACAAGACGCCTCCGCCTGCTGCGCAGAGAAATCAACTATGTTCGCTATAGGCAACACACACGGAACTCGCACATGATGAATGGAGACCTCAAAGAGGAAGATGAGGAGGAGGATGAAGACAAAGAGATAGATGGAGAACATAATCTGTCATCATCATCATTGGACAAAGGTAAGACTTGACTAGTGTTTGGAAATTAAAACAGGTTATTTCATATTAACCTGTTAAATTACATTTCTTATTTGAGTGAAACGAAACTATTTTCAAGATGTTTGATTCTGTTAATGGATCTTGAATGTCTGCAGAACATCGTTTTAAAATATTTGTTGTTTAAAATGCATTGATATTTGGTTGCACAACTTTTGAATCTACAATGTCAAAAACAAAATTTATTGTTTCAGTTAAATTGTGAGCTTGCCATTTAAATATAATGTCATGAAAGAGACTGGGTGCCGCGGAGTAATACCAAGACAATCTATAGATAAGTCAAGCAATTTTGATTTGTATAGTGCTTTTCTTAATGCACGTCATTTCAAAGCAGCTTTACAGAAAAGCATACTGTAATGTCTGTAACAAATGTATTTATTGCGATGAACAGACTCTTGAGGTTTCAGATTGAATCACATGCTTATTGTCTTGCTTACTCACTGAATCAGTCAGACTTCATCTGAACTGATTAAATCAAATTTGTCATTGGCATTTCGAAAAGAACAGACAACTTTGAAGGCTTGAAGACTTTAATAATAATTATAATTATAAAAAGAAAACATTAAAATTAAAAATTATTATAGGGTTTTTGTTTAGTTCTTTTTTTTTGTTTATTGTTGGGAACCATTATTTCGGGGTGAGGGATGTCGTTAACAGAATTGTAAAGGAATCATAACTAGAATCGTTCAGTTCCTTATGATTGAAGTGAAATGTTAGATTGTAATAACCACGTCTTTTACTGTTATCAGATACACTCTTGATGCCTCTGTAATTCCAGATTTCTTTAACGTGTGGTTGTTCATCTTTTCATCTAGATGACTGTAAATCAACCCCTCCACCCACACTGGAACCCACAGGTCTCGCCTTGTCCCCTCCATCAGGAGACACCCCCCAGGAACCACCTACCCTCCGACCCATGACATCAGACCCCAGGACCCCTCCATGTCCACCCAAGCGCCTCAAACTCAACAGCGAGAGCCAAGAGACTGATTCCGACTCTGCCCCTATGAAGAGCTTCACCAAAACTGAAGATCGAACACCTTTGCCTAGTGAGAACAAACTGACCAACGGCCTCTCCTCCAATGAGTCACCAACCCAACCCGCAACAGGAGGGGTGGGACGGCGAACATCCGTCCTCTTCAAGAAAGCAAAAAATGGGGCAAAGCTCCAGCGTGAGAGAGACAGTCAAATGCAGAATGGAAACAAGGAGGAGGCAGTCAGCGTTGACCCTGCACGCACCCTCAGCTGCACCCCCACCATGAAGAATGAAACTTTAGCCCAGCCAAAATCTCCAACTCCTCCACCCATATCAACCCCAGCCAAGCAGAGAGCAAGAAGCTGCAGCTGTAGCCCAGAGCGTGAGCATGAGAGAGCACCCCCTCAGCTCACTTTAGAGCCTGGTAAAGAAAACAACTCTTTTACATGCAGCATTTGGACTGGTCTTACATTAATGTGTTAACTTAAGTGGGTAAATCTCATGAAAACTGTCAAGAAATGTTCAAATCATATTTTACAGCATAATATATATATTTTGTTTTGTGCAGAAATCAGCAAGGTACCCAAACAAAAATAATACAAAATAAATCATTATATTTAAATAATTATAAATATATAATTCTGATAATTAAAATACATAACATTATTATGTAAAGCATTAATTAGACGATACAAAAAGCTTTAGATGGCAAATCATTGTTAATTTCCATATAATTGAACATAAGCCTATATTTGGCCTACAGTTCACAGAGAGCAGCCACAACATTAAAACCACCTGCCTAATATTGTGGAGGTCCCCCTTGTGCCACCAAAACAGCACGAACCCACATCTCAGAATAGCATTCTGATATGATGTTCTTCTCACCACAATTGTACAGAGCAGTTATCTGAGATACCGTAGACTTTGTCAGTTCGAACCAGTCTGGCCATTCTCTGTTGACCTCTCTCATCAATAAGGCATTTCCGTCCACAGAACTGCCGCTAACTGGATGTTTTTGTTTTTGGCACCATTCTGAGTAAATTCTGGAGACTGTTGTTTGTTAAATCCCAGGAGATCAGCAGTTACAGAAATACTCATACCAGCCCGTTTGGCATCAACTATTATCCATGTGATTATCTAATCAGCCAATCGTGTGGCAGCAATGCAGTGCATAAAATCATGCAGGTATGGGTCAGGAGCTTCGAGTATTTCTGTAACAGCTGATCTCCTGGGGTTTTCATGCACAACAGCCTCTAGAATTTATCCGGAAACAAATAACATCCAGTGAGCAGCAGTTCTGCAAATAGAAACGCCTTGTTGATGAGAGAGTTCAACGGAGAATGGCCAGACTGGTTCGAACTGACAAAGTCTACGGTAACTCGGATAACCGCTTTGTAAAATTTTGGTGAGAAGAATAACATGTCTGAATGATATTCTGAGGTGCAGGTTGGTGCTGCCTGTACAGCTGGAGTTGAGCTTACTGCCCCCTGCTGACTGACTCGTAAAAACATGAAGGTGGTACTTCAAGCTTGAATTACTCCGATGGTAGGACAATTCCTTATTATGGTCCAAGGGCATGATTAATTGTGTTAATAATTAAACATATTAATGTTTTATAATTAATTGCACTGATTTAAAGTGTTAAATTGACAACACTTATATTTCAGGGACTAAAATATGAAAACTAACAATAATATTTTTTTTTTAAAAATGTAACCGAAAATCCCATAAAATTTTGAGTGAAAACATTATTTTTAAAGCTGCACTCAGTAACTTTTTGTTTGCGTCATCTTGGACTTACAGTGACACCTAGTGGTGTGGATGTAGCATCATTCAAAATCAATAGTTTTCAGTTACAGTTGCCATTGTAGAGATACACTATTCACAATCAGCAATGATTAATTTAATCCAAGAGTAAAAGTGTCCAATAACAATACGATTACTGAGATTAAGTGAGTATTATTCAACTGGTCATGTGAGACTAAATTGGCAGATCCCATTAGGGTTCCCCTTCCCCATGTAGAATTTAACAAAGTCCTCATCTCATGTAAGTGAAACCAAATACCAAAGGGGTTACCACAGTAAATGTTTGGAATTACACCACTTCCTGTTGCCCAAAAACATTAGACCACTCTTGTTAGTGTAACATTAGCATGAACTTTGATTCTGAAGGACACCTCCAGTTTAAAAAACAAAGATAAAAAAAATTAAATCATTCAACCTGCAAAAGGTGATGTTTAGTCTAAACACGCACACACAGTGTGCCAAATGAATATTTTAAATATTTTGGGGGAAATTAATATTAAGAAAGAATAGATTTATTGAAGAGACATTACTTTATATTGGCTAATCTATACTATTATTTGGCTTATTTTTGCTTATAATGGGTGAAGCAAATCCATTATTTTGAGTTGTTTCTCTTGTGAGATCTGGAAACATTGCAACTAGTTTATCAGCCACCCTTAGCCCGGGTATGGCACGGATCCACCATTATGGTGGTAGCTCATGAAATGAACAGTGGCACGCTCTTCCCTCCATAGTGTTTGGGTCTACACCTTGGGCAAGAGTGAATAACTCTTGAGCCTCCCATACTACGGTCACAGTTGTTTATATACTTTTATTTTTTATTTAGTTTTTTCTCTCTACTGTACTTGAATTTTCCCATCTTCTTTTCCCATCACTGTCTACCTCTCTGTAAGGACCCTGAGTAGTTAAATTCCTAGCATCCCCCTTCTACTCTTAAAATACGACAAAAGAGTGTTACTTGTTTGCCATGAGTTGCGGCACGTGTTGGTGGAGGAAGAGATCCTGGCTCCTGAGAAATGTGGTTTGCTGTGGCTTCCATTATTTCAACACAGTGCTTTGGCTCCTACTTCATCTAGGCGGGAGATTGGAAAGACCTGGTCCAATCATTTGTCTGGTCAAGACATGCCCTGGTAATATTAAGTGATAAATTAACATCAGCTATCTTTTCAGTATCCCCAGAAGGCGTTGGCTATTCGAGTAGATGGAACATATCTCATTCTTTGTGCTCGAGTATACCATCCCTATATCCCTGGTGCATAATCTGCAGGATTTATGTGGCTCTGTGCATCCCTTTGTTGGACTCCAAGGTGAGTGGGGAGTAGAGATGGTGAAGCAAAATATGCTAAACATGGCTACCAAACACACATCCAAAAAATGACTTTTAGACCTGGACATGGACTGCACATTTGAGAATCAATGTGCTTCTACATCTAACAATGAAGATTGGCCAAAATTTATAATTATTGATTCTGCATCATCAGATATACCAGTCACAAAGCTATCTCCTTTGCCATTCACAAGGGCATTACAGGAATAGCTGATACTGTTAAGGAGGTGAAGAAACTGCAATCTGCCCAGATTCTGGTGGAATGTTGTAAGAAGTCTAATTCAGAGAAATTTCTTTGTGCCAATTTGCTGGCTGGACTTGATAAAAAGACTTCTCCACATCCAACACTCAACTACAGCAAAGGAGTGATACATACCAGAGAGTTGGACAGTGAAGAATAAATAACTTCTGAACTTAGATCTCAAGGAGTGATGTATGTGAAAGGAATAACAAGCAAAAAAGAAGATTGAATTATCAAAACTGGCACTTACATTATTACCTTCAATAAATCTCATCCTCCAGAAAGAATCACACTCGGGTATATGAGTGTTATAGTGGAGTTATTTATAACAAATCCACTGAGATGCTTTAACTGTCAAAAGTATGGACATGGATCAAACAGCTATAAGAATAAGCGTGTCTGCTGCAATTGTGGAGAGCAGGATCATGACAAAGAATCCTGCAATTTTGTGGAGAACATATGGCTACATCAAAAGAATGCTTGATGTAGATTAAAGGGAAAGAAATCCAGATATAATGAAGCACGCAAATTGGTCTCTGTGGCACCCACTTTCATTGTAAATAAAATGTTCAGCTCTGTAGTCAAACAAAATTAGTTCAGTGGATTGCCAGACAGATTTGGCCTGGCTGCAAAATGATAAACCACAAACTGTCAGTAAAGGCATATCTCCTCTTAGATCAAAGAGTGCAGGAAATCAGAATGAAACTACAACTCATAGCCAAACCAACCAGAATTTACAAACAGAAAACCAAATAATTAACAAGAATTTTAAAAAAGCAGGATGTTCAAAATCAAAAGTATCACAAGGTGAGAATACAAAGATGAAAGCAATCAAAGATGTTGAAATGAAAGAGAGTGCCCATCAGAGTAGGAGCTGCTCACCAATAGGCAAAACTAGGGGTAATATCCCTATTCTCCCAATTTAAATGACAGTATAATCCAATACAACTGCCGTGGGCTCAAAGCTAAATTTGCAGAATTGCAATGATTAGCTGCAATTATAAATCCACTTGCCTTTTGTCTACAGGAGATGCAGTTGTCTCCCGATACTATCCTTTCTTTTAAAAACTTTACAATTTTAAATACTTTTGTGAAAACAGAAGGTTTTTTTTATATATATATTGAAGTATGTGTAAAAAAAAAAAAGTGTCTCTAAATAATAAGAATAAATAATAAAATAAAGCTAACAGAATTCTAATAATAAATCTAATTCTAAACATGATTAAAAAATAGCATTTAACTATAACATGTTATATAAATAAAGTATGTTAGTTTACATGTTAGCATAGCATATTATATTAACTACTAAATGAAAAATAGCATCAGATGTGTGGGCTTTAAATTAATGTCCTATGATTATTAACAATTAACAGAATGCTCCTGTCTTTACCTTTAACTCAGTGGTTCTCAACTGGTTTTGCTTCAGGACCCAGATTTTACATTGGAAAGTGGCGACCCACCATAGTAAAAATGTAACCTGTATTTAATGCGACAGGACGTTTTCTCTCCCCCCTTTTAAAAATTGAAGAGCATATTTACTTATATGAGCCCATTATTATCCTGTTTGTTTCCTAATTTCAAACAGAACATACATATTACACAGGAGGAAATGCTCCTCATTACCATGGTTAGGTCAGTGTAGCTAGTCTTAAATAATCATAATAATAATAATAGTTTATAGTATTTATAAAAAGTAATACTAGCTGAAACACATCTTGAAACTTAAACTACAACTGCCACTGTTGATATAAAATTAGCTCTAATAGACTCTACCTTTATATTATTTCATATGAAACTATAACATTTTGTCAAAATATAACAGTTACTATTACTCATGCAAAATCGTGAAAAATTTTGTAAAGGTGATGTATAATGAAAAACAAATATTAGCACATAACACAGTATTGCCCTTTTCCTCCTCAGTGCTGTTTGGCATGTCAGGGCTGCCTACTGTTTGAGAGGTTCGACTTGACTTTCTCCGTAATGCTTTAAACTAGAAAAGTCTCACTAGAATTGAAATTGGTCACACCAGTTTTGAGGTCTGCGCTCCACAATATCGAGGGAATCCCGGTTGTTGCACACGCACGTCAGAGAGAAGAGTAGATCATGATTGTGAGCTGGTTCCGTTACACTCGTGCAAAACTGCAGATGAAAAGCCTTTAGCTGATTGCGAGATTATCATTAAATCTGCCTAAATAGGCTATCACTTGGGCGGCCACCAAAATATCTTCAATGGGAGAACCATGGCATTGTTCTTTCCCTGCTGTCCACGACCAACTTTTGGGTCGTGACCCTGCAGTTGAGAAACACTGCTTTAACTCACACAACTCACTTATGTCAGACCCCCTCACCTCGCTTCTCTCTGACCTTCAAAAGAAGAGGAGTAATACCAAGTGTACAGAGATAGCAACTTTTGTTGGATGTTAACTTTTCATCCAATAACATGGAAACTTACAACCATCCTTTCATATTTAACTCCATTTGGATGTCAGGGGATGTGCCATATTCTTGGAAAGAAGCAGAAATTATTCCTATTCCAAAGGCAAGAAAGGATCATAACGAACTTTCCAGCTACCGACCTATAGCCCTGACGAGTTGTTTATGTAAAACCATGGAAAGAATGGTTAATGAACGATTCATGGATGCTGGATTCTCAACATCTTATAAGTAATGCTTAAGATGGATTTATAAAAGGAAGAAGCACTCATCAACTTTGAAAGTTATGTACATGATGCTTTTATCAGAAAAGAACATGCTATTGCTGTCTTCTTTGACTTGGAGAAAGCTTACGACACACCTTGGAAGTATGGTATTTTAAAGGATTTACATCAGCTTGGTTTTAGAGGACATCTACCCATTTTAATTGCCAACTTTTTATCAATAGACATTTTAAAGTCAAGGTAGGTACTACCCTGTCAGACCCACAGAGACAGGAGTTAGGCGTACATCAAGGAAGTATCTTATCAGTGACCCTCTTTAGTATCAAAATAAACAGCATTGCAAAAGTCATCGGATCAAACATTCATTGCAGCATTTGTGTAGACCACATTTGTATTTTCTACAGAGGCATATTCATGAAAAGTATTGAATGGAAAATCCATAGCTATTTATGGATGCCGATCAAATTCCTGTCATTTGATTCCTATCAAAGTTGTCAAGGAGACCAAATTCCTTGGAATAAACTTAATTAATTGTCTTTTATCATTCACATTAAGATTTTAAAAGATAAATGTTTTAAAGCAATGGATATTTTAAAGGTTCAAAAGGTTCTAACCAAATTGTCAGCTCTGGTGGCACAGAATTTTAATGTTTACTTTTGCTGGGTACCTGGCCATTGTGGAATCCTTGGAAATGAACAAGCAGACTCTGCTGCTAAAGAAGGACTTTCTACAGATCTTAACTAATGCTCCATACCACCCTCAGATCTGAAACCTACCATAATATCTTACATCATCAACAAATGGCAAACAGAATGGGATCAATGCATTACAAAGAAATTGCATGAAATCAACCCTGTAGTGGGCAAAATTTGTACCTTTAATTTCAGTAATTGCTGGGATCAGATAATTTACACCTGTTGCCGAATTGGACATTCCAAACTCACATATAACCTTTTAATATCAGATAAAGATCCACCATTATGCAATACATGTCAGAATCCACTATCTTTGCAGCATATTTTATTGGATTGTGCCGGTTTTATTTATTTTGAGAATTCTTTTTTAATCCAGTTTTTTATTTATTTATTTGTATATTTATATTTTGTTTATATATTTTTAACGAAGTCAACACTGAGTCGGTTTTAGACTCTACCTTTTAACATATTTTTACTTGTTTTTCACCATGAAAAGAGCCATGGAAGCTGGCATGGCGTTAACCGGTCACTAAAAAAAAAAAATTATTTACATTTCTTGTTGCACTTAAATCTGTTTTGTATACTATTCTGATGATAGTGAAACTTTTTAATATGGCACTTTTTGTACCACTGTCTCCCTCAGATGATTCGCTGATGTTTTTCCTCTTTTGTAAGTCGCTTTGGATAAAAGCATCTGCCAAATGAATAAATGTAAATGTAAATCACTCATTAACTATGTAACCAACTAACCCACCCTTAGCACAGAGTACTGTCATTTCAAAAAGAATGTTATTATCTGCTCTTTTATTTAATTCTAGCCGGTTACCATTTGGAAAGAATGCTGGGCAACGCTGGTACCGGAACAAAAAAAATACAGTTTCTGCTCAGAACGAACTGAAAATAAAAAAACAATAAATTTTTAGTCCCTGTTGATAATACAGTATGTGTATATGTAAATTTGTCAAATACTGAATAGTTATCTAAATATGGGTGGCCATATGTTAATGTGCTCTTGGTTGTGACATCATAATCTTGACAATTTCTGAAGTGACACATTTTTTGCAGGTTAATTTCAGTAAATGATCAGAGTGGACTGGGGAAGGAGGTTTGCATTGAAAAAGTTAGAACATATCAACATAGTAGATCAAGATAGGCTATTTAATTTCAGAAGAGCAAGGAAAAGCCTATTTTCCTTGATTTGTGCCTTTGACAATGTTTATGTTGACAGTTATTAATTTAACTTGCCTATTTGTTTTAGCTCTCACAAATGGCTTCAGAAAGCACAAAGATGCTGTCTCCGACTCAGAATGCAGCTCATCTCCAACCTTCAAAGAACTGTAAGAGAAAACAACATTAATGACTAAAACCTTTCAGCCGGATACAGGTCGCATCTACAGTAAACTCATATTATCTCTGTCGGTTTCAGTGCCTCGCCACCTAAAAAAAGCCAGGGGAAACCTGCGTTGTCCAAAGTGCCATTCTTAGAGACTGTTTACGGAGACTCAGACTACACTGGGACTGGTAAGAAATTAATCCTAATGAAAAGTTAAACAAAAATAATGACCCTTTAACAAAAATATACTTGTTTTTGGAGTACACAAGGTGATACAGTAATTATTGTGGTATGTAGATGTGCTGTCAAATGGGGACACACCTGAACCTCTGGACTTGGTGTGGGCCAAATGCAGAGGATATCCATCCTACCCTGCTCTGGTGAGAGAGGGCACTCCACACTCACATTACATATAACACTCTGATACATCCTTAGGAGTCATGAATACTTTCCAGTCTGAGGAAGGAAAAAAAACTGAATTTGACTAGTCTGTTCATAATAATGGGACCAAAAGTCTTCAACAGTTGGACTTTTTAGAACTGCCTCTTCTAAAATCAACCAGATTCACTTTAGTTTGAACAAGATATAAAGGAATGTTTAGATATTCTGAAAAGGTGCTCACGTGACCCAAACTTCTGATTAATGCATGCATTTGCAAGCCACCTAATTCAAATTTCTAGAATCTGGAATATTGGCTTAATCTAGGATCAAAACATACTAACTAATATACTATAATAGTATAACTATTATAATATATTTAGTTATACTAATATAACTAATGTAAATGTAATGGTTTAAATGGCTCCTGTTTTGTAGATTATAGATCCAGAAATGCCTCAGGAGGGTTTGCTGCATAACGGAGTGCCCATCCCTGTTCCCCCTCTTGATGTATTGCACCTGGGGGAACAGAGACAGGAAGAGGCTGGCGAGAAACTCTTCCTTGTTCTCTTCTTCGACAACAAACGCACCTGGTAAGTACAGCATTGGAGATTTATTTTCCAGGAGGATTCCAGAAAACACTGTCGGTGGCTCTGTTGGACGTTTCTCTCATATCTTGTCTATCTTTGCAGGCAGTGGCTGCCACAAGATAAGGTTACCCCTCTCGGTGTTGACGATACCGCAGATAAACTGCGTATGATGGAGGGCAAGAACACCAGCATACGGAAGTCTGTCCAAGTGGCCTACGACCGAGCTATGATCCACCTGAGCCGGGTTCGGGGGGAAAATGGTTTTGTCGGCTCCAACTACCTGTAGAACAGAGCCACTAACCACATCTGACCTTGTGTACGTCTCACATGGGCTTGATCTCAAATGGCTATATTAGATCACCATTACATCAGTCAGGCTGAGAAGCATTTGGGTAATGGTCTAGGTGCGGGTTTTCTGAGCATTTGCATTCACTTTAGTTTAGTTTGTCAATATGTTCAGGACTCAACAACCCTCTTCAATGATTTGGAAATGGAGTCATTTGAGATTCAGTCCCATTTTTATTTGTTTCAGAGGTTTAGGTTGTTTTTTTAGGATGGGTTCACTAAAGGGCGACAGTTTATATCAGTGATTTTTTTTTTTTTAACTGGTGTCACTTTATGGTGATGAGTCTAAACCACCCAGACTAAGAGTTTTAGCTTTTGGGTACATTCAGAGCAATTCATTTTTGAAAATTAAGCATTTTAAGTGATCGAATAAATGACCTTAAATAATATAAACGTTTGAATGAATCACTGCCATTTCTTAAGATAGCTTTTTACTTTTAAAAGTTTTACAAACCATTTCTTGTATACTGTATAGACACTCATGTATATAATTCTGTTTTTTTTTTTTTTTATCATATAGTATCTAATTTAATTTTTTCTCTTGTTTATTGTGAAATAAATTGCCTGGAGGAATGTTGAAATTAAGAAGGTTGTGTACATGTGTGTAAAAAGGTTTTCAGATTAATTGACTTCCTACAAAGTGTATCCTGCTTGTCTTTGAAATCAGATAGTGTGAGGATGACCATATATATGTACATAATTGGCGTACATTTTATGTACGTGCATATGTACCAGCTCACAGCTGTCTGTGGTTAAATATATATTCTCATTTTTGATACAAAAAATTTAATTTATTTATGGACCGTTGAGATAAAGGAATTAAATTATATTGGTTGAAGATGGAAATCAATTCCCTTATTTAAGATAAACTATTGAATTAGCTTTTAAGATCTAACATCACGTGTGTTCTGATTCTGCTTTAGTTCTTTTCAAGGTGAAATACTGGAGGGATGATGATATATTGTACACTTGCTATTAGACAGTACAAATCCCTAATTGCCATTAAGCACAAAACCTTGTATTTATTGTAGAAAGTTGTGGAGCTTTTATTGACTGTTTGTAAGATGGAACCTCTCAGAAATTGTAAGCTTGTACAAACTGCAGATTTTACCGACCCTCCAAGTAACCAGTCTCAAACAGTATTTTCTCAAGTGGGGGAAATAAATGTTCTATCAAAACTATACTATGATTATTGGTGTTTGCATTTTTATTAAACATGATTTTTAAGAACGTTATTTTTTTTATCTCTGTATCCCTAGTATCCAAGATTGCTTTAGTAAAACTTTGAATAGTTCTTCTGAATGTTAGAATTTAAACACATTTTGTTTAGCATAACGGGAGACTCCAAAAGAGACGATTCCTCGACTCTGAGTCGTCCTGGAATTGGAGTCGACTCTTATACAGGAATCGATTCTTTTGTTCGACTCCGTAACTTTATGAACAGGGCATTGTGATTGGTTCTTATGAACGCCAAATTTATTATTTTGAGCCAATCACATCCCCTACAAACACCTGTTGGTTCGTGGGAGGGACACACATTAATTTATCACGTGCAAGCGTGAAAAGGTGTGATAGACTTCACAACTCTCAGAAGTTTGTGTAGCATTACATCAATGCAAGGGACAGTGGCTGGAGAAGTGGATTCAACCAATGTGTCTGGTTTCTTTACGACGTGCCTGTTTCTTGTTATTTGACATCTTAAAATTGGATATGAGCAGCAACTTGGGAAAGCCATTGTTACCAGTCATTTTGAAGTAAAATTATGCGATGTCTGTTTAGGAGTGAAAAATGTAACTTGGGAAGGCACTGCACACTATTGGCCATCCGTGGTGACAGCCCTGAATTATGAAACTATCCTGATTGAAAATAAAGTCAAAGAGTCGATTCTATCGACACCAACGGCTTGAGTCGGGACTCAGAGTCGACTCAAAAAAACTCGAACACCCCTAACTGTAAGCAATTTTTGTAATACCACGTCCACCTGCCTCAGACAGCGGTGCCCCACACTTTTTTTTAGCCAATCAAAAAAACTAGCTCTCTATCCGTCAATCTTTTTTGCATTCGGATTGGCTGACATGCTTTTGGAGGGCGTGGTTTTGTAAAGATGGCGTGTAATCAAGCAAGTCAGTCCGCTATGTACCATCTTTGGAACGCTCTCGAGATGCTATTTCGAGTCATGCCAGTGCAGCTGCTAACTACTTGAATGGAGAAAGACCGAAATTTCAAAAATGGTTGGTCAAGATTACTATCAAAAGGGGGCCTGGGTAGCTCAGCAAGTACAGACGCTGACAACCACACCTAGAGTCGCAAGTTAGAATCCAGGGCGTGCTGAGTGATTTCAGTCAGGCTTCCTTATGCAACCAATTGGCCCAGTTACTAAGGTGGGTAGAGTCCCATTGGGTTAAACTCCTTGTGGCCGCTATAATGTGGTTCTCGCTCTCGGTTGACATGAGGTGAGTTGTGCGTGGATGCCGCAGAGAATAGTGTGAGCCTTTCGCGCTTTAGGTCTCCATGGTAACGCGCTCAACAAGCCACGTTTACGATTTGTGAGGACCTAGAGCACATTGGGAATTGGGTATTTTGGAGAGGAAAAAAAAAAGATTACAATCAAAGATCATATTTCAAATCAGCAGTAAAATCTGATGACACTGGTATCGTAAATTGTATTTCTTTACCTCATATTTCGCTAAAACACGCAATTGCCCCAGTTTGAGCAGCTGATGCGCATGCACGTTAGCGAGGCGATCGATGTCTGTCTCTAAAAAGTATTTGGCTCTTTTACCTGTAGGGAGGGGCTTCCTTTCTACATCCGTTTATCGTTGGACACTCAGAGTTGGGCGTTCCCATAGATATTATATAGAGATGTCTAGTCTATATGATGTCTATGGGCGTTCCAATTTCTCCCATTAATTTTAATAGAAATGGCCCGTCTCTGGTGTGAATTAAGCTAAGTCGAAGCGGAATTTAAAAACAAATTAAATAGTGTACAATAATAATATTTTCAGGTTTTGTTCCCCCAACAGAGAAGAGTGTGAATTTTAGTCTATCCGCATGTTGAAGTCCTTCGCAGCTACATGCCAAATCTTAAGGTGTGGCTTAAAAGTCAGTTGAAGCGCACAGCCCGCACAAACCCTTCACACATTAGGTTCAACAGTGCAGCTATGGACGGTCGCGTGAGCAAACACGTTTGCGTTGCGTCGGTCGAGCAGATGACAGCCTACAGTTTCTTTTCAATAGCTTACTTGCCTGTTGTAAATAAACCCATTACCGCTGAGATCATCAAGCTGGCACATAACATGGTGATTCAAATCCAAATTAAAGGTGTGCTCTGTCATTGAGTACAAATTTGTAATATGGAAAACAATAAAATGAACAGTAATTTTGAGTCATTTTAGTAACCTTATAAAAGTTGTTTTATTTCAATGTATAAACACAATGAAGTATGTACATACAATAATATGGTAGCCTACCATACACATTTTTAAAGGCATAAAATGCAACACAATTTTATATATGTAACGGGGGTCCCGTCTCCGTATCTCTACCCACCAAGGGGGCCTTGGCCTGAAAATGGTTGGAGACCCCTGTCATAAAGTAATGACTCCCAGCTTAATCCAAATGTGCTTTACCAAAGTTTTACTTGTTACATACCACCTCACAGAGGTGCTCAATAATACGTTTTAAAGCCTTTGGGTGCAGCATTCAGTTTGTCGTGAGTGGAGACTCTTCAATATGTGTAGCGTTTGAATTTACAAGGCAAATGCAAAGTAAACCCTTTTAATTTGGTGTACAGTTAAGGGAACATGACATCCTTCAACTTATTTAGCTTATCAGGAAACAAATTCAAGAATTAACTTTTCATATGTTGAATAACTTGAAGGTCATTACATGTATAGTATAATAAAACTGTAATGAATTTCAATGGATTGCTTTATAGAATGTCTTACAAAAGAGAGCTCATTTGCTTTCTCAGTTTTTATAGTCTTCTGTGTGGGTTTAAGAGGTTTATCTTTTCAGATTTTGACAAGGGTCTTGATAATTCTTTATATGGCTGGTTAAAAATCGAATCTATCTAGCATAAAGACCGTTACTCTGTATCTCAGTAAGTATTCAAAGCTTGTTTAACGGTTTCAGTTTTGAATGAGAAAATTCAGTTGAAAACCGCCAGTGTAGCTGTCTCGTTTGTGGTCTTATGGAAACTAGCTACCGTGTTCCAAAATTTTTGACCAGCTTAAGGTGGATTTTTCTGCAAGGATCAGGCTTAAAAATGTATTCTTATGATTTTACAGTAAACTGTGTTTGCACATGGGTCGCCAAAAGTACATTGACCTGCATTTTTGTGTTGGGACAAAATAAAAAGTGTATTGCAACAGATGAAACATGATAAATCTCTCCCTGAAGGCTGTCTCAGGACTGCATGTCCCAGGGCTGCTGTGGGAGAAGGGTGAGGTGGTTGTGTTGCAGTGTTCTCAGCTCGGTCAGTCGTCCCAGGAGCCGGGCGAAGCGTCGTGAGTTTTGCACTGCCCCCTGACTACAGCAGCATACTCTGGACAAGAGCTCCAAAACAAACTCCTGTAAGTTCTCCACACAACTCACAGCACGCAGGGATGGCCTGTCTGCTTCAACAGAGGATAGATAAGGGAGGACAAACATGTCTACATCTATAAGCTAAAATCGGATTGTTTTATTTGCTGTTTGACCAGAGCCGTCTCTCGACCTAGCCTGAAAGGGCTGCAGCCCCAAATCTGTTCTGGATAACCCTGAAGGGTAGATTAATTTGACTCTACTATCAATTAACCTTGACTTCTGCTACTTCTGTATCCGTTTGATCATGGAAAAAGTCTCTTCACCTGCTACAAGCCCAAAACTGCAAAGGGATAGGGGTTATTTTAGCATTGTACATCAAATTAATTAACTTACAAAGGGTCATTAAAAAAAAAAGTTATATAAAATAAATATTTAAAAAATATCTAATTTAAAACATGTTCATGTAAATGTAGTCTTTGTGTCCATGTTGGTTTCAGAAAAATGTTAAAAGCATTTAAAAAATGAATTTCATGGCTTGGAATAATGTCATGTGGTGAAACCAAGATTAAAATACTGTCCTTGCACCTTAAATACATGAGTCATTTGTATTGTATTTTTCAGGGCAAACAAATATGATTTTTACAAATATTATGCATTTTGTTTAGTCAAGACTATCATTAAATTTACTTGGGGTTACAACATGTCACCTGAACAAACTTCAATAAAAATGTCCAACATTTTTATATTTAATAATATAAATAATGTTTTTTTTTTTGTTGTTTTGTTTGATTGATTGTTTGATTTTAAACATCACAAACAGCATTGGAGGTCTGAAGGGTCCTCTTTATACATTTTTTTTTTTTACATGACAACATAATGGCTACCTACATGTTGGCTACTCATGACTTTGATTTAGTGGACACGTTTTTCTAAAATGAACCATAATTTAAACTTTTTCTTTTTTTAAGAAATAGTCTTTAAAGGTTATTCTGCACCACTCAGTCCAAAATTACTTTAAATAAAACGTACTCCAGCTTTTAATGAGACTTTGCCACATGACATTTACTTTAAACCCCAGAAAAATAAAATATATAAAATTACTTTGAACTCGGTAATTGCAAACATGTTCATCATAGAGGTGAATTCAAGTAATTGTTTTGTGTGAGTTGCATTTTTTTAAATATATTTTTGAATAACAATGTCACTGAATCTTATATAAGTGTTAATAAAAAAAAGCATAAGATATTGCAGTTCACTAGTTTGCACTAGTTTTTCTCAGATGTAGATGCTCAATAGTTTGGTTCACCTATAATATGCATTTAGAACGGCACCGGAGGAGCATTTTACCAGAATTTGAATAAGAAGCTAATTAAACTACTGTGAACTAGCCTACAAACAGACACATACAAGACTTCAACTACATTAACAAAAAAGAGATCTGAATCCTTTAAAGTCCAGATGGATGTAAAAAAAAACAAAAAAACAACCACAGGTTTCTGTTCTACTGAAGACTTGAATTACTGTTAATTTAGCTTCTAAATTATATATTATATAATAAAGTGTTTCTTAATAATCTATACATTTATTTTGAATAATGTGTAGATAGAGGTTTGCGTTTCTTTACATATTAAAGAGTACTCCCAATGAATTCCACACAATAATGTAAAGATATTCTAAATTGATTATGCAAACAACAACACTGGTATCGGATCGGTATCGACTGACACTGAGATTTCTGATATCAGAATAGGAAGAGAAAAAGTGGTATCGGTGTATCTCTACTTGAAATGTTGTTTTTTGATAATCAGTTATCGGCTTGTCTTCCCAAACAAAAACAAAAAACATCCAGTTAGCGGCAGTTCTGTGGACAGAAATGCCTTGTTGATGAGAGGTCAACAGAGAATGGCCAGACTGGTTCAAAATGACAAAGTCTACGGTAACTAAGATACGGACTATGCAATTGTGGTGAGAAGAACGTCATATCAGAATGCTATTCTGAGATGCAGGTTGGCACTGTTTTGTCGGCACAAGGGGGACCTACACAGTATTTGGCAGGTGGTTTTAATGTTGTGGCTGAGGATCGGTGTATATGTTTGTGTATGTATTTATGTATTTCTCAGAAAGTTGAATTTGAGAGCTTTGTCACTCCTTTTCAAACATAATACCATTGTATTAACAAGGTTATGTCACATTAAAAATCCTGCAAGAATTGAACTTGATTATTTTTGAATGGGCTACTAATGACATTGATGTCTAGTGACACCCCTGGTTTGACTTAGAAGTGGAAGTCCTGAATATGGTGACATCACTAAAGAAGTTCACATACAATAAATCAATCAATGCATAAGAGTGTTAATCATAATCAACAGACCTGAACATAACACTGTAGTCGCTGTTAGAAGTGCATATTCAGCCTCGGTTACTGCTATGACAAACATAGTGTGGAGGAAATTTACGACAGATCCCAGGAGCTCATCGTTCATCCCTGATCAAAGATAAAAATCACATCACAGTTTTAGTAGATTCTATTGGGCAAAATTATAAAACATCACTTAGAAAATCATTATGTGTTACATTGTCACACTGACATGTCAGAGCATGTATTTGTGAGAGTTTTCCCAAATCCACAAGAGATGCTGTCTGCAGTATCTGAATGACACACAGATTGAAAAAATCTAATATATATATATATTTATGTTTATGTATATATATATATATATATATATATATATATATATATACTTGCATAGTGAAAAAGTGCCATGTGTGAGGTCAAAACAGACCAGCGAGCAAACGTTTCAGCTCATAGCTTTCTTCAGTGCTCAAAAGGTTTTCCAGTAATATTGATCATAGATCACCTGAGTGTGTCATTATCCTGTGGTTGTTCCCAGCCTTGGACTCTAACGTTTTCACCCAGTCTGGACTTGAGTTATACAAACTTGCAGGGTACAAATCTATTAAGAAACAAGGAAATCACAGTGAACGATCCATGCCGTTGAGCTGCTTGAAGAGAACAGCAAAACATTTAATTATATATCTCATGTAATTACCGGTGCTAACACTAGTGGGTTTCTCTGAGAACCTTTGAGCTAAAAGCAGGAACATGACTTCCACTGAAGAACTGGACAGCAGAGTGTTCTGGTCAGACCTTTCCAAAAGCTCAAAGCCTAAACAACATACCCAGTTAGTTCTTAACCAACTGTGTGGTGTGATCTAAAAGAAGTTTTGAGAAAACTGACCAGGTACACTCCTCGAAAACTGCAAAAGCTTCTCTGTCTGAGGAGGGGTCAGTTCTGCACTGTTTGTTAAACTTGCCCACAATGACACCTGGGGAAACAAAAATAACCTTAATGCAATATCTTATGTGCATTATTTATCTCTAAATTAATTTAGGTAAAGGTCTCTGACATACCCGGCAGTGCAGGTTGTCTTGAACTATGTACCTACGATAAGACTCCACAATTTTATTCAGAATGCATCTCTGCTCTCTGGAGAGACCTGATGATACCTGCAAACACAGTATTTTTGACATTAACAAATTAGTTGACATTTCTGATTTAAAATTTGCCTTAAAAATCAAACCTACAACAAATGCCAGGTGAAAAGCAGAGCGGTTTTAAGTTAAGAGGGGTTTACCATTGAAGTAAATCTGCTTGTAGATGAGATGCTTCTGTTTTCAGAACAGTCGTCTTCCTCCGTTCTCCCTGCTAACCTATTGCGTCCTCTGTGTTTAGAGCCCTTCCTCAGTCTCTTTGATTGGCATTGCACTTCCGTAAGCAGGCCTGACAAGACAACACCAGGAATGCAGACACTTTGAGAAGTGAATAACTAAAAGTAGTGACACTACAAACTTGACTACATTTTTCAATAGCTGGACAGTTAGCTGAATAGTCTAGCTTTTCCATTAACAAGCTACTTTTCCAAAGAGTAGTGGCGTAGCATCATATAACGCTACAGTTGTCACACTATATTGTGCACACAGTCTAAAAACAGTAATTAAATGTCAGGAAATTAAATGTGCTCACCTAAACCGTTCTCATAATAGTGTTGGGAAGTCCAAATCATTGTGAATTGGTTCGTTTGGGCAGTTTCTGTAGCTGGTTCAAACAAACGACTTACCATTTTACTTATAGGAAGCTTTGGAGAGTTCAGTTAATTTTAGTGAACTGGTTTGTTCAGATGATTTATGTAAATCAGGGGTGGGGAACATCAGGTCCGCAAGATCATTTTATCTGACCCGAGAGGTCATGAAATTATTTCTGAAATTGATTCCATTAACTATATAAAAAGGATTAAAAATAGCTGAAATAAATAACATAAAATACTGTATAATAGTTTTTTCCCCCTTTATGCATGAGCTAATTTCAACTAACAATCAGAAATTGCAAGCAACTGTATGGCACGTTAACAACTTTTAAATACTCAAATAGCCCTTAATAGGTCAAATGTTCCCCAACTTGTTCTTCCCTTTTGAAGTGAAATGCATCTGTGTATCAGTTTAATAGATGTGAAGCCGTGTTTGAGTTTTCATTATATAAAATAGGATGTTTTTTTTTGTTTTATTAGTTGTATGTAGTATGAATGTGTTTGTTTAATTTTTAAATACTTTCTTTATTACATAGTTTACATATTTTTTGGCTACTTTTTGTTAACTGGTTGTAGAGTGGCTACAGTAACTACATATTTTTAAGAGTTGCTTGAAGGTTTGGAATGTGCAGTAGCTTCCCCACTGAAATTAGCTAATGCTGACATCGCTTTATGATGCTAACTGAACTTTCAATTGCTTTTCAACTGTGACCTATAGTAAAACTATGGAGTAGCATCTGACAGGAAGAGAATTTCAAAGAAGTGACGAAAACGAACTCCAACATAAGTTTTATTTCAGTTTAGAAGCTTTGCATCAATCTCACACTCTGCCAGCATCCCGACGGATCTGCATTTGCGGAGTCTGCAATACTGACACTTTCTCCGCATGTACATATCCATCTCGCAGCTTCCGCCACTCTTGCAGTGGTACACAGCCTTTTTAGTGACGCTTCTTCGGAAGAAACCTGAACAAAGAGAAACAGGTTCTCAGAAACAGACAGGATAGTTGATACTTCGTTTTAAAAGTTTTGATGTGCATCAAGGATATATGTTGTCAAATCTTTAGTATAGCTTTCTAAGACACAGTAATTGTCGAACCTTTGCAGCCCTCACATGTGAGGGCATTGTAGTGATATCCTGAAGCCTTATCACCACACACCAAACAGAGCTCGTCCTGACCCTTCACGCGAGCTCCATGGCCCATCCTGGGCCTCTTAATCAGGGGGAGACCAACAACGCTTCCCCTTGCTGGGCTTTGGACCTCCAAGTTTGGCTCACAGATGTACTCCGAGCATTGGTGTCCATAGGGATAGGGTTGGTTACACGGTTGAGCGTTTGGCACGCCATATGTCGAGAATTGTACATTGACAGAGCTAAATGGATGCTGGCCATAGAGAGGACTTTGTATATCTGGATCCTGGTAGGAGCAGCTCAGTGGATCCACAAGAACATCTGCTGCAAGGACATAGAGGAACATCTTGAGATGGAGATGAATGAAACAATTGAAAATGTTACACGAGGAATATGCTCCTTTTTCACATGATTCTCAGATTTCCTAACAACTTCTATGAGGCCGTTGGGATGTAATATGAAAAAGCCAGAGCAAGACCTTTTGGATCTTTTCTGTCTCTGGAAACAGGATGCAGCTGAAGAGGTTACGTTTTTGTTTATGCTTGTTATTTGCTTTGTAGCTTTTGGGTTTTTATAACCGTACTGAATGCAGTCTTCATGATTTTATTTTTTATTTTTTTGGGGGGGGAGAAGGGTTATGAAGATGGATTTTAGATTTGAGTTCCCCCATAGAGAAAACACATGTCACTACTGGCAACATTTTAGAATCATATCTGCACAAGTGAAATTTGTATTTGTTACTTTCTAGACAACAACTTATCTTATCATAGTGAGAAATATATGCCTAATTTATTTGGATGTAACCTCCTATCCCAGCCTAATAAGCAAAGCAATAAGAAGCCATTCATAGATTGATATCCTCATAAAGTGTATACACTGGTGCCATGAAAACTATTCCTTTCCCTGTCATCGTTCCATAATTATCCCACGCTATGTGGCAGTCTGTCTCCTTCAAACCTATTTTTCTCAAAAATATTTTATGTCCTATTAAGGCTATAATGTAGCTTTGCTGTGCAATCATCTATTTGTAAACAACTGGAGTTCTGTTAACATTCATGTTGGTGAAAAACTTTCTCTACTATCTCTAATTGGTCTTCCAGTTGTGAAAGAATGGGGACTGTTAAGCTATAAATGACATAATAGTGCCATAAAAGTACAACCCCTATTCCAAAAAAGTTGGGACAGTATGGAATATGCTAATAAAAACAAACAGGAGTGATTTTCAAATTCTATTCAGCCTGTGCTATATTGAAAGCTTTACAACAAGACATTTTCATGTTTTATCTTTCTTTTTCTTTTTTAAATATAAAAAAAGGTAGAACTGGTTCACAACTAGTGTGGGTGTGTGTATATACATACATATATATGTATGTATGTATGTATGTATGTATGTATATACAGTGTGTGTGTGTATATATATATATATATATATATATATATATATATACACACATACATATACACACACACACACACACACACACACACACACACTACTTTCAAATCAAATGATTGCAACACGCTCCAAAAAAGTTGGGACAGTCGAGTGTTTACCACTGTGTAACATCTCCATTTCCTCTAATAACACATATTAAGCATTTGGGCACTGAAGACACAAGTTTCTTTGGTTGATCAAGCAGATTTTTCCCCCATTCGTCCATTATTCAGTTCTTCAGCAATGCAATTGTACCGGGCCTTCGAGCTTCAGTTAATGTTCACATCATCCATCAGAATGAGGACACATTTTTATCTCCATTATTTAGACCATGGCATGATTGTTTGTGCCAGTTTGAGTATTTCTGTAACTGCTGATCTCTTGGGATTTTCAAGCACAACAGTCTCTAGAGTTTACTCTGAACAAAGTGATTTCTGGCGACACCAGCTGCAGTGACCGTTGGTGACAGAGATCATCGTGGTGAGTGACAAGACAATGTTGAGAGAATTTCAACCTTATGCAAATGACGGGCAACATTCACGAGTGATGAGTGTGAAGACAGTGAAGCACAAGTCATCCGTGTCCAGGTAGAGAGAGGCAGAGTTTGGAATTGCATATGACCATACTTCTCATACTATTTCTGCAATAGACACATATGGCAGAAGTAGGAAAAGTAATGTGGGTTGTATGCCATTTCGAACTCGTAAGGAATAATATAATGTATGCCCTGAGTATACACATTTCCTTTTAGATTGAACTTTTTATTATTTTTATTATTATTAATTTCTTGATTTTTAACATAAACCAGACTTTTGTATGTAGGATGTTTTGTCACTTATTGCAAGAATCTGTGAAAAACACTATTTTTTCAATGTTTTTGAAATAATAGAACTGATTCCTTGTCAAATAAGAATGATATCTTAGTTTTACCTGCAGTATAATCTGTAATCAGCAATAATGATATCCATTTAGGTACTGCCCTAACAAAGCACAAAACCGAGGTCAGCCTCTTTGCATTTGAGATGCTACTACAGTAATGCTGTTTATGAGCTGGATGCGAGGGGGCACATTGTTAATGACATAATTTGTGGGTTTTCAGGAAAGCCTGCCCCCTCTCACTGGCCCTGCATGGGGTCTAAAGTATATAGGGTGGGAAGGTTACATTCCTACAATGCAAAAACCTTTTTAATGTCAAAGATTAACTGCATGACAAACAGAGCCGTGGCAAACATTGTGTATAAACACCTCCCTAAGGCACCAGAGATGAGCTGGATGTCACTCTGTCTTTCCTTTAAAGAAAGACAGATCAACCCACATTGCCGCAGAGAGCATACTGTGGTTCCTGTTGCTCAACTGGTTAAAAAAAAACGAATAAAACAGAGAAAACCCCTTTAGGCCCTCATTACCATGTGAAGTTTAAAAAAATATATACATTTGTTTTTGGAAAAAGCACATTTTGTTAAGGGCAAATGTAATCACCTTAAGACAACAACTTTATATTTGTTACTCAAAATAAAACATTATTGATTATGTTGTGTATACTTAACTGTATTGAAGGTGCATTGAAAGTATTTTAATAACTTTTACTTGAGGGTTGCTCCACTTGAAAGCCAAAATCCTTTCAGCTACCAACCAACATCTTTATACACTAGGCCACACCACCGCAACATAGTATGAAGAGCATAGCAGGTTTGTTTGAATAATAAAATACTTTCAACATTACTGTATTTCCATAAGAAAGGGGAATCTCACCATAGTACTGTGGCGGAACGGTGATGTCAAACGTGTCTGATGCGGAGAAGTAGCCACCGACTGACATGCTCATCTCAGGATCTGTCCCCTCTCTTATCTGAACAGGCAGATTTTCGTTGTTTACAGAGAATGCCTGGACCTATAAAAGAGTGCAAAAACTTTCATTCACCCTACATGAGGATCGTAATCCACTGTCTTCAAACATTTCTTCATTTATGGCACTGACAACAGCAGGCTATTCAACCCTAGAGTGAGATGAGCTATTTTAGGCATCACGGTCACATAAAGGTTATGATAGAACATCGTGAAGGCTGTGGAGATCTCAGTCTGTGGTCCTTAGGGGCTCTAAGACGAGATGAAGAGCATCGACTGTGAGAATAAAATGAAAGATGAGGCCTGTGTGTCCAAACAGCTGCTCTGGCAGAGGAAAAGTCCCAACAAAGGGAGGCCTGTCCCAATTGGTCTTAACAGGTTTGGCCTGTAGTTGACTCCCAGCATTGTGCAGCAGCTGTTTGACCCCTTGTAAACACCTGAACTTGCACCCTTGTTCAGGAACATTGCAACTAATCTGCAAACATTTGAATCAGAGTGACCATGTTGGATCCAAATATAACTTTTGCAGTGACATCCACTGGAAGCATTTTTTACACTTACTGTAGAAACTGGTCCAAAGAGGGATTAAGTTGGGATCAGGATCTGTGAAATCGTATGCTGACTGCAAGTTGGAAATTCTTTATTAGGAATAACCCCTTGAGATGCACCATCTTGTTTTCAAGAGGGTCCTTACAAGTCATGTCAGAATGATCCATGTTTATGAGATCAGTGCACATGAATGGCACAACAGTGTCGTAACTACCAGTGGGAAACTCGTTTTCGAATTTGGGGTGTGATGAAGAACCATGGCGGAACTAATGATATTGATCCGAGAGAGTTTGGCGAATGGTGACTGTACAGTTTGTAGAATTTTGTGTGCTTTTGATTGCGATTAAAGGACTATAGTTATCATTTAACAGGTTTATGAGGCATCCGTCTTGCTTTAAAAAACATGCACAATATGTCTCCTCATTTCCTGTGGCAGTACAAAAGTGATTCATATAAGTAATAGTCTTCTTTTAATTCAAACTAAGCTCATTAACAGCATTTGTGGCATACTGTTGATTTGCACACAAAACAAATGATGTCAGCTAGTCCCTTCTATATTTACTTGTTGTGTTTAACCCTGAACATCCCTTAAGAGCAAATGTTGAGCATTAATATTTGAATATATGATTTATTTTGTTAGATTAGTGTTAAAATGCTTACTGTCATGGTTTTACCAACCATACTTTTTTGGTCCTAGAACATCACCCCTGTCAAGAAAACATCTAAGCTGAACCCTAACCTTAACTACCGCTAAAACTAAAGGTAAATTATAGGTTGATAATAGGGCTGCCAACTGTCTCGTGTTACCTGGGATGCCCTGTATCTTGGCAGAAATTTTCCTGTAATTAAAGGGGTAGTTCACCCAAAAATGAAAATTCTCTCATTATTTACTCACCCTCATGATATCCCAGGTGTGTATGACTTTCTTCACCAGAACACATTTTAAGAAAAATGTTTAAATATCTCTGCTCAGTAGGTCTTTAAAATGCAAGTGAATGGCAATTTCTCTTTTGAAGCTCCAAAAATCACAGACAGTCAGCATAAATGTCATCCATACAACACCAGCTGTTAAATGAATGTCTTCTAAAGCGACATGATCACTTTTGGTGTGAAAAAGATAAATATTTAAGCTTTTTTAAAAGTTGAATAGATGTTTCCGGTCAGGAGCGATTTGCGCACGTGACAATCGCATTGGCATTTGAAACTCAAGAACTGGCGCACATGCGTCACAGCCGGAGGAGCAGAGCTGTTTACAAGTGAGAAGGAGGAACACTGTACAGCAGCTTGGTTGGTTTTGGTTTAGATCAGTTATTATCTGTTTCTTTACTCAAAATGGTGCGTTTGTGTTCTTATGCTGGATGTCTCAACTGAGTGGAGAATGTGAGATTACGTCGGTATAATGGCAATGCGAATATGTCACGCGAGAGACAGCTTGGACTCCACCTTATCGTGCAGCTTACCGTCACTTTATATTATAGTTAAAAAGTACTTTAATATTGATCTTTCATCACACCAAAAGTGACCGTATCACTTTAGAAGACATTAATTCAACCTCTGGACATATATATAATATGCATTTGGGAGACACTTCTATCCAAAGTGACTTGAAGTGTGTTCATGGTATACATTTTATCAGTAATTGTGTTCACTGGGATCAAACCCTTGACTGTTGAGCTACAGGAACTACAGTATTTTTACTCTTAATATCTCCGTGTTGTCTGCGGCATTGTGGGTTGATCTGTCTTTCTCTAAAGGAAAGACAGAGTGACATCCAGCTCATCTCTGGTGACTTAGGGAGTGTTTATACACAATGTTTGCCACGGCTTTGTTTGTCATGCAGTTAATCTTGACATTAAAAAGATTTTGCGTTGTAGGAATGTAACCTTCCCACCCTATATACTTTAGACCCCATGCAGGGCCAGTGAGAGGGGGCAGGCTTTCCAGAATACTCACATTAACAATGTGCCCTCTCACATCCAGCTCATTGTGCTGACATAGAACATCCTAAACAGCATTACTGTAGTAGCAACTTCAAATGCAAAGAGGCTGACCTCGGTTTTGTGCTTTGTTAGGGCAGTATCGAAATGGATATCATTAGTGCCTCTAAGACACAAGGGAGTGAAACGTCTTTGTTATCACTCCCTTGCCATCCATCACAATGACTGTGCAATCTTTCCTTTAAAAGGGCTTAAAAAGGACCTTTGTGAACTCCATGGACAGACTAATTTTAGAAGAGGTTAAAAGAGGCAAGACACTAAAGAGAATGGGGTGGAAAGAGTTTGAACACCGATTAAATTTCTCGCAAAGTTTTTCAAGTCCTTATACCGCTAGTAGAGGAAACTGGGGCTAGTTGTTACACTTTTTAACCCACTTAATATTTCTAAGGGTAATTTAATTGTTGTATAGCCAGTTACATAAAGCTTCGGCCATAATATAACATTTCCACCATTACTGCCCAGAGATAAGCTAGAGTTCTTTGAAAACATATTGAGCTTGGGGTATGTTGTTTCATATAAGGGGTAAGTTGTTGCAATGGAACTATTAAACAACCTCTTATAGACTTGTAGCAAGATTGTATGAGTAATGTACACAAATATCAATCCATTGTTTTAGCCAACAAATATTGTAATAAATAAATTGTATACAAGCCATTGTCCTGAGAACACTTTGACATTTTGATTAAAATCAAGCTTTATTATAGACAAAGTTGGCCCTTATCTGAATGTATCCCTGTGTGGTTTTATTGTTTGGAGGATAGAATTCACAAACATATTTCTCATTTTTGATAGTTTTTAACTGGATGTTTGAAACCAGCATGAAACCACTCCTAGACAAAACACACATTTGTGTAATTGAACTTTTGACTCAAAACCTTACAGTTACTCAGAGATAATCCTTGTGCCAACTAGCCCCCATCTGCCCTGAATAAATAGATGTACCTTTAACATGTTAAAACTATTGTTGCCAATATGCGTAAAAAGTCCCAATGGAAGTGCAGTCTGTATTAGAAGATGCACAGAAAATAATGTTAAATATGATACAGCACTGTATCAACAACACCAATAAATGTGCTTTAGAAACCTCTTCCATTGTCCATTTCCTTCATTTATTTCTCTTCATCTATCATTCATCAGCTATTCCATTATCTTGTTTTATGTTTGCTCATTGTCTGCTTGTAGCTTAGCTTCGGCAGCACCATGTTTACAAATTTGAGTAGGAAACAGGACTCTTAGATTAGACGACCTTGCACAGGGACAGGTTTTGGACTGAAAGTCCAGAGCTGCTTGTAATGTTCTGAATGCAGGCGATTATCAACAATGGTGCATCATGTCTGACTGACGTCAGTCTGGTTAACTCAACTAGTACACTCAAAAAATACAAAATAATGGAATTGTAAAGTATCCACAAAGAAAACAAAATTGGGAGAAATCTGTCTTTTTATATTATTTTATTATTTTTTTTGCTTACCTCCATCAAACTATCTATGAAATAAAATTTACAGACAGAATAAACATGCAACAAAATTTGTATTTTTATATATATATATATATATAAAACAGAGCAAGGGATGTTGGAATTAAATTGAACCCAGCAACAGAGACCTTCAGAAGGTTTGTCAAAGAGAGGTTTGGACATGTACTCAATATTTTTGGTCTATTTTCAATATTTTAGAGAAATAGTAAAGGCATCAAAACTATAAAATAACACAAATGGAAGAATGGGAATTATGTAGTGTGGCCAATATTATATCTTTTATAAAAGTAGCCACCCTGTGTCTCTGTTACAGCTCTACACACTCTGGACTTTCAACCAAATTCACGAGGTCCCACCAGAGATGCTTTGAAAACAGTATTTAAGGAATTCCCATGTATGCAAGACACTTGCTGCTTTTCTGTTTCTTTCATTAGTCCAACTTATCCATTAGAAATAATGCACATTTTAATTTATGTTTTATAAAGAAATTAAAATGTAGGAATAATTCATATTTGTGTATGAAACTAATTTCAAGCATTTAAGCATTATCCAATATGGCAATGAAACGTTTGACTAGTAGTGGATCACTATTGATTAACATTTACCTTCAGTATGTATTCACAGTTAGTAGAGAAAATGATTTTTGTGCACTTACCAGCTCTGATGTTCCATGTGCTGGATCTCAGCTTAGTCTCCTACATTTGTGATGTTGACAGCATTCCAGCCCCTGACTTCCAACCTTTGCCAAATACATACAGGACCACACATGCGCAAAACAAACGGTGCTCTCCTCCAACACAAGCTGTTAATTCCAACACACACACCAGTATGTATCTTTGGTACTGTGTGTGCGGTTTAAAGAGTGGGGCACAAAGTTGTTAACAAAAAGGAAAGTTTAGCATTGTCTTGATAAGATCAACTTCAGTGTCAAAAGTGAGGAAAAGATCTGGGAATTTCCTAAAATGAACCAATATCAGATAGAGCATAGTGTGGAAAACAATGACAGTAGGAAACTTTAAAAGGAATGTTTCAAAGTTAAAGGGATTCGTGTGGAAGTGGCTTTACCCTCATGTCATCCCAAATCCATTTGACTTGCTACATTCCATGAAACACACAGAAGACATTGATAAAAAAAAAAAGTCTTATGGATTACCTTTTATTCTGCCTTTATGTCCTTTTTGGAGTTTGAAAATGTAGGATCCCAATTGATTGCATTGTAGGGACAAAACTCATCATATCGCAATCAAACTATCTTGTGTTCTGCAGAACTTTTTCTTTAAATGTCAGTGTGTTCCTCACCCAATGTGTGATAATGTGCAATATAGTGTCATGTGGAATATGACTATGATGGTTTTTGGAGCTTGACAGCCCTTCCATTGAATGGAAGTGAGCAGTACGGACATTTCGCTAAACTTCTCTTTTTGTGTGCTATGTAAAAAATAAAGTCTGGAACAACATGAGTGTGCATGGGTGAGTTAATGACAGAATTTGCATTTTGGGTGAAGTATTTTCTTGCAATAATTACACAATTCTAAAGTGGGATAAACACACACAGTGTAAATGAGAGGGCTCATTACAGCATTCCCAGCAGCCTAGTGTTTATAAACAGCTCTGCTTCATCCAACCGATGGATAAGTACTCACTATCTCTCTGTTCTTCCTGCCCCTCCTCCAAGAGCATACTTGCTTCAGCCAGAGTTTCACAACCACCCTACCAAACTCCCACATCCTCAGTCACTACACAGTTCAGCTGGACACACAACTCTGCAAGACCCCTCTATCTCTCTGTCTCTCTCTCTCTCTCTCTCTCTCTCACACACACACACACACAGAGAGAGGGAGAGACCCCAACCCCTCTTTTACTCCATGGGTGGGCCCTTCATGTCTTTCGCAGGGGGGCAGAGGGGACATTCTGTGGGTCACAGATCCCACCCTAATGCTCTTAACTCACAGGAAGCTAATGACAGTGACTTTTGTAATAAGGAAAAACAACACATGTGTTTTCCAGGAACAAAAGGGCTGCTGATATGAACCATGGGGTAGCAAGGTTCTTCCTTAAGTTAAATGTTCTAAAACTATTTCAGGCTCTGATACAAAACCTAGTTGCTGCATACGCAGCTCTAGATGTGATTTGTTCCTAAACGTACCTTCTTAAAAGGAACCACCCAAGGCCACGTCCACACATTTTCATTTGAAAACATTTTACGTGTGTGTTCTCATCCACATTACTCCCGCAAGCCCTTTTGACATTTAATCACATGCAAGATATGAACTTTAGATAACAAATTAGGCCTATGTAATTTTTATGAGTTAAAATGCTTAAAAAAGAATGGAATTTCTAGTGAAATTGCTAATTTTTGAGCAGGGTTTGGGTTTGCACTGGTAAAAAAAAAAAAAAAGTTATTTCTTGATATTCAAATTACGTTATTAGGCTACTTATGGAAATGGACTCTCCACCATCTAAAAAACAAAAACATTATTGATATTTAAAAAAATATGCAAGTTCAACTAGAATTTCGCCACAAACTGTCATTCACCGCTATTCAAAACTTACAGATATCTTTCATTTCTTAGTTGAAATTCCCACTTCACATATCATCAATGCACTTCTAACTAGTAAAAATATTTTTTACATCAGTAATTACATACCCGTCAAAAATATCTAGTCCCGAAATAAATTGAATTAAAATGTGTGAAAATGCTATTTATTTATATCTGGAAATGTATTTCAGCATGTTAAATTTGGTATTACAGATATCTGGAAATTGATTTCAGATCAATAAATTGCTAAGTAATTAACGATATCTTAAAAGACTTTCTTACTAGTTATAATCAAATTATAGATATCAGAAATTAACATTTCCACTTTTGAAATAAAAATCACAGATATTAAAAAAAAAAAAAAATTGCATTTTTACAAGTAATTTAATTAAATTGTTTAAATCAGGAATGGACATTTGCACTTGTAGCAATGTAATTATTGATTTAAAAATATATAAGTTTTTACTATTAAGAAGTGCATTGTTGAAATGTGAAATTGGAATTTCAACAAAAAAAATGTATTATAGATTTCTGTAATCGTGTTCTAGTGAAAACAAGGGCGTAGATTTGGCTTGAACATTGGGAGGGTTAACTGTGTGTTGTTTATTATTTATATAAAAATAAGCACATTCACTAGTAGTAATTTAATTCTTGCAATTAAAAAATTATCTAGTGAAAAATGATCTATAATTCATATCCTGCACATGATTGAAAGTCAGTTCGACTTGCCACACCCTACAGCTTTTCCTCCACCAAAAATTTAGGATTTCGAAAACGCTCTCCGTTATCGCATACTTCGGAAAACAATGATGTCAGGAAACTAAAAACTATATTTTCAAATGCAAATTAATTAGTTTGGATGTGGCCTAAGATCCCTTCTTTATGCCAAATTCTAAGCAATAGAATTAGAATAGACAGCAATTGCAAAATGCATTGTGATAAACAATGAAAAAAGTCCATCCAAGATGGCAGACGAAATAAGGTGTCGATTATAAATATGAATTCAATACTGAAAAGCCTCTTTAAAAATAGTTCAGTACATTTAAAAATTTACTATACTACAATATTTGTGCACTTCCTTATAATCTAGTTATAATCAAATTTTGATATCAGAAATTAACATTTCAACTATTGAAATAAAAATCATATATATATATATATATATATATATATATATATATATATATATATATATATATATATATATATATATATATAAAAAGCATTTTTACAAGTAATTAAATTTCACAATTTCACAATTTCTGTAATTGTGTTTTGAAATTGAAATTGGAAGGCGTATGCTCAGTAATTAGCTTAGCAACATGCTAACACCAAATTCCATTTAAATCAATTGTGCGTTTACTTGCTTGTGTGCTTCGTGTGAGGCGTGTTATTTATTTGCAGAGTTGCTGCTTGTGTGGTCATCGCCTTGGAAAAATAAACAAATTCAATACACAAACACACAAAGATCAAACATGTTTGCCCACAAAACATTGTGGTTGTTGGGTGATATCACAGAAGAGAGAGAGAGAGAGAGAGAGAGAGAGAGTTAAACAAGACTTAAAAAAAAAAACTTCAATAAAAGTCACATCTGACTGACAAGTGCAGTGTGAAATCCTCTATAAAGATATATGATCACTATAAAGGTATATAACAATTCAGACATTTGTACAACAGATTACAAGACAATGAAAGCAGCATTTAAACAATCAATTACAGTAAACAAAGTGAAGGCAACCTATTTTTACAGTTTTTTTCCCCAGTCAATATTATCAATGATGTCCAAATACTTAAAGGGATTGTTTCACCCAAAAATAAACATTCTCATCATTTACTCACCCCCATGCAATCTCAGATATGTATGACTTTCTTTTTTTCTGCAGAACACAAATTAGGATTTTTAGAAGAATATCTCAGCTCTGTAGGTCTACACAATGGAAGTGGATTGGTGCCAAAAATGTTTTGCTTCAAAAAGTAAGACTCCAGTGTTTTAATCCATATTTTCAGAAGTGAAGTGATAGGTGTGAGTGAGAAAGAGATCGATATTCAAGTTCTTTTTTGCTAAGCATGTAGAATGTGAATCACCAAAAACACAAGAAAAATGTAAACGTGATCTGTTTCTCACCCACACCTATCATATCATTTCTGAAGATATTGATTTAACCACTAAAGTCATATGGATTACTTTTATGCTGACTAATGTGATTTTTGTAGCTTCAAAATTTTGGCACCCATTCCCTCTTATAGACCAAAAAAAACTCAAACTGGTGGATTCACTCGAATCCAGCAGGAAAGTCATACATATCTGGGATGGCATAAGGGTGAGTAGATGAATTAATTTTCATTTTTTGGGTGAACTTTAACATGATTTTATGCTTTGCACAAAAAAATATATATATATTTTTGAAAGTGTTTTAGTCCCTTTGGTGTCAAACATTTGAACCTTTTAAGAATGTTCAGTATTTTCCATAGGACAAGAAACTTTATCTGCTGACATAACTAAAATCTGTTGATAATAAAATGTAAATAACTATCCACTATCAAGTTTTATGTTCTTGTATTTTAGCCATGTAGGTGGAGGGAACGAGATGCACTCTGATGCGCAAAAGCTGCACAAGGCATCTCCAACATCGACAAATAAAAGCTGGAATGGGGGTTTTTCAGCCGTGAAGAAGGGCGGCAGTCTCTTCGTCTGTATCAGTGGAATTGCGAGGAGATTTGCTGTACATCATAAACTGCACGGATATCTGAAGAGAAGTGTTAAGGCAAAAACAAGCTGAGATAAAACAAATAAATATTTACAAGAGATTCTGCAAGCCAGAGTTGAAATCACATGACCTCAGCGATGTACAACACATAGCTGGATACTATAGTGACTATCTGTGCTTTGTCAATATATGCATCCGAATGTCAACCATACATTTCTGTAATACTGAGTGCAACACCAGTCTTGTGACCTCTGACTGTATGTTTTCAAACAAGCCTGGTCAATGAATCAATTTAGGCTATTTAGCACTCGTACTGATCACCAGGTTTTAGGAATTGTCCAGTGTATATTAATTGTGAAATAGATGCATACTTAAAATTAAGGCCGAATTACAGTACACAATATTTCATCTCACACTTTAACTATGTAAATGACTACAGATAAAATCTGGAAGACAAGGTCAAGTGAATTTGGATGTGATCTTGGGTAAAAAGACAGATACTACAATAACAATAGATACTAGTTGGAGGTGGGAGCTTGTTCGGCATCAAAATGTATTGAGCTGTGTGGCTTCACACGCACGTTTTCCATTGGCTGCTAACCATATGTGATACCCTCCATCAAAATGGGTTGTCGTCAATGGGCCATTTTTGGAAAAAGGTGAAATTTGGACAAAAACTTGATTTTGAAATGTTTTGGGTTTTCTAATGTTTTTGATTTAAATCAAGTCTTATCTTTGTCTCTTATTTGTGTCAGAAATGGTTTTATGCTTTTTAATGCTATGTCAAGATCACTTCAACTGCTGTCAGTTCAAACAGTGCTGCTTCTCACTTGCTAGAAAACAAACAGAAATATCAGAGGGAATGATGAAAAATACAATGCAATGGGCTAAATTGAACATCTCTTTTTAAATCAGTTTTTCAAATGTGGGAAAAGCCTACATTTACCTCTGGAAAGTTATTCAGTGTCAACAGTTAAGTAGCTCTGTAGAGCAAATTGCAAATACCATCAGAGACTATTTAGCAAATTCTATTAACATTAATGGGAGAAACTGGAATGCCCAATGGTAAAGAGATGTAGAAAGGAAGTCCTGCCTTACAGGTAAAAAAGCCAATCACCTTTTAGATACAGACATTGCCTGTCAGTCAACTTGAGAACGTGCATGCACATTAGCTATTCAAGCCGGGAAAATTGCGGTTTTAGCTAAATCTGAGGTAAAGAAGTACAATTTATTATACCATTGTTGTCAGAGTTTACTGCTGATTTGAAATATGTTCTTTGGTCATATTCTTGATCAACCATTTAGAAGATTTTGTCTTTCCCCATTTAAGTAGATAGGAGCTGTACTTGTTTGCCGCTTGTTTATATTGAAAAAAAGCTGTACGGCCTGCCCGAGAGCATTTCAGAGATGGCCACCGAGTGGACTGACTTGCTAAAACAAAGGTTTTATGGCAGCCGGCATTCAAATTATTATATCCTGGCAATGGTTGGGCATAGGAACATAAAAACCCAATATGTGATTCTGGGTAAATGGGACTCAAAATTATGGAGCAGGTCATATACAGTAATGACTTTATATTACAGGAGTGGAGCATCATACAAAACTAAATTTCCTCTATAGTCGGCAATAAAATATCAAACATGTTTGATATCCTTCAACTAGATGGAATTTTTGTCTGAGGGTGAGAACGTCTGTATCCATCATATACTATGTGATTTTCTGTGAAATCGGTCAACACTGAAATTGTGTAGTGTAATCCAGCCTTAAGCAGAATCCAGCATGAATGATGTTCCAATTTGTAAAAAGCTTTGTCCATCATTGAATAAATTCACATTTTTCTGTGGATCTGTCTGTGAGGCTGTGCTGGGAAATAATGATCCTCTCCCATTTCGTCACTCACAGCTCGGTGGCTAAAATGTGAAAGGATATTATGAGGTCAAGTGAGAGAGTTCCTAGGCTGCCGATGAGCCAGGGGAGGTGGTGCATGATGTAGCTGGTCTCTCCCTGCCCTCGGTCTGGGTTCTTCAGTAGCACGCTTATGCCATATGTAGTGTTTCCCAGAATCACAAGGGCAAACAAGAAAAAAGACACGCCCTCTGTTGACTTCCGACGAAACTGCAGACAGCAAGAAATATTTCAACTTCAACCCCAATTCTGAAAAGTTGGGACAGTATGAAAAATTCGAATAAAAACTAACAGGAGTGATTTGTAAATTCTTGTCACCCAGTGCTATATTCACCCTGTGTGTGCCACACATTCTCAATTGGCGACAGGAGAGGGCTGCAGGCAGGCCAATCTAGCATCCGCATTCTCTACTTACACAGATATGCACTTGTAATCTGGGCAGCATGTGGTTTTGGTGTTGTCCCACTGGAAAATGCATTGATGTCCCTGGAAAAGATGACATCTGGATGGCAATATATATTTTTGCTCCAAAATTTGTACATATCTTTCTGTATTAATGGTGCCCTCACATCAAGTTTCCCATGCCATGAGCACCGATACCATGAAGGACACTTGCTTTTGGACCTAGCACTGATAACCGATTGGATGGTCCTTTTCCCTCTTTGGCCCGGAGAACACAATGGCTGTTTTTTTCCAAAAACAATTTGAAGTGTGAACTAGTCAGACCACAAAACATGATTCTACACTTTTCTACTTTCCATCTCAGATGAGACCGAGCCCAGAGAATTTGGTGGCGCTTCTGTACAGTGTTGCTGTATGGCTTCTGCTTTGCATAGTAAAACCTTATCATAAATCTGTGGATGCAGAATGGAATGTTGTTGACTGGTTTACCGAAGTATTCCTGAACCCATGCCATGATATCATTATAGATGCATGACGGTTTTTAAGACAGTGACATCTGACGGATCAGAGATCAGCAGGACAATGCCAAACCACATCCTGCCCGGATTACGAGTGCATGGCTGTATAAGTAGAGTGCGGGTGCTAGATTGGACTGTCTGCAGTCCTGACCAGTCTCTAATTGAGAATATGTGGTGCATTATGAAGCGCAAGATACAGCAACGAAGACCCAGTCACCTGCACAGCTTAATCACAGTACAAGATGGCTATAGAAAGGAAGAATACTTCCCAAACTCCTTTGTTTCATGGACTAGAGGTGAACATACAGTATTCCACATGAAACTCAATATAAGCAATACACAAAACGTCTTAAAAAAGAAATATGTCTTATTATTGCATACCAAGTATTGCATGCAGTATTACAAGTGCTCACATTTAAATGACTTAAATCCCTATATTAATTTGTAATAGTATTAAATTATATTATGCTTCCAATTTAAATGAATATAAAAGTTTTTAAGCTTTTAAAATGAATAATCTTGGGTGTTATTTTTGTGGACCCATATGAATTCACTTATGCATTGATATATCAGCTAATAAGTAACAGCTTTAAATGTATTTATATTCTTCATAATGATCGACCTTCAGAGGTTAATCCCACCGAGAAGTGAATCTGAACAGTGGTCTTTCTCTTCATGTTTCATGTGATTGGCTGTTTGCTGCAAACGTCAATATTCATATGCATGAGCATGGGAAATAATCTTAAACTCAGGATCAAAGCCTGAGTTGACAGAGAAAGTTGACGAGCAGCATCCTGGTACCAATTAAGCCTGATTGTAAAGGTTTGGTTTTGTCAACTCAAAACTAATCCTGGATCCCTGAGTTTGTACAGCTAGCTTTATGGTACAGGGCCTTGGATATGTCAGGTTATTTTGGGATTCGCCTATACATACATTTATAAATAATTTACATTTATGCATTTGGCAGATGCTTTTATCCAAAGTGACTTACAGTGCACTTATTACAGGGACAATCCCCTGAGCAACCTGGAGTTAAGTGCCTTGCTCAAGGACACCAATGGTGGTGGCTATGGGGATCGAACCAGAGACCTTCTGATTACCATTTATGTGCTTTAGCCCACTACACCACCACCACTCCCAATACTTACATTGGTGTACATCTGTGGCAGTCTGGAGCACAGATACAGTACTGAGGACACGGAGCCAATGATAAAGCCTATAATCTCCTTTGTAGTAAAGGGCTGAAAAACATGATTAAAAACATCAGCTCAATCCTATACCAGAGAAAATTAGTTATATAAATGAATCAAATGCAACTCAACAATTCAACCCGAAAAGATTTTCAATTTAAATTTAAAACAATTAAAACAATTTACCTTTAAAGATAAAAACTGCATGCATTGTACATTTAAACAATATCACACAACTACTGTAATAGTGCTGTGGTTCTGAATACAACAGATAATCACATCTATTCAATACATCTTGTTCAATTTACAAGTGGTTAATATCAATTAACTTGCGTTGTAGACACACTATGGCCAGTTATTTGATCTATTTTGCTACATCAACGTAAATAGTTCCAAACAAAGAATAAGCAGGATCAATCATTGCATAATGCCAAGCAACGCACAAACTGACACCCTGTCTGGAATGGCACAAACACATTTTCTTGGATCAGCAACCTCACCTGTAACGAACCGTTTTCATCCTCCACAGCCAGTAGAACTCGACCCTTGAACCCTACAGGCATCTGATACTCCAAGGCTGAGTGAGGGAGACTGAGAAACGAAGCTGATATTCCCAGAAGACACAGCATGTTGATTGCATTCAGCAATGAACTGTCTCTGTCTACGGAGGAGAAAAGCATTTCCATGAATTAGAGCTTCACACATCAGCACACTGTGCTGCTGGTATGCCACGGGTCAGTAAGGAATACAGAGTAAATGTAGAGCAATGCTGAGAATTGTCAGAACCTTAAGGGGCCTCAACTTATAACTGACTTTGTAATTTAGCATTGCTGGTCTAAACACTGCTAATTAAAGCTGCAAAATGATAACAAAAGACTGTTCAAAAGCACATGCTTCACTGTACAGTATGAGACCTTTGCAGCAGGGTTGCCAGGAAAATGATTTGCTGGAAAGACAATATTCTCCAAAACTGATGAGAACACTGTATACCTTGATTGCAATTGATAAAATATACTTTAAAGAACATTCAAGGTTCAGTACAAGTTTAGCTCAATGGCTCATAATGTTTGTTACCACAAAACTCATTTTGACTCATCCAAAATCCTGGGTTGCAGTGAAGCACTTAGAATGGTAGTGAACGGGACTAATCCATAAAAGTGAAAATACTCGTAAAGATTAAAGCCACAAGACACAAACAATATGCATTTATGAACCTTTTCTGTGTAACGTTATTTCCAATTTTACAACATTGATGCCATGGTGGTATAACGTTGTAAACCCTAAAAAAAAAATAAAATGATCGTAAATAATACAACAACTTCAAACAACTTTACATTTACATTTATGCATTTGGCAGATGCTTTTATCCAAAGCGACTTACGGTGCACTTATTACAGGGACAATCCCCCCAGAGCAACCTGGATTAAGTGCCTTGCTCAAGAACAAAATGGTGGTGGCTGTGGGGATCGAACCAGTGACCTTCTGATTACCAGTTATGTGCTTTAGCCCACTACACCACCACCAATTATAAGCTTCACATATTTGTCTTTAAACCCTCCAAGAATTGGCTCCATTCACTTCCATTGTAAGTGCCTCACTGTAACCTCGATTTTTGACAGGAAGTCAGTTTTTCTGATAATCAATATTGTCACAAATGCAGTCGATTGAGCTTCACTTGTATTGGATCCGAGATTATCCTTAAAAGGGATAGTTCACCCTAAAATGACAATTCTGTCATCATTTACTCACCTTCATGTCGATACAAAATGTATAATGTTCTTTCTTCTGCGATACATGAAGAAAGGTGAATTTTGGAGAATATCCTGGTTGGGTTTAATGATTGATGACTCAAGATAAATGATATAATAATGACTTATATTTGCGCCTTTTCCTTACACAAAAACCTTGTATAGCTTCAGAAGAGCAAAGCGTGAGCCGTGTGGACCACATTTATGGTGCTTTTATGGTTATTTTGAGTCCTTTTTTGAGGCTTAACATCTTCAGAAACCATTGCATGAACAAAAGTGACCAACACATTCTCAGAAATTGCTCATTTTGCATTTGACAATAGAAATTAATAATGTTTTGGAACAACACGAGGGACCAATACATGAGTAAATAATGACTAATAATAATTTCAGTGTTGGGTTAACTAACCTTTTAAGACATTTACAGTACAAAATCACGAGTAAGATATGATTTCCAACTCACCCCTTGCCATTTTATTCTTTAGTTTGTAGTAGATGTACATTGACAGCATAAGCCCATCTGCAAACACATAGTACACTGCAGTGTACATCTAAAGGAGAGACAATGGACTGAGCATTCAAATCAGGCCAATACAGACCACTATGGTAAACAAATGCCAAAACTCTTGCATCTAAATAGCAGAAACCAATAAAGATGATTGTCCTGCATTTACAGTTACATTTATTCATTTAACTTGAAATGTTATCCAGTGCAACTTACAAAAGAGGAATGTGAACTTCCTTACCTGTAGTGGAAGTTGATCTGCCAAGAACGACCCAACAAGATTGCATGTGTCACCTCCCAGCCATAATAAAAGGAACCAAATAGACAGAGCGCTGTCCATATTCCCTGTCTTGCAGGAACTGTAGTACTGCCTAAAGAAACAGAAAGTATCTAATGACCATATTGTTTCTAATCATGTGCAAAATATCTCACCACACATGTACAGGTGTTTAAAATGACTGATGTGCCTTAAAGGAATAGTTCTCCCAAAAATGAAAATCCACCCATAATTTATTCACTCTCATGCCATCCCAGATGTGTATGACTTTCTTTCTTCAGCAGAACACAAATAAAGATTTCTGGAAGAATATTTCAGCTCTGTTGGTTCTCACAATGCAAGTGAATGGTGACCAGAACTTTGAAGCTCAAAAAAGCACATAACAGCAGCATAAAAGTAATTCATATGACTTCAGTGGTTCAATCCATGTTTTCAGAAGTGATATGATAAGTGTGGGTGAGAAACAGATCAATATTCAAGTGATATTTGACTACAAATTCTCATTCCTGCCCAGTAGGTGGTGCTATGCATGAAGAATGCAAATCGCCAAAAACAAAAGAAGAATGTGAAAGTGGAAGTGGAGATTTATAGTAAAAAAATCAATAAAAATAAGTCTTGTGGATTACTTTTATGCTGCCTTTATGTGCTTTTTTGTGCTTTAAAATTTTGGACCCTGTTGACTTGCATTGTAAGGGCCTCAAGAGCTGAGATATTCTTTTAAAAATCGTTGTGTTCAGCAGAAGAAAGAAAGTCACACATCTGAGATGGCATGAGGGTGAGTAAATGAGAACATTTTTATTTTTGGGTGAACTATTTCTTTAACGAAAGGTCAGTTGGGCAGGTCTTAGCAGTAAATGATGACCACATTATATCTCAAGAAGTTTTAGTGCCAAAACGTACATTTTTTATAGGACCAAATTACATTAAATCATATTAAAATTAAAGAAAACAAGCACTGAAAACATGCAACATCAAAAAGGAATTGCAGTTCATGATTTTCTATGGCAATGTAAGTAATGTAATTAAAGTTACTATATATTACAAATACCTCTCAAACTTTTCTACATTCTTGTGGTATTGAATAATAATTGCAGATGTCAGCAGCTTCAAATCCTTAAACGTGCAAATTGTAGCATGTCACTTGTGCAATCCCCAATTAAAAAGGGAACTTTAGGTTATAACACAAAATATCTTTCAAAATAACCTTGAAAATGGTTCATAATAGCACTTAATGCTATTATGAACCATATTTTATGAATGCTCCAGTTCAATACAAGCTAAGCTCAATCGACAGCATTTGTGGCATAATTTTAATTATCACAAAAATGTATTTTGATTGCCTCTGGGTTCCAGTGAGGCACTTCCAATGGAAGTGAATGGAGACTATTTTTGAATGTTTAAATACTCACTGTTTCAAAGGTAGCCACAAGACATAAACAATATGCATATAAACATGATTTTAGAGTGATAAAATCACTTACTAACATTTTCTGTGTTAAGTTATAGCCATTTTTCAACTTCGTTGCCAAGACGATGTAATGTCAACAACCCCTAAAACCCTAATAAAACCATAAATTGGCTGTAAAATTTAAACAACTTTACAGCTCAAATAATGCATTAATTTTAATCGGAAGAATTAATGCAAGTGCTTTTATAAAATTATAAGCTTTACATTTCTGCTTTAAACCCTCTAAAAATGGGTCCAATTAATTTCCATACAGTGCCTCACTATAACCTCGATTTTTGCTTCAATTAATCAGAAGTTAATTGCCTAAAGACTTGACATAAGTCCAAGCTGCTGAAAGGCAGTTAAATTAGTGTATGTAAACGTATGACCTCCTGCAATAGTGATATAGTCAATTAAATGTGAAACAATCTGTCTGTAAATATTTTTGGAAGAATTACTTGTGTCGTGCACAAAGCAGATGTCCTAAACGACTTGTCAAAACTATAGTTTGCTTATTATTAAATCTGTGGAGTGGTTAAAACATGTTTTAATGATTTCAACCAAAGTGTATGTAAACTTCTGACTTCAACTGTAAATATTTTTCCTGCCAAACTTGATACATTTCAGAGTGTGAGCTGCTGTTCTTTCTGGAAAAAAATAGGTTGTATATAATTGCTTTAAACATTGCTTGCAATACCTTGTAATTTTGCTAAAGTTTGTCTCTGATGGTTAAAACCATCTGTAAGAGTTTTTTTTTTTTTGTTGGCCTACTTACACGGTATTGAGGATACCATGAAGCAAACTATTGACAGCAGCCCGAGAATCACACTGGCAATATCTCTGGCATCCTGGGCACATTCCCCCAGACCCTTCCAAACCCACTCAGACCCATTCGGGCAGAGAGAGTTGAAGTTTCCATTATTAACCAGCACAAATAAACCACTGTAAAGGGCCCCATTAGACATCCCTGGAGATAAAAAATAGATAAATATTTAAACATGTATGGAATTAAAGACACATAATTAGCATAATGGATTCTTATACAGAATGGGAGCTGTTGGATTTCAGATAGGCCTATAGCAGTGAAATAACATAAAAATAGAGTTAGAATACAGTCAAAATTAGCCTTTGTTTCAATCACACATTTTTATTCAGATTAATAATTTTTTTCGCAGCTTTCGGCAGTTTCAACTCACGTTGGAGCGCCTCGTTTTTGAAGTCACCAAATAAAAAATTAATTTTAAATCATAGGCAAAATATCAAACAAAGTAGCCTTTTATCATTTAATAGAACAAGTGATCATAATAATGGAAACACATTCAAATGGAAAACCCGATCTGTCTTCAACGGAGACAGTTTAGCAGTTTCAACTCATTTCAGCACTATTCAGAGAAGTCGGTGTTTTCTGTGCATCTAATAACACGTTAATTGTTACGTTTCTAAAAGTTCACGACGGATAAAATGTGCAACATTTTGTAAAGGCTGAAATTACAGTAGCCTAATTTAAAGTCAACTACTGTCAACTACAGTAAATAGAGTTAAGATAATTTTGGCATTTAATAAATACCCTCACTTAAATTAGTAACATTTACAGAGGAAAATAATAATAAACAATACAAAAAAAATAATTTAAAAAAACACAGAATACCTTCAGAGTAACACTCCGTCACCTCCAGACACAAACACGAGAGCTCGAGGCGAACAGTCCGATCAGCTGACCATTCTCACCTGATTACACCAGAAATGACAATTCAGCAGAAATGTGTGCATGTCGCAAACATTGCCTTCTTGGTGTGATGCAAACAGTCTTCTAAACAGTCTCTAAACTGATGAACTTTAGGGTACGAGGCTAAAAGCACGGCGGGGTAAAAGGCTCCATTGATTTTATTTTCTTCCAAAACACTAAATAGCATCAAAAAACGACCACAGCGCTTTTCTAAACATCTTTTTTTCACTAAACACTGGAAAATATTCCTGATCCATGAGTTCATTGTGTGTTATGTCACTTTGATCTCCTTTTTTGATATATATTTTAAATGCTGTAAATATATGTAACTAATGAAAATCCCTGAAATTAACACTTTTTTTTAGACAATTTATCATTTTCAGTTTTGTTTAAGTTAATACAATCAAACATTTTTAATAACTGTCCATTTGGTGTAAGGATAGTATTTGGGGTAAAAAAAAAAAAAAAAAAAAAGCCCCCCTGTTGCAGGGGTAAAGGCCCCTTTAAAATACATTGTTTTTATTTAAAAACAGATTTGTTATGAAAAAGGTTCAAAGTGGGCTCACACTGACTCTCTAATCATAAAAGAGATTAGTTTGTTTATAGAATAATTGAGATGTAATAAAATGCCAAATGTGTTTGAAATTAACAGGAAATGGTTGACTTTTTCTGAAGTAGTTATTTTGAGTATGCATCATCTTAAATTGTGTCCTATAACTATTACCCCGGTATCTACACAATATTACTTTAGACCCTCTAGGGGCATTTTAACCTAAGTGTGGGGTAAAAGGCTCCCTCACTGCCTTTTTTTTTTCTTCTCAAAACATCTTCCAAAATTATGTTGTCCCATCAATATAATTAAATCATTTTAAGATACATTTTGTGACCAGAAAAAAAAATAAAAGTCACATTTCCTTAAAGGGGTGCCTTTAGCTCCATTATACTATATATATTAGTTACAATGTTATAAATATTTAAACAATTGTTATTTAATATATGTAATTTTAAGAATTTTTTTTATAAACAGTAAAAAAACAAATATAAAATATAAACAATACATTAAATGTTAAATCTAAGTGTAACTCTTAAAAATAAATCAAGTTACTTTAATATTTACAGATATGCAAATCAATGATGCACCTGGGCGCTGTTTAATAGTTCACCTATTTTACTCACCCTCATGCCATCAAAGAGGAGTATGACGTTCTTCTGCAGAAACAGAAAGATTTTTTGAAGAATATTCTTTGTTTTGCAGAAGTCAGTCATACACATCTTTGATAGCACGAGTAATTGATTAGAGAATTTTAATTTTAGGTGAACTATCCCCTTAGTAACGTTGAAGCAATGCTGACAATGATGTGCACACACACACCAAGAAACAATTCGGGCACACTTGACAGAATTTATACTTCATTTTGATCTAAAGGCTTCAGCTGAAATGCTTGAAAATAGACAAAAAATAAATTGTCATATGATTCAGTTTTTTTAATTGACATCGTAATTTAAACTTTTTTTTGTGGATGAGTTGGACTACACTGAAGGAAAAGCAGCCAAAATGAATCCAGTATACATGGGAACTCTAATACTGTTAAAAAGCATCCCAGGTTGTGCCTCATGAAGTTGGTCAAAAGAATGTCCAGATAGTGCAGAGCTGATATCCAAGCAAAAGGGTGAATACTTTTTCATACTTTGGAAATATAAAATGTTTTTAATTGCTTTTTTTTGGGTTACTACATAATTCCCTTACATCCATTGTTGGTGTTGATGAATTCATCGATTGCTAAAATGTGGGAAACGGTTATAATACAGAATGGGTTCAAACCTTTAACTGGTATTATACAACCATAAGTTTACCCATTATGCAATACTTAACACCTTTCGACTTGTAACTAGCATTGCAGCAGTTTCTTTTTGTGGTACTTTTGTGTGGTTTTGTCTGGTGGCACAGGCATCCATTTAATATTCATCTTTTTAAAGCCAAAGTGTCTGTGATTAACACTTTCCAACAATACAAGGGTGACCGTTTGATTGAAAATAATGATAAAACTTTCTCCTCTTTAAAAGATCTGAATTATCAGTAGGAAGGAGCAACAGAACACACATGCAAAGGCGGTAGTTGGGCCATATATGTTAAACTTTATCATACAACGGAAGAGATGAGTATAATTTATAACAGATAGTTTTAAGGAAAGAAAAATGCAAGAAAATAAGCATATTATTTACTTAACCAGACCAAAACAAAAACCTATTTAAATCTGTACAAGTGTTTTCATTGACACCCAATAACAAATCCTCATCCTTCGCACTCCAACATCCACAATGCAAGTTTCAAAGTCAATTTGGAGCATTTACAATGGATTGCCAGGGTGGGCAGAACATGAAATAAACGAAATATCTGAACTCCATCAGTTCCAGAATTATCTGACCCATCGTAGAGCAGAATAATATGGCGGTCTTAAGGAAGACACATTCCTTTTTTTTCTCCAAATTGCTCAGTCCTCTCATTTTCTTTACTTTATATACATCAGCTTCTCAGTGTCGACTTTTAAACGTTTGCGTTTTGGTTGTACAACGTCATCATCAGAGCCCTCCGTATCCTCCTTATTGTCCTCGGGTTGTGACTCCTCCGTGGCAGCCGGGAACGTTTGGTCTGGAAAGATCTCCAGCAGCTTTTCTTCGAAGTACATGCTCACAGCTTTTCCGGCCTCCGCTACTTCCGAGTCGGCCTAGAAAAGGGAGGAGAGGGGAAAGAGTGTGGAAAGGTGAGAAGAGGGAGGGCAGGGTGGAATGCAGGCCCCGGTGAATAAGGAAGGATGGGCAGGTGAGAAAGAAAAGGAGAGAATCACAGAAAGGGTTACAAAGCCGTTAGGGTGTTTTGGGTGCCTGCGCAGCTCTTCAGTGTGGTGTACAAAACATCTTACCTGAACATTATTCTGTATGTCCTCATCATAAACCTGGATTATTCGAGACATCTAAAAAGGGCAATGACAGCACACACACAAAAAAATATATACAAAAGAAAAGGGGAAGAAAGATTTTTTTTTTACCATCCACACAGTGAGGTTGTAACCTCAGCTGTATTTAAAAATGTCCAAGGAGCACAATTTTCTGTTTGCTCTTAATACATGCCATCAGTTATACGGCATAAGCAAACAGGCCGTGTATATTCACTAAAAAGGAAAACTACTAAAAGGGATTTGCCTTTTCAATCTATGAAGCCAAGAACGCTGATATATTGGCCTGCTTTCAAACAGTTAGCTTGGTTGATTCATAATTACATCATAGTCCAAAATGATGCCTTAATTATAAAGTGCTTCTTTGACATGGATTCCTCAGTCATTTCAAAGCCTTTTGAAGACAGTAAAATGTCTAGAGCATTCTACAGTTGTATTTATGTTCAGTCAAAAACAAACATTTCAATAAATACATTTGACCACCACAATGTCAGTAAAAAAACGTGTTATGTGCTACAGTTTTTAAGTGCATTGCTGAGTGACAGCAGCCTTTTATAATCAAGGGGAAAAACATTTCTTTCCAAAAAGGACAGTAGTCTGTAGCGGTCAAGTCCTCATATTCCTGTAAGAGTCTTTATGTATTGATTACTTCTAACATAACAAAACACACAATTTGCCTGCTTGAAGCACAGATTGGCCAAGGTGAGGAGAACAAAAACAAAATCCACCCGCTAAAATGTAAAATTGTGCTACGTGACCAAAACTGCGATTAGCCATTGGCTGGTAAATTTTCAGATTTCACTTGACAGTGAAGTTCAGCACTGAGATCATTACACAATGTATTTGACTAGATCGGTGTCCAAAGTTGAGATTCATGCAATACATTTGTCACTGAATAATGTCTTTTAATATCCCTTTAGTTCTTAAGTCAAAAATGAAATTCTAATCAGAGAACAGCATAGCACAGGTGCGGTAAGGAAGCACTCGTTAAGTTCCGCGAGACACTCGCTGAACTGCCAGTACTCTTAAAGAGACAGCACCGTTTTAGCACTTGTTCTACATATCAATGTAAATACTTGTAAACAATTATGCATGTAAACAATAAACATGTATACAGATATATAAATGCAATATAACACCTGCAATTTCAAGACATATTTGTTAAAGGTATACATGGAAACTGTACATTTTTTAAATGCTAAATTGACAAAAATGAAAAAAAAAAAAAACCTAGATCAAATCAAATTAGCAAAATGTATATTTTCATAATGTAATATGTTAAAAGGTCCCCTGTATTATTAACAGCATTAGCTGAGAAATAACGTATTAACCCTGTAAAGCCTGACATATAAACTGTTTTGTAATTTTAGACAACATATAAAAACAGATCGTAGAAAAAAAATTGACATAGATTTTTTTATGTATCATATTTGATACATTAGGCTTTAAAGGTCATTATCCTCCTGAGACCCAGCAATTCATTATTGTATAGGACATTTGTTGTTTAAGTTTTTCTTAGCCCATACATACTACAGTGGTAAATCATGGGGCATTATCAGAGAACTCCCTGCACTTTTCAGAGATACCAAATATTTGAGTGTGGCCATGACAACTTCCTCTTCTTGGTCTGTAAATATATCACAGTTCAATTCAGCACATCAAATACAATATGAATAAAATATTTATTTTTTCAATAAACAATTTTATCATATGTATTTTATGCACCAAACACTATTGACATTTAAAAAAGGGAAATTGTACTTTTTTCGCTGAGTATCAGGAATTTATGGTATGGCATCATCATAGCTTGCGATGTAAAATAATGAGATCTTTATAATGACAGAGCAGGCTGCATATATGAAAATACACAGAAATATTAGTTAACACTTTATATATATCTGATATCTTTTTCAAAGATTTGTGTTTAAAAAACAAACCCTCAAAAGCCTGTTGTATCAAATATGATATATGTAATTTCAACATGCTTTCAATAAAATACAAAATTTTGACCAAGCATATGTTGCTATAGTCTGCAAATAATCATTTTAAAATATCAGTATTAATAATCATTACTGTCACATTTATTTTATTAAAATAAGCGATGATTTATCCCAACATAAGAGTCATCTTTGCAGAAGTCTGACACCATTTTAAATAGATCGATATAAACATTGAAACCACTTTTTTTCCACAAATAACCAATAGATGGTGCCATAAACATGTGAAACTTACATACCATACATGTACTGGCTTTTCAGCTTGAACAGAGTGAGGCAAGAGCCGTCAAACGTTGTGTTTCATATTTAATACATTTGGCGTTAAAACTTTGTGTGTCCCCCACATATCCCTAGAGCTTTATTCCCATCTGGTTTGTAACAATAGGGTTAACCTGTTGATACACACCCCCTTTTTTAGCACAATCCATGAAAATGACATACCTGATCTTAAATGGTTGTATTTACTGGACCCGTTGGACTATGGACACAGTTGTAGTATCTTTTGAAAGACACTTTGGGCTTTATTTCTCAAGTTTCAGAATTAATAAATGTTGTTATTTTTTAAAAGTTAGAGAAGCTGAAGTTTATAGTATTGGAAATATTTTGTGCTGAACATGTTTTTATAAACAAAAAAAAAAAAAAAAAAACAACAATTAAAGTGCCAAGACAACCTAGAAATACAATGTTCTCAAAGCCACAAGTCTAAATAAGTTGTTTCAAATTTGAAGATGATCTAACAAAAAATGAGGTTCCTGCAAGCTTTTTTTCTCTAAAAATCGCTGCCGGTATACAGAGTAAAATTAAGGCTCCGCCTTTCAAGACGACACAAAATCTGACTGCACTGCTCGGCTATTATGAATATAACTACACTGCATTTTTAAATATAGACTTTGGAGACATGCTCATTTTATTAACAGGACTCTAATATATAAGATAATATACAGTTTTACAACATGAATGCTGCTCACATTGCATAGTTTGTTGAAGAACGATGACGAAGGGTACATTTTTCAGGCGAGATCTCATGTAAACAATGGAGAATATATCGATATTTCCCAGACTGATCACTTTTATGGACAAAAAGTGCTATTGGATGTTTTTCAATTAATGCTTGACATGGACATTTGACCCAAGTGGGACGAACTGGATTCATCTGGCGTTTTCATAAAGGTATGAAGTCCCGTTTTGATATTGCAGGTTTTCATTTGTACTCCTAGCACAAATAACTAAAATTGCTGTTTCTGGAGCATTGCTATCGTGATCGGATATCAGTGTTGAACCCTTAGACCAGGGATGATCAACCCTACTCCTGGAGCGCTACCTTCCTGCAGAGTTTAGATCCAACCCTAATCAAACACACCTGAACCAGCTTATCAAGGTCTTTAGGATTACTTGAAATGACAGGCAGGTGTGTTGGAGCTAAACTCTGCAGGAAGGTAGCGCTCCAGTAGCAGGGTTGGTCACCCCTGCCTTAGCCCTTTGAAAAGATGTATAATTTGTTAACATTCATTACATTTATAGATGGTAAATTATATATTAAACGTAAGCAGAGTGACGTCACAACCGCATGTGGGGAAATGCATATCAACAGGTTAACGTAAAATGGACATATTTAACGAAATGCACTTGAATGAATGAAACGGGAAATATGTATCAATACCCAGTCCTATCAACTATAGTAAAAATCAAGCAGTCTTCTGGCTATAGGATATACAATTGTGAAATCAAATCTGCACACAATGGCATTCTTCTCATGCATTTAAAGGTCATTTTTACTTTCAAAATAAAAACAAGCAATTATTATGTTTCATACATAAACACAGTGTGTAATATACAAATAAACACTCCTTTAATAGAATGAAACATCTTACAATGTGTTAGTCCTTGGACAAAACAATTGCTCAACCAATCAGAGTTGAGTAATGCTTTCAGCTTTACTGAAACCATTCCTTCAGAAGTTAGTACTGGTGCAACACATGAGCTTGTTGAATATATAACACATGCAATGCATTTGCAAATTCTTCAACGATCATGCTGTTTTGCTTTAGTGTATAACATCTTTTAAATATTTGTTCTTACATGCAGTAAATATCAGACCCCCACCCAGTTGAAGGACATGCTCCAAACTCACCTCATTGTATTTGGCACAATTAATGAAGACCAGACGAGCGTCGGACACAAACTCTTTGGGGCTCTTGTAATGCAGAGGATGTTTTTGCTCCAGTTTCTTCTTTATTAGTTTCAAGTCCATTGGATGCTTAATTATTTTATAGTAATTGGGTACCTGAGGATAAATTAAGCATTAAAACTGTACTGTTGTGAGACGATAACATGGACTACAAAAAGGAAAAACAAAGGAAAATGTATGAAGTGCAAATGCATGCAAGGTATATAACAGAGACTTATAGAACAGAACACAAGCATTGCAGTTATTTCACTACATTTACATGGTTAAGAACTTGATTATTTTACTTATAAAAGTTATTTGTTGTAAACTAGTCAATATGCAATAAAATCTAAATTTAAAAACGTGTTGCTAAAAATACACAAAACATAATTTTTGCCTCAGAGCCAATAAAAATGTCACCAGGGCAAGTAAAGCTCAGACAAAAAAATCTTATGAGCCCTTTAAATTATGAAATTCGATAAGTTAAAGTCATTTTCATGATTTTGTTATTATCGGTCAGTGTGATGCATATTGCATTCACGTAGAACGTAACGTCATTTACTTAGAAATCGTATTCTAGCATAACAGCAGGGATTAGACCAGAGGTCAAAAACAAAAGTAGTATGTGTATTTGAAAGTGGAGATTTATAGTAAAAAGGACTTTAATATTTATTTTCTTCACAACCACACCTATTATATTTAATTCAAGACATGGATTTAACCACTGGAGTCAGATGGATTACTTTTATGGTGCCTAATATGTATTTTGGAGCTTCAGAGTACACCTGCATTGTAGGGACCAACAAAGCTGAAATATTCCTCTAAAAATCTTCATTTGTGTCACATGAGAGTAAATGATGAGAGAATTTTAATTTTTGGGTGAACTATCCCTTTAAGAGCTCTTCATCAGAAACAACTGCATTCACAGAAATGAGGAAATTGTGGGCTTGCCAAAAACTTACCAATGTGGAAACAGGCTCTCTAAATGCAATACTGAGCTCATGACAGTACATAAACAGCAGAAGACGCTCACAGCGCTACAAAAGAGGAAGAAACACACACAAAAAAAATCAGATCATAAATAAATACAAATATTAGAAAAAATATTTACAGAGTAAAGAGTTTTTTTTGAGAGTCACCTCAGCATTGTTGCATTACATGCCAATGGTGTTTACAAAAATAACTAAATAAATAAATACATAAATAAAATAAAACCTTTGTGTTCTTTTTCCAAAGTTGGAGTGCCTATGACTTCGAGTGTCAAAACTATAAATTATATCTTAATATTCATTTATATTAAAGTTCTGAATAAACTTTTATTTTTTGTATCTTGGCATATTTAAGGCCCTCCATAGTTAAAACCCAGAGATATGAGCCTCTCAATGTGGCTCCATGTGTAAATTGTTAAATGTTATAGATATTCAATGGTCAAAACCCAAATATAGGTAACGTAGTTTTCACTGCTGAAAAAACAAAAGGTCTTTTATTTCAAATAATGTTTAAAATAGAAATATGCATTTATTTATTCATTTAAAACCACATTCAAAATATAGATTTTCGAGGGACCAAAAATACACTATTTTAAGAATAAGTGACACACGTGACTCTTCAGTGCATCATTAGGGGTCCAAGCACCAAAGGTGCTGATACTCAATTGTATTTGTACTGATTTTCGTATTATTTTTTGTCTGCCATAAAAGTGTCTGGGTGTTTAATTTGGTTTATTTGACATGGAATAACTATGAGATACAATAATCTGTATTTTAGATTACGTGGTGTCTATTATTGGGATAAAATACTCTCAACAAATTCCTTCTTGGCACAAATAGGCTGAATTAGTCAATAAAAAGGTACAAAAAGAACAGAATAAAACAAAACAATATGTGCTCTCATCTTGCCTTACATACACAAAATGCAGTAACTACACATTTCTTTTCAAAAGTTATGACCCAAATCCGGTCTCTAAGACTATGATCTGTCCTGTGACAGACGGGATAGTCTCCATTTTTCTTAGTGTTTTCGTATTTACTGCATTTTGCCTTTGCAGAGCATATAGTTCACTTAATTATAGCATGACTGTTGTGTTTGTTTCTCAGTGTGACCCACTCGTTGGTCTTCTGGACTCATTCCGATCTCACTCTTGTCCTTCTTACTGCACGGACCATCATCACAGTCGTATTCCATCTCTGGGTTTGTGAGACTTCGGCACAATGTGCACATCCAATCTCCACTACAGCATATAGGGAACAGAACTCAGGAATTAGAAAATCTGGCTTTAATACCCTATCAAAACTAAAGTGAATGAAAAAAAGAGATCTGAATCCACTCCAGTCCAGATACAAAAGTGGTATCGATGCAACCTTACATTAGAGTAAAGGTTATGATGGAATGTGTTGAATAATAAGGGCAATTCTTTACCTTGGCAAACCTTTGAGCATTGGGATATGGCATTCTTCGTGGAAGACTTTAGGACAGCGGTCACAGCATAGCAGCCTTCCTCCATTCTGACATACTGCACACCAGTCCTCATTCGGGTCATCCTCCTTCCCTGTAGTGGTCTGACTGTTGATGGTAGCAGTGGCCTGGCAATTGGCAGAGCTCCCCCGGAGTGAAAGCAAAGACTTTATCTGACTTCCATTCCCATTGGTTAGAGGTGTGCTAGAGTTGGTGTTTGTGCAGGATGAAAGCTGCTCAGTCTGTGGTTCGGATTTAACGTTCTCACCAAGTGTTCTTAAAATGTCCTGGACTGAACCAGTTGACACTGTGCCGAGAATGGGAAGAGGGGGGGTTGCGTTTCCTTCTGGGCTGCTCATCTGGTTTGAGGAAGAAAAAGAACGATGCAAAGAAGACACTGAGAAACATGAAAATGTACAAAAGTTTTTAAACATAGCGGCACCATTTTTTTATTTTCTGACCTTTTCAGGTTTTCCATGACTGTGGGAATCCTGAGAATTGTCCTCACAAAACAAGCATGCAAAACTAAAATAAAGCACAACACGCAGTCCAATTCATTGAATCGCGTAATTAGTGAAGACTTTTATTTTTACTGAATCAGTCAATCCAATTGGCGAATCAGTCTGAATCAATCGCAGGAGTTTGCCATCTGAATCATGGATGGAATCAGGCCTAAACGGTCACAAGAATCTTCGGTCTAAATCATGGACTGAATCAGGCCAGGGTGCATCAATCACAAGGTCAGACAATTCACTTCCTAAATAAATTGGCTCAGATTATTCACTTTCTCACTGAACATGTTATCATGTCCAACCAAAAATGAGTCAAGAATCATTGCGCGTTATGTTACTTTTTGAAAGCAATGTTAAAACTACAAATTTGTAACATCAGTGACACTTAATTCACTAATTACAGACTGGATATAACAACATCTGGAAAGGAGAGTTTTTGTTGTAATAAATTGTATTTTAAATAAAACTAGAGCAGATGAAATTAATCCATTAACACATGCAATTCATTTAAAAATCATTAACACTGAACGCTTATAAGAATTTTACATATGATTCTGACATATTAATCAGCTACTTGTAAGTAAACTGATTGGAATAGGGTGGAACCTTTACAATGTGTCAGGGGACATTACACTGGCACACACACACACACACACACACACACACACACACACACACACACACACACACACACACACACACACACACAATAGCGATTCCTTGTCAATGATCAAGATAAGCCGCATTCACACGACCAGCTGGAATAAAGCATCAGCATTTCTCTGCTGTCGCACCAGACAATTCAGATGAAGTATCATTATGTGGACAGTGTCAGCGTTAAAATCAAAACAAGATGTTCTCTGCAAGTGCACAAATGTAAAATATGACTGTCCCTAACGTCTGCTGAACATTGGGGGAATCCCGGAGTTATGTAAGAGGGAAACCCCAATAGCAGCTGCAAGTCACTATAGTAAGCTAAAGAAGCAACACAGCAACAACTCTAGAATATCAGGGAATAAAGCGAATCAACAGAGTGAAGTAGTGAAGTCTTCCTCGGATGCCATGGGTGTTATTTACACAAGCGTCACAGGAAAATTACATTGCTGCGGAGAAAGCTGCTTCCTGAAGGAGCCACATGTATAAGGGAGTAAAGAGTATGTCACATATACAGTGTATGTAAAAAGGAATGCCGTTTTCTCGCAATAAGCCTTGTTCTGGTGTCCATGTAAACAGTCACCATCAGTGACACATACCATGCAAGCACTCAGTCTGCCATCTTTCCCATGTTCCGTTTTGACATTTGATCCAGAATAGCTACATTCTTCCTCAACTCCTGGTTCCTGTTTGACCTTCACCTGGTCCACGGTCATGTTCCCTGGCCCAAGTCTGCCAGCTGAACCACAACTAAACATAAACAAACACAAAGTCATGCCATATCAAACTTGCTGGCAATATCACAATAGTTATCAAATAGCAAAACTCTACAATATTAAATGTCCACGTTTTTCCAGAAATGCACTTCCAATGCTATATTTTACAGTAGGTAAAAAACTATTTAATCTAAAATTTTGCCCTTGTTTGAAATATATACAAAATTGGATTATCAATGGATTTAAAAGTGGCATTATTCAAGAAACAAGCATGTCCTTTTTAAGCCACTTAGGACTGTGAGGTAGAAAAAGCATTGAATGCTAACCTGCCCCGACTGCCCGTGCTTGATGTGCTGGATGGACGAGCTGGCGTGTGAGAATTAGATAAACCTAGGAAGAGAGAGATATATAGAGAGAGTCTTTATTCAAACAAATTAAAGCCTAGAAGAATTAAACATTTGCAGAAATTGTTTTTGCGGTATGTGAAAGTGTCTTGGCTAACTATGGCCTTAAAATGGTTTTGGTATAAATTGCATACTCTAGCTTTTTGTTATACTGGTTGAAAATCTCTTTGCAACCTGATAGCAATCAATAAATCAAGCGCACTGATGCAAAAAAAATAAATAAAAATAAATCCATTCTCTGTGGCAGTCACAGGCCAGTAAAAGGCCTGTCCAATAATTTCCTTCAGCCTGAATACAATGACTGGATGGCCAACCTGCCTGTCTAACTACGTACCTGCCTACCTCTGCACACTCTGCCCACGCACTCAATGCTGTGAGTTGGGTGCGGGACTATCTGACTGTTTGAACAACTGCAGGCAAGGGGCGTATTCAGCAAGCCGTTGAAAAAAATTATTTATTTTTGCAATTCCGTTCGGTGGCACTAGTGTCACATAAATTGCTTACTCCAGCTTTAATTTAGCCAAAACAAGTGCCAACATGAAATGTGTATTCCTTTAAAATTCCCTTATTTGAACAGCAGTATATAATTGGAATTACAGTGCACAATAATCACAATTAGATAAAATAATTGAGACCAGGCAATTATGCAATAGTTGTGACAGGCCTAAAGTTTATAGTTTGAATAGTAAAGGCCCAAGTATACCTTTTTGCGTGTTCCGGAATGGCTCATTACTCTTCTGACCGTGAGCGAATACGAACAGTTTTGACACATGCCCACTACAACTTCTTTGTGAGACAATTTTAGTAGAGTCAATGGCAAGAGCAAGCGCTGACGATGCACACAGATGATGACCACGTCCACAAGTCGAGAAAATCTGGCCAGCGTGGACTGGAATATCACGCATACTGTGCAAGGAGCAATCTGCAACGCGGTCGTGCAAAGTATACTTTGGCCTTAACTGCTTAACTTCACCATTTAGTAACATAAAAGGCCAAGTTAGTAAAAACAAAAAAAATGCAACATTTTAACACAATAAAATTATATGCTGTGCTATGATGTACATGATGTAAAGCTAATCAATATAAATTCTGTCATACTGAACTTTTGTGCTGTGATTATCTGTTGTTTTTTTAATTCGTAAGAAACTTTTTTAAATGTTGGGATTCCACAATTTATCCAGGTATCCAAGCTTTTCCAATAAATGCTGAAAATTTGCAGTGAACTTTGGGGACAAAAAACAAAACAAAACAGTTGTAATGGGAACAGGTCCTACCAGCCACACGCTACAGTACCTGATGATCCTGGTGAATGTGTCGAGGATCCCGGTGAGGGATTTAAACTGCTGTTGGGGCCAACAGGGGGATACGAACTAGCAGAAATATATCGACTCAAGAGATTATCCAGCATACTCGAACCAGCATCTTCAAGCTGGAATTAAAAAAAAAAAAAAGTAATGTCAGTTTTTAAAATAAGTATGCTCAAAATCAATTTAGCATTTTTGTTTTTTAGCTTTGTCAAAGCAACATTTTAGTACATTTTTTTGTTTGGCTTAGGTGCATCAGGTAAAATATATCAGTATATCTAACTTCCATTGATCTTTTATGTTGATATAAATATGTCATCATGGTAACATCACATATTTTTTATGTTGTTAATGTTGATATAAATATGTCATCATGGTAACATTTTCTAGATGGCTAAAATAAGTAAGAATGGGTTGAGAATTTTAAAAATAATTATGTATGCCACTGTTTTCCAAAAATAAACATTTAAGTCATGTCATTTCAGTATTATTTTCAAATAACCTTAAAAATTATTTGTGACTTCTGGTAAAAAAAAAACAAAACAGTATATCTTACTGACATTTAAAAATTTTGCAAAAAATGTCATATTATTTTATTGTGGGGCAGATAGAAAAAAAAAAAAAACCTTATTGCGGAGTCCTGTTAAACATTATTACTTTTAGGCCCTTTATTACATTTAGGCCCAAATGTATTTATTTTAGGGCCTTTATTAGATTTAGGACCAAAAGTTATTACGTTTTGATCCTTTATTAGATTTCTGTCCAATAATTAGATTTGTACACTCATGACCATACGCTCTGGGATTTGTATACAACCTTTGGGTTATAAGCCAAGATCTATAACCACCAAGCCGCACCACACCATCTAACAATCTAATTATCAGTTTAACAAAAAGAGCAAGTCAGGTTACCTGAATGGGAGGGATGTCTGGCAGGCAGGGCAGGTTTTCAGGGTTGGTGACTGAAGGTATGAGCTCTATGGGACCCACGATAGGGCTGGTGGGGCCCCGGTGAATGTGGGCATTCGCCATGCTGGCACTGGTTGGACTGGTGGGGTTGGCAGCACTTGCATTGTGTAGAGACGCCACAGGGAAGGGCCCGGCATGCCCAGGGTTGGAGTGCTGAGAAGAAAAAGGGAGAAGGAATTATGTAATGTGAAAGTGAGTTGATGTGCTGGATAAATGTAACATTTACTGTATGTTAAGACCTGTGTACTATGCCTGGGTAAGGCAATGCATTTAATATTAAAGCGGCAGTCCACCCAAAAGTGATAATTCTGTCATGATTTGCTCAAACACGTTGTACCAAACCCCTATGACTTACTTTAAACTGTGGAACACAAAATAAGAATTATCAGTAACTAACAACTTACATTTAAAATTGTTCTTCACACAAAGCTATAGTATAGCTTCAGAACACTTGCAATGTAGTACATGAGTGTTCTGGAATATTTCAATGATGCTGTTTTTTGGCATTTTGGAGCTTGATAGATTTAGTCACCCATCGCTTTCATTATATGAAAAAAAATGGCCAGGATATTATTTTAAACATTTATTTTCTTCTATTGTGTTTCCCGGAAGAAAGTTAAATGGGTTTTGAACAATGTGAGGGTGAGTAAAAAATAAAAAAAAATATTTGGGTGTGAACTATCCCTTTAAAAAAAGTGCATGCAACTTCCTTTCCCACACTGACATGACTGAGGCCTCTTATCATGTGACCCATCTTTACCACACGACTCGGAGTTAATGAGCACATCTCAACAAAGGAAATGATCTTATTGTCCTTCAAACAAGAACTGCTGAATTTAGACCAGAACAGATTTAAAATAGCAGACTACAATAAGAAGCTAGTTCAAATAGAGATCAGCAGTAGTAAATTAGTCATGCGACCTGCAGAAGCAACTGACCTGTCTCTGAAGTTGAGGCTGCATCATGGGATATGGCTGGCCGTTGAGTCGGGGCTGCACCGAGGGCATGCGGTTCTGCCCTGACACCATGCGAATATGATGAGGTGGATACATGTGGGAGGAGCCATTAACCCCACCCCTCTGGAGGGCCTGCATACTAATTAGCCTTGGAGGCTAAAAAGAGAAACAGAAGAAGCCTTAAAATCACAACTGCTGTCCTGGTTCTTAGATGGCCAAACAATTCATTTAGGAATATTACTTTTGATGCATAATGGATGATGGCTGACTCTGAATTAATTAAAATAGATTCTGAACATAAGATTCATGTTTTTTATTACATTGGAAACCAAAATAATTACCAATCTTGGTAAGTGCTGGCATGTATCGGATTAGTATCTCAGTAGTGTTTTGCAACAGAATGAAATTTATGAGACCACTACCTATATACTGTATGTGGGTGTGTCTAGGCTTGATCTGATATAATGCTGAAGAATTATGAATAATCCTTTTTCAAGAAACTAGGGGAGTGGACAAAATCTTAGAGCAAAAGGAATTATAAAAGCAAACAACAATTTGGTTGTACAATCAGTTGCTACTATTTTTGCACTGTTAGTTGATCAATCTCGAATAATTTGAGAAAGAATAGTGATGCATTGTTCACAACTATGATGGTTATGATTACTTGTCATACTTTTGCCATATGTATGGTTCATATACCTTACGAAGAATCTTATTCATATTTGACTTTTACATTATTTCCTTTAAGGCTTTCAAAATGTATGAATTACATTATAAATTATATTTTATATATCAAAATATTTTTAAATACTTACAAATATCTGTCTCTCTTTTTGGTCAACTTTAGTCTCGGCCCACTTTGCTTTTAGACCGCTGTTGTTGGAACCAACGAAAAATAACATTTGCCATAACACGATCATTAAATTAAAGTGAAACCGGAGCACTTAGCGTTCAGTAAAATCCTTGTTTATATTCTTGCTTGAGTTTTGAGCGAACCTCTGCAAACGGTGCTTCAAGTTTGGTTCAGAAGCGGTTAATCTTCACGCGTTCTTCAGGAGCCTCACTCAGTGCGCTCTGTGGTGCGGCTCAGTGAGACAGTCGGAGTTCAACTGAATGAGCCACTCAAACATGCTGTTCATTCACTTATTTGGACAGTAAAATGTGACTGGAATTTAAAGTGCAAAATAAAAATCACAGTTATCTGAAATATATTGCAGTTATCTCAAATAACCGTGATCAGACGATTTAATATTTGTGACAGGCCAATGCACAGCTATCCTGGTCCACCAGCTAGACCAGCACCAAACTGGCACTGAGACTTTTCCAAGACCTTTTACTGGTTTGCAATTAGTGGACAAGGATTAAAAAAATTTATTGTGTAATTAATTCTAATGATTTATAATCAATATTTTTATATAAAAAAATTATATTATTAAACAATTAATTATTATTTATCATTATTATTCATTTTGATCACTTTAAAGATGTTATAAATATTTATTCCTTTACCTGGCCTAGAAAATACAATTCTAAAAGTTTTCTCATGACTGCAAGGACCGTGATGATGCTTTGTTTTTCAGGGAAGCTCTAACGTGTGGCCTACCGGTTGTTGTATCATCTGTGGTGGTCCTCCTTGTCTGGGATGCTGTGACATCTGTGAGGCAATGCGCATCTGCTGCTGGATCTGTTGCTGATGCTGCTGATGTTGTTGTTGTTGCTGCTGCTGCTGTTGTTGCTGCTGCTGCTGCTGCTGCTGATGTTGCTGCTGCTGCTGCTGCTGATGTGCTGCTGCTGCTGCTGCTGATGTTGCTGCTGCTGCTGCTGATGTTGCTGCTGCTGATGCTGCTGTTTCTGAGCGATGGCAGCCTGCTGCATGTGCTGCAGCCTCAGCTGGGCCAGGTTGATCTGTCCCGAGTGCTTACCTGGGTGATTGTGACTGGGAGAGATTTGCTGACCAACCATCATGCTGGGTGGAGGAGCAGTATGTGTCACTTTCTCAATAACTAGATTGCCTGAGAGAAAAAAGGCAGAGAGTTTCAGTCACATTTCTAGTGCTTCTTTTAAAAAAAATGTGTAAAGGGTATAGTTCACACCAGTCTGATGCACCTAAAGGACAATTATTTTTTTTTTTTTTAAAGTTCATGGTGTCCATACCAAGGTTAACCACATTCTTTGCCCAGAAGGTGGGGTCGCAGAAGAACCGGACTGCTCCATTACTTTGAGGTACTGGGTCCACACGGGCCTTCATAATAAACCGCAGCTGGTATGTGATCTAGAGTTTAGAGAAAGTCCAAAAAATAAATTAAAAAGTAAAAAATAAATGAATTATAAAAAACAATGTTGATAGCCTTTGAACTCGGGTGAAGTGTGTAATTTCTGTGCCACTTGTGTCGCAAAACTATTAATTAGTAAAATAATTATTGTTTTCCAAAAGATTTCCCAAATAATCCTGTGTGCCTTTGGTCAGATAGCCCAGACAGTCCCGCCCCAAACTCACGTCAAACAGAGCTTAAACAAACAGAGCACTGGAGAAATTTGTTTTGATAGAGACGTACCCAGTGTCTAAATATGCATACTTCCCTACTATATAGTATGCCAAAAGCACATCAATCGAGTAATATGACAGAATCCTCAGTATTCATGTATCAGTAAACGCGAAATACCCCAATTACCTACTACACCTGTAGGATTCTGAGGAGTGCATCCACTGGACACTTTACTATTCCATAATGTCTTGGGAGTTAGGAGACATATTCAAAACATGGAATAAAAAAAAATGAGAATCATGAGCTCTTTTCAAGTGTAAGTGCTTTATATACCACAAAAGCTGTTCCTTGTGTCTAGATTGATTTTATACATTAAATTATTACCACAGTTGTTGTTAGTACGTCATATATTTGAGTCATGATACAACGCCCACGTTCCTGATTTAAGTTTGGGAACGCATTCATACCAATCACCTGCATACCTACAGAACATTCTTTTTAAAATCAGAGAAGTGCATTCTTCATCAAATGCAGTACATACACTGACAGTACGTGAATTCGGTGCAGCCGGTGTTTATACTTTTCTGGAAAATAAATCAACAAATGGCTTTCCTACAGCTGTATTTGCATATTAACATAGAATAGGAGAAAGTGTTTTAACACTAAAAACAATTACACACTTCACCTTTAAGTAACTGTCATGAAAAGCACTCTGTGTAGACAATATTCTTTAAAATCAAGAATGTGAATGAATGAACATTACATTTATATTGTGCTTTTCTGACACTACACTCAAAACGCTTTACACAGTTAACAAGGGACTCTTCTCAACCACCACCAGCGTGCAGCATCCTCCTGGATGTGACTTTGTCAGTGTAAGTGGCCTCTACAAAGACTTATTGTTGGACAGGATATTACCATTACAGTTTACACATGTGCAAAAACTACACCTAAAAGAAGAAAAAGAAACAACTCTCTTTGCTTTTAGTGCAATAAGCATTATGACTGACCAGTCTCTTGCTGTAGAGCAGGGCTGTGCTGCTGCCATTGCTGATGGCCCAGTTGGTGAAGTTAAGCACATGGATGATCTGCTGGCCCAGAATGCTGATGTCCCTCTGCTGGTTGATCAGCTTCCCACTTCTCTCTTTGGTCACACTCTTCATATGGTGATAGAAGAAACAAAGAATAGAAGAGAAGAACATTATGCCTGACTCATCAGAACCAATCAAAGATAAGGATGGGGACGATGAATAATTAGAAAGAATTTTGCCCCAATGGGAATAATGTCAAAGAAGCCTATCACTTTTGAGTGCCACAGAAGAAAGTCAGTTATATGGGTTTGGAACAACAAACTATAGTATATTTTTCAATATTCTAGTATGTTTTTATATATTTTCAATATTCTAGTATGTTTTTAAATATCAAAATACTTATATGAGTCTCCAGGCCTTTGTGTGACCCAGGAGAGAGCATATGAGGTTACTAAAAGTGTTGATGCTGCAGAGAACACAAAGAATGGTATGTAACCTTGAAAAACAGGTGTATTTCTTGATGAGAGTCCTTGGTGTTTTTCTTTTGTGCTGGCATGTATCTTTTCAAAGATACTTTTAATCAGTTATTATATGAATGGTGTCTTGTTTTAATAAGCTGAATGTATGATATCTTTGCAGCTGGTGTTTTGCTTTTTCTGTTAATCAGCAGTATTTTAACATATATCTTTGACGATATCTCTTATATGATATGTTTTTGCCATGGTGTTTTGTCTTGATGAGTTAAATATCTTTGGAGCTTGCATTTTCTTTCATTAATCAAATGATAATGTGAAGGAACAAACAAGGCCGCCTCATTGTAAGGGTTTCCATGAACTATGACATATGTCCAAAATATGTGAAGTTACCAGCTGATGTATGTTTTTAAAAAATAGATAGGCGGGGGATTTTCCACCAACATTTAATTAATGAAGGAGATAAAACATGGGAAAGAGACAAGGGCAATAATCCCATTGGTCAGAGATAGTGGGTAAAAGATAACAAAAGGTATATAATTGAGAACTTAGGAGGATAATGTCAGGACAGACAGCTGGCTGGACTCATGTTTGTTGGTGTTCAATAAACTACAACTTTGGCATCTGGAACTCAAGACTCCGAGAGTTTTCTTACAACTTAGAGAGATTCATCGCGATTTTCCACAACAAAACGGGCGAGTAAATGACAGAAATTTGTTTTTGGGTGAACTTTCGGTTTAATATTTTTTTCACCCCTCATTTAAAAGTAATAGTTCATCCAAAATGCACTCATCATTTACTCACCCTCATGCCATCTAGTGTGTGTATGAAATTCTTTCTTTAGCGGAACACAAAGGTTTTTTTATATATCTCAGCTATGTAGGCCCATGCAATGCAAGATAATGGTGATCAGACATTTGTAGTTCCAAAACTCAAATAAAGAAAACATAAAATCAGGAAGTGCAAAGCTGACCCCCCTCCCATCTTTATATATGGAGACTGTGTGGAAAGAGTTTGCAGTTTTAAATTCCAGGGAATCCATATATCTGACAGTCTCTCCTGGTCCACAAACACGACAGCTTCTGTTAAAAAGGCACATCAGTGCCTGCACTTCCTGCGAGTCCTAAAGAAAAACCATCCGTGTACAAAGCTACTGGTGGCCTTCTACCGCTCTGCTATAGTGTTTTAACATACTGCCTCACATTATGGTATGGGTCTTGCTCAGAAGCTGACAAAAAAGCTTGACAGAGGGTCATAAATACAGCGCAGAACATCATTGACTGCCCTCTCCCCTTACTACAGGACATTGCAAGCCCCTGTTACTTATCCAGAGCAAAAAACATTGTTAAGGATTCTTCTCAACCCGGCCACCATCTGTTTGCCCTTCTGCCCTCAGGAAGGCAATACAGGGCAATTAAAATGCGCACTGCCAGATTCTTGAACAGTTTCTATCCAAAAGCCATCCAGTCACTAAACTAAGGGCTATCTTGCATTATTTATAACTGACACTGTGGACTGTGCAATAACCGTTTGAAACCTTTAACTTGCACTTTCTTGTTTTACCTGCTGCATTTATGTTTATGAATGGAATGTTATTGTGTGGTTTATATGTGTGTATGTATGTATTGTAGCACCGCTGAGAGTTTCTGAAATTTTGTTGTATTTCGATACAATGACAATAAATGGCATCTATCTATCTATCTATCTATCATCTATCTAAAAGAAATCCATATGACTGCAGTGTTTATATCCATATCTTCAGAAGCAATTTAATAGGTGTGGGTGAGAAACAGAAAAATATTTAAGACCTTTTTCCTCAATCTCTACTTTAACAAATAAAAAGTGAAACTAATCAGGCACCACGTGTGACTTTCAGATGTAAAAGTGAAAGTAGAGATGTAAAGTAAAAAAAGGACATGCATTTTGATTGTTTCTCACCCACACCTACTATAATCACTTCTTAAGATATGGATTTAACCATATGGATTACTTTTAGGTTCCTTTATGTGATTTTGGAGCTACAAAGTTCTGATCAACATTCACTTGCATTGTATGGACCTACAGAGCTGAAATATTCTTCTAAAAATCTTTGTGTTCTGCTGAAGAAAGACATTCATACACATCTGGGATGGCATAAGGGTGAGTAAATGATGAGAAAATGTACATTTTTGGGTGAAATATCCCTTTAAGTGGCTTAATCAGTAGTGAGAAGATGGTGAAGGTTCCCTGGAGAACACAGCACTCGCAAGCGGATGCGGGGGATGAGTCACCAATCACGTCAAAGGTGTGAATTGGAGCAAACTGTTATGAGAACTGTAAAAATCAAAAGGACCGTGTTGAAGGTATCTGACAACAAACCTTTCGTGCCCCAACTTCATGTAGATACATTGACTGTTTAACATGGACACCTGAAAGAGGAATATTACCAGAAAGTGGCATTCCTGTTTACATGCACTGTATAAGCGGCATACTATTTAATCTCATTTATATCCGGCTCAGTCAGTAGACAGCTTTCTCCTGATCCCTTAAATGGAGTAAGGAAATCGGCATTCTTGTTGACATTACGTTTCAGAGTGCCACTTTCGGCAAAAACCCTGGAATAAACAATTTTCTTAAGTGCATGTAAACATGGTGATGTAAAAGTGCATGTAAATGTTAAGTCTTGCCGGGAGGGGTTTGGCCCTGCCATATTGCACTTTTCATTCGTAATCGTTTAATCTTACCCTAGAATTTTTGCTCCAATTCACACCATCAGTGAAATGACCCCCACAGCAATTTGCGAGTTATATGACATTATGGAGTGTGATAAGGCCCACATGGTGTGATGACTAGTACTTACATTGTAATGTGTTAAACTATTCCATTTGCTACAAATATTGTGTCCAAAACTTCACAAAATAAACAAATAATATAAAAGAATTATCAAACGTGACTTATGCAAGCAACATTATTTCTTTTTTACTTAACACTTCAGAAAAAAAACAACTGTTATCAGCAATAGTCATCATTCCTTATGCAATAATACATATGAATGTAGCACGAGAAATCAAATTATGTGTTTTATTGTATGTGTTGGCATCAGACCCACGTACACTCACCTCCAGCTGCTGCAGTAGAGACTTGCCCTTCTTGTTGATTTCATTGATGAGAGTAAAGACAGAGATCTTTATTTCATGTTCTACCTTCTTATGCGTCTCAGCAACTTCTTTGATTCTAATGGGATAAAGAGAGAACAAAAGACATTCAAATCATCCGTTTATATTATTGTACACTGGTTTTTGCCCATTCTAATAAAGAACAAGACTACCTCTTTAAATTAACATCTTTAATTAGCAAAATACACACACACACACACACACACACACACACACACACATACATATATATATATATATATATATATAAATATAAAAGTTCAAATTTTCTGCATTGATTGTTAGGGAAAATTGCACCATAAGCTTAAAAGGTACTATAGGGTTAATGGTAGTGGAAAGCATTATCAAGTTAGTTAAAATGCTTAATACAAAAAATCTTTGTTTGTGTTCAGCAGATGAAAGAACGCCATACATCTCTTAGATGGCATAAGAGTAAATGATGACAGAATTGCCATTTTTGGTTGAACTATCCCTTTAACTTGTATATAACCTGGAACATTCCTTTACAGACAACTGGTGGCATGGTGAAACTCCTTTTAACCAATTAAGTTAAATGTCTTTCCTATGGAAACCGATGGAGTGCGTACTCCAGGTAGGGAATGACGTTTTGCCCCAAGTGAAGGAGTTCAAGTACCTCGGGGTCTTGTTCACGAGTGAGGGGACAATGGAGCGGGAGGTTGGCCGGAGAGTCGGGGCAGCAGGGGCAGTATTGCACTCGCTCTATCGCACCGTTGTCACGAAAAGAGAGCTGAGCCGAAAGGCAAAGCTCTCGATCTACCGGTCAATTTTCGTTCCTACCCTCACCTATGGTCATGAAGGTTGGGTCATGACCGAAAGAACTAGGTCGCGAGTACAAGCGGCCGAAATGGGCTTCCTCAGAAGGGTGGCGGGCTTCTCCCTTAGAGATAGGGTGAGGAGCTCAGTCATCCGTGAGGAGCTCGGAGTAGAGCCGCTGCTCCTTTGCGTTGAAAGGAGTCAGTTGAGGTGGTTTGGGCATCTGGTAAGGATGCCCCTGGCCGCCTCCCTAGGGAGGTGTTTCAGGCACGTCCAGCTGGGAGGAGGCCTCGGGAAGACCCAGGACTAGGTGGAGAGATTACATCTCCACACTGGCCTGGGAACGCCTCGGGGTCGCCCAGTCAGAGCTGGTTAATGTGGCTCGGGATAGGGAAGTTTGGGGCCCCCTGCTGGAGCAGCTGCCCCCGCGACCCGACTTCGGATAAGCGGTTGAAGATGGATGGATGGATGGGTCTTTCCTATGTATTTTTCAGTTAAATTTCATATAGAGGCTGCACTCAAAAAGAGCAATTTCAAGCTGCTGAACTATTTTAGAACTGATCATAGTGAGAAACAATTATATTCATTATAGGAATTCCCAGGAATTAAATTTTCAAGACTTATCAAGGTCTGAAACTCACAATTAATTAAAACTCTCTCATATTTTCATGTTTAAGAACCCTGTGGTAAGGATGTAACAGAAGCTCTAACCTGTTGTGCACCTGAGATGCAGAGAATTCCACAAAGTTTCTCTTCTCTTGCAACTTAGCCATGAATGTTTCGATGATGCCTTTCTGGTTTTCAAAAGCTTCCTCTAGAAACTGGTACCTGCACATCAGAAGAACAATGGAATTGAGTCTGTGTACAACCAGTTCTGGGATATCTTTCATTCATGTCACATTCATTTTTAATTCAAACATTTAAATCTGTTTTTGGGTTTATTAAAAGAGGTCACTGGTGAGGAGAATGCCAGCTTGCTGATAAATGCTTTATATAGATGACCATATGAATACCACACAACTCAAGAGACTTTCCATACTGTCCCTGAAAAACTGTAATACATTCTTCATTTTAAAAATATTTAAAAAGGTATAGTTCACAAAAAAAACTCATAAAAATGTTCACTTTCATTGAATGAAAAAAAAAAATGGTGCATCAACAATATTCTTTGAAATTTCTCATCTTGTGTTGCACTAAAGTCATAATAGTTTGGAACAATATGAGAGTGAGTAAATGATATTAGACTTTTCATTTTTTGGTGAACAAACACTTCAACGCAATGTCTTTGTTTCAGGTATATATACCCTCCCCATTTCAATTGTCTTGCTCAAAAGCGCTTTCAGACGGTGCCAAATGATTTAATGCGCTGCAGATGAGGAGTATGTTGGTGTGGTTCCTGTAAACAGACCTGTGCTCTTTATGCTCCAGCAGTTGACAGTCTCTGCAGGTTAAAGTGTCACATGTCTCGCAGAAGAGCTTCAGGGCCTCTTGTTTGTGCACCGGACAGAAGACAGGCTTCTGGCCTGACGTCCCGACCGACTCTACAACACAGAACCAAGCCAAATTCCTCTTTTGCTTCTCATTTCATTCCCCCTTCATGTGTCCTCAGACTATGACTGCCATATGATTCAAAACATGGTAAACTAAGTGGGTTAGCTCAAATGAAAACAGTACAGACCGAGCAGACTCACTCAAAACTCTGCCTGTTGCCATGGAAACTGTACTAGGAGTCAGCCTGCCATACACTCACCGAAACATTTGAACTAAAGCAGGACTACTCAAGCAACGCTGCAATCTGACATTTAACTTTAGTACATTTAACAACGGAAATTATCGTTTCGTAAATGTCTTGCAAATACAAGCAATTAAAAATGAAAATCAATTAGTTGTAACTGAAATGGTTATGACGTTTTTATAGCACATACCATTAGACACTTCCTCTTTTTTGCGTATTTTATGGTCCTTGGTGAATTTGACCCGTTGATGTGCTTCAATGCACGTTTTACAAAGCCATTCCCCACATTCTACGCAGAATCCAACAGCGGTTGCATTGTCTTCACAGCTCGTGCAGACCTGTTACAGAGCAAATATAAGACGCATTCACAACACCTCTTAAAATGTTTGTTTTCAAAAGTCTGATTTATACACAAAATCAAAAACTGATGACAACATAATGAATGCAAGCATGCCCGCTCAAAAGCAAAGTTAAAAATAAGGGTGTGAATCTTTGTATTGAAAGAGAATCCATTTGACTCATGAGTATCAATTTGATTCAAAACACAGTAGTTACATTTTTTTACTTTTTAAATTTAATTTAGAGTATTCTTAAAATACTTCCCCTAATTATTTTTATATTTTTTTGTATTTCAAGTCAATTATTTACCAACACAAACTATTAATTATTTATAAGTGGTTTTTCAAGCTGTGCCTCCGGAAAGGGAGGCTGAACATCAAAAACAAATGTTACCTTCAAAATGAAGGTAACAACAACAATTAAATTAACAGTTTCAATAAACAGTTGTTTAATCTATTAACATATTAATCTGTATGACTCCGTAGCATAAATTGTAAAAAAAAAAAAAAAAAAAAACGTATATATATTTATCATTTTTATTTCATACGTTATAGCCCAGGCAAGTTTAATCACTGTATGATTCGGAATGAATGTTACAGGCCGCAACGGCCTAAAGCCTTTCAATAGTAAACTAACTAACCAATCAGAATGGATATTCAAATAACAATGTTATTTGCTTGTCCAAAAAGGACAAATGGAGGCAGAATAAAATGCGCCGCCTCCTTCGTTTATAACCAATCATTATCAGAGGCAACCTTTCAAGCCAATCAGCTTCCAGTGTAGTAAGAGCATCATTGGCTTGTGGTTAATTGCCAGGCAACAGGTAAAGAAGGCTTTCAAATTTAGCCAAAATATTGTTGAAGGATCTTAAAACAGGACTAACCAGCAGGATCATACATAATCATAATAACTTAATAAAAAGATAAAATAAAAGATAATAAAACAATGTAATCTTGTATTGGTTTGGTCAATCAATATGGTTTTAAATATTTGCCTCTGGAGAGAAATTCCACACAAACCGCCACTGATTTCAAGATTGTTGCAGTGGCATCGGTAGGATTTGTTATTGATTAATTGAGAAAAATACACAGACCTGTGTAGAGTTCTCCACTGAATTGCTCGTGGCTTCTGACGTGTCCTTGACAAAATAATTGTCCACCATGTCGGTCTGTTTGTACTCCTGAAGACACACTGTACAACGCATGACGTTCACTGGAGAACAAAATAACAGAAAAATTACAGAAAGAGTTAGCAATGTTTGATTAAAATAAATAAAATGAAGCCTTATTAATGTGAGCCAAATCAAAGAGTGATTATTATTCCAGTATACTACACAGGGGCGTCGTGCACCCTTTTTTTTTTTTTTGTTGTTTTTTTTTTGAGACTCTAGTAGAAGTCCTGTTTCACTGGTGCCCTAGACCCGGGGTTCTCAAACTGGGGTACAGGATCCCCCAAGGGAGGGCTGGGGGTCCCCAAAAATTTCAGAGAAAAAAGGGTAAAAATGTCGACATTATTACAGTTTCATGCTGAAATCATTAGATTCATCACTATCATTTTATTGTACTGACAGCCATAGTAAAAAATTAAACAGAAATAAAAATTACTCTCCGTATAATTTATATATTATGAAAAGAAAATAATTTTAAGAAATGGTTGTAATTCACCATTTTCTGTTATTTTTTTTACAAATGTATTTATACAGCAATTTTCACAATAAATATAAATATTGAAAATAAATGTAATTTTTAACATTATATATATTTTTTATAATATCTAACATTACTCCAGCTTAAGAAAGATTGTAATAATTTATTTTGACTTTAGTACACAACAATATAAAACCCAATTATTTAATTGTAATTGATTTAATTCAGCTTTTATTTATTTCATCACATTCCCAGTGGGTCAGAAGTTTACATACAATTTGTTAGTATTTGGTAGCATTGCCTTTAAATCGTTAAGCTTGGGTCAAACGTTTTGGGTAGCCTTCCACAAGCTTCTCAAAATAAGTTGCTGGAACTTTGGCCCATTATTCCAGACAGAACTGTTGTAACTGAGTCAGGTTTGTAGGCCTCCTTACTCCCACAAATTCGGATTGAGGTCAGGCTTTGTGTTGACCACTCCACTACCTTGAGTTTGTTGTCCTTCAATAAATCCAAATAATTTTCCTTCCTCATGATGCCATCTATTTTGTGAAGTGCACCTGTCCCTACTGCAGCAAAGCACCCCCACAATATGATGATGTCACCCCCATGCTTCATGGTTGGGATGGGTGTTCTTCGGCTTGCAAGCCTCATTCTTTTTACTCCAAATAGAACAATGGTCATTATGGCCAAACGGTTACATTTTTGTTTTCATCAGACCAGAGAAAGTTTCTCCAAAAAGTAAGATATTTTTCCCCATGTGTACTTGCAAACTGTAGTCTGGCTTATTTATGGCAGTTTTGGAGAAGTGGCTTATATTTATATTTATGCATTTGGCAGACGCTTTTATCCAAAGCGACTTACAGTGCACTTTTGAAAATTGCTCCCAAGGATGAACCAGACTTGTGGAGGGCCACAATGTTTTTTTTTTCTGAGATCTTGGCTGATTTCTTTTGATTGTCCCAAGAGGTCAAGCAAAGAGGTACTGAGTTTGAAGGTAGGCCTTAAAATACATCCATAGGTACACCTCCAATTGACTGCAATTAGCCTAATTGCCTAAAGGCTTGGCATCATTTTCTGGAATTTTCCAAGCTGCTTAAAGGCACAGTTAACTTAGTGTATGTACATTTCTGACCCACTGGAATTAGTGATATAGTCAATTAAAAGCAAAACAATCTGTCTGTAAACAATTCTGTCATGAACAAATTAGATGTCTTAAACAACTTCACTGTAGTTCAAACTATAGTTTGCTAATATGAAATCTGCGGAGTGTTTAAAAAAAAAATTAGTTTTAATGACTTCAACATAAGTGTTTGTAAACTTATGACTTCAACTGTATATATAATATAAATCCCTTCCATTCCATAATCAGGATGTGACTAATTGCAATCATAGAGCCAGCTAACATAAAACTAGATTATTTATTATGAAATTTCATTTTGGAGATTTATTATAAACAATCCAACTTAGTGCAGGAAAACATATGGCACAGATAAATCTTCCCATTGGAAATGTACCTTTTCTAACCAGGGGCCTATGTTGCACATGAAACACAAAATATTTATGCTGCATATGTTGTAATGAAGACTTCAAAAAAATCCAAAAATGATTTTGATTGCTTAATAATTCATAATGATTTATTAACCATTACCATAATAACCAAGAGTCTGCTCTAGACTCAGCAATAAGATAAAAATGCTTTATTCATAAAACTGATTTAATTTAATCTTAATCTAATTTTAAACTCAGATATGGTAGGATTGGAAAGGCCCCTCCCCATTTGTCACATGCAACACCCCTCCCCCTCATCTCCCTGATGGCCCATCAATCCCCCCACATAACTGAAGCTAGAACCAGTGCAATCTGGTTTAAGCCAGTTTGCACTGGCTCATACCACTTTCAGCCAGTTTTCCCTAAGCCCTCAGCTGCAAAACGTGTCTGATGATTGGCTGGTGAGAGCAGCAGTAGAAACACTGCACTGGAACACAGTGGAACCTACAGCTGGGTTACTCTGTACTGATATTAACCGGAGGCAGTGAGCCATTCATTCACAACATGTCACATGCAAAGCCATGTAAAGCAATCAACATGACTGCTATCATGCACAATGACTGTTACAAACCACTATATTTAGCGAATATGATACAGTTCAATTTAAATTCAAAAGCAACTAATGACATTTTTCATTAGTCACATGATAGCACTCACAAACTAGAGCATGTGACAGAAATATAGGTTAGTTATGAGCTGTAAAATTTATGGTGTATTTCTTTGAAGGCATGATGTGTTTCTTTTAATTAGTTGTATTTTGACATATATCTTTGATGTATTTCTTTTAATTAGTTATATGCTGACTATATCTTTAAAATATATGGCGTGTCTCATTAAAATACATGATGTATTTCTTACATGATTTATTTATTTCGATCTCCATTAGCTGCACACGAGCGGCTACTCTTCCTGGAGTCGATACAATCCAACATGCCATGATGAATACCTTTAAGTTAGGTATCTCTTGTATGATATATTTCTGACATGGTGTGTTGCTTTAATGCGTTGAATGTATGATGTATATCTTTAAAGCATGTATTATCTTTCATTAATCAAATTATATGGTGTATGAGCAAACAAAGCCGCCTCATTATGAGGGTACACTGGAATGTAGGTGAAAGGTATGTCTCTTACACAAGTGATTCTAAATCAATGTGACCTTTGCATAAACTGTGACATATGCCCAAGATATGAGAAGTTGCCAGCTGCATATGGAAGATATGTTTTAAAAAAAAAAGATGGGCGAGAGATTTTCCACCAATATTTAATTAACGAAGGACATAAAACATATTGGTGGCGAAGAAAAAGACAAGGGCAGTGACCCCATTGGTCAGAGATAGTGGGTAAAAAGATAACAAAAGGTATATAACTGAGAACTTAGGATGATGTAGTCAGAACGGACAGCTGACCGGACTCATGTTTGTTGGTGTTCAATAAACTACAACTTTGGCATCTGGAACTCAAGACTCCGAGAGTTTTCTTGCATCTTAGAGAAGTTCTTTGTGATTTTCCACGACACATTCTATAAATAAACAGCAGTGGTTTATATCTTAAAAATGGGCTGGTCATGTTTAAATCTCATGGTACACCAAGACAAGGCTTCATGATGTGTGGGCAAATAGATCAGATGGTCACAGTCAAGCCGATAACAATAGTTTGACATCTAGTTAGAAGGAAGAGTTTGTTGAGAATTAACAGGGGTGACATCATTCATTTTTTATTTAAAACTTGATAATTTAACATATTTAAGAATTGAATCTTAGAATTGAATGGTCCATATTTTTTCCTTTCTCTTTCCTCTCATGGAACAGGGCAACCCAAGTGTCTGAACTCCCAATAGGCATAATTGACTTGTAAATATGGGCGCCTATATATTAATGATTCTGATGTCAGAAACCAGAGGATTTCAAAGTAAGCTGTTTTTCAGTAAATGGTCTATTTGGACTGGGAGGAAGTTGAGATCTGAAACTTACAGAATGTTTGTTTTCATAGCATGTTGCAAAAGATCAAGCACATTTGTATTAATTGATAAATTAAGGTGTTTGACGTATTTTTCTCAAAATAAGTGAAACAAATTTTGATAGAGAAATGGATTTTAGATAAACTTTGTCACAAGGCATTTTATGTCCTTTGTTTAATACAAGTTGCTCTATCAACCGCATTTGTGGCAAAATGTTGATTTACCACAGAGATTGATTTTTAAGTGATCCTTTTAATAATTAAAAAATAAGCAAAAACAGATTTTTATTTTTAATGATAAGGCACTAACAATGGATGTAAACAGGGCCATGTTCTTAACAGGTTTAAAGGAAGAAATGTGAAGCATGCATTTTTGTTAAACTCAGCTAAAATTTGACTGGTAAATAAATTATATTAAAAAAAAAAAAACACAACAATCAAAATAATCTCTCAATCCTTCACTGAGCAAACACTAACTTTAGCTCTTTATTTCCATCCTGTTAGTTTCCATCCTGTTTATTAAGGCATTAGGCATCCTATTGTATTATTGCCATCTTGTAAATAATAAATATATAATTAATAGTGCTGGGGGAAAAATAGCTTCTGTTACAAATCATGATTTTTGAGCCAAACGATTTTAAAATAGTCTCACCAATTAAAATGTAAATATTTAATAAAAAAAATATACTTGTTTATCTTAATGCAACAATGATTAATAAATATAGGAAGCTATATTTATGCAGAGTTCTACATATCAGTTTTTCACTCGGAGATGTTTTGTCTCTTTAATTCTTTACATTTAGTCCTTTAATGCATTGCTGTTACAGACATCAAGCGCTGTTTGTTCTCTGCAGTGATCAATGTTCCTGTTCTTATGCATAATCCAGAAGTTAAATTGAGAGGTGTTGTGAAGAGTATTTGTCAGGAGTCATTCTACAGAGTCTGCCTTACACGCTTTAATAAATAGTTTAGCTGTAAAAGGCTCATTAAACTGTTGGATGCCGTAAACTACTTTGCGCCTAGGGCTGGGACGGTTACCGCATTACCGCAATACCGCGGTCACGTGACTCCAACCGCGGGTCTGAGCTTGTCACCGTCGTCACCGCAAAAAAACAAAAACAAAAAAACCATTGGCCTGCACATGTGTGCACGTTGTGTCTAATGACATGGATTCGTTGTGTCTAATGATATTAGCCTACATGGATTCAAGGTTTTCTAAACAAAACTTATCAAAATATGGAGCAAATCCGACCTTTCGCGAGCTGGGGAGCGCAATGTTCCATGACACATAATAACATTCCATTTGTATTAGAGATGCGGGGATGGGCTATTATTATTTAATCCGCAACCGCATCACAAAACTCATCTGTCCGCACCAACGTTTTTTTATAAATTTTCAAAACCGCATCCACGGCGCTGACTGTTTTAAGGTCTGAGCGATGCAAGGCGCTGCTGCCGCGAGGCTAGAAAGCTCTTGGCTGTTCTAGAAAGGAGACTGATCCAATGCAGCAAAGATATTTTAAAGGCTAAAGTCCCTAGTAGGCTATAGCCTATTGGCTATGTTGTATCCCCAGAATATCAGCAGTGAAGTCCGTTTCCGATTGGCGCACAGGGATAAAAATAAATAAATAAATAGTAACGCACATCGGCAAACCTGACTACTAGGCTACTGTAGCCTAAAATTTTATCATTTTGTTTTGAATTTTGTTTAAAATGCATTTTAAGATTTCTATTTATTTCTCATGTCTGTGAGGCAGTAGGCCTAGCCGCCGAGTTTCGGTTCATTTATGAGAGAGCTCACGCGCAAGAGATCGCATCGGCGCTTCCACGTCCTGCTGCTGATTATATGTCTGCTATATTTGCTTCTTATTTATTAATTCCAGGCAATTAGTTAATGAAACAGTGATTAAAATTAAGATACAATTTATACAAAACGAAATTTTAAGTTAAAGAAAGGCTTTCTACAAAACAAAACTTAATAAAGTGGTCAAAATCATGTCTGACCCATCTTCAATGCGAATGTATCTGAGAATAATCTTAAATAAGGAAATCTATACAGTGATTAGTTCATGCCAAATTACTGCTTGATGAAAATTTGACTATTTAAAATTGTGCTCGTTTTTTTTCTTCGGATGTAGGTGACAATATTTAAAGTCTGTCTATCAAAAGCGACTTCTGATGTGTGCGCCAAAGTCTGTCGGGGGGAGACTTCTCTGATCCAATGTAATGTATTTAATGCGGTTTACCGCTATACCGCGGGAATATCTTTCTTTTCAACCGCGGTTAGAAAAAATCCATACCGCCCCAGCCCTATTTGCGCCCCCGCAATATTTATAATCTAACAGCCAGAGTATTCTTGCACAGTGGCGGGTAATTTTGCATATTTACTCGCCACTTTCAACAAGAAATTATGCTAGACACAAAGACGCGTGCTTGAGAAAACACACCTGATAATAATTTGAAGAACAGACGAAAGACGTCCGATTTTTTTTTTTTTTTCAGAAGTTAATTTGCGTTTTGACGCCAACACCCAAAGCATAGTGTCTCGGGGAACACATGCAAATTGTAAATTCTCAATTTTTCCCCCCTCTGTCAGTCATCTGGGAGAAGTTTGTAAGAATAGTGTTGACTACGAGAACGCTCCATAGGATCTCAGACTATCTCTATATTGCAAATAACATGCAACGACATTGAAACTACAGGTGAATCGTCATGTGTGTCATAATTCAGTACAGCCCCGGAAATAGTTCTTGAACAAGTTTACACTTTAGCCTCCATCAGTATGTTGCAAAATAATCATTATGATAATAGTAATAGCCTATGGTAATATATGTTATATTTTATATTCCAAAATAACAAAATTAGTTTGATAAGTTAATATTGTATGTATTTATTTGATGAAATGGACATAACACAGCCTTATACATAAGTTATGCATGCTGCATGGAGGCATGAGGACTGCAGATGTGGCCAGGGCAATAAATGGCAATGTCCACACTGTGAGATGCCTACGGGGGTCACTGGATTACCACTTCCCGTGGAGCGTTATTCCAAAAAAACTCATGTGTTTGACCAGTTTAGGACAACATTAGAGGCTTTATTTACTGACAGCACCAAACTTCAGCATCAATACTAAACAAAAGCGTGTCAAAACAATGTTAGCATTTGTGCGATGAACTGATGCCAGTGTATGACTGACATAGATAGGATCAGACCACTGCAACACAAAAGAAGATGTTAGGCTAGTGTGTTGGTCTCAGTCACCATTCACTTTCTTTACATCTTTTTTTCCAAACAATGAAAGTGAATGTTTATTGATGCCATCATTCTGCCTAGCATCTGCTCTTGTGTTCCATGTAAAAAAAAAAAAGAGCATCATATGGTTTGGAACAACCAGAGAGTGCGTAAATGGTGACAGTACTTTTATTTTTGGTTAAATATATTCCCTAAGATTTTCCACTTAAAAATTCATACAAAGAACAGTCTGCTGGTGTTTACTTAACTTCACATGGCTCAATGAACCATGCTTAAATGGACCCAACATTTTAAATAATGTCATAACTTACTTACCCTCATGTTGTTCCACAACCAAGGACTTACCTTCTTCAGTGGAACACAAAAGGAGATGTTAGGAAGAATGTTACTTGACGGACAGCCTCAGTCACCTTCCACTTTCATTGTATCTTTTTTTCCCCCATACATTTTAAGTGAATGAGGCTGTCATTCAGTTAAACATCACCTTTTGTGTTCCACAGAAGAAAAAGTAATAAAGGATACGCCTTGTAACAACATGAGTTTGTTGTTGTTGTTGATAATTATCCCTTCATAATTTGACAGCTACCTGGTGTAACCATAATTGCATGGGGGGAAATACAAAACCTCCAACAACACATCAATACTTATACTATATAAATCAATCATCATACTATATACTCACTTCTCATCATATGTGTGTGCGATCACATAAAAATAACTACCTGTAATTCAACCCATATTTAAGACTGCACATTCAATCCAGTCTTCACATGATGCCACCATGTGTAAACAATGCTGAGTTATGTAGGGACTTCACTGAAACAGCTCAGTTCCCTTTTCCAAACTTACCAATATGAGTGTCCTGCCCATGGGGGCCCTGCACCGGGACGGTGATCTTTCGCTCCGGCTGCGGGATGCACTTCAGGCAGAAAGAGTGCAGACAGGGCAGGAGTTTGGGCTCACAGTCGCGGTTCTGCAGACTCTGTTTACATACAGCGCACGTATCCAGCAGGCTTATCGGGGCGGCAGGGGTTGAGGAAGAAGGTGCTACTGGTGGTGGTGCTGGTGGAGGAGGCGACATTTCGGTGGTGAGAGCGGGTGATGCGCCAGCTGTGGTGCTTTCCGCTGAGGAAGAGGAGGACGAAGGCGGCGGCTGCTCACTGCTCTCGGCATTCGGGGTCCCGTCTCGAGCTTCGCCGCTGCGGTTGCTAGTCCTGGATGTCGTCAGCGATAGGGAGACGGTCTCTTGAGGTTTCAGCTCGTCCCCTCCGTTTTTCGTGTCCGCGACGATTAAAACGACCGGCTCTTGGTCCTTCGCGCCGCCGTCTCCGTTTTCTTCTCCCGTCGGAGTTTCTACCTCCATGTTGACGGAGCTCTGCGTACACTCTTGGCCTTTGTTGTCCGCCATCTTTGCTCCTATTTGAACCGCCTGACGTTCAACGCGCTTAGAAAATTCGATGGCTTTGACGTCATTGCGTCGCTCTCTTGTGCGTCACAGGCTGGAGAGGTTCTTCAATAATGAACGTGCTAAATAATAATATTTTAAAGTGTACTTTAAAAAATAATTCATTTAAAATATTGCACATCAAAAGACAGCTGTGCAATGTTTTAAATTTTTAAAGGGCACTTTAAAATATTATAACATGTAAAATAGTATAAAGTTTTATAAAAGTTGTATTATTATATGATTGTATGTTTTTACCACTTGTAACACATTTTTGCACTGCAAGCTACCTGTAATGTTCTTAACCCTTATGCCTTGTTCATTATTGAATCACATTACAGTTGTTCCCAGTCAAACATTAAGAGTGTCATTTTTTTAATTGCTATGAAAGAATAATTTTTTTTTAATTGCTATGAAATAATTTTAACAATTCTAACTTCAGTCCTTGAACTTCGCAATTTTTTTATTAATATATTCTCAAATACTGGACCAGTCCACATAAGTGTCCATTTAAAATATATATACAATATGAAAACCAGATTAAATTCCAAGTATGAACACTAGGTGGCTGCAGTAACCCTGATTTTCACAGCTGGGAGCTTCACAGCTTTCAAACGTCTTGGCACGCTCTCTACCTGTCTTTACATTGCTGTTGGCTGATTTATGTCACTCCTGGCGCAATTAATAAAGCAGCTCATCTTTGTTTGATGGCTTGTGGCCATCCATCTTCCACTTGATCACATTGCAGACATTTTTTTAATGGGGTTCAGGTCTGGAGATTGGGCTGCTCATAACAGTATTTATCTGGTGGTCCTCCATCCACACCATGATTGACCTGGCTGTGTGGCATGGAGCGTTGTCCTGCTGGAAAATCAAATCCTCATAGTTGGGGAACATTGTCAGAGCAGAAGGAAGCAAGTTTTCTTCAAGGATAACCTTGTACGTGGCTTGATTCATGTGTCATTCACAAAGACGGATCTGCCTGATTTTAGCCTTGCTGAAGCACCCCCAGGTCATCACAGATCTTTTCATTATTCAAGGTCTGAAAACACTGCAGCTTTTTTGTTATTTTGACCATTTGTCATTTTCTGAAAATAAATGCTCTAAAGGACAATATTTTTAATCTGGAATTTAGGAGAAATTTTGTCAGTACTATACAGTATATATTAATTTTACTCAAACATATTCAGTAGCTATAAATTGTAAATCCAGAGAAACGGGTAATTTTTCAGCAGTCTCTTAATTATTTCCAGAGCTATATATATGAATATATATACTTTTATCAAAGTTTAGCATTTTATTTGGTTTGTTTGAGGTTATGTCAGTTTTTGCAAAAATGCCACATTATTACATTCAACCCTAAACATGGTTTTACAAAGAGTGTAAACTTTCCCTTTGATCAGTGTGTGTGTGTGCATGTTCAGCATTGTAGATGTGTTATGGTCTCACCATTTAATTTTGGTGTGTGTTCTGCATTGCTTTATAATCTGACCAGTTAGGCTTTGCGTGTGTGTGTGAATGTGTGTGCGTTTTGCACTCTTGATGTTTGATAGTCTAACCCCATGTGTGTGTTTTTTCGAGCATTGATGCATTTTTTTTTTTTTAAATGTTTTTATAAAATTGTGCAAAAACAAAAATCCCATTAATTTCCTATGATGGTCACTTTCAAATCAACTCCAGACCGAACAGTGCATTAATACAAATAAAAATTTCAAATAAATATTTTAACAATTTTTAATGTAAAAGTACTTATTACAAAGGTCATACAACCCCGTTATATTTACCATGGAAGTGAATGGGGCCAGTCAATAATCGGCAAGTTTGAAAATTGTAGCCACAAGACAAAATAACTGTTTATACTGTCAATATGATTCCACTGTAATAAAATCGCTCACTAACCATCTCTGACAAGTTACATTTAAAAAACAGGATTACAGGGTTTTGTTGTCACGAAAGAAAAGTTGTAGGCTATTATTGGATATTACTTTATACAGATTAGGTTGGTAAGCAATTTTATCAAACTAAATTTATGTTAACATGTACAATATCTACATATTGTGGCTATTCTTTTGAAACTATGTGCCTTATAGCATTTTTGGACTGGCCCCATTCACTTCTACTGTAACCACGTTTAAAAAAAATAAAGAATGGGCCTGTCGAAATTATATATTGTGGAAATCATTATGCCACAAATGCTGTTAAATAATCTTAACTTGTATTATACCAGGACTGTTTCTTTTGAATAATTAGGAACTCGAATTGTCTGTAAAATTCTAATCAATTTGATTGATAATGGGGAGTGTGTATTTGGGGAAAAGCTTAGACAAAAGCATGCAAACAGCTAAAATATGCAGCCATTGCTGCATTGAACAAATACAACACTGTTTATGTTACTTTGAACAAAGTGAGCAAAGTCCAAGGTAAAACATTGTACATATCAATAGTTACATAACTTTGCAGAGCCGGCCCAAGGCATAAGCGAACTAAGCGGCTGCTTAGGGCCCCGGTGGCCACCAGGGGGCCCCCAAGAGCACATACTTTTTCTTTTTTTTTTTTTTTTTTTGTGATTATACTGTCAATGGACAATGCAATATTAAATGCAATATTATGTTAACAGGCTGCAGGATGCAAGCACCTTCAGACAGCAAAACAGCAATGTCACAAAAAAGGACATATCCTCTGGTGCAAAGAAAAGGAAAAAGAAGAAAAAAGAGGGAGAGAAAAAACAGCATGATAAAGGTATGTTAAGTAGCTAGGCTGTTAAGAGCTAACATTAGCTGGCTAGTTAGTTAACATAGCCTTTGTAGAATATCTGCTTTTTTAGGAAAGTTTGATTAAACATCAGTAAATAGCCTTGACATCTTAATATATTATAGTACAACATATTACTTAGCAAGTTTAGATTAAAGTTTTTGTCTTCTGTGTAAAAATAACTTTACTGTGTATATATTTTTTGTAATAAAAATAAGCTTCTGTTCCATAAACTTTGTACTGATAAGAACTTAACATTATTTACATTAGTCTACCATTTGGGGGTCTTTGCTATTATATTCCAATATCATTATGCCTCAGTTAGCTAGTTATAGATTAAGAGTTGCTGTTTAGGTGTACAGATGGCTTGCTGCTGTGTATAATAATTTGTGTTGAGAAAATAACATATTTTGTCAAATATTCTGTCAAATATGTACTCTTATGAAACATCCCTAGGAGCACTGTTGAAATATTTTGGACGTGGGGCACAACGAACGCCACCTGCCCCAGTTGCATTACATCTAACATGGCTAGCTTTTATTATTATTTTCATCTTTCATCAGGTCCATCCTCTGCATGCGAGGAGCACTTCCCAGCATGTACATCCACTGATGTGGTCATCTATCCTGTCTGACTCAGAAAGGACTGATCTGGTAAGCAGAGGGTCACTGGCTATAAAGTAAAACTTCACATTCCCTGAAAAACCTGATGGCCGAAGCTTCCACTACACCTACAGAAAGTTCATTAATGGGGAAATAATGTAAGAGGAGCTGCTCACTTATTTAAAAAGAAATGATACTGTCTACAGCTTCTGCTGCTAATTGTTCTGTAGGGAGTACACAAAATTGGTAACAGATGGACAGCAAGATTGGGTAAATATAGGTGTGCTACTGTCACATTTAAAACCGTAGAATGGTAAAATCATGCCAGGCAGACATTGGTATGTTGTAAGCAACACAGCTACAACTAATAAAATTGATAAGGGGTGTGTTAGATTTATAGTGTGCGAATAATCAAGCATTGACAATATTCAATCATATTGGCGGCACCGAGGGGCCCCCAAATCAAATTCTGCTTAGGGCCCCATAAAGGCTTGGGCCGGCCCTGTAACTTTGTAACAACTACATTCAATGCAATACAGTTCCCTGTTGCCTATTTTTCAGTTTGTAACATTTCTACAGGAATATATAATGTTATAAAATCTACACAGTGTTCATGAGTTGTTTGACCCATTAGGCTGTTGTATGACAATTCATCTTTTCCATTTACAGGCACATTGATGGGGTAACATCTTGTTGAGGAACTTATCAAGGCAAGTCATTTCAGCATTTTATTGTGTTTCTTAAAAAAAATACAAAGAGCTAAAAAAAATGTTTTACCTAAAAGGTCTGTCAGGTAATCACATAAAAGACAATGACTTTTGGTGCAGAATTATGACATCTGGACTACAACAGTAGTTAATCCATTTGCAATAAAACACTATTGTCTGTTTTCCTTGTATAAAGATGTCTCTCTCTTCGTCATGAAAAATAGAACAAAATTCTAATTGAAAAAAGTGGCACTTTGATAGTGCTCATTTACTGGTCCAAGACAAGCAAAAGCCTGCAACAGTCTCAAGATGGTGTTGAACTGGAGTCATTATTTAATATTCCGGTCGAATAGTCTCTTTGTTCTCCTGACCCTGTTGCTGTTTCATCTGTCTCACTCCGTTCTCCAGCTGTACGATGTACGCTCGATTTTAGGTCATTGCTAATGAGGGACACCCAGCTGTGAAACAAATAAGCAAAAACACATATATAACAGTTCAGATAACTGATTGAGTTAAACTTGAGACAGAAATATACTCAATGCAGTGCTGACTTTGACTCTTTGAAGTTCTCCAAGTTTGGCTCCACCAGCTAGCTGATCGTTTTTGCGCAGCCAGTTCAGGTCCTTTATCTGTTTTCTGGAAGGAGACCAAAGAAATGCATCACAATGAGCAAACCCATTATTATGATGATGTTTATAGATAATTTAATTGTATTAATATTAATGTCAAGATCAAATAATTTCCCAAACTATTAGTGCACATTGACTTATACTTTGTTACTCACCTACGCTTCTGGTGTTCCTTTTGTGCATTTTCAATCTTTAGGGCCAAATTACTGTTTAATAGAGAAGAGAACCAATTATGATCAAATCTCACAATTTATTCAAATTTCTATCAACGTTTCGCAAGCAAGAGCTTAAAAGAATAATTCACCTAAAAATGAAAATTCACTCATCGTTTACTCACCCTCATGCTATCCCAGATGTGTAGGACTTTCTTCTGTAGAACATAGAGTTTTAGGAGAACATCTCAGCTCTGTAGGTCCATACAATGCAAGTGAATGGTGCCCAGAACTCTGAAGCTCAACAAAGCACATAAAGGCAGCATTTAAGTAATCTATCTGACTTCAGTGCTTTAATCCATATCTTCTAATATAAAGTGATCCAATCGGTTTTGGGTGAGAACAGACAAAAATATAACTTATTTTTCACTGTACATCTTGCCATTGCAATCTTTAGGCATGATAATGATTTCAAGCTACATTACACTTCCTAGTGATTGACGCATGCCCAGAAAACTTGATTGTGCTAGGAAGTGCAATCGAGCTTGAATTCTTGACTGCCAAAGAGACTGCTGATGTCAAGATTTATAGTAAAAAAGGAGTATTCTTTTGGGCTGTTCTCACCCCAAATTGACTGGAACGCATCAGAAGACATTGATAAAACTACTGGAGTTGTATGGATCACATTCATGCTGCATTTATGTGCTTTTTGGAGCTTCAAAGTTTTATTCACTATTCACTTCCTTTGTATGGACCTACAGATCTGAGATATTCTTCTAAAAATGTTTTTGTTCATCAGAAGAAAGAAAGCCAGTAGTCAAAATAGGGAGGCAAATGTAAAAATTTGACTGATGAGGGGCGTGGCCAGATAATTTATGAGGGGGGTGTGACCAGAATTAGTTGACAGATGTTTATGTTTGATAACAATAATCGGAAGTGTTTGACATTATGTCTGTTTGAGAGATAACAAATGTGTCTGACAGGATGTCTGAGAGATAACTGGATGTGTCCAACAGGATGTCTTTTTAGTTGATAATAAAAGCTGTTCGTGTCTGACAGGAAGTGTGTTTGTGGTTACAGGAAGTTTGTTTGTCCTCTGGTTGATAGATGTTTTTAAGTGATAAAACTTTTGTCGAAACATGTTTATAAGGTGTGTTTTCCCGAGTCTGGATAACACCACATTCAGAAAACTATTCTGACCCTTGATGATCATTGCTGTTTCTCCATTGAGTGTGCAAGCTAAATTACCTGAAAGACTCGCTTTTGCCCCCAAGTGAAATAATGGATAGAGTGTGGCAGGGTTCATGTCAGACGTGAAGAGTGAGTTTCCATAACCTATGTAGGTATGGGCATTTTGTCTACTCGAGTACTTGTCGAGTACTCTGTGTGTGCATGGGGGGTTGTAATAAGCTTACTAAGTGCACACCACTGTGGGTAGAGTCATGTTGGGTTAACCTCATTGTGGTCACTATAATGTGGTTCTCGCTCAACCACATTCTCAAGCTTCTCACAAGTTGCTGGAATTTTGGCCCATTCCTCCAGACAGAGCTAGCGTGACCGAGTCAGGTTTGTAAGCCTCCTTGCTCGCACATGCTTTTTCAGTTCTTCCCACAAATTTTCGGATTGAGGTCAGGGCTTTGTGATGGCTACTCCAATACCTTGACTTTGTTGTCCTTAAGCCTTTTTGCCACAACTTTGGAGGTATGCTTGGGGTCATTGTCCATTTGGAAGATTGATTTGCGATTGAGCTTTAACTTCCTGGCTGATGTCTTGAGATGTTGCTTCAATATATCCACATAATTTTTCTTCCTCATGATGCTATCTATTTTGTTAAGTGCACCAGTCCCTCCTGCAGCATAGCACCCCCACACCACCAACATGATGCTGCCACCCCATGCTTCATGGTTGGGAAGGTGTTTTTCAGCTTGCAAGCCTCACCCTTTTTCCTCTAAACATAACAATGGTCATTTGTTTCATTATACCAGAGGACATTTCTCCAAAAAGTACGATCTTTGTCCCCATTTGCACTTGAAAATTGTAGTCTGGCTTTATGACAGTTTTGGAGCAGTGGCTTCTTCCAGGTTATGTCGATATAAGACTTGTTTTACTGTGGATATAGATACTTGTCTACTTGATTCCTCCAGCATCTTCACAAGGCCCTTTGCTGTTGTCCTGGGATTGATTTGCACTTTTCGCACCAAACCATGTTCATCTCAAGGAGACAGAATGCATCTCCTTCCTGAGCTGTATGATGGCTGCGTGGTCCCATGGTGTTTATACTTGCATACTATTGTTTGCACAGATGAACGTAGTACCTTCAGCCGTTTGGAAATTGCTCCCAAGGATGAACCTTTTTTTCTGAGGTCTTGGCTGATTTGTTTTGATTTCCCCATGATGTCAAGTATAGAGGCACTGAGTTTGAAGGTAAGCCTTAAAATAAATCCACAGCTACACCTCCAATTGACTCCAATTAGCCTATCAAAAGCTGGCTAAATGGCTAATTGCCTAAAGGCTTGACATAATTTACTGGAATTTTCCAAGCTGCTCAAAGGCAGTTTCTTCTTATCCACTGGAATCTGTCTGTAAACAGTTTTTGGAAAAATTACTTGTGTCATGCACATGTTGATGTCCTAAACGACTTTGCTAATATTAAATCTGTGGAGTGGTTAAAAAATGAGTTTTAATGATTTCAACCTATGTGTATGCAAACGTCTGACTTCAACAGTAGATGTTTGAAAGAAAGTCATCGCCTTGTGTGTGCACGCACACTTCTCCAGAGTGTTGGAGTCTGTTGCTGAGATGATTCATGCTTCCTCCCATTTAACTTGGAATTTTACTTCATACTGGGAAATCTGCAATGGAACACACTTTATGTCAGACTTTATAACGACAATATAATCAATATCAAAATTTAAAATAGGGCCCCTCTATGACACGTTTGTATTTAGTTGTCAGGTAGTTGTCACAGAATTTCGAATTCAGTGAAAAGTCTCGTCAAGCACTTTCATTTTCGATCATAGTTTTCATGATCGATCATTGCTGTCACTTCTGAGTAATCGGGTACTTGAGAACTCGTGCCCATCCCTAAGCCTATGAGAGTGTTGGCGGGTCCAAGCTTAATAAGAACAACATGTACTGTCAAGATCTACACTAAAGAAGTTGATGACTCGTTAAAAAAATCTGCCTTTGTTTTTCCACACAAAAAGATTGGAGTTAATTCCATACTTGTGTCTGAAAGACTTCGAAGAAGCTGGACGATCATTCCAGTTAAATCGGTGCCACTGTCTCCTGAAGAAGAGTCATTAAAATCTTCTGTATTAACCCCCGAAGTGCCTATGGAGACATGATAATCCAGCTTCTTGTTCCTAAAATCACTGACCACTTTGAATCGGACATTTGGCATCAAGCCATTCTATATGATAATGGACAGATGTGAGTCTCAGACAGCCGTCAAAGTCTTCCAGACACAATTATGGAAATAACTCCAATCTTTTTCCGTGAAAAGCACAGGTGGATTGTCATAATCAACTTTTCTAGTTTTCTGGTTCAACTTGACCGTATGTGTTGTTTTATTTAACTCAAACCCGCCAACTCTCTCATAGGCTATGGGAAACTCTGCCACACTCTATCCATTATTTCACTTTGTGGCAAAAGTGAGTCTTTCAGATAATTCAACTTGTACTCTCACTGGAGAAACAGCCATGATCATCAACGCTCAGAAGTTTTCTGAATGTAGGAGTTATCTAGACTCAGGAAATCACACCTTTTAAACCACACGCTCGACAAAACGTTTATCACTTTTAAACATCCGTAAAAAAAAGGAGATCAAACACACTTCCTGTTAGACACACCCGGCTAATGCAGAGTTTACACTACACGATTTTAGCCCCCATTTTCACTCGCTGACAGTTTTGTGGAGATCGCCATCAAAAGCCCGAAATCATAGGCAAAACGGAGCTCACTCCAGTGAGTGACGAATGCAATGTATGAATTATTAAAGACACAATCTGCAAGAAGCGCCGACGCATCGCCGATGGCAGCAAGATATCTAGTATGTTAAATATCTGGATTTGTCTGCGATTCCAAATTGCGCAATGTGATTTGACTGAATACAACTGCAGCGTTGACCTACAGCCAATGAGAGAGCAAGAAAAGGGGCACGGGAAGTTTCAGGAGGAGTCCTGATGTACCTGCAACAGAACATCAACTAGCATGTCTGGGGTATTAACAAAATCTCATTGGACCGAAGAAATTGAGGAAAAATTAGTGGAACATTGGCAGGAGCACCAGTGCCCATTTGATGTTTCAACTGAACTGTACCACAACCAGGTGGAGAAAGAGAAGGGTTGTAGAGAAATTGCCAATTCTCTTGGACAGTCAGGTGAGAAAATGGGTAGATTTTTCAGTAGGAGGTACTTTTTCATATTGTAACCAATAAAATATATGATGTCTTTAAGCGATTAAAAACAAACATCATATTCTGAAATGCATAATATAGGATCATGAATTGGTTTTTGTATCTCGTATCACTTCTCGTGTGTACTCTGTCGGGTATTCATCAATATTGGAATGTTTTGTAATGTGTTCACCACTGTCGCTGATTCCTTGAGTAATTTGAAAACCTTAGGACTTCCATGACAAGACAGACAGTTGTGTAATATGAACGATACCATAATCCGACATCTTTGAAAATCGTTTAGTGTTTAGGAGGCGTAATGTTATCAACTAAGCAGACATCCTGTCAAAACATCCTGTTATCGTTATCTCTCAAACAGACAATGTCAAAACATCCGGTTATCATTATCTCTCAAACCGACAATGTCAAAACATCCGGTTATCGTTATCTCTCAAGCAGACATATGGTCAGATACTTCAGGTTATTATCAAAGATAAACATCTGTGTCAACTACTTCCAGTCGCGCCCCATAAATCATTAGACCACACTCCCTTATCAATAAAACTGACACTTGCAGCCCTATATTGACTATTAAAGTCATAAACATCTGGGATGGCATGAAGGTGAGTAAATGAAGAGAGAATTTTCATTTTAGGGTGAACTATTACTTTAAATGTCTTTAAAATCTTTTTAACTAAGGTCATGAGCCTACAAACAGTGTTCACTGTAATCACAGCTGAATTTTCTAGATTTTCTCCCCAATTTGGGATGCCCAATTTCCAATGCACTCTAGGTCCACATGGTGGTGGAGTGACTCGCCTCAATCCGGGTGGTGGAGGACGAATCTCAGTAGCCTCCGCATCGGAGACAGTCAATCCATGCATCTTATCACGTGGCTTGTTGAGCACGTTACTGTGGAGACCTAGTGTGTGTGGAGGCTTTACGCTATTCTCCACAGCATCCACGTACAACACACCACGTGCTACACCGAGAGCGAGAACCACATTATAGTGACAACAAGGAGGTTAAACCAACGTGACTTTACCCACCCTAGCAACCGGGCCAATTGTTTGCTTAGGAAGCCTGACTGGAGTCACTCAGCACGCCCTGGATTGAACTTAGGAATCCGGGTGGGGTGAAAATACGAATCTATATGGAGAGTCTCCGATTAATGATAATGGTTCAAATTACTGACTTCTGTTAACTTACTCGTTAAACACTTTCCATGCATTGGTCCCATACTGGGCCATGAGTACAAGGTTCTCAATACGCACTGCCTGGTGCTCAAGCTGGGCCATAGAGTTATTAACACAGTCATGCCAAGCTGTCATGCCATTGTTCTGCCCAGACGAAGGAGAAGGCTGCTCGTACCAAAGATGTTCAAAATAATGTGCGGTATAAATGGAAACAAGTGTCTCTCCTTTGGTAGAGTTGTAAAATTAAAAAGAAAACAAATTCTAGACTAATAATGTATGTTGTTCTGCTCTGTGTATGTGTTTCTGGCCTTCCATGTGTGTTCAGTTGACCCCAGATGCAGGCTGCAGTGCGCATGATAGTGAGTCAATATATTTAGCAACTGCGGACAGTTTTTCCTCTTTATCATGTTCCACATACTTATTTCTGTGATCTGATTAAGGTCACACCCATTCAACAAGGTCAACCGTAAGGTACGTATCATGGCTGGAACATCTGTATATGGTCTCTTTCCTGTACACCCATTTTCTCCCCCTTGATATTAGGCTTTCCTATTGGCTGCTTATTGTCTCATGAAAAATATAAATGAAATGCTTGCTCTAATAAACATTGAGTAGACTGAATACAGACCGACTGTGTGTGTTGTCGTTCTTTCTACTTCCTTCGCGAAGTCTCCAGAGAGTCACGACTGCACCTCACTGGGCACGAACATAGAAATACGGGACAGGGGAATTGGAGATTGCGACTAGATAAAAAATATTCCTAACAATGTTGAAGTAAAAATGTCCTATTATGGAAAGATATTGGTACTTTTATTCACCAAAGTGGCATTCAACTGATCACAATGTATAGTCAGGACATTATAAGGCCTGCCCCCCCTTAGTCTTCTCTTTACTGTTGTACATGAAACTGGTGTTGAGTGGGTAGAATTCAATGAAGCTGTCAGCTGAGGACATGCAAGGCGACTATTTCGACTATTAAACTTGAGACTCTGACGTACATCTGGCCTTCCACATCTTTTTCTGTCCTTGTTAGAGCCTGTTGTCCTTTGTCTTTGAAGACTGTAGTGTACACTTTCATATGAAATCTTCAGTTTTTTGGCAATTTCCAGAATTGTATAGCCTTCATTCCTCAAAACAATGATTGACTGAGGAGTTTCTTGAGAAAGCGGTTACCTTAAGACATGCAAGTCTATTGCATACTGTGGCAACTCAAAAACAAACACAAAGACAATGTTAAGCTTCATTTAACAAACCAAATAGCTTTCAACTGTGTTTGATATAATGGCAAGTGATTTTCTAGTACCGAATTAACAATTTAGCATGATTATTCACGGATAAGGGTGTTGTATTGGTGGCTGCTGGAAATGGGGCCTGTCTAGATTTGATCAAAAATGACTTTTTTCAAATAGTGATGATAGGTGCAGTTTTTTTACATCAGTAATGTCCTTACTATACTTTTATCAGTTGAATGCCACTTTGGTGAATTAAAGAACCAATTCATTAAAGAATTAAAGACAAGTCATCAGCAGACTACAGTCTAATACCTGTGACAATAGTTTAATCAGTAAACTTTTACTTCTTCATACTGAGCAGCTCCATGGGTTGACGAGCACCAAGTCTCTCAAACTCATTCTTCATGACCTGTCTACATTTTAACAACAACACTAAAGTTATAGTGTGAAAATGTAGATTACAGTGAGACAGAAGCATAATAATAATAATAATAATTCATTTTTGTACCTCAAAAGTTGAGAAATCAGGTGTGGGCAGGTAACTCATTTAGTTCTTTGTTGGTCTGTATCGTCTTGTCTCCTCCTCGTCCAAAGCAGCTGCCTGAGAGTGATCAAAACCGATTTAAGGATGAATAAGGAAAGATTATAAACAATATTGTAATTTCTACAAATGTAATAGAAAACAGCTTAACTGTCACATTCAAGTTCCAGAAAACCAGAATATATTAATTCGCTTTCAAACTATAGGCTGCAGGACAAGTAATCATTATTTATGTTAGGGACTGGCCAGATAAAAATGCATGTTCCTTTTACTTACTGCTTCTCTGACCCCTGGAGCATCATATCCCTGGTCAAAATGCGGCAGAGCATCAACAAAAACATCACCAGCTACTCAAGACGGCCCAGCAATACTATCCTCCCAGAAATAAATGCGTTGAACGCTGTGCAGTTTCTAATGTTTTCATTAACATACATATGAACATCAGCGCCGTCTTGCGTGTCGGAGTGGAAAGAGATCTGTATTATTACTATTTATACAGTAGAGAATGATAGTAAAGTCATATCTTATAGGCACAATTATTCTATATATATATATATATATATATATATATATATATATATATATATATATATATATAAACATACATTCAGTCAGGTGTCAACACTTTAGACAGGTACTATATTTTGTGTACACGTTTCTCTTTAAATATCTTACACGTTTTATGGCACATTTCCTATGGTGTATTTATTACTGTAAGAATAAGTACTTACTATATAAATAAAAACACAGATATTTTAATGCAACTCAGTCACGTGGTTTAATTCTATGCATGTCTCATCTACAAATACTGTATCAGAGATAATTTTATTTGCAAATGTAACAAAGTCTAGTTACACAAAATATTCCTTGTAAAAAACTGTACAAAGAGTAAGAGCCCTTAAAGCTGAAAATGTGCATTGATATTAAGTAAAAGAGCAAACATGACAACTTGTTTGACATTCAAATTAAAAGGTAATTTCTGTGCATCTGAAAAATCATAAATTATTTTCTAGAAGGGAAACAGAAGCCATCGTTCATTATACTGTAAATACAGTATATTTAAAAACTACAAATAATTTGCAGCTGGGACAAAATATGTAGATTTTATTTTTTTTTACAAAAAAATGCTTGCATCAGCCTACTTTATAGTCTAGTATAATACAAATGACATACAATTAATTCAACCAGAAATTAAAATTGTCTACATTTTTCACCCATATGCCATCCCAGATGTTTATGGCTTACTTTCTTCTGCAAAATACAAATGAAGATTTATGAAGGGTATCTCAGCTTTGTTGGTCCATACAATGCAAGTGAAACTTTGAAGCTCCAAAAAGCACATAAAAGCATCATTAAAGTAATCCATAATACTCCAGTGGTTTAATCCATGTCTTCTGAAGTTATCCAATCAGTTTTGGCTGAAAATAGATCAAAATGTAACTCCTTTTACTATAAATGGTGGCCAGAAATTTGAAGCTTCAAAAAGCACAAAAAGGCAGCATAAAAGTAATCCATGTGACTCCAGTTGTTTACTCTATGTCTTCAGAAGCAATATGATAGGTGTGGGGGAGAAACAGACCAATACTCAAGTCCTTTTTAATATAAATGCTCCTCACTGCCCAGTAGATGGAGATAAACCTGAAGAATGTGAAGAATGTGGAAGTGAAAGTGGACTTTTATAGTAAAAAATGGACTTTAATATTGATCTGTTTCTCACCCACACTTATAATATTGCTTCTAAATACATGGATTTAACCACTGGAGTCATCTGAATTGCTTTTATGCTGTCTCTATGTGCTTTTTGGTGCTTCAAATTTCTGGTCACCATTCACTTGCAAACAGACCAACAGAGTTTAGATATTCTTCTAAAAATCTTTATTCGTGTTCTGAAGAAGACAAAAGTCATACACATCTGGGATGGCATGAGGGTGTGTAAATGATTAGAGCATTTTCATTATTGGGTGAACTATTCCTTTAAAGACAATTGAAAAGGTAAGTGTAAGACATCTGAAATGGCCATTAACCCAACCCTTGTTATAACTCATTCATAGTCAGTATTTTCCTTATTGGCCACAATAACATGACACAGACTCCTCCCTTTCCTGTGTTGTAATTCCATCCTCTTTGTTCCTTGTGCTTAATGATGGCACAGAAAATCCAAGTCGGAGAACTTTTAGGGCGGAACAAGCTGATTCCAGTGTTGACCTTATCTCCACCCAAGACTATTCTCTACAGGGAAGGAAATGAGATGCTGGTTGAGTCATCACATGCCTGTGAAGAAGCCGTGGCTGCTCATACTTGATGTCTGACAGATTTTGTGCAGCTTAGACAGTCCCTCATTTCTTCTGCAAGAATTTTCCTGCAAAACAAACCTTTTTTTGTGAGCAAAACAAAGAAAAGAAGTCCTTCTCTGTCTTCTCGTTCAACACAATTGAAAAAAGCAAATTATTTACCAAGCCCCTTGAGAAATTTGTTGACTCCACTCGGTTCTGGTTCTGGATAGGATTCTAGATATTCTGAAGCTCTCAGTTCAAACAGCCCTGTTAAACAAAGAGGAGACATTTTTCTCATTACTTCAAAATTGTCATCATTTACACACCTTCATGTTATTTCAAACCCAAAGATGCAATGAAAGTGAATGGTGACAGCGACTAACATTCTGCAAACCATCTCCTATTGTGTTACAAAAAAGAAAGAAAGTCATATGGGTTTGGAACAACATGAAACATTCACATTTTGAAAATTCACATTCATAAACATTTGATTAAAGACACTCTGGTATATTCCTTAATAAGTCATCTGTCATCGTAGACAGCTTTCTTTAAACTCCTCCATCTCTCACCTTTAACATCTCCTTTTCTGAGCTCTCGGTCATGAATTAAACCAGCAAACATCTGTGTGTCCATGAAGAGCTGCAGGAACTGTCGCACTCCACGAGAAGGATGAGATTTCCTGAAAGCATCTCTCTGCAGCTCTCGGGACCCACCGGGCCCTCCTTCTGTCATATAGAGGGAATAATGCCCAACCAGCTCAACAAAGAACCACACAAATGCCTCTGACATCAAGGTGCTCAAGTATGATTCATCTGTTGGAAAAAGGAACCATAACATTAAACAGACAGAGACAACATTTAGTGAAAAAAACCAAGTACTAGGCAATATATAAAATATTCACAATATACAGTATTCGCAATGATTTTGCTGGCAATACCATATTAAGAAAAAAAATTTATATGGCCAATATTTTTAGTTTTAAGAAATATGTTTTAACTGTGTCTCTGAAGGAACAGTTCACACAAAAATGAAAATTCTCTCATCATTTACTCACTCTCATGCCATCCAAGATGTGTGTGACTTTCTTTCGTCTGCTAAACTCAAATTATGATATTTAGAAGAATATTTCAGCTCTTTTGGTCAATGCAATGCAACTGAATGGGTTCCAACATTTTGAAACAACAAAAATGACATAAATCAGCATAAAATAAATCCATATGAACTAAGTGTCGTGGAAAATCACGATGAATCTCTCTAAGTTGTAAGAAAACTCTCGGAGTCTTGAGTTCCAGATTTACATTTATTCATTTGGCAGACACTTTTATCCAAAGCGACTTACAAAAGAGGAAGAACATCAGCGAATCATCTTAGGGAGACAGTGGTACAAAAAGTGCCATATTACAAAGTTTCACTATCATCATAATAGTATACAAAACAGATTTAAGTGCAACAAGAAATGTAAATATTATAATTTTTTTTTATTTTGTTTTTATTTTTTTATTGACCGGTTAAGTGCTTTTGGAAAAGATGTGTTTTTAGCCGTTTTTTGAAGATAGAGAGTGAGTTAGCTTCCCGGATCGAGTTGGGAAGGTCATTCCACCACCGTGGTATGATGAAACTGAAAGTCCGGGAAAGTGTTTTGGTGCCTCTTTGTTTTGGTACGACAAGGCGACGTTCCCCGACCGCAGGCTTCTGGTGGGAACGTAGCTCTGCATAAATGTTTTTATGTATGCTGGAACAGACCCAGTGACTGTTTTATATGCCAAAGATGCCAAAGTTGTAGTTTATTGAACACCAACAAACATGAGTCCGTTCAGCTGTCCGTTCTGACTACATCATCCTAAGTTCTCAGTTATATACATTTTGTTATCTTTTTACCCACTATCTCTGACCACTATCACTGCCCTTGTCTCTTTCCCTCGCCACCAATATGTTTTATGTCCTTCGTTAATGAAATATTGGTGGAAAATCCCCCGCCTATCTATTTAAAAAAAAAACATATATCTTTCATATACAGCTGGTAACTTATCATATCTTGGACATACACTCACCTAATGGATTATTAGGAACACTATAGTAATACTGTGTTTGACCCCCTTTCGCCTTCAGAACTGCCTTAATTCTATGTGGCATTGATTCAACAAGGTGCTGAAAGCATTCTTTAGAAATGTTGGCCCATATTGTTAGGATAGCATCTTGCAGTTGATGGAGATTTGTGGGATGCACATCCAGGGCACGAAGCTCCAGTTCCACCACATCCCAAAGATGCTCTATTGGGTTGAGATCTGGTGACTGTGGGGGCCATTTTAGTACAGTGAACTCATTGTCATGTTCAAGAAACCAATTTGAAATGATTCGAGCTTTGTGACATGGTGCATTATCCTGCTGGAAGTAGCCATCAGAGGATGGGTACATGGTGGCCATAAAGGGATGGACATGGTCAGAAACAATGCTCAGGTAGGCCGTGGCATTTATGCGATGCCCAACTGGCACTAAGGGGCCTAAAGTGTGCCAAGAAAACATCCCCACACCATTACACCACCACCACCAGCCTGCACAGTGGTAACAAGGCATGATGGATCCATGTTCTCATTCTGTTTACGCCAAATTCTGACTCTACCATCTGAATGTCTCAACAGAAATCGAGACTCATCAGACCAGGCAACATTTTTCCAGTCTTCAACTGTCCAATTTTGGTGAGCTCTTGCAAATTGTAGCCTCTTTTTCCTATTTGTAGTGGAGATGAGTGGTACCCGGTGGGGTCTTCTGCTGTTGTAGCCCATCCGCCTCAAGGTTGTGCGTGTTGTGGCTTCACAAATGCTTTGCTGCATACCTCGGTTGTAACGAGTGGTTATTTCAGGCAAAGTTGCTCTTCTATCAGCTTGAATCAGTCGGCCCATTCTCCTCTGACCTCTAGCATCAACAAGGCATTTTCGCCCACAGGACTGCCGCATACTGGATGTTTTTCCCTTTTCACACCATTCTTTGTAAACCCTAGAAATGGTTGTGCGTGAAATTATCTTGATTAGATAATTGCATTAATGAGAAATTGAACAGGTGTTCCTAATAATCCTTTAGGTGAGTGTGTCACAGTTCATGGAAAGAACACATGAACTTAGAAACATCTGTGTAAGAGACAAACAGCCGTGTCCTCATCACATACCCTTTACCTTTCACCTACATTTCAGTGTACCCTCATAATGAGGTGGCCTTGTATACACATTATCATTTGATTAATGAAAGAAAATACAAGCGCCAAAGATATTCATCATACATCCAACTCATTAAGGCAAGACACCATGTCAGAAATATATCATATAAGAGATATCTAAGAAATACATCAAGGATATATGTCAGAATACTACTAATTAAAGGAAATACATCCTGTTTTTAAAGAAATACACCATATAAGTAGCCCTGTAATAAGCGGGATAATGTACATTCATCTAGTCACTTTCACAAAATAAACTGTGATACAAGACGTGACCACCTTGTCTGTGTTTATTTTGCAGTAATGACTGGCTAACTACATCATCCCTTACATATTAAATATAGTCAAAAGGCTGAATAATATTAAAATACATTGTTTAAGGGGCCTGGGTAGCTCAGCGAGTATTGACGCTGACTACCACCCCTGGAGTCGCGAGTTCTAATCCAAGGCATGATGAGCGACTCCAGCCAGGTCTCTTAAGCAACCAAATACGAGTATAGTCACATGGGGTAACCTCCTCGTGATCGCTATAATATGTGGTTCTCGCTCTCTGTGGGGCGCGTGGTGAATTGTGAAGTCGCGGAGAATAGTGTGGGCCGCCACACGTGCTAAGTCTCCACGGTAAAGTACTCAAAAAGCCACATGATAAGATGTGCTGATTGACTTCTCAGACACAGAGTCAACTGAGATTCGTCCTCTGCCACCCGATTGAGGCGAGTCACTACGCCACCACGAGGAATAAGTGCGCATTGGGAATTGGACATTTCCAAATTGGGGAGAAAAATGGGAGAAAAAAAGACTTGCATATTGTTCTGTTTCTCACCCATACCTATCATATCACTTCTGAAGATATGGATTTAACCAACAGAGTTGTCTGGAGTACATTTATGTTGCTCTTATGTGGAACTTAGGAGCTTAAAAATGTTAGCACCCATTCACTTGCATTGTATGGACCTACAGAGCTGAGATACTGTTCTACAAATCTTTTTTAAGAAGTTTGTTTGTGTTCAGCAGATGAAAGAAAGTCATACACATCTGGATGGCATGAGGATGAGTAAATGATGAGATCATTTTCATTTTTACTCTATTTACACTAACCCTTTAATAAGTAAATTATTATTGTTAATAGTGATTGCTTGAAGTTAAGCCAGAATGACAAATCATCTATAATCACTGAAATCATGCTTTCCATCATTTTGCTGACTTTAAATGCTGTGTTAAATGGTCACTTAATAATCACATTATGAATTAACAGACAACATGACTTTTAATGTGAACAGCTCATTCAACACAAGACAGCTGACCACAACTTCAAACATACGACATGAGTGAAACCAGTGAGATATTATAGGTTTGAGTGTGAAGGCACACTGGCATGTGTGATGAGTCTGACCTCCTTTCCTGTCCTGTGCATTTTGTTCTAGTATCTCCTCCCGGTTCTCCAGGATCTCCTGAAGCGCTGCCTGCAGCTTGCTGGGTAAGATACAGTCCTCGTCTCCAAGCTGAAACACAGAGATTACGAGAGGAGAGAGAGAACAACGCATATAAGAGCATGCTCATTTCAGACAGAATCATAGACATTTCTTCAGAGGAAAATACAGGAAGACTGCAAAATTTCGAAAGCAGATACAAATAATCATTATTGGTCACTTTGATGGACTGGATTGTAAAATATATGTCAGTGTGTCTCTGTTTTTTCATCATAATTATAAATTATATAGAGACCATTCCATTAGTGTATGTAGATTTAACATAACCAAGATTAAAGGGATCATTTACTCAAAAGCGAAAATTCTGTTATCATTTACTCACCCTCATGCTGTTCTAAACCTGTATGACTTTCTTTCTTCCGTGGACCACAAAAGGTGATTTTAGGTTGAAAGTCTCAGTATTGTATGAACAAAAGATGCATGGAAAAAAAGATGTTGGGTAAATGGCCACTGAGGCTGATCATTCTGCTAAACATCTCCTTTTGCGTTACACAGGAGAAAAACAAAAGTTGTATGGGTTTAGAACAAAATGACACCCTTAAGTAAAAGATAAAATAATCTTAATTTTGGGGTGAACTATCCCTTAATCATACTCAATAAAGATTTTTCAAATTTGGTAAATGTAACAGAACATTGAAAACGTAAACCTATGATGACATTTCCCAAAACAATTAGTCACCATATATATTTTTGGGCTCAATGACATTAATAAACAAGAGTTTGTCATCCGTCATGTCATTGTCTAAAAATGGCAATAAAACACAACTACCCCCCCACCCCCCACTAATAGATACACTTTCAAAAGGACACACCCATGTATTATAAGGAAACTAAAACCCACATACACACCTGAATGACAAACTTGTCCGCACACAAATCCACAATAAGAAGCTATATGAATGAGATGAAGAAAGAGAGAGGGGGGAAATGAAAAAGGTCAAAATGACATGACACAAGAGCCCATATTATGTAACAAAGTTACGTATCTGCCATTCAAGGTCTTGGAATGCAGATGGCATAACAAGAAAAACATTCTTAAGCACAAAACAACAGAAATGTGACCTTCAAAAACTATACAACTATAAGCCACTAGATGGATCTTAAATTAAACTCAGACTTTGTGATTAGCTCTTGTTCTTGTATCTTGTCTCAGCAGAATTGTTGCAGACTTTATAGCAGCTTTTATGGGTGAAATTTGTTGAAATGTGGTGTGTTATCAAGAGTTTTGTTAAAGGAAGTTTCCGGGCTCAATTCAAGTTAAGGTCAGTCAACAGCATTTATGACATAATGTTGATAACCACACAAATAATTTTGACTCGTCCATTATAAAAAATAAAAAAATACAAAATCAATGTTTTTTTTTGTGAGGCACTTACAATGGGAGTGAATGTGGCCAATTTGGAGGGTTTAAAAGTGGAAATGTGAAGCTTATAATTTGATAAAAGCACTTTGGTAGTCAGTGGTAACAGCAGAATGAGACATGTTTTTAAAAGTTGCGCTTTTACTTCTCTTAAATCACAGTGTGCAGCACCAGAAATGCATCGAAATGATCACAGACATCCACAAAATAGCACAAATAGCACAGATCCACAGTCCTTCAAAACAGCAAGAAATAGCGCAGCTGTTCTATCTTGACATTGCATCTTTTAAAAGTGGCACGATATGTACTATAAAGGTCAAAGCCATTTGTCTACTGCACGTTTATGTAGAAAAACATTTTAAGTTCAGAGGTGTACTGTGTAAGTCCCCTTAAAAGTGTAGATTAATCTCCCATGATAGGCCCTCTCTCCTCTTCACCGGTGACTGACTGAGCACCAGTGGGCGGGGCCAAGGGTGCAACGATGTAAAATAGTTGTTGATGTCTTGCTGAAGAGGCAGGCATATGCAGATGTATTTAGTCCTTGTGACGTCACAAAATTCACAAATTCCAAACGGGCCATTTCTGAAACTTTAAATAAATGCTCTTTTTCTAATAAGGAGGACGTTTTCAGTTCTGAAACTTAAGACCAAAGAATACTTCAATTTTGATGCAAACACTTAGCATTTGTGTAACGCAGCTGAACGCGTGCCTGTCTAAGTATACTCCATCTGAAGGTTCGAGTATACACAGGCCGTCACTACGACTGCTATGAGACACTGGACAATTTCTCTTCAGGAGTTTAGACCCATAAAAATGTCTTCATATTCCGTCAGACTCGAGATATGCTAATGCAGGTATCACCTGAAGTCCTCTAACACACGTTCTTGATGTGCACATCCACTGTTGTTGTTTTTTTACCTTCGTCTCCTGTTATTTTCTGGTGATTACGTCTTTTTTCAGCGTTTCTTTGTGACACCAATGGCTCAAATGTGAGTATTGCCACCTTGTAGATCCACAAACTCGAGCAAATAATTCCAGGCACATGAGCATTCTGTGCGTTCAAAGATGAGCGGTTAGAAAAATCAGGCTGCACGCATTCGGTGCTCGAGCACTCTGCTCAGGGCTGGACTGGTAATCTGGACTGGTAATCTGGCATACCGGGCATTTTCTCGGTGGGCCGACGCACTTTGGGGCCAATCAGGGATGGATTTGCCATCGGAAGAGGCTACTGGGCCGGCTATTGGGCCAGTGGGTCGGCCGCGAAATAGACCGATAAGCTAAAATGAGCCGTCGCGTTATGCAGAACGGACCACAAAACGGTGGCGCGATATGCAGAAAAGGACAGCGAATACCCCCCACCACCCCCCAACTCTCACCAACTTTAGGTTGAGGACCCCCTGGGCCCGGGCCGATTTCTCTTCCCAGTCCAGCCCTGACTCTGCTGATGACGAGAATTGCATCATGCATCCTGTACAGCATTCGTGTCTGACCGAATTATACTTTGGGCTTTACAGTAAGTGTTTATAGCACAATGACCTCTTATATGTCAAAAGATCCAAGGACATTTTTATTCCTTATGTCATGACCCCTTTAAAGAAATGTATTTTTGTGGTAATCAACATTATATCACAAATGCTGCTGATTGAGCTTAACTTGTATTGAACCCAGAATATTCCTTTAAGTTTGGACATTTTGGACCATTTTTTGTCTTTATGCAAGGCAACTGGAAAACAAGGACCACTTTGAAGTCAAGATGCATATCAGAGTTGATTAAAAACAAGGGGTTTCCACCATGCCATTTGGATATTCTTATAGCCATGATTAAAGACTATATACCTCAGTCAAATGGTAATTTATTTAGCATGATGAGGAACTTCAAGCCGTTAAACAAAGGAAACTATTCAAGGAATGGCAGTTATTAAATTAAACTCTGGCCGAGGCTATAATGAAATCTAAGAGCTCTCCTCTTGTTTTGTAGCATCTTATATGGAATCCAGGACAACGTTTAATAAAATTCCCTCATGGCAGTCTGTTTTCTACAAACTAGATGCATATAAGCAAGATGGGGTCATAATGTGTAAAACTATATTTTTCTTGTAATTTATTTAGGTCTGACTTTAACAGTTTGTGTGGCACATTCTGCCAAGGATTGTTTTGTGAATCTGTCAAAATTGAATGCAGGATTTGCAACTGGGCTGTTATTAAAGGATGGGACACCGCAAATTCTATTGGACCTAATAGCAAACCCAAAGTCTGTGTATAAGCATTGCTACTCCTATCACAAGCAGTTACTGCAAAGTTCATTTACAAAGAAGTCTCAAAGGCACAGTAGCTATAAAATAAATTAAATAACGACTGTTTTTTGTGCAGAAAATCTTGAATAACTTTTCAAGTCAAAAATATATTCGACTGACCTCCTCGATGGGCATATCTAGCACCTGTGGCAGGGACGGAGACAATGCCCCCATGACGAAGGGTGTGGGAGAGCAGCATATGTCCAGCATGCTGGCGGGAAGCACAGGTACGAAGGTGTGCTGCCAGGTGAAGGGATACAGCAATGCCAGGGCAGAATGGGCACATCGGGACAAGACACTACAGCGTGACACAGAGAGATCAGTAAACAACTAGATTGTCAAGATAAACTTTGATATTAGCTTGGCAAAGTCTTAAAAAAAAAATTATGTTTATACAGACATCACAGTAAAACACCAAACTAGCATGATAGATAGTAGTCTGGCACCATAAGCAAGATATCTAGCGAAATCGCTAACAAGCTTGCTAGATAGCCAGACAGACGGACATATGACAGAGAGACAGACAGACAGACAGATAAATAGATAGATAGGCAAGAGAGAGAGAGCAACTTGAACAGATTAAAGGCCTTTTGTGGATTTGTTTACATTTGAATTTTTGACAGTTGGAGTTTGAATTCACAAACATTCCGCTGACTTGTTTGGACATTATGTCAATGTAACACCCGTCTACACTGGACGCGAGCGGCAGGGCTCATCAAAAGCCATAGAACCCATTATAATCAATGATTATGTCTACACCAGAAGCATTCATTGTGGCGCATCCATTGTGCTGACAGTAAACAGGTGTCCCGTTCCACTTTGCACTTCACGCACAAGCAATACTACACAAATTAAATGGACATGCTGGGTGTAGACAGGGTGTAAGTCTATGTGATTTTTCCCATTTCATATTGCCTTCTACAGGGAAACTGCATGTCCAGTCATTTAGAAAAGACATGGCACACTAATATGTCTTAGTTTGTCTTGACTTTTTAAGTCAGAACAGTCTGTGCCAAGTTTGGAGGATGTAGCTTGAATACTCAAAGATGAGTTACAATTAATAATTTTGGTCTTTAAATAGGGATTTCAGAAAAAACTTAAACAATGTCTTTAGAATAACAGTATGTTGACGTTGTCTAGTCAACATTATAATAAGGTTCTGATATGGCACATTCAAGGAATAGTGAATGAATACAACAAGTCTTTATCCTTTAAATTTTAATGTCCAATGTCCAAACCTTGTTCACAGTGGCAATAGTGATAAACAACGCAAGTTCTCAAGTTAATTAACTTCTTTCATAACACTTACAAACACAGCAAATGTCAAGATTTTCTTTGAAAAATTAATTCAGGTTGTTTTCACCTAAACAAATCGTCAAAGGTCCCAAACCCTAGTGAGCTGACTTGCTATCTACAGTACATAGGCAGCAACCTTCCAAGGAGGTAATTTACCTAAGATGCATTTTTGTATCCATTAACACCAATTTATCTGTGTTTATGTGTAAGCATACGCTAGACAGACATCTTTTGACCATTGGCGATGCATCTCATTGCTTTTTCTCGTCCAAGAGCTGTACATTTTTAAGATGTCAAGAGCCTTCTGATCCAATCAGTTGCACTCCCTCTAGCATTTTATAAACACTAGATTGGGAACAGTAAAAACCAATTCAACAGTCTGGAAAAGTGTGGTGAACTGTACCTGAGTTTATCTGCGATGAAGATGACCCTCCTCTCCAGTAGTAGTGACGCAAACACCTGAAGGAGTCTGGTCACACTCAGACACTGTAACAAACTATCAAAATCCACATGCTCCAAACGAGAGTCCACTGGCCTGCACAAAGTCAAAACCTACACACAACAGAGATACATACAGTCCCACAGATATAATACTAATCCAAAAGTATAATTTTTTGGGGGTAAAGCTGTGATCTTTGAAGAACTAAACAGTGTCTTACCTCATTGCCAGATCCAGGCAGGAAGCTCTTGACGGTGATGGTGCGTCCAGGAGCGGGGAAAGGAGCTTCCATGACACTGCGCATGAAAGGATGAACCAAAGCAGGAGATATCTCTCTCCTCCTCTCCACCTCCTCCAAGATCTACCAGACATTTTCAAACACATCAGCACACATGCACAATGTTCTGCCATATTTAAACTACAAAGCTGGCACAGAAGCTCCATCTGAAGTGGCATTTAGGTGTAATGTATAAACACAGACTGTTTAATTCTGTTCAGAGGAGGCATAAATGCATTTACACGGCAATTACAATTGCATAATGTTATGAGATTACCGTTTTATGTTAATAATGTTAATATGTTAAAATGTTAATATAAAATTCTGAATATAAAACAATATTCAATATATGAAAATGACAGAAATCTTCAGTGAGGCTTGTGCAGTATATCCACTGTTTTATATTGTTAGCAGTATAAAAAGTGTGTTTTAAGAGAGTTTCCTTTTAAAAGTTAGCACTTGGCCAAAATCTACCTTAAACGCTTAAAGCTTAATGCTGATTACAAAGAAAATTTTAATCTAAAGCATTGCAATAAAGCTGGAAATGCACCTGACCTTGGCAAACAGACTGAAGCAGCCCAGTCTGCTGATGATGCAGTGAACTTCAGGCAGTCTTTTCCCTTTCCCACAGGGCTGCAGAAAACACAGTTTAGAGATTATAGGTCAAGGTTAGTGCAGATTTACCACCAAGATAGAGTCACTAAAATACACAATATACTATTGCAGTTAATGTCATTTCAAGGAATAGTTCACTCAAAAATGATTATTTCGTGACCAGGTAAGACCGCATTTGACTATTGAACAAAACTCACCAGAATTTTGCGGCAATATCCAAATAGGCGACTCCCATCTTCTCCCGTCAGGACAAAAGAAAATGTTTCACTGTGTGTGAGAAAAGATTTAAGTGGTCTGAAGAGCTCAGTAACTACATTAACTAAAAATGTAGATTATACATTTATTTCAAAATTAAATTAGTAGCGTTGATCAGTTAGCCAACTAACAGTAAATCGTTTAACATCAGCACACTACCTTGTGTGATCAGAGGAGGGTCGCCAGTCATGACAGTCAGGGAAACAAAACTTTGGAATGGCATTCAATCTGTCCTCAGCTTCACGAGACAGACGAGAAGACTTCTCAAACTAAATGCAATTTAAAGACACAGAAAAATGTCACTTCACTCTTCTTCAGAATAGCGAACATTTGAAATTTGTCCTGAATCTGTATCTACTCTTATGCATGATTCATCATATTTTACACTAAGAAAATGTCTGAAACAACTTTTCTGCTGACATATCCTAGGCTGTGCAAGCACGAAAAATAATATTAATATTATTAATAATAAATAATTAAATCCTGATGGATAGGGGACTGGGTAGCTCATTGGTTAAGATGCTGGCTACCACCCCTGGAGTTCGCTAGTTCACTTGTACTTGGCTTAGTTTGAATACAGAGGCACACTGAGTGACTCCAGCCAGGTCTCCTAAGCAACCAAATTGGCCAGGTTGCTAGGGAGGGTAGAATCACATAGGGTAAACTCCTCCTGGTTGCTACAATGTGGTTCGTTCTCTGTGGGGCACGTGGTAAGTTGGACGTGGATGCCGCGGTGGATGGCGTGAAGCCTCCACATGGGCTATGTCTCCTTGGCAACATGCTCAACAAGCCACGTGATAAGATGTGTGGGTTGACGGTCTCAGGTGCGGAGGCAGATGGGATTCATCCTCCACCACCCGGATTGATGCGAATCATTACGCAGCCACGAGGACAAAAGCACATTGGGAATTGGGCATGCCAAATTGGAAAATGCTCTGCCCTTCATTATTTCCCTGTGAATATTGCATTTCACTCTGAAATGTTACATTATGGGAATTAAATGCCTCACGAATGCCATTTTATCAATACAGAACGTGTTACATTAGTTCTCTTAACCTTTGTAGGGAACAGTTGCGTAATCTCAGGTGTGTAAGTGTTTCCAGGGGAGGTTTTTCTAAGTGACACCACAACAAATTGCTGGAAAAGCTGCTGCTGTTGTAGTTGGATCAGGTCCCTCTCTAAAGTGCGGTAACTCGGCCGACGTTTTAGGGTTGACTGCACATACACTGTGCGCTTGGAACGATCTATGAGAAAAAGAATGTAAACAGCACTGATGGGTTTATCAAAACTGCTAAACTGATTTGATATGCAAGTTAAACTTGAATAAACAAAAAGCCTGAGGGACACACTAACCATTAGAAGTCTCCTCTGGATCACTCTCTGTCCCGCTCAATTCATCTGCCATAAAACACAGGATTACTGATCGATTTCTGAATATTTTTTTCCTTTACATTAGACTTTTGCTCTTAGTGGTCCAGGTAAAGTGAGAAATGCATTAATGTTTTAGCCTGCTCACCTCTGGCTGCAGTCGCCCACACTCGTTTCCTCCCTCTCTTGGCTTCAAAGATCTCCTGGATCCTGTTTATAAACTACACAAGAAACACAAAAAATATTTTGTTGATTTAAAACAACATTCCAGGCTAAATCCAATTATTGTTTGAGGATTATAATTTTGACTCATCACTAAATATGGAAAGACAACCAAAAAACATATTTACAGTTAAGCAGTTACAATGAAACTCTAGCAGGCAGCACCTCGAATAAGCATTCAAAAATAACCGTAACACTTATTAGAACTTTTTTCCAATCTTTCAATTCATGTCATGACTAGATAAAAAAAGTTAATCCGGTTACTTTCACTTGGTATCAGCACAAGGACATGGCATAAACAGAAGTAGTCCAACCTCAAAAGGAAGTTTTAGACAGCATTAGAGTTTCAGTAACAAAACGTATTTTACTGAAGACTTGTGTAAGTGCTTAACAAAAAGATGAGCTTCCCATTTCTGCTTTTAAACACTCCAGCCCTTTGTAAACGTATTTACTATATATGTGCTGCTCGTTTTCAAATACACACACTGGGGGATGAGTCAAATATCTGCCAATGTCAGTCATACCACATGCAATAATAAATTAGTTAACATTTAAATGGCAGGATATCTGATTTACAGTCTTGTTGGCTTGATTAAGTGGTAAAAATGTGAGAAGAAAGGACAAATAAAATTAATTTCTAGCCTCTATTTTCCAGAACATCTGAATAAATACGGCTGTGTGGAGTCACAGTGGTCATAATAAATGAAGCCCTGTTATCCTCTCCTGGTCAGCGCAGAATGTGACATGCTAATTATGATTAATCACTATGGAGACCACATAGCCCTGCTTACATCAGATAGCATTGATCCAGCACACTAATGAGGCATGTGCTCAGTAGCGGTTCTAGTTGGATGGCGCCCTGGGCGAATCAACCTCCTTCAGCGTCCCCCCTCCCCCGCTAACAAAAATTGTTCGGGGGGGTGCCAGCTGCCCCTGTAACCATGCCTAAATCTGGCCCTGCATGTGCTCATGATGAATGGAAACAGTGTGGTGGTGTGTTTTTCCCAGATAACACATAATTCACACCATGTGTGACAACAGTAAATGCATTATGTACATGGGAAGCAATTTAGACTATAGTGTATGTGTTTGTATGATGCGAGCACCGTCATGTCACGTTGCAAGGCCTTGATGCTGATGTCTACACTGGATGCAAAAAAGCGATTGTTCTAAACTGTTTATTTGTCTTTTTGGCAGGTGCGGCGCAAAATAGAACAGGCATCCGTTTACTGTCTGCGTGACTGTTCGTGATGGTCGCATCCAATGTAAACAGCATCATTGATTATAATGTGAGAGATTTGCTTCTGTCATATCGCAGCACGCCACTCGCATCTGGTGATGGTTGCTACATAGACAGTGTCTATGGTTGCTGGTTCCAGACACTCAATGAGTAGTGTGAGAGAGAGAGAGAGAGAGAGAGAGAGAGAGAGAGAGAGAGAGAGAGAGTGAGACAGCAAGCAACAAGACTTTGTGTGGGTTTGTTTACATTAAAAAACATTAAGGTTGGAATTTGAATTCACAAAATGGACTGGGTAAATTTTCCTACGCATCGTGATCTTCATTTGAATGATCACAATATAGATTCCTAAATCCTCTGATAAAGATCTTAAAAAGAACAGACTTACAAACATGCTAAATCATAAGCGTCTGAAAGACATCTGCTGATTTTTTTTTTTTTTACATCCATCAAAGGAAAAGTCTTACAGGCATATTGCAGACAAGCAAACAACAAAATACATCTTCCAGATGTAAACACTCATATATAATAGGCATATGTGTGATGTATGTTTGCTATCAGGGTATGCACCCCTATAAATCGTATTTGTATAGATTAAAATAGGGATTTAATAAAAACAAGAGCTGTAGGGTAAGTCTGTAGGGATTTTGAAAAAGCAAGTTTGTAGAATAACAGTAGGTTGGCTTTGTCAAGCCAGCACAATCACTGTTTTCAAACAGATTCCAAAAATTCCCTTGTCTTCCATTGGTTGAACAAACAGACAGTATCTCCCTCAAACTCAAACAATTAGTCGAGCCAATGTTGCTGCAATGTTGGGCCAGACAGACCATTCAAACAAACAGAGAAATGTTTCATAACAGCGATTTGCATTCTTAGTTCATATCGTGCATAAATTATGAACAAATGTTTGGGTGACCTACCCCCTTAAGAACATTCTTGTGATTACCTCTGATTCATTGAATGTAGCTATGTTTCTATTTAGAAAAAATATTGTTAGCATTATGGGTCATGTTTTGTCTTTCTGTTAAACCCAGTGAATCTAAATTACACCATGAAAAGTAAGGTTATAATATACATGCTTTAAGGTCAGAGAAACAAGTGATGGCGCAATTTGTAACAACGTCTAAGGCACGTGTTTGTGTGTGTGGGTTTACCGGGGGTTGTCGGAGTGTCTTGTACACAGTAGTAGGTTTAACTGCCATTGATTTAGGAGAGTTTTCAGTGGAGGTACGGGTAGGTGATGTTACAGATTCTTTGCGGTCCCACAACACTTTGTGCAGTCGGTCACCATTAGCTGAAAGTGTGAAGGGCTTTGGTGGCAGCTACAAACAGTAACAAAGAAAAGAAAAGCAGGGGTAAAACAAGAAGTGGCAATTTCAACAATCAGTCAGTATTGCAGAGCTCACCAATACAACATTTTTAAGTTTTATAATCTACTGATATAACCAGTGGGTAATCACTGGTTGCTGGGTTGAATAAAATGGCAAAAGGGATTTTCTACTTAAAGGAGCACTCAGTAATTGTTTAGATAATTGCCAAACTTTTAAACAGAAAGAAATAACACTAGTAGAACAGTAGTTTTAATATACATACACTCACCAGCCACATTATTATGTACACCAGTATATCTACTTTTTCATGCAATTATCTAATAAGCCAATCATGTGTGGCAGCAGTGTTATGTATAAAATCGTTTAGATATGGGTCAGAAACTTCAGTTAATGTTCACTTCAACCATCAGAATGGGGAAATAATTTAATCTATGGTTTGGTTTGAGTATTTCTGTAACTACTGATCGCCTGGGATTTTCACGCACAACAGTCTCTAGGGTGCAAAGAGAATGGTGCGAATAACGAAAAACAACCAATGAGTGGTAGTTCTGAGCAAAAAATGGCTTGTTAATGAAAGAGGTCAGAAGAGAATGGTCAAAGCTGACAGAAATGTAACAGTAACCCAAATAACCACACATTACAACATTTCTATGCAGAAAGGCATTTCTGAACATACAACACGTCAAACATTGAGGCGGATGGGCTACAGCAGCAGAAGACCTCTTCGGGTACCACTGCTGTGGGCTTAGAACAAGAAACTGAGGCTGCAGTGGGCACAGGCCCACCGGACGGTAGACGATTGGAAAAACATCGCCTGGTCTGACAAATCTGGATTTCTGCTGAGGTACACAGACGGTAGGCCCACTGCAGCCTTAGTTTTCTGTTCTTGGCTGACAGAAGTGGAACCCAATGTGATCTTCTGCTGTTGTAGCCCACCCGCCTCAAGATTCGACATGTTGTGCATTCTGAGATGCTAAATTAAGTACACTCTTTCATGAAGTCTGATTCCCAACAGTCACAGCAGCATCCAAATATGGCCACCCCGGACTCCATTTCCCATGCACCACCTCGATCCCAATCACCGGAGTTCTAATCAGCCTCACCTGCATGTCATCACCATAGCTATCACTGCACCCTTTATAATAGACTCTGTCACGTTCACTCACTGCAAAGTATATGCTCAATTCCTTGTGTCTAGACATTACCAAGCCTTCATTGTTCAGCCTGACTTACCGTTGATATATCTTATCCTGTTTTGATCAGGAGTTTAGCCTCTTGCATGTTTGACCACATTTGCCAATCGCCTGACCTCTGCCTGTGCTCATTGTTGGATTTAGCCTGTCGGTTGAATTGTACTGTTGCCTTATCTTCATTAAACTGCCCAACTGCACTTGCATCCTACTCTCCTGGTGTACTTCCTGACACACTCACATAAGAGACTCTAGTCATATACTGTAAGCCTTGAGAACTTGTTGGGCAAACATGTTGAGATCACATGACCAGACAAATATTCCTCGCTTTATTTCAATAATATCATGTGATTAGACGCTTTCACTCACAAAATAAATTAATCATGGCTGACATTGATTAGCACATTTCTACAATGGCACAGCTAGCTGAAAAGGTTAGATTTGTATGATGCTGCATCTACGCCGCTAGGTAGCAGTGAAAATAAACTGAAAAATTGCTGAGTGCACCTTTAAAGACCCCATGAAATCAACTTCGCATTTTGGAGCTTTTATGTCTGTTAGCTTTGAGACCATCTATATGCTAGTGTACTCTTAAAAGCTGACAAAATAAACTTGGACACGTTTCAAATTCAGTCTTCCTATTCCGACAGACCAACATTTTGATGAGACATCTTGCACTAAGGGGCATATGCAAAAATGTGTCCAATAAAATGCTCTCTTTTGAAATATCAATAGCAAGTAGCGAATCATGATTCGCAATTATAAAACTATAACCCCTTCAATAAGTCAGACCCAAACTATCTGTTTTAATAGGAAATACGCCAACACAGGAAAGACAAATTTTCATGAGGTCTTCAATAATAACGGTCCAGGTGTCTCCTCCACAAACATCGTAAAACTGTCTTGAACAACAAACAAAGGGATCTTGGTGTGTTATGGCATGATATTATGGACATGACAATCACCTTGAGGTGTGGGCTCTCTCTCTGAACAATGGTATAGTTTCGTGATCTTCTTATGGGTAAACACATGGGAGAAAGTTTGATGTCTTCATATGGGTTCTTTCTTGACAAATCCGCAGCTAATGATTAGTTGAAAATGAGAAAGTTGTAGCCATTATAACAGTGTCATAAGCATGTTATTATGGGCTATTTATTTTCTTGTTGAAAAATGAATCTCCTTGATAAATGTTTTCTATATTGGCTCCAGTAAATAGTGAACATAAAAATTTTAATTCTGTCATAATTTACTCACTCTCTTGTCATTCCAAACCTGTAAGACTTTATTTTCTCACAAAAGCAAATTTTTTTTTATTAATATCCTGGTCTGTCTTTTCAATACAGTGGCACTTGATACAGAGTGGCTTACTTTAAGCTTAAAAAAGGGCCCAGATGCATCATAAAAGTAGTCCATGTAACTTGCGTGTAATATTCCAAGTATTCTGAAGGGATAAGAATCAACCTGAAATCCATTATACTTTCACGAGCGCTATGAGAAGCTCATTCACAGTGGCTTGTGTGTCCATACGAAAACTTTATTATCAGCCATTGTATTGAAAAGACGAACCGTGACAACTGAATTTCATTTTGGGGTGAGCTATTCCTTCAAGATACATTCCTTCAGATACATTCTCTTAAAGTAAATACATATTTTGTATTGAACATCACTGTAATATCTGATGGGTGACATGTGTTTTGGCTTTCTCAGAAACACTCACAGATGATGTCCTCGTAGATGCTCTCTTCAGATCGGGCATGGAAAAGGCCCGAACCACGGTCCTCCTTCCCCCTGGAGGCCTGTTGGGTCGTTAGCCGTACCACATCCTCAAACTCAAATGACTTCCTGTGGAGAAAGGATCAGGAGTGTCTGAAACAGGAATATCCACTCTCTATAAAGTGATCTAAGTTTGCAGTTCCAATCATTGGTATTGAGTAAAGGAAATCTGGTCTTTCATCCAAGAGGCACCAACAGAGCTCTATGAAGTATGCCTAGTATGCATTTCAGAAAACTGCTCAGAAAACAGAAGAGGTGTTCTGATTGGTTTCTAGTGTTTTAACTAACGGCCCAAGTCAAATGTGTCCACCCTCAAATCTCTATATTATTCTGGTCCCCAGATATGGCTCAGGTCCCTCCTTCAATGTACAACCCCAATTCCAAAAATGGTTTGGGACAGTATGGAAAATGCTAATAAAAACAAAAAGGAGTGATTTGTACATTATATTCACCCTTTGCTATATTGAAAGCACTACAACTATCAGATCAGATTCAAATCAGATTTTCACAACACACTCCCAAAAAAATTAGACGGGCAATTTAAGACTAATAACAATATGACAAGTTGAAATAAGGCGACATGAAACAGGAGATGTTAAACAGGTGAGCCAATTGTGCCGACGTACTGTATACTGTATAAGAAGCCTCCAAAAAACACCTAGTCCTTCAAGAGCAAGGATCGTTCAAGACTTATCAATTCGGCGACAGATGCTTCAGCAAATAATCCAGCACTTGAGAACCATGTTCCCCAAAGATAAATTGGAAGGATTCTGGATTTCACCCTCTACAGTGCACAATATAGTTAAAAGATTCAAGGAATCTGGTCAAATCTTGGTGTGTAAAGGGCAAGACGAAAACCACTTCTGAATGTGCGTGATCTCTGATCCCTCAGATGTCACTCACTGTAATGGATATCATAAAAATGGGCTAGGGATAACTTTAGTAAACCTTTATTAGTCAACACCACTCGCCGCTGCAGATGCAAGTTAAGACTTTACTATGCAAAGCAGAAGCCATACATCAACACTGTTCAGAAGCACTGCCGACTTCTCTGATCTCGGCCTCATCTTAAATAGAAAGTAGAACAGTGGAACTGTTTTATGGTCCGAGTCCACATTTCAAATACTTTTGGAAAAAGCCATCGTGTTCTCCGTGCCAAAGGTCTCCAATTGAGAATGCGTGGCGCATTATGAAGCACACCATTCGGCAACGAAGACCCCATGCAATTGTGCAGGTAAGACCAACATATAATGGATGAATGGGGAAAATTCCACTTTCTAAACTTAAAAACATTTCTTCAGTGCCCAAATGCTTAATAAGTGTTTTTAGAAGAAATTATGTTTCACAGTGGTAAACACTCAACTGTACCAACTTTTTTGGAGTGTGTTGCAATAATTTGATTTGAAATTACTGTACAGGTAAAAAAAACAAAACCGAACAAAAAAACAAAACATTGAAATTCCCAAGTTAAAACATAAAATGTGTAGTTGTAGTGCTTTCAATATAGCAAAGGGTGAATATAATTTACAGATCACTCATTTTTATTAGCATTTTTCATATTGTCACAATTTTGTTTTGAATTTGTAAATCTATGGGATTATTTGATAGTGTTCTTATTATCGACCAGATGAAAATCATACATCTGATGACTTAGCACACCCCTCCTGAATAAGCCACACAATTTAAGGCATCATTCATGTCTGTGGCAAAAACATTGCAGAAATAGTAACATGCCAAAATTGTATATTTAGGTTTAGGGATTTGTTCAAATCCCTAAGTATGAGCCACCATATCTGTGATGCCTGCCATAGCAAAATAACTACTAAGGCTGAACTGGACACTTGGCATCACATTATCAAGTAGAAAAAACTAGAGGAAGGAGTAAACGAACACAACAGCATGGGAGAGTACAAAATGAGCCCATGACCTCCGTACCCTTAGCTGAAACAGAGGTAGGCCAAATGTGGACAATAGACTGTGATTCTGCCAAAGAACAGCTAACAACATAGCAGGGGACAAGGCCAGACAGCTAAACTCTCACCCACTCACAATTCAACTCCCATTACTGTCCTCAAGAATTACATAAAATGGACCAGTTTTAAGAACTTTTACATTTTCTGCTGAAAACTTGAGTTTTGCTTTCACATGCAAGGGTGACCTACAATGCCATGGTGTTGTGTGTGGTTGCCAGGGCATCGTTGTGTGGTTCATAAGGTGTTCAGAATAGTTTTAGAGCGTTGCTTTGAGGTTGCTAGGGTGTTCTTAGTAGTTGCTTACCGGTCCATGTCAATGATGGCTCGGTTCTCTCCTTTTTTCACCTGTAACAGCACACCTCTCCTCAACAATCCTTACGATTTGAGGTATCATTCATGTTGATAACATGACAAGTTACATGCAAATATTTTATGCTTAAGGTTGGAAGTATTTGCAAATCTTTAACCCTAAGTATGAACAATATTAATCTCAATGCTCAAGACACTTACAAAACAAGAATCAAGGTTAGGCTTTCAGTACAATTATAGTTTTAAGCATTCCGTTTCTGAGGATGTATAATTTGTGATCTGGTTTAACAGGTTTTGAAATACAGCTAAACACTATAAATAGACAGCCTAAGAGAAAGTCTTCTCATGATTAACCTGTTTTTAATAGAATTATTTATTCAAATGAAGCATGGGTTTTGGACTACATTGATGGCATGACAAATGTTCTCGAAATATATTTAAAGGAATAGTGCACCCAAACATTTCTGTCATTATCCGAACTTGACAGCCCCATTCACTTTTATTATATTTCAAAAAGTAGGGATGCACCGATCGATCGGCCACCGATCGACCGATCTTTGCCTTAAAGGAATATTCTGGGTTCAATACAAGTTAAGCTCAATTGACAGCATTTGTGGCATAATATTAATTGACTTCCATTATAAGTGCCTCACTGTAACCTTGATTTGACCTTTTTTTAAAGAAAAGTAGGGCCGAGATAAAAACTTTTTTTGTAGTAATCAACATTATGCAACAAATGCTGTTGATTGAGCTTAAAGAGATAGTTTACCCAAAACTTATCATTATCTCTCATTATTTACTCACCCTCATGATATCCCAGGTGTGTATGACTTTCATTCTTCACCCGAACACATTTGAAGAAAAATAGAAAAATGTCTTTAAAATGTTTAGTCCTTAAAATGCAAGTGAATGGCAATTTCTCTTTTGAAGGTCCAAAAATCCCAGACAGTCAGCATAAACTTCATCCATACGACATCAGCTCTTAAATGACACGATCGCTTTTTGATTAATATTAAAGTACTTTTTATACTCTAAATCATGCTTCCGGTCAGGAGCAGTACGTGTGTGCGTGACATAACTACATTGGCATTTGAAACACGCTTTTAAAAGAAATATCGTATCAGTCTCAAATTTCACAATTGGTGCACCACTACCAAAAAGCCATTTAAGAATTTTGCAGTTTGTGTTCCACAGGAGCGTCACGTGGGTTTGGAGCGCTTTTAAGCTGAATGAATAATTACAGAATTTTTTATTTTGGGGTGAACTATCCCTTTAATGCAACAGACAAACTTTAAACCTGATGAGATCAATTTGCAATACTAAAGTTTAGTTTAAAATATTTTTAATTGTCTTGCACTGAACATAAAACTTTCATATTCTTTCTCATGCTAGGGATTAACTTGTGTGTAATTTGATCTCTGCTCTGGGACATTTATTCACCTGTTCTTTCTGTTTCTGGGAAACCCATTGAAAGTGTTGACTGGACATGGAGGAGGTGGACAGCTGGGTGGCTTTAAGATGATGTCATTCTTTCGGACTTGATTTGATTTGCGGACCGATGATGTCTGGTTCTCCAACTGGATCCATTGGCCAGACGGACAGTTCACGCCCTTGTACTGAAATGTACGCTGCGGTTTAGGTGGAGGGGAAGTAGAGTTTTGGGGACAGAGTTTCATTTCACCAAGACACTTAGTTACAGTTGAGGAATCTTTCTCTCTCTCCCAGAAAGATTCATCCGCCTCCAGTTTTTTCCAGAAACCCTTGGAGGTATAAAAGTTGCCGGGAGGCAGTGATGCCTCTGGGTCATCTACACATTGAGGTAGAGATGTGACTTTAACATCTGTTAAATTGTTTGCCTTTATATTATTGCCATTAACATTTTTAGCATTCATTTTAATTACAGGAGTCTGGACGTGGGTTACGGTGGTCAACGGCTTAATTGCGGGAGTTGTATTCAAAGGAGTTCGATTTCTTGGGAAATCAGATTGGATTCCATCTATAACCGGTCTACGAGATACCTGGTTTTCCCTGAAATCCAAACCCAAGCTTTTGGCTTTTGATACAGTCACTTTGTTACAAACTACATTACTTTTTTCATTGCAATCGAGTCCGTTACCAACAATGTCCCCTGAAAGAGTGCGGCAGGCAAGGATTTGTGGGGTCTTTGATCTCCCAGTCTGAACATCCTCCTGTTGGCTTAGTCCCTCCCATTGAGAGATTTTCTGCTTGATGTTGATGCCAGGCTCACGCGTGATTGGCAGAGCAGTGACAGGAGTCCACGCTGCCATTGTTCTCCCACCTGGTCTTCCTGCAACCACATTCCCACCTCTTTTCACATTGTCTACTCCAAGGGCCAGCATGATGATGAGGCTACAATGTGAGCCAGCCGTCACAGCGCAGACATCACTGCAGGAAGCTTGCAGGCTTGTCTGGCATTGCAGGAAGATACTGCAGTTCCTTCACGGTGCTCAAAGGTTAATTAAGTTCTCACAAGTTGTTTCTGTATGACAGCTATGTGTTTAGTTCCTCAACCATTGTGGCTTCACTTTACATCCTGCAAAGAAAAAAAAATACTTTGAGTCTGAGAGTGGGTAATACTGAGAGTAATACGAGTAATTTTACATGTACTGTGTGTAATGGTATAGTTATTAGTCACAATATAGTTATTTTTGCTGGAAATTCAACAAAATAATGGCTTATATTTTAATAACCATGGGGTTATGCCACTGATTTATAATATGCCTTTTTCTAGATAGTCTAGTGAATTAAAAACTCTACAAATTAACAATACTTCATCTCATATGATTATTTTTCTCTTTTAATTTGGATAAGATTCATAACATCTGAAGTCTGGCATAATTGCAAAAACAGCTTCACATAATTTAAAAGCAGAAGACTGAAATAGAGAAAATATTACAAAAAAAAGAAGATGATTTTGGTCATTTCAAACATTTAATTATTTATTTGATGAGCCACATTTGAAGACATTGCAAAAATCCTATGTGCTTGTATATGTCAATATAAAAAGCAAATGTGTGTCCAATATAAAAGACTCCTGTGACCACACATTAATTAAATATTATGTTAATGAACCAAGTTGCAATGTTGCTCATCAACTGTACACAACTGAACTTAATTTTACAATACATGCCTTAACAGTTCTTTCTCATCTTGACATGTTTGGGACATGTGCTGCTTCCTATTTTCACATTACTCCTTTCTGAGTTTAAAATATTAATTTAAGGTAAATATCAAATGTGAGTAGATTTGTATTTTTATTGGGATTCATTTTCAATCAAGCTGTAATATTGCCAAATTATATAAAAACTGTGAAAATTATTTAATGTAATTTTTTATATTTTTATTTAGTAGTTTCACATGTTTCAGCTAATTATCCTTAGCAAGAAAATGCAGGAAATCATGACCATCACTGTCAAGGTCAGCAGAGGAACCAAAAATAAAACCCTAACAGGAGACAACAACAGAAACATGGTGAGAAGACAAAGCATTGTAGGGGCCATTTGAGGGCGCTCTCCATCCCCAGGAACACCCACCCCCACCCTCTCCAGCTGGGTTATCTGAAGCGCTGCCATGCATTAACACACTTAGAGTATAATGTCATTCAAATTAATTCCACTCCAAAAGCTTCTTTCAGGACGGCATGAAAAGGACGGGCATTCCAAGTATTCCCCATCCATGAGCACATAATAGAAAGGTTATCATTTTCACAGAAGAACGCTCTTAAGAGGAAAATATGTATGATTTCATTCATGATAATAAATGTTGGTGAGTGTGTAACAAGCTGAAAACAAAGTGAGGACACTTGAAATTCCCCTAGGTTGCTGTCTTTCCCTGCATCTAGGACAGATCTGGCAGCTCCAACACAAGCCCTCGTCTGTGGCCAAAGTGTTTTGGACACGTTGCACATTACGTGAGGAGGCTGTGAGTATTTAGAGTGAGGACATGCTGAAATTCCTTGGCACAGGCGATTGTACGGAATAATAATTCTATACGCAACATTCCAGAAAAGCGACTGGTAAATATGACCACAAACATTTGATTAGTCAGGCACAAAAATTATGCCTTTGTTCTGGTTGACCTAAATCTAACGTGCATACTGGAATCCCTGCATAATTCGAGACAGAACCCATCCCTCTTGATCATCATATCTATTGACCCACTTGTGTGTGTGTGTGCAGGAAGGCCTAGCCTGTTTCCTGATACACAGGAAGACAGGATCAGCAAAATGTCCATAATGATGGTCTTACAAATTTGTCATGGGGATGTACTGCAGGGTTCTTCGGTTGTCTGACTCACTGAGCATAAAATATAACTTATTGTAATAGACGTCACACAGACATCTGAAAAGGCAGAGTTGATTTTTACATGATTTTTCCAATAATTTCCAGACATTTTCTAAGAGCAATTACTAGCTGATTAAATTATTTATAGCCAAACATAACTAGATAAATTCAGAAATGTTCATGACTTTCCATTTACTTTTTAGGACTTCGTTAATTTGCCATTTACAACCCTATAAATTAGGGCTGCTCAATATTCGAATAATCAAGATTACAAATACAGGTGCTACTAATTGTGAATAGTGTATATTATAGCAGTCTGTTTAGGTCTACAAATTTCGTGCAAAAACATCAATTTACAATTTTGTAATTTTTTTGAATTAGCCAATCAAACATGTGCGTTGCTCAATTTCAGTGCATGATTTTGTTAAACTTTAAATAACGGTTTTGTTTTTTATGCTGCCAAGAGGGCCAATGTGATGTTGACCATTTACCTTCTTGATTTACTGATTTGTAAAAATAGCAATAATAAAGTAATTACACTTTCACAGCTTGTTTGGATGTACAGTCTACATAAAATAAATACAGCATGCAGATGCCCCATACAAAATAAGTATTTTAAAGTAAATTGATTGCAATTACAATATGACGGGAAATAATCGACAACTATTTTGTCATTATCGTGCAGCCACACTAGAATTAACAATCTAAAATGTTTAAATGACCACAGAAACCCTGAATCTAATTCTACCAGCAGTTAATTACAACTACTTAGCTGGGCCTGTGCTAAACTGTCTAAATCCAATCACCATGGCACAAGCTTCCCAAATGTGCTGGGAGGAAGTTCTCATGCCATTCCCAGCATCAGATCCCAACCAGAGGCCCAAAATAAATCTTATCTCAGCCTCCTGTTTCCAGGTACGTCGTCTCACTTCTCTGAAACTATACATTTAAGGTTTGGCGATCAAAAGAAACAACCGCAGACACACACATAACACCACTGTGCCATGCCAACCTCAACCAGACACTAGCATCAAATGGTAGAGAATCAAGACATAAATAAACTTAGATTAGCTTTGACAGATGATCCATCCACCTCAGGTACCTTTGCATGAGGGGCCATGCCTCCAGGTGGGGCAGAGGAGGGTGGGAAAGTGAGTTTACTGACAACACTAAAAGATTATAATGTCTATAAGATGAGGGATCCCTCCATCCCTGGAGGTGAGCGTATATATATAAACAATACATCAATATTCATGTGTGTGTGTGAGCGTGTATTTATCACTTTGTGGGTACCAAATGTCCCCATTAGGATAGTAAAACCCGAAATTTTTGACCTTGTGGGGACATTTTGTCAGTCCCCATGAGGAAAACAGCTTATAAATCATACTAAATTATGTTTTTTGAAAATGTAAAAATGCAGAAAGTTTTCTGTGAGGGTTAGGTTTAGGGGTAGGGTTAGGTTTAGGGGATAGAATATAAAGTTTGTACAGTATAAAAACCATTATGTCTATGGAAAGTCCCCATAAAACATGGAAACACAACATGTGTGTGTGTGTGTGTGTGTGTGTGTGTGTGTGTGTGTGTGTGTGTGTGTGTGTGTGTGTGTGTGACAGGGGTCCCTTTTTGTTGAGGTTACCTGGGTCTGTAAAGGTTGAGAAGTTCTGCTATAATAGAGACAAGCCCGTCTATATGATACTGGCCACTGCCTACCACATTTAATGCCTACCACAAAACAAAAGTGGACGTCTGTATGCAACACAAACGAATTCACTTTTTGATAAACATGTTTACGTGAGGTACAGCGACACCAGTGTATATTAACGTAGCTAAATCAAAAGGCGACTATAATTAAACTCGTGTGGGGGGAAACTAAGCAACTGAATAAAACAAGTGTTTTCATTGTTAAAAGCTCTGAAATCATCAGGAAATCATCAGGAGCCAGAACTAATCTATAATAAACCCGAGCTCCTGTATGAGAGATAGTTTAGGTCTTTTGTTAAGAAGGAATTTCAACTTACTCGCGCGCACCCGTCCATAGTTTCACAACACATATGTTCGGCTCAAGTGAGTTAAAAGTATTCAAAAGTGTCCATATAGAGTAATGTATATACTTTTACTTTGCTGTGAACCCGGAGTCTATAATGTCTCATGGGCTGCTGGTTAGCCAGTAGGCTAAACACTTCAGTCCACTCCTCCAAAGAAACTTAGTATCCATTCACGTCCACAGCGAATAACCGACGAGTTACAAAGTAACAAATAATTCCTGGCAACAACCAACAACGAATCGCCTGGCGTCGTTAATATTCCTGTTCAAAACTGATTTTAAAGTAGTCCCTGGGAGCGAATGTGTATGTGGAGTCGTCATCCTGTCGCGCTGTCAGATCCCCATCTGTGCTTCAGTTCCTTGCGTGAATGAATCTGATTATGCTCAAGAGCTGCTGCAATAAAACTTGAGTTCCTTCATAAAATGACTCATCTGAATTCCTGAAACTGTGTACTATTAATTCAGGAGAAATTTCACTTCTTTGGAACGTAAATGTTATTTTATTAATTTGATTCTACTGATTAGTGACTTACTGTAGATAGATAGATAGATAGATAGATAGATAGACAGACAGACAGACAGACAGACAGACAGACAGACAGACAGACAGATAGATAGACAGACAGACAGACAGATAGATAGATAGAATGATGGAGAGACAGACAGACAGACAGACAGACAGACAGACAGACAGACAGACAGACAGACAGATAGATAGATAGATAGATAGATAGATAGATAGATAGATAGATAGATAGATAGATAGATAGATAGATAGATAGATAGATAGATAGATAGATAGATAGATAGATAGATACTCCTCCATAAGAGGCTCCTATTGTTGTGATAAGTCAGATAAACATAATGTCAATGAAAATCTGTCTAAAAGTATCCCATCTGTTTTTTGTTTTACTGTGTGGCTGACTTTGATTATATACCATTCTATACATTATAGATTGATAAGCACATGTGAACACATGGAAAATGGGCAAGGTCTCACCTTGGTGTAATGGAACTGGGGTCGTCAGTGGACAGGGACACCATTAGGCCCATCTTGTGGAACTCCAGCAGTGGGTTTTTATTATACTCCAGGAACAGGCTGTTGTTGCTGAGTGAGGACATAGCAATGGGGACCTGGGCCAGGTAATAAAGGTACTGCAGGACAGGGCTCTGTGGGAAAAGAAAAACATTTTCTTCCTTTTATCACTTGGAAGTTTAAATTGCCAACAGTTTTTGTTGTATGTAAAAAAGCAGCGTGAATATTCTGTCTAACAGTGGTATAACTACATGCTGAACTGTGGCTCTGGTAGAGATGGGGGCGTGTGACAGCCGGCCAAAAGGGAGCGACCATGGAAGGCTAAAATGAGTCACAAATCCTTTAAAGGGATAGTTCACCCAAAAATGAAAATTCTCTCATCATTTTCTCATTCTCAAGCCATCCCAGATGTGTATGACTTTCTTTCTTCAGCAGAGCACAGCAGAACAGATTATGATATTTAGAAGATTATTTCAGGTCTGTAGGTCCATACAATGCAAGTGAATGGGTGCCAAAATGTTGACGCTCGTGAAGGCAGCAAAAAAGTAATACAGACAACTCCAGTGTTTTAATCCATATCTTCAGAATTGACATGGTAGGTGTTTGTGACAAACAGATAAATATTTAAGTCATTTTTTGATATAAATGCTTCTCCCTGCACAGTAGGGGGCGGTATGCATGGATGATGTGAATCACCAAAAACACAAGAAGAAGAATGTGAAAGTTTAAGTGGAGAGTGACTGAGCAGGGGGATAATTTACTGTAAAAAGTACTTAAATATTTACCTGATTTTTACCTACACATATCATATCACTTCTGAATACATTTATTTAACCACTGGAGTCGTATGGATAACTTTTATGCTGACTTATGTACATTTTGGAGCTTCAGAATGATGGCACCTATTCACTTGCATTTTATGGACCAAAAGAGCTGGGAAATAATTTCTAAACACCATAATTTGTGTTCAGGAGATGAATGAAAGTCATACACAACTGTGTTGGCATAAGGGTGAGTAAATGATGAGGGAATATTCATTTTTGGGTGAACTATCCCTTTAAGTCACAACATGAAAAATAAAAAAACACATAAGTCGGTATATTTGTGTGTCCCATAATGTGTAGTTGAAAGATGAGAGGGCTCTAGGCAGGCATGTCATGTACTAGCATTACCGCACACCATGCAGTGGGCCACTCCACAAATAACTGCATATGGTTCTGGCCCTCAATGACCAAACCAGGGGAAGTCCAAAACATAAGACTACGATAACATTTTAAAATGGCACATCTGATTTTTATTTGCTTCTGTGTGGCAAAACACTGCAGAAAATTCTGTTGTTTTTGTTCTAATTTGTTTCGTTTTTTTTGTTGTTTTACTATTTGTGTATTATTACTTCTGTGATGTTTGAGAGAGAGAGAAAGGGGGACAGAGGGGGGAGACGAAGTGGCAAGGTGGAGAGTGCCCCTAGTGGTCAGGGTAAGCAGTGCATTAACCTTCTTGAGGTTGAGGCCATGAGAGATGTTATCAGTAGTCATGAAGCAGGCCAGCAGGTAACAGCTCCAGCCTCCCCACAGAGAGGTCTGAACTCTCTGTGTTCATGCCTCTTTCCTGGATGATGTAAAAACACATATAGTAAACTTACAGTAAACTCAACATGCATCTGTCTGAGTGCAACTTTTCTAATACACACTCTCGTCCATTTTTTATGGTTTGCAAATCATTGTATTACATAGATTAAATAGAGAAGGAAATGAGGAGGGTAACGAGATAGAGCAGGTGGGACAAATTAACTAATAACAAGGCAAATGAGGGGGCGGGGCTGAGACTTGAGACAGAAGAGCACATGGCAAACAAACCTGACAGAAGCCATGTGCTTTCACCAAACACAATGACAAGACAGAAGAGCACATGGCATGGGAACCAAACCCTGGCATGGGAACAAGAGACAAACAGAAGTGTTAGAATCCAGTCATCAAAAACCGACATAGAACAGAGGTGACAGGAATCGAAGCTCTGTCGTCTGCACACAAAAAAGCACATATGCACCATCTTTACACACTATGCTATTACAGCAACTCTTGAGGGTGCAGTTTGTCTTTAAGTTCTGTGTTTCCACTAGACGTTTTGAGTACAAATAGCTGCACTATGTGGCAGGTGATATTTACACCTTGTGCAAAGTCACTCCATTTGGAACATGCAAACTTTTTCTTTTTATGTTCTTGAGATACTCACTTGCGCAGCTGGTTGAGCCGGGCAATGTGTGCATAATATGAAAATGAGAAAAGTGTTGTTTAAAATATGTGTCACTACACTAACATGTGACACAATGACATATTAGAAATGTTAGCCTCAGTCACCATTCTCTTTTATTGTATGGAATAAATGATGCAATGAAAGTGAACCGTGACTGAGGTTAACATTCTGTCTGTGTCCTTTTGTGTTCCACGAAAGAAAAGAAATCCATACAGGCTTGGAAATATAACTTTAACTGTTGAAGCTGCTGATTTTAAATGAAATCACAGCAGTCAAGTCAGAGCTTTTATAAAATTCCAACTTTCCGACTGCCTGGTAATTAAGGGTTCTACCAGTGTGTGAATGATTTCTACAACTTGAAATCTTGTAACTCATACAGTTTTTCCAAACATTCATGAATGCATCATTAGATAAGAAAACATATTAAAATACCAAACAGGTTTGATTCAATAAATATCTTTAAAATCACCTCAAAGAATGGGTGGGTGGATTTTCTAACCCATGCGTTACCCCAAAAATAGTGTATATGACCACTGCATAATAAGCTTGCTTGCTGATCTGTAATTACTGCCTCAAGCACCAATTTACATGTGCCCTGAAGAATAATTTCATATTATTTATAGTCCTGAAGTGCTTATACCTACAGCATGCACACCCAGGGAGTGTGCATGCTGTAGTCAGGTCATATGGGTGCAGATTAACAGAAGCAAAAAGCTCCTTCATGGTTATTTCCTGCCATTCAAAACTTGAACTACCCGATCAGCATCTACACGGTAGGACTCCTTGATGAAGTGGAGATGTTGTTTCTGGTTCATGCAGGTGGCAGCGTGGATGTGAATATCAGCCTATGCCAGTGACAACAAAACATGACCGTATGTCAAATGTCAACATATTTATTAACAGGCTAAATCTGCTGTAACACATGGACAAAGTATACCCATTGGAAAAATATAATCAGATCATGACTCATATAATAGATCTGAGTAATATCGCCACTGGCATTGCCTTATAAAAATGTGTATTGTTGCAAGTTGTTCACTGTGAATTGTTTTATTTTCAATGACAGGCAGCTGTTGTGAGTCGTACCTTCCTACAGTTGTAAATGTCTCTGTGGGGATTTTTCTTCAGCTCTTTCATTTCTTCCATTTCGGTCAACATTGAACTTTAACACAAGGCATTTCAGATGACTATGAGTGTATGTCTTTCTAAGGGGCGAAACACAAGAACTTGTTAACATCAAGAAAAGTATCTGCATTAGCACACAAAAGTTCATATTTTCTATTGCTTTTGTATATAAAGATGCATATATACAATACCTATGGGTGTGTGTGTGTATTATATTAAAGGTTTAGTTCACACAAAAATGAAAAGTCATAATTTACTCACCTAATGTGGTTTTGGTGATAAACAAAATGAAATCTGTGGCGCTTAAAAACGCAAGTACATGCGTGAACACAAGCCACTGTGAATGAGCTTCTTTCATAGCCCTTATGAAAGCACAATAGACATCAAGGGACAGTTATGTGGATGAAACTCCATGTTCTTTGCGTTTATTCTTCCTATTGGCTGGAGGATCTTTTATAGATTTTCTTCTGTTTTTTAGAAAGATTTATAGAAATCTGTCTCACAAAATGTATATAGAATCACCGGACTTGAGCAATCTGATGGCACATTTTTCGTGGGGGCTCTCATAGGCACATGGACTGTTTACTCACGTTTTTCTTTTTTCTGTTTGTTTGGTTCGGGGGAATTTCGGGGTTTGACTGTTGCACTAATGGTGGAATGTGGTCTTTATAATTTTATTTTTGACACACAATCAATTTTTTCTCATATGTCAAAATGCCAGATGTTAATATGAGTGGATTGTTTCTCTCCACATGGAATGTGAATGGGTTGGGGCACCCCATAAAAAGAAGGAATGTTATTTCTTGTCTTAAAATAAATACGACATAGTGTTTCTTCAAGAAACGCAACTTTCGCTGCAGGAATCTGACAAATTTGGAAGGATATGGGGTGGGCATGTTTTCTTTAGTGCTGGTTTAAGTAAGAGCAGGGGAGTCATTACATTGATAAGTAAACATCTACAATTAAAATCCCTCAAACAGAGTAGAGATAAATTAGGAAGAGCCATTATTTTTTTAGCAGAAATTCAAGGGGCAAAGTCTTATGTTTGGTTAATATTTACACACCTAACGCTGATGATCAGGGTTTTTTTATAGATCTTGAAGGCATGTTGTAAGCTGCTGGCACCCCTCATGATATAAAACCGGGATGAGTCTTTAATCTATTGATGGACTCACTCCTTGATCATAGTGAAGCAAAAGGGCGTAAGCCCCCTAGAGCAACATTGACGCTTCTTTCATAGGATGTGTAAATATCTTGGTCTAACAGATATTTGGAGACTTTTAAACCCATATGGTAGGGACTATACATTCTTTTCATCAGTCCATAAGATTTATTCTAGAATAGATTTTTTTTATATATCCAAGTCCCTCATTTCATCTGTTATTGATTACTCAATTGGACATCTTAGTCTCAGATCACACCCTGGTGAATTTAGAGGTGTTGCCACATACGGAGAAAAATAAATAATGCAGTTGGTGCTTTAATGTATCCCTTTTGCAAAATCTTTCCAACAAATGTTAAAGGCAGAAATCAATGTTTATATGGAGACCAACTGGTCCTCAGTATCCTCTGGAGGCGTTGGCTGGGAGGTACTTAATGTGGTTCTTAAGGGCAAGATCATACAGTATGCCTCATTCATCAAAAAATCAAGTTGGAAGGGAATATTAAAAGTGCAGAGGCAGAGTCTGATGGCCTCAGAGAATTGATCTGATTGAAATACAGTTTTGTATAACATCAGTTTTTCTTTTCAGGGCAAGACAATCATATATTGAGTCGGGGACAAAGCAGGAAAAATTCTGGCAAGATAGTTAAAGTAGAGAGTCCTTTTCTGCCATTCCCTCAGTGAAATCTACTGGTGGTAAAATATTTACCTCAGCCATTGATATTAATAATGCTTTTAAGGAATTATATCTTGATCCCTACAGTTCCATGTCTTTGTCTACTGATAAAGATATTAGAAACTTTGTGGAACCATTAGAACTTCTTAAACTGACGACTGAGCAAAAAAATTACCTTGATTCAGAGATGACATGGGGAGATAATTAAGGCCTTGCTTAATGGCAAGGCTCCGGGGCCAGATGGCTTTGCCTCTGAATTTTTTAGATCTTAAGCTACAGAACTGACTCATTAAAGAATGGAAAGCTTCCACCAATCATGACACAAGCCCGGATTTGTCTGATTCTTAAAAAGGACAACGATCCAAGTGAGTGTAAGAGTTACCGTCCAATTTCCCTGATCCAGTTAGACGTTAAAATATTGTCAAAAATGTTGGCTAACTGATTAAGTAAAGTTCAAAGTTCAGTAAAGACATCTCTTATACATATAGATCAGGTGGGGATTATTCAGGGCCGCAGCTCATCTGATTACATTAGGCGTTTCATCAATGTTATGTGGTTAGTGGCAAATTATCTGACTTTGGTCACTGCCATCTCACTTGATGCTGAAAAGGTGTTTGATATGGTAGAATGGGATTATCTTTTTAAGATTATGGAAATATATGGGATCGGGAATACTTTTATTGGATGGATTAAGTTACTTTACAAACACCCGGTAGTGGTGGAACAAACAAATTGATTAATTTCAAATTATTTTACTCTAGATAGGGGCACCTGGCAGGGTTGCCCTCTTTCCCATTTATTGTTCTGTCTTATCCAACTATTGTTCTCTGATAGAGGCGGTTAGGTATTGACTCTGTTTGTATATGTTTTGCTTTTATTTGTTTAATATATCAATCAATAAAAAAATGTTAATCACAAAAAGCAAACAAAAAACATCTTATGTGTTCTACATACACATAAGTCATACAGGTTTGGAACGAACAGAAATTTCAATTCTCTCATCATTTACCTACCCTCATGACATCCCAGATATGTATGACTTTCTTTCTTCTGCAGAATACAAATAAAGATTTTTAGAAGAATATCTCAGCTCTGTAGGTTCACACAATGCAAGTGAATGGTGACCAAATTTTGAAGCTCCAAAAAAGCAAATAAATGCAGCATAAAATAAATCCAAAAGACTCTAGTGTTTTAATCCATGTCTTCTGAAGCAAGTATAATATAACAAAATATAATATATGCCTTTGCAGTCACTAGGCACGATCGTGATTTCAGGCTTGACTTCACTTCCTAGTGCTTGATTCATGCGCAGAGCACTAGATGGCACAAGGAAGTGTAGTCAAGCTTTAAATCATGATCACCAAGGAGACTGCTGATGTCACGATTTATAGTGAAAAAGGAGTTATATTTTGGTCTGTTCTGATCCAGAACCAACTGGATTACTTCAGAAAACATGGATTAAACCACTAGAGTCTTATGGATCACTTGTATGCTGCATTTGTGTGCTTTTTGGATCTTCAACGTTTTAGTCACTTTTCACTTGCATTGTATGGACTTACAGAGCTGACATATTCTTCTTAAAATCTTCATTTGTGTTCTGCAGAAGAAAAAAAGTCATACACATATGGGATGGCATGAGGGTGGGTAAATGATTAGAGAATGTTAATTTTGTGGTGAACTATTCCTTTAAGTACAATCCTTCAGGTGACGTGTGTACATTTTTCAATAAATAAAACAATTACATCCTCATATTCCAGCTGTTTAGAGACAATTATTAGTAAGCCAACATTCAATGTTGTGATTTCAACACTGAATGCAACATGGGAGCATATCCTAACATGGAATCAAGATGTGATCTGCAAGACTTTATTGGACTCACATTGGGCCCTGGGTGATCAAGGCAATAAGGAAGTTCATGTCGTCAATAAAGGTGGCAAGGTTAGGACTGGGATGGTTCAAAGGCTGGTGTTTATTAGCGGATGCTGCGTATTTGTAGACGTAGATGACGCCATCCTTCATGCAAGCAACGTAGCCAAGGTTTGGAAGCAGATCTTAGGAGGAGGGTTGAAGACTGAAACACAACAATGTGGCTGCATTTGAGCAACTTGGGTTTCCATTTTAAACCTTTTACAGTAACATAGCATAAAAACAAATAAGGAAATTGTATTAAGTTACAAATAGCTATGTTAAATCAAATCCAAATGATTTTCTTTTGTACCATAACATGATGTGCTGCCAATAACTGTTGTGAATATAGGGCAAGTTATGAAAGCTTTCTGTCCTGTATTCCTTTATTACCTGGAAGCACCTGATCATCAGGTTTCTATTTTTGTCCTTCAATTTTTTTTAAGAACTGGGAGGGAGTGTTGGGAAATCTCTGGAATGCCAGTCTCATGTACTTCTCTCTGATGGTCAGGGCATGGTACAGACCCTTACAAGCCAGCTCAAAATCATCCATAGTCACCTGCAGTAAAGTTTGATTAAATGTTTATTTATATACGTTTATACATTTAATCATCAAGCCTTTGCCTTTGTGGTGGTGCAGCAGTAAATTATTCACCAGATAACCTGATTTTGCATGCTATCTGTTCTCCCCACCAGTCACACATGTGAAACACTAAAGCACTTTCTGTAAATTCTTTGGATAAGGGCATCTGTTATGCTTTCAATGTAAATTTTAATGCAAATGTGGCCACTGGTTGAACTCCCTGCCATCAAGCCTGGACAGATGAGTAGAATTCAAGGCAAGACTACACGTTTAGGAAGGGTGAATTCCCTCAGTTCCCTAAATATCACTCTTAAATGTAACATATTCATTTAAGAACCCAAATCCAGGGCTGGGCAGGCCGCACCTGCTAAGATGGAGTTATCCCCTTGGCTGGTCTCTTTCTGTTGGTCCTGGAATGGACTTGGTAAAGGGCAACATGATGTAAGAACAACTCAAAACTTACATAACATGTCCCAGTCACTAAGGACATTCCTAGAAGATTTACATTGGAAAGTACCCCAGCAGCATAATTTAAAGTATCATAATTGATACTGTTCTTTAGACATTTTGAGACAGTACAAATTCCGAACTTGACACTAAAAGCATGCTTTTGACACAAGTGGATTCAGAGCGAGTCACTGCTGTGACCTCCCACAGTCATGAAACAAAATATCCCAAGCAGACACGAACAAAACAATTCATGACAAACTCATTAAGCCAAGACACTCATCACTCCTCAGCATAGCTCAGATCTTAATATTTAGAATTTAAAATCTAAATGAGACCAGACAATGTGTGATTTCACAGGCCTACTTCATAAAAGTTGACAAGATTTGCTGTAGACCTGCACAAACATCTCAAATCTAAGCCCAAAGGAATTTTTTTTTTTTTTTTTTTACATTTGTGTACTAATAAACTATAGTGGGGTTAAAAACCTAGTGACCACTAGTGATTTTTTTAATTTAATTTATTTATTTTGTTGCTGTATATTTCCAATTTATTATAAAAAATAATTAAAGTTTAACAACGTGGGTAAAAACTGCCATGGACTCCACCAGCTTCTGCAAAATAAATTGATAAGTGGCCAAGAAATGGTGCAGAATATTAAATATGTTTTATTTCATAAGATTTCTTTCTTAAAAAAAATAAAATAAAAAATCGAAATCCTACAACTTTCAGTTTAATATGATTTTTAAATTATGTTTGAATCCCAGATTTTCAAATAAGTCTTAGACTTTTGAACCCCAAATAAAATAAAATATAAAAGCTAGGTGGATGTTTTACCACTAGATCCATGCTTTTCCTTAAAATTTAAACATAATTGACAAGTTTATCTCGGGCAAGTTCTTTTCTACTTACTCACTTCTGATTATTAATTACCCCAGAGTGGCAGGGAAAATCCAAACATTGAAAAGAAATGGAAGTTATAGGTTAGATTGCATTAGTATAAAACAAATTGAAGCTGTAATGTTATAAACATTTGAGTTAACACACATGTCACCTGAACAGCAATAATTCTGTAATATTAAATGAACATTAACTTTCCCCTCCTGTAACAATTAAATTAATAATACAATATTAACAACTTTATTAAAAGTACTATAAAAACATGAGATATTGATGAACATGTATAAAAAAAAGATTCACGAATTTTATAATAAAATAACATTGTAAATAGCCTATATAGAATAGAAGTATTTATTATGGTCACACATTATACATACATTTTGTTGTACAAAGATACATACAGTATACTGCATACAGTTTTTTCACATATCCCGGCTAAGCTAGGGTCAGATGCCCCTGCACCCCTGGAGCAGATAGGGTCAAAGGCCTTGCTCAAGGGCCCAACAGTGTCATCTTGGTGGTGCTGGGGCTTGAACCCCCAAACTTCTGGTCAGTAACCCAGAGCCTCAACTGCTGAGCCACCACTGCCCCTTTTTATTCTATATAGGGGCACAGTGGATTTTCTATAATAAATTGAGTATAGTGAAAAAGATTTGAGCAGGTCATTAATGTAGTTTAAAGTGTGTGGTAATCATATATAAGGAAAAATAGACAAATAAATTCAAACAACTGCAAGTCATGCTCATTGTGAACATTTATTTAATTTTTTTTTTTGTTCACTTTCATGACGATTCCAAAAAGAATGGTGACTCTAATGTGCTTTTTGGTTTAAATCATGGATATGTTTGTTTATAGCAAATAATTAAACAATAAAAAGTATGTTTGTAGTTCTTTTAATCGTTTTTATTGCAATAAACAATAATAAAGTTATTTGCCCTTTGGAGGTTTGACATTCCTTAGCCCGCACCCTTCCTCTCCTAAAACTTTCTTTACATTCACACCTAGTTTTTAAGGACCACTCTTCTGGATCACGTGCCACTTTATGCTCTTCCACTCAATCACCCATCTACAATTCCTTCTTCTCCATGACCATGTTTCTAATGACCTGATATAATCCCCTGCTGTCTGCTCAGTGAATCCCTTTCTGGGGTTTCCACTATTTCTGATCCGTATATGTAAACCCTGGTGATATCATTGACTGACAACACATCAGTCTGCAAATTAGAAATCATGTTCTTCTTAGCCTGCACATAGAAAGCAGAATGTCTGCTAACTCTCCAGATATCGATAAATGTGAGACTGAAATTAAATAGATCTCTTGCTAAGAAGCAGGGCCGTCCATAAGGGGGGATAAAGGGGAACGTTTTCTGGGGCCCAGCCGCTAGGGGGGGGGCCCATGCAGTCCAGCAATAATTATGTTATGTTATTAGACAGGAAAAGAAATCGCCAGCATGATAGAGGAGTCTCTCCAAAGGCATGAAATCGACCTCACTGATTGCCGTGGACAAGGGTATGATAACGGAAGTAATATGTCGGGAAAAGTTAAGGGTGTGCAAGCCCAAATTATCAAAGTAAATCCTTTGGCCACATTTTCCCCCTGCGCATCGCATACACTGAATCTAGTAGGTGTACATGCTGTCCAGTCATGTAAGGAAATATCAACTTATTTCGGATGTGTCAATCGCCTTTACACACTTTTTAGCGCGAGTCCAGACCGGTGGTCTGTGTTAAAGGAAAAGACGGGATGTTCACTCCACCGACTGAGTGACACACGATGGAGTGCCCGAATTGACGCGGTAAGATCTATTGCTCACCACCTCCCCAGTGTGATTGAAGCAATCGATTGCCTAATATCGTCATGTAAATTATCCAATGAGGCATTATCAGATGCGCAAGGACTGAGAGACTATTTCAGGTCATTTACTGCAGTAGTCATGTGCACTTTTGGTTAAAAATACTACAACCTATCGAAGATAGGAATTTGCTTTGCAGAGTGGCAGCCTATCTTTGGATCAGGAAGCAAAAAACATTGAAGCTTTACAGCAGGAAATAATTTCTTTGAGAAATAAGTGGGACTTAATCCTTGCTGAAGCTCAAAATATAGCGGATGCAATGGGTATCCCACCTGAGTTCCCCCACAGCAGGCAAAGAAAGCGCCAGCGCACTGAAGAAAGTTCAGATGAACAGGTTACTCCTGATGTAACATTTAGGAATTCTGTGTATTATATTGCACTGGACACTATCATTGCACAGCTGACTTCCAGATTTCAGTCAATCAGAGACATCTGCAATGATTTCAAGGGAATACTCAAGTTCCAGCAGTTGAGTGAGGAGGATCTTAAGTCATCTTGTAGACATTTGATAACTAAATATTCCAAGGATCTATCTGAAGATTTGGGAAAACAAATCCTCCATCTGAAAAGGATTTACAGTGCCACATTCGCAGGATCATCAACACCCTTGGAGTTGCTCAACAGGATTTATGACTTGAAGCTTGAGAGCATTTATGGTGACGTTTGCATTGCACTAAGGATATTTTGCACTTTACCTGTAACTGTGGCAGGAGGAGAGAGATCCTTCAGTAAACTGAAAATAATAAAGAATTACCTGCGCTCCACAATGAGCCAAGAGAGACTCAATAACCTGGCAATACTTGCCATTGAGTGTGAACTGGCTAAACAGGTAGACTTTAAAGACATTATAAAGGACTTTGCATCCAGAAAGACAAGGAAGATGGCTATATAAGAGGCAAAGATTCATTTCCTTCTGAGAAATCCTGACGCTCAAAATAATTAATTGGTTAAATTAAACTAATTAGTTCAGTCAAATGAACTTTTATTAGAGTATTTAGTTCACATAACTGATATATTTTAAGTAAAATGAACTGTTTCATTGTTTTGAGTTTTATGAAATTTATTTTAATTAAGACAAACTTAAGTTTAACTGAAGCGGCTGGTATGTCTATTTCCCAGCATGCTTTGCTGATGGCACTTGAGAGTAAATGCTAAAATGAAGTGTAATATAATGTTGTTGTTTTTTGTGAAAGATTAATGTTAACTGGGAGATTTGTTCTAATTGAGATTACATGAAAGTTTTAAGTAAATGTATGAATTAGTGTACTCCTAAATCTTAAGTACCTTGAAATGTTTAAGTACAAAATAAAATTTGCCAGTTCTGCTTACTTAAACTTTGAATTTCATTGAGGCAATCGATTGCCTTAAAGGGGTGGTAAAACACATTTTTTCGAAGGCTTGATTGTGTTTGTGGGGTGCACTGTAACATGTGTTCATGCTTCATTTGTAACTTTACAGATGTTGTTTATGCTCAAACAGCAACATTACACACTAATCATAACTAAAGTTAGAAAAGTGAAATCATATTCAACAACCCCTTTAAATGTTTTGAGTTTTGCCAACTTATTCGGGTTTACAGTGCAGATCGTTTGAGAGTCAAGTCTCTCTGTTAAATGTATGTTAGTGTGTGTGTGTGTGTGAGAGAGAGAGAGACCAGCATGATATGAGTAGCTTAGCAGATTTGGGGAGGGCCCATTCACTGGACCTTTTCAGGGGCCCAGTCATTTCTGTGGGCGGGCCTGCTAAGAAGAAAGAAGCCGTTCCAATTCAAATTCATCATATTGAAAAAATAAAACTCTCAGTTGTTCAGAATTCAGACGAACATTTATGATGTAAAAATAGACTTTAGGTAAGTTATGGCATGTCCAGCAATGGCATGACACATGAGCTGTTAGAATTCACTGACTGGTTAGTGTCTCTTGCATTTTCAAGCCTCCATCTAATGCAACTAATGTCAACTAATGTCAGTGTGAAACAGGGCTCTGAAGATAGATGTCCGCACACACTTGAGTTTCTCAACAGCGGCATGAGACCAGACAGGAATCTATATGGATAACAACCTCTGCGTGCATGCATATGTACATGAAGAATTAAGCTTTGATTTGACATCTTTTTAAGAATGCATGGCATCATTTTACAAACTAAGCTAAAAAAATAAGCTGTTTGCACACCAGTCCTTCATTGGTACTAATATTGGCAGGGTTTAAGGTCACAACTTTTCACAGTTGCTTTTGTCTGTGATACTGACATCTCTTTAAATTAAAGTCATCCAAGCACCCTCAAACACTTGGGTTTGTTGGGAAAACCTGACTTTGTCTACTATATTTGCTGTAAACGTTGTAGGCTTCCTTGAGAAGTTGATTTGGAAAATACAATTTCAGACACTCCAATTCCTAGATTACAGCTGATGCCAGAGACCATGGCATTGTTAAAAAAAATCAACAGACTTTATCCCTCCCATGCCTTTTGAAACATGTAAAAACAACATATCCCAAACAAATTAAAACATTGTTCTAATAGGATTGTATACACATAACGCCAGTCACTGTATGCTCCTTTTTAGGTTACATATTACATGTAACATTAAAACAAACGTGTAAATTATGTTAAAACCAAACATTGTCATTGTATAACGGATTCAGGTGGTGACAGAACACTCACCGGGCACAGCGACTTTGGGCATGTTGGCTGCTTGTCCCTGACGCTACCACTCTTCCTGCAGAATGCTGGGCGGTCCAACGCAGTTCCTTGACAATGGGGAAGTGTGCAGTTGGCCACACCGCCAGTGCAACATTAAGCATTGCTTGCCCACTGTAACCAGAGCCATGTACCCACACATATGAGCAGTGGACACTCAAGGTTGTGTTTACTCAAAACTATATTTGTTTTTTACAGACAGACAGGTTCAAATGGCAAGCACACAGATGGGAAAGCAGAGTGAGGGATATTATGTAAGCACACTCACACATGCATGCATGGACACATGTACAGTATATCCCAAATACACAACAGACACATACAATTTGTCCAGTTTCCAACTGATTTACTGATAAAACATTTTGTAATATGATAGGCACATTAAACATGTTACATAGGAATATCCTCCACAAAAATAACCAGTTTAACATGAATTATATAGCAGTATATCGGATTAGGTAGACTCAGTGATACCAATAAATTGTGCTAAACCTGCAAAAAACCTAAAATAACACCTAAATCCAAAAAATGATTTGGCAAATTTAGTTTGTTTGCTAGAAAACTTCCTGACCTTGTTAGTGCTAGGACAGAAGGCCAAACGCAAATCTAGTACTAATAATAAGAACACATTGCAGATTCCATTCTTGGTAAAATCAGGCCGTTTTAGACAAATGCCATATAAATAACATGACGGTCAAGAACATGAATAATTATTTCAATTTATGGATAAAACTTCATTGGCTCTCAAGAAGAGCAAATGTCTTTGAAGTTCTTCATTAGCAGGCAATGCCATTGCAAGAATATAAATCTCAGACCAAACTCTATAATCATCTGTTAAACATTCCCAACAAAATAAAACTTATTTTACAGCTTTCATTTGATGATTTAAGACATTATTTCAAGGGCTAAAGTATGTCATGCTGTACAAGAGGCACACAGATTTAGCAAATAGGCCCTTTACGTAAAATCCATCACACCCCATGCTTAAAATTTGACCGACTTTTCTCTTTCTAAACAAAATTATAATTTGTCAAAATATACAATCGACGTTTGAGACCAAATTAAAAAAAAGAGAGAAAATTATGGCAAAAGTAAAATGCTAAAACTCTTTAAACAAACAGAAGGAATAAAGTTGGAATGGGGAAGGATAAAGAAATAAACAGATATAACCCCACACAGTTCTTCAGTATTTGTGCTTTCACAGTATTCCTGAGCATTGAACCTGCAGATTACGATTATGGGGTTTATCACTTTCTTGATTCTGAGCCCTTTACAACACCAGCCCATAGATATCTAAACCCTTAAAACAGAATTTAAGATAACAGCTTCCATTTCTAGATGTAGATTTAGGCGATAATCTAGTACGTTAATGCCAATTTAAAGGTAACATTTTGTGTCATCTCGGATTTACAGTGACACCTAGTGGTGTGGATGCAACATTATTCAAAATCAATAGTTTTCAGTTGCCATTGTAGAACGTCACTATTCACAATCAGCCATGATTAATTTAATCCAAGAGTGAAAATGTCCAAAACAAGATTAAGCAGGATTCATTCAGCTGATCATGTGATTCTAAAATGGCAGCCACCATGAGGGACTTTATACACTTTCTTTAGCGGTAAAACATTTTTAATGGGGAAAGTGTTACTGAGTGCACCTTTAAGTTCCTTATCTTCGCTGAAAGATACAGCTCCTATAGTGAAAATATTCTTATCTCATAAAACATTCAAAAATAATTTGTTAAAAGTCATATTTCACCCCAAAATCAATAGAAATAACTATTGAGAGTTTTACATTATACACACACACACACAACACCATTACAGCAATGAGAACCATTGAGAATTTTTTTTAATTACAAAAACATATAATAATAATAATAATGATTTTATTTATAAAGAAATAATTCTGCATCAGGAGACATGAAAATCATGGCAATCAAATCACAATGCAAAAAAAGTTGAATTTCTAAATATAATTTCTTATTTGTTTTCTTTCATTTTGGTGTGAAATGTCATCTGGACATGTTTTTATGAGGTTTCATGAGAACAAAAATAATGATCTTTGTGAAATAGGTGTCTAAACATGCAAACATTTTTACATAAGGTGAATTTGCAATGGGCTTAGAAATCACTTCTGGGAAAAAAAAAAGAATTGAAACATCCTAAAATGTTACTAATACCATGAGTAGGCTGTCTGTATAGTAGGTACAGCATGCTAAGTCAAGCTCAATTTTGTACTACTGTTGTCTTCAAAAGGGCTCAGAAGTCAAGAACAAAGAATTTCATGCCTTATCCAAATGCCCATTTAACAATCTCCCCCCCCCAAATGAGATAAACAAACCTTGGTGAAAATTGTAAAATCTAAATCTTAAATGACCTCACTTTTCTATCACAGCCTGCCACAGGTAAACAGATGGCTGACCAATTGTGCATTAATCCCTTTTAGCCAGCAGGGGGACCACTCTGCAGTCACTCATTACATAGAGCAATCTCAGGGTTTAAAAGTTAGAACTGAACCTGAGATTTACCACTTAAAAATCATCTTCCTTGAGTGCTGGTCAGACTTCCAGCTGCCTGGTCAACAAACTGCTAAATAAGAAAACAAAAGAGTGTGGCACTGCAGTCACATGACTTCACAAGACACACCAAGGCAGCCCTGTTTCCTGTCCTCTCTGCTGTTCAGCTTTTTCATGCGGTAATGCCGAATCTCACGTACAAGAGTGTAAAAAGCATCCTCAACTCCCTGGAAAAAAAAATCAGAAATGCAATGCATTTGTAGAAACATGAAAAATAATCCTCCACTAAAACATAAGCAAATGCTACTAACACATTATATTGTGCATTCTTGTAGCACAAAACACAGATGATTCACTTTTGAAAAAAGTATGAAAGCAAAGAATTGAGGTTCAGCCTTTGCCCACCTGTCTGGTCTTGGCAGACGTTTCTACAAACTCTATCCCATAGCCTCTGGCAAGTTCCTGGGCTTGCTTGGTGTCCACCGTTCTAGCTAAATCACACTTGTTCCCAACTAGGACCATGGGGACGTCATCAGAATCCTTCACTCGCTTGATCTGCTCTCTAAAAAGCACAGTAAAGGAATAGTTCACCTCTCATCATTAACTCACCCTCATGCCATCCCAGATGTGCATGACTTTCTTTTTTCTGCTGAATATCAATAAAGATTTTTAGAAGAATATCTCAGGTCTGTTGGTCCATTCAATGCAAGTGAATGGTGACCAAACAAATCACAAAGTACTTGTCATGATAGGTGTCGGTGAGAAACAGATCAATATTTAAGTTAACAATTTTACTATAATTCTCCTCTTTCAAACAGCCCTCTTAAGCGCTCCCTCATAAAAGTTCTTCTTTTGTTTTTGCCGATTGACATTCTTTGTGCATATCGCCACCTACTGGGCTTTTGTGCAAATATGATTTAGTTATTATTTTCCTTTCCTTTTCTTTCTCCTCCCCACCTAGTAGGTGATCTAGTAGGTGGTGATATGCACTGTGAATGTGAATTGACAAAAAACTGAAAACTTTTAGGAAAGAAGAGCATTTAGGAGGACTGTTTGAAAGTGGAGATTAATATTTAAAAAGGACTTCAATATTTATGTTTTTTAACCACACCTATCACATCACTTCTGAAGACATGGATTTAACCACTGGAGTAATATGGATATACTTTTGTGCTGCCTTTATGTCCTTTATGGAGCTTCAAAGTTCTGGCCACCATTCACTTGCATTTAATGGAACAACAGAGATGAGATATTCTTATAAAAATCCTTATTTGTTTTCAGCAGAAGAAAGAATGTCATACACAGTAAATATACAAGTAAACGATGAGATCATTTTCATCCCTTTCATTTTAAAGCACAAGCTAAATAAATGAAATGTTAAAAATAGTGTTGCAAAACACATTTAAATGAAACTGCTTTCACTGGCTACAGACCTGTACAAATGCACATCGGCAAAGGATTTGCTGTTGTTTATGGCAAAGACGCAGATGAAGCCCTCTCCAGTCCTCATGTACTGGTCCCTCATTGCACTGTACTCCTCCTGACCGGCAGTGTCCAGGATGTCCAGCAGACACGTCTCACCATCAATGACCACCAGCTTCCTGTAAGAGTCCTGCGGAGATGGAAGTAAACAGCACTCTAACTCTGCATTGGATTAAATATAAAGTCTAATGACATAGGTAAGTGACCTAAATATACCAAATATTAATTGATTCAAATATTAATGCATTCATTTATTCAAATGTCAGAACCGTAGCGAAATATATTATGCATCAGAAATGACCTCTACCTTTGGAAAAAGTGAATTTGAATGGTCGTTTTACGTACCTCAATTGTGGGGTCATATTCATCAACAAAGTGATTCTGAATGAGCTGAATGGTCAAAGCGCTTTTCCCTACACCACCTGCTCCCACAACAACCAACTTGTACTCGGTCATCTTATAGTCCTGATCCCAACCTGTAATGAAGAGAGAGACAATTCAACATACTTCAATAAAATGTAATACTTGTATATACATTAAGTTATACAGTAACTTTCTGTCAGTGTATATACATAGGCTAATATGTTTATTAACGCTTTGGCAATATAACCCCTTGTGTGATTCTTAAACCTTTGGAGATAGGGAATATAAAACAGCATGGAAAACAATAGATGCATTTTTGAGTCCCAGTTCTGTGTGTCCAATGTCCCAACATGTCCATTGGTTGCCGGCAGAAACTCTAAATAAACTCTAATCCCTAAATAAACACCCGAGTTATTTAATACAGAATTTTCTTTAAACTCGTATTGTTGTGCTCTAGTGTACTAGTGGTACTTGTACACGTCAAACTCATGACTGCTGTGATCCTCTCATAACATCCCAATACCTTGACTAACAGACTTTTTTTTTTGCATGAGTTTGTGCACTCGTAACAAGCACTATTTGCAAACTGAATATTTCTAACTAGTCCCCCTGGTGGTATTACATACTGCATTTCTATAGTAGGCAGTATGGGTGTAACAGTTTATTGTGGCACAATACATCTCGGTTAAAAAAATGTGACTATGTTCATTTTGCAGATTTGAATTTTTTAAATTATTATAATTATTTTAGCCTCAACACTACCCAATACGCGCAATGTCCTATGCCTACCTAACGTGGGTATACAAATGGTTATTACATTCCATACAAGGAGCTCTAAAATACAATTGCACACTAGCAGCAACAGGTGCGGGACGAGGAGTTTGGCTGAAACAGAAAAGTAAATACAATAAATATAAATCATCAATTTGTTTCTTACACCAACCTATTGATTTGCTTCAGAAGACATCAACCGATCGACTGGAGTCATGTGGATTACATTTATGCTGCCTAAATATGCCTTTTAGACCGACAAACAGCCAACAGCCTGATGGCACCCATGTACATACATTATAAGGACCTAAAGAGCTTCAACGTTTTTCTAAAAATCTTGATTTGTGTTCTGCAGAGGAAAGAGAGTCATACACATCTTGGATGGCATCAGGGTAAATGAATAATGAGAGAATTTTCATTTTTGGGTGAACTATTCCTTTAATGTTCATTTCTGAATATAATATTGCTTATTTTTAGTTCATAATGCATTCACTGATGTTAATGATGACAACTTAAATGGTAAACATTAGATTTGCCAAGATATCATTATCATCACACTGGTGCAGATTTCACTGACTAACACCGGTATTACCGCTGGTTGGATGCTAAGTGGTACTATGGGGTAATTTCATTAAGTAATAACCTACACAATAATGCAAGGATACTTGATTTCAAATTTTTGACTTTTATTTTCTATTTATTTGAACTAAAAATTAAATTGTGTGAAGTGCAATTAAAATGCGTGTTGTTAAACTTTTAGAAAAACGGCTTTTCAACAGTTGTGAAGGGCAACATCTGTTTGGCAACAAACCTACTTCATACGTTCATTCTCTCCATCATGGGCTGGTCGGTTATTTCGTTGTCTGGGCAAATACATCACTTATTGGTGGTTGTTGCGGGTTTAATGTTGGTGTTTTATTACCCTTCATCCCAGGACCCAGTTCAGCTGCTTTGGAAGGGTAATGACGTTGAATGTGTGTGAATAAATTATTTCTTTCCCTCCAAGGGCTGGGCGATATGCAAGAAATATGTTCACAATATTTTTATTAGGGATGCACCAATCCGATAACTGGATCGGTATCGGCTCTGATTCTGAAGCTTTTAGACAGATTGGGTATTGGTCTGATGAGCCTGATCCAAATCTGATACTGTGCGTTAGTCAAGTACATTACTGTCAAGCTCCAATAAGAACCATAAAAACACCAGTAAAGCAGTTCATATTAGTGTTGTCACGGTAAGAAAATTTCAGTAGTAGGTACCAATACTAGTGAAATTTCACGGTACTCGATACCATTTTCAGTACCAAAGCAAAACACAAAAACAGGTTTCTGAACAACACTCTTTTAATAACAAAGTCTACAAAACATTAGCAGCACAACTCAGAACAAAAATATGCCATGGAGCAACACTTTAATTTAAATATATTATTTTTTGTTTATAACAAAACTGAACAATGTATGCTTAAAGTATTATTTTAACACTTATAAGATTTGCTTCAACTTTTAATTTGTTTTTACCAAGTACTAAAAAACAAAACCTAAATAAACAAGCATACAATAGAATTAATAAAAACAATTTCCAAACTAATGTGCAAAGTGCTCTCTTATTAATAAAGCTGCATTTTGCCATTTTTCTTCATGATAAGAAATGCATATGGACATATATTTAGATATATCATATTATGATTAAAGTCGCGAGCAATCGCGTTCTAATCGAGCTGCATTAAGTGCGCGCGCGCGAGGGATGAGTTCCCCGAGGCGGAGTCTCTCTCAGGCGGGAGCAGTTTCAATCTCTCCCCCTCAGATCGGGACATTCGCGCAACTCATAGAAGAGGCACCGACCACACAGAGAAATGCCAGTTTCTGAGTTTATAGTTATTAACATGATCTGCTTCTGTATTATTTTAACTTTAATAAAGCAATAACACATTACATTTGACTGCATTTAAGATGTAACCGGGATGTTTCCTTTAAAGAGCTCCGCCTCTGCTTATACCACAACGATACATGCTTCTGAATGTACTTTTTTTTTTTTTTAATCATTCCCTAATACTTTGGGATCTACATAAAATAAACTGTGAAAGTTTAAACTCACCTGCTTTATTTGCTTGTCTTGCATGTGCTTTATTAAGTTTGATGTGTTCCCTCCTTTCGTCAGAAAATAGCGAAAGCAGCGTTTACAAATAGGTTTTTGGCTAATCTATGATGTTTCCCTTTTCATCAGCCTCAAATTACCTGGCTTTTTCCACTTTTAAATTCGACAAGATTCAGCTGAGACTCTGCAGCAGCAGCTAATTTGCTTGCCGCAATCTTTTGCTTGTTGTGAGCGTTCGAAAGTTCCCGCCTCGGTACCCTCAGAAATTCTGGTATCGTAAATGATTTTTTACCGACTTGGTACCGGTATTTTTGACAACACTAGTACATATGACTTGTGCCTCTTGAAGACGTGCGATAGCTCTGTGTATCACAAAAGGCTGTGTTTAATAAGTAAATATAGTATGCGCAGCGCCAGCGCGTTCGTGGATACAAGACTTCCTGGAGAGATAAGAATGTCAAAATAAAAGCACGAGTGTTAAAAAGTGCACGATTTAAATATATAACTGTAACTCTTGTATTTAAAATTAAAAGTCAATAATAATAATATTAATAACAATTTATTATTATAATAATTAGTATTTGTTTGCAATTTATAACAATATTTAAGTTGAATGGGTTACAAAAAATAACTGTGTGAATGAAAAGTGACTAATGTCTTACAACTAAATTAAACAAAAAAGAGATCTGAATCCATTTGGAAAAAAGTCCAGATGCAAGTTGAAAAATGTTTGGGGAAAAAAAGGCAAAAATAAAACACTGGCTTCTCTTCTACTGAAGACTGGAATTCCTGTTAATTTTGCTGCTACATTATCCAGTATACTAGTTAATAATAACGTTTTTCTTAATAAGCTTAATAATTTAAATAATGTATAGTTAGAGGTTTGTGCTTCTAACATATTAAAGAGCACACCCAATTAGTTCCACACAATAATGTAAAGATATTCCAAACGGATAATGCAAAAAACAATACTGGTTATCGGCTTGGGATCAGTATCGGCCGATACTGAGATTTCTGATATCGGTAGAGAAAAAATGGTATCAATGCATCCCTAATTTTTATTAAAAAATATGTATATCACAAACTCAAATTACATCGTCAACCCCCCTGCTGGATCAGTGATCAGAGTACTTGCTTTAAGGATTTTGCATTGAAATTAAATTCATTTATTTAAAAAACGAAAAACTTAAACCAAAGACATTTCTAAATTCAAATTACACTTCAAACGAAATGAAAAAGCAATTAAAAAAATGAATTGGTCAACCAACAAAATCAAATAGAACCACCTTTCCATTTACCATAATGCAAGTATCCATGACAACAGGCGGAAAATGACGAATACAAATTAAGATCTAAAAACAATTATAAATGTAAACAATAATTATAATGATGATAATAATCACAGAAATATAAATCATGGTACAAGGCGAACGTGTTTTTGTATTATTTTATTATTTACTATTTTATGATTTATTGTTAGTTCCATTCATAATTTTTTGCCTTTTTACCTGGTATAAACTTTCACAAAGTGTGTTGTCCCTTGCACAGAGTAAAACCGGTAACACCGTACACTTTGGCAAATCTAGTAAACAGTATTAGTATATAAACACATTAGTATTTGTTGAAAATAAATTTTACCAAGATTAATAAGTGCAGTAAAAGTAATTTTACATAGTTAACTACATTAGCTACATTTTATAATGTAAAAAAGCAATTTTTGGCCAATAATTTTTTTTTAGAGCTAAACATAACACATACCTATATACACTGCCTGGCCAAAACAAAAGTTGCGTACTCTAATAAAGCTTTGATAACGGTGAGCATTCGTAATCGTGGCATTGTTTTGACAACCTTATGCAATGTCACATTTGTTTCCATCCAGAGATGCATTAATCTTTGGCCAAGATCTTGTATTGATGACGGTAGAGTTGAACCACTCCGTAAAGTCTTCTCTGGCACAACCCCAAGACTTTTCAATGGGGTGAAAATGATTCCTCATGCTCCCTGAACCACTCTTTCACAATTTGAGCCTGATGAACCTTGGCATTGTCATCCTGGAATATGCCCATGCCATCAAGGAAGAAGAAAATCAATTGATGGGATAACCTGGTCATTCAGTACATTCAGGTAGTCAGCTGACTTCATTTTATTAAGCCTAGATCTGACCGACTGAAGCAAACCCAGATCATAACACTGCCTCTAGAGGCTTGTACAGTGGGCACTATGGATGACGGGATTTCCACTGTTTCCCACAGGATTTTGTGAGACTATGATGGGTAGACGGTGGACCTCGGACCCTCTAGGGTGGTCCGGGGGCATGCTCCCCCATAATTTTAAAGTTTAATGCATCAATCGTGTGCACTTTGAGAGCAAAATTAAGAGGCTAGATCTATGAAGAACTTTGTGCTCTTGTAAACAATTTTATGCTCTAGAAGTAATTTAATCATAAACACATTGGTTGTATAGATATGAATGGTGATGACATGGCAAGAAATTCACAGCGACAAAGCATAAACAAGATGGAGTTTAACGCAGTTCACAAATGGTCATTCACTTGTCCAAGTAAAAAAGTTACTTGTCCGGAGAGAAAAAAAGGACATTTATGTTACATGCTCAAGCAACATGTCAAAGTGTATGTTGTATATTTTTCTAAAATTATGACCGATGCGCAACCTAATAGTGTACCTATGGAATGTAAACTGCACTGGGTAGGGGAGGAGGCTATTATCATATGGTAATTGTTTTATTTTACGTATGGTAGTCAAATAAAAGTAAGCCTCCATCACCATCATTTACACCAGGGGTGCTCACACTTCTATGGAATGAGATCTATTTTTTTCATCATGTTATTGCAGCAAGATCTTCCATTTACAATAAAGGCTATACATTATCACAATACCAACATTTCAGTAGTCAGTAGTGAGATTTGACCAATACCAGCTTTAATACCACAACAAATAATAAAACTAACTATGTTAATTATGGAATAATGGTGTCAAGTTCTTAAGTAATTATTCAAGACTAGTAAACAGTCAGTAATAAAATAAAAAACAGCAATTAATAGAATTGGTTAAAACTACTTACTACAAATTAAGACAATTCTGTGCTTTAAAAGTTTTTAACAGCAGTTGGCTATTAATTATTCAAGTAAACATTCAGAATGAAACGCAACATAAAACTACTACTGGTTTTTACTGTATGATTATAATACATTAGATTGCAGTGATAGTTCTCTTACGAGAGGTTCTCTCGTATTGCGTAAGCTAGCTTACGCTACGGGAAAGATTAATCTTTTCTGAGATATTGAAGCCAAAAAATTATCCTTAATTTTGTATCATTTGTCAATGCAGTGCAGCAACTGCAGACCTTGAGCGGGCTAGCTAGCGAGCTCAGTGGTTGCTCTGCGGCAACTGCTGCAGCCGATAGACGAAATTGGGCGAACTCGCGTCCAATGAGAGGCGTCCGCACGCTTACTGCATCAAAGCCCATATAAGCGTAGCTCGTAGGCTGGAACCCTGATTTTCATCTCTTCAGCGAAGCTCTTCGCATCTCTGAACTGGAAGCCGCGTCGCCGTTCGAGTGGCATCTAGCAAGCTTGGACAGCGCTCGAAGAAGCCGGCCGTCTTCGCCACCTTCAGCCATCCTGCGAGCTACGCCATCCGGCGACGTATCCTTTTTTAAAGCAAGCTAAGTTCCTCAGCGAACTTCACAAAAAGAGTATCGAGCGTCTTTTTAAAGATGCCTCGCACTTCCTGCGGCTCATGCCGCGCTCCTCTCAGCACCGGAGACCGCCACCTCATCTGCGCTCTCTGCCTGGGACGGGAACATGCAGAGCTCGCCCTCGCTGACGGCGGATGCGACCTCTGCGAGGAGCTTCCGATGTTGACCCTGCGGGCTCGACTCGAAGCATGCAAAACCGAAGCCGCCGCGCCGCCTTTCGTTTCGCCGCGCAATAAGAAGCGCCGCTCCCAAAGGCTGCCGGAACCGGTGTTAGAAGCGACTGCCTCGCCGGAGCCTCTCCCTCGAGTCTCGCTTTCACCCTCCCCGCCCCCCCGGGAAGCGCAGTTGCCGCCGAGCGGCCGCACTGCTGCCATCTGGGATGACGAGGCGGAGGATAAGGGTTGCTGTTCCATCATGGCTTCGGACAGCGAGGAGTGGTCAGGCTCCCAAGCCTCCTCCTCGGCCCAGGAATCCAGAGGATTCAGTAGCAGCACACCTTTGCCCGCCCTCCGCGAGATGGCGGTCTAAACCGGTGCTCCCGTCTAGGCCTGCAGAACTACTTCCACCTGTGTTGGCCGCGCCTATGCCGCCGCCGGCCAAGCCGCATCTGCTCTGCATTCCATGGCCGTCTTACAGATCCTCCAAGTGGACCTCCTTCGAGAATGGGATGAGAAAGGCGGACACCCAGAGGCTGTTTCAGATCTAAGGAGCGCGACGGACAACGCACCGCTCTCTCCGTCTGGTCTCTTCGGTTCCGCGGTGAGTGGCATTGTTGACCGTTTCACGGAAGTCCAGAAAGCCACCCAAGCCATGAATCTCTTCCTGCCTCGTCGCGCTAGCTCCTCTGCAGGCCGCCCAAGTGACCAGCCTCCTGCACGAGCCTCTTCACAGCGCCCAGCTCAGCAAGGCCAGACTTTTCAGCGTCGACAGGGCGGCCACACTAGGTCGCGCTCAGACAGCCGCCGCAGACCGCCGCCCCCCCGCGGGCCTCGGCCTAAGATTGCGTTGAAACCTGAGCAACCGAAGTCCTCCTAGCTTTGTTGAGAAAATGACGGCTCAGTCCCGCCGCAGCCGGACAGCCGTCAAAGCTTCGCCCTCAGTCAGTCCCCTTCTCTCAGGCTACTGCAGTGGTGGATTCAGCAGCCAACAAGCCGGTGATACTGCCCGCTTGCCTGCACTCAAACGCCGTTTTCACGGCGACCCAAAGAAATCTTGTAAAGAGCAAACATGCCTTGTGTAGAAAATGTGCCCACAATCCAGTGTTCACCCCTACACACAAGCATTACACTTCCCGTGTTCCTATCAGAGCCCACTCACATAAAGCGGACACAGCCCGCTCGAGTGTTAGAGTCAATAAACGCGCCCACGAATCCGTGCGCGCGCCCCTTCTCTGGCTGCTCTGTCACACGACCAGCCTTGTGTAGAAAATGTGCCCACAATCCAGTGTTCACCTCTACACACAAGCATTACACTTCCCGTGTCCCGATCAGAGCCCACTCACATAAAGCGGACACAGCCCGCTCGAGTGTTAGAGTCAATAAACGCGCTCACGAATACGTGCGCGCGCCCATTCTCTGCCCGCTCTGTCACACGGCCAGCAAACACTTCTCTGTATGTAAGTCCCGTGCCCGTGACTATGCTCGCGCATCACTTAACAGATGTGACTCTTTCCCCATTCACCTCAATCGGGAAGTCACTCACAGAACAGCCTGTCCCTGCTGTCTGCGAGCAGTCATGCATAAGCACAGTAAGCGCGCTCACACATTCTGTTCAGCGCGCTGTGTGCGGCAATCAGGGCGATTTGGCCATTCACCCTCTAGCGTTACGCTTCAAAGCGTGGGAAGCTATCCCAGGATATCCAAATGGGTGTTAAGCACAATAAAACAGGGCTATTTGCTACAGTTCGATCGCCGCCCTCCCCGCTTCAGAGCGCGGCTCGAAACTATTGTGAACACGGAAGCAGCCTGCATGCTTCGTTCAGAAATAGCAAACCTTCTGTGCAAAAGGGCCATAGAGAAAGTGCCGCCTTCGCTGAGCGAGTCGGGGTTTTACAGCCATTATTTTCTTGTTCCCAAGAAAGACGGCGGCCTCAGACCAATATTAGATCTCAGGGTTTTGAACAAGGTGCTTGCAAAAAGACCGTTCAAAATGCTTACAATCAGGAAACTCCTCGCGCATACGCGCCAGGGGGACTGGTTTATCTCTCTCGATCTGAAAGATGCCTATTTTCAGATTCAGATAAATCCCCGTCACAGGCCATTCTTGAGATTCGCCTTCGACGGCCAGGTTTATCAATACACCGTCCTTCCGTTCGGCCTGTCTTTAGCACCCCGTACTTTCACGAAGTGCATGGATGCGGCGCTCGCACCCCTGCGGAGTCAGGGCTTGCGAATTCTGAACTATTTGGACGACTGGCTGATTATGGCACAGTCACATACGGAGCTTCTGTCTCACAGAACAGTTCTCCTCAGCCATCTGAACAGTTTGGGTCTTGCAGTCAATTGGACCAAGAGCTCACTACAGCCCAGTCAGGCAATTTCCTTCCTTGGAATAGAACTAGACTCCGTGGCAATGACGGCTCGCTTATCTACACAGCGCGCGCGCCGTGTTCAGCGACTAGCCGCGTCCTTTCAGATGAACAGCCTCACGCCTCTGAAAAAATTTCAGAGAGTGCTAGGTTACATGGCCTCAGCCGCAGCAGTACTTCAGCTGGGTTTACTGCGCATGCGCCCGCTTCAGCATTGGCTAAACACCCGCGCGTCTCGCCGGGCTTGGGCCACAGGCCGCCAGCCGATCAAGGTGACTCAGACCTGTATTTCAGCTCTGCAGCCCTGGACAGTGGCCGAATGGTATCAGCGGGGAGTGACGATGGGAGCTGTATCTCGCCGAAAAGTCATCTCGACAGACGCGTCCAACACGGGTTGGGGCGCGGTCTGCGAGGGCTCTCCGGTTTTTTTGGCCTATGGTCAGTTCAGGAAAAGCTCCTTCACATAAATTGTCTGGAAATGATAGCGGTCGAGTACGCGCTTGTGCGCTTTCTCCCGGTCATTCAGGGTCACCACGTCCTGGTCCGTTCGGACAACAGATCTGTGGTATCCTACCTAAACCGTCAGGGCGGTGTCAGATCCAGGAACCTCTTCCATCTGATGAAACGCATACTGAGTTGGTCCCAGTGCCACCTGCGCTCGCTGAGGGCGACGCACGTGCCAGGCCACCTGAACGACGGCCCAGACAGACTGTCCAGAGACAATATTCCCCCAGGGGAATGGTCCCTGCACGCTCAAACAGTCCAGAAGTTATGGCGCATATTCGGCAGAGCAGAGATAGACCTCTTTGCGTCAGAAGAGAACTCTCACTGCCCAATATTTTTCTCGAAAAGCGAGGACGCGCTGGCCCAGGACTGGCCCAACCGCCCGCTTTACGCCTTCCCTCCCGTCTCGCTATTGCCACAGGTAATGCAGAGGATCAGGGAAACGCGTCACTCGGTGCTCCTCATAGCCCCGCGTTGGGAGAATCAGACATGGTTCCCGGAGCTTACGCAGCTGTCACTGACAGCGCCGTGGCCCATCCCAGTGAGAGCAGATCTCCTCTCTCAAGCTCGCGGCACGATCTGGCATCCCCACCCAGAGCGCTGGGCGCTGCACGCGTGGGTGATCAACGACTACCCGTCGCTCTGCCAGAAGGGGTAATAAACACCATCATACACGCTAGAGCCCCTTCCACGAGAAGACTCTATGCGTCAAAATGGTCTGTGTTTTCAAAATGGTGCACCGACAGAGACCTGGACCCACGGACATGTGGGGTGTCGTCGCTGCTCGTGTTTTTACAAAGAGCTGCTGGATAAGGGCAGATCCCCATCCACGCTCAAAGTGTATGTGGCGGCCGTCGCGGCGTTCGCTGAACCCCTGCACGGCCAGTCACTGGGAAAAAACGAGCTGGTCATCCGCTTCCTCAGGGGAGCTAGAAGGATGAACCCCCCGCGCCCCCCATCGGTTCCTATCTGGGATCTTTCTATAGTTCTCGAAACTATGAAAGCCCCCCCTTTCGAACCGCTTCAATCCGTGGATTTGAAATACCTTTCACTCAAAACCGTTTTTCTGACTGCCCTGTCATCAGTCAAACGTGTGGGAGACCTTCACGCGCTGTCTGTCAGCGCTGCGTGTCTTGAGTTTGGACCAAGTGACTCCAAGGTCATTTTAAAGCCTAGACACGGCTATGTTCCCAAGGTGATCGGTACTCCTTTCAGAGCACAGGTCATTTCCCTATCGGCGCTGCCAGCATCCGATAGCGAACGCGACGCCAATCTCCTTTGCCCAGTCAGAGCACTGAGATTGTATACTGCGCGCTCCGCCTCTTTCAGACGCTCTGAGCAGCTTTTCGTTTCGTTCGGAGGGCGCACCAAAGGTCTCGCCGCCTCGAAACAGACACTGTCTAGATGGATAGTGGACACTATTGCTGCCGCATACGCGTCAAAAGACCTGCCATGCCCGTTGGGCATTAGGGCTCACTCCACTAGAGGCATGGCCTCATCGTGAGCATGGTCCAGCGGGATTTCCATTCACGACATATGTGTGGCAGCGGGCTGGGCTTCCCCCTCCACCTTTGTTAGATTTTACAATCTGGAAGTGCCCGCCCTGCAGGAAAAACTACTAGCGGTTTAATACGCTACAGCTCCCCTGGTGAGCTGCACTGATGGGACTCATTCCACACAGACCGGCACCGCCACTCTGTCGTTCCCTTCCCACAATGTGCTTATGTATTACACACACACTGGCCCGCACTCTTGCCGGCCAAATATTATTTCCCCACTCACAAGGGCTCCCCCGGGTCCCCCCACCCCCGGGGCTCATGCAGTTTATTAGGTACACCCGTACCCCTTCATATTCATGTGATTATCTAATCAGCTAATCGTGTGGCAGCAGTGCAGTGCATAAAATCATGCAGATATGGTCAGGAGCTTCAGTTAATGTTCACATCAACCATCAGAATGGGTGATTTGGACCGTGGGATGATTGTTGGTGCCAGATGGGCTGGTTTGAGTATTTCCGTAACTACTGATCTCCAGGAATTTCATGCACAACAGTCTCTTGAATTTACTCCGAATGGTGCCAAAAAAACATCCTGTGAGCGGCAGTTCTGTAGACGGAAATGTCTTGTTTATGAAAGGTTAATGGAGAATGGCCAGACTAGTTCAAGCTGACAGAAAGGCTGCGGTAACTCAGATAACCACCCTGTACAATGGTGGTGAGCAGATAAGCGTCTCATAATGCACAACACGTCAAACCTTGAGGTGGATGGGCTACAACAGTAGAAGATCACGTTGGGTTCCACTTCTGTCAGCCAAGAACAGAAAGCTGAGGCTGCAGTGGGCCTACCGTCTGTGTACCTCAGCAGAAATTGAGATTCATCAGACCAGGGGATGTTTTTCCAGCCGATAACGGTCCAGTTTTGGTAATCCACTGCCCACTGTTCCCTCATTTTTCCCCATTCTGTTGGTTGGTGTGAGCTTTAACTGAAGCTCCTGACCCTTATCTCGCATGATTTTATACATTACACTGCTGCTACATGACTGACAGTTTATATAGTCACATGAATAATAGGTGAACATGTGTATCTAATAAAGTGGTCAGTGAGTGTGTGTGTGTGTGGATACATATATATTTTAATCGTATTTGTTTTTAACAGTATATATATATATATATATATATATATATATATATATATATATATATATATATACAGTATGGGTGTTCAATATAGACAATCATCTCACTTCTTCATTAGTTAATATTTTATTAATTAACCTGATTTGTCCACGACAGGAAATTAGTATTTGTGAATTCCCTGAAATTTCCAGGAATTACATGATCATGGGAGCCATTATAGAGCTTTAGATGAATCCAACAAATCAGATCTGCCCACAATAGGGACATAAACTACATGTATTAAAACATGTTGTCTATGTAGGCAGCTCACTTGAGGTTTGTACACTGCCTTGATGTCGCAGGAAGAAGGAAATCAGTTTTAGAAAAGATCCACATCGCGATTACCGAGACAAATAAGCACAAAAACGAATGTAAACAGTCGATGATGATCATAAATGTGTATTGTTTTATAAGACGTGTATTTTGAGAGAGGGAAACTCACCGCTTACACTGCGCTTCTGTCTGATCTGATCAACAGGGCGCTGCTAATTACTGCTTTCTAGTCCAAAATGATGCCATAAGGAGTTATACAGTTATTTTACACTCATCTGGTGGTAGCGTAACATGTACGAATTGTATTAGATAAGAGGTTGTTTGTTCACGGCGTAAACTGCAGTTAAATAAGGCTGTCTAAAGTTTTGACTAAGAGTTGACCAAGCAGCTTCCCTTAGAATCTTCAGAGGGGACTTCCGGCTTCAGAATGCCTCAAACGATGTCAAAATAAAAGTCACACCGTTGACGCTGCAACACTGCTAAAAAGAGCGCCTTGCCTGATATCACAAATTATCAACATCATTTTATAATAAAATAACATAGTTTAAACCAAATGTCAACCAAAAATTAATGTAATCTTTAAAAACAAAAACTTTCTATTTAAGATAAAATATTGTTTGTATATGAATATGTTGTCATATGATACATTTTACGCCGCTCTATGCTCTTATTTAAATAAGAAATATACTTTTGATATAAGAGCAACTTGCTTGAGTAAAACAAAAACAAATGGAATTTAAAATTATTTTCTATACCAATTTATTTTACAAACAATAATAATACTCATAGCGATAAAACATTAAATAAACCATGTACAACAGAAGAAAAAATATGCACAGCATATTAATGTAAACACATTTAAATGAGAACTAAGTAAAATAAACTATTTACATACCTCATATAAAACCTGATTTACAATAAGACTGTTTATATACTGTTCAGTGCATTTACAAATCTGACAATGTAAATTAAAACATACAATACAAACTATGAAAGTAATTTATATAACTGATTTTGATACCATCAGAAAACAAGTTGCTTTTATCTTAAGGTGTGCAAGATGTGTTAGCATATGCATTGGCACCTTTTTGCTGCCAATGCATTTGCTAGTTCTCGAGAAAAGTGCTTCTTTCAAAGTCAAACAATACAATTATTCTAGATATTCCAGTAAACTGCACCCATACCAAGTGAGCACATCATCTACTGGTTGCCTAGGGTGGGAAAAAATATAGACAAATGTGTGACAAATACTGAGTGCAGCTGTTATAGTAGCTGTGCTTCACAAAGAGAAATCTCATTCCTCCTGGAAACCCATTATCTAAGCCCCTAATTCTTAAACACAGTATATTTTGCATCCATTAATGATGACTTGGACAGACACAAAGCAGTAGATTGTCAAGAGTGGAAGAGGTCTAGGGGTGGGGCTGGTGAATAAGACAGGAAACAGATGATTCGATTCGGGAGGCCCAGTTGCGTGAACACACCATGTGCTCTTTTCCCAAGTGCATTTCTTAGAGCAATTCTGCACAACTGCTGAAGACTCAGGGGTTTGGCTGAAAGAAGTTAAAACTAGAAGTTAGCACAATAAATGAACTTCCTACTTAAGCCAAACTAATAAAACATATTTGATTCTTACATTTAAAGCATCTATTTACTTTTAAAGGTGTCTGTGACAGGGCGGAGGGCGGGGCCGGGTCGTGATTATACACACCCGGTCCCTTATCAGGCTAATTAAGCCTCCGAGAGGGATAATGGCCGACTGCGGAAGGTGGTGCGACGAGAGAGATTGTTTACGGTCAGCTGACCGTCATGTGTGTATTTTTGTTCATCTGCATGTGATGACCCCTTTAACATACTTAAAGTTATCTTTATCATAACAGATCCAAAATGTATAAAGCAGTATAAAGTAAGTAGGCCTACTCAAACTTACATTCATAAAACCCGAGGCATAGGGAAGATGGTGAACCAGCTCTGGTGTACTGAATAGGCTTTTTGCCAAGGTTGTCTTTGGCAAAAACATTTCCCCCAAAATCTATTAAAAGCTCAATCAGTTCCAGATTTTTCACTTTGGCAGCATGATGCAGTGCTGTCTCATGAAGCTTGGCAGCATTTACATTTGCACCTTAAAGCAAGAAGAGATTCATTAAAAATACAGAAAAAAAACCCATAACTAAATAAATAAAAGAACACTTGTACACCATAGGAATTTTTAATACATGCTACAATGAAACAACATCTTTTTAAAAACCTAGCGGTCAGATGTCTAGAAATAGGTTAACCAAAAATTATAATTCTCTCATTATTTACTCATTACTATGCTGTTTCAAACCCATTTGACTTTCTTTTCTGCAGGACAAAAATTTTTGAAGAATTGTCTATACAATGCAAGTCAAAAATTTCCAAAACTTTCAGGCTCCAAATTGGACATAAAGGCAACATAAATGTAATCCATACGACTCAAGTAGTTTAATGTCTTCTGAAGTAATACGATCAAATTTAGTTGAGAAACAGACCAAAATGTAACTCTATTTTTACTTTAAACCTTGCCACCTGCAGTCCTTGGCACAATCATAATTTGAAGCATCTTGCACTTGTGTAATAGTGTTCAGAAGACATGAATTAAACCATGTGAGGATTACCTTTATGCTGCCTTTATGTCCTTTTTCGGAGCTTGAAAGTTTGACCCCACTGACTTGCATAGTATGGCCAAACAGACATCATGGGCATATTTTGTGATGGTGCAAAGCGCAGCTCAACGACTGAGTGCAACGCCGTATCAGAGTTTGGTGCAACCGTTAATTCTTAGTGCACGAAAATACCAAAACCTAACTGTAATGCCCACATACTTAGCACATATGACATAGCATTGCATTAAGTGCTCTTAAAATAGCACCCCATATGTATTCCCCATATTCCAAAAGTATTTGTTTGTGATCTGCACAAGAAAGACAGTTATAAGAGTTTGAGATGGTATAAGAGTGAGTAAATAATGAGAGAATGGTACATTTTGGGTGAACTATTCCTTTGACAATCACAATTAAAAACTAAATTTACCATGGAAATGGGAAAACACACCTGCATTTAGCAGAACCTTTGCACAGTCTAGATGCTGCCTTGCACACGCCACATGTAGAGGTGTGCCAAAGTGGCAGTCATGGGCTTCCATAAATGCACCTTCATCGATCATGAGCTGTACGCATTTAGAGTTACCTGGCAAAAAAAAAAAAAAATTATAATTAAAATCAGTCTGAAAGAATTTAACAAGCTGTTTACACAATATTATAATGCAAAACATTGTCTCTGTGCTGCTTTAAAAGCACTGCTGCTTGTTTGAGTGCCCCGACTAGCTAGACCAGCAAAATTGGCTCAACCAATGGCGAGTTTGTTACGAGAGTATCCAAATAATGGCAATGGGATGAGCATTTAGTGCTAGATTGCCTTACCGCCCATGCAGGCTTCATGCAGGGGTGAGAAGCTGAAGAGGGGAGGGTTAACCATGGCTCCATGTTCTAACAGCAACTTAACACACTCCAGACTACCAGCAGCACAGGCGTCACATAAAGGAGTGCTGCCATCAATGTTACGAGCATCAACCTATTAACCAATAACACCAGCAAATAAACAACTGATGAGCAGATTCATAAAGTCCACAATTTAATATCATCATATCAACTAGTGGTTGACCAATATATAGGTTTTACCTATTAATCAATGACGATAGCTGCTTTTTTGAACAATCGGTTATTGGCAAAAATCTATGCCAATTGTTGCCGATAGCTTTTTTTTCATTACTCTATGTTCATTTGTGGCCAAAGATGGAGGTGGAGGATTCTACAGTTATAACGGCTTGGTTCTATAATATAACCGCAACCTTTAGTGGTGAAATGAAAACAATCACTGATGCCTCGTGGGCATTATATAGCCTATATATTCACCAGATGATAAAGTATGCATACAGTATATAAAATACTTCAACTGGTAATTATATAGGCATTAAAAGCTTAATTTGGTAAATACATAAATATAGAGCATTGTAACAGAGCCAAATCTCCTACATTTCAAAATAAGAATCCCCAGTAAATTTCAGGCTTGTTTACAGTTAAAAGGCCTGTGTTATGCACCAAATCTGAATGGTTATTATTGGTATTTCGGTTGCACAATACAATGCATCTGGGATTTTATTCCTTTTGTACTCTTGTAGCTTCTATCTATACAACCGTCATAGTAAGGAAAGACTAGGAACAAATGTAAACATTCTATAAATTGATTTAAAAACAATCGGCCAGGTAATTGGTTATTGGCCTTTTCCACCACCTTAGTTAATGGTATCAGCATAATCCACTATCAGTCGACCTCTAATATCAACAACAATATGTCATTTAAAAAAAAAAAACAACAAAAAAAAAACGTTTTTTTTTTTTTCTTTTAAAGAATTAGCAATGAAAGGCGCTTAAATGTTTTTAAATTTTTGATTGTCAATCTCAGGAGGTCAAACTAAATATCATATGAGTCAATTTATTTTACCAGAGGTGGGACCAAGTCATAATTTTGGAAGTCACAAGTAAGTCTCAATCTTTGCATTCAAGTCTCAAGTCAAGTCCTAAGTTGAGAAAGACAAGTCCAAGTCAAGTACCAAGTCCTCAACTTTAAGCGTCAAGTTTAAAACAAGTCATTAGCGTTCTGTGTCCAAATTAGTGTCTATTAGAGAGTATTCGTTATTATAGTAATTACACCCTTCATAGTATTATAAAATGTTAGCACAATGTGTGGACGTTTGAGATGGTCCCTTACGCACCATAGGCTAAATTTCCTTCTTAATGTTAAATAAACGATCTGGAATGATTTCCCTGTGGCACCATCTGACTAGATTAAATACAGGAAAAAACAAGGGACGCATCATTTCGTCTTTAAATACAGGGTATTTTATGTCTATCATTTTTGTTCTACATGTTGCAATCTTTCTGTTGCCTTCGATATTGTATTCTTTATATCCAAATTAAATTACCATTGGTATCATTTTTGCTGTGTCATCCTTCAAACTTGATCCTGTTCCCATGACATTTGATTGGTTGGTTCTCTGATTGGTTGAATGTGGAGCTTGGAAATTTAAAAATCGGATTGTTTATCAGGGAAATTAATAATTGATTTGCTGCACATTTTTAAATGTACAACTCTGATCTTTGGTTTTATAAGGTATAATGTCTTTACAAGTCAGATTGCTCGAGTTCAAGTCAAGTCGCAAGTCATTTTTATCAAAGTCGAGACGCAAGTCATTTTTATCGAAGTCGAGACGCAAGTCTTGTTTGGTCTTCTTTGTCGAGTCGAGAGTCATCAAATTTGTGACTCGAGTCCAAGTCAAGTCGAAATCATGTAACACGAGTCCACCACCCTGTACTTTAAATTTATTTTATATGAGGTCTACAATTTTTTGCAACAACCCAAAACAAGCTAGTTTGTGACCAAATGTTGTTTTTAGTTATTTATTGATATAAATCTCCCAAAAGTATTTGTTTGATAATTTGTTTTGTTACAATAATCTCTACAGACATTATATTTGATTAAAATTACCTACTTTTCATGCTATGTTAATCTTATTTAAGTAATATTTTATCTAACACACATAACAGTTCTTACTATCCAACTCATTGGATTTGTGCCTTATATGCAATATAAACGTAACGGCACACCTAATCGTGGAAAGTCCTGTATATGCATGCATGGTTACTGTCCTTACATGAGCTCCAACATCAAGGAGTATTTTGACACACTGTGTTTGGCCCTGTATACAGGCCTCATGGAGAGGTGTAATGGAGTCCACAGCCACAATGTTGACAGACGCCCCTTTCTCAATCAGCTTTTGGAGCTGCACAGCTCTGCCTTGAGCTGCAGCTTCATGCACTGCAGAACGATCAGTCCAGAAGCCCAAACCATGTGCTGCATGAATGCATAAGGAAAGCGAGAAGCAGAACTTCAAAACACATCTTAACAAAGATGCTTTTGAGTGAATATAAATTATTTCTAAATAGAATATTTCCAATCTATACTCTTTTGCATTAGCAGTCGACCAATATGGGTTTTTTTTTTCAGTGGCAGATAGCAATATCTAGAGAGCAGAGAAGCCGATTATACCATAAAATGTAATAATAACAAATAAGACATTCTTTGAAATTATACAGACAGCTAATTTTACATAATCGTTATAAATATAAATGAGTACAAAAAGTGTGCATCATCCACTGACAAAGATCAAATTGTTGAGGAATGACATATAATTCATCACATACAATAAAGTACCATAATAATATCATTTAATAAAATAACTGTACCATGGTACTGCCACAGTAATTCACTGTATGTAATGTAACGGTGTTAAGTGTCATGTATTAATTCAAGTAGACGTTACAAAACTTCAATGGTTTAGATGCATTGTTAATAAAACATTTACATTTACACAGGCCATGAACAAGACAGCCACACTGACTCATGTATATGTAGACTCAGATGAGGTCACACTGATCCAGGGCTTTAGTAACCTGCTAATTGTCATTGGTGACTGATTCAAGGCCAAACAGCATGTGGTCACATTGCAAGCAATTTATGTCATCAAAAGCCTTGATCGAAACAACTATATAAAAATGTGTCATACAGTTACAGTGATATCTTTCTTGATAGGTGGCAAATTATTATTAGGCTGCTGGTTACTTACAATGCAACAAGTTTCACTTAATAGGATAAACTGTTAACTAAGAACGCAGTATAAAATGTAAACAAACGACTCTTACCAATGTCTCCAAACAGCGATGGCCTTGTGCGCGTTATTTCCAATTCCATTATTTCTTCCTATTTACAGGAGAATAAAGGTGATATATGTCACATATGGAAGCAGCATGATTCAATCATTCGCCATAGTTTACAAACACTCGACAAGTTTTCGGTTCAACGACCTCTTTCTCTATTTGGGTGGCAGGTGTCATATGCCATCAACTGGTTTCATTTCCTCGTGCACCAGTTTTACTCCAGGGGACGCTTTGTGGCTCAAAATGCCAACTATCCGTTTGAGCCGCATTACAATCTTAGAATATGTGTACGTTAAAAAGTGTAACCATTTTTTGTTTTTTATTATAATGATTGATATTTGGCATTTAAGAGTAAATATTCCCCAGCAAACTCTATGAAATAATTGAAGAAAAAACCCTATCCTAATCGTCACAATCGACAGTGATTGGTCTGTCCTACTCAGCGCTGAGAAAAGTTACACGTACTACGTGACAATATCGTCTACGCGCGCACCAAGATGGTAGCCACTTAGTCCGTTCCATTTGAGACTGTCGATTCTTGTTAATTGCCATTCTGTCGCTTATAATATATATTTTTTATATTTATATTAACTTTTATCTTTCTTCTTTCACTTCAGTGTCAATGCGCGCTACGTTCCGGACTTAAGGATGAACTAGCAAGAGCTTTACAACGAATAAATAAAAGTCAGTGGCTTATTTTACGTCACAGACTGGTTTATTTTGTATGCAAAGCAGTGAATGCATATCTAGCAAATATTCATACAAATTATTAGCCTAATCAGCATTACAGATTTCTCAACATGTAGTACCACTCACAACAACATCAAAAGAAAGCATTAAATTAAGGTTATTCAGTCACTTGGAATATGGAATATATTTTCAGTCTTCCAGGTCAGTGAATGCCTGGAAGTAGTCAGGCAAGACCACTGCACTTCCACAATCCTTCAAGTGGCTTCATTAGTGATGTTGAAGCCAAAATGCCTTTAAAATATTATAAAATCAAGTCCAGTGCCTTGACTGATTTCTAACAGATTTACCAACAAAACTTCCAATTATGAATGGGATCCAAAAGTCCACGTTGAAAATCTGGCACTAATATATATATATATATATATAAATAAATAAACACACAGTTGATGTCAGAAGTTTACATACACCAAATACATTTAAACTTTTCACAATTCCTGACAAAAAAAAATATTAATCAATATTTATTAGGCATGCCTAATTCCCAATGTGCTCTAAATCCTCATGGTGGTGTAATGACTTGCCTCAATCCGGGTGGCAAAGGACGAATCTCAGTTGCCTCTGCGTCTGAGACTGTCAATCCGCGCATCTTATCACGTGGCTTGTTGAGTGTGTTACCGCGAGACCTAGCACATGTGGAGGCTACACTCTATTCTCTGAGGCATCAGGAACAACTCACCATGCACCCAACTGAGAGCGAGAACAACATTATTGCGACCTTGAGGAGGTTAACCCAATGTGACTCTACCCATCCTAGCAACCAGGTCAATTGGTTGCTTAGGAAGCCTGACTGGAGTCACTCAGCACCCCTGGATTTGAACTTCCGCCTCCAGGTGTGGTAGTCAGCATCTTTACTTGCTGAGATAACCAGCCCCCTCACAATTCCTGACATTTAATCATAGAAAACATTCCCTGTCTTAGGTCAGTTAGAATCACTACTTTATTTTAAGGATGTGAAATGTCAGAATAATAGTAGAGAGAATTATTTAAGCTTTTATTTCTTCCATCACATTCCCAGTGGGTCAGAAGTTTACATGATGCTGCCACCCCCATGCTTCACAGTTGGGATGGTGTTCTTTGGCTTGCAAGCTTCACCCTTTTTCCTTCAAAGATAACAATGGTCATTATGGCATTTGGAAATTGCTCCCAAGGATGAACCAGACTTGTGGAGGTCCACAGTTTATTCTGAGGTCTTTGCTGATTTCTTTAGATTTTCCCATAATGTCAAGCAAAGAGACACTGAGTTTGAAGGTAGGCCTTAAAATACATCCACAGGTACCAATTGACTCCAGTTAGCCTATCAAAAGCTAATTGGCTAATTTCCTAAAGGCTTGACATAATTATCTAGAATTTTCCAAGCTGCTTAAAGACACAGTTAAGTTAGTGTATGTAAACTTCTGACCCACTGAAATTGTGATATAGTCAATTAAAAGTGACACAATCTGTCTGTAAACAATTGTTGGAAAGATGACTTGTGTCATGCACAAAGTAGATGTCCTAAACGTTGAGTGGTTAAAAAAAATTAGATTAAATGACTTCTGAATTCAACTGTGTGAATTATATACACACACACACACACACACACACACACACACACACACACACACACACACACACACACACACACACACGCTCTTTAATTTTACATTGAAATTATTATTAAATATTAACATTTCTTTCTGGAGAACCTGTGGCATTTTTTTGAGTACCATATGCACTCTTGGATATCATTTCTTTCAATAATAATATTTAATTTTTATTTTGTTATCAAATTGAAATGGGTAAATCTTAAAAGAGAGATATATATATATATATATATAAAATGATAGGTATCATTAAATAGCAATGAACAATACTTTTTTACAGCATTTATTAATCTTAGTTAATGTTATTTTGAAATGTTCTAATGCATTTTATAAGCTCATACTGCATTTACTGATGTGTTATGTAGTAATGAATATTAACCAGCATTAATAAATGCTGCAAATGTACTGCTCAATTGTTAGATCATGTTTACTATTGCTAATGTATACAACATAATAGTAAAATGTTACTAAAAACATTTGTGTTATATTAGTACAATGCTAAATAGAAACATTTTCAATAGTGATTCAGACTTTTGGACTTTGGTAAAAATACAAACATTTGACTGAAGTCTTTCCTGAAAGAAATGTAACACATAAAAGTCTTTTCACCAGCTCAGTCTTCAAGATTTTACATTGCTAAAAAGAGACATTCCTTTATGGTGAACAGCATTGCAATGATCGAACACAGGTTTTCACAGCTTTACTTGTTTGCAATCTTGCTTCAAATTGTGTGTTCTCCATTAAACAAGAAAAAGCACAATCAAAGGAGTAAAATCAGAACACTATCTGTGTGCAGGCCAGCAGTATCTGTTAAACATCAGTGGTGCGGAGATTGTCAAGGCAGTCTGGAAAGTCTGTGTCAGTGGGAGCGAATTGAGGTTGGGAATGGTGCCGTTGGCGAGTTTTTGACTGAGAGATATGGCATGGGTTTGCGAGAGAAGGGAGAGAGCTGTATGGGCCCTCTTCCTTCAAACGCATCTCCTGATTGGGCACAGGGGTCCAGGGTTGCCACGAATCTGCCATGGAACATGACTTGACAAGCTGAGGTTTCCTTGGCACAGAAAATACTTTTCTGGAAACACGACACTGTCAATAGAGAGAAGAGTACTGTGAGAAATCCTGAAAATGTTTATAATCTGATTAATTCACTTTCAATAGATGTGAAATACTCAATGAATACATTGGAAACTATATGTATTGTGGAAAGCACTACACAAATAAAAATGTATTGACTTGATAACAAGTTTACCTTAGATGGTCCTCTAAATTCTTGAATTTTTGTGGCAATATCCTTGATCCAGCCTTTCATTTCTTCTGGGGTGTCGGTCTACACGCACACGCACAGAGCAGATAAGCCAAGTTTGTATTTTTAGGGGAATGTTTGGAGTTTTAAATAAATTAAGCTCTATGAAGCTCCAAGTTCCTTAAAAAAGTGTTTACAGTAATGCACTTACAAAGGAAGTTTATGGGGACTAGGCATTTCAGAGGGTTTAAAAACAGTGGTAAAGCTAATATTTTAACACTTTAATCCTTATGTACAAATTCAGAGTCTGCATTTGTATTCTGAGAGTTCCAGAGTTCCTGGGATCGGCCACCCTATACAGATTCACCGACAAGCACCATCTCCTATAAGACATTTTCGCATCTGCTCCAGCATCTTTACGATCCCTTGTAGAGCAACCAAAAGTATGTTGCATCAGCAGCATGGGAGACCTGGGTTCAGAATCTACGTTGAAACCAGTAAGTAATCGTGTTCGCATAATCAGTGATGAGCACGATTTAGGTTTAGGGTTTGGGGGTTTAGGGGATAGTTCACCCAAAAATGAAAATTCTCTCATTATTTATTCACCCTCATGATATCCCAGGTGTGTATGACTTTCTTCACCAGAACACATTTGAAGAAAATAGAAAAACTTCTTAGCTTAGTAGGTCCTTGAAATGCAAGTGAATGGTGATTTTTCTTTTGAAGGTCCAAAAATCACAGACAGTCAGCATAAATGTCATTGATACAACTCCAGCTGTTAAATGAACGTCTTCTAACGTGACACAATTGCTTGTGGTGCGACAAAGATACATATTTAAGTACTTCTTAAAACTCTAAATCATGCTTCCAGTCGGCAGAGTTACACGCATGTGACGTAATCGCATTGGCATTGAAACACGCGAGTCGCAGCCAGAGGAGCAGCGCTGTTTACAAGTGAGAAGGAGGAATGCTGTGCTATAGCTTGATTGGTTTTGGTTTAGATCTGTTATTATCTGTTTCTTTACTCACAATGGTGCATTTGTGTGCTTATCCCGGATGTCTCAACCAAGTGGAGAATGTGAGATTACCTCAGTATCCATGGCAACGTGAACACATCACATGAGAGACTGCTTGGACTCCACCCTCTCCTGAAGCATTGGATTATAGATAAAAAGTACTTTAATATTTATATTTTTTCACACCAAAAGGAATCGTATCGCTTTAGAAGACTTTCCTTAATTTAACAGCTGGAGTCGTATCGATGACGTTTATGCTGACTGTCTGTGATTTTTGGAGATTCAAATGAGAAATCACCTTTCACTTGCATTTTAAGGACCTACTGAGCTGAGAAATCTCTTTCTTCACCAGAACACAATTGAAGAAAATAAAGCCATACACACATCATGAGGGTGAGTAAATAATGAGAGAATTTTCATTTTTGAGTACAGCTGAAAACAACTCGCTTTTGGCGCCCCTCTGTGGACATTCACCTGGAAAATGGAGCTCACACGTACCCTGCACCCAACAACACTCACTGCTTGGCCGCTGGCGGCTGTAATTCACATTTCAGTAAGGACAGACCGATTTCAGCTAAAGAAAAGTCAACCTACTGCTTCCACTTCCACTGTGAGATCAGTCTGGTTTTTACAATCTGAAGTCAAAATAATTTTCTGTGGTAATTGACAGCACTTCGCAGATAATGTCCATAGAGCTTACAGTAACTTGTGTTAAACATGGAAATATGTCCACGTATTAATTTAGTATGATTTGAAATCACCCTGCTTTCAAATACTGCTAAATACAGGACTGTAGTTACTACATCTATACATACAAAATTAAATTAGATCCTATTTGCATTTATAAAATGCCTCAGCAGAACAGTAGCCGCATACACACCTGTTACATACATAAAGAGTATTTATAATGAGTTATTTATGTTTTGCTTGAGTGACAGAGCATTTATGCAAGGATGATTCAAAAGGTTGTTCTCAAAATACATTCACACACAGCTGCAGATTTCCTTGCTTTAGTCAATGTGATGAACCATATATGCATTATGCAGACAACCTCATCCAACATATTATGATTTATTGTTCAACGTATTTTTCACTGATACCTGAATTATTATAAATCAAATTATTCCTGAGTTACCTGGATGTAGAAGGTTCTAGCATTTGTTATGATTTCAAAAAGGTTATCACGGCACAGTAGATCCCTAAAGAGCAAACAAACACCAGTATTAGTAAAAAATAAATAAATCTCTCAGTGGGACGAAAGCACAGAAACACGTTTATTTTAAACACCCCAACAAGAATTCTGCTGTGGGGAAAAGACACACTGTCCCCTTTAAAATAACAGTTCACATAAAATGAAAAATGAACTAACTCTATGTTAATTAACTATTTTATTTTTTTATTTTTTTGTGGAACACAAAAGGAGAAATTCTGAAGAATGTTCAAACAGCTCCACTCCATACAACAACTATAATACAACTCTAATTTCGGAATTTCAAGTCCTCAGAAGCCATAAAACAGCGACAAGAATTATAGAATTTTCTATTTTGGACGAACAATCCCTTTAATGCACTCTGAAGTTTGTTTGTATGGAACAGAGATTAATATTGACCAAGACATCCTGTCTGTTGTGAAACAGACCTGTGAAAAAAGAAATCTCACCCTGATTTTACAAGACACTCATTAACTTTAAGCACGTCCCTCAGTCGGATACTGCGCAACGGATCCTTATCCTGAATACAGACAAGATAAGTTGATATATCCTTTCATGATTAATATAAAATCACTTGCATTCTGTCAAAGAGTTTCTTACCATTTCAGTTTTATAGTAGCTCACAGTTTGGTCATCTAGAATGAAAAACCTCCTCTTCCAACTCTTCCTCTGAAAGACCATTGAATGGAATTGGGGTGAAGTCAAAGTGTGGTTGTAAATAATAACAGTATCAACATGCACAATTAATTGTTTACAACAGTAGTTCTCAGCTGGCTTTTCATCAGGACCTAGTACATGGGATAGTGACCGAACACAGTACCAAGATAGTTTATCATACAAAAGTAACAGAAATGTCCTTAAAGGTGAAGTAATATTTTGAACCTGATCTTTTAAAAATGACATAACCGTGGCAACATTTTTGCAAATTGATATTAGGTGGCTTCTTACACATACAGAGGTCAAATATCCACTATGTGGTTCTAAAAGCAAGTAAAATTGTTTGAAACATAAAATTAAAAACACAAATGGCAGAAGCGACCCATCATTTTGTGGCGATTACACGTTGTTTAGATGTCATAAGACAGCATTGTTTAAGGAACAGGGCGAAAAGTAAGTGTTTATGAACGAATAATCTGCCATTTTACTCGTGATTTGTGTTAAAGTGAATAAAAGTCATTGGTGTAGCGCCTCTAGTGCTCATTTCACCAAAACACTGTTGCGATATGATGAGCCACGTAACAATCACTTTGCAAAATTTTTATTAAAGTAACACGTTTCTATTAGACATTGTAGGATCTTTTTTCCCTGCTGTCCGTAAGCCTGTCAGAACAGACCTGCAACATATTTTTAGGTCGTGGACCCACCAATTGAGAACCACAGGCTTAGACTGTCTGCAAGTAGCCATGCTTTATATGCTCATTATATAAAAAAATCCACAGACATTGGTCTTACCACATTGCCTTGTTTGACACAGTAGCCAGACCTCACGACATTGGGACGCACGCTCTGGCATCTCCTTAAAGTTACATGTGACCCTGGCTCGCACGTAAAAACAGGATCCTCAGTATCGCTCTGACGACAACAAAACAGATTCCTGTTCATATTTTTCTGATCAATTCAACCAAGTTAAAAATGTGAATAAAGAACCTGTACAAATACTTCACCTGCTGGACAGGTGTGTGCACAACAACACCTCCGACAATTTCTGTTTTGTAAGCCAGTCGAGATGTTGACTGACTTGGGTTTGAGACATTTGTAACATCAGGGGTATTAGCCACTGGTGATACTTTTGGAACCTTAAACAGATATTCATTGATTAATACACACATATACATAAACCTTTATTATTTCATACAAACCAAACTATCCTAAGCAAACCATATAAATACAGAGCATAACCTCTTCTTTCAGCTCCTAACTGGTTTTCCAGTGGTTCAAATAACGAAATATGCTTATGTGTGGTTAAAGTCCAGGTGTGTCACTTTTATTTGCATATGGAATAAGCTTGTTTTTTAAATGAAGAGTTCACCCAAAAATTGTAATTCTGTTTGAATCACTTTTATGATACTTTTATAGTGTATTTACATCCTTTTTTGAAACTTGAAAGCTTCAGTTCCCATTCAAAGTAGCTGCATGGAAAAGAGCAACCAGCACAATCTTTAGAATCTTTCCTTTGTGTTCTACAGAAGAAAGAAAGTCATACGGGTTTTGAACGAGGGTGAGGATGAGTAAATGATGACAGACTTTTCATTTTGGGGTGAAATATTCCTTTGAAAACAAAGATATGAGGAAGAATGCCCAAAAAATGACCACCATGAGTCTATCTTCATGGAAGACTGTATAAAAGCTCAACATACTGTAATTTTGGTAGCATTATTCAGGGCAGTGACCCATTCCTTCAAGTCCACAGGATCGTTTGCCTGCAGGAAGTACCGTCTGGACAACGCATTTATTACTGTAGGAAAAAGACGACATTGGTAAGTTGATACTTTGTCAATCAAAACAAAACCCTTCCCAGTTTCTGTACTTACCAAAGCAGAACTCTGCCTTTGGTTTCTGCTTTACTGATGCTTCATTAACCTTAATTTGTGGATGAGCAAATGAAAGTGAACATAAGCAAATAAAGTGGCAATAATAAAAGTGCATTCATGGAGTCGTATTTCTTTACATTCTGCAGTCTGGGATGCGGTTACCTTTGAAATGTAACTGAGTCGCAAACTTCCAACACAATCTGTTCCTACAGGTAAGTTCTGTATAGGAAAAGACAAAATATGGAGGATAAAAAATGTAGGATGCAAATTAGAGGTTTGTGGAATAAGTAAATACACTGTTACAGTGAATGTGAAAATGTGTAATTGCTTGCTACCTTATAGGGATAGTCCACTTAAAAATAAAAATTCTGCCATTATTCACTCACCCTCAAAACGTTCCAAACCCGTATGACTTCCATTCTTCTGCAGTACACAAAAGGAGTTTTTTGGCAGAATGACAGCCTCAGTCACATTCACTTTTTATTTAATTTTTTTGTTCTATACAATGAAAGTTGAATGGTGACTAACTGAACATTCTGACTAACATCTTATTTTGTGTTCTATGGAAGAAAAAAATTAATATTGGTTTGAAATTTCATGATGGTGATTAAATGAGGTCATAATTTAGATTTTTGGGTGAACTATCCCTTTAAGTAGCTTCTGTATTTCTACATGATCTGAACCTTAAAAAACGACTTTTGCTGGTGTTACCTAATATTGTGTGGTCATTTTTAGTTGTATTACATTTTAAACATACTAAATCATGTGCAAAACCATAGAAAAAATAAATAAAGATATTGGAATGTGCTAGCACACTAAACAATGTGAAAGGAGCAATACCTGTGGATTGTCCATGTACCATAGTAGAAAATTCTTTTGCGTATCCAAGATAAAATAACGGCGGTAAAACTTGACACCGTTTTCATTTTCCTCAATATCCAGGAATCCACATGTTCGATTTTGTCTGTCCAGGTAAGGCATGTCCCAGATCTGCAAAACAAGACAGTTCCTGTCTCACATATGCACTTTACAATGCAAATAGAAAGAATGCAAATACTAGTCACAAATTCATTATATATATTTGGAATAATATACAGATTTATGGAAACAAATTGGTACTTAAAGAGGCATTCAACTGATCACAATAGTCAGGATATTAATAACGTGAAAAATTAATATTACAATTTGAAAACTACTTCAAAGAGTTCTCATCAAAAACTCCTCCACGTGCAGCAATGACAACTTTGCAGATCCTTGGCATTCAGGCTGGCAGTTTGTCCAGATACTCAGGTGAAATTTCACCCCACATTTCCTGTAGCACTTGCCATAGATGTGGCTGTATTGTCGGGCACTTCTCACGCACCTTACAGTCCAGCTGATCCCACTAAAGCTCAATGGGGTTAAGATCCATAACACTCTTTTCCAATTATCTGTTGTCCAATGTCTGTGTTTCTTTGCCCACCTTTTCTTTTTGTTTTTCTGTTTCAAAAGTGGCTTTTCCTTTGCAATTCTTCCCATGAGTCCTGCACCCCTGAGTCATCTCTTTACTGTTGTACATGAAACTGGTGTTGAGCGGGTAGAATTCAATGAAGCTGTCAGCTGAGGACATGTGAGGCATCTATTTCTCAACTAGAGACTCTGATGTACTTCTCCTCTTGTTTATTTGTACATCTGGCCTTCCACATCTCTTTCTGTCCTTGTTATTGTCTTTGAAGACTGTAGTGTACACCTTTGTATGAAATCTTCAGTTTTTTGGCAAAAGCATTGTATAGCCTTCATTCCTCAAAACAATGATTGACTGATGAGTTTCTAGAGAAAGCCATTTATTTTTTTGCCATTTTTGACCTAATATTGACCTTAAGACACTATTGCATACTGTGGCAACTCAAAAACAAACACAAAGACAATGTTAAGCTGCATTTAACGAACCAAATAGCTTTCAACTGTTTGATATAATGGCAAGTGATTTTCTTGTACCAAATAAACTTGGGCCACTTCTCTTCTCCATATACACAACATGACTGGGACCCAACATTCAGTCACGTGGTTTCACTTACCACTGCTACGCTGACGACACGCAACTCTACTTGTCTTTTCATCCCAACGACACCACAGTGCCTGCTCGAATCACTGCCTGCCTGGCAGACATCTCGGCCTGGATGAAGGAAAACCATCTACAACTCAACCCAGCCAAGACCGAACTCCTTCTCTTTCCAGCCAACCCTGCTGTTGAACAGGACATCACCGTGCAGCTGGGTTCAACTACAGTATCGCCTTCCAAAATGGTCATAAATCTAGGGGTAACCATTGATGATGAGCTAAATTTCACAGATAACATCTCAAAGACTGCAAGATCATGTAGATTTACACTCTACAATATCAGGAAAATAAGACCCTTCCTCTCTGAACATCCCACACAACTGCTCGTTCAGTCCCTTGTCATAACTAGACTGGACTACTGTAACTCTCTCATTGCAGGCCTTCCTGCATGTGCTATTAAACCTCTGCAAATGATCCAGAATACAGCAGCACGTCTGGTCTTTAATGAACCAAAGAGAGCGCATGTTACACCACTCTTTGTCTCTCTCCACTGGCTGCATGTTGATGCATGCATTAAATTCAAGGCTCTGATGCTGGCATACAAAACAGTCACTGGGTCTGCTCCAGCATACCTAAAAACCATTTATACAGATCTACACTCCTGCCAGAAGCCTGTGGTCAGCTAAGGAACGTTGCCTTGTTGTACCAAAACAAAGAGGCACCAAAACACTTTCCCGGACTCTCAGTTTCATTATACCACGTTGGTGGAATGACCTTCAAACTCCATCCCTGAAGCTGACTCACTCTCTGTCTTCAAAAAAAATTGCTATTTTTGTGAAATAGTGAAGGTGCTGTTTTTTTTTTTACATCAGTAATGTCCTGACTGTACTTTCTCTTCAGTTCAATGTCACTTTGGTGAATTAAGGTACCAATTTCTATACATTATTCCAAACCTTTGGCCGCCAGTGTGTGTGTGTGTGTGTGTGTGTGTGTGTGTGTAATATATATATATATATATATATATTGTGCTGTGAAGATAACTTCTGAAATGTAATCTGAAAGTATTGGTCTTTTAGAATACACGTTTAGGTGATCTAATCTGATGTACCAAATAAGATTACTTTCATCAAACATGAGTTAAACATTTATAATATAAAAAACACAACCATTTCTACAGAACCTACAAGTGCTTCTTAAAATTGCATGTGGAATCTTTCTCAATGGATATATTTTTAAGGTAAAGATTGCAATGCTTAGTAGTTTTCCCCTTGTCTTCCTTTGAAAGTTATTTTTGTATGTGGTCAAATGAGGAACAGGACTGCACTGTCTACGAGGTACATTATACAATGTTACATATCTTGGCCTATCACATGTACAGCAATTCAGGGTCTGGCCAGAATGCTCTTTTAAAATGTAGTAGTAGAATCAGTAAATTGCACTCTAGTACCGGTAATTGATTTTTGTTTTGTGCAATTGCTAATAGTAATCATGTAATCCATAAAAAGTACTTTTTGAATATTGTGCCATGATTTTTACAACACACCAAATTTCCCTCTCAATTCTTATTAACTTTTGGGATGAAATGTGAACTCAACATGTAGGATTCACCCCTTTACACTCAATACTAGAGCTGGAATAGGAACCCATTTGCCATCAGAATCCATGTAAAACACGTGCAAACACTGTATCAAGAATTCTTTCCCATGCATATATATATATATATATATATATATATATATTATTTTTTGCCTGCTGCTCTCATGGGAAAGTCAGTTTAATGGAGCATCTGTCATATACAATGTTTGATAATCATAACTACAGCTGGTATAATTCAAATGGCTATCCCTGTCTTTACATTCACAGATTCTAGATTCGGCATTGGAGAAAAAAAAAATGTTTTAAGAGCGCAAATGGCAGGTGGATTCAAGTGGTGTGCAGCTGAACCAGGTTTCCATAAACTCCCTTGTAAATAATGTATCAAGAATGTATGAGATCAAGCGTTAGGAGAGGAAGTGGCTATTGCGCACAACTGCCACACCTAATATCAATTTGCTTCACTTCCAAAATCCCAAAGGCTCGTGACTCACCCGCGTTGTCCTGTCTGTGAAATGCTCGGCGCGCGTCAGGACACAATAACTGCACACATTTATCCGCGATAAAAGATGAAAGCGCCGAACTCTGTCCGCTGGCGCATGATAGAAATGAGCGCAGCCTCTTTCCGGGTTGACAGCAGGTTGAGTTAAAACTTAAACTGAACGCATCCGGTAGTGTATCTTTATTTATTTTCCACATGCGCAAAGCGGAACCCAGTAGATGTCAGAAACGACGCAATACGAGGCAGTGACAACTCTGAACTAATTGTGAGATAAAACTCACAGTAAACTACTAAACATTACATTAAAGTTTCAAGGGGAACTACTTTGTTAAAGGTGTATAATTACGGCCTATACTAAATAGTTCTAAAGAGCAAACAAATTTGTTTCTGTTGTTATCAAATGGAAACGTCGACGTGCATTAAAATAATCTTAAAAATTATAATATGCTTTTTTTTTTTTTTTACATGAAATGTTGCGATATCTATGCGTTCTAGGATTAAGTCGTATAAATATGCACATTAAGTATTTTCTTATTTAATTTGCACACACTTGCATTTTATTGTAAAAGTGATGAATACACCACATAAAATGTTACAATCTATTTTTAAAGTGATAAACAAATCTTTTGTAAAATGTATGTTTATTTAACGAAATAATCAATTTAAAAATAGGCTACCTGAGAGAGTACATAAAAAAAAAGAAAAAAAAAAAGGACAAGAACAATTATTAAGATAAAATGCCCAGTAAGAGACTTGGAGGAATAAACGGTAACATTTTAGAATAAGATGAACGAAACAAAAACGGGTTTCAAATATGTATGTTTTTTTTTATTGAACTAAAACTTAATAGCTGGTTGTGCAGCAACAGCTGCTACCAAACACTTCCAATAACTGGAGATTAGTCATTCGCAACGCTGTGGTGGAATTTTGTCTCACTCTTCTTTGCAGAACTGCTTTAGTTCAGCCACATTGGAGGGTTTTTGAGCATGAACTGCCCATTTAAGGTCCTGCCACAACATCACAATCGGGTTCAAATAGTCAGGACTTTGACTAGGCCACTCCAAACATTTAATTTAGCTTATTTTGAGCCAATCAGAGGTGGACTTACTCCTGAACTTTGGATCATTGTTTTGCTGCATATTCCAGTTGCGCTTGAGCTTAAACTCACGAACAGATGACAGGAAGTTCTCCTTTAGGATTTTCTAATAGAGAGAATTCATGTTTCCCTCAGCTATTGCATCGCCCTGACGCAATAAAGCATCCCCACATCATCACACTACCACCATGATTGACAGCAGGTATGATGTTCTTTTTGTGGAATTCTGTGTTTGATTTACGCGAGATGTAACGGGACTTCGGTCTTCCAAACAGTTCCACTTTTGACTCGTCAGTCCACAGAACATGCTCTGAAAATATCGGAGGATCATCAAGGTGCGTTTCGGCAAAATTCTGATGAGCCTTAATGTTCTTCTGGGTTTGCAGTGGTTTTCGCCTCACCACTCTTCCATGGCTGCCATTTTTGGTCAGTGTCTTTCTTATAGCTGAGTCATGAATAATGACCTTAATTGATGCGAGAAAGACCTGCAGTTCCTTGGATGTTGTCCTTGGCTTTTTTGTGACTTCCTGGATGACTCTTTGCTGTGCTTTTGGAAGAATTTTGGAAGGTCTGCCACTTCTGGGTAGGTTCACTACTGTGCCAGGTTCTCCATTTTGAGATAATGGCTCCCACTGAAATAGCTTTGTAACCCTTCCCAGACTGATGTATTTCAATCACCTTTTCCCTCATCATTTCTGGAATTTCTTTCGTCCTTGGCATAGAGTGCTACTGGGTGAGACATTTTAGCCAAATTCATGCTGCTGAAAGTTTTATTTGGGTGTTGATTTGTTTGAACAGGGCTGGCAGTAATAAGGCCTGGGTGTGTCTAATCCAGCTGAACCCCATTATGAATGCAGTTTCATAGATTTAAGGATTTAGTAACTAAAGGGGCAAATACTTTTTCATACAGGCCCAGTTGGTATTGGATAAGATTTTTGCTTCAATAAAAAACATTATTGTTTAAAAACTACATTTTGTGTTTAGTCAGTTTGCATTTGTTTTATGTTAAATTTATATTTTTACATTTGAAACAATATAGTATAAGGTATACACAGAAACCAGGATGGGGAAATACTTTTTTACAACACACATATATATATATATATATCATACACATTTTAATAATCTAGTACTTATGTAAATGCATGTATCATAGAGTCGTGGCCAAAAGTATTGGCAGCGACATTCATTTTGTGTTTTGCAAAGTTTGCTGCTTCAGTATTTGTAGATTATTTTTCAACATGTTTCTATAGTATACTGAAAAACAATGATAAGCATTTCATAAGTTTTAAAGGCTTTTATTGGCAAAAACATTCAATATATGCAAAGAGTCAATATTTACAGTGTTGACCCTTGTTCTTCATAACTTCTGCAATCCGCTCTGGCACGCTGCAGCTTCTGGGCCAAATCCTGACTGATGGCGATCCATTCTTGCCTTATAAGTGCTCTGAGTTGATCACAATTTGTGGGCTTCTGCTTGTCTACTCACCTTTTGGAGGATTGACCACAGGTTCTCAATGCGATTCAAATCTGGGGAGTTGCCTGGCCATGGGTTCAAAGTTTCAATGTAATGATCTCTGAGCCACTTCATTATCACTCTTGCCTTGACATGGCGCTCTGTCATGCTGGAAAATGCACGGATCATCACCAAATTTCTCCTGGATCGTTGGGAGAAGTTCCTCTTAAAGGATATTTTGATATCATGGCAGTGTTTTTGGGCAGAATTGTGAGAGAACCCACTCCCTTGGATGAAAAGCAACCCCACACATGGATGGTCTCAGGATACTTCACTGTTGGCACGACACAGGACTCATGGTAGCGTTCACCTTTTTTTCTCTGGACTATCGATTTTCCAGATACCCCAAACTGTCGGAAGGGGGCTTCATCAGAGAAAATAACTTTGCACCAGTCTTCTGCTGTCCAATCCTTGTAATTCCTGCAGAATTTCAGTCTGTCCTTGATGTTTTTCTTGGAGAGAAGTTGCTTCTTTGCTGCCCTTTTTGACACCAGGCCATTGTCCAACATTCTTCACCATTCTACGATTCCATAGCTGAATCCTCAGGAGGAGATGGTCCTTGTGCTTGCTGACACAACATGGGACGTCCTGAAGCCTTCTTCACTGCAGTCGAATCTCTCTCCTTGAAGTTCTTGATGATCCGGTAAATGGTTCTTTCATGTGCAACATTCTTTGCAGCAATTTCCTTGCATGTGAGGCCATTTTGATGCAAAGCGATGATGGCTGCACGTCTTTCTTTAGAGGTAACCATTGCAAACAAGAACACAATGATTGGAAGCACTTCTTCCCTCCTTTTATAGCAATCAGTATGCTCTTATAATCCTATCAGAATGATAGAGTGATTTCACCTGACTAGTACTCGTTCACACTTTCCTAGGTGCTGCTGATATGATTAGTGAAATTATGTTCGCTGCTCATTTTGTGCCATGAGCCAAAAAAAACTGTGAAATTTGAGTTTTTGTGATAGTTCATTGTTTTTGGCCAAAGAAGCTTTTTGCAATTATTTAAAATGCATCTGATCACTCTGCACAATAATCTAGAAACAATGTGAATAAACACAACAACTGAAGTAGAAAACTTTGCGAAACATTAATGACATTACATACACTGCATGACCGGACTTATTTAAACACCCCCTTCTAATTAGCAGGTTTGTTTAGTAACCTTAATTCAGTTAACTTGACTGATCTACAGAAAGCTCAGACCTGAAGCCTTTTGGGATGGATTGAAACAGCGACTGAGAGGCAGGGCCCAACATCAGTGCCTGACCTCACTGATGCTCTTGTCCCTGAATGGGATCCCCTCAGCCATGTTCCAACATCTAGTGGAAAGCCTTTCCAGAAGAGTGGAAGCTGTTATGAAGAACCAACTCCCTATTAATGCCAATGGATTTGAAATTAAATGCATTACAAGCACATGTGGATGTGGTGTTCAGGTGGCTACATACACTTTGGCATGTACATTTGTTTATGTAAAACATTTATAAATATCAATACTGAATAATGTATTAAATATGAAAAACTATACACTCTTCAATCTTGGATTGAAACATATACAAACCAGAATCTGTGGTAGTTTACCTTGTCTGTTGTATACTCGGTTCCATAATTTTCCTTAAGGTGATAGATATATATATTTGTTTCTTCTTCTTCTTTTGTTTCTTAGATTGCATCAAGTCAGAAAACACCAATCAATTTAGGCTTTGCTTCCAGACCAACACAGCCATGCATCTCGGTTTCCAGATGTTTACTCAATATAATCTTGCCTCAAGTATCAATCCATTAAAGATTCATTAAGTTGATTTTAGCTCTTATGTAATGTTATATTTCACATACATATATTCCATTACTTTTTCCAAGCTCACACTTAAAAAAAACATAGCAATCATAACACCCATAATAAAATACATAATAAATTGAATACATCAAGTATACCATATTATACAAATACACAATGCTGAATAATAAACAGCCATACTAAATCAGTTTATTTATTAGTTTTAGTCAAAGTGATCTATAAAAACATGAAATCATGTTAAAACATACTAAAATATTTGTATGACCTATATATGTACATTCTTTTGGGTTTTCACAGACAGTGTAGAAGTGATGAAAGCTTTTACATTGTTTATACGAAATTACATGACAGAGTAACAAACCTCTCTATTTTAACATTTACACTAAACAATAAATTATTACTATGATCAACGGAGTACTTACCAACTATAAGTAATTGGGTTTTGTTAAAAACAAAACACCTATACTTCATGAGACAGAACAAGTGTCATTTGAGAGTATCCGTGAGAATGTCCAAACGTTCATGGTTAAAATGCCATTTTTTCCAAAAGAATCAGCTGGTGTGTCTAAAAAAAATAAAAGAATAAGTGTTTAGGGGAAGAAAAATTAAAATCCAGCCATTATTAATAATATCAAACTGAAGTGTAAACAGAACAAATACAAGCCATATTAGCAGGTCTTTAAAAATATTATTGATATTATCACATCACATTCTTACGTTCACTGCATGAACCAAAGTTATGCATTGTTCAAAGAAAAGTCTGCATACGATAAACAGAAATAAAATATATTCTATTCTTATTTCATATTTAAAACATAACAACAACATCATAATCATTCATTTTAACTTGTGCAATTTAAAAATAGGGGTTGTTACAGTCTCGAGTTCAAAGATTATACTTGCTTCCCATTTCTCATTCGTCACAATATATATATATATATATATATATATATTTTACACAATTACCGGTACATATTCAAGAGACCAAAAACCAAGAGAGTACTTAATAGAACTTAAAATAACATGGAGCAATTTTTCATTACATTTTCCCCAAAAAATAAAAAAGTCTAGTGCATTTTAACTTAACTTTTAAGGCATGTGGACCAAAAAAACTCACCTGTAATAAACACAGGAAACCGAATGGTGGCATTTTGGATCTGGAGCCGAGTTACACAGAAGAGGTAGTCTGGTCGATCCCGTGATATGACATCACAATCATGATAGGGCAATACCTCGACAATGCCAGCTTCCTGACAGCAATCTATAAATTGTTGCTTCTTCCTCGACTCAGGACAGGACCTGCCAAGGAGATCATATGACTTTGATTTGAAATGTTTAAGTCAGAAGAGTGAAGTTTATTCTTTTCCTCTATAACTTTGTAGGAGTTATTATTAAAAGTAGTAGCTTTTGTTGAAAAGGAATCAGTCCTTGATGGCTTCCACATCCAGTGGGGAGATAGGATTGTGCTTCTACAGCTATGATAAACTTCAAAAGTTTAACTAGCTCTCTTTGATGAACAAAATGCAGTATACATGACTGCAGAATGAATTTACAACTATGTTTTGTAGTTTACTTGTAAAACAAGTATTAAATGGATTAGATTTGATAAAAAGATCTGAACGACTGCACCAGTTGTCTGTGTCCGAATCCTTCAAAATAGCTTTGCTCCAAAAACCTAGTTTGCTGTCTCGCTGTCTATTGCCTACAAAGGCAGCTGCCTTCTACAGGCTTAAGTCACATTTACTTGCATGAAATTCCACAGCCAGAGAAGTAATGGTCGGATGTTAAGCACGTGAAACCCGCAAAAAGCAGCATCCTAAACATCATTGGAATACTCAACATAGGTAACAACCGTGTGCCACACAAAGAGTTTTCTGCATTGAAGACTTGATTGATTTTAATAGGACGTAACAAGCTCTAAGCAAACAGTGTCTGATAAACATATAAAAACATAGCACACAAATATTGGGTAAAATCCAGCAAGCATCCAGAGATAGGAAGGTATCGAAGTGCTTTAAATTTGACCAAGAAGGACGTGTTCCTGGATAAACATCTTTTATTGGTCCTGGAATAACATTGTCCTACTACTAACACTTACCCCAAACCCTAACCATAACCTACCACTAAAATTAGAGACAAATGATAGGTTGATAAGAATGGTGTTCCTAACCCAACATTAACCCTAAATGTTACCCTAAAATCTGATTGATTTAAATGTTGCAGGACCAACAAGGATGTTGATCCACGGACATGTGCTACTCGGGAAATCACAGTAAATCGCTTTGGACTCCATTGTTTTCGTTATAGCTGTGAGCTTACCTTGCACTTTCTCGAAGCTTGCGGCTGTCCCTATAGTGCAAAAACCATTTCCATTTTCCTTTCTTGTCTAATTCCTCCAGGATCGTCACAACTTTCTTCATGTTGTCTTCACATAAATTTGGCAAAAATAAGAGTAAATTAAAATGTCTTAATGCATCAATCCATCTTCTGTAAAACATGCATCATTTCTGTAGCAACTTGACCAGTACCTAGACAAAGTGTGTCAAGAGCAGTTTCATCACACACTATGAAGCCTCCCTTAGCAAAAAGCTCTTGGTGAGTGAGGTTCACCACATCATCAGGTCTGTCAATGGCAGCAAACAGGACGCTGGATGACTTTTTCAATTCCAGCAAATAAGGCACCTGGATAAATGGAAACCTAGAGTCATTCTTCTGAATCAAATTTCTGAACGCATTGTTCCCTATCTCAGTTTATCATACACATACTTGGTTTGAATTGCATGCCAAATTTAAACTGCACCATTTAAATTCCTATTATGCTGTCAACAATTCTTCTGAGGGCATTTGTGGCCATCCTCAGGTTGCTTTAGAATGGAGTAATTAGGCTGGAGTCAAAGCATTTAAACATGCCTTGTGAATTGAATGATTTAATGGAATGTTTACATCTGCCATTTCACATCTGGGTCTAATCGTCCAATACAAGGTTGATTAAAACAAATTTAAAGCTAAAATAAATTTGTTTATAATGAGTGATTTATCCAGCATTTAAACCCTCTGGAGTGCCTTGCCCCAAAGGCTTCAATTCTATTGTAAAATTACTGTAAGCACATTTTTCATTTGTTTTAATAAAAAGGAACAAATCAAAACTTTTAAATAATTTTCTATGGTAATCCACAGCATGCCACATATACAGAACTGTACAACGTGCTTGATTGTATAGCACCCAAAACATTCAGTTAAAGACAATTAAAGGCATCCATAATCCAGTTACCTCACATACATGCTCCAGAATATCCTCATTCCTCAGTACAATAAGAAGGGGGAATTGACAGTTACCATTGAGGTCAAACTCGTCTGGCTCTACAGGTATGTGGCCCTCAATCTCTAATATGTTCTACAAATCACAAAACAATTTGCCAATCTTTATTCATTGTTTTGTACCACCACAGGATTCTTGTAAACTTCTGCATATAAACTTTCTTACCTTGGTTTCTTCAAAGAAGGGATCTTTGGACGTGACAAGGATATAAAACCTATACTTAATATTGCATGCTTGCCTCACAATAGAATTGAGATTGTCGTGAAGGTTGTCAAACATGTCTTTCTTGATACGTCCACAGAATCCAGGCCGCTGGTTGACGCTCTCTTGATTCCTCTTCTTTTTGATTGCTTCAGTTTGGCGACAAAGGGTCTTGCCAGAGCAGACATCATTCATCATGGACTTGTACGAAAAATCACACTGCTCTGCTATTTCTGAGATTCTGGAGCACTCTACCTCGTTGCCTTTTTTGTAGAAAAGTCTTTGGAGATTCAAGGGTTTGTTGTTTCTCGCAGGCTCCCTTATCACTTTTCTGTCTGACATTTCCACTTTAATCTTCAACCCAGTAAGTGCTGGATGTGGTTTACTAAGTTCAGTGGAGCTCACAAGTTCATCAAAATTTGAAAACCGAATGGTCATTGGAAATTTAGGAAGATAAGTATTTGACCTAGAGTGTGATGTGGTACTGGGAGAACTCTTACTTTCTTTGAGAATCCGATTAAGTTTTTCAGAGAAGATAAGGTACTCGAGATCCACTGCGGACTGGGTCACGTCAGCCTTTCTTTGCTGATTTTGCCACTGATTAAACGAGTTTTCAAGTCCTGGTTTCATACTAATTGCACCTGATTGTTTTAAAGTGTGAGAGTTATCGAATGTTACTCGGTTTCCTTTCTTGTCAAGAATGGTGACAATGGATGAGGGTGGAATGTCGAATATTTTTTTCCCCTCACTTGAATCAAATAATTTCCTGGAAGCCGCCTCTCTTCTGAAATACCTACACCAGTCAAATCGCTCCTTGCTTCCCCTATCATGTGGAAGGTTATTATTAACTGTGACTGTAATAGGCCTTATTCGGTGTGTCTCAAAGCATGTTTTTCTAATGCTGTAGTCTGGAATATCAATGGAAGCGTCTTCATCCCACTCAGCATTTCGACAAAAGGCACCTGTGAATTTGCTTTTTCTAGGCCTCTTTTCTGGAGTTTGATTGGACTTCTTTTTTGCCCCCCAAAAGTTACTCATCACTTTCTCTGTAAGCTTTTTTGGTCTGTTGGAATCTTCTCTAAGCTCAGAAGTACTGTACAAGGAACAAATGGGGGGATAAGAGTCACCTTTAGAATCTTTATCATATGGATAAGTTTGACAGCTATCTGGTCCATCAGTTTTGCAATCAGGCCATAGAAAACCTTGATCAGATGGACATTCATAGTAATACCCATGCAAATCTTCTTCAACATTGTCTCTGTATAAACGTTCAGAGTAATTTTGAGGAGCACCCTCTGTGAAGCTACTGTACTCTTCATCTTTTTGTAGGGAAGTAGAGTTATCTGTAAAATTCATTGTGCCACAGTATTGGCTGCTCTTCCACCCTGGCTCTTCAGTTTCTTCACTATTTTCTATAAAGTCAGAGAATGGTAATTTGGAAAAGACATGGGTATAAGGGCTCACTAGACTTTTTGGTGACAACATGGTGACATCATGATCAGTGTTGTCAGAAAACAGGTCTTTATTCAAATCCTCCTTCAAATTAGAGACTTTTCTGAAACCTTCATTTACTTCTGGATCATATAGGAATTCCTCCTGATCGGGAGTAGAGCAGATGCTGTTTACCCCAACTTCGGAGGTTTTGTTCATTGTCAAAGCAATCATTTCATTACAATAGATATTAGTGCTATTATGGAGTGATGCACAAACTTTAGGAGACACACCTTTTTGGTGCATACTGATCACTTCAGTTTTGTCTTTACAACAGTGTGACATTTGACTTTGTGTCTCATTATCATTAACAAGTGTATCGTCATCACCACTGACTGTTTCAGTCAAATCCTGTTCCTCCAAATCACTTTTTTCATCTTTTTCTGTGTGACTAACATCTAATTTGCTGGGTTCAGTGTCATTTGTAGGTTTTGGCTCAGCTTTACATATATCAAGAGCCTCTTGTTGCATCACTATGCCCTGCTTAAGGGTTATGTTTTCACTCCCATTTTGAATTACATCAGCAGTTTCATTATTAGAAGTTGAGGTGTGTTGCTCTTGAACTGACATGAGGTGAGAGGTCAGTGAGCTCATATCTCCTAAACTTGAAACAGTGCTAGTTTCTTCATAGGCATCATCTCCAGGGTTTACCTCCTCATGAAATACCACTTGGGTCTCAGGTTCTGTTTCATTATTTTGTATCTTGACATCATGGTCTTCGTTGATGAAGGCACAAATTATGGGCTCTGCCACAAATGATTTGACACTGGAGTTGTTGTTTTCATAAGCTTCGATTTGTGCCTTGTCATCTGAATCCTTATCACAGACTTCCATATCAACATTATTTGTATCATCCTTTAGACCCAAAACAAACTCAACCTTATGTTCCGCCATTGTTGTGGATATCGCAGATTCAGAATCATCACCATCCAGCTTAATACTTTCCTTAGATTTACTCTGATCTTCTTGCTCACCTGTATAACTTTCATTTCTCTCTTCTGATGGATCTTTAGCGTTGTTCCCTTCAACAACATGGGATGATGCATCAACCACATTTGCGTTATCCGTTACATCAAGCAAAGGTAAAAGATCTTCCTTTGCATTAACAGTTTCAATATGCTTTTCAATTCCAATTTTATGTGATGAAACTTCTCTCAGTTCTTCAACATGATGGTCAATTGCATTTGTGTGATCTTTTTCATCTACCAAAGGTTTAAGCTCCCCCTTTACATGAGCAGTCTCATGATGCTCTGCAAAACTAGCTTGATCTCTGCTAGAACTTTTTGAAGTTATGTTTTCCTCAACATTTTCATCTTCCACAATAGCCAGGGTGGATGTCTGACAATCTTCACCAGAGACTTCTTTAGTGTCTTCCATTTCAGAAATATTCTCATTCTGTACCAAAACAGGTGCTGCATCTTCAGTTTGAAATGCTATGGTCTTGTCAACATTTCCATCACTCACAGTCACTGGGCAACCATCCTGGGATTTATCTGCTTCCAAAAGCACTTTACTCTCTGCATTCTCAGACACAGGCTCCTGCTGCAGTACTACAGGTGCTCCATTTCCAGTTTTCTTCTTAAAGCTCTGATCAAAACATTTCCTATCCAAAACCAAACTATGTTGTTTTGAGAATACTGCAGGTTTTATGGGACAAACTTCTCGATGGAACATGTCATTTTCATTTGAAGCGGTAAATATGATGGGTTGTAGATGTTTTGAAACATTTATTAACTTTGCTATTTGTAGATGTGGTTGAATACCTATGCTCATATTTGATGCTTGCTCACACAACTGATTGAATGCACTGTTTGTTTCCAAGTGCTGAGAGTATGAAAAATCAGCAATGACATAATTTTCTTCATCAGTGTCATCTTTGTCAGGAATTGAATTTTCCACTGGTATGTGCACAGATCTATAATTCTGAAACAGAGAAATATAAAAATGAAATCAATAAATCAATGTTAATATTGACAACTATTGCAGTCACTTTATCTTGACACTATTTTGATTGATGTGTCACCACATATTACTGGGTTATTCAGTGTCAATTCAACCAAATTTCTGAAACTTCCCTGGCTAAATTGTTTTATTTTTGTAATACTTTTTCGTTGGACGTCCCCAAACTTGATGGGATGGCCCCAAGTCCACTTTTGACATTACTGTTTTAATGTGAATCAATGGAGGTCCATTTCTGGACACAACATTATTTGTAATGCAGATCTGTGTTCTGTTGAACAAGAAAAACTAGCTTCATACCATGTGACCCACATTTGGTTCTGGACCATTGAAAAAAACGATTTAACAATTTTTGGATGGATTCACTTTGACATCCCCATATCGCTCAGATTTATCTATATAGGGCCTGAGAAATGAAGATACAAATGCAACAAGGGGTACTGAATTCAAATGATTTTAGTAATATATTTACCTGTGTAAGAAATAAAATCATGAGGTCTCCTTCCTAAGGTTATTTTCTAGCTTTAATCCAAAATCATAGGTGAAAATAGTCATTTTAAAAAAATTAATTATTGTGCACTAAAATATTTACATTTAATTGTATTTACATATAATGACGATTTGTGAGTTTTCACAGAAAATCAACCTATACAAAAATACTGCAAGTTGCATCACAAGATTTGAGAAAAACCGCAGCAATTTCAGTAATTTTGAGTGGCAAATATCAGGAAAAAGTGCAGCGAAACCCTGATGGGACAGATCAGTAAAAACAATTACTGTAAACAAAAAATGGAGCCAGGGACCTTTGGTTGAGATGACACGGAATGACAATACTATCATTTCAAGATATATAACATTACCGTCAATGCTGTAAGTGTTGGAATGGAGGTGTCTTTTGTTCCAGAAGAGAAATGTGTTGGTGCAATTTCATGCTTATGGCATGATATAACACCAGAATGTAACGCAATGTTATCTTCTTTGCTTTGTTTTGTGACTGGATGGAGATTCACAGGCTCACAGTTTTTCACAGAAAGATCCAAAATATCTGATGAAAGAGGCAAGGCCTGGGCTTGGTCTTCATTTGAGCTTAACTCAACACTGAGCAATGACGGAGACTGAATGGGGTTTATATCCTGCTGAACATTTGCAGTCTCCTTCCTCTTTGGAAGTGCAGTACTACTGTCAAGAAGAAATAACCTGGAGGTGGATTTACTATAGAAAAGACCAATCCACATGTGAAAAATGAGATGTACCTCCTCAAAGGTGTCTTCAATGTCAAAGTTCCATTTGCTGTTAAAATCAGGAATAAGAAATTTGGTTAATGCAAAATGTGGTTAAAAAAAGGATATATGGTTTTGAGTTCTGGTTTTGGTCTATTTAAAGGTTATGATGACACAAAAACTGTTACAGAGGGTACAAACCTCTGTTTCAGCACAAATTATGTACTGTATATGGCAATGTCAGCAAAAACAACCAACGCTTTAGTATAGTCTAACAGAGCGAGCAAGAGTGGTTTCCATATGGGTACACTTTCAAAAGACTTCTTCATCGTAAGAAAAAAATCAATAAAGTTCTGTATTGCTATACCTATTCATCAAGTAGCTATAGTGTTAATATTATTATTTTTACACATCAGTTACTATTTTTGTTATTTGACACGTGTATTTTTAACAAAATGGATCACATTTCAAGTGTTTTAGATAACAAAATGAAATGTCTCATGTTCCACACATAAGGATGTTAAGTTTAACATTACAGAGAATAAAGAACCTGATTTTACCCATGAAATTAGCAAGCGATATCATATGAAAGTCCAACTGCAGGCAAAATATTTTTGTTAAATATTGAAGAATTATGTTATTTGTGATGCAGGCCTCATATTCCAGGCCTTTAACAGAATTGAAAGAATCAACGTAATGTCATGGTCCTGTTATTCTGGGTTTTGGTCCGACAGGACCGTGACATTTTCCGCTCTTGTCTGTCTTTGTGCGAGTGTGCGGTCTCTGTTTTATTCCCTGCCGTGCGCTCTTCAGTCTGTTATGTTTCATGTCTGGAGTGTAGTATCTGGGTCCTGACATCCTGTCTAGTTTAGTTTCAGTCTGTGTCGGGACCCAGACATTCACAATCCTTGTCTGTCTGTTATTGACGTGGGTGCATCGCGCTTGTGTCATCTTGGCTGCATGCACTCTCGTCAGTAATCTATGTTGGTCTTTGTGTCTGTCTCTCGCGAACACGGATGTGCGTTGTGCTCGCTTGGCGCCGCGCCCGGATTTATTTTTTACTCTCCTCATGTGTGCTGTCCAGTACCAGTTCCTCTTTTTATCTAGTCATCCTGTATATATTTTCATGTGTTCCTGTCGGTCCTGAATCCCTGTTCCCATAGCCTGGTATGTTTTCCCCATCGTGGGAGATTGTTTTGGTTAATAAAATATTTTTGGTTTTGAACTTTACGTTTGGGTCCTTGTCTCTGCAACAACAGTGACACGTAGTTGTCTTTGGAAGCCATGGATTACAAGGTTAACCTTGAAATTAATCTAGGTAGTGGAGCGATATATTAATTTTAATGACAAAAGAAATTAGGCAATCATACCAAATCTTGTTCATTTAGGTCAGACACACACATGCGGTTTTAAAGGGGTCATGACATGATTAATACAAATTTCTTTGATATTTTGAGCTATAATAGGTCATTGTACAATAAAAACATACTGTACATTTTAGAACTCAAATCTTCCTCTCCAGTCCAAGGAGCGCATTTATTGTTTCCACCCTGCAAAAACAACTTGTAACAATGTAGCTTATTTCAAAACATCACAGTTTAGTGTCATTTGCATAGCCCACAACCTCCACAACATATGTAATCATCGTTAACTTTTCAACTATGTTTGCCATAGATAACTGTCGGCAGTATTAAAGGTCAAATACACAGAAAACTGTGAGTGTTTCAGTCAGAAGGCCAAAAGGCAGGGTAGAAAAAGGTTATGACATGTAATAATACTACATTACGACAGTTTCTTTCTTTTTGCAAATTTTTTTTACTAACATTATAAGTGAATCTCAAGGAAGATAAATAAATAAATAAAAACATGCATGTCATTACCCCTTTAAAACACAACAAGATTGTAATGATCTGAATGGTATAAAAACAAGATCTTCACAAAGTTCAAAGAAAGTACAGAGCAGCTGCTCATTGTGAAACTGTCATTATTCAGAACTAGGTCACCATTAACCAAGTGCACCATTTATTACAATAATACATCATTTATTTCTGAAGTGAAAGAGTCAGAGATTTGTTTGTATTTTAACAATAAACATTGTCATATTAATGCTATGACTAATAACTAAAATTAAACTTTTTTTTTATTTAAATTTTTTTATATTGTAATCTTTAATCAAAATGTTATAACTTGCTCTACCGCTGATATGACTTGACTATTCTCTGCTGACTTATGCAAGACCACAGTCAATAGTCATACGTTTTTAGTCAGTTTTAACACTAACCTTTTTAGAGCCTGTCAAGTACATAAATGTAGTGCAGATGTGGTGGAGTTTTTTCAGCTGTTTACCCAGTGCCCGCTCACTTAAATGTTTTACATTTCGAAGGAGGAATAACTACAAATTCACTGTGAACTCATGGAATTCAGGCATGAATGCTTCCATCTGATGTAACAGTCGGATGGGGAGAAATGTGGGATTTTATTCATATTTTTAATGTAGGCATTTTTTGGAGGTATCTTCGGATGTACAGCATGAGTAAGTGTTTTTTATTCTTTGCATTTAGTTTATTGTGATTCAAAACATTGGTATAGTGTTTTCTTACTCGCTTGTTTCTCATTCATCTGCACTGAACTTGTACAATGGCTCCAGCCTTGATGTAAGCAAAGACCACGATATAATGTGTGCGTTTGTGGGCTGGTTACGTATTAATGTTGTCAGTGGAAAAGCTGTCTGAGTTGAGATCAGTTCTTGGTTTCCCCGGTGACAGGCTCTGACATGAGCAGCAGAATGTTGGAAAGGGGTATGTGTGTGTGTGTGGCTGAAAACTAAAGCATATGGGCTATTTGAATAAAAACAAAAAAGGGACAAGCCATTTGACACGTCACCGCAAATTCCTGATTCAGTAGGAAATAAGTCAAAACACAAAATAGAACTATGCTCGCCAGGACATTTCGCTGTGACCAAGTAGAAAATCTGTAAAATCATATCCGACAAACCGATTATCGGTCTTTCTCTAACTACAACAATCACATACTTGACAGCATAAAATGCACTTGAATTTGAATGTAAATACATAAATGAGGTACTTACCCATGAAGCGCTCGTGATACAGTTTTTTCTAAATTGTCATTGGTGAACCTGTTGTCATATTTAAACTCATATGTTTCTCTCCAAATCCTCATCACTTGAACGGATCCCTCCTTTTCGATTATGCGTCTGTTGCGGAATATTTTGTATCCCCGCTTTTTCATCTTGAGGGTTGATGGGACAAGCAGATGCTTCCACTCAGTTTTGTCACGTTCCTCTTGATAAAAATTGGCTGCAGTGTCTCTGGGCAGGTTCAGATGCAGCCCAGTCTTCAAGGACAGTGGAGATTCTACAGATCCAGCTGGAGAGGAAACCTGAAGGCATGTACCTGACAAACCTGACAGTAGAGAGGTGGGCTGTGAGTAAGAATGCTCTTTTGATATTTCTAAAATCAACTCCCCAGTCACAACAAGACCTTCTGGGAAAGGAGACCTGGGAGGTTTAAATCTGTTGGATGGACACCGAAGAAGAGCATGAAGAACTGACTCTGGGGAGCCAGTGCCCTTGAGTCCAGCAGCGGTCTCCTGACCAGGCTTGGCTTCTAAGTTTGAAAACATTTTATTGTTACTTGCACCAAGGGCCAAGTCAGCAAGTAAACTCAAAGCATCTGAGGGCAGCGCTGTACCCGTGGTCAATTTCTCTGTACTGCCATTGCCATCAGAGCTAATTCTTGTCCTTCCCACCCCTTCCCCAATAAGAGATGATATGAGCTGCTGGTCAGCTTGTTTAACTATTTCAAAAGGTGCTGATGTGTCAAAATTGTGGGACCCTGTAAGGAACAGACAAAAACAAAGACAATAAAGCATAAAATAGCAGCAATGGAAACAGCACAAGCACATAATAAAAATTGAAGAACAAAGAAATGCAAACAACGAGGAAGTAGTATAGTGTTATGGCAGTCTGAAGGTGAAGTGTGCAATTCCTGTGCCTCAAGTAACAGCAAACAAAATTAAAAAAATAATTATGTTTTTAAAACAGTTTTCCTAAACACTCATATCATCTTCCATTGGGCAGAGAGAAAGATATTCCTGCCCCAAACTCTAGCCATTGGTTAAGCCAATGTTGCTGTGTCGAGCTGGTCAGGATATTCAAACAAACAGGGCATATGTTTTTAGCACCACAGTGTTTACACTTCAGGGAAATCAACCAACGAATGGGATTACTTATTCTTGTCTCTGCATATTAAGCTGGAATAGAATTAAGTATTACAATATTTATTTAAATTACACACTTTCCCTTTAAGATATGGAAAAAGATGCACACAAATGTCAAAGACAGACGTGGGGCCAATTTTAAAACACCAGAATAATCATGCTTATTGTCAAGCCAGAAACCAATCATGTTTAATCTACAGATTAGAACAGGAATGAAACATGTTCACATAAAGCATAATCTTGAAATGGACATTAATTACTACTATAGTACATCATTCGCCCACATGACCTTAACATGCCCATGCACACTTACATATTTGTACACTTTGTATATAAACACAGTTATTTAATGACAGAATACAAAAATAATTTTACCATTTTCTTTTGAGGCCTCTGCAATAAGACCTCTCCAAGACACAGTCTGTATGTTTCTCTCAAAGGCTCTCATTGGATCATTGATGGATTGTGATCCTTTGTCTTTCAACTCTTTATTGCTGTTATTATCCAGCATTAGATCCATGATGAAGCCAGGCTTTCCTTTTTTTGACTCTGGTTCTGTGTTGTCTGGCTCAGATACCCCATTGTCACTGGGGGAAGTTGATTTAGTCCTCTTTCCCTTTCTGAGCACAGTCTTTAATTTACTTATAGATATTGCACTGTACACATGTTTTGCTTTCTTTTTGATTTTCTCAGGAGAGGATACATTAAGTTGAGAGTGCACGGATTGATCAGGAACTGTGGGTAGTCTGGTAGCTTCATTTGTTTGAAAAGCAACGGATTGATCTTTGATAGTGTCTTGAAGGCATAATGCCTCATTCAGTGTAGTATTCATTAACTCTGATTGTTTTGGAGATAAATGCTGGAATTTGACAATTTCTGATGGGCTATCTTTATTTTGTTTGCCCAATGTTGTTATTGGTGAAACTTGCTGAACACATGGCTTATCTTTTGAAGGCCTATCTTCACCTTCACAGACCACTAAATCTTTAGAGGGGTATTCAACCTTTGCCATCAAGGGAAATGCTCCCCAACTTTCCACTCTTTCTGTGGATTTGATCTCCATGGGAGAAATTATTTGAGCATTTGTGTCAATGCTTGTCTCAACGAATATTTTCTCAATTGTGCTATCATTTTGCACCTTGTTTGAAGTTTCTACGTCCTCACAAGCTACATCTGAGCCATGAGGGACAAAGACCCTGCCACAATTTGTGATTATGGTCTTTAGACCATATCGTTCCCTCATGCTTAATCCATCCATCTTTCTCTTGGGAGCACAAGACAAACTCCCTTCTGTTGCATCGAGTCGTGGGTCATTATCACCACTCTTTACTGCATCTGATCTCAAGGAACGCTTCAGATTGATATCACTATTCCACGATCTTTTACGCCTGGGAAGAGACCGCCAGCCTCCTTTTGAATGACTCAGTGTCTCATTTGTCATACTTTGGTTATGGAAAGTTTCGTCCAACACACTTGTGGGTATGGCTGTTGTTTTAAAAGGGGATTGCTCTTGTGTGACTTTACTCAGATTTTGATTCACACCCTTTTGCCTGCGTCCCCTGCCCCTACTACTTGACTGGGGTCTCTGATTGATGTTAATAGCAGGCACAGTCTCAGTCCGAGAGTGTGAGTCAGTCTGGTCATTTGTAGGGTCTACAATAATGGCTTCAGCGAAGTTCACTGGTAAAGTGAGAGGCAAACTTGAAGTTGGTAAAACAGGCTCTTTTTGAATGTCTTTTTTAACCTGTATGGCTTTACAATGCCTTTTGGGTTTCCTACCTCTATGCCTGGGAAGAGACCGCCAGCCTCCTTTTGAAGGACTCGGTGTCTCATTTGTCATACTTTGGTTATGGAAAGTTTCGTCCAACACACTTGTGGGTATGGCTGTTGTTTTAAAAGGGGATTGCTCTTGTGTGACTTTACTCAGATTTTGATTCACACCCTTTTGCCTGCGTCCCCTGCCCCTACTACTTGACTGGGGTCTCTGATTGATGTTATTAGCAGGCACAGTCTCAGTCCGAGAGTGTGAGTCAGTCTGGTCATTTGTAGGGTCTACAATAATGGCTTCAGTGAAGTTCACTGGTAAAGTGAGAGGCAAACTTGAAGTTGGTAAAACAGGCTCTTTTTGAATGTCTTTTTTAACCTGTATGGCTTTACAATGCCTTTTGGGTTTCCTACCTCTACGCCTGGGAAGAGACCTCCCATCTACTTTCTTAATAGAATCCGCCTTTGTATTATCAGGATGATTATTATTCTCCATTCCCCCACTTGAGGCAGTACCACTACCTTCCACTGATAAAGTTAACAGTGTACTGCTAGTTTGGATGAGAGTTTCCTGGGATGATAAATCTTCAACCACTCCATTACATTGTTCAGTACTGACTTGTTGCTGAGTTGTTTTCTCTACATCAGTGCAATTACTTACACAGTGTTCTGTAGGCACACCACCCAACTTGGGCGAGACTGTACGAATTGGGTTCTCCAACACACAGTCAGCTGTTCCCAAGGTTCCAAGCTCCTCTGTCAAATCTGGTTGAGGCTGCTCTGTAGACAAATGCTGCCCCTCATTTTTTAGATTTTCAACTTTTTGAACTACCACGTCAGAGGCACTATGACCACCACTGATAGCCTTGGTTTGCTCCGGCGCCTCCATGTCCAGATGGGCATCAGCAGGAGTCTGAGGCACCTCCTCTGGAGATGATATACAGTAGTATACATCATCATCATGATCATCAACCCGCTGCTGTCGACCAGCAGCCAGTAACTCCAGTGCCCTTCCTACAGGAATTGTAAAGCCACAAGGCTCATCAAAATAGGATATTAATTGAATTCCAGTCTCTTGTGACCATTTAGGGGCTATTAGAGTAAAACCGCCAGGCACGTCATATTGGTCTGGAAACATACTGGCTTCCCTGGTGGGATTGTCCATTAGCCCTGGGTGAATAAGAGTTGCATAGTTTTGCAGATGCTTCTCTAAAACAGTATGAGGGGCCCCCTTCTGGTTTGAAGGATATTTTTTCATCTCTGTTTCTGCATAGTTAATTGCTGGGATAACTTCCATTATATCTGTCGACATTTTTGACTTTTGTTGTCCACACTTGGTATCTTAATATAAAACCAGAGAGAAATAAATTAGACATGGATGGTTTGCAATACACGATAATTTAAAATATTATAATAGCCAAAATAATCCCCTTGTTACCTCTTGGTACAGCTCTAGAGTCTGGAAAAATAAACATGCCTTGAAGTGCTGCTGCCTTACCGGACCTTGCATCTAGAATAACAAGTTAACAGATACTCAAAGGTTCTAACTGGATAACATAAATAGCATCAGATTTGGGCAACACCGTACCTTCATATGAGAAAAGGTGTGAAGAATGTAACAGTATAAGGAATCCAGAACCATCCAGTGGTATAACAAAAGCCTAGTGAATTAAAAACAGCATAATGCATGGTTACAAACAACATGTGTTTATGACATCTGTTCATTGGGTGTTACAAATTGCCCTATTTTTCCTATTTACCATGTCTTTCTCTTTCAGCTCCTGGGTTATTTGAGCAAGGTCATTTTTCGCCTCAGATGAGACAACGTCATACAAGTTGAAACATCTGCCATCAATACAAACTGCGAGCATATGGAGAGAAATACATTTTAAGATATTGCCCAAACATTAGCAGTTATTCGAATCTTAGCACCAATTTGGTCAACATACTGTCATTGTCAATATCAACTTAAACACACCTTCACCAACAATGCAAGTTTCGAAGATTTCCCGTGGCAAGGTCTTCTTCAGTTCAGACACATCAATTGCATGGTCAATTTTAACAAGTTTTGGGCTGGAAGATACAGTTTGCATGTTAGCCCTATAGTTTATAAGTAGGGCATATATGATGCACTAGCAGTTATTAGCTTATTAACAAATATTTAATAGTATCAAGCAAGAGGCAATTTGTTCAATACAGTACAAAAACATACAGTTTTGCTGGGAACAAGGCTCCATTCACAGACTCAAGTCCAACATCATAGACAGTTGATTCAATCTTGAATTGGCCAGTCCACGGTTTGTAATGAAACACTGCAATGAAAGGTAAGCATTTAAAAAAAAAAAAAAACAGCTTATCATCAAACAAATGGAAGTCATGGGTTTAAAATGATAACAAAAGAATAAAGATAATCAACAAGAATTTGAATAAAACAATCATCCCAAATTGCCCCATTCGATTAGTAGTTTCCCCATAAAATGAGAAAACATGCACAAAATAATCCATAATCCGTACCTGTTTTTCGTTGGCTTGAAAAGAAAGAACAAACAAAAATTTAGTTGTTTAGTTGTCATTGTCAACATTTGAATATTCAGCTAAAGTTTTTAATCATATCTCAAAGAGAAAATTGTTAACCTCTTTTCCTCCAAATCTAACGTGGTGGAAGTCTTCCCATATGAGAATGCCACGATGGCAAATGGACAAGTATGCCTTGGACGCGTTTCTGTTTCACTAGTTCCATCAGCAAATTCATACATGTAGTACTGCAATACAAACCAACCTTGTTAGACATGCAGGTTGATACTAAGGAAGGAAACCAATTCATTTGAGATACATCACCTGTGTGCGCTCATAGGCCAAGAAAGAACTAGTAGTTGAAGTTACAGCACCGATCTGATCTGAGACATGGCAATCAAAGCTAGCTGAGGGAAGGGTGAAATTCTGGGTGTAGTTGTCGGTAACCGCTTTCACTCTGCCCTGATTTCAGTCAATAAAATCGATAAATCAATATGCACAGGGAAAACAGATCTCAATATTTAATAACATTAAAAAACACAAAAACCATGCAGTGCATCAAATAATCTGCGCAAAGCAACAGAATTTTGATGGAATAACAAGTCAAACAAAACTTGTTAAAATCCGTACCTTGGTTAGCTTAAACAGGACTATGTAGCCAGTCTTGCCATCATACCAGCGCTTCAGGTCAAGGCAGTCTGAGTATTTTGAGATATAGACACCTAATTTTAGGGTAAAAATACAAACATACTAAAGCTGTATTCGACACATTTTGAAAATAGCCAATCACAAGCCTCACCTCAAGTCAGTTAAGGTCCAAAGTGATTTGCTTTAAATTATCTTCAACGTAACAAAGCCGCATTTACATTACACTATCAACATTTGTAAAAAAAAATGTAATACAAAAACATAAATGCAGTAAAAAAAAAACTTAAAAACTCAAAACAGATCTGCTGAAATCTGTTGAAAGTGAATTTAGGAAAAGCATTGGGTGAGGTGTTTTTCATATCCAACAAATGGATCCTTAAAAGCTGAAAAACGAGTTCTTTGCATTTTTGCATTGATGAGGAAACACACATAAGGTGTAAAAAGGAGTTTTCAGAAAGATTGTTTTGAGAGAGCTCCTTAACATGTAAAACTGTCATGAACGAGCCAATATTTCATTGCTAATTATTAAACAAATCTTAGCCTCGTGTATCCAGACCTTTGGCTGACGGTATAAAGTTTTGAGCAGTTTGCAGCTTATTCTGACAAAGAACTGCAAACTTAGATCGAACAAACTATCTGACTGACATCTAAAGCAACCAACCACAGTTTTGCGGCATAAAACAAGAATACATTTAAATGATTGCAAGGCAGTCCCCACAAACGGTTGTTCACCAAAGACTAAAGAAAATATCTGAAAATTGTGTTTAGATGTGAATTGATATTTTCTATCTTAAAGTAATGCGACTAAGAAAACCAAGAAGAATATACAGTTTTTTTGTTGATAACTAGTTAACTTAACGTGCGACTAAGTGCCTGAAACTACATTTTACAAACCTGGAAATACAGTATTTAGGCCCTTCCTTGCAAGAGCTCATTGTATCAACTCCAGAACCTTGTAAACATGAACTTACCCATTTTTTAAATTTGAAATATAAACCTCTTCTTATCCAACTAATGATCATTTTTCTGGGCCTTAAAATAATTTTGCAAAAACAAAAAGGATACAACAACAACAACAACTTGTAGCTTACAGTCCATCTCACTTGGACTTTACTTGTATTTCTCAACTTCTCAACCTTTATTTAGAATAACTTTTACATCTTAAAAAACGGTGTCAAGATTTTCCCTCAGAGGAAGCAGAAGTGGTTCTAAACCACAAACTTGGTACAACTCAACAGCTATATCATACTTGAAAACAGTTTTGAAAGGAAATTTGAGAACACTCAGAATAATCAGAAAGCCAGAATTCGTTAGACTAAATTATAAGCTGAATTTTACCTCATAATAAAAGCCATGATGGCATGATTAAAGGTGCATTCCATATGATTTTACTTATATTTTCTTTTACTCCAAAGAAAATATATTGTAAATTTGAACCATATGTATAAACTCATGAGCACTCACATGAGATGAAGAGTCCATTAATATCAGTAACTTTATAAAAGATGTTTTATTTATAGAGAGGTTCCACTCATGGGGGCTGCCACATTGAGATCAAATGACCAGCCAAATGCAACTCTCTTTATCTCAGTAACCACCCTGTTATTGAACACCTTCACTCATGGATTAAATTAATCATATCTGACTGTTAATTGTGAATAACTACAATGGCATTGGTAACTAAAAACTATTGCGTTTAAATGGTGCTGTATCCATGCCACTAGGTGTCAGTATAATCCCAAAATGACACGCCAAAAAACATAATAATAATAATAATTACAGGGTGCACCTTTTAACAAACAGAATTTTGTCTTCACAAGTCAATTATATTTTGTGGCTGCCTTGATAATCCCATGCAAATTTGTCTCTACAATCCAAAGTTAATTTAAAATGTCTTAAAAGGTGCTGCAAGTGATTTTAGTGTTCTGAAGCCTTCACGTGACTGAGCCATTGAATTAGACATGCCCCCTGATTCCAAAACCCTGCCTTCCAATGATTATTTTGAGACCAATACAGAGCAAATAAGCAGCACTCTTTGTTCATGTGGCTGTCAAATTTAACAGTGGCAGGACAGCACCCTCAACTGACAAACAATATGAATCATAGCCTCAATAATCCACTTCAAATGCAACACAATGAGAATGAGCAAAATGATCGACAGGTAAAAAACATCAATGTCTTCAGTCCGTTGATACATTTTTGTTTGGTGTATACAAAGTGTTCAGCTGTCACAGAGACCGGTGAAATATCTCAGGACACTTATTTTATTAATATTTTTAAGGGTGTAGGAACTTTTTTTGCATACTTTTCCTAAGAAAAAAGTATTTAATAACCGCCAACCATTTACTCATCCTCAAGCTATGATACTCCCACTGTGACTGATAGTATGAGATTATTTTCTTGAACACCCAGTTAATATTTGCCAAAACTTGTCTTATTTACAAATCTTACCTTATTTTTCCATGAACAGTGGTCTCTGGTAAATTTTAAATGAGTGGCAATGTGCATGGACTGCAGGAAGTAATTTGCTACCTGAGCTATTTGATGTCAGAGGCATTCACTAGTGTTAAGAACTTTGAAAAGGCTACCTTCACTTTCTCTTTCTATAGATGAGTTATACTGGAACTGTATGTACTAAAGCGGTACAATTCATAGTTTCCCTTTTCCTATACATATGTAGGTGTAAAGACTGTCAACTTGAAGATATGAGTACATGTCATCTCGAACATGCAAATATTAAGATTTAAAAATGACACTTATTTTAGTTATTAAACACCATTCATGTTAAAATATGTTGTTAAAATTAATTCAAATAATTTTGGTTGAAAGTGAGGCAAGTAGAAATGTTATCTTCAGGCCTGTGCAACCAGCAGAAAATAAAATAATAACGGCTGAGCCCAGAGTAAAATTTGCACTGAATCAGTCCACTGAAAATTGGTGCCAATGACAGTCAGCACATTTTTATAGCACAATCCATCTCTTTCTGGCAACAGACTTCTGAACCTCTTCTTGGCTGATCTTGTTACAGTAACATACAGTGCATTCATAAAGTATTCAGACCATTTTTTTTTCACATTTAGCTCTGTTGCAGCCTTATGCTAAAATGCTTCAAATTGTTATTTTTTCACACAAGTCTACACTCCATACCCCATAATGACAAAGCAAAAATCTGATTTTTGATAACTTTGCAAATATATATATATATATATATATAATTTCCAATACAGTTACAATTGAAATCATTGATAATTAGAATAGTTACATTCAAAAAGTATTTTGATTACCGAAGAGATTACTTTGCATTTTATTGTCATTCGTTTCATTTAACATTTAGTCTTTTCAGATGGAAAAGTGCATTTGAACGGCGGTGAAACACTTTCTTATTATGCGTTATATTAATACATGCAGACAGAGAAGTAGGTTTGGAGCAGAAGAAATAGAAATAAACATTGTGTAAATGGTCAAGCTTTACGCTAAGCTAAATGCTATTTCTAACCATTTTACATGCACATTACCAGGCACGATCATATTTTTTATCAAGAAAATTCACGTTGGATCATAATTCCTTTTTTTCTAGTAAGACTTTGATATTAGGGCAAAAATCATATTCTTGATAATAATTTTTGCATTATTTTCCTGTAAAAATATCTAAAAATCCTTAAAACAAGATAAATTTGATTTATCTAGTTTTAGAAACAACAGCTGCATAAGATATTTAGGTTTTTCAGAGAATATATTTTTAACACGTGTATTTTGTCTTACTGTACTGGCAAATTTTTCAGTCAAAACAATTGAAAGAAAATCTACCAGTGCTGAAGAAGTAATCCAAAGTATTTATAATACTTTACTGATGTAACTAAAGTAACCTTCCCAACCCTATATATATATATATATATAAACAGAACTGTGCAAAAGCACATTAGATGTTTCACAAAAACATTTGTCTTAAGATTGCTATTTATATCAGCTTCTTGAGTGTGTCAATAGGACATATACATTTTATACTCCCAAACATTCCTTTTTCAAACAGAAGAACAGGAAGCCCTGCAACAGATATATATATATATATATATATATACACACACACACACACACACACACACACACACACACACACACACACACACACACACACACACACTATTTTCAATTACATTTTTATTTTATTCTATTTATATACTTTTTACCACTACTTTCATGTGTCTCACACTATGGAGAGGCTTCCGTCTGGACACTCTGCCATAAAGCCCAGATTGGTGGAGTGTTGCAGTGATGGTTGTCCTTCTGCAAAAGTTTCTCCCATCTCCACAAATTATCTCTTGAGCTCAACCAGAGTAACCATCGGATTCTTGGTCACCTGTCTTACCAAGGCAAATCTCCTCTGATTGCTCCATTTGACTGGGTGTCAGTTCTAGGAAGAGTCCTGGTTGTTCCAAACTTCCTCCATCTAAGAATTATGGAGGCCACTGTGTTTTTGGGAAACTTCAATGCAATTAAATTTTTTTGTAGCCTTCCCCAGATATGTGCCTAGACACAATCCAGTCTCTGAGCTCTGCAGGCAGATCCTTTGACCTCATGGCTTGGTTTTTGCTCTGATATGCATTTTCAGCTGGGAGACTTATCCAGAGAAATGGGATGCAACTGAGCTAAATTTCAAGTGTCATAGCAAAAGGTCTGAATTGTTATGTTTATTTCAGTTTTTTCTTTTTAATAAATGTGCTAAGTTATCAAAAATATGTTTTTTGCTTTGTCATTATGGGGGTATTGTGTGTAGATTGATATAAAAAAAAAAATTATTTAAAGCATTTTAGCATAAGGCTGCAACAACAAAATGTGAAAAACAATGAAGGGGTCTGAATTCTTTATGAATACACTGTATGAAACATTAGATATTTGGCATTGAGTAAAAACACAAGAATGTAAAGTAAAAAATTTTCCCATGTGAAATGGACAATTTTAAGACTATACCTTTTGAGAAATCTCCTAAAGTAGTGCATTTTGCCTGTCCAACCAACAAGCCTGTTTCCCCAACTATCCTTGCCTGTTGGAAAATCAACAGTTATAATAATGGTTTGACAATTTAGAAAGTACAAATTTGAAACCATGTTGTGTCTGCACGATTCAGTAAAAAAAAAAAAAAATGTGAGTGTTGGGCTTCTGTACCTTGTTTTCATCATTAAACAACAGGAAGCCAAATGATTCTTCAAGTTCCTGCTCAGAGTATCCCTTTTCCAGTTTCTCAGCACGGAAGGTAGCATACTGTTAGCAGAAAACATTTGCGTTATAACATGACACAAATCAAAAATCTGATGCTCAACTCTAAGCTTAGTATGGACAGCATCCAGATGCAACTTACCCGTTTTTGTAAAGCAGGGTTGTTGATTAACTGGGCAGAGTTGTATGTGAAATATTCCCTAGAATCCTGATACAAATAGTTGTTACGAAGCGGTGCTAAAATCCTCTCATCAAAGGTTACAGAGCCTGGAAGCACAGGCTCCAGAAGACCTGGTAAAACAGGACATTCTTCAGAGAAATATTTCTCTACATTCGAAGTGTTCCATGCCTTCTTTTGAGCTGTTCCACAGCTAACATAGAAATTCATGTGATGCAGGATGACACAGGTAACAAATGTTAGCACTGAATTTGGGAAATATATAAGGCTGAAGAACACTGAGCAGAATTTTAGAAATGCTTCAGTTAGTTGCCAAATTAAGTTGACAAGCAGGTTTAAGAATTGTACCAACTTGTCCAATATCAGGAAAGAGAGAAACACATTTAGTGTAACTGGAGGCAGATAAAACTGGGGATTTCAAACACATCCAAAACAATAACTTGAAAATTGCAAGTGGACATTTGTGAGCTATGAAAACTTTTCATTTAGAGGGCAACCAGAAACATTTGAAAGTTATCTATACATTTTGAACATGAGCCTAGTTCTTTCACTTAGGTACACTGAACCTTTTCTTTACAAAATAAATGTTTTTTATAGCTATACTAGGACTGGGTAAAAACATAGATTTTATTGAAAATTGAGAAAGATTATATGCGCAACTCTCTACAATCGTTTGCATATGAGACCAAATTGTGCGCTATGCAACAAAAACATTTCTGTGATTAGCCACAGGCTAGTAAGTTCAGATTTCACTAAGCTGTGTTGAGTAGCATCATTTCACTGCGTGTTGAGACAAAAAGTTGATTTGTCTCGATCCGTGTAATGTGTCCCAACACAAGATCCACGCAATCCAGGTCACTGAATAACTTCCCTTTTAATAACCTTTCTGTACTTTACAGGTAGTTGTTGATAAAAAAAACTTTATTTTATATTCACACTTAGCACGGATGAGGTAAAGCCATTTGAGTATATACATAATTAATATGTGCTCATACAGATGCTCTTTACAGAACTGCCGTTTTTTTAAAGAGACAGTACCGATTTTCAGCACATGTTCAACAAATCAATGTAAATGCTTGTAAATAATGCAATAAACAATCATCATGTGACAAACTATTTGCAATATAATATCATATTTACTGATGGAACACATGGACTTGCTGTGAAAAGCTAAAATGTCAAAAACAAATAAAAAAATCAATTTTAAAATTAATATTTTCATAATGTACCCAGTTTGAAAATGCCTTGTATAATCAAAAGCATAAGATGGATTGCATATCTTTAATATGCAAGCAAAATTATCATTATAACTGAAAAATACCCATATGAATCGATAACGAAACAAAATAGGAATTTAATCGAAGCATGTGAATAGCTTGTTTGCACATGAAAATACACAAAATGCAGATGGAGTGCAGGAAGTGATTTTCTACACAGGAAAGCCCTATCACAAACTCAAAATGCTTATGTTTTGCATTGTTTAGGTTGCTCAAATCGACCAAACCGAAAAACCACAAGGAGCTTTTATCGTGTACCAAAAGTTATTGTTCATAAGGGGGAAAATGCAAGAAATTGACTGAAAATCACTGGAAAAAATGGCTTGTAAACCTGCGTCTGCGGTCTGGAGGAGCGGAGTCGGATAATGCTCATGTGTGCAGTGAGCACTTCGTCAAAGGTAAGTTAATACAACTTGTGTAGCTATGTTTATGTAACGTTAGCCATTTCCGTACTTTGTAAAGTTAAAGTAATTGTTTTTTTCTTTTCTTTGATTTTGTACCTCTGTAACTGAATAAAAATACGTAACGATAGCAAAGCTATTTACAAAGTATTTGCAGGCAAACTAAAATATCTTGACCTGCCATGCAATTGCAATGACTTCTCCGTCTTGTTTCGTGATGATCCATGTCTTAAGTGGTTGTTAAAGTTGTATGCCTCCATACTTTTGTATGCTTTAATTTGTTTTCTGGAGTAGAAGGATGTCTGAAGGACAAGGTAGTTGCTTATATCTACTGCCTCGATGGCAGGCAAGTATTCAGTCAAATCTCTCCTCTTCAAAACATAAGGATCACGTCCAATACATGTTGTGATTTTCTGTTTTTATCTTTCTCTCGTAATAGCGTCTAAACCAGTACAGTACGGACTTTCCTCCATCTCTTCCATTCTTCTTTTCACTTCCTGCCCTCCATCTGAATTTCACGCATCATAAGAATCAAGTGACTGTAAACAAGCTGATCAATAACCAGCCCTCAACAGATATAAATATAACAATTAGCCTAATTTCTCTATAAAAAATTCAAGTTAAAATCCAAAAGTGTGTAGGTAGGACACTTTGTCTCACTGAAGAACGGGTCTTCAAAGGGTTAAAGTCATCACAAGGACATTGAACATCTTAGGATCAATGGTCAATAAAACCAACAAGGCTCATGCATTACACTGCATGAGCTCTTTAAAAGTACCAATGGTTTATAAAAACTGGTTAGACAACTTTTATTCTAGAAAAAGACAAGTTCTAAAAGGTCATTGCACAACTTTTCTGCTGAGGAAAAAAAAAACATGTTCTTTATGGAAACGGTCATTGTGCAAAGCGTAAAACGTGTCCCCTTATATCATGGCAAGGATGTCAGTATAAATAAGACTTTGTTCATAATGACATCATTGAATTATATACCAATATGAAAGTAAGCCACATTTTTCTTCACATGTTAACCGTTTTCAATTTCTATAATTTGTACCAAACACATTAAAGCCTGTGTTTTGTCCAATAATGCCCCATTTCATTTGGAAATATTTAAAATCACTGAAGGACCATGATACCAACACCAAAAAAAGGGGAAGGTCTTTCTTATCTTTTTTTTTAAAACTGATAAATAAACATCTGTATATATATATATATAAAGAAGCTTTAAAAAACGTATATGTAAAAATGGGTCTGAAAAGTGATTGTATTTACCTGTGATTCATATTAACCAAAAAACTGAGCAAATTGGTAATACTATCACGTGTAGATTTGCCAGGCCCATGTTGACGAAGAAGCTAGATATGGAGCTAAGAAGAGCATCAAACCAAACCAGAGACTTCTTTCAACCAATATAGACTGGTAATTTGGAAAATATACAGTAATGCTGCAACTGCGTAAATATCTTACACAAATATATAACTGAATCCCATAAATTACCAACTAGAGAGTTTCGTTGGCTGTCAGCACACAAAAAGAAAACAAATACTTAAGTCAGATACCATGAAAAATATGGCATACATAATGCGAACACTAAAACAAAACGTGTCAACACGTCGACGAACTCAAGTCACCTTGTTTTGCTTGTGTAGTCTCATTCTCCATTAAGACGAGGCATAGGTCTCCTCAAGCTTTTGCTTTTCACTCGATATATTAGATATTTCGCATCATCGGTGGCTCACGAAATTCTGCTTACACGGATAAAAAGATTGTGTCTTTTACGTAAAATAGTCAAAACATGTCTAGTCAACGCGGTTCGGCTTTTTTGTAGAGACGACGACTGTTTTTTTTTAGATGAACTGCGGGCTTGTGGGACTTATATGCAGTGTCTGTGACTGTGCTGCAACCAGGAAGAGAATCCATATACAGCCAGCAAAGGTTGGGCTGTGAAAACGAAGGACCGCCAGCGAATCAGTCCGAGTGCTCCTTTTTTAATCGAATTCGAGTTCTGACTTGGATTTGAATTCATTCGCCGGGTGCGCGCTTACCGTTAAAGGGTTGCCGGGAGACCTCGAGCGCGCGACTGAGCCGAAGCAAACCGAAAAAGAAACAGAAAGTTATAAGTTTGTGTCCATCTTGCGTTCAGCTGCAGTTCCGATTCGCGTCGCTAAAAGTCACAGCACTGCGTCCTCACGACGGCACAAACTTCAAATATGTTATACGCTGATTTAATTCAGAAATGTTGGTTTAATAATTAGCGAGAAAGCATTTATGTGTACATATCTTTGATCCGTTGAAAGTGACGCCACTAGTACCAAGGAACATGTTGTTCGTTGCATTGAAAGTGTTGTCGTTTACACTTCCCGCCTCTATGTGGAGCTGTTCAGTTTTCTGCATTCCTGAACTCCCTCCTCCCCCACTAAACCCCCACAGATTGAGATACGTCCATTATTGTTCTGCAGAGACCTGTTTGTTCTGTTTTCTGCCCCCTTAAAAAACGTTTATTGTAGTACTACTGGTGGTCTTCACTTGGATGAATGTATAAAAATACAACATCAGTTGACTCTTATGAATCAATGGGGAGGTTACACAATGCAAATTCTGTCACCATTCACTCACCCTCATGTTGTTGTTACAAATCCATTTAACTTTCCACTGTTGAACACTAAAGGTCATAGGCTTGAATGTTGGCATTTTAATACTCCTAGCATTACTAGTAGTAATTGCATTTTTACTAGTGCACGTTTTTTTAATCTTTACTAGTACTAACTCACAAGTGCAATTACAGAGCTCTGCAATTACATAGGCTACGTGTGAGAATTCCAATGAAATGGCAAAAAAATTACATTCTTACTAGGAAGAATTCCAAAGACGTGCTGCAATTGCATTTGTACTAGTGATAATGCAATTGCAGAGGTCTTGGAATTAATTACAGAGCTCTAGAATTACATACTTACAAGTAAGAATTGCAATTTATGAGCTCTACGATTACATTCTTACATTTAAGAATTCCAATTACAGAGCTCTGCCATCTTTTTTTTACTAGTAAAAATGCAATTGCAGAGATTTCCAAATTAGTTACAGAGCTCTGCAAGAAATGCAATTAAAGATCTATACAATTTAATTCTTACTACAGTAGTAATGCAACTACAGTGCTTTACAATTATACATCTTTAATGTGATGTTTTTTACTAGTAAGAATTACATTGTAGAGCTCGCTAATTGGAATTCTTACTTGTAGAAATGTTGTATAGATCTGTATTTAAAAATTAATGGGGTCAATGAAAACATTGCAAATAAATATTCAATTGTAGAGATATTAAGTCATTTTTTATATATATATATATATATATATATATATATATATATATATATATATATATATATATATATATATAATCAACTTAAACACACAGATACATACACACACAGTGGCCACATATGTATTTTCCTCTCTTGAAGTGGTTCCTCCAGCTCGTCTTTATCCCCTTCCCAAATGATTAGAACAATTCAGGGACGGGTGTGCATCCTCACGGCCTGGCCAAGCCCTCCTACTCATCACAATTACTATTTTGCTTCACTTCACCTAGTTGTTAGTGTTGTTGCTATGGCAATGCAAGTGCATGAATTTGGGGGGCGGAGCTTCTGAAGGAGCACTGAAGGGAGATATGTGTTTGTTTGGCTGTGAAGTTCAAATATCAACAGTCTTTCTCAGGAATCGCTTAATCCACCTCTAATAAGTTAGAGAGCTCTGTAAAAAAAAAAAAATTTGTAGTAAAATAAGGACTGGGAATTGGCACAAACCTCCCTATTCAATATTACAAAAATATTTACTTGCCGATTCGGTATGTATTGCGATTTTTAAAGTATTGCGATTTGATGTTTTGATATATTTAGTGAAGTTAACTCCTTTTCTTAGAAAGAAATGTTTACTGGAGAACAATTAGTTCTGAAATGACATTGTTTCAACTTGTAATACAGAATTTACTGGTAAAAGATAGGATTGTACTACTAATTGACCAGTCGGTGCGTTATCTGAGCTATTAGTCATAATAACTGTAAAGGGATCAATGGAAAGGAGGAGGCGAGAACCGGCTTTTCAATGTAAATAATATTTTAATTAACAACTTAAAACAAGGACACAAACACACATGACGGACATGTCTGTAAACTATCTCTCTCTCCCGCACGATCCTCTGCAGTCGACCTTTATCCCTCACGGAGGCTTGATTAGCCTAATACGGGACCGGGTGTGTAGGATCACGACCCGGCCCCACCCTCCGCCCTGCCACAATAACCCATGTATTAGGCTGCATTATGTCGCATGTTACCCAATCAGATGTGTTTTATAGGGATATATGGATGCTAATCACAGCACATTCACAGGGTAACTAACAGATATTCAACAGTTAAATAGGCTAAATAATTATAACCTCATATTCCACAAAACTATTAAAATAAGAAAAGTAAAAAACGCAGAAAGTTCCAATACACAAATAAACCTGTGGATTGTGCATGCATAATAACAGGATTATTACCCACAGCAGAGGATTCGGTGTCCGACAGTTAACAAGCGGCGCTTTGATGGCTGCAGCAGCAGTATTAAAGGATTAAACGGAAAGAATTAAAGAGACAAAGCTTCACAGAAAATCTGCACAATTACAAATCATTGCACAAATACAGCTTCCTATATTCACATATCAATCATTGAAGTTTATTTTTTCAAAGAAAATAAAAATTTAGATTTTTCATCAGGGAGATGATTTTAAAAATGATTGTTTTAAGAATCAAAATAATTGTTTCACCAACCCTAGTAAAATTTAAATGATAGAGTTCTGTCATTTCAATTTGTACTAGTAAAAATGCAATTATGACAACTATTGCTGGAAACATTGAAGCATAATTTGTCATTCTATATGAAAAAACAGAATTTTTATTTTTAGATTAACAACAGTATCTATTTATGCTGATCCTATTACAACATTGCTAATGGGTTCAAGGCCTGTTGCACATAGTAGTGAATAGGTTTATTTTCACAAGTTTGAAGTTTTACTGAAGTATTTACAGGGTATGTGATCAGATCTGTGGCCTCTTACCTTTTCTCCACCTTGAGCTACAATTGTGCCACGATCTTTAACATCTTCGGCCAATGCAAGGAACACTCTGCATGGGCAAAAGAGGGCATTTTTAATGTCAGTAATGGCTAAGGGATGAGTAGAGAGTCATGACTGATATCATCAGGCCACAGTGTGTTGCAGAACTTAACTAGGGTCTTACCATGCCAGCATCTCTTTAGTCTGTTCAGTCAGGATGGAATTATCGGCTTTGACCATGACATTGAGTGCTGATGTGACTCCAGCTTTCAAAAGCTTCTTCACTAGCCTTTCAATGAACTCTTCTTATCCCAAAGCACAAGAGAAACACTTTAAAATCCATATATCGACTAATCTGCTGATGGGTTATTGGCATGAATTTTGAAGGAAGGAATGAAAGAAGGATGGATGGATGGATGGAACTAAGTGTATGTACTTACCTTAAGGTGCTGCTCAGGTATATGTAGTTTGGAGAACTTGGCCAGCTGTACTAGCTCAGGGATCATCTCTTTCTTTTCATAGCTGTTGGTGCAGTTGACCAGGGTGCAGGCTACAGCATATAGGATGGTCTTTTCTCTCGATTATAAGAGAAAATGTATATGAACATTTACGTATATTAATTAAAAAATAAATAAACTGACATTATAAATCAGCCACACAAGCTGATGACATAAGCATTTGGGCACAAGCTGATAACACAAGCATTTGGGCACTGACGACACAAGTTTGTTAAGTTTAAAAAGTGTAATTTTCCCCCAGTCTTCCATTATGTAGGTCTTTATCTGCACAGTTGTACAGGGTCTTCGTTGCTGAATGGTGTGCTTCATAATGCACCACACATTCTCAATTGGAGACCAGTCAGGACTGCAGGCAGGCCAATCTAGCACCCACACTCTCTGCTTACACAGCTATGCACATGAAATCTGTACAGTATGTGGTTTGAAGTTGTCCTGCTCAGAAAACTCAGGGACATCCCTGGAAAAGAAGGTTCTAGATGGCAGTATATGTTGCCCCAAAATCTTTACATATCTGTCTGCATTCATGGTGTTCTCACAGATGTATGAGTTACCCATGCCATGGGCACTGACACACCCCTGGCCCATACAGACACTGGATTTTGGACCCGATACTAATGCTACTAACAGCTTGGATGGTCCTTTTCCTCTTTGGCCCGGATAACACGATGGCTTTGTTTTTCAGAAATTCCAAAGACCAAAAATCACAGTTCCACTGTTCTACTTTCCATCTAAGATGAGACAAAGCCCAGAGAATTCAGTAGCGCTTCTGAACAGTGTTGACTAACAAAGGTTTACTAAAGTTATCCCAAGCCCATTGTCAGTATGAACAAGTAGAGAGATGCTGGTTGAACCTAAATGCAGTTTTTAATGATGATGAAGTCAATATACAAATATAAATATCACTAGGCTTGGTAAACAAAAGAACGACTTTAGCTCAATGCCACAAAAGACGAGACTACACAACGTGTGAGGAAACACGAGGCAATATATACAAACACAAGAAACCACAATACAAAGTACAGCTTGGAACACTGATGGGGAACAGGTAAAAGTAATGATGATGCATCCTGGGAAATGTAGTGTGGGGAAAGACTACAGCATATGTCCATGACAGTGTCAAACTAAGAGTCCGTGAACAAGACGGGATGATGACATGACTGAAGCGATACCCATGTGCATGATCTCCATTACACATGAATGCCAATTTTTTAAGAGAGTGACAATTGAGGGATCATAGATCAAGCACATTCAGGAGTGGTTTTCGTCTTGCCTTTTAAGCACTGAGATTTGACCAGATTCCTTGAATCTTTTAACTATATTGTGCACTGTAGAGGGTGAAATTGCCAAAATCCTTCCAATTTGTCTTTGGGGAACATTGTTCTTAAAGTGCTGGATTATTTGCTGAAGCATCTGTTGGCAAATTGACAAGTCTCGAATGACGCTGGCTCTTGAAGGTCTAGGCTGTTATTGGAGGCTCCTTATATACTATGACACAATTGCCTTACCAGTTTAACATCTCCTGTTTCATATCACCTTGTTAGTTCAACTCGTCAAATTGTTATTAGTCTTAAATTGCCCCTGTCTCAAATTTTTGGAGCACCTTGAAAACATCTGATTTGAAATGACTGTACATTTTCAAAAAACAATGAAATACACAAGGAACATTTTTTATATAATGTGCAGTTGTAGTGCTTTCAATATAGCAAAGGGTGAATATAATTAAAAAATCTCTCCTTTATGTTTTTATTAGCATTTTCCCCCAACTTTTTCAGAATTGGGGTTGTGTGAAAACAGCAATTTGTGTAGTATTTTAAATTTACAGGATGTTGCATATGTAGAATATGAACGTGTAGAATGTGTGTTTATGTTAGTGAAATCTATACTTTATGAACACAAAGTATTAAATATGTTTTTGCATTTATTGCCATATATCAGATTTTTGTAGAGGCAGCTTTGTTCAGTCACCTGTATTATGTGTTATTCAAAAGGGTTTTATGGCCAATGTGGAACTTAATGTAGTCATCAAAGATATCTCTAAAGTTATCTCTCTCAGAGTCACAGTGCAAATCATCGTAAAGCTTGTTGAGGAGAACACTGGCAATGAGCTGTGTGTTTTCTGTCAATGGCAACTGATCCGGCAGCTCTGGAACCTGACCACAAATCTTTAGAATCTTCCTCAGGCCTAGTTTTGAAACATTCACATAAAAACCATTTATGAACAGGAGCTTTCACAGGTTTTCCTAAACCTTTGCTTCAAAATACACTTACAAAATTTTGGACACACTTTGAACTGAATTAATTTTTCTCATGATTTCATTTTTAATTTTAATTTTGAATATAAAGTCTTATATTTAAATGCTTATTTATTACATTATTGTAGACACATACAAAGTGTCCACATGTACCTCATCTCTAGTAAGGCAAGCAAGATGTCCTTCAAGTCCTTACTTGGAGTCTGCCAGTCACCAGAAAGGAGCAAAATAAGATCAGCCTTGAATTTACATGTTTAATACTTTGTTAAAGGGATAGTTCAAATATTATTGCTCTAAACCATTTGACTTTCTTTCTCAATCACTGTTCACTTCAATTGCATCTTGTTTCAAAAAAATGTCAGTGAATGGTGACAAAGACTAGCATCCTGCTTAACATATTTTGTGTTAGGAAGAAAGCCATATGCATATGGAACAAAATGAGGGTAATAAATGATGAAAGAATTTTCATTTTTGGGTGAACTGTCCTTTTCATAAATGGAGTCAATGGCAAATCAGTTAAATTATCACAATCTGAATGCACATTTATTCACATGCCATTCTTCTTTGCCATAAATTCTCTTGATGTCATAACTTTACTTAATCGGTTAGTCAAAATTTTTGACAATATTTTAACGTCAAGCTGGATCAGGGAAATTGGATGGCAACATTTACACTCACACGGATCTTTGTCATTTTTAAGAATAGCCAAACCTCTACCTTCCACAATAAAATAGTATTATATCTGTATTTCAATCGGGTCAATTCCCTGAGGCCATTAGAAGACACACGGTGCTTCAGCTCTGCCTGGGCAATTTTAATAATCCCTTCCAATTCCACGAAGTAGACTACAATTTTTCTAACTGAGCAATCAACAACAGATGAAGTGAGGGACTTAAATATATTCAAAAAATCTATTCTATATTAAATCTTATGGACTGATGAAAAAATGTATAGTCCCTACCAGATGGGTTCAAAAGTCTCCAAATATCTGTAAGACCAAGCTTTTTACACATCCTGTGATGCGTCAGTGTTGGTATAGGTGGCTTGCACATATTTGCTTCACTGTGATCAAGGACTGAGTCCATCAAAAGATTAAAGTCTCCTCCCAATATTTAATCACGAATGGTGCCAGCGGCATGCAAAATCCCTTCAAGATCTATAAAAAAGTCTTGATCCTCAATGTTAGGTGCGTAAATATTAGCCAAAATAAGACATTTGCACCTGAATTTCAGCTAAAACAATAATTACTCTTCCTAATTTATCTTTAATCTGTTTGAGACATTTGAATTGTAAATGTTTACTTATCAATGTAATGACTCCCCTGCTCTTAATTGAGCCAGCACTAAAGAAAACATGTCCACCCCATATCTTCCCAAATGTTTCAGCTTCCTGCGAGGATAGATGTGTGTTTGAAGAAACACTATATCATATTTCTTACGCTTAATAATAGAAAAAACCTTACTTCTTTTAATGGGGTGCCCCAACCCATTCACATTCCATGTGAAGATAGACCACTATCATAGATAGACCACTCATATTAACATTTGACATTTTGACATATAATACAATATATATTGTGTCAAAATGATAAAGACCACATTCCAACATTAGTGCAACAATCTAACCCTGAACTTCCCCCAGAAACAAACAAACAGAAAAAAGAAAAACGTGTGCATTAATCCCCCGCATGACAGTGCCAAATGTCGTCCATCCCTCTAAACTCAAACAGCCCATGTACGCATACAAGAACCCCTTCGACAACTTTGCCGTCAGATTGCTATTTTTGGGAGTAGCATATACCCCCCTAAAGCGGCAGATACTCAGGAAGTGGTAAATACTGCTTTTGGAAAAGGTCATGAGGCATCAGTGTATTAATCCCTGCTAATTCAGAGTCTAGGTGATGGAGCTTTAACTTCTCTCAAGAGAGTAGGGGAGAAAGATTTACACTTGATTTAAAGATTTAAATTATTGGAGGAGGAAGTGTGGGCTAAGAATCTAAAAAATGTCAAGTCTTCATCTAGAGATACAAGTGTTCGCCTTATGCAATTTAAGATTTTGCATCAATTCTATTGGACCCCCCTATAGATTGTATAGGCTTAGTCTTAAAGACACACCCACCTGCTGGCAATGCCAATCAGAACACATCCCATGTTTTTTGGGGATGTGTTAAGATCCAAGAGTTTTGATTGAGGGTTCAGAACTTTGTATGTGATGTGGTCGACACTCGGTTTTCATTTTGCCCCAGAATGTGATTTTGGGGATGGGGCGGTCTTGCATGTTGGTGATAAATATGTGGAGAGCTGGGTCCTGACAGCATGATGATTGGCAGGCGGTTAATCCTCTGGGGATGGAGGTTGTCTGATGTGCCCTCATTTCGTGAGTGGTGCGTTGAGTTAGGCAGGGCGGCAATGTGGTGTATAGAAGGCTGGATAACATAGATACATACATTAGGAAGTAGGGCAGCTATCTGGCCTTTTTGATGGGCTCTCGGGGAGGGGCAGCAGAGAGGGACTAGTGGTTTAGCATTAGGTATCATGAACTAACAGAGAACAATTCTTTATTACAGCATTTATTACTCTAGTCTAGATTCATGTTAATTTAGGAAAATACAATAGTTCATAATGCATTAACTTTGTATAGATAACATATATAACGTCTCATTTTAGATATATATTATGTTAAAATTAACATCAACCAAGGTTACTGTGTGCTGTGTAAATTATTTTTTATTGTTAGTTCATGTTACCTAATCTAGTTAACTAATGTTAATGAATACAACCTTATTGGTTAACAAAGTTGTTTTACTGTAAAATTCACTGTGAATTACAGCAAAATGTAGTCAGGAACATACTGTAAATGTCACATTGGATGTTTTACAATGTTGACACTACAATATAAAAAAAGTGAATTCACAGTTTATTTCTGGCTGCTGGTTGCTGTGCTTTCACACTGATTTTACTGTAATAAAAATGCATTAAATAATACATTTATTTAATTTATTAAATAATAAAAATGTATTAAGTTTCTTACAATAACAAGTGTTCTACAATTAATTATAACTGACACATATGCACTGACTTTACAGTGAAGAGGTGCAGAAAAAAATCTGTGATGTAGCAGCATTTTGCTAGAGTTCTTTAGTATTTTTTTTATATATATATTTTTTTTTCTGAGTGTTGTGATTTTTGTTGTGACTTTTGATCAAAATTCTTGGCAAAATACTGTAAATGATTCAAATTGAAACAATCACCATACGCAAACTTTTCAACAAAACAATGAAGACATGAAATGCAGATGAACACAGTGGTTATTTATAATAATGATTTAATAAATTATGGCATCAAAACAAAAAAAATATGCAATAATATTTAAAGACATTTCTGACAGTATTTAAAATCATAGAAGCATAGCATTTAAGATAAAGCAATTCATTTGATGCCTTCGGAAATAAGGATGTCCTGGGAGAATACATTTGCATGTATGAAACTCTCCCCGTCCCACATTAAAGAGTTTCTTATCTGCATTTAAGCACAAAACAATTCTGGCATTTGTCTTAACTGTAGACTTGCACTGCAAAAATTAATTTCTTTATCAATATTTTTGTCTTTTCCAGTTAAAATATTTAAACGTCCTTAACAAGTTAAATTTACTTGAGATGTTTTCAGAGAATATACTGTATCTTCAAGAAGTTATTTTTTCTTAACCTCAAATGGCAAATAGATTTTATATTATTTAAGCATAAACCTTAATACATTGTTACATTTATGCTAAACACAATAGAAAAACAAAACAATTTGAGCATTTTTGTTTACTTCAAGTTTTAAGGACAAAAATATTGACTAAGATTTTTTTCTTTTTCTTTTGCAGAGTATAAATGTTGACTGTTGATACGTATTCCACCCTTGATTATCAGGAGCTGATGTATCGGCATAAATATGAGCAAGACTAAAGTTGTACAGTGAAAGTTAAACATACACTTACAGTACATGGCATGTCTGTGCTCATAGATTTGAGAACTGAAGTCACACATTGACTGTTTCCTAGAAACTGTGTGTTTCCTTGGAATTCAAATGTCAAGATTATTACTCCAGTAAGGAGAACTACAACAACACACTTGCATAACGTATGAAAATTGCACATTTCAAAAATATTTAAACCGCTTTGTTATCTAGAGTTTGAGTTACTAAGCATTGCATCAAGGCCACTAAAGTCCTTTAAAGGGATAGTTCACCCAAAAATTTAAGTTCTGTCATCATTTACTGAACCTTATGTCGTTTCAAACCCATATGACTTACAAAAGAGCAGAATGTTAGCCTCAGTCACCATTCACTTTCATTGCATCTTTTTCCATATACTGAATGGTGACTGAGACAAAAATTGCCTAAAATATTCTTGTGTTTCACAAAAGAAACAAAGTCATACGGGTTTAGAACAACATGGCTAAATTAATTTGTATCGTGATATCTATCCCTTTAAGAGGTACTGTATAGTGGATAGCCATTTAGAAACTGTTTGCATAACAGATTAACAAATTTATTGCATGTCTCCTAAAAGAATGATTAAAACACATGAAGTCAAGTCTTTCATCAGTCGGACCCCAGAGCTGCCATTTTATCTAAGATCTGTAAAGTTCTTTTGTGGTGAAGAATCACAAAAACACAGTCAGCTCTGCTTTTTGGGTTGATAGCATCCATGAGTATAAGATTATGTGACCTCTCAGGCCACTTAAAGCTACAACTCTTGGGACTAAATCTTGGTGCACTGTAAATGCTTCTTTTCTTTTTAAAAGTTTTGTATTGTGATTTGATGTACAGTACAGATATGTATGTTGGCAGTTGTAGCTGTTATATTGGCGAATATCTGCACAATTGTGTGTTTTAATTGTTTGGCTGCAGGGGGTGCTCTTGGCACATCCAGAGGACCACAGAAGCAGATGATGAGGAGGACTGAAAGATGATTAAGGATAATCTCATTTGGCTCCTCACTGAAATAAAAATGGTAACAAATGTTAGAGATTGTGTAGAAGTTAAAGCAGCAGTCCACCCAAAAAATAAAAAGTCATGAGGGTGATTTTTCATTTTTGGGTGAACTAACCCTTTTACCTAATCTATCAAAAGACAAAATATTAAATAAACATCTTCAAAGTCCATAGAGTTATTAGCCATTAATAATAGTCAGTAACATAAAAGTAACAGTAATAAATGACAGGAATGTTTCACCCAAAAATGAAAATTCTCTCAAGATTTACTCACCCTCATGCCCACTCAGTATATATATATATATATATATATATATATATATATATATATATATATATATATATACACACACACACACACACACACATACACACACACACACACACACGTATTCACAGTATTTGACCACAGAATGCTGCCATTTACCAATTACTACCAAGTATTACAAAGGTGTAATAAAACATTTTAATATATAATATATATATGTATGTATACACCTAAAACTGTAGATCCAATCCACTAACTTTTATAAATGGACAAACTTACAAAGTAGACGTCCAGCACTGACTCATCATCTCGATCTATGTCCATGGTGCTTTGCTCGGACGACAGACAGATGGCGCTGTCCTCCAATGTAAAACTTGAGCAAGACACAATGCCACATCTGATCCGCAAGGAAACAATGCCATTGAATTAGAGCGTCATTAAAAAGCGCAAAGACAAGTTAAAAGCCCTCAACATCACTGCAAAAAGTTGGTCTCATAAATGCCAAAAATATTGCTTAACAGTGTGTTTGCAGTTATCTGTGAAAGGTTGTGTGGGTTTGTCCATTTGTTTATGAAAAGGAGGTTAAGAAAGAACATTTCAGCTGTAATATTTCTGTACTGAACTGTTGACCATCTACATCCACTTATGAATATGCTTATGTTTTAATTGCCTGTAATAATCTGTTGAATTGTTGCTGCATTTTGTATTTTTAGCACACCTCTGGCTATGAAACTTTTCAGACACTGAGGGTATTAATAAACACAGGTTTGTCCTGGACATAATCAAACATTTTCTAGAATTCATCCATGCCAAAGTGTTTTTTTGACCCATTAGTACACCTTTCATTTGGTGTGCAGCACAGCACTTGGCTAACTAGCTCCACACATCGCAAGTCATTCCAACTAGGACTGGGTAAAAATGTAGATTGTCTGATTGATCGTGATCGTCAGTTAAATTATATGATATCTATTCTTTTTTTTTTATCCCCTTTTTTCTACCAATTTGGAATGCCCAATTCACACTACTTAGTAGGTCCTCATGGTGGCACGGTTACTCATATCAATCCGGGTGGTGGAGGACAAGTCTCATTTGCCTCCGCTTTTGAGATATTCAATCTGCGCATCTCATCATGTGGCTCGATGTGCATGACAATGCTGAGACTCACAGCACGTGGAGGCTCATGCTACTCTCTGTGATCCACACACTTACCACATGCCCCATTGAGAGAGAGACCCCGTAATCATTATCACTAGGAGGTTACCCCATATGACTCTACCCTCCCTAGTAACTGGGCCAATTTGGTTGCTTAGGAGACCTGGCTTGAGTCACATTAAAGAAAAACTCACTGCCATGATGGCTAGGAAATTGCTATGCAGTTGCTAGGGTGTTCTTGGTAGTTGCTAGGTGATTGCTTACTAGGCAAGTCAAGAGAACACCTCTAAGTATATAATATTTTGGTTCCTAAATAAGGCTCAAAACACTTTTTCCTATCACTTTTATCATCCACCAGATGAAATATAAGTATAAGTCTGGTTGCTTAGAAAAGTATTAGCACACCTCTCCTAAACAAGCTGTACAATTTCAGGTATTATTCAGCACCATTTATTAATCAATAATGTTGTTAAATCAAAGATAAAAGCTGAACATTTTAAATTCAACAATCATTGTTTAAGCTCAGGAGCACCAAATGCCCCTGTGGTATTCTGTGTCATAAAACAATGCCTCCATTATATCCTTCCTCAGCAAGCAGGTGAAATATTTATGAGATCTTTTCACAGGAAATCCACTTAAAACAGGTGTGTGTCAAAGGTAGGAGATCAGTGAAAACTAAACCCTAGAATCAAGCAACAGAACAAGTGTAGCACGACAGCACCTGGTCAGTTGCTCACGCCAAATTTAATAGGCTTCATAATGGAAATTGAAATCAAACAAATGAAAGGATAGTTCACCCAAAAGCAAGCTCTCTCGTCACTTCCTCTCATGTCCAAACCTGCAGGAATCTATCTTCTCTCTAATACAAATGCAGGTGTTAAACAATTCTTTTTCACAAGCTGCTCTTTTCCATATAATGAAAGTGGATGGTGTCCCAGCGCTGTCAAGCTCCAAAAAAGGACAAAAAACACCATAAAATTATCATAAATGTAAATCAAACACCTCATGTGATGTATTCCAAGTGTCCTGAATCCATAAAATAGCTTTCACTTTCACCGTTCACATTCATTGCACGGAAAAAAGTAAGTCACTTGGATTTTGAAAGACGAGACAGTGAACTATTCCTTTAAATGTAGCATTGACTATATTCTGAAGTATAGTGATGGGAGAAGCTAAAATGTTTGTGTAAGGTTTTTGGGTTTGAATGATGCTAAGGGTCAGAATGTTTGTAAGTTGTGTGTGAAAGGTGTCACCTTTTGTTTGATCTGGCCTCCAGGTAGTGTGGGGGTGAGACGAACACTGGGGGTGGAGAGAGGGTGTGGCTCAAGGAAGAGGCCTCGTATAGGTAATGAGTTCGAGGAACCAGGTCAGGACGGTTATAGGACCAGAACACTATGGTAGGAGATGATAGAGATCATATGAGGAGGGTACGGAAAGGTATAGTGAAAGTTACAATACACTTAGATTTAGATAAAATACAGTACTGTCTGTCCTAATCAACTCTATTTTTTAAATGTACAGTAAATGACAAAGGAAACAGACATTTACCAGAAAGTAACCATTAATCACTTGCAAAATTACAACTCATATCCAGCAGCAGCTCTGAACTGATGACTAACACAGGAGTGCAAAAGTAAACACAAGGACAATGGCAAACTTTTGCTTCTTAACACTATAGCTTGTGTTCATGCAGTGAGTTGAATGAGGAAGAAATAGCTTTCTGGAATGCCTCAAATGGCAGCTTGTTTTTCAGGGTTTTTCAAATGATACTTCATGCAGTAAACAAAAAGGAGACATTTCCTATTTACAAATGTCAACTGCAACAGAACTGATGTTCTCAAGTACATGGGAAATGGGATAAGATGTAAATGTGTATGTTATGCATGCATGTTTGTGGGTGGGTGGGTTGGGGGTTACTGGGTGAGGCAACAGAGAGACAAATTTAATTTAATTTCCCCCAAGGTACACTTATATTATAGTTGTTTTTGTGTGCCAATAACAGACTATTTTCCACCCTCTCTCTGACTCTTAAAATGAAATGGGTCATTTTTTTAGCTGCTGTGCCTTTGAAGGAATATTCCAGGTTCAATACATTGTAAACTCACTATTTGTGGTAAAATGTTGATTACCACAGAAAATGATTCTACCTTGTCTTTTTATTTGCCTCAACCTTTTTTATATTAAATAATTTCACCTCACTACTGTTTATCAGAATACACACTTGAAATACTAATAGTTCTCATATTGTAAAAAACAATTGTCTAGTCTACTCAAGTTTAATTTTACTATAATTACTAATTGTTATTATGTTACCGTTACTCATCATAAAGTTGTCATTAATAAAAACATTTAAGTGGTCCTAATTAAACTACTTGAAGTGTCACATTTTGGAATCATAACTGAAATATATTCGTTCTTTAAACTTTGTATTGATAATTATGAATTTTAAAATTTTGTAGTACTTGAAGTCAAAGTTGTGGCTGTGTGGAGCACCCATAAGCCCTTGCACTTGAATAAATTATGCATGTTTGGTCAAAACAAGGGAACTTATGTCGAAAACGAATAATTGTTCTTTAAATATGTATTTAATTTTTCTTAAATTTCTTATTTACTATTCATATTTTGTTGTAGCTGGTTGATAGTTGTGATTTTTATGAAGTCACCTTTAGGGTGATTAGTGTTACCTCTGGTGAACTTGGAACCTGTTAAGTTTAAGCCAGTCTTCTTTACTTATTGCTCAAATCTGCACTTTTGTAAAAGTACAATTAAGTACTGAGAATCCGATGTGCCATATGGCTGACCTAGAGTCCAGTCCTACTTTCCCTTATACTGTATAAGGGAACGTGATATAACTCAATTTAAATATATAAATAAAACCAACGATACTTTAAAATCACAGATGAGATACATTTACTTGTATCTAGTCAATGTTACTTACATTTTTATTTTACAGGTGCAGGGTGTACTGCCATTACATCGTCATAACAATGAAGTTGTAATACTTGATATAAATTTACACAGATAAGGTTTGTATGCCATCTTTCACAATAAAATCATGTTAAACACGTATAATGTTCACTCTTGTGGCTATACTTTTGAAAGAAGAGCGTATTTGAATGTTTATGGACTGGCCCCATTCACTTCTATAATAAGTGTATTACTGTAACTGATAATTTTGCTTTAAAAAAAAAAAAACAGAGGGATGAGTCGAAATTATGTTTTGTGGTAATTAACATTATTTCACAAATGCTGTCAGTTGACCTTAAATTGTATTGATATAGGAACATTTCTTAAAAAACACCACCTTTGCATGTGAAATGACAGGGGCTACTGGTTTTTTGTCATGTCCTAAAGTAATAGGATAGCTTTTCATTGCCCCATCTTTCAATAACAGCCTCTTTGGAAAGCCTACATTTCATAAAACGATCAGCACTGAAAAGTACCATATAAAAGGTTAAAAGTCTGACTGAAATGATCAGGGACCTTTTTTGAAATTTCTTGATTTTAGTGTTCTTTAGAAGCATGTGCAGAGTAGCAGGTGCTACACAAAGCCAGGAAAAGGTTTGGCAAACTTTCGCAGATATTATCATAAGTTATTCTGGTGTTAAGGAATAATCATATCTATCCTACTTTCTCTTTATTACCTCACCGTTACTGTGCAGGGCTAAGTTTCTGATCACCCATCAGAACGAGATGTTTTTGAAGCTCAGTTACAATAAATGCTCTATTTGGCATGAGGAGGAAATTTGAAGTTCTGCAAATTTCAGCATGTTTTCATAGTTCATCAACCTCTTATCTCAAAAAGATCTCAGAAGAACACTTTGATTCCTCATACCATGAACCCTTTAATGTTTAATAAAGTGCAAAAACATACTCAACATTACCAAACCTTTTTCCTAAGAGATCAACAGTCATTGCCGCCCACCTTGTCCTTCAAGACTGGCTAGACTACGCGCTCCTCCAAGTCTGTCCGCCCTCTCCTCACTCTTCTCCTCCTGTGAGGACAGCACCTCCTGAGAGGAGCACTTCAGTGCAGATATGGAGTTCCGCGCCCTTTTGCTTGGGGAGTAACGATTTGCTGGAGATGCAAAGCAACAGTTTTGGTGAGCAGAAAGAGAAGAGAAATCTTAATTTACTGAAGATATTATGTAACTCCATTAACAGTTACCTGGCAGTGGCCAATTAGACTGTGAAATTAAATCTCTTCCCTCAGTCGAACATAATTTTAAAGCATATAATAAAAAATCTGAATTCTGCTATACCTTAAAATGGCGTAAAAGAATCATAGTAACATGATGCATTACAGATTCATTCTTGTTAGCTAAAAAAAAAACTTAAAAGAAACAACAAACTTAAGAAAGAGGTACTGATGTAATTCTGTTTCAAAATAATGTTGCAAATTAAATGAGTGGGGAAATAATGACCGTTGAGAACAAGTGTATTGGTCCATCTAACCATCCACCCAATCATCCTACCAACACGCCCATCCACCCATCCACCCATCCATCCACCCATCCACCCACCCATCAATCCATCCATCAATCCATCAATCAGTTACAGTCAGAATACCTTAGCAACAGCTTAACATAAATGGCATACATAACCCTAAAACGGCAATGTTCAACGCCTGCTTCAAACTGCAGGGTTGCAGGCTTTCAAACAGGGATTTAACCCCAGTCAAGCAAACTTTGTTAGCCAACATTCAAAGTTTTTCTTGACAAACTTTACTTTTCTAGTAAAAGAAAAACTTTCCTTACTCTCTAGATCTAATTCTTTGTTCAAAATGCCATTTTTTTGAATGCCAACATTTCCAATCAAGAACTAAGGTGTCTTTACACAGCAGAGTTAATCCTGCTCTGTGCCTGCTTAAAATGATGCGTAAAGACACAATGCAGCATAAAAGCCAGTCTAAATGAAACCTGCTCTTACCCACTTCAGAGCATCCTTAAACATCGTTTTTGTCATGATAAAGCTTATATTTCATAATTTAGTTTAATATATAAGGTATCATTTCATATTTTCATTCATTTCATATTATATTTCTATATTCAAAATGTTATATTTCAAACAATAATCTCATTATGCATGCAATTGTATTTTCTGTGTAAATGCATTCATGCTTGCTCTGAGCAGCATTAAACAGTCTGTGTAAATGCAGCTTCTGTGCCACCTTGGCAGTGTAAAGATGGCTCTATTGGCATACAGGGCTAGTTAAATCAATCTAAATACACAGCCATGCCACCAGAACAAACATATCTTGTTGACTTACGATGAATCTTCCTAAATACTCTGGTGCTCATGAACTTGAGAAATCTGTTTGCATAGAAACTCGGTCTGTGCACAGACACAGTATCCTAGGAGAAAGAGAATGAGAGAATACAATTAAACAGTGAAGCGTCTTTAATAACCCAGTAGTATGAACAGCCTATAAGCACAGAGAGCAGAGATATGAAACAAATAGACTTACACCATCATAGACGAGTGCTTTCCATGAGTGTTCCAACTTCTTCATGAATCTTGAGGCGAAATGAATGAGAAATATTGTTAGGGATAAGGGATTTATGTAAAGACTGGGTAATGAAGTAAAGTGATGCCAGCTGACATGTGACATGATATTTGGATTTGTTGTAAGTCAGGCTTACCTGTAAGACTGTAAAATGTCGATTATGCCTAAAAAAATAAGTAGCTTCTCATCCCTGTGTGTTCTTGCAGGAATACCGCCCATTCTGAAGAAAAATAAACATTTGCATATTATGTTAACATGTCCTAGTCACATTTCATCCTAAAATAATAATAATAATAATAGTAATGAAAAAAAAAAGTTACTTTGCATAAAGAAACATTTTTAACAAACATTTTACCTTTGAATTTTTTTCCCCTTTTCTTTTTTGTTGTTGTCATTGTCCCCCCCCTTTTCCTCCCTTTCCCCCCCCTTTTTTTTTTTTGGCAAATAGTGATGAGAATTGAAAGGGGAAATGTGCTTAAATTGTAATGAAAATAATGTCACAATGCAAAAATGAGTAAAAAAAACGTATTGAATCTTAAGAAATTTATCATTCATGATATTCACCTGGCTACACAATAAATAAAAATGAATAAAACCTTAATCTATAATTAGCAACCAATAGGCATTAAGCCGTTTATGTGTGTATATTCACATAACATGTCAATTATGAATATATATGAACAGCTAAAATACTCAGGGACTCACGTGTCATCCGTTGTCAAGGCCTCAGCAGCTTTGCCATCTCCCTGAATTGACTCCATGGCAGTGGAGTAAAGAACTCTCTGTGCTACAGTTCTCCTGCCATCCACAACAGTGACGTCTCTTCTGTGACTTTGGTCCAACACATGCACCCCTAGCAGCAAACTGTAGTCCATGATCTTAAAACTCTCCAGCACCTGAACCACATACAAAACATTTTAAATCAGCAGTCAGTCTAAAGAAACATTGAACACACTGAATCTCAAGCACAATATGATTTGTTCTTTTAAATCAGAATCCACAAAGACTGCAGCATCTGTTTGAAACATCTGAAGTTGTTTACTGTTTGGATGTTTCTGATTTCATTATTTATGAATAATCATTATCAGTGAATTCAGTATTTAAGATTTGATCCATGCATGATTTAAATCAAATCTCACGTCAATAATTAATGTGAAAATAAATACAAAATCTGAATGAAATAATAGTAAGGTGAAAAGGTTGTCTGTTTGGGGAAAGTCTGCACAGTACCTCAAAAATGAGTCAGAGGACAAGTGCCGTTTATGAGTGAAGTACTACACACTTTAAACAGAGTATCAGCATTAGTCAATAATAGGTCACCAGACAAAAGCCCTCTGTGGAGATTACTGGCTAAAAATACCCATAATGCACAAAAAAGGAAATGCACAACAATTCCAAATAACAAATTAACTTGTATGTGATTTGACAGAACACAATCAACTCACTGTTTTTAGTGTAAGTTTGACTCATAGGTATGACTATTTATCAGCATATCATGTAAAAAGCTTAAGTTTCTA